>NC_045562.1:33129638-34502735 GCF_009819795.1 Aythya fuligula
AAAGACATTCACGAAATGTATAACAAAATGCTAAGGACTCTTATTTATCCTCTTAGAAAGCAAACAAACAAACAAAAAAAGGCAAGGATAGTCACTGTTGTGTTTTTCACAACCTATTGAAGAGTAAGACAGATTTGTGGTATGAATGTAGTATCACATTCAAATCCTTACTTATGAAATAGAAGCTGTCTTATTCTTCAAAATTTGAAACATCTGAGAAAATGAAATAATTCATTAAAAAAACTTTAATACTGAGATTTCATCTCTGTTCTGTTAAGAATACTATAACACACTCAAATGTAAAAATCAGAAAGCTTCTAACATTTAAAAAATACAGGAGAATATAAATAGTATTCCAGGCATGCAAGAAGAGTAAAAAGAGAGCAACATTTCTGATGCTGTTTTAAACGTGAGGTCATCAGCTGTAAAAATAAAACCACCAAGTCCTGAACAGCCCATAGAATAATTTAGGAATGTTTCCCAGTCACTTGGTTAAAAATACCTAGTTAATTTAATTATATCCACATCTTCTCCTAATGTTGCTGAATAAATCTCTTGTATGCTAGACACCCCTCAGTCCTGAAATAAACTTTTATAGTAGTGATGTGTCTCTCCTAAGTCTCGCTGCATTACCCATAACTACCCTTTCCTTGCTTGATTTTGCTACAGTCACAGGAAGGAGTGAGGTTCATGCTTTAATTAATGTAATTAATAAATCTAATGAATATAGTCTTGGCTGTCCAAGCTAGATCTGTAACTGAGTCTTTTTCTAGGAACGTAGTGCTATGCAGAAATATGGGAAGAATGCTCAGAAAAAGACACAGGTCTCTCAGCTCCTGTCCTTATGGGGATGGTACTGCACGTGCATACTCCGTGGAAGTTTGCTCTAAGATAAGCCCCTAGAAAGGGCAGACTGACCTTCTGTAGCACAGGGGGCATAAAACCTGCTCAGCAATTGTACAGAATTAACGGAGGGATGGAGCTCCCGATGCTTTTGACGCAGCGTGGGTAGTAAACCATCTTTTGGTGTGAGATTCTGTGCCGAGACACTGGACAAATTCATGGTGATATTCCCTAGATAGAGAGGGCTGCCTGCTGGCAACAGATACAGGAGTTCAATGTGTAAACTCTGATAAGGATGACATGTAATTTGTGTTACAGTTCGACTGTTAATTGTATATAAAGCAGCAGCCTTTACAGATCTTTCACAGGGAACCATTTATTGGGAAAAGGAGTAAATCTGAAGTCACCATGTCAGTGTAAGTTTCTATATTTTCCTAGATGTGGTGATATTGAATGTTCATGGCCAGCAGTTCTAAGTGCCAGGGGTACATTGGCATGTTTGTAAGGGTTAACAGGGCTCAGTATGAGTCTCTAACAATTAAATTACATATTTTTATTTTTGTTTTTATTTTTTTAAATGCGTTCATTGCATTTATAATTGTGTAGAACGATGGCATTTATGTAAAAAAAATTACTGGACAAGCTACCACAATAAGACAATTTTAAAAGTTCTTCTATTAGATTAAGGCAAATGTCTGGTATTTATTTATTTATTTATTAAATAAATATGAAATCAGTCACAGGATATGAATTACTGGACCTGGTCTGGGGCTGCTTAGTCCTTCTCCACCTCTCCTTGCCATCAGCATCATTTACCTGATGAGTTAAATTAGGGAACTGATCTGGCAGGAAGCCACCTTTTTGTCCCTGGATTTTTACATACTCCCCAGGCTCCTACTGCAGGGCCGTAGGAACACTAGTGGCAGGAGAAAGGAGGCAGTGGGACCATACAGTTTGGAGCAGAGCAGACCATCTTAGTGGTATCCAGCTGTCATGGGATCATAACCACAGACTGTGACCTTAGTGAAATGTTTACAGGTAAATTAGGGTTTTGATCGAGATCCCTTAAATAGGTTTGAAATGTATATATGGTGTGTTGTAATAAAAGTCGTGGAAGTGCAGAAAAAGATAAGTTCAGCTCTTTCAAACTTAAATCACTGTGTGTTATCTTGAATGCTGTGCTTTGAAGATAAAGTTCCTGGTGATAAAATAGCATGAGGATATTCCCATTAATATTGTCATCTGCCACTGATTCTACTGTTGTTTTGGTGTAATAGTTATGTAGTTTTTGTTAAAAATATAAATACATATTTTTTGTTTTAGGAATGTTTCTAATTACTCTTACCAGTTTGACATCCTTCTATACTAGTTGGATGCAGTATCATTTACGTTACCTTTGGATTGCTTTTCAGAAATCCTGCCTCTGAGTTCTAGCGCTCAAACACTGATCCCAAAGTCAACAGAATGACAAAGCTTACTACAAAGAATGCAATTTTACTGATATCTAAAGCTGTATGTCCTTACAGATAAGTCAGTTGTCTCTTGTAAGTTTGCTCTCAAAGTCTGAAGCTGCTCCATCCCATGTTTGTGGGCAAAAGTTGTGATTGCTAGCAATTTCTTTCCCTCCTCACAGTGCTCACAAGAAAGCAAAGAGGTATGACACTTTCTCCTGGAGAAAGGGAAGACATTAGTCTATAAAACATTAGATTGTTGCCAGCTATGTGAACACATCCAGAAACTTGTTCTTGTAAATTAGTACAGTCTTATGTGATCTGTATGGTTGATACACTGACACTGTTTTAAATTGTGGATAAAACATGAAAACTTCTCTAATATGCCTTTGTATCACTTGCATTTAAACAACTCTATGCAGAGACACTATTCCTTTCCTGCAGAAAGTTTTCTAGACAGGTAATACTTGGAAAGTAAGAAATAAGTTTGATTATAATAATAATAATTATTATTTTTTAATTATGGCTTTTTGTTAATTGTCAGATTTCCATTTTTAATTATTTTCAACATTTAATCCAAGCCTTCTGGACACTTCTTGGCCCTGCATTTTGAGCCTTGACATAACTACTTAGTATTGCTAGAAAATTCTTTGAGAAGCCACATGTAAAGGAATTTGATAAACTAGTTATGACAGTAGTTAGCTTTATTTATTCCCTTTGTCTGTGATTTTTGCATCTGAGCATTATGGATTTGAGAAATCAGCATAAGACCATCACTATTCATCTAAAAACAAGAGCTGGATCTTCCCTGTTACATTTTAAAGAGATTCTAGTGTTAATTTCCTGAACCATTTGCAAAGCTTGGTTGTTTTATTTCGTATTTGTTTCCAAATGGCACATTCATAAAATGCAAAAACATACAACATAATGACTCTGGAAATTCTCTTGGCATACTCAAACTAAATTACTTTAAACAACTCTACCATTTTCTAAAAGAACTGAATAATTACTAAACTGAATTGTAACAACATGCACAGGTTTGCTGGATAGAAGAGTAGATAAAGCATATGTTTACATGACTGACACAATAAAAGGTTTCCCTATACAGTTTTGCAAATAGTGATTATAATTTCATGCTAATAAGATGCAGGAAAATGTGCTGAAGGAATTGTGCTTTGCTGCTTTTGTCACAGTTTCATCAAACTGATTTTGTCAGCACTGGAGCATAACCCTTGCCACATCAGTTTGAGTGCTCATTAGGCAGCCGATTTGTCTGAATCCTCATTAAATTGATTAACTCATTTACTTATGGATGATGACATGTTATGTGGTACAGGAATGGTGGTTAGAGACTGGAATTGAGACTCCCATTGACTTGCTTAGTATTCAGTTGTTCATTTATTTCTGCAATAAATTGCTGTGCTCAAGTGCTGTAGCATCAGTGATTTACTTTTTGCAGAAGTGTGGCATCAGCTGAAAGATTCAACTTACATTGTGTAAACTTGCACCTCTTGGTAAGCTACTGACAGCAATTTAGAAGTGTCTTAGGTTTATAGCTTGCTCTAATTCCCTATTTATTTCACTTGGATGCTAGACTTTCTCATAAAGAACCTAAAAGGCTTTTTTGAACATCTGTTTTAATGTACATTAAATAGTGAAAGGGAAGCAAGTAGACAACCTCTTCAGTTATACATGCAGAAGAGGGAGACATTACTAACAGAAGACACTTAAAGAAAGCAGTTTCCTCAAAGGTAGCTTTCAGAAGTATGACATGAAAAAAAATCAGATGAATTAGATCAATTTCTATGCGTGCACATAGTCTAGAAATTTGCATTTATAAAATGTGTGATGTTGTTATGCTTCTAGTATTTTACCATGCTACTTGGAATAGCTGAGTCTGTGCAAGTCATGCTGAAATACAGGTTTTTGATAACAACTACAATTGTGGTCTCCACGTGTGAAAACATAAAAGGAAGTTAAAACATCTGGGTTTTAACAAATAATCGATATTATAATTTAATCCGGCGATTCTGCAGCAAGTAGATGGCAAGTGTAATAAATAGTTTGGATTTTTGAGTCAGTATTACTTGTAGTTTGGAATAAGTCAAAATGTAGTCAACTACTTCAAACTTCATGAAAACAAAGAAATCTGAATTCTTGAGTGGTCAAGTTATTACAGTAAGAATTGAATTTGCTTACTTCTGGGCTGAAAGTGTCACATACATAGACAAAGTAGTTTAAACAAAGACGACAAAGTCTGTTGCTTTGAAGAAGCAGAATGCTTTTTATTTTACTAGGGTGTAACACAAGCCGTAGTCATAGACAGGGACAGCACCGGACAGCTACGGTTTACAAACACAGACCAGAGATCTTCCTCTCTAAATGAAGGACCAGAGGTAGCAGATATTTAAATACTGGTCGAAGTACAAGAAAACAAGAAACAAGACATTTTCAAAGACAAAATAAATTTTCAACATGAAACCAGCGGTTGTATGTCATCAAGCTGTTGAAGCTTTTAGAGGTGTGGTATTAAGGGAGGACTTCAGGACAGTTTCTAGATAAGATACATATTTACAAGTCTTACGAGGAGCAGCTGAGGGAGCTGGGTTTCTTCAGCCTGGAGAAGAGGAGGCTCAGTGGCAACCTTATCACTCTCTGTAAGTACATTAAAGGAGGCTGTAGCGAGGTGGGGGTTGGTCTATTCTCCCACGTGCCTGGTGACAGGACGAGGGGGAATGGGCTAAAGTTGCACCAGGGGTGTTTTAGGTTGGATGTTAGGAAGAACTTCTTTACAGAGAGGGTTGTGAGGCATTGGAATGGGCTGCCCAGGGAAGTGGTGGAGTCACCATCCCTGGAGGTCTTTAAAAGATGTTTAGATGTAGAGCTTAGGGATATGGTTTAGTGTTAGTGTTAGGTCAGAGGTTGGACTCGATGATCTTGAGGTCTCTTCCAACCTAGACAATTCTGTAGTTCTGTGTCAGAGCTTGGCTGCTTGAAACACCCAGAGAAATGGAAGAACCCAGAGAGTTGCAGGACTGAAAACCAAACTAGTCATACACACAGGCTGGTCTGACTGCAGTAAAGATTTTACTAAACCGAAGTTTTAGAAGCATTCCTCTCAGTGACAGTTGTGGCTTAAGGTAAGATAGCCTCAGGTGCCATCACATCATCCTCCCTCTCCCCATTGTTTGTGGGAAAGCATTTGAGCAGTTGTGCAGTGAACAGAACAGGGGAAGTGAGTAACCCAAAATAACCTTTGCATTTTTTCTACTCCCTGCCTCAGGTTATTTTCTATCTGAATCACTTCTCCACTCCAGCTGACCTCAAATATAGTGCTGTTAGAACAGTAGGGTTGGGGTAGCAGTAGGAAGTGACTTCTCATGGACAGAGAATTGGAAAAAGGTAGACCATAAAGGGGAATGTAAAAACAATTTTACATCTTTTTTTTTTTTTTTTTAAACTTACTTAAAGCTGTGTATATACACTTAGCTTTGCTTTAATGTATATATACATGTATATACATATACTGTGATGCTAACAATCGCAAGTTTTGATGCTAATGAAAAATGACTGTTTCTGTAATTCTGTCTTCTTTGAGTAAAGGTAGAACTTTGGTGTTCTCAGGCTTCTTAGAAGATTCTACAGTGTTCTGTAGAATTAAGATAAGACAATGAACGGGAAAATATCTTTTTATTATAATAGTTGCACAGTATGTGTGGTTATATCTGTTTGTACTGACCCACAGTTTCAGTGAGGATCTAGTCAAATCAGTTCCCTGACATAATTACAGAAGTGCAGGTGAAAATTTTTCTAGGGTGATACAAAAAGGGATGAGGACATCTTGCTTCCCTTCTGTAAAAGGGATTACTGTCACTGAATTAAATTGAGCTAGAATTTCACCCACCCTTCTAATTTTCTTTCTTTTTTTTTT
Source organism: Aythya fuligula (assembly GCF_009819795.1). NCBI lineage: Eukaryota > Metazoa > Chordata > Aves > Anseriformes > Anatidae > Aythya > Aythya fuligula. The sequence goes on from NC_045562.1 coordinate 33,135,864, forward strand.
TTTTTTTCTTTTTTTTTTTTTTGAAGGAAGAACTCCAAGCATGTCTAATTTCAGATTTTTTTTTAGTAGATTTTTTTATTTTTTTGAGAATTGTCATTTAGTTTACTAACATATGTCCACATTGAGAATGATGAGGAGAGCTCACAAAAACAATTTCTGGGACCCTTATTTCAATCAGTGTTTCTGTGGAATCATTTTAGGATCATAGAAATTTTGAAAAAAAATATGTGTAATACACAGTTAATATTCAAACAGGCAATTGATCAGAGTAAAATTACTGTGCTCTAAATTTTTCTACATCCACCTATTTCCCCCCTTCACTTGCTCTGACAGTTACAGACCGCTTCTCTAATGGGGCTTGCATTTGAAGATAAGCCTACATGTAAACAAATTAACTTTTCTTAAATGGAGAGCCATTTCATCTGCAATAACGTACCAATTCATAAACTATCACAAGCATATTTTTTAAAAAAAAGAAAGATAAATGACCCATTGTATAACACTTACTATTAGGCAGACTAGATGTCCCTGTGTTCTGGAAGATAAGGCTCTTGTATTATTACACCCTAATAAAATGAGTTAATGTTTTAGTATCAGAGATAAAAGGACAGTTGGATATATTTAATAACCAAACTGAGAAACACTTAATTTTAGTTGTCTGTAGCAATATAACACAAATTCCCCTGTAAAACAAATTGCACTTTTGGAATATACTTTAATGTACATTCGACAAAGGAGAAAATGAGGTGATTGAAGTTCAATTTGTAGCATGTTATTAACCATTTCCGCTTGACTAGATGAGTAAAAGGATAATGGATGAGGGTTTTATTATTGCCTTTCTGCTAAAATGAAGTGGTGTAAAAGATAAGGTGATGAGATTAATGAACATAAGGAAAAGGCGTAATCAATCAAACTCCAACAGGGAGATGAGATGACAGTACTTAAGATTTGTAAGGATACATGTTTTAAAAAGTGGATTTTATCAACACCGACATTTTGTTTAGCTGGAATGCTAAGAAGCAGATACTCGCCATTTTTAGTTATTTTTGCAGGTTCTTTATGCTACTGTATATTTGAAGTTTCAACAATTGATGTAACAAATTAAAGTTGATAGACTTATTTTTTTAATTAAATGCCACATTTTTTAAAGCTATAATTATTAAATGAGGACATACAAATACAACTTTTGTCAACTAGGAACAATGATTTATTGGTCAGTTTATCGGTTCTTCACTAGCGGTCCAGATGTGTCTGGATGAATTACTTTTATTCTTTGTGTTATTGCTTCAAGTTTTGTGGCCTAGTCTTTTCAGAAGATAATTTTCACATACTCATGGAAAAGAAATGAATATTCCTCGTCCTGTAATAAATGGTCAGCCATCAAACTCCACAAACTTTCAGCTTCCAACTTCTTGAGTAGAAAGCTGTGTATCTTGTGGAGATAAATATGCAGACATTTCTGGCTGTAAATGCATTCCTACTTGTATGGTGTGATACTTTTTATATTTCAGAGCTCAAATGCAGTAGCCTTGCTTCTGACATGTATTTTAAAATAACTAACCTACTTGGATATCTATATTGCTAGCATGTTATGGAAGCAAGTGTCCTCATCTTAGGAAATGATTTCAAGTATTTTCAAATTTCACTGATTCCAGATCCCAAATTGTTTAAATCACTTGTAAGTACTCCAGATGTAGTTAGTTATGGAGCAAACCTTCAGTAACTTACAGATAGGTCTTCTGTCTTAAACTACTCTTTTTAACAAAAGAACATTGAGTTACAAACTAAATCACTTAAGAACTGAAAATGCCTTTGAAAAATTATGTTTTCTCATGTCTTCAGTCTCCTGCTTTTTTATAAAAAACATGTACCTCTTTCAAAATGTGGAGCTGACTGGGAACAGAACTGCTGCCCAGTTAGATTTTTCCCCTCTTAAAGGCTTAAGAAGGGTTCCCACGTCATTCCTTCAAGTACAGTTAATTTGCTTGATAAGAGTTGCCTTAAGTTACGTTTGCAAATGAAATATTCATAGACAAGATAAATTATTGTATTTTCTCAAGGAACTGTTATTTCTTGGCAGCACTTTGCACGCAGTGGATAGGATATTACTAAGAGGTTAATTGTGTCTAAAAAGCAGTTTACAGGACTTTTTTCCCTTTTGACTTAAGCATTTATGAAACAGACTGTCACATATTGGCTGAAACCCGGTGCTTTGTAAATACTCCCACGTTAGATCTGCCTTTTTCTGCCTTTTAGGAAAACGTCCAGTTGTACATAACAGTATAGTGGATTTGTAAGATAAATGCATACCGCAGCCGAGATTACAGTTCTTCACAAGAGCTGATATTTTCACACAGACTTACAGCCCCTTCTTCTCCTGTCATCTGCAGAATTTTTTGATAGGTCATTTTTTATTAGGCCCTCAGTGGTAGCAAGTTTTAGATTTAATACCCTAGGGGGAATGGCAAGGCAAATCATGTTGTTGGATCAATTGTTCAACTATCCCCAGACTGCTGTCTGTGTACGTTACACTTGTATCACATTTCCAAGCCTTTCTTATCAATCATTTGGACTAGAAATGCAGTTTAATTTTCTATTGCATTTTAAAACTGAAATTAGGGTTATGTTCTTGTTTTGTTAACCTAGAATCCTAGATGTGGTCATAGACCACATCTATGTTCTATTAGGTATGTCTGTGGCTTAATTAACCTTGGAAGAAGGTCTGTACTCATAGGAATGCTTTAAAGCTGAATTTAAACTACTTTATTTTGCCATCTCCTGAGATGAAAACCAGCAGTTATTGTTTAAAACCTTCTGTTCTCATTGCTCTTTGTTCTTTACAAACATTATTCATTTTAATTGGTCAAATTATTTCTACGGGTGATCTTAAAGAAGAGATTCTCTATTGCAGTCATAGGCCATAGCAAAACCTTTGTCACTGACTGATTATACCCAGTTCTTTACTCGAGGAATTAATTTACTTTTACTGGAATATAAGATAAATGTAGGAATACAGGTACAGAATATGAGGCATACTCATGTGGGTCTTGATTAAAAAAAGTGCACGTGGGGGACATGTCCTCTGATAACTAAGAGTGATTTCCCTATGTTGTTGTCATGTCTCTGTTCTGCTTTGGTGTATAGTAAAGGAATTAGCAGGGAGAGGAGCAGTGCTTGAGCAGTGGAGGGTTTATTAGAAGCGCTGCTGTATCTTCTGTCCCAACTCCTGAGAGCAGGAGGGAGATTTTCAATACCATAAAGTACTGTGCAATGCTGGGATGTGGGGCAGCTACCAGACATCCAAAGTAAGGCAAATGTATGTAATTACACAGCAGCCCCTGCAGCTGCTCCAGTATACTCAGAGGGGATTTGGTTCCTGCAGCAGTCTAGAGTCTGTGCAGCACAAAGGTGGCATTAAGCCATTTTTACATTCCCATCCCTTTGCAAGCTGCACCTTCTGTGCCATATCTCTCGTAAAACATAGCACAGAATCTTTTAATGTAAACTGCTGGATTGGCAGCTCTGGAGTCTGACTTTTCTCTTTGCCTTCAAGAGGCACATCTGTTCTTCTACGAATGGGCTTGGTTCCCATTAATGAGCTGATCAGATGCAGTCTTTTATGATGACTGGTACTCAAGCTTCCTGCCAGATGTGTGGGGGTGTTTTTTTGTTTTTGTTTTGTTCTGATGAAGGGGATATGAAGGTCAGCTTACAGGTCATCAATAAAAAAAAAATAAAATCCTTCTTTTTGGCATTGAAACTTATTTGTTCATTGCCCCTTTGTGTTTTTCTCCTCACCCATCGTCTGCAAGATCAGATCAAAATGGCAGACACTGGACATCTGCCAGTATTGCAGGTGCATTTGTTCCCTCCTTAGTTGCAGTTGCTGCTTCTGCTTGCACGTGTTCTGGCCAGATAGAGCTCACCTCGATACATGCACGAGTAGCCCATGGGAGAAGTCAAGTCCTAAAAGTGGTGAAATAGACAGGTGCAGGGCACAGCAGTGGGAAATCTTACATGACTACTCTGATTTGCTGTTCAAAACTGAAATTTGAAGAGACAATTACAACAAACATGAACCTTATTTTTTTTAAAGACTCCTCAGTGGCTAAATTTGTTTAAGAGACAGCAAAACCAGCAAGCTTTTATGTTGTTTTCCATGGTCTGTTTTTGAGAAACATGCTCCTGTATTTTACCTTTCATCATATCTACTTATACTGCTGTGGATATGAACCGCTGTGAGTCATTAGTCTGGCAATTGTCCTAGTTTTCAGACTCTGTACTCCTTAGAGATCAACCAATATAATCTGATAAAGATTATCTACAAGGCTTTTCTGCATTAGGAGTTTTTTAAAAGAAGAGGGGGGACCAACAAGAACTTCAGACTTGAAAAAGCAAACAAACAAAGAGAAACATCATCAAGGTAAATACCTTCTTGTTATAAAAAGATAATAATTCTGGTTGATTTCTTTTATGACTTTCTGAGATACTTCAATTTTTAAACAGGAGAAAGCTTTTAGGGCTTTCTCAAAATCCCTAAAATAGTTTTGAAAGGCTATTTATTGTAATAGTTGTACAACTACTACATGTACTACTACTACTGCATGTAATGGATTGGAGCCACTAAGTAGAAGTAAGGTGCACAAAGCACAACAGCACAATCTTAGAATCATAGAATCATTAAGGTTGGAAAAGACCGCCAAGATCATTTGAACCAACCATCCCCCTACCACCAATGTCAGCCACCAAACTGTGTCCCTAAGTACCACATCCAACCTTCCCCTAAGCACCCCCAGGGACGGTGACGCCACCACCTCCCTTGGCAACCCGTTCAAATGCCTGACAGCTCTTTCTGAGAGGAAATGTCTCCTAATTTCCAACCTATACCCTGCCTAGCACAACTTGAGGCCATTCCCTCTAGTTACCTGTGAGAAGAGGCCAAACCCCAGCTCCCCACACCTTCCTTTCAGGTAGTTGTAGAAAGCAATAAGGTCCCCCCTCAGCCTCCTCTTCTCCAGATTAAATCTGTTCAAAATTTGATAGGGACAGTCTTCTGCTAACTGCTGTAATTTTACTTGTGATAACCTTGTTAAATATCAAAAAGAAGATATTCTGATATGCATGCAGAAAATCATAGTTCTCAGAAATATGAAAAAGAGGACCTGTTCAAAGAGAATCAGGTCTGACATTATAGGTGAGAATAAGAAGGCAGTCAGTTCTGATCATCTGAAAACCAGGCTGACTAAAAACCTAACATTAATCATTAATGGTTAGGCCACATCCTCACCCCTTGCTCTCTGTAATTTTGCTTCATTTGTCTTACACAAGGAACAAAAAGAATTGATACCCTTCATTGTGTAAAATCTTGTGAGGAAAAAAAAAAAAAAAAAAAAAGACCTTGAGACCCTTTAAAGGTATGCTATACTGGAGAGTTCAGAAACAGAATTGTTAAAAATAGTCCTTGCTGGTATTCTTCCGAAGTATTTTTTTATTAACTCAGTTATTTCAGAGAGACACACACAGCTTGGTATCTTCCTCATAAACTTATCTTATTTCAATTTTTGGAAATATATATTTCCATTTTCCAATTTTTTCCATTATGAAGCCTTCTGAATGATCATATTTAGGTACCTTGGCAAAATTTGGTTTCCAGTCATACCTATCACCTCAGAAATGTATATCTTTTTTTTGCTTAATAGTAATACAAAATCCTAGGGAGTATATCAAAAACCTCTGAGGTTAAAGTTTAAGAGTTTTTGTTTTATAACCTCATTTCCAGTAAACACTTCCAAAATGATCACTTTCAGATTATCACAACCTGAATATGTATTTCCTTTTTGATTAGCTCACAAGGAGACCTGAAGTCAAATTAAACAATCAGTTGTCACTAACACATAGTTTGGAGCATCTTAAAGTCCCTGTACTTTGTTGTTTAGTTTTTTATAGGATGAACTGGAAAGGGAGTTAAGTAACAAGGTAGCAAGGTTTGTGCTGACAGAAAGTTGTGTAGTTAGCACCAAAATAAGTGAGTTGTGAGGAATTTTGAGGCACATCTAGACACCAGCTCCTTGGTTGTATAGGTAAACTGATGGCAAATGGAATTTCTCCATCCAATTTTCCAAAATTCTGTCTTGTGGGATATCTAGCCTGGAATGCACCACTGCACCATTCATTATTATAAAGGCTTGATATTAATAATACTTCATTTTAGCATTATTGATCCAAATTCTTAATGTGATCAGCTTGTTTGACAGCTTCTACGCACTGACAAATCATTTCACTGAATTTCTATCAGTGATGCTTAAGCTATCTTGAGCATTTGCAGGTAACTTCATTTTTTTTGTCTAATATATACAAATTGATATCAACAACAGTAGCTTTTTTTTTTTTTAGTATTTATGCTGTATATACAGTATTTACAGAGTTTAAATGATGACATTCATTGATACATAAAATGATGTCATATAATTTAATGCATTTCACAAAGCAGTTATGGAATCTGTCAGTCTGTGTGGACATCAGGACTAGCCAGAATTGTTCTTATTAATTAGAGTAGGCTAAAAGTGCTCTCTGAATTTTTAAATTTATGATGTAATGAAGGAAAAAATGAGAAAATATTCTATTTATCCACTGTGCTAACCATGGTTAAAGACATGACACTGCCATTGCTTGATAATTACTTGGTTAAATGTTTTCTGCCACTGATAATGAACCATTGCTGGTCCTGCTGCCTAGGATCCAGCAGGGATAATCAAAACGGACAAAGAAATTGTGAAGTATTGGATGCAGTGGAAAGGAGTAAGATAGTTGGTACTAACTTTGCTAACAGTGCTTACTGATTTATTAGAACATATGGGGTGTTGAGAACCTCATAGTCAATTCAAAACAACAAAACCTGTTATGAATACCTGTCATGAATTTTCAAAAGTAGATCTTGATACAGGGAGAAGGTTATCTGCAGTTAGTGGAAGACTTGTTTCAGAAAATCTGCATTGCATAATTTTTTTCACTTGAAATATAGCTTTAGTGTCAGGATAAAGAGAGAAAATATAGTTGTGCATCGTCTATTTTAATCATCTGGTAAGTATTTTTCATTTCATCACACATGTACTGATCTGTGGCCTGTGACAGACGTTATTCAAGTCCACACAAATGGTGTTTTTATTTGTGTATTACTTACATAGTTTTATTTCTAGATCTATTCTATAATTGGAAATAATTTCTAAGTTGTAACTAAAGACTATGCTATTTACAGGTCTAGAGGCCTTAAAGTACATCAGGCTAGTATAAACAGTATACTGTGAAATAGGAATTTCAGTTTGTGGTAAATCTGTCTGTCCCCAGCAGCTCCAGATAAAATAATTTTAGCCTTCTAAAGCACATCAATTTGCTAGTCTGTGGTTCATGTATCAAAGAACATTCTGTGAAAATATCAATATCATTGGTTAATATAAATGAAATTAATTTTTAAAGCTGGGCTAAAGGTTGACATCTGAAAAATTGCATTACTTTGCAGAAGAGAAATTTCTGTCTTCTAGTGAAATTTCAGGTCATAAGGGCAAGTAATTTTCACAATCTTCAATGGGAACCAGTGAAATATGAACTTCATTGTCACCTAGCCCCAAAGCGATAAGATAAAATGAGCTGATACATCATTTGCTGTGGTTTTATCATCTCCTCCAGTAATTGGAAGAGAAAACATAAGAGTCCTTTACCACCCCCCTCCCCAATCCCTTCACCACCCACACCCAGGCATAAGCCATTTTGCTTGATCGATACAAAGGTCACAGAGTATTTATTTATTTATTTAAATTTTTTATGCTGGGTAAAACCATCTAGTGGAACATTAAAGTAATGAATATGTTTAATTGAGTTTGTCACCCATGAAAATGCTGAACAGGATTGTATAGCAGACTGTGCTCACAGGAGGAGCACAGGAGAAGAAAAGGAGACTACTATTATTTGAGCATAGATTTAAGTGGCTGCATGTATAAATATCTACTTTTTAAAATAGAACATCTTATTCATTATTCTCTTGAGAAATCTAAAATAAACTATAAGTTTTGTGATTTATTTAAGAGCATTAGGATATTTAACATTACTATTAATCTTGGATGTATTTTAAAGAAAGATCAGCATATGTCCCTTTCACTATGAATTCTACAGCTAGCAACTAAATAGTATCCGAACAGTAGAATCTGAAGAAGTGGAACACATTTACAAGGCTGAGATTGTGGTGGCAATCCAGGTTCTTGATGAACTCTGAGTCAGATTTCATATTCTCTACATGCTGTAATTTTGCCTACCTGAACAAAGATGACCCCAAAAGACTAAGAATGCTACTAGAAGAATTTATTTGTATAGATCCTTTCTCAGCTGCAATCAAATTTAAATGCAAATTAAATGCATTTTGTTTTTGCTGTGTCTTGATTAATGTACTCTGTAACTTTTTTAGATCTCAAGAAAAACTGTTGTGAAATATACAAATATTCATCAGCTTTTTAAATAAGCTATTTAGTTTTTATTTTACTCATGACAGTTAAATTGGCTGGCACATTAAAGTAATATAATTATTCAATTACAGTTTCAGTTCTATAACCCATTTGCACACTTAATTACTTATAGGATATTCACATTTTTGAGATCAATAGTACTTTTCTCTAAAAATAAAATATGATAGCTGACTGGTTTGCTTAAAATGTAAAGCAAACTGTTCATCTGCTCCTCAGTAAAATACTATTTTTCTAATTCATGAGGAAGCTGTACAGATGGTATTTTTTAAGTATTGCATGTAATCTTCTGTAAGAGAAATTGCTGATAATCAAGGTTGGAGAGGATTTTGGAGAAAAGGTAGGGTTGGGCATTTGTGTCCAAAATAGCTGACTGGCTTCCACGTGGGTATTTTCATGTTGATACACAGCTATGAATTGTGAGGAGATGACTTGTTTACACGTGACCATAATTAACAACCAGCTCTGTGCTACCTGCATTTTCTTGCAACTCTGATTTACAGTCTTCTCAAGGTGGAAATTGAAGGTGGCTCTTCTTTACCTACTGGCTTCTTGGTGGGCTTCTTCCAGTCAGGTAGTGGCAGTCAGGGCCTGCAGCAGGACTATGAGAAATGGTTACAGGTTTGGGCCTTCATTTTTTATTTGAAGTAAAGAAGGGACTTCATGCAGAGGTGAAAGGAGTTTTGTATTTTAAATTGTGTTGTCATGCTGTTTGTTCATCTGTTTTCCTTGCAATACCTAAAGGGGGCCTACAAGAAAGCAGGAGAGGGACTGTTGGTCAGGGACTGTAGTGACAGGACAAAGAGCAGTGGTTTTAAACTAAAAGAGGGTAGATTTTTATTAGATGTTTGGAAGAAATTCTTCACTCTGAGGGTGGTGAGGCACTGGAACTAGTTGCCCAGAGAAACTGTGGATGCCCCATCCCCGGAGGTGTTCAAGGCCTGGTCTGGTGAGAGGTGTCGCTGCCAATGACGGGTTGGAACTGGGTGATCTTTAAGCTCCTTTCCAACGCAAACCATTCTGTGGTTCTGTGAAAGGCTGATCACAGAGTAGTTCATGTAGTAAGATTTGTAGAATCATGTACGATCAGCTCATATATCTACTTTAATTATTTTTCACGGAAATGGTAAACCATATAAATTGTCTGTTCTCCTGTAGGGTCCAATGTATTTTCAAATAAGTGAAATGTGCATAGATTAAACTTAAATCTGATGTGTGGGGTTCTGAAGTTCTATAGGTTCATGTGGGGAAGGTGGTCCTATTTGTGCATGTTAAATTAGATTGTACACCCCCATTAGTCTGTGTTTCACAAGTTAGTCCAAAACTATTACCAATGGTAACATAACACAGAAATAAATGGGAGTCATTTTTAAAGCAAACTTGTAGTACAAGAGGATGAATAAAATGGTTGCTCTTAAATTCCTAAACATATTTCTGTGTTGTGTGACTTAAGGATGAAAACAGGAAAATGCAAAAAAGCATTTTGCAAGTTGTAAGTCTGAAACTGAAAATATCAGAAGTGGTAGCACTGATTAAAAAGAAGTCCCTTTATCAAAATAAAAATTCTGAATTTAACTTAAAGCGCTAGCCAGTTTCTGCAACTAGTAGGTTCTGTTAATAGAATCAGATGTCTGGCAAGGAATAAAAGGTTGAATTTGATTTTTGTGAGGAATCCTTGCTAATACACATGAAAGAAATGTGCTTGGATCTTTCATCTAGTCTACTGGGCGCGCTAAGCGCAGAGCAATGGTAATGATGCAGTTTCCATAGCGACCGGTTCATTGGAGGGCTAGACCTCTGTCTAGGGTGCTGTCAGTGTGTGAGGAGGTTCAGAGAACAGAGTGTCCCAAAGAAGGGCTGCTTCCACCTAATCCAGTTTTAATTGAACTCCAGAGACTTTGAAGTGAAGCTGCGGAGCAGGCAGCTACTATTCCAACTCAGAACGAAGGCCTGGCTCCGCTAGGCCTCAGCTGCTTCTCGCTCCTGATAACTGCTGTTAATGAGCGGCCTGAAGAATTGCTCCAGCGGTGACTGCTACTCTTTCTGTAGCCTGATCCAAGTTTCTGCTGTAAATCCTGTTATTTCAGTAACTTTAGCATGGCTCTATGAGTCTCCCAACATAAACTCGCTCTGCAGTTGATGCTTTTCCTTCCCATTTTGAAAAAATGGCGTTGGGCTGTTTGCAGTGTTTCCACCATCTCAACAAATGCCAGTCTCACAGGGTAAAAGTAATATTTACATTGCTGATTTTACTCATAATATCCATGTAATAAGTGTTTAAATTTGAAATGTGCCGATTCGTAGTAACAATCAGTCATGCTTTAATTGCTACTACTGAAATGCAGAGAAATGCAGAAATACATTCCTGATTCTCTCTAAAAATAAGCACTGAAATTATAAGCTCCAATTTTAAGATTGGAAGGATGAATACTAGCAAAACTACTAAGAAATTTTTGTACACAGGGACCACAACTTTGTCTCTCTTGTCACCTCTTTTGATGTTGTGCTCTTTAAAGGATATTTATATGCATGTGACAAAAGCAAAACACAGCAGTTCTGAGTAGCACCACAGAATTATACAAATCTGCCAATTAGTGGGGCTGGCTTGTGGATGTGGTAGGGAAAGTGTCAGCGTGGCCCAACTGATAGTTCCTCTGTTTCAGAAATGATTGTAACCATAGGCAGTCTCTGTTCCTTTCATCACATTTCAGGAGTTTGGTTTCAGAATAATTATGCATTTTTGCCTTCTCTTTCTGTGTGTGTGGAGGGGTGTTGGGAGAGGAGGAGAAGTTGTCTGTCGCACTTGCATTGGGGGGAAGATGAGAGATTAACTATAAAGGAAGAAGGTGTGGGAGATGATTTCCTTTGTAAGTTCTGAGCTTCTGTGCTAGCTGCTTTTGGTTTGCCCCACTTGTTCGTTGTTATAAAGTTCACAGATGTAGTATGGTATTTTACATTGTGTTGTGCAGTGCTCTTTATAGAGCTTCTGTTCTCTGTGCTGCAAAAACAGTTTATTTGTGAACATATACTACATGTGAGGCAAAATCCTCCGTTAAAAATCTACAGGCGGGTGATTGTGTTCAAAAACAGTCTCTGTTATATTAAAGGCTTGAATTTTACTTTTCTTTTTTTCATCTCTTATTTCTCTTTTTTATTTATTCACAGTATATTACTTAAGTGAAATTGTTGTATGAGTGATGATGTTAAAGAGGATTATATATGCAACTCTTTTTCTGTGATGGATTTGTGTTAGAAGTATTTGTGTTTGCTAAAATGGACAAATCTCAGATATTTTCCTTTTGCATGTGGTTTGTTAATCTGAGGCAGAGGAGTGTCCAATCTTGCTGTCTCTTAACACTTACATAATTAAGCTTTGAAATGAAAAGGAAAAAGTGAAGAAACAAAGAAACAAAGTGGCTGAGGACTAAAAATGGGATTAGTTTGAATTGTGAAGGCAGACTAAGCATCTGTGTCTGTCAGATGGGATGACAGGAATTGTAACAAGTTACTTTGACAACCGCTTACTCCATAGAGAGATTATGCTGAGTTCATTTGCAGGTTTGTGTTTAACCTTAGCTGACAAAATGATACTTAACCTCTTATACAGCCAACCTTTATACTTCTAGAATTAATGAATGTTGCCATAACGATAAACGTAAGGAACATTTTTTTTCTTTGAAGACATTTTTTCTTTTTTATTTGTTACAGTCCTGTTATTACAATGCTAAAGCAAGTGTGGATGCATCTGATGGCACTAGTAATACATTTTCAGAATATGCTTTTATATTTTGCTGATGTTCTAAACCTTTTGCAATGTTTCTGAAACTGCCTTGGTTATGGAAAACACAGTTAATATGGAAAATACAGAAAAAATAGAGCAAATTTTTAGAAGGCCTTGGCGTGAATTGAGTTTAGGACTTCAAGAAGTCCACAATAGCATGATTATCATAGCATGATTTTAAATTTGAGAACACTAATTTTGCTTCAGGTTTTGCATATAATTGGTAGAATCCATGTTTGTGCATCAGACAGTTTCTCTTTCACAAGATGTTACCTATACTCACAACATATTCAAAACATTTTTTTCTCTCTCTCTTTCTCATTTCTAGATTCTGGCATATACAGAAGGACTCCATGGAAAATGGCTCTTTTCAGAGATTCGAGCTATCTTTTCTCGACGTTACCTTCTGCAAAATACAGCACTGGAGATATTCATGGCAAATAGAGGTACTGTGAGTTTAGGGCCATGTCAAGTACTGTTTTGGGGACATATGCTTTCTGTTGGGCTGTTTAGTCACTCTGTTTTTTGTTATGGATTTGTGTAAGTAGTGGAAGGGTTTGGATTAAGTGCCTCAATATTTAAATTAGTATATTTTTGTATCGTATTTTTTTTCCACTTTTTTGTTTGTTTGTTTGTTTGTTTCTTGAGGAATTAGGTTCAAACACAGTAACTGGGCATTAGCAATGCCTCACTTTCCTTTATACCCACATGTTTATTTGGCATTTAAACATTCTTGCTTAAGGCATACCTACCTCTGATCTGTTATGCTTCAAGGATTTTTTTTTGTCTCTTGGGAGGGTTAGCAGTTACTAGTTATACATGCTGAGAACAGAATGAAAGAACTGCACTACTAGATTGGACCAGTGACTGGTGTAGCTTTGTACTGTATTTCTAGTAATAGTATTCCAATATTATAATATATTTCAAATATAGGTATGCAATAATCTGCAGCTCTTAGATATCTCTAAAATTTCTATATAAATGGAGAAGTGCAGCTTTCAGTTAGATCTTAGTGCAAGTCTATGAAATAAATGTGGACTTAACCCTGCGTGATTATGAACATTTTTTTCACTCTTCACTTTCTTCACTTTCTTTTTCAAACATACATGTATATATGTAGTCTGACAAGTCACTCAAAATATAGCGAGTTTAGACTTCAGAGAATTTTATTCTGCTATTTTCTCCTCTTAAATTTTATTCTAAACCAGGTTATATGATGTCTTTGCAGTTTAAACTAAGATTCTTCAGTCACTTCTAGTGGTTTTGTACTGATTATGAAATTTTGAAAACCAGATTTTGAAATATGTATACAAAGACATCAAATAACGTAGGTCTTAAGAGGACACTTTTCCAATATAGAGAAGTTTTTTGGTAGTAATATTAAACAGTGTTGTCCTTAAGTCAGTATGCGTTTCACCAGACAACATCTTTTATACAGTTAACATATCAGTCAAATAGTTTTTCTCTGAGTTTAAAATTAACTCTAACCTTAAACATAGCTGGCAAGGAATCAGACATAGATCTTGCAGAGAGCATCATTATGCATATCTAGAAGTGCATATCATCCACTGGAATATTAATCATGTACTCAAACAGTTTCATATTTTGGAGCCCCTATAAACTAGCCTCTGTGAAGTCATAAATGTCCACTGGTGGTATCACAACTGGATTGTGTTATTCCAGTTTTTAGGTTTTTAGGTTCCTATTTCATGAGTGTCATTTTGTGTTTCAGACAAAACATGAAGATAATATATATTAAATATAATAAATGTTAAATATATTGATATTGAAAATGCAAAATAAACTGATAAATGTGATGCAGTTTATACATAAAATATCATTTTTTATTTAGTTCTAGTTAGTCAGTGTGTACATAAAGATTTACCTTCTGTTCAGAAAGCAAAACAACTGTAGGCTTCATAAGCTTTGGGAAAGTGTCAACTGCTGAAATTCCTCTCAGCGGAAAACAGAAGTAGTTCCAGAAATTGTATAAAAATGTATGTATAGTAGTCTCAAGGAAACATGTCTATTTGTTTTTTATCTGTTCAGCACCTAAGCTTAGGTTTAAGTTTTATTGGGCCAGAAAGCAAAAAATAAATGCTGCAAAATAACATTGTATTTCATTTCTTGTGTTCACAGTTGGTGTCATGTTCAACTTCCCTGACCAAGCAACAGTAAAGAAAGTGGTTAATTGTCTTCCTCGAGTCGGTATTGGTGCTACCTTTGGATTACCCCAGACCAGGTATTTTACAGTTTGAATAAATTATACCTGTGATTTTTTTTTTGTGAGTTCTTTTTTTTTTTTTTTCATCAAACCAACCTATATGGTTTAAAGCATTTATACCTCCTGGTTTACAAAACATGCACACCCTCAAGCCTGTCAATTCTACATGCTTTTTGGATTGTGTTTATATAATGAAGACTTTTGGATTTGAGGTTATTACTGTGATTTCTGTCTGTTACAGGGAAGGTAGCTTCTTTTTGCAAGTGAGACTCAATCACTTACCATACTTAAGTAAAATACGGTTCTTTATGGTTACCAACCCACTGAAATTTAAGACTGATATGACTGATAGTAGGACTGATTAGCTTTTATGGTAGTTTTCAATTATATTAGCTTGACTGTAACATCCTTGAATCCTCTGTAGTATTTAAACCCAGATGAAAATGATTGTTCCTCATCAAGGGGATATTGTAGTAATGTGTAGGACAATATAAGCTAAACAGCATGTGAAGGATTAGTATGGTATGTTTGTCTTCCAGCTCTGGAGGACAGAGCTAAATCTTACTTAGGGTAAGTGGGAAACTAGTAATGCTATGGCAGGATGTGAGTTTGGATCCTAAAACTGAAGATTATGATTCAGTTTGCTATGATTTTAGCAGAAGATATGGGCTCAATTGCAAGATATGTTCTGGATGGGAGTCAGCAACACACCTTAATGTTCACTGAGGCTGATGGAAGTAGTTTTTGAGGTGTCCCCCATGTCTGTTGGATTGCTTAACTCTTGGATTTTAGTGAGTGATAAAAATATTTTGAAGTAGATTAATTTCTAAAGTTTTAGAAGAAACAACATCTAAGGAATAGATTTATTCTTCTTTCTAAAAAATTGTGTTTTTGTAAAGTATTCTGTACATATGGATTGCTAAACCACATCAAAACATTTTAACCATGTCCAGAAAAAAATTCTTTTGAATTGCTGATTGCTATTATTGTTGCTCTGTAAGATCTTAAGGATTTCTATTTACAGAAGTGAGTTATATGTGAAAATTTTAAAATATAAATGAAAGTATATACAAATCTTTTCAAAATTTCACATCTATCTATATTGATAAATAGGTTTAGTTTAATGACATTTATAGAAATTAAAAAAAATATATATTTTCTATAACCGTTTTCTTATATATATAATATTATATCGTATATATATGTATCTTTTCTATATATATATATAAAATATATATTTTTTCTACCAATACCAGTAAAGATTTATAAATGGAAATTATATCTAGATTTTTTCCCCCTATATTATATGGTTCTGGTATTTACAGATGTTTTTATGATAAACAAGACAATCTTGGGAATTTTATAATAAGCTCTTCTCTGCTTGATTTAGCACTTCAAGGAGTGGCTTTGTATTCATTCACAAACATTGTGAAATCTGGCATCAGATTCTAAAAGTTTAATTGAGTTATTTATGATTTACTCTCCAACACTGCCCAGAATATCAGTCTCAAGAGGATGGACTTCATAATGAAAGTTTTATCATCTTATCATTTTTTTCCTTTGTACTGGTGGAATTTAAAAATCCATTCTGAAAGGTGACTTTATTCTTAGGTGACATTTTAAGTTGTGTAATATTCTTATTTAATGGTCAGGCATGTCTCTAAATCACTAGTAACATGTTTCTGTAATACATTAGGCCTTTGTGGAGAAGCTAAATTTGCACAGCTGTAAAGGTTTCTGTTTGAAAGTTTTCAAATCTTGGCATATCCAGTTGTCAGATGTTTTAAGTTTTTTGCTCTGATTAGATAATAAAAGTTTAAAAATGAACTTCAGGTATTGAAAATAGCAGTTTAATCTCCAGAGAAATCTAGCACAGAACTAGTAAAAAGAATATGTACAACTGCCACTACATTCAGGTAGGTAAAAAGGAGGATCCACCAGGTTTTTCCATTATTTTTTTTTCAATATTTATTTTTGTTTTCCAGGCGCATATCTTTGGCTAGTCCACGACAGATTTTCAAAGCTTCGAATATGACCCAGCGATGGCAACACCGAGAAATTTCCAACTTTGAATACCTGATGTTTCTAAACACTATAGCAGGTAACACAAATTACTATAAAGACTCAGGAAAGGAAGCATTTAGTTAATTGTGGCACAATCTCAGAAGTCATAGGGCACTGCTACGTTTTGCCCTTTGAACAAGTAACTTTTCCTATGTAAAAATTTGTTGTGATTAATAACTTCACAAAATTCTCCTAAATGTACTTTGTTCATAATTATACATGGCATGGTATGCAATTAAAAAGCTGTACTGAACTGCACTTAAAAATATAGCTCAAGTCAGAATATCTTGACTGTTGTGGAAGGACAGAATCTACACAAACCGTATTTAGTAGTTTCAGCAATAGTAACTTCTTTTTCCCTTAGGATTCTAAGTTTTGATACTTGTAAGTACTATCCTCTCTAAATACTGCTGATGTAACAAGGTCTCTGTAGGTCTGGAACCCTCTGGGAAGTGCCAGCTGGGGAGCAGGATATTTCTGGAGCCAATAAATACTGCTGTTACAGGACAGATGGGTGGTCTCTGAAGTGTGGTGTTTGGATCACCGCTATTGCTGTGCCAGTACACCATTCATCCATTTCCAAATCCTAATGCATTCCCCAGTGCAGTTATCCTAGTGTCTTGTTCTATAAATGCATAGCTATAGTTCATGTGTCCTTTCTTGGCCCATTAGTTTTTAACCAAATTGACTTCAGTTTAGTAAATGGAGGTTGTAAGGTCTCATTACCACTCTTTCATTTCCCAACATATTTTGTCTGCAGAGCAACTGCGGCCTGTGCAAAATTTCTCAATTTTCAGCTCTTTTCTATGCTATAGACAGTGTTGAAAGGTCTACTACTTCCCTTTCAGACTTGTCTGTTTCTAAAAAAGACTGGTAGAGCAAATGCCTGTGCTCACACTAATTACATTTTATATAAATGGTCAGATTTGCTAGTTTCTGCAATCAGTCATTAAGTCGGGGATGCCAGGGTGCTGGCAGATTTTATAGAAGTAGGGCTGGATTTACATGCCTCCTTACTGCCCAAGTGGAATGAGGCAAGATCCTGACACTGTTTTCTGTGTCTCTAGTGAATTAACCTTTTCAGCTTTAATGTATTGAGTTCTAGCTACTTGCTTTTGGAAGTTTAAAGGAATGAAAAGATAGCATTATGGAAAAAGGGAAAGCCTAGTTTCCCATGATGGGGAGGTAAAAGATTGTTGTGATGGCTGTTAATTTGAAACAAATAAAGATGGAAGTGTCATGTATTCATAATCCTGAATAATGTGTGATGTGTCCAACTGATAAGGAAAAGAAAGGATCTAGCTATATCTAGCTATACCATTTATAATTTCTGGAAACCATGATGGACAAATACTGAACGGTGAAAGAAAGCTAGGAAAATACAAACTTAGGGTGAGTTTTAGATTTTTTTAATTATTTTTTTCTGGCAATCTGATAGTTTGGGTCATAAAATCTCTCTAGGGAAGAAGTAAAAGCCTGTTCTTTGAGACTTTTAAGACCAGACTAGACAAAATCTGAGGACATGTTGATAGGAGGTGATGTGAATGAATGAGCTTCTGCAACAGTATAATAAAGACAGAATCCAAACAAAAATTATGCATTTTAAAATTATAAACCAGATTGCTTGTAACATGTATGTGTATGTATTGTGTATAGGAGACTATTCTAACTGGAAATTTTGCTTTTACTGGAGGAAGGATATTGTTTCTATCTTACAGATGCATGAAGGTGCATATGTGAACCCAGATCCAGAATATGTATATTCTGGATATACATATATATTACAGATTTTCTCTTTCATTATATTTTGGCATATCCACAGATGATCAAGGAGAATTCACCTTAAAATGAATTCTCTGGATGAAATGTGTGTCTCTTGTATAATTTCTGAAATAGTGAGCTTCTTCACATACTAAATTAATGCCGTATGCAAAATTGTTGCTTTAATTTTAATATAAATAAAAGTCATTGGACTATTGTATTTTTTTCAAGTGTTTCATTTCAGAGATAGAAGACAAGGTGAAAAAGACAAAGAAGGGAGAAATGTATAGAAAATTAATTCATTTAACTCTTACTGCCAGCAAACCAGTTTATAATTAAAGTGAAATGAGCTGAAATGTTTAAATACTAGCAATTTGCAAACTTTTTTATTGTCCTTTTCAGTGAAACAATAAAGAATCTGAAATAAATTACAGTTCTTTTGAGGAACTCATGAAACTATATGGTTGCATCTTTAGAGGCTTGTATTTTAGTTAAGTGTTAACTCCTTTTAACTCAAGTTTCTGTTGTTGTTTGTCAGGTCGCACTTACAATGATTTAAATCAGTACCCTGTCTTCCCTTGGGTTATCACCAACTATGAATCGGATGAGTTGGACCTTACACTTCCTAGCAACTTCAGAGATTTGTCAAAGGTATTTGTCATCCGATACTCTTTTTGTTCTCTCCAATAATTATCACAGTAGTTTTCAGTCTCGTTCATGTCTTCTGCTGTGTGTGATGCATTAATAATGCACAACTGTTAACTGTGTTTCATTTCTAAATACATATACTGATAATAGGGATAAGGTTGTTTTTGTGGAGAAATGGACTATCAATGTATTCTTATTACTTCTCATTGTTTTAATTTAAGAATTGTTAATGGAAGTACTCTTAGTTGGAACATATACGTTTAATTTCAAATTTTAATGAAGTTAGGGATGACAAGTCAGCTAAAGATTAAAAATTTGCCAAATATTTTCCTGGTTTTCTGATGAGAATTGTGTTTTTAGTAGTAAACCTATAATACCATATTTTAAGAACTTTTAAATCATTACCCATATTCCCAAAATAGAAACTATTTTTTCATTTCCTCTGTGAAACAGCTTCAGGTATGCTTAAGTAATGCAGCTGTCCTTTGTCAAATAAGCAAGGGATGGTTAGTTTCTTACAGCTTTGATGAACTACTTTCTCATGGAGTAGTCTTGCTTTTCTAAGGCTCTTTCCCAAATGAACATACATGGATGAGATATTATATAGCTTGTTTAAAGCTTTGTAGAATGTGATTATTTTCTTTCAATCTTTTCCAAGCAGGTAATATTTCATTTTACAAAGTGTAAGCATCTCATTTTCTCTACAAAGACTAGAATTATTGAATCATAGCATGGCTTGGGTTGGAATGGACCTTAAAGATCATCTAGTTCCAAACCCCCTGCCATAGGCAGAGATGCCACAAACTAGGTGCTGGACTAGTTAAATGGACCTAAAAACTGGATCTTTTTCTAAAAGCTGGTTGGCATTTGTAGCAAGGGGAAATAATTAATTAGTGGAAAAACTAAAGAAAATATTTTAATTAGAACTTTTTTTTTTTTTTTAATTTCTTCTATACAAAAAAGTATCATGATAGAAAAAAATCCAAAAAGAAGGCAGTTTAAAAAAGTTCCTACTTTCAATTCATTATTGATTAAACTAAGCATAGGTCTGTTTGAATATCTCCAGAAAAATGATTTTTTGACTACACATTTAGTACTTTAACTTTTAAAAAGCACTGTGCAGTCATCAAATAGATATGTATATATGTGTATATGCATATGTATATATATTTACAGACTATTCCATGCATTTCTTGTGTATATATATGATACATATATTATAGCTATATAATGTAAATATATAAATATATAAAATATATATATATAAATTTCATACATATATATTATATACAAATAAAAACAAATGTATAATATTATAAGTGCAAAGCAGAGCGATGCTGAGGTACTTTAATTGTAATATTTTCTAATAATACTACTCAAGTTGAATAAGTCATGAACTTGAACATCAGCTCTGTGTAGCTTGAATTAGTACATCAATTAAATGTATTAATCATTCTTACTTTCCTTGATTATGGTAAGATTTTTGCAACCTCAATTTCCATTAATTTTTGTTAAATAGTAATGAAAATATAAGGCTATTACTAAAATAATTAAAGACAAAAAAGATTGCCCACCTGTTATACTTCTGAGGAATCTCCTTTTAAATTTATTTTAATTTGTAAACTCATTAACTCAGTCAGAGCTGTAGTCCTAGTTTTTCTGCCTCCACCCTGAAACAGAAGTAAGTGCAATGTAGAACAATTTTCCTCACTTTAGGTTAGGCACCACTCTTGCCTCTGGTAAAAAATTAGATAGGAAAACCACTCTTTTTTGATGTGATTTTTATTAAGTTACTTTATGATACTCTGTTATGTGTTGTTGATGAGAGCGCATCTGTATGTAACTGCTGTTCTGGATGAATGCATGTCATTCCATTATACATAATGAAAGTCTTTATGCCATACCTATCTCAGATACAGTAGTTCAGGTTTTGGTTACCATTTAGGCATTTCTAGGAGTATCAACTCTATGTAGTTTAAATGTTAAACTGTCAGGTAATGACTTCATGGCAAATATGTGAAAAACTTGCAGTACCTTGTTAACGTTCAATTATGAGTATGTTTGAATATAATGTGTGTTGTGATATTTGCATTCTTGTACCTTGTCTTTGGGGTAAAACTTCAAAACAACTGCTAGTTATGTATTGTAAGATGCCTATGCATCCTACAGAAACAGTCCTTTTGGACTGTTAAAGGTTTTAAAAATATTTAAAGATATTTCACTTAACATTTTACATGGTTTTAACAGTCCTATTGTGGGACTTGAAGAAAAAATGTCAGGTCAATATTTTTACTTTTTTGGGGTTCCTAAGAAAATTAAAAGTGAAGGTTTTTTTTAGAAGTTGCAAGTTGAAGTTACATATGTAGAATGACAAATATGAATAACAGTTTTGTTAATATATTATCTAGAAGTCCACAGTTAGTACAGATTTAAAGAACTGCAGTGTATAGGTTAAACCAACACTTTATTTAAACAGCTTCTTATGGCATTGTTTTAAACATCAGTCACACAATGATAAACCAAAGCAACTGAAATGGATTGTGGTTAATATTACTGTCAGTCTGACAAATGTTCCTGACAAATGCCAGGAGTGCACTGCCAGTCTGTTACCCGGCTTTGAGTCGGGTTTTTATTTCTTAAGAGGTGACAATGGTTTGGAATGAGTATTACATATTATATTTATAGCTACATATATTTTATTTATACAACATACACAGTTTCCCACCAGAACATGTCCCATTTTCCGTATTATGTTATTCAAAAACACATTTTTTTCCTTTTCTTTGTTCAGCGGAAGCAATAAATTGTGATGTGTTTCTGGACTTGGTTAAGGGAAAAAAATGAGGTAAACATGGAAAACACTGAATTATCAAAGCATGATTTTACTCAGATAAGTTTGTTACGGGATCTTGCTCTATGCTGTTGATAATTTATCTTTCGTAAGACACATAATTTTTGCAAGATCACAAAATGACACTACTAGAAGAAAATTATAACCTTTTTAAATCTTCTTTTGTCTTCATCATAGCTACATGTGTACATAATATTTTTATTCTCATTTTTGTCATTTTCTTGCAATGTTCGCTAAATCATCATCAATTTTATAGTGGCTGTTATGTAAGCAATGACTTCTGTTCCAGCCAAGTGTACAAAAGCATCAAATAACTCTCACCTTTATTGAAGTGAGGGTTTTAATTGGTATGTGAGAGCCACTGATATCAAAGACAGAAGAGAAGTAATATATACTTATACTATATAATATATATATATTATATATATAATATTTACTATAACAAAGAAGGCTAGTTTTGTTATTCTAATGTAAACTTCACTGTTAATTGCTCTTCAGCATGTCAACTTGAATTCTGTTGTAGGGTGTGCATCTCAGGTGCACAAATTCACCGTTCATATAACTCATGCTAATATTTTCCTATGTGAGGAGGTAGAGTGGGAAGGGCATGAAATTTGCTTACTATCTCTTGTTACCTTTGGCAAGGAGATAGAAAGTAGCAGGTGTTTTGATCTGCAACCGTTGTAATTTTGCAATATTTTTTTTTAATGCTCTTGCCTAGAGAGGCATTAAAACTACTAGAAACGTTCTGTGAATAAATGCTTTTCATGAAGGAAAAGTAAAATGACATTTTATTCATCTCATGCTCCAACACAGGAGTCAATATAGGTAATTACCAGATAAAACTCACCAGTGTCCGTCTGAGGATAAAGTGTGTTCCAAAATTGGGCATTGTAAGAGGGTGAGAAGAACAATGTAAGAACTAACAATAATGGGTGCAGTGGCAATGACTTATTTTGATCGGCAATTGCATCTGGAATTTGGATAGTGAAACCTGTGACACTTGACACTGCTGGGCTCAGCTTCTGCCCTGGTTGCCTTGTCTCTGTTATTTCAGGCAGTAAATTTGTCACCTGTGACAAAAGATAGCACTTAATTAAAAAGCATTCCAAACCCAGACAGGATAAATTCTGAAAGAAGGAATAAATATCATTACTCTCAGGCAGTTCATGTGAATCCCTGCTTAAAAAAAAGGGCAGTACAGGAAATAAAATATTTCAACCTCTGTGTCTGAGTCCCTGGCAGTTAAGAAAAAGTCCAGTATATTTCCTACAATTCTGGGTCACCACAAGAAACAGTGGTAGAGATATGAAGGCTGGCCCCACACTACAGTGAGACTGAAGCAGTGATATCTGAAAATGAGACACATTTTTCATGATTCATTTGTTAGTCTATTATGCATTTAAATCTTTTTAATATGAAACACAATTATCAGATTCTTGTATGCATCTGGTATCAAGTTGTCATGCTTTTTGTGAAACAAAACTCTTTTTTTTGAGGAGAGGGACACTCCATACTTTCCAAAACACTAAGCAGAATAAGGAACAGTTGAGAGAAACAATATAAGTTAAACATATTTATGTTTAATAACATAAATTTTTGCCACTTCTGAATGGGGGGACAATTGGTTTTGTGAGACTCTGCAATGCCAGCAACCCTCAGACAGCTTCCTTCAGGGACTTTTATGAATGGCAAAATTGATCAATTATCTTTTCTGACAGCTGAGTCAATCTGTTGCATCTTGTCTTTCGGCACATGTGGAGACAGAGCTACAAATGGTTCTGCTGTTACAGTGGCCGTGCTGTGGGTGCCAAGGTTGGTTTTGCAGCACCATGGTCAGGCACCCCCCGGAGCAATGACTTGGTGCTTCAGCACCATGGACAGGGCTTGCTCCACACAAAGGCGAGCAATTCAGCCAAAAAGCAGCAACGCACCTCGAGGAAAATGTGTTTAGTTAAGTGAAATAGGTACTGATTGACAAACCTGGCTTACCTGTGAGCCTTGGAGATACTAAACTGTTCGTTGTGTGTGAAGCAATTCAAGCTGTTTGGATTCTAGTATCAATCTCTGTGTGATAACCAGTAGCATACTTGTTTCACTTTCTCTCTGAATGGTGTTAGGATTTTTAAAGGTAGAATTTTTGTGCTGATATTTTAGTTTGAGCCTCATGCAGCATCTGACTCTGGACCTTTTTCAGAATCAGCATGTAATTTCCATGCATGTTTTGCTAATTCTTCCTCCACAACTCTTAAAGAGACCTACCAAAACTGAAATCTCACCCAAATACATTTCTGAGGTAGTTATTGGAACATACATTCTGAAATCGTACTCTTAGTCTAGGTAGAATTTGTTAAATATTTTGGGAATTTTCAGAGAGTATTACACTAGCATAATCATCCTTCTATAACTTTGTCCCTGTCCCTGTCCCTCCCCCTTTTTTTCTTGCCATTAGTTGGTTATTCTCTGTGTCAAATAGTCTCCTCTATAGAAAAAGTAGTTGAATGATATGAATGCATCTCAATACTATTACTTTTTCTTCCCTGTTTGCATTTCAGATGCATATCGTGATTTCTAGAATTGCTTGCTTGAAAAGAACTAAGAAAAGCAATCTTTTTATTTATTTATTGGTAGTGAGGATAATAGTCATCATCTTCCTCTGCATCAAAGAATGCCATTGTCTGTAATAGACAAATACTCAAAGAAGAGAAAAATAGTAACTCAGAATTAACAATGAGCATTCAAAATGTTCACAGAATCACAGAATTTCTAGGTTGGAAGAGACCTCAAGATCATCGAGTCCAACCTCTGACCTAACGCTAGCAGTCCCCACAAACCATATCCCTAAGCTCTACATCTAAACGTCTTTTAAAGACCTCCAGGGATGGTGACTCCACCACTTCCCTGGGCAGCCTGTTCCAGTGCCTCACAACCCTTTCAGTGAAGAAGTTCTTCCTAACATCTAACCTAAAACTCCCCTGGCTCAACTTAAGCCCATTCCCCCTCGTCCTGTCACCAGGCACGTGGGAGAACAGGCCAACCCCCACCTCGCTACAGCCTCCCTTGAGGTACCCATAGAGAGCGATAAGGTCGCCCCTGAGCCTCCTCTTCTCCAGGCTGAACAAGCCCAGCTCCCTCAGCCGCTCCTCGTAGGACTTGTTCTCCAGGCCCCTCACCAGCTTCGTCGCCCTTCTCTGCACCCGCTCAAGCACCTCGATGTCCTTCTTGTAGCGAGGGGCCCAAAACTGAACACAGTACTCGAGGTGCAGCCTCACCAGAGCTGAGTACAGGGGGACGATTTGTTATATTAATTTGTTATTCTTAATTTGTATCTGATGTTGTTATCCATTCCACTCTTGCTCAGATGCCTTGGACATGCATAGGTTTCTAATTGGAAATAAATTGTGGGTGGTTCATAACCCTTTGAATGATCACAGGAAACCATAGGACACATGTCTGGCTTTAAAATATACTAACAAACAAAATAAAGTGATTTCACACACATCTTGGGTAATAACATGGGTGATATGGGGGAAATAAAGGAGGAGACAATTATTTGATGTATCTTTATGTGGCTTTAAGAACTAGTAGAAAGCAAATAAAGTTAGGAGAAAACAGGTTCAAAATAAACAGAAGGTAACAGGCTCTTCACACAATGTGCTGATAAGTTTTGGAACTCGTGTCTGCAGGTTTTTGTGGATGCTAAAAGTTTATGTGAATTGTTCCTGAAAAAACAGCTGTAACAAAAATCCATTCAGAGACATAAATATGTAAAGAAACATCATATTGTTGGAAGTCTGGATCACTGGGATGTGGGAGGGTGTTGGGGAATGTATCGCTGTATGGTTCTCCCATTTTTGAAATCTTCACAGTTTGTGATTGATCCACATTACAGACAAAAGGCTCACTTTCACAAGGTTTTTGGTCTCACCCAGTACAGACAGACATATGTTTTTTATGTGCCAGACCAGTAACAAATTGCTGCTGCTTTTTCAAATTATGGTTAAGCATGATCACTTTGTGGAAGTTAGATGTTTTGCCATCTTGGTATATGGTTTCTGGGTTTGTTAAGCTCCCATAAACAATTTGTCAGTCTGTTGGGGAAACGTTTTGTCTATACAACTGTTATCATGCTTTAGCTTGTAGTAATTTTGCAAGTTTATATACGCAGTGTATGATTTTAAGGTAAATGCCTTCATTGATCTGACATTGTTTTATGACTTCAAGTTACAGTGTCTTTTTTATCTAGTCTAAACTGTTTTTCTGTGTGATTACAATAGTACTAAGGTTTAAAGGCAACTTTTAGTTTATAAAAACATTCAAATAGCAAAACTAAACCAAAATATAATGTACTGAGAAGATGAAAATCTTCTGATTTCTGAATGAAAAAGGAATTGCTAGTGGAAGGTAATGAGAGATTGGAAATGATTGTCCTGCTCTTCATTCCAGCTTACCTTTCCTTTTGTTAGTGTTGTTTCTTACATGTCTTCCTTTGGTGTTAATTAGCACCAAATTTGCATTTGCAAAAAGTCTTGAATGTGAAAATCCTCACAGCCATTCTTGAAAAAGACTATCAAAAAGTGAGACCTTCTTCCTTTCTGCTCTTCTCCCCTCCCCACTACTCTCCTTCCTCCTGTGAAGAAAAGGCAGAGAGGGTGTTTTCACTATCTGCTGCCTGCTGCCATGATTCAAGTATATGTGAATTCTCGCTAAATTCTGTTTCTGGAAATCCATAAAATGATTTCGTTTGTCTCTGTTTTTTTGTTTATAATAAATGAACGGTGATGCAGGGATTTCTTGCACTTGACAGATTATGGACATCATATACAATTGGTTGCTTTTGGCAGCAGGGTTACTTTGTGAGTGACGCAACTACAACGACAACGACATGCCTTCTTCACCTCTGGCAAGCAGCTTGGTTTCTCGTCATGATTCCCAGGGACATGCAACTTCCTTTCTGCCTAAACTTTTGGGAGCCTACATAACATAACCATTCCGTTCAGTTAACCTTCCCAGTAGTATTAAAGTGTAGTAATGTCTCAGATTTTGCAGTGTATGACACATTCAGTTTTGCTGAACAATTGATTAAAACTTATGGAAAAGCACGTGTGTGCTTAATTAGTTTGCAGTTCAGTAGTGCATTGTTTGTATACAAAGAGTTGTTTTGAATTCTCCTACAGCTGGTTATCTTAGCATTTGATTCTCCTGATAGCAGTATGAAGGCACAAAAAAAGGAAACCATGGAGATATTTCCTTCAAATTAAAATTCTTCCAAGATTTTAGGTGACCTGAGGTGTATCCTGTTGTGAATTTAGCCACTGCTAAACATAGTTTTTCTTCATTCTTTATCCTTAAGATTAAGTTATGATCCATTTTTCAACTTTGGACTTTGGGAAGCTTCTGTGCTTTGCATCATTGCTAGTGTTCATATAGACATGCTCAGACATTGTAGTTGTTAGCCACCTCTAGATCAGGTTTTGCCACTTTCTTGTCTCAAAGTATGTGTGAGATCTTAAAAAAAAAATCTTAATAATTAACCATAAATACAGTATAATTCAGTACTGTTATTTTAAAGAGTACATGGATATGCCCACAAATACTTACTTAATTTGCACACAACTCTTTTTTTGCTTTTAATCACTCCCTTTTCTGAATTCTCAGTTTCCCATAAATATAAAATTTATTTTAGAACAAACTCTGATAGCATAATGAGATCTGGTATATTTATTGAAATACAGTCTTTTCAAAGAAAGCTTGTAAGTTTAGACAAGTATTTAAAAAGACATATTTAGTTTAAA
Organism: Aythya fuligula; assembly: GCF_009819795.1. Lineage (NCBI taxonomy): Eukaryota > Metazoa > Chordata > Aves > Anseriformes > Anatidae > Aythya > Aythya fuligula. The sequence goes on from NC_045562.1 coordinate 33,163,498, forward strand.
AAGCTCAGTGGTTTTAGTATGTATATAGTTTATTAAATTTATTTTAGAAAATATTGAGATAAGAGGATTATGGCATTTCATCCCATATACAGTGCATCAGGAAATGCCCCAGGACCCTTCATATGATAAAAATGCTGATCACAGTCTGCTGGTTACACTTGTCACTTAGATAAAGGAGCTGCTGGGAAATAGCTGTCTGCACCCTGAGCTGTGTGTACAAGTCTTAAATGAGGTGGCTGGTGGGCATTTGTCTGTCTTTCTTCAGTAGCGTAAATAAAAAGATAAACCTGAGTGAAGAATTCATTTGCATGTCAAAATAACTGCAAGTTTATTGTTCTGGAGTACCCTTGACTGGCTTTTATTGCAATCATGTGCACCAACCTGTGTATCTAGGTAGATGCTGAGTCACTTCATATGAAGTTGTAAGAGAAGAGCCAGTCCAAAAGCTTATCCTGCTCAATATCTTGCCTCTATGAATAGCCAGTAGGAGGAGTCTAGTGAAAGCAGAAAAGAAAAAGGGCATATAAAGCATCGTCTTTCCCTTCAGATAACTTCCCAGGTCTGGCAACCAGAAGTTTAAAGACTTTATGAACTGGAAAAATAATTGACGCAGTCATGTTTAATGCCCACTGATGGACTGGTGGCCTAATTGTCTTTGTTCTTTTTAACCTATTTGTGTTTGTTCTGCATTGCTCCCTGAGGCAATGAATCTAACAACTTAATTATGTGGGAAGGTATAATTTTCTTTGTTTTGTAACTAGGGTAATTCTGGCTTTTTTTTTTTTTTTTTTTTTTTTTTTTTTTTTTAAACTGTCGTATGAAGTCTTGCTTGCAGCTCTTGTCTATACTAGTAAATGATGTAACTTCAGGCTACATTAATGAGAATAGGAAGCATTCTTCAGAACATGCTTTATATTATCATCTTCCTTGATTACTTTCTTCCTACAAATTTCCAAGTGTCGTAATTTTTTGAGATACCTGTATTCAGAATAAGAGATTGGAATTATAAGTACGAGCATAACGACTTGCTGAGAACCTTAGCTAGATGGAACACTAATCGAGAGGTCGGCCCCTCGACAAGGTCACCAGAGACATATGTTGCCCTTAGCGGCTGGAAAAGAAGGCAGCATAGTTATATGAATTTTTCTGATTTCATGTTCTTGATGTCAAAATCATTAAAGTACAGTCACTAACATTAGTAACTATTGCATAGTTTCGATATTGCACATACAAAAAGTGTTTAATCATAGGATTTCTTAGTTCACTAAGAAACCACATGAAAGTCAAGTAGCTGCTTGTGTTGAAGTTCTCAAAAACTGAGTGTAATGAGTGACTAAGATGTGATTTACAATATGATTTTCTTATACTAAGGTATAAGAAAGTAGATCAATTTAGAAATGGAGCAAAAGATTACCTATTTTCTAAGTGCTCACTGTGGCAGAAGACAAAAGTTCTGTCAAGTTCCATCCATATGACTACAGCAAAGCTTTGATATCCAAATTCATAGTTCCCCCCTCTTAACCTGATCTTTCTTGTAGGATTTGGGCATCTGCTGTGAAACCAGTGCATTTGGGGCCAGATTGATAAAGATGGTTATTCTCCTTCACAGAATCACAGAATTGCAGGGGTTTAAAGGGACCTCAAGAGATCATCGGGTCCTTGATAGATTATTTTTTTTTCATGCTTTTAAATCTTTCCCAGAGCAACTCAAGGATCTGTTTAATAGATCAGTGCAGGGAGCTCAAACAGTTCAGCAGATGATTGTGTTTGTAGCTTTCTTTTGGATACTGTTCTTTAATGAATTTGAATTAGATATGGATTAAAGATATGGCATCCTGTAAAGATGAGAGCATTGCAGGATATAATTTTCAAGAAAGCTGTACTCAGTTTTTTGAGAGCAAGGGTGGTAGCAATGAGTGAGAATAGCTTCAGAGGGGGACATGGCTCTTCTCACACACAAAAATGGCAGAGGGAAGAGTAGTGATTTACATTAAATGAGTTTGTTTCCAGATATTTCCCAGCTGATGTAAGTTAATAAAGTTGGGGTGTAATTAAACCCTTGCATCTGGTCTTTATATCTCTGGGAGGAAGAAGTTTTATCAGATGATCAGGAAGGCCCACTGACAATATTACAGATACTGGCTACTTCTGGGAGTTAATTATGTGCTGCTAATACCAGCAGTAACTAAACAAGCAGTTCTCTAAAAATGCAAAGGTGGTTAGATTGCAATAGAGTGTTCAGCACTCAACGTATTTGTGACAATGAGAAGACTAACACTGGAACACTGAATGCATTTCTGATATCTGTATATTAAAATATGCTGATAAAGTGGGCAGGGCACAAAGAAAGATTAAGGCTGGAAGAAATGCCTTAAAATGAAAGATTTGAAGAGCTCAATTTCCTTTGTTTATTAAAAGTTTAATTGCAATCCGTAAGTACTTTTATATACAGAAAATATTGGGAAAGTAGAGACTTTGATATGTCAATGAGAGGCATAAGAAGATTTCTTTTGTAAACACACTAGTAAATTCATAGCCAAACTGAAGCACATATTGTTAAGAAAGAGGATGTCAATTGCCAAAAGAAAAAAGTTCCAAGAAAAAATAGTAGATTGTCCATGTACTCAAGAATCAGATGCCTTTGTGGAAAGCAGGTCGGCCAAATACAGCTCGTGTTATAATCAAGTATAAACAGTTGGGCTCAAAATCATGTAATGGAAAGGAATTTAATGACTTGTCATACAAACACAAGACTAGATGAGATGACCTAATAGTCCCTCTGTGCTTAAAGCCCAATGAATATATGAAAAATACCAGTAATGAAAACCAGATATTCATCTTGAAAATAAAATAAATGAAAAAAACAACATACTTGGCAAGGATGCTACAAAATATAATTTAACCATACAGACGATTGCATTCACAGGAATCCAAATACCTGGTTTGATCTGGATTGAAAAAAACTGTAAGAAATCAGAAAGAAAAAACTTTTTTTTTCCCTTTTCCTCCCCTTTTATCTTTTTTCATTGTCTTTTTTTTTTTCTTTCTTTCTTTTTCTTTCTTTTTATTTTTTATTTTTTCTTCCATGGGTGCTGGACCCATGCCTAGTAGCTCATTGATTTGTCAAAGTCAGTGTCATTATATGAATTCTTATAGGGAGATGTCACGTGTTTTCTTAGTACGGTTTCCATACTGCTTAAGCTCAAAGGCCAGTTTTAGTATCTTGTATCTTGGGCGTCAGCAAGCCCAGAAAACTTTCTGCCGTTCAAAGGTAGCTCTCTTCTTCTGTGGATAACCGTCTTGTGTTTAGTGATAGATACAATCCTGATGATTTGACTGTGATTTTTGTCACTTATGTTTCTGTTGTCTGATTAATGCCGTATTCTATTATGCAAATACAAAATTAACATGAAAAGGTAAAGCTGAAACAATCAGTAAATCTCTAAAGTAGAAGTGTGAGCAGGTTGTGTGGAAGACTGGCTCAGTTTGCTGGGCCGATTCTAAGCTCATCAGTATTGAGAACTAAAACACGCGTAGGAGACATATGCAATGAGAGATACAAATGTGTGTCGTGAGATAACCAGTGAAAGAAGAGCCACTGATCCTAACTTCTCAATAGAAGAACTAATAGAAAGTTAGTAATAACAGGAACAAAAAAAGGGGGAGTAGAGGGGAGGTGTTAAGTAGAATATATAATAAGATGTCATAAAATAAAATGGACAGAAATCATTGAGCGCGTTTGAAAGTACAAAAACATAAAAATTGGGAAGACAGAGAGTGTGCAACACTAAGTTTGGTATTGTGACAGTGCTGTCATAACTTGTGACTACTGTGAGGAAGGCTAGGATATTTTTCAGGTCTTACTGTGGTAATAAATTCTAAGGAATTAACTTCTAAAATGCATCTGAGAAAGAGAGAACAGTTCATAGTTCTGTGGCATAAGATAAAAAGCTATTTTTGACATGTGAGTAATTCAGTTAATGAAAAAGAGGTGAAATATGAAAAATAATTGGCTAAGAAGTGATTTTTTTTCAATTTAAATATAAATTTAAAAAATATACATTTTCATTAATTTTTAAATCTTCCTAATTGGCCAGTGTAGACTTAGTTTCTGGATCTGACTACTTTTCCGAAGTCATAGGCACTTGCACAGACTTCCTGATTTCTAGTAGTAATGGTTAAGATTGCTGTCTTCACCAAAAGAAGTAACCATGAAGATGAAACTAACGTACCTTGACTACTTGTTTGAAGTAATTAAATGCAATTTATTGCCATATTTTCCACTCTAGTCTTTCATGGATTTTGAATATTAATAAGTCAAAAACTCTGCCTAGTATTATATGGATAGGAGACAGTAAAAATGTCAATGCTTGTTCTAATAAGAGAAGCCTTAGTAACAAAAGGCAGCATGTATGAACCTGGTATGTCTGTTTATTTGGAGTAACGCTATTTAAAAATGAAATCTTATTAAATAGGAAATAAAAGCTCTTTGTTTGTCTTCTGAAATATGTAACTATAAATAAAGATATCGTAATTCTTTTCTTATAAGCCTTTGATCTGCTTATGTTTGGCCATTAGCAATTTTCCAAAATGAACATATTCCTCTTTTAGACGTGTATGTATAATTGAACATCTGTGAGAGTCCAGGAGAGATTCTGCCCTATTTAGAGGAGCGCCTTTGTTAGGGTGGTTTGATGCTGCAACAAGGCCTCTTCTGAAAACAGAGGCAAGATGTGCCAATGTTCCAGTAAAGTTGACACAAAATAATATTAAGAACCAACAAATATAACCATACACCATAGTTTCTGGACATATTTAACATCAGTAGATGGTAAGAGTCAGTGTGTTTTCTGAGTTGTTTTTCAACAAATCATTCATTTTTGTTCCATCTCAAAGAGAAGAAAAAATATTGGTCCAAAGTCTGAGGCTTACTATGTTTAGCACCTGGTTAAAATGTGAGGTTACTTATTTTAAGCTGCTGCTAGATTTGAGAGCACTTAAAAATTAATGGCAAATGAGTATGTTTTATAAATGGCTTGTAGGTGTCATGCTTGTAACACTGGTTGCTGTAACAGCCACTTCAGATCAAAACCAAGGTGATCACGCCTTTGGAAAAGAGAAAACAAAAACTCCCATAGCCCAGGTTTTCCTCCAGATTGAGCCATTTCTCAAATGAACTCTAACTTGAGAATGATATGCATTAGTCTTTTTTTTCGATACAGTTTGATAGCAGCTATAAGTGACTTTATTTTTGTGTCTTGACTTCTGTAATGTCATCCATTGTTTTTGCTTGTTGGATTTTTTCTCTCTCTGTTTTATTTTCCCCATCTAAATTAGTCTTTAATTGGTGAACAAATGCCTATTTTTGCTCTCCGAAAAGGGGTGCTGCAAAGAAAATACAATCTGGAATTTCTGGACATGAAAGCTTTTAGCTTGTCTTTCCTTAGTGGTCTGAGGCAAAGGGAAACCATGTTGAGCAAATTTCTGGTCTCACAGTTACATCTAGTATAGCTTAGTTTGGATTTACTCTTCTCCCTTGCCATTTACCACCAGGGGAGGGAATCCAGTATGTAATCAGGATTCCCTGTTAATTTGGAAATAAGAAATAATTACAAAATTTCAATCAAATATTTTTCTAAATGAAAAGTCAGGAGTATTTGAATATTCCTCATACGTGTTTTATTCTGTAGCTCAGGCATAGTTAACTGTTTACAGTGCAGCATAACACACTACAATCACCTCATCCTTAAAAGCAGTTGTCAGAAAAATATGGGCCTGCCTGGTAGAATGTATTAGCCCAATACATTGTCTCCATTTTATTATGAAGCTGCTGGGGAAGCTGTGATATACAGCACTGTCATTACAGATCTATTGTTAGAAGGGTCCTACAGTCTTCTGTGTGCTGCCATTAATTTATAGCAGTAAACAATATGTAGCCCTCCAACTGCAGCAAAGCAGAATCTTTTAATGAGGTGGATGTTATTACCACAATAAATCAGTGCATTCGTGTAATGTATAATTCAATGTGTGTATTCCCACTGTAACTTCTCTGAGTAAGCTGATAGTGTATCATTGTCAGTGCACAGCTCCATGGTTCTTTTTTTCTCCCTAAGCTTTCTTTCATTTGGGGACTTTTTTTATTTGCTTGCAAATAAATGTGACATGTCTTGATAGTTGTCCTGTTGCAGGCTTCAGAAACCAACTGTAACAATAACAGCTAAAATCAATAGTGTGGATTCTGGCTATATGGATCTCTGCATGATTCCTTTTTTTGTTGTTTTTGTTTTTGAAAAGAGAATGAAATCAATTCTAATTGGGTTTAGCTTTATATTCAAGGAGTGTAATTCTATAACTATTGATTTGGGCTATACTCATTTGGAGAGTAATAAAAATAGGGGCAGATAAAGAGAATGCATAAAATGTTACAGAACCATAGAGCGCAACGATGTTTCTATTTTTAATTCATATAATATGTCTACCGATGACCTTCTTTCTTCTTTTTTTCCCTCAAGCATAGCCGAGTCTTTAGGGAAAATCAGTACAGATGGAGATTCCAAAATGGTTCTTGCAACAAAAAGACTTCTTGGAGTCAGTTTCATTCTTCCCTGGAATAAATTTGCTAAATCAGATAAAAATCCTTTTATACAGGAACCACTTCTTTCAGAGGGTTATATTTCAAATTAGTGAACTGCAAAAATAGTAATTAACCTAAGATGTTTTCTTCATCCTACTGCAATGTGAAAGCCAGTCTAAGTAAAAAATGTAAGATAAGATCTTAGGTCATTCATAGATCTAATCTATCCTAGAACAGAAACTACTTTGAAGCTTGTATGCCAAATTTCATATAAGCTGCAAAGAAGCAGATATTTAAATAATAATAATCCGAATAGCAGACGTAGTTTTTCACTTGAACTGTGCTTGAATTAATATTGATTATTGATTTATTTTGGTTATTGATTGCAACTTTTCTTCATATACTTTTCTTTTAAAGTTTCTCCTTACCTTGTAGTGTATTCTTAAGTATAGTTATTCTTGCAAGACAGAAGTAAGAAAATAATTTTGCATATTTATTCTTAAGTTATACACGAGTGCTTTTATTTTCTGTTCAGATGGGCATAATTTACATTAATGATATACAAACAGTGTGCTCTCTATGTATACAAAATGGAACTGTGTATGTTTTGCACATATATGTGAAGGTATTGTAGAACTCTCACAGCCTTATACATGTGGAACAGCTAAATTCACTGTTGGGTTTCCCAGTGATGAATGTGAAGTACACTCATTTTTCCAAATCCTTTATGTCAAAGTCTGCTGAGGAAATGCATGGCTATGGATTCCAAAGCATCATATTTCTTGCATTTAAGATTTGCATTTAATAATTCCATGTTCATCTATGTATTTGTTAGTCTTTGTTCAGTACTTACCTATGTTGGTGAAAGTGTGATATACTTTTTAAATCACACATATATTATTTGTTTCTTTTTATATTCCTGTTTTTATGTAGATATTCAGCTATTTTATTTGCCTATTGCAAAATTTCAGGTTTTATTCATTAAATAGAACTTGTCTTGAGATAGTAAATAGAAAGCATACAATCAGCAGTAATATCAAAGTTCTGTGTACGCTGTTAATATTCTTCCACTCTAACACTCTTTACTTTTTCCTCCTAAAATATCCAAAGATGTTTCTGGTTGTTGTCCTTAACATTTGCTTAATAGTGTGTGTGTGTCCCTTCCCTCCCCCCAACACACAGAGAAGCACACAAGTTAACAACTCTGTCCAAGTTATTCCACTGTCAAATGGGTTTTAGTGATTTAGTTGAATCAGTAGTAGAAATAGAAGTTATGCCTTTATGGATGTAAAAGATACTTTTTTGCTGCTAACATAATCTGGCATCTGCATTTGCAAAACACCACATCTAGTATTTTCCATGCATGCTGATAATCCTCGTTACAAAAAAGAGCACGAGGAATACGATGTGCTGTTATCTTTATTTACTTATGTATTTATTTTTATAAACCTTGTAGCCTATTGGAGCTTTGAACCCAAAGAGAGCGGCATTCTTTGCTGAGAGATACGAATCATGGGAAGATGATCAGGTTCCAAAGTTTCACTATGGCACACATTATTCAACTGCAAGTTTTGCACTCACGTGGTTATTAAGAATTGTAAGTACATCTTTTTTTTTTTTTCTCCATTAAGTTATAATAAAAGCAAAAAAAAAAAAATAGCTAGGAACTAAACTAAAACTAACTTTTGAACTAAAACCCAATGGCATAGGAGAATACTGAAATTTTTGAATAATTGTAATCAATACCTGATTTTGTTTTTCAGGGATAAATGTATTCCAAAGTTGACCAGAAGGTTTTAATTTTATGGTACATACTTTTCAAATCAGTAAAGTTTTTCCTGCTTAAAAAGTAATGTTTAGTATACAATCTTAAACTACTTTAAACATGGTCAACTTTCCTTCCTTACATATTTTCTGATTGGGCCATAGAATCTTAGAATCATTAAGGTTGGATATATTGTACATTTTTGTTCCGTAATGAATGTATTTAATTTTTACCTCCTAATGAGATTAAATTAGTTGTTTTCTGATGCAAATAATTTTTTAAAAAATATTTTGCATTTTACATGGACATAACTTTTGAGATGCTTTATATTGATAATATATTGGTTAAACAATGCATTTTTCCATAAAATTGAAAGGTGATTTATCTCCTAGAAAGTAATTTCTTTGGGAAAGCATTAGCAGTACATCATTAATTAAAGCTTGTTCAAATGGTACAAGCATACATAAATCCTTGAAGTAATTTATAGCACTTAGCTAATTTCAAGCAATTATCCACTAATATGTGCTTAAGTGTTCTTTATCTTAGAGGGGCTTTTAAACCTCTCAAACATTTTTCTTTTCAAAATAATAAATTACGTATTAAACAATAACAATTATAAAGCTATTGATATTGAATATTATCCTTTGTATTAATAGATTACCTTGAGCAAAATAAAATGCATACGCTACATGCTTCTTTTAAAAAAATCTAAGGTAAAAATATTGAGCTTTTTCATGTTTTTTAAAGCAATTTGTGTCGCAGTTGATTGTAGCTCTAGCCTGTAAATATTTATTTCATTTGTATTTGCTTTATTTTATCTTTACTTTATATGTGTGAGGAGTAGGAATTGGGAATTAAATATATTTTTTGAACAAATAAACATCATTTTGTATTTTTCATTCTTGGATAATAGAATGAACCTTTTGCAATTAATCTTGTGTCTGCCAGAAGAATAGCATCATTAATAACCTAACCAAAAAAGAATAATAAATGTCCTGACATTTCTACAGAAGTACATTGTTATTTTTAACTATTTTAAAAAATATTTTAGGAACCCTTTACAACACTGTTCCTAAATCTGCAAGGTGGAAAGTTTGATCATGCAGATAGAACCTTTTCATCTATTTCAAGAGCATGGCGCAACAGTCAGCGTGACACTTCTGATATCAAGGTAAAAACTTTCCTGAAGTCTGTTACATTTTATACTGCATCTCCATTTGTTGTAGCTATGATCGTAGGACCACAACTTATTACAAAATGGAAGGCAAAAGATTGGGAGTGATCCTATCATTTTGGAAAAGATGAAAGAGAAATGACACATAGTTGTTTCCACAGAGATTTTATCTTGAGTAGAGAAACAAAGGGCTACAGAAAGCCAGTGACTGAAGATACTAAGATGAAACATAGAATTTAGCATCATATTGAAGCTATCCTAATAAGGGCACTGGGCCTGGGAACTTGTGAATGAATAAGAAGTAGTTGGGAATAGAAGATAAATTAATCTGGTAATTAGTCATTGTGTGGAAGGAGACCTAGAATTAGGTGGGTCAAGAAGCTAAGACAGGAGCACATGGAAATTCCAAGGGCAGTAGTTTAGATAGGGTAACTATTGAAGTTAAAGAATGAGGTAAACAAATAGATTCTGGGATCTGAGGAATATTTTGAACTGGGGAGGAGAACGAAAAAGAAAAGCATGCTGACAGTGGTGGGAAAGCTTTAGTGACCTCAAATCCCATGAAAAAAGAATGTTTTTTTTTTTTTTTTTTTAAGTTCTGTTTATACAGGATGGAAAGGTATAGCATGAATGAAATCAGGCTGACTAAAGAAAGGCATGCAACTAGCAAGGGACCTAAGTAACATGACATCATTCTATAGCTATAGCAGTGAGGAGACAATTAAAGAAAGGGTTTATCTGCTGCTTAGTGAAATGAGAAAATTGTAAACTGATCGTGCTGAAAAACTAATGTCTTTCTTCCATCTGTTACTCCCCACCAAAAAAAATAATCAACTGTAGCAGTTCCTAGCAGAATTAATACCACAGGTAAAAAGATTCAATGTCTGTATCAAAATGAGAAACAGTAGTTTATAAAATAAAACCACATGAGATATTTTCAAATGGACTGGTCATTATGAGCTTCTCTATCTTGTACATACAACGCCAGCAGGCAAAAGTTCAGATGTAAATATGGTTTCTCTGAGAAATGGAGAAGAAAAAAGGTAGCAGTGGTGGATAAATGAAGTATTCAGTTTTTAAAAAAGAAAAAACAGAAAGTCAAGAAATTATGAAGTGAGTTTAAGTGAGGTCAGTGAAAAATATTTAATCAAATAATCTGGCTGTGTTTAGTACCAGGAAGATAACAAGGAGATGAGCAAATGAAGCACATACCTATCAAGAAGAAATTATGTCAAAGCAATCACAACTCCTCATGAGAAAGCTAACAAATATCACAAGCAGAGAAGCAGCAGCAGATAATCTTAGTCTTATCTGAAATACTACATCCATAGTTGGGGCCTAGTTGGAGAGAATCCAGACTAGAACAATGATGACAAAGTAAGGTCTTGAAAATAAAGTGCAATGAAAGATTGACTAGCTATGCTTGTTTTTCTTATTAAGAAGAGAAGATTGGGGAGGTACTTAAGAGTCTTCTACAACATAGTGACTGTGGCAAGAAAGAAGGGAAAAATTTCTGTTGCCCATGCAGAATAGAATAGAATAGAATAGCTCAGTTGGAAGGGGCTTTCAAAGTCTTCATCTTGTCCAACTGCCCGACCACTTCAGGGCTAACCAAAAGTTAAAGCGTATTATTGAGGGTGTTATCCAAATGCTGTCTGAACTCTTGACAGGCATGGGGTGTCAACCACCTTTCTAGAAAGCCCATTCCAGTGTTTGACCATGTTCACAGTGAATAAATTTTTTCCTAATGTCCAGTCTGAACCTCCCTTAGTGCAACTTTGTGCCATTCCCATGCTTCCTGTCATCAGTTACTAGGGAGAAGAGACCAGCACCTCCCTCTCCGCTTCCACTCCTCAGGAAGGGAACTTAGTTCAAAATGGACTTATATATCCAGGAGATTTAGATGAGATGTAAAAGCATCCTTTCTAACAGAACTAATAGATAGATGAATGCTTCCCTGGCAATTAGGGAGAGCTTTTCAGAAATGCTTAGGTACCTTTGGAAAATTATGTATGTGCAAGTTTGTACAGCCTTAAGAGTCATCTGTACTGTTACAGATGGCCCCTTGAAGTCTCTTTTAGCTTTCTGAGTTTGGGAATTGCCAATAATTACATTATACTACTGTGAAAACTATGAGTGAAAATTTACGTTGACTAGAGGAGTCTGTTCATGAGACTGGATGAGCAGCCAGGAAGTGGGATGCAATAAGATTTCCATAGGACAAGTTGAATGAGTTAGAAAAGAAAAAGTCTGAAGATGCATGGAATCATCTTTGTTGGAAATATGTGTACTGCCAATACTTCACTACAGCTGTGAAAAACAATTTTCCTGATACTCGTTGTTCAGATCCACCTGGCAAGTGTTTGTGAAATGCATGGCTGAAGTGTCCCATATAGCTTTGCAAGTTTTCTACATGCAGAATTGCAATGTATTAGCTTACTACTGCTGTATGTTTTGCACTGCTGTTTTCTTTTGTCAAGAATATGTGCAATCAGAGCAGTAACTTCCATAGGAGAAGATCTGTAGCCTGTTACAATGTTTGTTCAGTAAAAAGTCTTTCTTTGATTGTCTTGCGGTGTGTGTATACATGAACCCATGCATATACTTGGGAATAAGGCAGGAGGGAGACAGGGAGGGAGTTAAATGAACATGAATCCCTTTGTTTTTGGTCTCTGGTAGAGGAAGTGAAAAGTTTCACATGTTTGTTTACTTTTTCTTTAGAGTTCCTTTCCCACTTACTTTACAGCCAACATATATTATGAAACATGACTTCGATAAGTTTTAGACTTACTCCCTGTAATCCTGGAGTATCATTCTCTGTAATCATCTTATGGCAGTACTTTCTCATGGTCTGTCCTGAAAGGTCTGAGAGTACAGCATTTGTTGCCATCTTAGTGTACAATATTGTAGTGAAGCAAATGCTGTTTTCTGATTCAAGGTTGAGCTCTGAAATGATTTCCTTATAATTCTTGACAAGAAAGTTTCTTTCTGCAGCAGTAGAGTCAAAAGGATGGTCTCTCTAAAACTAAACGAAGGGAAAGGAAGCCTGCAGCGACTGCTGTCATCAGTAGAATTCCTAACATTTCTACGTTGTACATGAATAAAGAAATTGTGTATAGAAAAGCTGTTTAGCTGTGTATAAAAAAACTGGCAAGAACTAGTGTGGCCTACTGAAAGTACTTGCAATCTGCAAGCATTAATATGTTAATGATTATTCGAAAGTCTTTGAAATCTAGTTTTTTCATTCTTTTCCCATTCTTTTCTAAAATCAGCTTTTTCTCCTACTGTCTAACTTTGGTCCAAGATTTTGTCCAAAAGAATGTACAATTTTCCTTTCAGCGCTGTGTGTGGAAGAATGTATTCTGTGAGCACAGCTCATGCCTGTCTGTGAAGACTATGTAATTGTATGCAAAATTAAGATTTTATCTCATGTTATTTTTAACAAAATGAGGCACTTGAGGGAGTCTTTACTTCTTTCATATTTTTTTTAAATGAAAGATATTTGCTTGATCTCTTATTTGAGACATCATGTATTACGATACAATCATTAAATGTTTTTATAACTATATCTTCTCTATATCACTTATAGTCCAATATTAACCGAATGTAATTGGCATATTGGAAAAAAGGTTTAGAAAACGACTAAATAATTTTATTTTTCTTTTACCATAAGCTCTCTAGGTTTCTTTTGATACTTCTACAACTGATGAAAGCCTAGCAGTTTAATGCATTGATTTGTAGAAATGCAAAGGTTTTGTGAAGCCACATTTAAGACCTTGAAATTGGCAGGCCAAAGTACATGCTATTGTACGGGGGATGGGTGGGGGAGTGGCAAAAAGGAAAAACACGGGTTTGTTCCTGTTTCAGCTGAAAAAATCTTGAATATTTAGAACCACTGAGCTGATACCTTAAAAAAATTATTTCTCCTTCCTTCTTGTATGATGAGAATGAATATAAATTCCTGATGCTTTCTGTTTTAAGATTATTGTTAATCCTAGTTGGAGGCATCGTATACTACAAGGAGGACTAACATGAGCTATCTTTGGAAGCAGCTCTTGTTTGGTATCACACTTCCACAGAAAAAGCCAGAGCACATGTGTGGTCACATCCAGTCTTTGTCAATACCCTGTGAAAGCCTTGGATTGACGATCAAAGCAAGAAACTAATGCTGCACTATAGTATAACCTTTCACTGAACCATTCAAATTTTGATTTCAAGAGGTGATATGTTGCATAAAATTTAATTTCCTACTATTCATTTATTTAAGCAATTCAAATTAAAAGTTCTTTGGAAGTTTTCTAGTGTCTCACTACTACTCTGTCATTGTTAATTACTAATTAGCTTAGCACTGATGCCTTTACAATATTAATCATGTATTAACTTAAAAGTTAAATCATAAATTTAACTTAAATCTTCTGCACTGAAGAATATTAAATATATTTTAATTCTGTGAAAGTATCATTTAGTACCTTTTAAGTAATGGACAGGCATCCTTAATTCATTTAGTTTCTTCTTGATTTATGTTGTTATTGTAAACAATCCTGGTTAGTTTTGTTAATGTTGTATAAAACACAAAAACAGATAGCCTGGCAGTGCTTGATTGCAAACCAGTTTAGTATGGGGCTTGTATTAAGTTCCAGAATACTGAAGTTAAGCCTGTCTGCCTGTTTTTCTGTTACTGTTTTTCTTTGTTTAATGTGTAGATTTGTACATATTTGTTCAGAAGTAGTTGTTACTTCTGGTTTGGTAGCTAACCCATAGCGTTAAATTGATTTGTCATTATAATTACTACAATATACTTGCTATCTTTGTTGCTCTTTGCATGTATTTTCTCTTTTCTAAGCGTAGTATTTGCCATTTTCTTTCCATGCAATACATAGATTTTGTCAAGATAGGTTGAAATTCTCATCCTGTCCACCAAACTGCTTGTTGCCTTCGTAGTGTCATCTGGAATTTTATTACTGCACCTTCTATGCCAGATCATTAATGGGATTATTGACTGGTATTAGAAGCAGGACAGACCCCATTACCATGTCTTCCCAGTTTGACAGTGAGCTATTGATAACTGCTCTTGGAATATGGATTTTCAGCCCTGGTACTCCCACATTATTGTAACCTAATCTCAACTCAGTTTCTCTACTTTGCTTATAAGAAAGTCATAGGAGATTGAGACAGTCTCAGAGGTTTTTCTCCAAAGTGAAGCAACGTCATGTTGGCAACTCATATTTATTGAAACAGGCTGCCAAACATATGCATGCCTAAGACACCCTGTAACCTGATAAGCTTTTTACATATGCTTTGCATTGTTTTATACTTCCCCATCTAATAGATGGGCTTTCAGAAGTTACGAGGAGTAAAGTTGCTGCCAAACTGGCAACATTACTTTAGCATAAGATAGATTTCATGTCATATTAGTAGCAAGGTAAATGATGTCCAAGAGCAATTACTAGCAAAATTCAGAAGTAGATACATAGTGATTCAGATTTTTCACAGTAAACTGTATGCCTGGTGTAGCAAAACCTTTAACTTATGATGTAGACCTTTGGTTTTCGTGAAAGATTTGCTTTCCTGTAAAATTGTGCCAAGATGCATAACAGGAAAATACTTCTCTAATTAAAAAAGTAAAAAAAAAAATATCTGTCAAATCTGTGCATGGTAGTCTGTGGATATAGCAGTAGTTAAAAATGTAGACATATGGGTTTATGGATCAGAAAGTTCCATCTGATAACTGTGGTCTACTTCTTTTATACCCAGCCATAATTGTACTGAAAACAAAACAAATACTTTGAATATCTGCTTCAATCTTTTTCTGGAGCTGTTGAAATAACCTTCAAGTGAGGTATGGATAAATTTGCTGAAGTCCAGAGCAGAATGACCAGAGGTCAAGAAAATGGGACAGTGATATAAAGATAAAGGTTTTAGGTTGATTACTCTGGAGAAAAGAGGAATGAGGGTAGAAGTGTAAAGTGCTTTGCAGTGCCAGGTCTGATGCTTTTATCCTGGTGGGGATTTTGGCTGGTGGGTGCAGTGGCACTTTGTTTCTGCTGAACACTTCTTGTTCCAGTGGGCTGCCCTGCCAGACATGGTGGTGGATCGTGGGCAGTGGGCTTAGTGCAGGAGGGGAAAGATGGTCAGACAGTGCTGCTGGGGATGGATCTTTTTGTCCATCAGGTAAAAGCCGTTCTTGCACATTGACACATGTAAAAAAGGGCAACTGCAATTTATATTCAATCTGAGTAGGACAGGAAGTGGGCTCCAGCTGCAGTAAAAGCAGACCAGATGTTAGGAAGACCTTCTAGTGGTTGGGATAGATGAAGACTAGAAATTCATAGAAAACCCAAGACTAAGGATTTTAAGAACAAGTCAGAGAAACATCTTTCAATAATACCTAATTTTATCTACCTAAGATGGACAAAGTGACCTCTCAAGGTTTCATCTAGACCTTGTTATGATTCAGTATAGTCCGTTTTTTCTCCTCAGTAATTTAAAGAAATTAGAGGAAAGGAATACAGTAATACATACAACTTTTTTTTTTTTTTTTTTCCTCTTTCTTGGTCAAATTAATCTGAACTACGTGTTTTTCATAGTATATAAGTATGGTCATCAAATACCATTGCATATTTTTTTCTATATAGCATCAGTAACAAGTAAAATAATTTTATCTACATATAATTCATATATTGACTAACAGGCTCTAAAGTGTAGTGAAGATGCTCTTTTTATGCAATAAATGGTTGAATTCATCTACTTCTTGATTGATAATGAATAAAGTACTAATTGAAATTGTTATATATATCATTAAATACTGAATGAACACCTGGATTTGTATAATTCTTTTGGGTAAATTGTAAGTTGCTGAACATTTTAATAATTTTTTTTATACTAGGAAATATTTAAAATATTTTTTGGAACCTTAACGGGTGTTGAAAAAAATAATTTCTTCGTTATCATTCATTCAATTTAGAAATTGAATTGAAACTTGCTGAATTATTTTCTTTAAAAATGAGAGTATTTCAGACAATGACACGGGAATTTTTTAGTTAAACAAGAAATAACACACATAAAGCAGATGGAGGAAGACCTACAGGTACACAGAAACTGTATTTTCCTGCTACCATGAAAATGATTATATTGAAATGTGATGAAAAAATGAAATTTTGAATATACTGTAGTATGTTGGTATGCATTTTTGAATGCTGTTTAAGTACTCTAACAGAGGAAATAGTGTGTGGCAGTATGAATAAGAACCTAGACTTCTAATATGCATTTTTATTATTCTGTTTGACAGGTTATATATAGGCTTAATATTACTTAATATGATTGTCAAATAATTTAGTTTGAAAATCTGATATCTTATAAATGTTTTAATATGGTTAGGGAATCTATCTCACTGATTCTAGACACCTTTGCAGATCATATAACTCTGCTTCTAAGCACATCAGTCTATTACTTTCCAAACAAAAATAAAAGAATGAAATAATATTTCATTACATTTAAGAGACAAAGTATCTTGCATAGATTTAGTATGCTTGGTGGCAAACATGATAATAAATTACCAGTGTTAAACTGATATTACTTGTTTATAAAGAAATACCTTTTTAGTGAAGTTTCCTTAGAAATTGTGTTTTCTATGAAATTTTTAAGACAGTGTTTTAATTACATGCATAATTTTATGATTGGTTTAATACAAATTCTGATATAGCAGATTTTATCTTCAAAGTTTTTTTTTTTTTTAAACAAAACAAAGCAACAACAACAACAACAACAAAAACCACACTGCAAATACTGTGTGATAGATTCATGTAGTATTCATCATGAGCCCTTTCATCAAGTTTAATGAACTCAAAAGCATGGCAGAAGGAGTAAAGTATTGCCCATCATAAATATTACTTTCTCTACCCCTTAGAACTGGTGAATTCTAACAGAGGAATTTCTGAAACTAATTTTAAACATTTGCATGAAAGCGAGAACTTCAACAAATAATATAGTTGTTTTAATTTTTCCATGAAATCACATAAACAAAAGATATGTGGGACAATTTTGCAGTTTGTATACATGTGCTGAGTACATAAAATGTTGGAAGGGATACAGTAGAATTAGAAAAAATACAAAACCCAAAATGGCTAGGCAAAAAGGAAGACCACCAGAGGGAATTAATCTAAATTTACTTTTGATTGCAAAAAGAGACCAGTGAGGAAAAATGTGATGTAGATCTATAATATCTGGAAGGACGTTTAGAAGACTGAATAAGGAACTACTATTTATTGGTTTTCTCAATCATCCATTGGAACTATTAGGAAGTGGTTCTAAAATAGCCAAATTCCTTTGCAGATGGAATTGCAGTGTGGAAACCATACTTAAGGATTTTAAAAATCAGAAGCATGGATTAGTTCATAACCAATTTAATAGTAAGAAGCTGACAGAATCTATGCATGAAAAGATTGTATTTGTCCTGTGTTAGTCTTCCAGTCCTTGTCACAGTCCTTGTTCTAGGTGACTATACCATACTCAGTGGTCCTTCAGTCTGGCCTCTCATGACTGGTCTTACGTTTTCACACTGTATTTGTGGGAAACCACAAGCAAATACCTACCACTCTACCCCTTCTTCCCCTTCCCCTCTTTCCCCTTCCCCCCCCCCAAGGGCAAAAAAGTATATTCGTTGATCTTTTAAATTCTTTCAGGTGTCCAAAAAGTTCCATTATTAATGGAGTTACGCAAGTGAGTCAGCAACTTTTGTTTTAGTGTCAATCTATGTATGCAAGGTGAATGTTTCAATAAAAAAGTTAGTTTCATTATTACTTGTATTTAGGAGTTTGAGGGTTTGGTTTATTTTTCAATATAGGAAAAGACCCCACAAATAGAATTGAGAAGGACTGTTAAGGACTGTGATTGGCAAAGACGTGAAGAATATTTGTAAAGTAGATAAAAATGTAAATATTTTATTATCAGGCTTATTACAGGTTGAGGAAAAACTATTGGCCTTTAACTGATGTAGTCATTTACATCTACGTACAGACACTGAAAATTGGAATTAAATACTACTAAGTTAGACTGGCACAGTACCTCTGTTCACACTCTCTTTTCCCAAGCATGTGGTCAAGATAACAAAATCAGATAACAGAGGAAGTCCTTTTGTTAAAATGTGTCATTATGAAAAGTGAAAAGCTTTGCAAAAACTCACTTCTATAGGAATGAACAATGCTTTATGGAAAGCTTCTAATAGTCAAACTAACAGAAGGTACTGATGATTTTTAAGTTTCCAGGCTGCATATTGTTTCTGTGTAATCTAATGAAAACAACGTGTGTTCTAAAAAGCCAAATGTTTTCTGATCTTGAAAGGAACTAGTGAATAGCTGTACATATATATATATTAAAAATATAAAAACATCAATAACATATGTAATGAGCTTATGTTTTAAGTATTCAGAATCATGGTATGGTTTCATATTTGTGGTGCAAGCTGGTATCGAATTAATCATCCAGTGTCTTCTTTTCTTTGTTAGTTTCTGTCTGCGATGATAAAAGCTACAGAAACTTCAGTGTTAGAGAACTTTCTTTCTTATAAGGATTTATCCATGACACGTTTTTGTTCTTTCATTTATCCTATTAAATAGTTTCAAATCTCTTTTTATCAAGTACTTGTCAAGCGTTTGGTACAGAAGCATGTTTTACCCTGCCTAGTTAATTAAGGTGACTGTAAACAAAAAGATGTACGATTCAAAGCCAAGCAGTGTTTCACACAAGGATGGAGGTGATAATAGCTTAATTCTTGCGTGATCTTTCCTGTCTTTGCCCTGGCTACTTTGGATTGACCTTGTCCACAATCTGATGACCTCCCTATTGCACTCAGCCATTTGGAAAGTTGCTCATGCCATCGCTGGCCCTGAGGGTCTATCTGGGAGACTACTGATCCATTGACCCATGTCAAGACTGGGTTTCTGATCTACTGAGCTTCTGAGGGAGCTACATACTATACCCACTGTAGACAAAGCCAGTGGGGTAGTGTGATTTTTTCTACTTCTTAAGTAGCATGCAGTTTGTGCTTGCTATATGGCAGACCAATTTTACACCAGTTGTTTGCTATGAAATACAGTTCCTGAAGCAATTACATGTATTGATCCTTTCTTCACAGTAGAAGTAAATTCCCTAATTTAGTGGGTCAGTTTTTCTAAATCCATCAAATTGCCAAGTTTGTTGGGTGTATTTAAGTCTCAACATCAAGTTCCCCTCAAAATTTGCCTTTAAAATATAATAAGGGCGGTTACATATATGCTGTGTCATAATAGGCTTTCTCCACTGTTGTTACACCAGGATTTTGTAGACATTTATAAAAGTCTGTAAATAGGGTTCTAAAGCCATTAATGTAGGTATGTTTATGTATATCCTTGTGCATATTTTACAAAATGAACAGCAATTTTTGAAGTTGCATATCTGACTGCAAAACAGAGAAACATTCCACTTATTCAGGAGAAAATCCTTGTTCTTTTGAACTTTTTTCTTTGTTTTGTTTTCGTGTGTATGGAATTATGCATGATTCTTCCCTGTAATTATAGACTGGACACATAGTAGTGATAACTGCCTTTTAATGGAAGAAGGGGATTGCCTCGATTCAGCTTTGACTGTTGTTTTGTGTTTTGTTTTTTTTTTCCCCTCAATATATGGTGTAACTTCAGATAATTTAGACTTGACAGAAAATTTATTTCTAGGCATTGGATAAACTGTAATAGCTACTTTCACCCAAACTTCAGGCTGCTGTTTGTGCATTAGCACTTCAAAGTTTGGATTGTGTTAAAATGTAAATGTTTTCCCAACTTCTTAACATCTTCAGTTGCCTATTACTTTCCACTAAGGATTGTTTGTATCATGTGATGTTCATTACTTTAGTTTTATAAATTTCTTTCTTGATAATATGCTACCAAAAGCAATGTTCTGACTTTTTGGCTTTATAACATATAGTGTCTTAGGGTTGTGGTGTTTTTGTTTCATTTTGTTTTGTTTTTGTTATGTTATAAGCACTGTAAAGATTTATCATACATAAAGGCTTGTATTTTAGAAAATATGAAAGAATGGATTTCTCCCTTCTGTGTGTGTGTGGAGGAGAAGGAGGTCTATTCTATCTCTGCCTAATGCCATTCTAATAATTATTTTTTAACATGACAAAGTGCGTTCTATGACAGAATTTATAGCATGGCATTGTTTTTCATTTATATACAGGAATTGATTCCTGAATTCTATTACCTCCCAGAGATATTCGTCAACAGCAACAATTACAATCTAGGAGTGATGGATGATGGAACAGTTGTGTCTGATGTTGAACTTCCACCATGGGCCAAAACCCCAGAAGAATTTGTTCGCATAAACAGACTGGTAAGATGTCTCTCTTCTATTGTCTGTCAAGAAACATTTGTCTTGCAAGCTTTTTCTGAAGTAGTTTGGATCTTTGTAAAATACAGCTATTTATAATTTACACAGGGCTATAGCTGAAATAATCAGAAGGAATGGTAGATTTATAAGTTTATAGAAGGAAAAAGGCATATAGTATTGCTTGTTCTTTAGAATTGCTCAAAAAAGTTTGAATGTGGTCTAAACATGCAGGAGATCTTATCTTGTTATTTTTATTTCAGCTCTTGTAGTTCTGAAGTGCTAATAATATCATCACTTTACAAAAGAAAAAGCTTGGTAATCATAGACATTTTTCACTCCAGTTATTTAAATGTAATTTCAGCGTTGTTTTTTATTATTATTATTTTTTATTTAAGTATCCACTTAACTCCAAAGTCCAGTACATGCCTCAGGAGAGAAGGCTGCATTTTAAATCTCTGCCATCTCTTCTCTTTCTTCCATTAAAGTTACATTTTTCAGAACAGTTTTTACAAGGAAATCAAACTGAATTTTCCTTTTACCTGCTTCATTCCCCAAACATGTGTTACTATTCTCTTCCCTGTTTTGGAAAATCCTGGTGTTAGCATTTCTTGTCTTCACTGTGTCCTCTGAGCAGTGTAATGATTTACAGAATAGATATTACAGTGTCATTGTTGGCATCTCAGCACATTCTCAAAGCTATTACATTAGACTCTTCACAACATGGGAGGATTCTGCATCAGTGGCACTCTAGAAATAAATCGGAGAGCCTTTTTAAAATGAATCTTGAAAAATGAAGCTGCAGTTTTCATGTAGTAGTCAGCTACTTCTTTACAGCTAACTAGGAAATACTGAACTAAGGCATGAAATCTCTCAGAAACTTCACAGAAACCAGACTTAGACATGATAATTCCCTGATATCCTTAAGCTAGAATATGGGAGTTGAAAAAGTCATACTGTTGGCAGAAAATTGCAGCTCATATTCACAAAAATGCAGAGTAGTCAGTTCTGAACAAAGCTGTGATTTATAAATTAACAGTATGCTTTAAAGTGCACTTTTACTGGTGATATGATAACTATCTTCAGCGATGTTGTTTGGCCTATTATTTTGCAGACTACTGATTGTGAAGATCTTAACATTTGCAGCAGTTGTAGGGTGCATCATAATGATCACAAATTGTGTTAGGTGAATTCAGCATTTGGCTTCATGTAGAAGCATGTTCAAGATGTATTTAAATGGCGTATAAAATGCATTAACATTTAGCAGGACTACTTGGCAAACTATATTAAAACACTACTTCTGATTTTACAGTTGTTCTGATAGATCAAGTTTGGCATGTGTTCGCGACTCAGGATAGTCTGAGAAATGAAAAACTTTGTTTTTAATCAGACTTGTCAAAGGCAGCCTTGGACCCTGATCTCTCACCACTGTGTTTTTTTAGCTGTTGCAGAAAATATAGTTCTTACCCAATTAATTACAGTTCTAACTTATGCTACTATGAATGCAAGCTATTCTCCAGCTTGTGCTTCCTCCTCTTGTAAAATTTTAGTTCTTAATTTTCTTTTCCTGATTTTTAACCATGGTGCCAGGTTTTTCTTGCCCTCACCTGTCTGTACTTTCTGACCTACCTGTCCCTCATTCTTCCGTCATTTTCCAAAATGTCTGCTTCTAGTGTCAGCCTTTCTTGCAGCTCTTTGGTATCTCTCACATGGGTTATGTTCTCCAGATTAAGCGCTTCTTCAGCAGGAATCAGCTGAGTTTCGATAACTACTGTTAAACTCTTGGGCACAAAATGTAAAATCCCTTTAAAATCTTACCTTAGAGAGTAATAAACTAATTCCATAATCCAAATGTATATATATGTTTCTTTTTATGGACAATCTACAATAAGCACATCTTTATTTTGTCAAATTCTGAAAGAAGCAGTTCAGAAAATATTATGAGGGAAGTGCTGTTATGTATCCACTCTTTCATTTAAAGAAAAAGTAATTTGGGGATTTGAAAAGAGCAGTACATTATCCATTGTATATTTGAATGATGAAGATTAAAACTACTTTAAATTATCATTTGATAATTTTCCTCAACATTACTTATGAAATTGGAAGATCCTATTTATTATCTAAATATAATTAATGGTTCCTTCTCATTTAGGTTATTTTTCAAGTAATTGTTCATCAGTGATGTGACTTTTGAAACTATTTTAATCAAAAAGACTTTGCTAGTAATCTGCTCAAGGTCATAACTTGTGCTGTGAAAGTAGAAGTTGTAGCACTTGTCAAGTAGAGTACTTGAAGAACATACAGAAGTTACCATAAATTAAGGTTTTCAGAAACAATTTTTGCAATAAAATGTTATTTTTAAGCATTGCATAATTGAACAAAGTAGAACTTTTTTTTTACAACTTGAGTTGATTTTGAAATTGAGAGATAATTATGAGGCGTAATGTCTTTAAACTAAAAATAGGGTAGATTTTGATTATATATAAAGAAGAAACTCTTCCCTCAGAGGGTGGTGAGGCCCTGGCACAGGTTGCCCAGGGAAGCTGTGGCTGCCCCATCCCTGGAGGTGCTCAAGGCCAGGCTGGATGGGGCTTTGGGCAATCTGGCCAGGTGGGAGGTGTCCCTGCCCATGGCAGGGGGCTGGAACTGGGTGGGCTTTAAGCTCTCTTCCAACATAAACCATTCTATGATTCTATAATAATTTGTCAAATGATAGTATATTAAAGTGTATCAAACAACATCCGTTTTGGTGACAATTTATGTCACTGGTATTGCTCCTGTATTTCAGATATCAAGTTTTGGTCAGTCTGGTAGCATTACATGTAAACCTCAGTGCCAGTGAATTGTGTTAACAACTTTTATGTGACAACCTTATTCTGGTGGTGATGGCCATGTTAGTGCTGTTATGGATGATGCCCTCTGCAATCTGCTGTTTCTGCTGTGGAATAAAACTGAGAAAATCACATGTAAATATTAAATTGCTCTATCTTGTTAATACTTAATGGATTTGATAACCTCAACATCAAATTTTATTTTTGAGTAGAGTAGGAGTGTTTAGGAGGAATGCTTGAAGCTCAGTTTCTCAGAAATACTATCAAAAAAGCTTGCTACAATGTGTCGTGGGCTGATTCATTCAGTTAATATTTCCTTATAGCATCCTGTTTCAGACAAAATAGTGATTATAGCTTACAAAATGAGCACTTAAAATACTATCACACACAGATATTTTTTCTCTTTGCATTTCAGTTTACCTCTTTAAGTCCACAGATCTTATACAATGATTTGAGCTCATGAAATGCATACTACTTTGATCTGTGACCTTTTTGTGGTGCTAATCGGGTTCCTGATATCATTATACCTTGCTCATTAATCATATTTCCTGCAGCCCGTCAGCCAGCCAGACAGCCCAAGCCCCTGTTTGCAGCCTTGTGTTGGCAGGTTTCTGCTTTTCCAGATTATTACAGTGTGATACTTTGGCTTCTCATAACCAGACCCACATCAAGCTGTGTGCTACAATTAAAGTCAGATGGTCCTCAGGTTGAACAGGGATATACTGTTGCAGCTGTCTGTCTTTCTGGAACAGACCAGCACGGGGAACAGATGATATGTAGGACAGTGCGTAATAACAGCTTGTACAGTACTGGGTCAATAGCAGGGGTTCAGAACATTAATTGACAGGCTGATAGCTGATTTAAAACTGATTCCCAACCTATTTTTAATTCTATAAAGTGAGTATTTTAGTTGAAATAGATTGTTGTGTGGCTTCTGTGCTTGCTTTGGGAGAAAAAGCAGAATGGTGTATAATTAAAAGTGGATTTTGATTGATGGAATGTCATGATGAGCTCAATGATAGCTTCAGGATGTCATTCTGAGCAATACAAAGAAATGTAAAATGCATGTATTGCTTGTGCATATTTTTGGTACTTTCTATTAGTTTATGATAGCACAATAAAAATTATAATGGCACAAATTCATGAGAGGGAGGGGGAGATATCTTTCTCTGAGTAAGTCAACAGTTTGATGGAAATGTGACCAGGTTTTTACTGAAACAGTCTGAAACATTAATATACGTCCCTAATGCTCCGTATTGTTTTTAATGCCATAGAGTAACTGCTAAGATAACTGAAAATATTTTCCGTTTTCCTAGATACAGCTGACAAAAATTGTGCTATAATTGCATCCTTATATATGTGTTTGTGATAAGACTTACAGTATTAGTTTAATAATTATTTTTTTATTTTTTTTATTTGAAAATGACATTAAATGATACCTTACCTTCCTGCCCCCTCACAAAAATATTGTAATGCAATGTTCTATTGTATCCTTCAGTATTTCAAAGTGAGTTATGCTATCTATAGGCCATTAGTATTTGAGCAAAGGGGGGAATGCTACTTTTATCTGATATCTTAAGTGAATAAATAAATAAATCTATTTTTGTTGTTCATCCATGTTTCTGAGAGGCATATAGGGCAGAGAAGTGTAAACTGGGCATGAAGAATATAAAGAGGTTGTTCAGATATTGTTTGGATACAGAAATCTTTGGCAAAAATTATAGCAGTAGTTGATACATTTTTTTCAAACTTAATTATTTCAAACTTAAATTTTCTGGGGTCTTTTGCTAGCTTCAAAGTCCAAGTTATGTTAGCTCTCCTCCTTCAGAATATTTTTCTGTTTTAGAAATGTAAATTCACCTATTGCAGTTCGTGATTTCCCATTAGAGTTGATATAAATTTATCGTGAACAACAGAATAGGCATTTGCAAAGACCAGGCACAACCCAAAGAAAAGTCACGTACTTCCACAGGGAGTCAGGAGTCGCTAAAAATCCAAATAAGGCAATTACATTTGTTCTAAACAGAATAGTAGCCTATTTTGTCCTGTCTTTGAAGGTTGGATGTCTGAATAGGTAATAATTAATTTAAAACTATTAATCAGTTGGTAATAACTAAATTTCACACAGCTTTGATGAGCCTCAGCTTTTTGGGAATTAGATTGCTTCAATGATAATAACATTGTTGAGGTCCGTCAAGACAGCTTTCCACAATATATCTCAATTTAAATATTTTTAGTGCTTTATTGCAGAGTTAGTCCTTCCATGATTAGCGGTTTATCCATTTTACTCAATATTGGGGAAAATGCAAGACGAATAAGAAACATGATGAGATTACTGTGTTGGTTTGAAAGTTTTGAAATCCAATTTTCATATAATTGAAAATGTCGTGATTGGAAGCTAGGATGCTTTTTGATACAAATGAAAGCCTTAAATACATAAAGGCAGTATAAACAAAATTTATCTTGACATAATAAGCACAATGGAGAGGAGGGATAGGCCAGCCACTCACCCAAACTCAAATTTGAGAGGAGCAAAGTGAATCAGTATTAAGAACCACCAACTGGTAAGAAGGATCTACGATCTGAATTAGAGGATCATTATCTGTCAAATATGGTGCATTATTTCTTAGCAGAGGCTACTCCACCTTATACCTGAAACCACTGAAAAAGCAACATTCCCTGCCAGCTAGCACACCAACAATACTCAGAACTGCAGTTTTGCAGAGAGTCTTCTTCCATGACTTCTTCGATTCTTCTTCTTCACTTTCTTCCGTGGAAAGTGAAATGATGTAAAAAAACAAGCTGGTTTCAAAACCATTATGCTACTTGCAATCTATTAAAACTATTGCTATTAGTCCAGTAAAGATGAGGTAGGACAGTGCCTGCACCTTGGAACATACTGGATTTTTGTGTTCCATTGGAAAAGTATCTTGATGGTGTTTTTCCTATTTCCACAGCAGTGTATCTCCAGGTGTGTAAGGTGTATGTTCTATAGCAAGTGCTGTAGAAAATCATGTGGTTATGAACAGTGTGAATTAAGGCATGAGTGCAAGTTACTAGTAATAGATTGCTAGATGACTGGTAGCATATTGGTGGTAACAGATTACTAGTTACATATGTCAGAAAGAAAAGAAGAAGGCTAAAATGGAAACCAGGTTAACTACAGGTTAACTACCAGGTTAAACCAGGTTAACAGCATCAGAGCTGCTATTTGTGCAAAACATACTTTGAAATTGTGGTTTAAGCAGGATTGGGTGTAATCTTAAACAGCAAGAATGCAGGTTGGCCTGTTTATACTGGGTGATGAGGGTGCTTCTGGCAATACAAGCTGGTGTGAAATGTGTACAGTATCTGAGCATACAGCAGAAGAGCGGAAAAAGAGTAGCTCTGTGAACTCATCACTTGAGCTCTTCTAGGTGGTTGTTGGCATTTTGGATGTCTGTTTGCTCAGAAGAGAGGTGATGGATCATGGTGAGAAAGAAGAGTTTCAATACCAGTTTTTTGAAACTCTTCACTTCATTGGATGCATATGCTATTGAAGTGTTACACTCATTTGTATTTCCGATGTTTGGTGATTTCTTGTGGCTTTTCTGTGGAATCTACATCCATATGCAATGTAAGATTTATACAATGCAATAGTCTCTGAAAGGAGGACATCTATCAACTCTAGAAGCATTTTAATTTGTTTAAAAAAATCAATTTCATAGATTTATAATAGAAAAAGTAGTTTGGAAAGTCATCTGTAACTTTGCACTTCCTAGCAAATACTTGTACTTCTATGCCACATACAGACATTTTACAAGTGTGCGTAATGCATTTAAATTAAATATATTTAAATGCAACTTGACAATGTATCTTAAAACACTGTGCTACGTTTATTTTATCTTGCATTCAGGCTGAGTCTATGAAGAAAAGCTTTGTGCAGGAGGTAAGAGTCCTTGTATCAGGCAAATAAGAATTTACATTCAAAGAAATCTCAGAAACTTAACAATCTAATTTGAAAAGTTGTCAGAAATATTATTCTTGAGTGGAGCCACGGTGTGAGACATCTAGCCTAGTATATTTACAAGTTTGATGTTGTTTGACACAGTTTTTTCTCATGTACAAAAACTAGGCATTCCCATAGTATTGGGAAGCACAGGGACTGCACCATGTAAGTACTTAATGGGCAGAAAGTCTCTTGAACATTTAAAGAAATGTAGGATGAAGTGTAAATTTAATAATCAGTATACCTTCTTTCCTCTAGCAATGCTCCTATGAATGGAGCATGAATTTCTGGTCATTATCCAACAATTCCTTTAAATTTGTCTATACCAACATTGGCTTACACCAGTTTGTTTTACACCTGACCTAAGTGGTATATTCACTTAATTGTGATAATATGCCGCTTACACTCATTTCTTACTGACCCAGCTACATGTATAACAATTCTGTAATCTGTATATGTCACTGCAGGATTTTTTGCACTGCTAGAATTACTTCCTAAAAGACTTTTGATGTCTTCCATACAGAAATATTTGTGTGCAGGCTAGAATTGAGAAATAATGAATAATTGTAAGCAGTTTTGATTTAATTATATCATGTGCGGATCTGATTATTATCATAGAAAGGGAAGGTAAGTAGACCCTGATTACTTATTAAGTACCTTTTTCAGATCTCACCTGAAGATATGTCTAGCTTAGTATTAGTAATGCCAACAGAACTGCACTTATGTGAAACCAGTGCAAGTGAAAATCTGATCTGTGGGTATTCTAAAGGAAGAATAGAAGGATCATTCAATATAAGATATTTTCGAAAAGTAGAGAAGAAATATTTCTAAAGGAATATGATTTATGGGGTACCAGAAAATATTTTGAAAACCTAGGAATGATCAAAAGTAGACTAATTTTTCTGTGTGTAAAATTGAACGTTATATTGACTCTCTGCATATAAGAATAACTTATTTTTATTGACATACTGTCTAAGAAGTATGGCCAGAAATTAATGTCTACTTAAATCCAATTCTGTTGGAATATTGTTTTTACTAATTTTCAAATAAGATTTTGGTTTTTATTGATTTAATTTGTAAAGGAGATTACTATTCAAAGAAAGTCAAATATAGTCTCCAAGAACATGAGGGAGGTAATGAAAAGTGAACTTGAGACATGCTTTGGAACAGAACTTGTTTTAAGAATGCTGAAAACATTCAGTTTTGGTTTAACACACATCAAAATATGCTAATATTGGAAGGTGGGGTTTGGATAGTATATGATGGAAAAACATTGAAAAGGTGTATCTATAGGACTAAGTTAACATACAGTAAAAAGCAAAACTGTAGTGATGTAAGTGATGTAGAGATCTTTTGCCTTTACAGTGAAAATAGTAATCTAGGTAGCACATCGTCATTTGTTAGCAAAAGCATTGATCTCATTTATAGCCAATCCAAATTGCAAAAAAGAGGGAAAGTAGAGTTTGTAATTTTTTTTTTCTGTAATAATCTCTTCATTATATCTTGTTTGCAATTTTTACTCTCTTTTTAAACTCTGCCTACAAGTTACTTTATAGAAATTACAACTACAGTCTGGACTTCAAGACTGTAAGCAGAGCAAAAGTAAAAAAAAAAAAAGCGCATGCTTACATTTAAATCATTTTTGAAAGTGTAATAGATGCCTGTTTTTCTGAAGAAAAAAAAAAAAAAGAAGGCTTAATGAAATCTTGGAGTGTGATTTTCTCTTGGAGTCTGTCTGTCTTTGCTATAACGGAAAGTAAGTACAAAAATCTAAAGAAGCTGGTGTCAAAATTTGCCAATCTTCATCACTGAAGATGTTAAGTAATTCTGGCATAATTCTCTTACATTGAAAAAATAGTACAAAACATTTTAAAAATTCTTTAAATTACTTGCTAAATCATTGTGACGCTAAATGATCAGTAAGGCATCTGTGTTAGGGAAAGTCTGAGACTAAACATAGAGAAACTAAGCAGGAGAAAAACTGAGAAGTAGAATATCAGCACAAGTATCAGTACAAATATTTTGAATGAGAGAAAAACGAGCAGTTAAATAGTAAAAAGAGCCAGGAATCATATAGAAGAGTCAAGAGTAAACATGTGAACTAAAATTAGGGATATTCAAGAGAGTGATGAGATGCTGATTTTTAATAGAGTTAAAGATTTTATTATAGCCAAGATAAATATTAAAACATGGAGGAGAGTGATACACAGTTGAGAAAGATTACAAAATGCTAAACAATACCAGTTTGAGCATATGCATTTTTTTTTTTTTTAAAAAAAAAAGAGAGAGAAAAAAAAGAGAAAACTAAGGTGTATAAATTCACTTTTATCAAAAAAAAAAAAAAAAAGTTGTTTGGAAGCAGTCTAGACAATTATATTTGCTTTCAACTCTTCTCTTGTTTGATGGTGTAGAACTGGTGTTTAAAAGTGAGTCCATGGAGGACATTAACGTTATTACTGTGTGAAATGAAGTGGGAAACAATTGTGTTGGAGCCATTGCCCCATTTAACAGGTGTTCACTAAATCTGCCTGTCTTCCCATTTGTCTGTTCTCCTAACACTGTTGCCGGGTGCTTCCTACAAAGTGTTATAAGGGATTCTTTTGAAAATGTATCAGGAATTTTGATTAACGTGGAAAAATGGCATCAGGAGCTCAGTATAGGGAAGAGAAAAAAAAAAGTTTGCCAGTTATGGCAGTTTCTTACTTGATTTAGTAGGAGTTACATCTGTGATTGGAAGTTGCTTTGCAAAGAAATATCAAAAATTATTCCGCCTGCAAGGTGAAATACTGATGGTCAGGATTTCCACACGACAGAATGTACTGGTGAGAGACCTGGTGGGATTGGTGTGTTGTTGCATCTTTTTTTCAGTATTATCTGGAAGTCTAGTTATAGACCATATGTGCAAATATTCTGGTAAATTTGAATTTGATGGGCTCTTTTTTTGAAATAAAGGATTTCTGATCATTCAGAATGTAGAGAAATTTCCACTGTAGGTATTAGGAAAGAATGGGAGATTCTGCTAGCATTTACATATGTGGAGCTGTGGAGAAATAAACTGAGAATTTGTGGCCTTCAGCTGAAGTAGGGGAGGGGTCGAGAAAACATGGCCATCTGTGCCCTATGTGGAAGGATACAAAAAAAGTCATCAGGGGCTTTGCTTTCAGTGCCTTTCTCTGGCAAGGCTCCACTTTTTGCAAGCCTGTGTTGGGGAACAGTAATGTTGCTAAAACCATCTGGGGTATGGAGAAAGCTTATGACAAATGATATAGAGGCAGGAAAGACTCTCAGATGAAGAAAGTTTAGCCTCCCTAGATGAGAGGAGAGTAAGAAAAAGCATAGAAAATAATGAACAGAGCTGAGAAGGTGCATCAGGAAATGATATTCTCTATTTTATAACAGAAGGATATAACCGTTGTTCGTGAAAAATAAAGACTTGCTACAAGGTAGTTTTTTTCAGACAGTGGTGTGCAGTTAAACTTAGGAACATTAAGGATAAAAATAGGAATCAGAAAAGAACTGTGGACTTATATAAAAATAAATAGATTATCTATTTTATTAGGCAGTACAAAACATGTAAGTTGCGATACAAGATCTTACATTCAGTGGCTAAGAAGCCCTACAGGAATATATGAGCGTTTCATGACAGAAACAGTACCCACCTTTTCTTGCTCTGATAAACAGAAGTATCTTTTTTCTTAACAGTATCATTAAATGCTACCTAAGCCCTGTACAATTGGTCCTCAGCTTCTACAGACAGGAGTTTGAAGACACACTTCCACAAGACAGGATTTACAGGGTATGCAGCTAAGCAAAGTCCTCCTTCCTGTCCCTCACCACATTTCCCCATCTGTGTCTTGATTCAGCAATGTTTGTGATGCTGTACTACAAACTAGATCACTTAAATGATTTTTTTTTTCCTAACCTGGATTATTATTTCAGTTACCTATTTTACAATATTGCTCTACTGGCAGTCACATTAGCACAGACATTGGCATGATTAGCTGCAGTGCCATGTGAGTACAAAGATTTTGAAATGGAAACTTCTTTAACTGTTCTGTCTACCAAAGTCAGAGTCTCAAGAAACTGCAGTCAGCAGCACAGACATGTAGAGCTAGGCAAGCTCCAGTCAGCCGTGTTTCTGGTATGAGTTTAACTACAGCAGCACAGTGCTCTGCAGGGGGTATCATACTGCTGCGTGAGGAAGTGTAGTGTCAGGCTCGTGATGATTATGCGCTTTTGCAAAAGCAGTGGGTGGAAACTGATGGAAAAGGCTGCTACACTCTAGCCCATCTGCTCAACATCAGTGTCCTGCTAGATGTTCTTCACATCTGCCAGTTGTTACCCTTTAATTGGAAGTTCAGGTATAGCCCTTTTGGTTTAAGGAGAGGCCAGTCTATAACCCATCAGTCAAGTAGGAGGATGTATTTAGCAAAACAAATGCAGGCTTTTGGTAATCAAGGTCATGCTCACCTGAGTAATTCTTGTACTGGGCAGTCAGTTCCTTTAGTCAGGTGGTTGGTCAGGTGGTCTGCCCTTAAGTAAGCAAGGATTCTGAATTTCTTTTTCAGTATTTCTTTGTTTTTGGAAGTAATTTGAGCAAACACATCTCTTAGGCTTCAATTTTTACTCTCAATCCTTATTAACAGGGTGTATATGCTAGCTGCTAGGTACCCCTTTAGGTACTTACTTGCAGATCTCTTGAGTTGCATTTGTAATGTTTACTAGGTATATAGTCAACTACAGAACGAAATCAAGTAAAAGACTGGTTTTAATGTCCTTAATTCAGTCTTGCATAGCTACGAATACTTTATACTCTGCAGTTCAAACTACTGTAACATTTCTGCTTTTGAAACGTGAAAGTTCCCTCTACTATAGAAGACTTCGTGGAAACAAATTTCCAGTAGAATTTTTTACACCTGTGCTTGTGCTTACCTGACCCTTTCCAGGTAAGTTTAAGTAGTTGAAAAATGGTTTAGCTGTCTAGCTTGGTTCAGTTAGACCAAAATATGCTAGAGAGCTCTCATTTGCTGGTGTCTGGAGCAAATCTGAGTAGCAGCAGCTTCTGGCAGAGGGGAGCTTTAATGAGCAACGGAGGGCAGGTGTATCTTCCATTAGTGCAGCTGCTTTGTAGGAGGATATTGCACAGTGTCCCCATAGAAGGATAAAGTTTAGGTTAACTCAAAGAAGGCTCTAGAACCAAGCTAGCCTGGATTATTTCTTTTTGGAAGTAATTTTTCCTCCATCTTAAATATTAAAGTTTGAAAACAAATCTCCGATATAGTAATAAGATGAAATCTATCTATCCCTCAGGATTTATTTTTTTTTCTTTCCATTCTGAAGCTTTATTTCCTCTTTGGATTTTATTTAGGTAGAATAGTATTGCTAATAAAGAGCAACAGCTTGTAAAGCAAGATTAAAGATATTTGTAACAGCAACAATGTAATTGACATTCAAAGAGGTCATAAGCAGACAAAATTCTGTACAGATAAAGTGAGATAATGCTCTCTGTGAGTTTCTTTGTGTTTGTCCTTGTCTAAATTGGCAGGATTTACCCTGTTTCTCTAAGCCACTGTTTAAGAAGAAATTCTGGATCTGATCCAAGTTAGTTGTTTCCAGTGAAAGTTAAATTGGGCTCATAAAAACATGAAAGGTTCAGCAGCACGCAAGTAGTTTAGAGGAAGTTGATTACAAATACTGGTAAACTCAAGTGCTTTGAGTTTCCCAATGTGAACAATGAAAGTAATGTTGTACATTTCATTTACAATGACATTGTTTTTAAGTAATTACAAATACAGCATTCTCCATTGTTTAAAAAGAAAACAAACAAAACGAAACCTGAGGCATTGTGTAACGTTTCTGGGGATGTTCCAAAGAGTATACCTAAAATAAAATGGGGAAAAGTATCCTGTTTCTAAAAATCTGTGAAAATTTTCCTACACCTATATATCAGAAGAGTCCTTAAGGGCAGTGAAGCCCCTAATTGCTACTGACATTATCTCTTGCCATCTGCTTTCTGAGGCAGAATAAGAACTTTGTAATGAGGATTAGGAGTGGAAGATGGTGAAAGCATGCTTCAAGTGTTGCTGGAGTGTTCTCTGCTTTTCATAGTAAATCACGAAATAACTTATTTTAATAGGAGCTTTTGAATACATTTTGCCTCAACTAATGTAAATAAGCTAGGAATTAAATTTTGCTGCATTTTTTTGATAGGACTGTCTTATTTATAGTCAGTTAATTTATTAAACGTCTCTTAAAGATACTAAAAACACATGAACTATCCATACTGCAGTGGACTTGGACGTCTGAACTGTCAACATCCTCCCTTCAGACTGATGCAAGCACATCATGCAGGCATGCCCTTGGGCTGTATCTACACCGGAATTAAGCCATGATTAAAATCCATTCCAAGGCTGCATACAAACATAACTCACATCCAGAGCCTCTTTTAAGCCTGGTTTTACTGCTAGTATGGATAGATCTGAGCCATTCTCAGTTTTTCAGCAGACTGTGCTTCTCTCTGTCTCTACACATTTATTGAACTCTGTCCCAGTTGCAGTTTGCCCTGTATGCATTAGTGGTTTAGAGTAATTTTAGAAGAGAGCAATTTTCAGATTAATTCTTTTGGCTTTGGATGCTTCTTTCCTGAATAGAGAGGTTCATATTTTATTGTCATAACCACAGATGACCACTTAATGGGAAATTTCACTTTGAGTTGAGATTTCTCCCATGGGACATGTCATCTAACCTGATTATGACCCATTTGCAAGCCTTTGTACCCAAGGTGTAATAGCATGCTGACTTGTGTTGTTTTTACCTACCACTCTGATATTGTGGTTATATAGAAAATGGCTGTGAGCTGGCTGGGCTGTGCTCTTGAAATGAGTAAATTCCAAGTGCTCAGGGATATTTCCCCCCCCCCCAGCTAGATCAACACAGTCACATTAGCCCATTTTCATATCTGATGCTATAAATTCTGCTGACTGGTTTGATCTGGACATCTTTCTGCTGGAACATATATACAGCATTACCCCCAGTTTGGTTGATCTGGTGACAAGCAAGCATGCTAGAGGATCAGATAAGATTGCATGGCAAGCAGGGTCTTGCCCTGGTCTGCCAGATGGCCACCTCTGTTATATGTCAGTTTTCTCACTTCCCTAACAGGAGTAAGTCTGAATGTAGGAGGAAGTTAAGAAATTTTTTACATTGGTATTCCGTCAAGTGAGCCTTGAGGTTTCCTAGAGCTGGAAACTTCCTCTGTAATTACACATCCTTGACTGAAAGATTCCTCTTTTTCCTGCTCCTTTTGTAATGAGATTTACAATGTTATGAGAAGCAAGAGATTAAGTGAGCAAAAAATACAGTCCAGGTAGTCTCTGGAATTTGCCACAGGTCAGTTACGAACTGCAAAGAAGTACTGCAGTTTCAAGTCCAAAGATCATTTTCTGCAGAAAAACCTGGAGAAGGTGGTGGCACATGAGTAGTGAGAGGGAAGCTTGGTTGCTGAAAGTGGTGGTACAAGCAGAGAATTTCACAAGAAACTAGTGAGAAACTACACTGAGGAATCAAAAGATTGACAGATCTGTTAAGCTCTTTTGGAGCTTTTTTATTATTATATGTAAACACAAAAATGACAGGATACAGAAGGGGTAGATAAATCAAGGCAGCAGTCTCCAGAGATAACATGAAGATCCCACTTCAGGAACATAAAATAAAATCTAGTTGATATCTTCCTGAAATCTTAGATTCATTTATTAGTTGTGAAGTTTGTAATGAG
Source organism: Aythya fuligula (assembly GCF_009819795.1). Lineage (NCBI taxonomy): Eukaryota > Metazoa > Chordata > Aves > Anseriformes > Anatidae > Aythya > Aythya fuligula. The sequence goes on from NC_045562.1 coordinate 33,198,965, forward strand.
AATTGGTCTCAGCTAGAATATTAACTGAATTCCTTTGGTCTCCACAAAGGATCAATTCCTGAACTTTTCAAAAGTTTGTATTTTTTTTTGGTAACAATTATGGGAAATGTAAACGCTCCTATTAAATTTTAACAAACAAATTTTGGACGTAAAATATATCATGATGGTATAAAAGGTTGGCATTATCCTTACTAAAAATCTTTTCCTAATCTTATTAACAGAGTGACTGTTGCAGACCCTTAAATGTCCTATATGTGCTAAAAGTGATAAAAATAAAGCCTGGCAGAGTTTAAAAAGTGCAGCAACACTGCCAAAATGTAGAGCTTAATTTGTGGATCCCAGTCCGATTATACAGGTATTACCTTGTGAATGCATTACTTGTAAGGTGAATGCAGCCTCTTTTTTTTTTGTCCCTTAAAATTCTGTTTTGGAACTGAAATGTTAGGATCTGTGAAATTCCTATTTTCAGAAGATGGTTATATTTCTGAAATACCTTAAGATAAAAATCATGGTGGACTTCATAAACAGAAAAGGTGACTGAAGCACATGGCATTTTTAACATGCTTGAGAACAGAACTGCCCTTTTCACTTATCTGATCACTTCATGCATGTTAGCTTTCTATCTTTCAAGCAGTGGGGTGTAAGCAAATTTCAGGAATTTTTAATGTTCTTGGACTAGGCTGTACATTTGTGACCCAAGGATTAGTAGATAGAGGGTAATACCTCTTAATTTGGGGTCATGAATGCTTAGCAGTCATGTGGTGACCTTACAGTCATTACATGTTTGAATTCACATCATTCAGTTGTTTGCTGTGGTAGCTGAAGGGCCTTTCCACAAAGTCAGCAACAGGAAAACATTTTAAGAAAGTGTATTGCGGTTGTGAATTCTTTCAGAGCTACAATACTACACCACCTACTGTTTTGTGTTTTTTAATGAGTTTAGAAATCAACTGCAGATTGCATAGACATGTTCTTTATGCCTTATAACTAAAGCGGTGTTTTTTTTTTTTTTCCTTTTTTTCCTTTTTTCTCTCTATAGGTTTTATGGAATAAATTTATGGACTTAGAGTACTTGAAAAACAAAAACAAAATACCTGTATCCCATTATTCATTTCCCTTATGCTTAAACACATAGCCTCTAGCTAAATGATCACCTGCTTTTATTTTTCTTCTGGCTGTATTCAGTCTACAAGATGAACACGGCTTACGTAATGTCAGTATTTTTTCTCTCCATCCTGTCATATATATATCCTTGAGCCTCTTTTACTGAACACTGTTTGAACCCTGTACGTGGCCTTTCCTTTAATACTCGCTGCTGTAGTGTCTGCATTATCCACAAACATTAATAAGTTTACCTTTACATGATCCTTAATTGATGAGGAAGTTGTCTTATTCCTATTTTCTACCTGGAGAGGAAACTACTGTTGATCTATCACACACCTACTGATTGTGGGTTTCTATTTTGAAAGTATCAGGAGGTGACATTTTTGAGAGCATCAAGCATCCCGTAAGTTCTGAAAGAAAAGATGAGATGTGTTAAATTTGGGGCAGTTCTCATATGCTTTACCATTCAGTCCAACAAATAGCTGTGTTTGTACTCAATCAGGGTATCAGAGATGAGCAGGGTGACAGGGCATTATTATTGCAGCTAAAACCTAAACGAATCTTATCCTTAGCATGAAATACAGTGAAAATAATCATGGAACTGTTTGAGAAACCTATGAATCAGTTCAGATACCCCAAAATATAGATTGTTTCACTAATGAGTACTTGCAAAAAGGTTGATGTAGTTAACTTAGAATTAGTTGGCAGTCCTGTAGGAAGAATGAAATCCAGCTTTCCAGGAAAGGTTTAGTTATTTTAACACAAAAGTCTTTTAAATATCTTTAAGAAGAACATAATCACTCTCTTGATGGAAAAGAAGAGAAATGAAACTCTTCTCTATTGTTTTATGTGGTCCCCATGTGGGAAAGATCTTAGCAGTCTTTACATGATACAAATAAATGGACTCTGGATTTTTAACATTACTTATTTTTGGTTTTCGTGAAGATACGGATTTGTTTATCTATGTCCAGTATGATTATTTGGCATTCCATGAAATGATATGGGATGGTAAGATTGTGCTGAAGACCAACATGCTAACAGAGTACAGTGCTGGAAATGGACAAAGATATATTTCTGAGTGTTTTGAAGTCATATTTTTTTCTTAGATATGACATTTCCTATGTTTTGCTCTTAAATTAAGGTGAAATTTTCAATATACTTGCCCTTTTTCCATAACGGGCTAGGTGTGCAAGAAAACTTACATAAATATGGCTTGGTGGATTCTTTTTTTTTTTTTTTTTTTTCTTGCAGTCTGTGTGAGGTTGGGTTGGTTTGTTTTGACCGAGGAAGATGAGAAAGAATTAGCTATATGTTTTCAGAAATTTCAAGAGAAAGCAGAAATTCCTTTTAGGTGAGAGTGGATGATTGTTTTGATGATGATGATGATGTTTAGATGGGAGTGGATAGTAATCTACAGAAAGGATTTCGATTTTTCCAAGGAAAATCTATAAATTTATCTCTCAGAATAAGTAACAAGCAGTAAGGCAAAAGACGTGTGACTTCCTGTGACTTCCGCTGTCAGCTTGTCTTTTCTTAGGTGGAATCTATTTTATTGTGTAGAAATATTCTGTAGGCTTCTATTAAGAGCCAGAAACATTGCCAGAACAGATGAACTGAACAAAGATAATGAATCTGCCAGACCCTACCTACAAAGGTGAATGTTTCATAAGAAATCGTGTTAACCAGGAATTCCTGAATTTTTTGGACTTTCAGTTTTGCTGGGAAAATCATTCAGCTACAGCAGTTGAGAGCATAGAACCCTTGTAAAAACTGCAAGGTCTCTTTCTGCTGCTTAAGAAAAGACATGAGACAGTGACTTTCAGCTTTTTTTTTTTTTTTTTTTTTCTTTTTTCTTTTTTTCCTCTGGGACCCTGTGAAATGTTCCATTGAAGGTGCATTTTCCTGTATGGTGAATTTAAGCCAGCAGACAGTAAGCCAACCGACTTGCCTTAATTACCCTTTGTGGTCTCTTAGAAGTAGTCCATAGACCAAAGGCAACCTTGCAAACTACAGGTTGAAAACCACTGATTTAAGGAAGTGGCAGTAGTTAATTGTTCACGTGTCATTGTTAAAATGAGCATCAATTCAGTCTTGTGATGAACTGTCCTTTTACTGTGACTGGTGATTATGGTTTTGTAGTGGTGTAATTGCTAGTCTAATAGAGGTAACTGAGGTTAACAGCAGAGATAAGTAAATATCATAGAATGATTTCCTGCCTTTATCCCAGTGACATAGCAAATATATTAACAAATCCCAACATTCCTCCAAATTTATTATGCCCTTAAGGAGGATATTTGAGCTTTACTAATATGGGACAGATTCCATGCCAGGTCAGCCCCAGTAAACATAACTTTCAGGCGGTAGTTTGTTTTCAGAGGATTATCCCATGAAAACTTGCGCAGGGCTTTAGACATGTAAAGAGCTACAGGCGCTTTTATTAACCATAATAATTCTAAAGGTTTTCCTTGTTGATACCGAATGTAGACCTGTATGACATAGTTGCTTGCTCTGGTTGAAAAATAGTGCTGATTGTAAATTGCGAATGAGTCTGTGGTCTGTAAAAATAGCTATAATAAATTATAAGGCATGTGTTTTGCTATTTTTAATACGTTCATTTTCCAACCTATTTTTGAGCTGTTTCATCTCAGAAGTGAGGGTTTTTTTGTTACTGAATAAAAAGGGGCTTATCAAATTGGACAGAAATACATGGTTGTGTCTGTGTTGGGTATCTTTGCTCCTTTAGCAAGTGTTGAGATTGATTAAAAAAAAAAAAAAAAAAAGCCAAAGAGGAGGGAGATAGAAATGGCTGGTAAGTACATCCCTGTTTGCAGGGAAGCCTGCTGCACATCTTGTACTTATGTACCTGACAGGAGAATGTGCTCGTTCCGCGTGTTGGCAGCACCTCCGGACACAGCATAGCTGTTAATTTGTTTGGGGCACGGAAACCCGGACCTTGTAAGCCAGCAGACTGGGAAGGAGCAGTGTGCCATCCTCCTGGTGAGCCAGCCATCGTGACAGGCACCGGGGCACTAGACGTCTCTGCAAGTAAACTCAGTTTGATTAGTACAGCATGAGAAACAGCTTATCTTGCAGGTGAATATTTACAGCGCTCGCATTAATGCTTGCCCTCACAGAGTAAGCGGTCATTGCTTTTCTGGGGATGAGATTCAGGTACTAGGAGAACAGCGGAGCCCCCCGCCTTTCGGTGGCAGGTATGGCCATTTTTAGTGCTTCTCCAGACGTTGCAGAGGATAATCAAAACAGCGGTGGCATATAATTTACTCCAAGGCATTTCATTATTTAGATGGCTGTGGAATGACCAAATCCAACTGGTATGCAGGTGGTGATCTGGTAGTTTTGAAGCAGATGCAGTTTTATAATGCAGGTTTCAGTTCATATACTGGAATGACTTAAAACAGCTATATTTTTTTTCCCAGCAAGCTATAAATGAGTCCTTGGTTTGCAGTTGTATTCAATTATTTTAAACCTATTTACAATGTATTCTATTGTAAAGCTCTGACCTTTGATCTCCAGAATGGGTGCATGTCTTTTGTGGGAAGCAGGAAGTCTTGGGGCAAGTGACACTTGCAGCGCAGTTTATTTTACTTAGACTTTGATTCCCCCCCTCCCCCCTGTTTCTAGAACTGAAGACAAATTTCTGTTTCTATTGGATTATAAACAGGTTCTGGATAGCTTCAGCTGCTGCATAGTGCAGTGATATTTTAATTTGCTGGGTAGACATGTTTACTGTGTACTGTGTAGTTTATGAGTGTTACCATAAATGAGGTAATCTTGCATCTTGGTTTCCATGTGTGAAACATTACATGAGCTAATGCAGCTGCACCACTGCTTGCTGGATATTAGTAGACTTTATTTGGACATAAAGTTTATACTGAACTGCTTTAAATATTTGTGCTAAAACTGGTAGTGCTGCTTTTTTAATGTGTTTTATATGACACTGATGGATGCCAAATTTCACAAAGCAACGTATGAATGTATAGTGGATTTCTGTTTTGCGCCCCATTGTTCTTAGTAATGGAGATTCCAGAGTGAAATAAAATTAATGACAACATTTTTAATTTATGTTCAGTTAGTGTTTCAGGGACTGGTTCATATTAAGTATACGTAGGAACAGTAGCTTCATAGCATACTGTAGCAGTCTGAAAAACATGCATGTTCTCTCCAAAATCTGGATTTGGAATTTGAAGTGACATATGAGGGTTGGGAGAATACAGAGAGAGAAAGTTGATTTTTGCACAGTGCTTGAAGGAACATGCACAGGTTTTTCTGTTGTTTGGTTTTACCTAGCAAAGATCTTTCAATTGATGTGTTTTATTTTAAAAGTCTATGATTTTAGCATCTGTGGCCATATTCGTTTCACTTAATTAAAAATGTTGCACATTTTCAGTTCATGTAGCTAGTTAGGAAGGTGAAAGCTGTTATACACAGTAAGCTATAAAATATGTCAGTGTATTTTGCTAACTCAAGTATTAACACTTGCATGTAATTTCTTGCGTTGAACTTAATTTATGTTCAATTTTATAAGTCAGAATAATGGACGCCTGTATAAAGTACATTTTAAAAGACATTAAAAATTATTTTGTGTGATTAAATACTTAAATACTAAAGAAACAGGTATACAGATTTTTGTAAGCAACTTTAAAAGGGCTTTCTCCTTGTGTTCTGAAGATCTCCAGCATTATCTCACAATTTTATTGAAATAGAATTGAAAATTATTATTATAACTTCTTCCATAACATCTGTTTCATTACCAAAGTTCATCTTTAAGCACTTACTTGGAAAAAGTAACCAGTTCTTCAATGAGCAGTGGATCTGTGGAAACCTGATTTTCTACATACATGTCTCCTTAATTTCCTACCCTGGGTGTCTTAGGAAGAAGTCCAGCTTCTCCCAGATATTTCTAATGACAGTGTAACAGGAGAAATGCCACCGCATTTGGTGGCTACTCAGAAGCTGTGTTGCTGCTAATGATGTGACTGACTAAGGGGATACAGCCATGGGGAAAAAAAAGAAAAGGCAAAACCAAAACAAACCCTGTGCCAGTGGCATTGTCTTTGAGACTCCTACCTATTTTGCCAATCTGAAATAAGCTAGAGATTTCAGTGTTACTAAAGGAAGAATGGACAGACAGATGAATTCATAAGGAATATAGCACCTAAGGCTTATTTTGTTAGGGAAGAGTTAAAAATCACATCTGAATTCAGTATTTGAAGCTATTGTGGTTCCTGCATAAGATGAACTGACCAAACAATCTTTAAATCAGCAAATGATTATCATTAATTTTACAACTGGGTTTGTACCAATACTTGAATCTTCCTTTCTTGTATTTATGGTTTTTAATTTTTTTTACTTGAATGTTGGGTACTATGGATATTTTTGTTTTGTGTGTGAAATTAGTTTCTTACAGTATTTTTCCTCCTTATATGTATTAGTCATGATGATACGTCCAATCAAAGGGATGTGGGATTATTTTGTGCAGTTGGAAAAAAAATGAGTGTATGGCATAGTTTTCATTTTGTTTTGCCAAAGTCCAAGCTTGTCTAGAGAGCAAATTTTTGGGAATTAGGTATTAAAAAAGAAAAGACTTGCTATACCTGTAGAAATAATGAAGTCTTTTATAACAGAAACAAATTTTTGAATTTTAGTCATTGTTAATATTTGTGTTCGATGCCCCTGTGTATGCTGAGATTCAGGCACATGTAAATTTAGTCGCTTGTTTTCATATTTTTATTAATTATGTGAATTTTAGTGGGTATATTAAACAGTTTGTTTCCCTTGAATGGACTAGCAGCTGTCAGGCCTTTGAAAATGTTCGTTAGTATATGTCTCACTCAATATAACATGAACCTCCCACTGTTTTACGTAGAAGGTTATATAGAGAAGTCAGTCTACAACCACTTTTTACTTGTAGTTTCCAGTAAACCCTTTCTTTGAGGTTTTTCTATTTTTCATCTCAAAAACAAAACAAAACAAAAACAAGCAGGCTTTCTCATTTTAAATTTTCTAATTATTTGTGTTTTTTTTTTGTTTTGTTTTGTTTTGTTTTTGTTTTTTCCCGTTAAGGTTTTGTTCTTGAAATTATTAATTTGCATGCATCTAGGTTTTGTCATTTATTACTTTCTAAAGGAATTCTCTAAATTTGTGGTTGAAACTTGGAATTCTGAAGCCCCAAAACTTCCTAGGCAAATAATAATAACACCAGCTTTTGAGGTCCAAAATTTTCAATAGTGATTTTCAACTCTCAATTCTTCCATAACAGTAAAGAATGAATTGTGGCTTTTGGGGGCTGGCAGCACAGCCCCTCTCCATCCTCCTCCTCATCACCTTGATCTCACTGTCTGAAGGAGCGAGGGTCGCTGTCTTCTGTTCTTCCCTCTTCCCTCCTGCACTGTGTCTGCAGCACGGTCACAGCTACTGGCCAGGATTTGTGCCTGATACAGGGTACCTTGTTCTGCTGGATTTACACAGTTAGGCAGCTTTCCGATCATTGTAATTCTGAAATTTCCTACTTCTTGTCCCATTTCAAGGCTTTTTGCTGTGTGGTTTCTTACTGCCTGCGCAAGTTTTGTACAGAACTAAATACTAAACATTACATTGTAATGTATCATCTCATGACAGGGAAATGACTGGAAAGCAAACACTGAAACACAAGGCAGCTGATGGAGTTTCTGTCCATAGCTGAATCACAAGCTTTTAAAGCAGATTTTTTTTTTTTTTTTCCTAGAAATGCTTTCGTTTCTCCTTTTGTGCATAGAGTATAATATTCAATTTCTTATGTATCCTCTGCTCAGGACAAATAAGATAACTACAATACTTAAGAAAAAAATAGCACAGTTTTTAAGAACCTTTTATGTTTTAGTATTTCTAGGTTTGCAAAGTTCAGGAAAATATTTTATCAACTTCTCTACTTTAAGTGTGGGGGAGGAACAGACATAGTTATGTCAAACGTGAATACATACAATTTTAATCATGTCTGAATAAGCAGGATTTTCCCTACATATACACTTACATTTTTGCAGCTCTGAAGTTTTTATCTTCCTCTCTATCAGCAAATGTGTGTATGTTTGTGGGTACAGTAAACTGAACATTCGCTTTCAAATTGTTCAGTGTTGCCAGTAATCATACGCTAAAAATTTCATGTCAGCTCACAACAATAGGGCTTTTCATGTCTAATTTGAAGGATAAATCAGTAATTATGCATTTAATTAGCTAATAAATCTTAGCACGTTTTCCTTATATTCTGTATTGCTATGCTAAATCTTTATAATATGTGTTGTGTTTTTGTGTAAAAGAAAACTAAATGTATGTAGTGTATGTACAGTGCATGAGTAACATAAATAACAATGTAAGGCCTTCTGTGGCGTTTACTGTGTTATGTGAGAAGCTCCTGTGCTTAAGGATTTTATAAAAACAAATGTATTTTTTAAAAGAGGTACTGAAGTTGTATATTTTGCACTATATTTTGTATATATTTACTATGTAAATATAAGGACACAGTAGCTTGCTCAATCTGAAATGAATTTACAATGAAATACACAGTTGAACTTTTTGAAATGTCTGCATTTGTCATTTTGCTCGTTACAGTATTGATTCTCAGATTTTTGTGATTAATCTTGCTAATTTTCAAAGTAGCTATTAAAAAAAAATCTTGGGCATTTATTTTAATGCTTTAAAATTTGAGAAAGGCTTTGTGTCGCAGAATCACTCTGTGTTGTTTCTGTTAACACTGCAGTTTATTTCGAGTTTTTGAGTCAGTATTTCGAGTATTCATTTCCCTATGAGTTAGGCCATGGGGACATTCGGTATGTTTTGTTCTTATTTATAGGTTAAAATTTTCCAAAATAATTTAATGAATAAAATAACGTCAATGTTGTCACAATTAAATGATTAATAAAGACCAGGTAGGTTACAAAAGAATAAAATGTAGAAATATGCAGGCCTCTTTCTGAGTCAAACTCTTGCTCTCTGGAAAGGCTCTGGTCATTTTTTGGTTTGCCTTCACACAAGGGAACTGGGGAGCATTTTTGTTCCCATAAAGTTTGAGATAAACTTAGCCAATTTGCAAGAATTTAAGGCATGAATTACCTTAAATACACAATAAAAAAATAATTTCATCTCAATGGCGAAGCTATTATATAAGGTCACTGAAAGTTTTCCTTTATTACTGTTTCAGAACCAGTTAACAGGATACTCAGTTAAGCAGAGTTCCAAGATTCCTCCATATATGTACATGCACACAGAGCAAATGTAACTGGATTTTCAGTTTTTGTAAGCAGGGGAATACTGAATGTAGCCTATGATGGTTCTAGTCAAGCATCCTGGATGCTTTCTTTTGTAACATCAAAATCGTTGTGGATAGCATAAGTTACATGCATCAGCTCGAACAGCAAATCCCAACTTTGTCTAAAATATTTCTAAGATGGAGTTATTCTGTAGGTGCATATCCATGTCACCCGATCCCTGGAACAGACTCAGTATTACTGTAATAGAAATTTGTTTGGAGAGAGAAAGGGAGGGGTTTTATTGCTTGTTGGTGGTGGCTGGTTGGTTTGGTTCATTTGCTTTGTTTTGTTTTTAATCCAAATTTAACAATGAATTATTTTATAAGGCAATTCACTATTTGTTTATTTATTTATTTTATGTGGGAAGGGGCAATGGACTAACGTTTCCAAACAGATTTTTGTATGTGTGTATGCATGCCAAGAGAGGCAGCAGAACACACTGTATTACTACATCTCGTAAAAAATCCACCTGTATGGGGTGACTGCATGTACATGTATGTCCACTACTTTGATGTTTTGTTTAATTATAAAATGTTCACTTGAATTTACTGACATCCTGGGGAGGTGGAGAGGGGGGGAGTCTTCGGAGGAATAAGTGCATAGTAAGCTGGGCAATTAATAAATGGCTGGTAGCATTGCATTAATAAATATTTGGAATATTCTGCATTAAGGCTGATATATTCAACCAGCACTCCTTGTCCTTTGTGCAAGTCTGTGAATTAAATACAGGAGATACTCAAAAAATGGTAAAACCAGTTTGACAGAGAAGTTCATTTTACTTTGGACCCTTTTGTAGGAAGCAAACATATCCTAGCTAATCCTTACATCTTAAGAATTCTCTTGTTAGCTTGTTACGGAAAACAAACAAAGAAACAACAACAACAACAACAAAAATAACATTTTTCAAATGTAACACTTCATTGTATTACCTGTGTATTACCTGTGATAATAATGAACAGGAGAGTAGGACTGAGGTGAAGTTCTTTCTAATGAGCCCTATCTGTTTTTACTTTGATCCTCACAGTTTTTGTAATCACTTACTCCAAAACCCACTGTGGTTTGAGGGCAGCAGGTGTGGCATGTAACTGAATCTGGCATTGAATCCAAAAAGTGTGATTAAATAAAATTATCACTTCCCGAATCTTCTTCTATGAAGGCATAAGGAAAAACAGTCTCTCCATGTTGAGTTATCACATACATCATTACGGAAATATATGTGGCCTCAGTAATTTATGAGTGGAAGGCAAAAAAGAGATTTCTATTCAGAAATACAATCCACTGCAGTCATAAGTAACCAAGTCGTATAATCCTCATAATGAAGGGTTTGGTGAATAACTGTTTTGCCTTTGCCCACTGTACCAATCCTGAAAATTGTCCCATCACCTCCAGTTTATTTCCTATGGGCATAATATAATACTGTGTTGTATTTAGTTCCAATACAATGGAAGAAAAGTGTGAAAAGACTGGAATCAATTATTAAGATACACACTCTAAGCAAAGATCAGATCTGTTCTTTAATTAATAAGACTGCAGTAACGTTTATAGATAGTATACTCTTACATTTTGATGCTATTTCTGGTTCCTTTTCTTAGCTTGCAGGCTGGAAGTTCTTGGCAAAGCTGAATATACAAAATAAATATAAACTGCGCAGCAAGGATGGGTTCCTCAGAGAAAGGGAGAGGAGAAAATGATTTAATGCAATAATGATTTTAGCTATACACAGGCATCCCTTTTTTGTCTCGATTTGTTAAATTACCTGACGTCTGCGTGTGTAATTTAAACAAAATTTTCTTCTCTACTCTTTCTTCCTTCTGAGCTATCTTCTCAGGGAGAAGGATGATAAATGGAAACATAAACACAGCATGAGAATGTGAACTAGTTCCCAAACATTTCAGTGGTTTTTATAAACAACTGGTCATTGTTACCTTTTGCTGGATTATAGTTTCCTTTAGAACAACAGTGCTCTTCAGCTGCATTACAAAGTTGATTCTACATGTTTTAGCATAGTTGCTTAAAGGCTTTAATGTTTAAATAATGGTTATATAATTATACAATGTTTAAACAATTAGCTTTTAAGTCTAGCAATAAGGCCATGTTTTATACACATACTACCAAAAATGATAATGAAACTGTTTTTTAACGATACAAACTGACCTCACAGTGATCAAACACAGTTTAGGGACATTTGTTTCAGTTTTAGGATTTCATTTTTGACATTCTTATTTTCATTTTGAACATGGCCAGTGGTTCTTGCCGTTATCTGTGGTCATCCTGTGAACACAGAAGTGATCGGCTGCTGTTTTTTTCTGTTGTTTTTAATTTCTGCACCCCATATTCAGCATTCCTTGTGCACTGTGTGCCCTCTTCTCTCCGATAAGAAGTGCCAGCTTGCATCTCTCTGGTCTACATAAGCACAAAGGGTTGTCTGAGGCTTCAACTAGAGTGCCTTGGAGGGGTAGGATTAACATCATAGTGCATTATTTGTCCCCTAAGCCATCGTGGCAGCTGTTGATTTATATTTTGATACAATTGAGATAACAAAAATTGACACAATAAATCAAGATACTGTTTAGTATTTTGTTTGAACTTTTAAAAAGTCTCTTAATATTTTAGGTCCAGTATTTTTGCTTAAGTCATGATTTAATTGTCTTTTTAAAAATACCATAGAATTGCATTTTTAATCTTTATGAGCTGCATTTGCACAGTGATTAAGTGAAGAATTGTTTCGGAGTGTAAGAATTTAACACAGTAGCAGAAGGCTTGCAGATAAAAATTCATGCTTTAAAACTTAAATCCATTTTTTCTACTTTATAGGGGCATTTCAGAAACAGTATTTTATACCTGTGCTACATTATAATTTTAGATACTGTACTTCTTTAACGACTTTCTAATTTATACAATTTTTGTTTCACTGTCAAAACATTTAATTATATTGTGTCTTGAAGGTGTAAAGCTGTCAAATAAATCAGAGGCTCAGTATAAACATTTGGTGAATTGCTTTTGCTACCATACTGTAGTTGTTACTGGGCAGTTAGTGGAACTTTTTTCAAGCATTTACTCAGCAGGTACAGGACAACAGCGGTACAATGAATTGCTGATTGCTTGTAAAACAGCAGGTAGTAATGCCCTCGCTCTTTGTAATTCTGCTTTGTAAAATGAAGTGGTGAAGTAGCGTGGCAGAGAAAGCGAGTGTGCAGTGAATATGTTCACTGCCTAAGGGCTGCTGGAGATTGCCAGCCCTGCTCCCAAAAGCCTGCCGTTGTTGTGGATCTCGGTAGCGCAACACACGGAGCTCCCAGCGCTGGAGGGAAGCGGCCGCCTTCAGGTCTTCAGCATTTGGCAGCGTGGGCACGGAAAACAGCAAACATGAGGCCGGATTCCTTCCTGAAGGCCCTGGTATTTGTCATTAAAAATAATAATAATGATGAAACAACGCACAACAATACCCAAACCAAAAACCAATGTGCCAATATCTCTAAAATGCAGAAGCTTCATATGCGAAGAGAAAAGCTTTCTGAAGCAGGTTTTTAACCCGTATTTTGCTCTGGGGTTAATGCAATGGCCAGGCTCCCCAAGATGGGGGCTGGACGAAGTAAATTAGTTCTACTTTGAAGCTTTTATTTTCGCCTCCTTTCCAAATGAATGGGGAGGCCCTTGAATGAAAGCTGCTTTTCATTAGCGCCACCAAATACCTATTTGAAAGGACGAGCTCTTTTACCACATACAAACACGAGAGTAAAGGAAAGTTTCCTTTTTCTACCACCAGCCCATCGGCTAAACAGCTCCTCTCCTCTCTTTCCAGTCAGGTGGCTTCAAATCAGAGTTAATGACTCCAGTCATTTATTCCAATCGCCCTCTCGGTATGGCCAGCAGCCCCCTGGCGCGGGGTGGCACGGTTTGAAAGCCACTGCGGGGTCCTCGAGGCTCATTAGCGAGGCTTCTCCCCGCTTGGCTCGGGCTGCCCCGCTCCCTCTCTCGGCGCCCGGTAACCCTTGCCTGCCCGCTTGCCTTTTGCTCGCCCGGCAGAAGCGACTGAGCCCGCCCGGAGAAAGCTGGGATGAGCACTGGGTTGCAAATCTGTCAATGCCGCCACTCCCTTGAAACGCTAGTGCTTTGCCCAATGTGTGGAAATGGGACTTTTTCCTGCAGAAATCCCCCCGTAACATCCCTCCGTGGGTGCGGGTGCGGGAGCACCCTGCCCTGGCCAGCTGCCAGCTCCCACTGAGGAGATTTCTGCCTGCACCAAGGAGCACAAGTGGTCTTGGCCCCTGGCAGGCAAGTTGCTGGCCTCTCCTGAACCTGACCGATGGCAAACTTAATGCTTCTTTTCCTTTTTATTTTTATTTTTTTTTACTTTTTTTTTTTATTTCCCCCCAACGATATCGTAACAAGATTTCTTTGCTATTTGGCATACATCTGGCATTAAAAAAGAAAAAAAAAGAAAAAAAAAAGAAAAAAAGAAAAGCAGCAGCAGCTTGTCCTCCAAGATAAAGGGTAGAATTGAACATACAGACATACTTTTGAAAAACAGTGTTAATTTCCCTTATGCTGTGCCTGTAGGTGAAATACAGGCTGATATTACATGTATTGGATGAGGTATCTCAAACACTTGCCATATCTCTGTGGTTGTATGGTGAGGAGCTGGGGGGACCTTCAGCTTCCCTTCAGCACCCCCTGAGTGGGTGAACTACTCAGTCATGGTTCTGAGCAGCACTGACTTTAAGACTTGATGTTATCCTCAAGCTTATCTTAGGCTGATAAAGCTTGCATGCCAGAGGTATGGGGTTTTATTTAAAATAGATCATGTATGAGCATTACCTACAGTCAGAGTAAATAGTTTTAGTAGAATGTCAGTTGGTTAAAACCTTGTAATTTGGTCATTGCTGCTGAAAAACATCGGTGATTTTTTATTATTATTATTATTATTTTAACCTTGTTTCTTTTTCCATGCTGGGTAGCAATGCTATAGATCAGGTGCCTTACAGTTTGCTATGTAAAGACAAAAGGCTAGACCTGTCCCTGGGAGTTCAGCCTCAGAACTACAAAATTAGTTGGAAGATAGGAGTTAAATACTAGTTTATTGCTGTATAGTTTTATTTTATTTTACTTTATTTTAATTTTTTAAGCCAATTTCTGTGAAGGAAAAAAAAATATATTATTGATACAAGATAAAATTCTATTTTTTTTCTAGAATCTTACTTATCTTATAACTAGAAAAATTTAATTCATTCTAGTGTTACTAATGGTCCACATGCTTTTTCAGCGTGTAACCTCCAAACGTTAATAGTATTCATCTCCTGCTCCCTTCCCACTAACACGGTTCATGGCAGAGTAATATAAAGGTTATGAAAAGTTTGCTCTCAGACAGCTACAGAATGTCTGTTGCACTTGGAGGTGTTTATGCCTTGATTTCCTGAGCGTGCTCACTATACTCAATATATCACTAGTCTTTTTGTGTACAGCTGTCTTAGTGAAAATTTGAAACTGTTTAGGTGACAGAAAGGAATACAACCTAGAAGATACTAAACTACCCACGAGAAACTCTACGTGCAGCGCATGATTAAATTAGAATAAGAAAAGCTAGATTTCACATTTCCTAAGGAAGGGAAATGTAAAAAGTAATTTACAAATATGACCCATTTTCAGTTTGATTTCTTTCAAGCTTTGAACCTGACCCCTAGGAGCTCTTTTTTTTTTCTGCTACAAATTCCAGCAGTAGCCAAACTACTCCCAAGGAGTGGGAGACAGCTGAAGGGATCCACTGGGACATGGTGTGGCTCACATTCAAACCTATGACAGGGTCCTCCTTAATCTGAAGACTGTGGAAGTGCTCGTACCCGGGGGTTCGGTATAAGGTGAGCTGCCCTTGAGCACCAGCTTGTCTGGATCTAGGCTTCCTGGTAGCTTGTTTAGCAAATTTGCCAGAACAAGATGTTAAATGAGAACCTGCTGTGTTTGGGCAAGTTTGCAAAGAGCATGTCATTTTCCAAATAGTATCTTCCACCAATTTGCGTTTTTTCTTAAACGCTGAATGTAGAAGCTGTGGTGTGAGGGGAGAGAGGGAGGAGCCAGTCCTTCCAACAGTCCCTTCTCTTGTATTTCTTGTGCTGAACAAAAATCTGTTTTGAACAACAGAAAAGCTTTGAGAACTGTAGAATCTTATACTGATAATGTCTTTACTGCACAAATTCTCTCTTTCTCTGTCATGTTTAAGTAATGTTTCTCCTGTGTCATTCTAGTTAAATGCCAACTCTGATGAGTGCGGTGTCTTTGCCAAACAAACCTTGTATTGTTGTCATCCTAAGCAACCACAGAGAACGTCTTTATAAAAGATCAGAATTTGACTGTTGATAATCATTGCAAGGAAGCAAAACCTGTGCTTATCTATGCGTTAGTCCCGTAGTGGATTACACATTTGTGCCATGCGATGATATAGTACTGTTTCCCATTTCGTAACTGTTTGATTTATTCAGAAGTGGTACCCTAATTGCCTTCGCAAATCTGTTCTCCAAAAGCTCTTGAACACTTCCTATTCTGTGAAGTCAAATGACAAGATTGAAATGGGTTGTCTGCCTGACTTGCATCTAAACTGTGTTTTAAATTTTAAATTCCTTGACCTTTTGTCGTACTATTTCCTAATCTTAAACAAATTTTTTGAGAACATTTTTTTCCCAGAACTGGCTTCAAAGACAAATTAGATTAGTCTCTACAACTCTTCTAAGATGTTTGCTTGTGCTATTTGCAGTGATCTGAAGACCATGTGTTTGCAACCATTTCTGTCTCTTCTTACATGCATACTAATACTTGTTGATCATCACAGTTCTTGTGAATTGCATATACAGCTGACACATCAAAGCACAGAATAAATGCTGCAAGCTGTTGAAACAGAGCGCAAAAATAAAGCAACAATTGACTTCTAGGGATTACAGAGTAAATCAGAAGGGAAAAATGTATGAGCACGTTTAGATGCAAAATACATAGTAAAAAATCACCAGTGTCTCCCAGTGTGAAGCGTATTGTGCTGTTGTTAATCAGACAGTATGTGTAAGCTTAAACTTTAATTTGAGGATTAAATGAGATCAAAACCTGTAGCGCACAGCCTAATACTTAACATGAAAGCTGTTTCAAGTGTAGTTTTGTCTATGCTGACATAAACCTTCTCTGCATTTTGATCACGCGAGTTCTGTTCATGTTTTAGACATTTTCTATAACTTCATGACCTTCGCTGTATTCACTAAGTTTCATTACATAACAATTATGCAGGCTATATATTCATAGAAAAAGTAAGCTAAAGCCCTAATACTGGGAAAGTGTACTCCAGCCACAACACTTTTCTGAATTTCAGTCTCCAGTGAATTTGTCTCCAGTGAAAAAGCAGATATTTGTTCAACCTGAAAGGCAAGCAAATTTGACATGGTTTAATGTTTTGTAGTGTGCGTTTTGCACCTCTCTTTTACAGAGAAAGAATCTGTAACATTAAAAGGTGAATCTCTGTCTGTCTGCTACGACAAACACCCCTTTGGAAGTGTGCAGTCCTCTGACTTTTCGGTTTGCCTTTGGCTAATACTTGACGTTCGGAAGCAACTGTGATCGTGGTGACAAGGCACAAGGAGATACCATACAGAAGACCTCTGGTTAGAGTTATGCGAGTTAGCTGAAGTGTTGGAAGCCATGTACCTGCATTAACCTGAGAGGAAGGTTGTGTTAGCTTGGCAGCATGCTGTGCTAATCCGATGGCATAGCCCTGCTGCCAGCTCAGTTAGCTCTGTCAGTACCCAACACTGCACTGGGAAATGTAGTCATATCTTGGGGGATTTTGTTGTTTGGTTTTTTAATACAAAACTTCATTTAAACTAATTTGACTGAGCCAACTGTCAGCTGTGTGGTTAACAGTCTGTGCTTCCATGGGTAATAGGTTCCAGATCCAGGCTGTCAGTCTTCATGCAGGCAAGTGCTGGAGGAACTGAGAGAGGGATTGTTGATTTTCAGGGAGGGGGGAGCTTCCTGCCTCCTTTTGGTGCTGTATGCGAGGCTTTTCAAAAGGGATCCTCATCCAGCCTGTCTTGGGCTTTGGATGTTGCTATTTTCCAAGGAAGAGAATCCTCCAACAATGTAGCAGGCATTTTAAGCATGGAAAAAAATGCAGGTCTGGGAAGAGGTAGAGAAATCAGAGGTAGAGAAATCAGCAGCACTTTGTGCTGTTACAAATACTTGCTTTTAGCCATATTTCTAGCGAGAAATGTTTATGGTTATCTAACCAGTTGTGTTTAGATTTTCTGTGTATCTCTAGAGAAGGACAAATGCAAGCCCCATATGTATCAGCATTATCATGCTTATGAATAATAAGAGCTGTGTGATTCTATGACCATAATTAATTATGGCTTTTATATATTATTTTTCATGTAGGGGAGTTTAATAAAGTCCTCACGATCCTTTTTTGTTCCTATCACAAGTCTTCTGAGTCTTCTGGCTGAGAGGAAATCCAACTATTAGGAGGTGGTCATTGTTGGTATGCCTTTTGAAAAGCATCTGTTTTCTTACGGAGCCAGTTGGCTGAGACAGGTTTTGCCCACTCTTTCATTCAGTGGGGAAGGTAGTATTGTCACAACCATCACTGCTGGAATATGTGAACAAGTGAGGTAAGCTGGCACGTGAATTTATAGTTCATTAACTGTCAAGTTCTAGTGGACATGCTCAGTGAAAAAGGTATACCGATGGCATGTAATGTGAGCAAACCAGCACTTATTCAGTGTGACGTTATAACTGCACTGCTTTTGGCACGCATGTTGGCTTTCTTTAATCTGTTTTTGGTTTCTTTACGCTGTAGTGTCATCTTTTGAATCTTGTTTTTAAGTTTGGCTCTCCAAATGTTCTAATAGCCATATGCTTGTTTCTTCTTACAACAGATAACTTAACAGATCCTACAAGCCAGGCAGGATGCTTCACTTTGCCCTTCTAAATTGTTCTACTGTGAAGGCCGTGAAGTTGCTCATGAGTAAAGTTAAGCAATGGTGTAAATGTCTCCACTGTTGACACTTTGAGATAGAGTCTAAACTTTGAAACTTAACAGTAGAAATGCAGCATTTGGTCAGTTTATCTATATACTGGTTGTGGTAAATTGTAGCAATTTTGCCTTAAAATATTGCTCTGAAATTTGCAGGTTATCATGGGTATGCTTAGCCAGTTGCATATACTAAGAAATACAATTTTTTTTAAGGGTGATCACTGCCCTTAACAGAAGAATAGCTAAGAATGCTTCAGGGCAAGTTTTCATATTCAACTAAGTCTTTTATTCCTGCACCTAGTGATAGATATTTCAGTTGAGGTTAAAGCTGAATTTCAAAGGAAAGGTAGCTTTCATTTTATGAAATATATAACAGCTGTCTGACTTGTCTGTTTTCAACTACAAAATGACAGTTGGGGACTGCATATAGAAATTGCCAAAAGAAGTACTCAAGATTTTTAGGTAAACATTCTACTAATTCACTCTTGTTTTGGTAATAATTACATAAATTCAAGTGAGATCTTGAGTCATTAGATTGCAAAATATTTTTAATTGTTTACACGCTGTTTATGCAGAATGTATCTCACCAGAAAATGCTTTTTCATTCAGTTACACTATTACACAAAAATTCCCTGTTGTCATTACTTAGGACCTTATTGATAAATACAGAAAAGTAGAAGGAGCACAGGAAAGGAAGTTTATCTTCCAGAGGTCTCTTAAGTATGCCCTTCTCAGGTTTTTGATACTCTTTGTTCTTTGAGATCAGTCTTGTGTAAAACATGAGTTAAAACTATTTATTAAGATTATGTTTTCCAGAGTTCTTTTTTCTATTTTATCATGGTATTGGTGACCAGTAACAAAAACAAAATAAAATGCTGGTTGTGACACTAATGAAGAATGCATTGGCAGTGCACTTCTGGGCAGCATTTTAAAATAAAGGGAACATAAATTAAAAGGAATTAGATTGTTCGTGTAACTTAAGATGTAAAATAAGTGCTCTCTGTCTGAAGTATTTAATTTTTAATACAAGTTGCAAAATACACTAAATAAAACTCTACGTAGAATAGCATAGTTGTAACAATCTGCTTGGAATAGTTATGTAGCAGCATGTTAGAAACCAGCAATCATGTAAAAACTTTTGTGTTTGTTTCATCCTTTTGAAATTTGCATTACCTCATGCAAAACTCTTGAGTTTTCTCCTTAGTATGTCTGCTGTCCTCTTCCTTCTTCCTCATGATATCTTCAAGGCAGGCTGGAGTATCTTTCTAATAGATTTTTATACTTTTTTTTTTTTTTTTTCTTGGCTGTATACCCAAGTGATCAAATAGTGCTTCTGGTGAAACACTATTGTGTGGTTAGTAGCTTACTTCTGAACACTAGCGGTCACGGAGAAACCTCAAAAGATAAAGCCAGCACTTCAAGAGTTAATGTGTTATTAGGAGGACAGGAAATCTGGCAACTATTGCAGAAACTAGACCTAATGGTGCACACAAACAATTTGTCAGTCTTGGTAAATGTGAATAGCTTTCTGCAAAGTGGCTGCTTTTGCTTTGTTTGAACAGCCTAAACTTTTCCTTTTTGGACTTTAAATCTTAGAAGTGAAATGTGATCCACATATTGAATCAAAATCATTTAATTCAAAACATATTTTGATTGGAACAAAGTTGACATGGAAAGAAATTCTAGAATAATAATAAAAAAAAAGTTGAAAGGACTTTCTATCATATATTTAGCAGGAAAATTTGAAACAGTTCTAATTAGGCTGAAAAAAACAGCCTTCTTCATTGTAACTTACAAAGGTCATATATCAATGTTAAGGCAGCATTACCAGCTAGTGTCTGAAAGCCTGCACATGCAGTATGTGCAAACCAACATGTTCAGTTTGTTTTTTTCTTTGTTTTTTTTTCTCTCTTTTTTTTTTTTTTTTCAAAAGTATGTGCACAGCCATACTACCAAGCCAGAATACATACTTAATGAGTTTAACGTAGTTACCTCGTACTTCTGTTATGTGGGTGCTTTGTGGTTGCTCAGGAAGAGTATTTTGCACATCAAAATTATGTTTGTGTTAAAAATGTGTGAAATCCTAATTCCTGCTTTTCTCTTCATACAATAGTATTTTTCAAATGTAAAGTGTGTTGTTTTTTTTTTTTTTTTCTTTCAGAAAGTATTTTTAGTATTACAAAGGAAATTCCTTACTTTAAAGAGAAATTAAAATACTTAGCCTCTTTGAGATAATAGGCAATTACTTGTACTTGAGATTTGTAATTTCTTACTAGCCAATGTAGTATTTTCCTGGATATTTTATAATTGAATGAATAGGAAAGGTTATTCATGTTTGAGAAACAGATTTGTTGTCTAATCAAAAGTTTCTACTTTAATTTTAACTACATAAAACACATTTTTTATAGGTAGGACTTCTTTGCTGTCTCTCAGAATAAGTGTTGCATGAGTACTTTAATCAGCATAGGAACAAAGCAAGCAAGTCTGTAGTCTTATATTTCTGAACAGCTTGATTATAAATAAATATCTGTGCTAGTGAAAAGAAATGCACTTAATACTTTCATCTGATTTCAGCACTGGAACATCCCAATCTCAAGTATGTATTCATTTTTAACAGACATAATTTCATATGCTGTACGTCCTTATAGGTATACGGATATATAAGAGAAAAGAAAGTAGAGGGCAAAGGCCCATGGTAGTTATTTTACAGGTACAAATCTTGTTTCCAAAGGTATAACGTTGTTTGGGAAAATATATCATAATAAATGGTCAGAGTATTTCTATTTACTATTCATTTTATTTATTTATTTATTTATTTATTTATTAAGGTGGGGGAATCTTTTCTAATGCGCTAGTTTTGTAATTCCATCGCTCTGACTGTGTTTTGCTAGATCGTTTGTATCAATGTAGCACTGATAGTTTTCAGCTTGAGATTATTCTCCGTTCATTCCTTTCAGAAAACAGGGCATAAAAAGATGCAGACAAAATAATGCATTTCAGAGTTGTTCTCAAAGAAATAATTTTAGTTACACTTAGTGATATCAGATGTACATCTGCAAAATATTTATGAATAAACAAGCATTTCCTATTAAGATCAAAGCTTCAATGTTTTCATGTTTCTGAAACGTTTCTACCTTGGGAATGGAGAAATGAAAGTTACTAATAGGTGTTTGTGTTTGACATCTGTATACTGTACTTTTTAGCATATCTCAAGTGTTTTAGTCTCTGCCTAATAGATCTCATTAAAGAAACAGATATCAACCCCAAGACAGTTTGTCAAAGTTAATATGAGTCCCTGTGGACAGAATTGACAATTTGTTTGGGGCTTCACGTGACAGTCTTTTCATGGTCTTATTTGCTCCTTAACAATTGGGCATTAGGCACTGATTTATTTTACAATAACTCAATAGGACTGAATATTACTGTGGTAGGCTGGACATTTTAGAGGATTTTCTTGTTTTACGTGTTTTACCATGAGCATGCAGTGGGTGTAAATGATGTACTCAGCCTGCAGTGGGAGTGCTGGCAATTGATTGGGTATCTTTAAGAGCAGCCTGGGAAGGATACTACGATCCCATAGCTGCATGCCATATTTAACTAGAGCCTTAATGAGCACTGTCTGTCCTAGACGCTTAAGTAATCCTAAATGCTTAGCATTCTATACCCATGGTTTAGTTTTGCAAGGGGCAAATGCTAACAGTAAAAAGTTTTTAAAGAACTCCTTTTTAGCACTTTATGCATGTTGGAACTTCATTTTTCAATTTATTTTATTTTATTTTTTTAAGCAGTGCCCCTCTTAAATAGTATATACCAGTGTGCTTATAATGCACATCACACTCTGGTACCTTGTGTTGTTTACCTTGCAAATCTGCTTTAATCAGTGTACAGTCTGCTAACTATTGTTCCTCCATCAGTGGGATCATAGAATAAGCACCTCCCTGTGACCATCAGCTTAACTGTGTATCTGAAATGACAGGCAAGCTTATTTATCGTCTGAATTTGTGTGCTATATTTGGTCTGTCCTTCAGGGCCCTGGGTATTGATGTTGACTGTAGTCATTTTTTGTTTAGCCCTTGTTGCTGTGATTTGGCAAATGAAGAAGATGGTCTAAAATGGCCTAATATGGAAAAGAGAAATAAAAGAGAATGGTCTAGTTTTGAATCTGTTTAAATTACTAGTGTAAATTAATTTTAAACTTGAAAAAGAGAAGTACTTTCCAGATGGCTACCAACCATTCCAGGAAAAGACAGGGTGTGTTTTGGTTCTGCTTTTTTAGGAAAAGTCAGATTTAGGTATCTGTTAATCTGTGGAGATTGCAGAATGATATTCCGTTAGTCGCTCATGTCCAGGTGCTTTGTGAGCATAGTACAACCCATTACAAATCTAGCTTTTGAGGAAAAGGAAAAAGGAACAATCTCTGCACACACTAAACATACATATTTAAAAAAAAAAAAAAAAAAAAGTCACAGGCCCTTAAAACTATTTTTTCCTGACACTAAATAGTTGTAATGATAACACTAAGTATGTTCTAGGGTTAAAAAATTTTAGCAGGGTAGCAAGAAAATTAATTCCTATCATTGTCATTTGCTGAGCCCTGTAGGATTTTATGGCTGCACATTGTAGTATTATGGACACTCATGAGACTCCTGACTGGTTTTATCTTATTAAACAATTTTGAAATCATTAATTTTTAATTGGCCTGTGTGTGGTTTTTTATAGTTTTAATTGTGTGTCTGAGTCTAAACATTTTTTTAATTTAAAAACAAACAAAAAAGAAAAATAAATTTAAAAAAGCATGAAAAATCCTGTCTAAGCATATATGTTATAGGGTATTTCCATATGATCATCCAAAGAGTTACTATCCTTTATGGTAATTCGTTTTAAAGAATGCTTTCAGCACTTCAATAGCTGGGAATCCTAATAAAAAACAATAATGAAAAAAAGAATGATATGAAGTAGGAGATATGTACAGGTCTTTTCTTGATTGAAAGTTCTAATTAAGTGAATCGAGGAAAATTAACTGAAATTAGCTGTCAGAAAGTCACATTTAAATGAGTGATGATCTGGCGTGGCAGTAAACATTTAAATGATATAAATTGCCATTTAAGTGTATGGTTTAATGTTTGTCATGCATTAATATGACACGAGGCTGCAGTGACAATCAAGCAGCTTGCTCTAATTTGAACATATTTAGGGCTTTTGTGTGGTGTGCACCACACAAATTAAGACAATTGCTGTTTTTATGTGTCAATTTAAATGTTGTTTTCAGGCATCAGTTAATGAAACAAACCCATCATTTTTGTGTGCAACTTGCAGAATGATTTCCTTGGTTTTCAGATTAATTTTAACTTCCTCTACTCAAAATTAGGAATTTCCTTTACAAGGAAAATGCTATTAGTTTCTTTAGATGAAGAGATTATCAGACTCTGTTGCACTGTTTCATCTACTCATTAAAATAAAAAATATATTGAATCCTCTGTGTGAAATAGTGGAAACAAATCCTGCTAGCTATTTAACCTAGGTGAATTAACTCTTTAGATTACAATGATTTTTAAGTTATCTTTTAATATTTTTGAACTATTTCTAGTACCATTATGGAGAGATCATTACTGTTTAGATGCTTTTGTTTTGGGGATCGGATTGTAACTGGATAACATCTTCAGGAAAGTGGCTTTATCATTCAGCATCCTAATACTATTTCTGTAAAGGCTTGTCTAAAAGACACATACAAGAAATGCATAAAAGTATTAGCAGGCTGATATTTCAGCATGTAAATATTTTGTACCCTAACACTCCTAGTTAGTTCAGTTTCCCCAGATTCTGTCAGTCTTCTGTCCGTATGTCACAATCAGATTAACAAGCTGTTATTATTCATTGTGAAGATCACACATTGAAAAACACAACTGTATCTTGAGAGTTCATGAGAACATAGCCCGTCTGCCTGTAAATGCACAAATGCTTTCCACTTACTGCTTTGCTCTTATTCCCACTATGATAGAGTAAACAAGATCTTACAGTGAGCGGGAAGTAGAAGAGGATTAGTCAGGAGACCCCGTCATCTGTTGTGGAGCCTTTTTTTTTTATAATATAATTTTAAACTATTGTTATCAATTTTGTACAGAGACTTGTTAAGATAATTTTGTATGCTATTGAAAATACTCTTCTACTACTAAGAAATGATGACCGTCTGCCAAACTCAACTTTATATACTTTGTGTGTGTTTTTTTACAGGCGTTAGAAAGTGAGTTTGTTTCCTGCCAGCTCCATCAGTGGATTGATCTGATTTTTGGCTACAAACAGCAAGGGCCAGAGGCTGCTAGGTCCCTGAATGTATTCTACTATTTGACTTATGAAGGAGCTGTTAATTTAAGTTCAATAACAGATCCTGTTTTGAGAGAGGTAAGTTTGTACTTCAAATGTAGAAATGCAAAATCTGTGTTAACCTTTGGTACTGCTGAAAGTGCAAAGACACCGCATTGTTTAGGTCTACCAGTGAATGCTCAAATCTTTGCTTTCTCGTGTGGTTTGGCTACAGGCCAGACAAATGCAAGGTGCCTGAACCAGTCATCACAGCATGCAAAATTAGAACAAGCATGCAAGTTGTCCTTAAATTTTGTGCACCTAGATTCAGCCACACCACTATGAAAATAAAAAAATGTTCAAGGACTGCTTTATTTGCTCTGAGGGCAGTCATTTTTCCCACTAATGCAGGATCTTAATGGAAGAAGGCTGTGGGCAATCTTGATTTGGTTTGCACTTTTGAATTAAATTCCACAGTTTTAACAATTGTCTTTTAATGCAATCCTGCATATGGATTACATTTCAAGCATTCTATAGTTTGTTGCTTCCATTATTTTTATTTAGCTTGCTATCAGATTAATGCTAACTTGTCCTGTATTTTTGATAAGCCAAAGTAAATATTTGAACTGTAGAAAGATTGCGTCTTTTACTCAGGCTCATCACCATTGAGAAAATCTATTTGATAAAATATCTTAATGTTACTGTGGGCTTGAAAACAACTCCCTCCTCCACCTAAATAGCTGTTTTCCAAAAGAAAAAAAAAAAAAGAGGGTGTGGGGTGATTAAAAGCTATTTTTGAGAGGTTTTAGTTCCTCTGTTCAGTCAGTAGACTGGAACTAAAAATGTTAGGCTTGAAGTTCACTGTAGAATTGTAGACTAGTCCTAGGGTAAATTTCTTGTCATTTATTGTTTGTTGAAAGAACGTGCGAGAATTAAGTGATAATTCTTTTCAATAATACTATTTTTAATGTACATACCAGCCATCTGACTGTTGGGAAACCTTGACGCCCTCTGTAGAGAAAGTCATGTCATAGCAACAGTGTGGGTTGTGGCTGGCAGGAAAGTG
This sequence comes from Aythya fuligula, assembly GCF_009819795.1. NCBI lineage: Eukaryota > Metazoa > Chordata > Aves > Anseriformes > Anatidae > Aythya > Aythya fuligula. The sequence continues at coordinate 33,224,742 of NC_045562.1, forward strand.
GGGCAGTGGAAAGGCTTGGGGGTATGCAGGGCATGTAGAGGTATGTGAGGACTGGCGTTACTGGCAGAAGTTATGGCTGGTTGTCAGTGTTATTTGGGCTGCAATCAGTCTGCAGACTTCATCTTGGCCCACTTGGAGCTAAAACACAGACATTGCACATCGTTGCATTCCAATGAGCTAAGAAAAAATATATTGGAATGCTTGGCTTTTAAGGAAAATTGTATTAACCAGGCTTGAAACAGTTATTGGCCCAAAGATACTAGTTGATACTGTTCACCCTGTGATTTGTTTCATTTTATTGATAACGTTTATCAATGTTTCCTTGTACACTGATAAGGAAATACTCTTACATTGTAATAGTATTTACTGGACTCTTGAAGTGGTAGGTTTAAGTGTGAACTCAAAAAAAAAATAGACTGGGTATTGTGTAAAAATTAATATTAGTTCAGTCTCCATTCTTAATTTTGATACACCTATGGGAAATATAGATTAGAGAGTATGTCTTCAGATATTTTATATTATTATTTGGTTTTATTTTTTATGATTCACACAACATAACATAAAAGTAACTTTTTACTATTTTTTAAAGAAGTGAAATGATGAAGCTACAAATTGAAGTAATACTAATCAAAAGAGCAGCTTTCCAGACACACATTTTACGTAGTTTTGAATTTTTCTAGAGCAGCTCTATTATCAGTGTAACTGTGATCTCTTTTCCTTGTGTCATAGCCTGAAAAAAAAACAACCACTAATTTAAGACCAACAAAGTAGTTACAAATCTGTCTGGAAGTGTGGATTATCTCAGTTACAGAAGCATTTTGTACCTCTATAAATATATTAATATATTTTGTTACAAAATCTTTTGAGTATGGCTTTTTTATTGTATGTCACTTCTACGTTTCTTATTTCTGATTTGTTCTGTACTGGCTGAACTGAGTAGTGTATTAAAATGCAAACAGGAGAGGGAGAAATCACTGATGTTGAGTTCATAATAACGGAGTAGCTTAGCAGACGCAGAATTTTGAAACATTACTGATGGTGTAAAAAATACGTACTGATAAATGCAGACAGCAGAATGAATGTTATCTGTAGTACTTTTATTCTGAGTTATTTGAAGATTGGTCCAATAGAATATCTTTATTTAGCATTTTTCAGCCTTATTTTTAAGCAGGTCTAAGGATAGTCCAACAGTAGAACGATTCCTGTTTAGTAAAGCATCCTTTCCTACGTACATTAATTTTTAATAGCATATTTTTGTATTGTATACACGTGTATATGTAATTTGAAATGGTACGTATGATCAGCTCTGGTATGATATTGATAACCATGCAAAGAGATTTAATGAGTGTCATCACCAATGGTGAGTTATTCTGTTTTTACTTGTGAGTAAAGATGAAAGTAATAAAAAATCTGCTTGTGTGTATATCTATGTGCATAATCATTCTATATCTATGTGCTAAATGAATTTATCATGCACCTTTGACAGCCTCACCTTCTTCCTGCTTACTAATCCATCTCCCTGAGGACCTACGCTAACATTCTGCACTGCCGAGCAGCTTCAATCAGCATTTATTTTTCTCCTTCAGTCAGCTTGCCAGAAAATATTTCTTCTTTTCTCCACCAAATTCCCGGTTAGAGGCCGAATGAGTTTCTGATCTGGACAATTAATAGTATTTTTAGGCAGGCATGACACCACAGATTTACTGTCTGTTTATTAAGCAAGTATTAAACCAGAAATCTTATTCTAGATTTCTGGGTTTTGGAAAGGATGCTTTAAGCTTTCTCCTTGCGATAAAGTTTAAGGTTTGGGGCTTTAAATCCTGAAAATTGTAGTGGAATATATATTTTTCTTTGCAAACCTGAAAAAAGGATAAACTTCTATATTGCAAGTTACCCAGGCTTAGGTATCATATGGAAATAATAGTATGTGTTCAAACCCTGGCTATTTCTCCACTAAGATAGTCTCTGAGTATATACGCTGCCAAGCCTGGACCACATCAGTAATGAGAAGCCCGTGATGTTTCTGAAGTATCTTCACGGATATGTGTGTGGATATCGATGACCTAACTCATCAGGAGAGGCCACACACAGAATAATAGTGGAAGGAACTGAGGAGTGGAGGAGTTCAGGTTAATGCAGAATTTCCTTAGGTCTCCTAAATGGCTCCAACTGGCACCTTTATTTTTATAGGCAGTCAGGTTATATATATTACAAGAAGGAAGCACTCGTCTAGGAAGGAAAACTACTTGATTAAAACCATATTCCAACTTTCTTTCTTTCTTTCTTTTTTTTTTTTTTTTTTTTTTTTTTAACTGAAAATCTAGAACTTTTACATCCTCTCATACTGCTGTGAACAATTTTTTCCTGCCATTCTTTCTGCCTATGGGAATAAAGGATGTAAAGTATTTTGAAAGGATCTGACTGCTATAATCGAAAATTTTAAACTGAAATGCAAACCATGGGCCACATGCTACCTTTTGGCAGATAAACCCTGGGGAGTGCAAAGCTTGCATAATTCAAAGGCAAATCTCAGGAGGGGGGGGAACAGATCAAGAGAGGAGGGTTTGAGCTGGAGCCAGTGGGGGAAGGGAACAACTGGAGAAGCAAGGCAAGGGATCCAGTACATCTGCTGGCATATCTGTGCACAAGTCATCCCTGCAGAGACCATTCCTTCATCCACTTCTTTTTTTCCTCAAGCCATTTTAACAGTGTTGTCATCAACTCTGATCTTTGTATTTGTGTATCTCGCTGAAAGAGGTTCCAACTGCAAAGGGATGTTGCTGTTAGTTGACAAGCAGTAAATATCACATCTCTTTCCTGTGGAAAATACGGTATATGCCAGCAGAAGTATGCTATATTACTACCTTCTGTTGACTCTGTCTTGAAAAAACTATTTTGATCTGAACTTGCAATCATAAGATTTGCTGTGAAGGGGTTTTTTGTGCCTGCATGGAAGAGGCAAGAAGTCACAGTACTACAGATAAATGTCATCCAGCGGTTCTGGAGAGAATTCGCATCACCTTCTTATCACAAATTCTGTTCTCTTTTTGAAACAGCTGTCCAAGTTTTTTTTTTTGCCTTTTTTTTTTTTTTTAAAGATAGAATTAGTTCTATGCCATTCAGACAAGCAACTGATGAAGGAGTGAAGCACAATCTGTAGAAAATAATTTGTATCTTGGAGTAATTTATATTCTATTACTTTCTTCATCAGAAGAATAAAAATGTCTATTGTCTCTAGCATAGAGTAAGGGTTGACCATCATGAATTTGGGCTCCACTTGGAGTTTATAATTAAAAGTCCATTTCTCCACTCATACCCCTCTGTGGCTAGCATAAACACTAGATAAGCTTAAAGAAAAGAGATTATAGCCAGAAGGCTAAAAATTACTTGGAGAATATATTGATTTACTACAGGAGCCCCTCGGCTTCAGGAGGTATACAAAATTATGTACCATACTTATCAAAAAGCACCTAACTGTATTCTCTGAATAATTTTTAAAATATCATATGGCATGATAATTGTAGGCAGTAATTAAGAAAGACTGATGATTTTAGAATTAGCAGTAATAGTTTGAAAAACATGAGAGTAAGACCCATCCATTTACTATCCCACGTACTTTCATTACAAAGTGATTTGCACTTAGCCTTAGATGATTCAGTTGTTTTATACTTCTTCCTTTAGAAAGAAGGTACCATTTTGTTATAGGAAGGTAGTCTGTTTAACATTAGGAAGCACAGCTTTCTCCATTCTATCGACACCTTTCTTTCTACCATTGATATTTTATTTCCATATGAACTGAGGAGATTCAGAAATTGTGAAGAATCAGTTTGGACATAGCATTTGGTATGTTATTTCAATGTGCCACTTCTGATTATACAAAGAGAGGAAATTATTATTTTTATTTTCTGTTTTAAGGCATATGGCATAAATTATTTAATGGATAATAGCTTTTAAATGTTACCCCAGATTAATATCGTTGGGTAAGTTTTGTGCATCTTAGACCTCTCTCTTATGAGTCTAATTTTATTTTTAAATATTTACAATTTGAGAGACTTCTGTGCTTTCCAAAAGAAGTTACAAGGATGTTTAGTTTACATGACCCCGGTTTCATGACAGCAGTAGCAGATCTGATATCTTATCCCAGAGAAAGCATTTTTGGCCTCTCTTTTAGCTGTGCTCATGGTGGGAGTTAATAGCATATTTCAGCTCTAACTCAGCTGGAGAACTCTGACAGCAGTGAATCTTTCACAAAGTATAAACACAATTTGTATTTATAGCATAGTTAACATTTACTAAATAGTTGGGAAAATGATCAGTCTGGTTTTAGCAGGTTGGGCAACAGTCTTTGTTGTGGCTGTGATGAGTTTTAAAAAGTGGGATAAAGTGATTATAAAATACTGTCACAGAGCAGTAAATTTAAATGTGTTGAATTCAGTAAGTAATGAATTTATGCAGGCAAAATTCAAACTGTTGTTGAAATGATCACTGAATCATCTCTGGCCAGAAGTGTGTTGCACAGATGGTATGCTTGACGTTGTGCAGCACAGGAACAGCGTGAAAAGCCAAATAAATGTTAAGATTTGGTCTAGTTCTAATTGAAAATCAGTATTAAAATATTGTATGCAACCAGAGTTAAGAAGAATATATTTGAAGTAAGCATACTGATTTCATGGCTAAGGAGAGTTGGACTTGTCAACTGCAAGCAAACGCTGATCTGATGGGAGACGCAGACAAATAGCACAGTGAAGATAAGAGCCTCAGTTGCCATTGTAGGCGAGCAGTTCCCTCTATTGCATGAAATCAGCTGGTTGAGATGTTGGGATTCTCCCAAGAAGAGTATTTTCTTCTGTTGAAAAGGAATATTAAAATAACAAGAGCACCAGCACTGCCACTGGTCCATATTATTTACCTATGAATTCTCACATCTCAGCTCTCACTGTGACTTATCTGTGGTGTTTGAGTAAACAGGCAACCTGAATATAATCAAGTGTTCGCTGTGATATCTGGGAGGTGCGGCATTTCTTTGATTCTATTTAGCCCAGAGTTTGACATGACAAATGGGGTTTTATTGCCCTTTGTCTTAACTTATGTATTAAATACATTGCTTAGAAACAGACATAGAAATATTCAGCTAGGTTTCAATCCAGAAAAATGGTTGACCTGAATGTTCTCTTCATTACAGAATAGATCCTATTTTTATTTGATGCTTCTACTTTTGTATCCAAGAGGAAAAGTTTGATATTTTAGAGTTATCTAAAGTAGGACTGAGATGCCCAAATAACAAAATAAGAATCAAACAACTGTGCTTACTAAAAATAGTAAAGGTTTATGGAAAGAGGTAACTCGTGCAAGTAAGTTCTTTGGCTCTGAGTGCTTTTTTTCTCAGTCCGATTGTAATTCAAAGAATAGAAATGTTCAGTGCAGTCAGTTCCCTTACCTCTTCTTGCTTGACCTGTCTTGTGGATCTATCAGAGCCAGAGAGGCTTTGAGACCCCCTGGGCTCTTTTCATTTTCATTTGTGCCTGGCTGGTCAGCCTTAGATAGTTGACATATTTGTTGGCCAACATTTAAGAACAAGTAATCAAAAAGGTAAACAAGAAGTGGAAAAAAGAATTGTTCATAAACTATCAAAAACAACTTTTTTGAAGGGAAAGTTTTTCCTTTTATTGTTTTTTAATCTTTCTTTTTTTTCTTCCTTATGTGGAAAGAATGAGGTATGCTAGTTTATAATAGCTACAGTTCTCACAGACTAAGTCATCTAGCCTGAATCAAACATGGAGACAAACAGTCTACAAATATTTCATTAATTTGGTTTTACCAGCATCCTTAGATTATTTGCAGGTTCCTTAAGCAGTCCAATCAACACCTTGTACAACAGTTGGGAAACTAAAAAATTTTGTTTGGAGTGCTTTCATTGTATTCACAAACTGTAGTCTAGCCTGTCTAGCTCATGAATATTCCCACTGTGTCCGTAGATGGTGTATTTATTTACCAAACTGCATTATAACTGCAAATATAACTGTATTAGTTATATTTGAAAATAGCTGCTTTGTGAGTAGCTAAAACCTGAGGTCATGCAGAAGATGCTTTTCCTCAATCAGTGTCCAAAAATGAAGCCTCGGTTTAATATTACATTTTATTAGATGAAAAAAAAAAATTGCTGTAGAAAACTCTGAGATAATATTTTTTCCATACTTTGAAAACAGATAGTTTGATCTTGTTGTGCCTTAGTTTAAATATATGTATTAGCTTAGCTTAGCAAAATGAGTTGTTTCTTGTTCACGCTTGTTACAGGTTCTAACAGGTGATCATGCAAAGGGTTTTTACGATCACTGGGTGCTGGATGTATTAACATCCCTCATATCAGAATGTTTTATTTAATAAATAGAAATGGTATCGAATTTGGAAAAACTCCATGGAATGCTAACAGAGTGGAACAAATTGCTTTCTTCCAAAGGAAAAGGTTTTATATCAGAAAATTTGGAGTCAGCTAAGTAGCTTACTAGACTGTATGTAGGAAGCAAGTTTTAAAGATTATTCTTTGCTTTTTAAAGGGGTGAATGAACAATGCCAAAAACAGTGAAGTCTCCAGGTAACGCATATTGCAATGCCACTGCTTTCTAGGTAATAATTATTGATTCTAAATGAAAGCAATGAGTTATTCTCTCGAAAACTTCAGTGCTGTAGTGAATAGAGAAATTAGGCAATTTTGGTTTTGGTGGTCACATAAAATGGAGACACTTAGACTTTTAAAAATTAGCCCCAGAGCTGCTTAGGATTTTGCTTGTACTGAATCCAGCATTATTTGCAGATCTTTAAATTTGTCTCAACTTTCTTTTTAGACTCTTTCCCCTTTTTACTTTGTCAGTCTCTTTGAAGTACTTCCAGACCTGTTTTTCTAGTTCTATTTTTTTTATCTGCCTCTTTCCAGTAGCCAAAGATTTAGGTGTTTTGAGTGAGCACATCAGTGCTCCAGACAGAGATACTGTTTGAAATTATCCATGAACCCAGTGCCTCTGAACATTATTGAGTGACATTTGTTTCTGTTGGTTGTGTCTGCTCTGTCTAACTGGTTTCTTTCAGATTGGCAGCTGGGATTACGCTGTTGTAGACGGACAGCTGCATGAACTGGAGATTTCAGTGAGGCCGTGCTAGACCTCTGTTTAATATGCCTGGAATGTATATATTCAGATTGGAGCAACTTATGTGGCCCCAAGGGGAAATCTATTTATATTTTCACAAACTGTGATTACTTCCTGTTTTACTTTAATGACTGCCATATAATTGTCATGATGGTTTGTCAGGACAAAAAGACTTAATTTTCTTGATTCTCAGAGAAAAATTCCTGATGCAGTTTAAGAGCTGGATTGGTGTTTTTGTTTTTAAAGCCATGGTGGAAGGAAGGTATCCTACTCTGTGTTCCCCTCTGTACTTCTTCATGATGCAAGCAGGAGAAAATACTCATACATTGAATCTCAAATAGCTTTAAGACAAAAAGCATAACAAAAACAAAATCCAAAAAAAGCCCAACCTCCAGGTGTCTGTGGTAGTTTGGATTTAAAAACCAGCAAGTGGCTGGACTAGTAACCTAAATTCCAGGCAAAAACAGTATTTTGAACAGAGACACAGATGAAACTTTAAAAAAAATAATACAAAAGATGTGATTCTCACAAAGAAGCTACAAGGAAGGAAAAAAAAAAATAGATGTATGCTTCATTTATATTTGATGGCTTTCATTTCTTCATTTTAATACCATTTTATCGTGTTGTGCCCTGTTCGGTTTTGTTACACGGCTGTCGGTAGTATTTATGCCCATGCTTCAGCTCTGGAGCCATGACCCACGCTACTTGAGCTGAAGTAGTAACAGCATTAGTGGGCTACAAGAGAAATCTTTTACACTCCATTATCACAAACGTTTTGTAGGTGTGCTTAATGATACTTGCAGAACAGTATGTAACACTTGATCTTTCTTTTCTTTATCCTTTCTTCCCTCCTTGCTCCCTTCCTCCCCTGCCATTTGTTATACAACAAGCCTAGGAGAGGCAATTTTTTTTTTAAACAGTACATTAAGTGCATAGTTCAATTGATAAAATAAATAATTGGAATGATTCGATGAAAAGGGTCTGATTTGTGAGGTCAAAACAAAAGAAGGATTTTCTGTTTTGGCATGAAGAAATTAGGCCTCTTGTATTTTGAGAACAGTTGATGTGAGTGTGTGAATTTCCTATATGAACATTTGAGTGCTTTATTTTTTCCCTGGGTCAAGTGTAGTGCAATATCCCCAGGGCAGGTGTACAGTCAGCAAGTGTATACATTGCCAGTTTCAGAAAAGCATTTTGCCCATTTTTCACAATCTTGATCTAATGGGGATTGTTATGAAACAAGGGGAGAGGGTACTACGACAGGCTTCTCTTCTGTAATCTTCAGCCTGTTTTCAGCAATTTTATCTAATTGGTATGAATCATGCTTGTTCTCTGGCTAGTGTTATCAGGACTGCAGTCCGTGAGGAATTGAGCTAAGAACTGTACCATGGAAGCGTAAGTGACTATCGGGTCAGAAGAGGCTTTCTGATCACTTGTTATCAGAGCTTGATTTTAATCGCCATCCCACGGGGAAGGGAGCTAGTCGGTTAGCTGCTAAGCCATTCCGCTTCGCTGTCTGAAGGGAAACCTGTCAAATGGTCTGTGTTCTCTGGTGCTGCAAAGCAACATCTGGGTGGAAGGAGAGGGAAGAGAAGTAATCATAATTGTGTATCACTCAAGCCAATAGAAATCACTGAGGAACATGTGTGTAAACATTTTTGAATATTGAAAAGTGAGGTAGGAGCGGCAGAGAGCCAAAGTAATTATTTTTGTGAGGGCTGTTTTTTTCTGGACGTAAATAATGGGTATAAGGAAGGAGGATGAACCCCCAAACCTTTCCTGTTCCTAACACACATTCTGAAAGAATATATGTTGCAGTGCATGAGGTTTTTTCACCTGAGCTTTCAAATGTTTGGCATTTAAATCCTACTGATAATTGAGAAGTAACTGGAAATACTCACATACAGATATGTAAAGACACACTGACAGAAAGTAGCCTCTTTGTAACGATAAGTGTGTAACCTGTAATTGGGCGTTCAAGCTATAGGGTGCAGTTTAACATGGGTATGGTGTGCTCTTAGACTCTTTAGACAGTTTGGTGCTTTGTGTCTGAGCATGCATGATGAAAGCCACTCTGAATTAGGTCTCTTTTAAGGGTCTTTAAATCTAGAGTTAAATGGTGTATGTCTTGCTTTTTAACTATACAGGCCTTCATTTCAGGATTCGAGTTCAAAACTAGAGACCGTTTCATTCTTTCTCTGTGACACTCACTGCAGTTCCCCCTCCACCCTCCCTCCCTCATATTTAATTTTATAGTTCTTTCAGACATAAACATGAAAAAAAAAGCAATTTTGACTTAGTTTCTGAGTGTTGCTGCAAAGAAAAGTAACAAACATCTGTTTTTACCTTAACTGCATCCATATGTTCAACCTCCCCATCACCCTCCTTCCCAAAAAATTTACAGCCGTATTTGGTGGGTACTGCATACTGTTGAATTAACTTGCTTCACAGTTAGATTAGAGGGTAGGTTCAGAGACTGAAAAGATCTGTGTTAAGCAGTAGCCAAAAGCTGTACTATAGCTACAGCAAGTTTTATTTTTTCGCTCCTTTTCTTTTAATTTGCTTCCTTATTCCCCCCTCTCCTCTTCTCAACCCCCAAGAAAAGAGGAGATAATCCAGGAGATTTTTGTAGGAACACTGTATTGTGGTAATCAGATAAATATTAACTTGTGAAATTTGCTTATGACTTCGGTGCTTACAAATTAATTAACATTTGAAACACAATGTTTGTCATATTAATACATGGCTTGAGATGGATACTGTGTGAATTATAGTAAAGAGTTAGTTAGCTTGTTTCATTTTATTACTTCTTGCTGTAGCATCTGAAACAATTCTGGCCTTACCAAAGTTTTGTTTTTGTAGCGGATTAACAGGAAGAAAGCTATTTTACTGAGATATTTGAGAAGCAGTGAAACAAAATGTTGAATGATATTATCTTTTACTTTGTGGTATGCAGCACGCTTTCAGAGATAAGAGTTTGTAGAAGTAAAGGTATCTTTCAACAAAGCTTATTCCTTTCCAGTTATACAGTGCCTTCAATAGAAAATAGAAAATTTCCCAAATATTTGTGCCTATAGTAATCAAGAAGTTGTATGCTTCTAAGAGATTCAGCAGTGTCAGAATACTTCCTCTTCCTCTGCCATTAGAAGAGGCTGGCCATCTCTTAGTAATGCTGACTAACGCTATTAATGCCTCTTTCAAGAAAATGAAGTTAGAAGCCGGGCTATAATTTCTTAGAAAGTAAGTTGATGGCTTCTTGACCCATGATCATTTTATTGTATATTCTCTGGTAAGTAGTAGGTTCTTTTCCTTTATCTTAAAGGAAATAATAGTTATCTTTCTGAGGAAAGCATTCGGTGCTCCTAGCTGATTTTCTTTGGCAGGTTGAATAAAAGTCTGAGTGACATCTGGTGACTAAAATGCCCCCATATTTCTCTTTCTCTTGTTATGTAAATTGAGAGAATGTGGATTGATTCTAGCTTCACCACCATTGTATGTTTCTGCTGCTGGAGAGAGGTCATCTTGCATCTTCTATATGTGATCCTTCTGACTGAGACATCATCAGATATGAGAACATGTACTGTTGACATCTGGATAGACTTTGAATACAATCTGTGACAAGGAACTAATCATTGGGGGGAGCTAGTACAGTGTCTTGGTCAGAATGAAGAAGCCTTGAAGCTAAAGAAAAAAATTTTACATTTTTATTAGTAATGAAAAGGAATGCAAGAGGTTTTTATGCTGAACTCCAGCTGCAATGTCTAGACACGATTGTTCAGGTGTTGTTGCCTTGATTTTTACTCAAGTTCTGCAAATTTCTGTTGGATCTCTGAAGATGCGTGGTAAAGAGAACATACAGATGCCACTATCTGTGCCTGTACTCTATACACAATTTTGATGTTTTATCAAACTTTTACCTGTGGTAGGATGTGATCCAAATGTGAATTTTCCCATTTCCATTGGCTGAAAGAGAAAGACTGTTTCAGTGGGCCATTGTATTCCTAGAAATGCATGTTCTCTTAAAGTATGTGAGGACCAAATGGAAGCTAATGAGTCTAGAAGACTTGTTTGTGCCTAAACTGTAAATCCCAAACTCCAGTTAGATTATAAACATGGATGTGGAAACAGACTGTTACATACAGACTGAAAACTGAGAATTTTTGGTCCCCTAAGATAGGCTTTGGCAAAAAAACTGTCCCATCAGTCAGCAGTTTGTGGTGATGGACCACCAGTTGTGTGAAAATAGGCAATGACTATTTACTCGCTGGTTGAGCAGAACATTTTATACTTCTTTTAAGATCCCGGAGGGATTATCCTCTGTTCTAAGGCAGGCTGGGAGATGAATAGCTGTTCTGCTGCTGCAGTGTGTTCTGTTCATCTGATAATGATGAGCATCAAGTGTGTGAGTAAGCAGTGGAATCATAACTGTGTCTCCTCCAGCTTTTAATGGATGGTGGTGAGCTTCTCAAGGTTTAGACATTGAAAAATAGTGTTCTGACCACTGATTTTTCATTGACTGAAGCAAGTTTAACATCTGATTTTTGTTCTACATCACTATGTGCTCTTGTTATGATTAATGTATTTGAGATGCTCTGCATTAATATGTTCCTGTGCTTAATTTTTCCTTTCTTAGTACTGGCACTCTGTAAGCGAGTATAGTTTGTAGAAGTAGCAGTGGAAATTAAAGGACACAGCAGATTCAATGGGTATCACAAAACTCTGATTCTCTTTAATGGAAGTATCTATATTGATTGTAAGTCCATGTAGAAGCAAGTTAACAAATCTGAAGCTTATTATTTCCTCATCTTATCAATGCTATTTTCAGCTCTGTCTAAAATAAATGCATGGGAGTTGTGCTTCAAAAAGTATTTTATTCATTTTGAGTAATATGGAAAAAATATGGAGACATAAACACACTCTGTAGGTTTGCCCTAAAGATTTTAACATGCACAGAATAACTTGCATCCAGGACTGTCTACATTTTGCATCTTATATTCTTCTGGTACCACCTTCATTGCAAAACAGATTTTCAATTTGCTAGTAAAAATACCCACTTAATCTGCAAGTAAACATAGGCAAATCTTTTAATCTGGATGCTTTCGGCTTTTTACAGGGAGGGTAGAGCTGCTGATCAGTAAGATGTTGCTTTGTTCTTGCCACATGTCTAAAGGGACCTCAAATTCTATGCAACTGTGATTCCCTTGATATCTCAAGTCACAACAATCTAGATTTGAACTTTAATTTAGGATGTTTTGTCACTAGAAAGGGGGCTCTGATGACCTTACTGAGCTTTAGTGTTTCATGAATCTGATATTGCTGTTCCTCAAAAAGTACTCCTTGAATTTCAGCATTTGTATGGCAGATTACACCGAGCTTTTGCTTAATTTATGTATTCATCAGTTCTTTGAAGATTAAGGTACTTTCCAGAATGGGCAAGAGTTATAATCTGACCATAGAGTAATTTGAAGTCCTATTCTGATGAGTTCAGGTATTCCAAAAGCCCTACCAAATGTACTGTTTTGGATGGCACATTTCCTATCTCAGAGCATTATTAATTTGGTGATATGAAGGCCTCAGGTGCATTCTACTTTTGATGTTATTCCTATAACAGGAGACGACTGTGTTTCCTAGTACTAATCTTTATTAATAAGTAAAATAATTGTTTGTAAGAATAAGATAAGTGTTAAACCATGAAAAAGAAGAATCTCAGAGAGAAAGAACGATCCTGCTATAAAAGCTAAAAATTAGCTAGTGCTTTTGTGTTCTACCATTCAAGTGCCCCGTTTAAAGCACTTTACTGAAAGGCCTGGTTTTCTGATTTTTAGCACTTGCTAATAGTACCTCACCTTGGGTATTCAGCATTACCAGACACTTTTGGGAATGTAGTGCTCGATGCACCGTGCAACAAAGAGAAACTGAAATATCAGCCCATATGTGAGCTGATAGCTGACAGCCATTACAAGGTAATTTTACTTATTTTAGCTCACAATGAAAGAAATTAATCTAAAATGAATTACTTGAGATTTTCTGTAGGATTAACATGATCGTGTGGATAGTTCAGCTGCTTGGCTGAGAAAAAATAACTTGTTGAATTTTGGCTGCATGATTTTAATTTGAACCAGTGGGCCAATAGGTGGAAACATGGAAAACAAGTTGGGCATGTGTAGGCAATTGGTATAAGTTCACACATTTAAAAATAAATAATAAATGACAAAGCATTAAATGGCATCTTCATCTGTGCCCTAAGAAAAAAATGATATAGCATGCTTCTGAAGATGCAGTGAAAAAAAAAAAAGCAGTATATCTTCACATTCCCCTTTAGTTGCATTTAGTATCAGTGTTGCTGTTGTTTATTTTTTGGGGGATAAAAATGAAAATTAAAAACATAGTTTGCAGTAGCTTTCATTGTAGTTCTTGCTGTTGAAACTAGGCGATGCAGTTTAAATAAAAAAAGTAGAATGCTTAATACATAGAGAAACTTTTAAAAAATTAACTTTTGTGTCTGAGTTATGATACAAACAGGATAAGCCAGTGTTAGAAAGGAAAAATGGAGCCAATAAAGAGGGTTTCTGATTATAATAGCTGGTTTCTGTTTAATATCATTGAGCAGGATGAGGTTTTGCAGAGTTTCTCATGGAAATAGCATCCACAGTACTAAAATGATTACCTCATTCTTAGTACCAGTGCCAAGCACTTAGCCCCACAGTGAACACACGGGGTTGATTTTCAACATGAAACAAGCCAGAAGTGTGGAATGACATTTTCAGGTGACAGTTATGGTTCTATTGCCTGTAATTAGCACCTCTTAACATGCAAACCTGCCTGTGCCTTTTCCAGGCTGTTGAAGCTCAAATACGAAGTTTTGGACAGACCCCTTCCCAACTGCTCATAGAACCACATCCTCCAAGAAGTTCTGCCATGCAGGTGGTAAGTACCACATTAACTCTTTGTGACCTGCCATTCTGTTTGCTTCCTTTGCTATTTTACAGTTACAGTACCTGCTACTTTGCATTTCTTTTATGTGGTCGTGGACTTGTGTTATTAAAAAGAGCAGATGAGTTACGAGTCTGTAGGACTGTGAATGTATGCAATGCTTAACTATTCTTTTATTTATTGCTGGAAGGATTGTATTGATTTCTAGTACAGACCTTTTTTGTCAGTGTAATCTAAGAACACTTCATCAGTTTATTTTGTTAATACCATACCTGTACAGGTGAGAGCCAGTCATCATGGAGACAATTTAGTTAATCTTTGGCAGATTCCCCAAGAAGCATGGATTTAGGAGGTGGAACTTCCTTGTCTTTTCCCCCAGGCATAGGTTTTCCCCTAAAACCAGGATTACTAGGAATTCATGAGCTGAAACTTACATAGCAAAGAATGTGACTAAATGTGTTTTGCAGTAAAGCTAGGGTGATAAAATCCAGGCAGTGAGCATTAGCATGCTTTCCCTTTTACCTCTACTTGTGTCTAATATAATTTTATTATACAAACTATTATTTTATTACTGATTACTTTCCATATCATGTTGTGTGCAGTCCTTGGGTCTAAAATATCATTTGTGTTGTCATAGATCCAGAACTAAGTATGTTAAATGATACTGTGACAAGTGGAGCAAATGGTCTGCTAATTCACAAGTTTTTCAAAAGGTTACATTCCCTTATTGTTATGATGGATGTTTTATCCTGAAATGTATTTTAAAAAAAAAAAAAAAAAAAAGAGAGAGAGAGGGAGAGAACGAAAGACATAAAGACATAAAGGAATTTTCTTCATGTATGTTCTGTAAAACATGATCTCTATATCCTACGCAGGCTGACTGAGGTTATTAGATTAAAAACATATCAAAAGTTCAAATGGTTTTAGAAAAATTACACAAAAATCAGAAATCTGTCCAAAGTAGCTTAAAAACCTTGCAATCCAAGAGTCTAAGAAATGAAAACTTCTTTGTCAAATTGAGCTACTAACCTTTCTCAAATGCAAATATATAAAGATGTTGTGCGTGGAGCTTGCTCAGCTGACTGTCCCCCCCAACACTGTTTGTGCAGCATGTGCACATTACTCTTTGACAGCTGTGCTGTAGACTGGCTTTGCCCTCAGATCCCATGTACTGGATGGACAAAGCTGATTGTGCTGTTCTGTGATCTGCTGGCCCTGTGTACCTCCCACATGGTGTCCTAGGGCAGGAGAGAGCCAGCAGACCAGTGCAATGACCTGCAGTGTATGCAGCCAAGGGGCTCTTTTTCAGAACAGCTCTGTCAAAAGGGATCTTGGGGAGCCCAAGCATCCTCATCTATACGCTGGATGTGTCCCCCTCTGTCATGATGCTGTGTACCATGCACATGCAGTAACTTACAGAGACTTGTTTCAGTAAGAAGAGGAACTTGAGAAGCTGTTTGTTGACATGTTTGTCAGACCCATTGTTAGATAAATAGATCTCATGCCAGGAAGCAGTCTATGTGGTTTGATCATAATATTTTTCATGATGCTGAATTAGTCAAGAGTTAGTCTGTAATGAAAAAATTGAATTTTGTGAAGTAAACCATTTCTAACTACAGTGGTTTTTTGGGGCTGTTACACACAGAAAAAAAAAAAACTTAATTCTCCACTTGCTTTGACTAGTCTTGTGGTTATTAATACATGATATTATAATAGCACTGTAGTAAGCATTTTAAAAGTAGCATTCCTGGAGCTGAAATGCAGTAAGGATGTTTTCCCTGTCACCATTCTAAATTATTTCTAGTTGCATTATTTCCCGAGTTTTCTGTTTTCCTGTGTATGTGCCTGTATGCATGAATACAACCGAATTGTAAGCTACCACGTGCTGTGTTAAGTGCACAAGCCATAATATACACCAGGTGTAGTAATTAGCAGTCACACGAAGGCTGCCTATTTGTCTGGGTTTGCTGCTGTTGCTGTATCCCCTTGTGTTTTCAACCATCAGATAGCTGGATTTAATTGAGGCCACATCAGATGAGGCATTACTGACACCTTTAATTGAATGAGCATCCAGGGAGGATTAACTCATAATATTGATTGGCTTTTAGCCACTTGCTCAGAAGGGTGTCTGGGTAGCTTATTAGTTGCTTTTATTTACACCTTTATGCAAAGACTGTAAATAGGAATTCATAGAGCAATATGTTTTTCTAAGTACTCTTAATAACTTTTTAAAAAGGAGTGATAATAAAAATGCAAATCTATTTAATTTTCTTATTAGTTCTGTATAAGTATACATTAAATGTATGTAGTTACATACACATATATGTAATGAAATATTGCAGGTGGAAAATAGCCAAGAACACTTCATTTGTGTTCTATTTCAGTTTCTAGAAAAATACAAATACTAGAAGAACACAAATACAATATGGCTACTGGTCGCTAGGATGGTTGTATTTCTACATCTCAGTGGAGTTCTCTTTTTTAGGTACACCACGCAATTGCAAATCCACTATTATTGCATTTGCTTTTCCTCCTTTGCTTGACATCCATCTCTCGGGTCCCTGATATTTTGATTTGACATTCACACTGTCGTTAGAGATCTTAGTTAAAAAAAGTTATTAATCTTCTCAACTTATCAAATGAAAAAACCTAAACCCTAAAAATATCATGGTGAAAATGAGAGTCTGGATTCATTCCTTCCCATTAGTATTTCTAGAAACAACACAGGATAGTCTGTAATCACGTCCACTTTACATTCTTTACAACTGCATTTAATTATGTTTGTCCTTTGAAACACATTTGCAGTGAAGTCTTCTGCTTTGCATTCATAAATCTTATTTTTGTACACCAGAAATATATACAGAACATATATCTAGTCTATGTGTGTATCTGTTTATTTTAATGTGCTTTTATGTTCTCATCTGGCTTGTAAAGAATTGTAGTCTGCCAATGTAATGCAACTTGAGACAGTCTCTGGGAGCAGGAATTTCTTTTGCTTACTCTTTTTTTGTTGTTGTTGTTCCCTCCTAGTTTGGCACTGCTTTCCTTGACATGCTATCTCTGTAGATATATATGAAGGAGAATTCTTTTGGCAGAGTTAGGTGATTGGAAACTTTTGGTGTAATCTTCAGTGATCTGGAGCAAAGCCTGTATTTAGACATCCCTATTCAGCAAGGCAGTCAACTTAATTGTGTACATGGAGAATTTCTACCTAAAATGGTCGTTTCCATAAGCCTCTTCACTATTACTGCATTTGCTTTTCACTGCAGCTGCTTTTGGATCTTGTGGGTTTTAATGCAGTCTTCCTTCTCTTGTCCTGTCTTCTCCTCCCTGTGTTTTCTTTTCCCATGTATCTGGGTTCTTGTTGTGTGCACTCAACAGTATCTCCTCCTGCAGAGTCCATTGATGTTCACAGACCAAGCTCAACAGGATGTTATCATGGTTCTAAAGTTCCCATCCAACTCCCCTGTTACTCATGTAGCAGCCAACACCCAGCCAGGTCTGACCAACCCTGCTGTGATCACAGTTACTGCAAATAGGCTATTTGCTGTAAACAAGTGGCATAATCTTCCCGGTAAGTAAATTAAAATAAGTAGCATAAGAAATCACTGCAATCAAGTGGTACATCTATTGTCCCTTCAAAATTTGCTGCCAAACTGTTTTAAATTTAAAGTGTGAAGTGCAAGCCCCATTCACTGATGTGGCGTGCTCTTCACATATGGACTTAGTTTCTCCTTAAAAAGGTAATCTGAACTATTGAATTGTGAGATATGTGGCACACAAAAGGAGTGTAACAACAAACTGTTTGAAAAAAATCCCTCCATGTCATCAAGAAATAAGCAGGAAGACAAAAACAATATATCACTGCTTGATCATAATAAACAGTCACACTATTCCTCTTCAATTTACTCTTCAAACAGATGATGGAAACCTGCACCACATCACGTCAAAGAGAAGTTCTAAAGCATGCAGAATTTGGCTGAAGTCTTTTCTGCTATCTTTTTCTTGTTTATTATGAACACCATATTCTACTGTTAAAGCCACTCAATGAGAATTACAAGATAAAAATATGTGGGAAGTCAGTTTCTTCTGTGACTGAAACATCCTAAAGTTATTAGGTGCTTATGTATTTGTCAATATGAAAGGAAAAGAAGATATCCATTAGCATAGCAATCAATCAAATTCATTATACTTTAAAAAATGTGTTGGACTTGAGAATATAGCCATTCTATTTTCAATTCTAAAGGGACTCATCCTCTTTTCTCTAGCTATGACAGGTTCAGGCCCAAGCCCTGAAAGATAGTTTTATTTGTGTTCTGTGCAGTAAATCTGGTCAAAGGCTTTTCAAAAAAGGGGAAAAAAAGAGTTTCTACTCAAATAACTTATATAGAAAATATTTGCACCAAAGTAATACTCATATCACTAAAATTCCTGCTAAGGTATCTGATTACATTTTGAAAAAAAAGACAGATAACTCCCATGCTTTTTCCTGATTTTTACAAATTACCTCTCAACTTTGTGCAAGTAGAAAGATCTATGTATTATTTCACCCACCCAAGAAATGCTTAAAAAGAAAGGCGTGAAGGAAGGGAGGAAGGGAGGCTTGTCTAGATAACATCGTATGAGCAAGAACTATTTACAGGGCTCTTGACATTTGTTTGAAAGGAGGATGACAATATACTCTCATACCTTGGATGTGTGACCTTGGGCATATAATACCCAGCCTTTTAAAAATGTCTCTGAGGATGTGCCACAGTCAAGGGAAGAGAAAAGATTCTGAAGTGGTAGGAGTTGATTTTGACTTCCTCATAAGCCTCCTGGTTGGTCATCTGAGAGAAAGCAAGCATCTGTTGAGAGTAGCAACTGGTTTTTGAGTGTAGTAATCAACTATTATGAGTTGAAAGAAACCTTCACATATTGTTTTTTTTTTTTTTTTTTTTCCCCTCTCTTCTGAAAGGGAGAATAGTCATCTGTGCTTTTGAGTCACTTTTTTTTTTTTTTTATTTGGAGATATTTTATGGTTGTCATACCTTTACATAATTCTTGAGAAAACCTACAGTTCAAAATAAAAACCCTGATACCAGCCGAATAAAAAACAGAACCCAACAAAAAACCACTTCACCCCACCTCTGTGAGAGCATCTTGATCAAGCCTGCAGGCTGTTAGTGATATACCACACTTAAGAGATCCGGATATGGACACCTGAAACTAGTCTTCGCTATTGTTGCCTTCAAATTTTATACCAAAATGGGATTTGCTGAGGTTACAGGTCAGGTATCAGTACTACTCTTTATCTCCTGCTGTGGGCTGAGCATTGTCTTTACTAATGAGGCATCATGATAAGAACATTAAGTTGCCAAGTAACTAGTTGTCAATGATGTGTATTAAAAATATCGTTACTGCTTTAGTAGATGAGTTTGGTGGCTTTGCTGATGTGTAATGGCACTAGTACCCAACAGAGGGCCTCTATTTTGTCATGCAGATTTCCTATTTTGTTCTGCATTAGTGTTTCATCACAGCAGAACCTTGACTTCCCAATTTCTCAGGAAACTGTTCAGATTATACTAATTTTTATATTAAGCTATGGAGGATAGTTAGAAAAATCATAGATGTAAGTATTCAGCTATTATGTTTTGTTCCACTTGCAATGTCTTGGGCTGTTTGGTGGGAGTTGCTTGCTTGCTTTTAGCAAAGCTGTGGAAAAAAAATAGCCTTTTTTTTAGCACTGAAAGAAAATTCAGGAGACAAACATCTCACTGTCATGTCAGGTGCTCAGATGAAATGTAGGTCTGCAGAATTATGTATAAACTTCTATGCAAAATTGCAAATAAATGTTTTTTGGTGATAGATGATTCCTTAAATACTGTATAAGATTTCCCTGTCTGCATCATAAACTGACATATTAAAAAAAGTCCTTTGTGCTTTACTTGTTCAAAGCAGTGCTTTAAAAAGTAAAGGAGAAAATAGTATTTGCTACAGTCAGCAGATGGTTGTCACATTTTGTTTTCAGTGCTCTTTACCACTTAATTTTGTTTTGTTGCGACAGGAGAGGTTGCCAGTAAAGCATCTGCTAGAGCTTATGGCTCAGGACCGGAGCTGCTGCTGATGGCATACATTCAGAATAGCACTAATCTAAAATAAATGTTTAATAAGCAGCCTGTGAAAGCACCTGGATTATTTTATTTTTTTTATGGTGCAGAAGAATCTTGGATGGTTAAAAAAATGGACATAATTTTGATTTATAAAATGTATGTGGCATCACATATTAAAAAAATGCAGAGTTTTAAAATCTTCTTTCCTGAATTCCAGCTCATCAAGGTGCTGTACAAGACCAGCCTTACCAGCTGCCAGTGGAAATCGATCCTCTCATAGGTCTGTCACTTCCTTCTCTCTTTGCGATTCATTAAGCTCTGTATGGTGGCCCTGAAGTGTAGATTACGGTTGTTTTTCACTTGCTGGTTGCTGGGAATGGAATTTTCCTGATAAACCATTTGCATGCAAATTGGAATGCAATGAGCTGTGGCTATGCTGGTATTTCATCAACTCCCCCTCGTTGGTTTGCCTAATTTGAACAGGCCTAGGACGCGTGTCAGTGAAAATTAATATGGATGCTGTAATAATGTGTGATTGAGAATGTGCATGAAGTACTGTCAGGATAATATTGGATCTTTTCATCACTCAGACTTGTTGATGAGCAGGAGCGAGGCACGTTATGATGAATTGGTGCACTGGTAATGTGATGGAGCTCCTTTGCTGAGGAAATTTTCATAATAACAGTGGGGTTCTTAACTGCACCGTGTTGTGAAAAATAAAACCATGGTGCCAGGGTTTCATCATTAAAGGAGATCAATCCTTTCTTCATAGACCTGCTGTTCAGGCAGAGGGGATTAATGTGTAATTGCAAAGCGGTTTCAAAGTTGAAATATATTGCCCACTAGGTTTTAGTATTGAGATATTAGTATTCATTTTTCAAGGGTATTGCATCTTTTGATCACCATCACTAGTTAAATTTGTGTATGTTTTTCTTTTATTAAAAAGGGGTGGAGGAATGTCTAACTTCTATTTAATGACTCAGTGTAATAGATTCAATTCATGACTTTTTATTATAGAGGTTTATTAGTTTATATAGAGCTGATTTTTCTATTAGCATGGTTAGAGTTTGGTCAGTTCTTTCACAGCAGCGCCATACTTTGGGGAGTGTATCCTTGACTGTAACTTGGGAGCATGTAGCCTGGCAAATGGAGCCTTCAAAGTGATCAACACCCGAAAAGTCTTTACAACCTAGCCCCCAAACATAAACAAATTGCACAACAGTTCACAGGAGAACAAAAGAGATTTATTTTTTTTTCCCCAATTATATTAGAGTACAAACTTAGCTCTGTTTTTTAAACTGTCAATGGTAATTTAAGTGAAAAAGAACTAAAGCAAACGAATATAAAAGTATAGAACAGAACAAAAATGATCTTCTCTAGATAGGGTGGAATGAGCATTTTGTCAGCCAGTGAGAATTAATTTCAAAAATGAGTATACACATCAGTAGGAACCACATAGTATCGGTCTATAGATACAGATTGTTGCTGTGTAGCCATTTTGCTAGATAAGCTCTATGATAATTAAATCAGGAACACTCTGGGCATATTAAACCATTTTACAGAGCTGATAAAATTGAAATGTTTTCCGAAAGTTTTTTGCAATCAATTCCCTCTGAATAATGGAGTAATTATAATTTATAATGAGTAAAACATGTGCTGTAACTCTGTTTTCCTTCTTGAAATAGATTTCGTCCAAAAATATGTTTGGAGCAGGAAATATGTATTCTTTAAAGCCTGCAATCAAATAGATCTTAAAAACAAATATCACAGTAAAAAAATCCAAAAAGACAACAAATCACACTGAGCCTGATGATTTTTCTACCCTTTGTGAAGAACGAATTTCTTATTATCACTTACATTTTTCACAATTTTCAAGATTAAAATACCATTTTTAGGCATATCTTTTCTTTAAAATATACTTTTCTTTGGTATAAGCACCTTTCACATTAACATTATACATTCTGAAAAATGTTTTAAATTCTCTTCGTACAATAGATCTCAAATCAGCCTTGTGATTACATTGGACATAGTTTAAAAGGTTTAAAGGTTTCTTTGTCACTGTTAAGTAGCATCATTGGGTACAAGCAAGTAATTATGTAGATAATATTAAAGGTTCTTAATTGTGGCTAGACACATTTACCTAGAAATGGCACCTAAGAGGACTACAAAATTACACTTTTATGGTTATAGCAGGAATCTTGTTGCTGTCTTAGTCATAAGGAGAAATTCACATTTTCCTCATTTTCTAGTTGCACAGGAAGATATAAAACAGTAATGTCTGATATGATGTAGATTATAGACCTCTTTTTTTAGGTGAAAAGTCTTTTCAAAGTCTTAGCTATACTGAATACGTTGATCTGAACGTTTCTTTGGTTTTATTTGCCATTATTTTGTCACAGTAATAAAGAGCGCTTCACTGTGCATTTATTAAGCACTGTTGTTGCTCTTTAAGTGGTCCCCGCAGTGATCAATGCTCTGTTATGTGTTACCTGCACAGCAAGTAACAGTACCTTACAGAATTATTTGCTACCAATATGGACAACACAGTATCGTTTTATACATAATGAAAACATAAATAAGTTAAGATACAGAGTGAATGGAATAAGAGCAAAGCTTAGGGGATGGTTAGCCTCTGAGAATGGAAAGAAGATAAAAACAAATTGTCAAGAAGAACACTGGACCAGTACAGAGACAGGGCCCACAGTCCACCTGGAATGGAAGTGATGGTGCTTTGAGCAGTTGGCAGACAAACCCAGGATAAGGGGAACTTATTTACCTGGGATGGGAGCCAGGTTCCCTCAAGAACAAAGCATATTAAAAGTTCTCCTTACAGGGTAGGATGTTCATGGTATATACCTATTGGGACCTATATAAACATACATGAATGCATCAATTAATAAGACAAAATATAATACAAAAATATGTTCCTTGATTACTGTCCATTCTGTTGGTTCACAATACAAGATTACATGAAAAAAAAAACAAAAAACAAAAAACACAGCAGGTGACCAAAGTAGGATAAATATTATTTCTCAGCTCTAAAGCAGGTTGTGGATATGAGCTTGTTAATTTCTGTGCAGTGCTCAAAATGTGCGAAGTGCTCTGTAAGAGCCTGGTGATAATATTTGTTGCTGTTATTCTTTTTAAATTACAGTGCTTGCAATGAAACACTACTTGTATACAGTTTAAAAATCATAAGTCTGTTCTTTGCTGCATTGAAGCCACTATATAGCACTGTACATACACATTTTTAATTTCCTATGCTAGAAATTTTGGGGTAGGAAGCTTATTACATTTTTATGTATTTTTCATTTTTGCAGTCTTTCATTTATATTTGTCAGTTACATTTTACTTAAAGAAAGGATTTCCTCTATTTTAGAATATATAGTTCTAGGAATTATCATTGTTCCCAGAAGTGTAATTAGTATTTTATAGTAAAAACAGAAAGGAAATATCCCTGCCACAAAAACAAGTAACAGCAGTAAGAAATAGTTTTGGTGTGAGCATAAAGATTCTAAAATGTGCTTTTGTTCTTTGTACGTGGATGCTGAAATTTATTGATTTCTGTGTCTTTCTGTTCAGCCAGCAATACAGGTATGCACAGAAGGCAAATCACTGATCTTTTAGACCAAAGCATTCAGGTACATTCCCAGTGTTTTGTCATCACCTCTGATAATCGTTACATCTTGGTCTGTGGCTTCTGGGACAAGAGTTTCCGAGTCTATTCTACCGACTCAGGTAATGTATTTTTAAAATACGGGAATAGCCTGAATGATTTTCTGTTCATCATCATCCTGCTGTTTCAAATAAAGAAAGAAAGGGGAGGGAGAGAGGGGGTGGGAGGAGAGAGTAGTGTGGAGTGTGTTTATTCACCTACTGATAAATATTTGTCAGATCTTTTCTTTCTACCTCCACTGTGTATTGCATACCATCGTGTTTTTTTTTTTTTTGTTTGTTTGTCTGTTTTGTTTTTGTTTTTGTTTTGAATGATGGCAGACATAAGACAGGGAGCTCTTATTTAGCCATAGCATCACACTTCAAATCCATATGACTGTGTGAGAGGCATGCCTGCTCTTACACTGTAGTTTCACAAGTAAATGTCTCTAATGGGTTTTTGTGAAGCTTGGTATATGAGGAGAATGAACTATACTTAAAGCACTTACTTGAATTTAACTCTGGTTGGCTTTAAGCACCAGAGATTTTCTTTAAGGAAATACAGGCAAGCATCATAGAATAAGTACAAACCCTTCTACCTTAAGCTCGAAAGTGAAGTCTTGAAATCTGGCAAAGGAGTACTCATGAAAACCTTTGAAAGCTATGATATACTAGAAAAATTGATCTGGAGCTACTGAATTCTTTTGTATAACATAAGCTGATCAAAGTAATGGGTAGCAGTAAAATTAGTGTGTCAACCGGCATGTATCCAAACAGTTGAAGTCACTCATGTATCATGCTAAATAGAAAAGAACCTTTGAGTGTAAGAGCTGCGGGACTTTAAATCCTATGGAGCCCCCAGAAAAAATAGGTATGATTTTTTCCCTTTCATTATCTTATAATGGGAATAGCGACCTCACTGCAAGGTACTTCTTTGGGATTAATGACCCAGTGTGGTTAATGTGTGTGTGTGTGCCATCAAGCTTTCCAGTAAGTTATTAATCTGTAGGGAATATCCTACATGTTTGTCATCATTTCTTAAATACATTAGTTAATGGTGTTTTTCACACTTGGCAAACCAAAATATTTTACAAAACAGGATGGTCTTTTATGCAAATCTGTTAAGACTAAATATCATGGCGTATTTTAGCAGTACAACATATCTGTCATTTTTGCACTCTTAAAACCTTAAGTATAAATGAGAAGTTCCATTTGCTTTATGTTGACTGGCTGCAATTCATTATACAGACATCTGGTTAGACCTGTTTTACTTTAATTTTCTCACTGATGTCACAAATTTTCATGAAACCTGTGAATTTAAAGATCTCCAGAAAATTTAGTTAGCTACAATAAATAGTGTATATCCTTGATTTATATGAACAGATAGCTTTCTTTTGATGTTGGAGGATTTATTTTATCTTATTTCTATGGAAGGAAGCTATATTATTTCATCTGTATCCGTCTTAACTATGCATGCTTCATTAAGTTATGTCCTCTGTGCGTAAGTCAGATATGCTAGGCACCTTGATACTAGCATAACTAATTATGATATAAAACAAAGCACAGTTGTCAAAAAAGTTGCAAAAAAGTCGTCTTTTGTGTGTCTCCTGTTTGTCTATATAGCAACTCTAGCTCTAGCTTAAATCAGGTAAATTCAGTTGTAGTTTATTTTGCTTGGAATTAAAATGAGAATAGAGCAGTGAAATGCTTACTCTGAAATCAGCAGAACAGCAAGGGAGAAAGGTGATATGATCAGTAAAGCTTAATAGCAAGTTATCACAAGAGTTGAATTCAATTATATTTTGCTCTTACAGGAAAAGAGGACCTTTCTCCTATTAGATTTTGGGGGTTTTGTTTTTAGCAGGAAATACTTTTAACATAAATCATGGGTTCTCAGCACAGCTAGCACAGCAGAAGCACAATAAAACCTTCCTCCAGCAGTGGTAATGATTTCTAGACAGCTTTTGAGATTCAGTAGTGCAGAGACTTGAGTCTTATTTTTATTTTAATTATTTGTAGCACAGCTGTCAAATAAAACATTAACGAGAAAATTCGTTCTGTCAAAAAGGGATATCTGAGTGAGTACGGTAATGTTTGATAGGACAACTCATATTAAAGGAAAGCAAAGAAAGTTGAGGAACTCTTATGAGATTAATGATTAATGATTTTTTTTTTTTTACTAATATGAAGAAGAAAACAAACAAAAGTGTATTTTTTACTTTGATGATTTTGATGGAATTGACTGAACCTTGGCTCCATGATAACAAAGTAAAACTAGCAAGTACAACTACATGAACAACTGTCAAACAAATAGCCTTGAAAAATGTTTGTTTTCAAGAACAGAACCTATAAACATAGAGTATAATTGAAAGAGAAATCTCTATAACTCAGCAATGTTTATAACATAAACTTGTGTTCTAAGAGCATAAATCACCTCAGGTATTTGAATACCTAAGGGTATATAACTGAAAAATATGTCATATAGCTAAATTACTTTCAAATCTAAACCAAGTAATTGCCAACTTGAATTTTCAAGGAAAAACATGCACTTTTTAAGATGTTCTTGTGTGTTGCCAAAAGGAGGTTATGTTGCCCATGAGTGTTTCATTGCTCCCTTCCCAGCTCCAAAGTTCAGTAATTTCTTCTGACCAAATCTGTTGACTGGTCAGCATCTGAGACACTTAAGTGACATCTTTGGCCCAAAGCAAAGCCTTGT
This sequence comes from Aythya fuligula, assembly GCF_009819795.1. Taxonomy (NCBI): domain Eukaryota; kingdom Metazoa; phylum Chordata; class Aves; order Anseriformes; family Anatidae; genus Aythya; species Aythya fuligula. The sequence goes on from NC_045562.1 coordinate 33,251,279, forward strand.
TATACAGAGGTGACTGCTATAGAGTGTTGTTATAGACTTACAGAGGTTAGTGATAGGAAGACCTACTTGATCACTCTCCTTAGAGATACAAGGTAGATCTGTACTGTAGGTATTCCTTCATGGGTTTTGTCTCTTCCAGTCTGAACATGCTCATGCAATAATAACTCATTTCACAATTTCTCTTGGAGGATTCTACTTAACTTATGAGTTTTGCCAGTGTTTCATTTTAAATCCTATGTATGTTTCCTTTAAATTAAATGTCCTTTAAATTATATCATGCTATTCTGTTTTCTCTTCATGTACCAATGTAAATAATCCTCCTTTTTGGAAGATACTCACACCTATCTCTTGCTTTTGCTGGTTTTCTCCACTTTAATGCAATTAACTTTTTGATCTTCTGTTATAAATCAGCTTATTGACATCCTTGTTCTCATTTAGGTCTATTCATTATTAAGTGTTAAGTAGTTATTAGTTATGAACACAATGCACACTACACCTTGTAGTGTGTAGAAAGAGCTATGAATACTTTCCACTACCCATACTATATGATTTACCAACTATTGTTAATTCATGCACCACAAGATGTTATTGAGACGTGCCTAATTTGAGTCGCAACACTAATTTGTGTTGCTACTTGTCACATTACTAGTTATTATTTTAAACACTTTTCAGAGCATTTTAATTCAAGTACAGCAGTAAAATCCTTCCCCCTTACCCCCATCCTCTTTTTTTTTTTTTCATATATCATTGATTCTGCTAAAGCAGGATCTCTTTTATCCCTTCTGTTCTTCCAAATTCTTTACTAAGTCCAAAACACAAATGGATGCATGGTCATTAAGGCTGAGAAAACCCATGTTACTGGTTAGTGGCATCATACTCCCTTGTGTCGTTGGATGCAGAATTTGGCCTAGCCCAAGTTACCTGAATGGGCCAAGTAGGCTCATATGAAGCATGTGTGGCTGTATCTTTTGTCCTTTCCCAACAAGATCTGTAATTGTCAGGCTTCAGCATATCCAGTGAGATGGATTTTAGTGCTCACACTCTCATTTCATAGAACCATAAATGCTGCTGACAGATCCAGAAACCAGTGAGGCCCCTGAAGTGTTTGCTGTGTAGGAGCCAGTCTCTGGCAAGTGATCTCTTTGTCTTCAGCCAGATATTGAAGAAGGAGCTTTCCCCACCTGTTTGTTCTCCCTCCGGCAGGGTGGTCTGGCAGAGATCTCCAGTGTCGACCTTACACATGTTCACTCTTCCACATGCAAATTCGCTTTGCATGAGCATCCAAGTTTACATTTTTATCTGAAAATATTGTCCAGTTTAGTTAACGTTAAAGAGTAATTGTGGTGTTCATGTTTATGTAGACTCCTGAAGGACACATTTTTAAATGCCTGAGATTTCCTTTCCTTTTAACGTTATATGTGCCTGACAAGGGCCCACATATTTGTCCTATACGAATAGATAAGTGTCTTTATCCTTTTTTTTTTTTTTTCTTCTGTGTTTGTTTTCAGAGATTTTATGGATATTACAGGATTTTTTAAAAGGGAAGAATGTTGGTTGAAATAAGTGTAATTTTTTTTTTAAACTGAATCTCTTTTTTTTTCTGTTTAAGGATATGCTCAATAGCTGGATATGCTATAATTTGTAGGCAGTACTCATACTACCAATTTCTTATGGGTCCTAAATGTTCTGTAACATCTTCTGCTTCCATTTCCCAAATCATCATCATATTTGTATTTTTCCTGTCATTTTCTTTGTAAACTTAAAGAAAAACCATGACATGATTGGCCTTTGAATTAAATATGATCTTTATGGACTGAAGCCTTTTTTTTTTTAGAGCTTTTATATAGACTAATGCACTTTTTAATTGTTTCCATCAAGTTAAGAAAAAGAGTACTACTATCCACTATAGTTTTTCTTTGAACCTATTTTTAAACAGAAAATATTTCTGAAACATTTTGTAATGTATATAATGTGCCTGGCAAAGCATTAAAGTGTACTTTTAAAACAAAGGATTTTATTTGTTTCAGGGAGACTGATACAAGTAATATTTGGCCACTGGGATGTTGTAACCTGTCTTGCTCGTTCTGAATCCTATATTGGAGGAAATTGTTATATTCTGTCAGGATCACGTGATGCAACACTGCTGCTTTGGTACTGGAATGGCAAAACTAACATCATTGGTGATAATCCAAGAGGTAAGGAAAACCTGTTTTATAAGGAAGTTGTCTGAAAATGACTTGGATGAACATCTTGTGAGACAGAATTTTAGGAAATGCTGATGTCAAAATACAGCGTTTCCTTTTTGTAGTTGTGGTCAGTTCTAGTTTAAATTTAAAAGTTGAGTATAAACAGTGCTTGTTTTACAGCAAGTGTAGAGATTTTTAAAGTTAACAGATGCTGAGATTACAAATACATTCTTGGTCTTGTCACTCATTCACATGGGGATGAGTGGCTCTGGGAGGGAGAGGAAGGAACTAGTGTGATTCCTTTTCAGTCTGGGTAGATCTTTTTCTCTCCACATGATGATTTCATGACAGACCTGCATTTGTATTGTTTGAAACAAACAAATGATACATCACTCCAATGCACACTGTATTCTATGCAACTGTAATCTGATGCTCACAGATTCTCATAGTGGTATCTCAGCTATCAATAGAGTTATGCAAATACTGCATTTTAACTTAGGCCATGGTCATTGTAATGAGATGTGTAACGGCCTGAGCTGGATACTTAGGTGAAAGAAGGGCAGACACATGGGAAGGATTAAAGAAGCAGGCAAAAACTTATTTCACACTTTGGTAGAGCGCTATGAGCCTAATCCTTGCTGTCATGTACTAGGCATTTTAATTGGTTCCAGTGCAAGCAACTAGGCTCAAACCATATAATCAAACTAATAAGTCAGAGTAATGCTGCTTCCGCCTAATTCAGTTAAAATTGCTCCTCAACCAAATTCACTTCACACTTCCCAAAGATTTCGATATCTTCTGTCTTCCTCCACTTCCCAAGGAATCCCAAATCTTATTACTTACGGAAATTCAGTCTTTTAATTCAACATTTTCTGTGGAAAATAATGAAACTACATGACCGTTCAATGTAACTGTGCCTGCATTATATACTAGACAAGGTAGAAAGTGATCTTGTAATTATGCTGCTTTTACTCATCACAAAAAATAATTTCTGATTCCCAAAACAAAGAAGGCAGACATATAGCTTGAGAAAAATCCTGAAAGAGACAGTTCACAGCTTAGAGTTCAGGCTTTTTAGACAGCTGGTGAGAACTTACCTGTGTGAGTAGAGGGGGACATCATGGCCAAATAATGGTTCTGTTCTCCTTGTTTAGCCAAAAGGAAAATGGCCTGAGTAGGAAGGGGTGAGAAGCAGTATATTCTGTCTTTCTTCAGAACAGTGTTTTCTGCCATTCACTCAGTCTTCTCTGACTAGTAAGAACTTCTGTCTGCAAAAGACAAAATGGACATTTGGAGGACAAGAAGTACTGTTACATCTGGCAGATGTAACAATTAGCTTATGATTTCATATAATGTCAACAATTATCCATCATCCTCCAAATTATTCAGTTTGGTTGCGTGTTTCATGCTCAGTCTATTACCCAACTGGATTTATTGGAAGGGAAGGGAAGGGAAGGGAAGGGAAGGGAAGGGAAGGGAAGGGAAGGGAAGGGAAGGGAAGGGAAGGGAAGGGAAGGGAAGGGAAGGGAAGGGAAGGGAAGGGAAGGGAAGGGAAGGGAAGGGAAAAAGAGGGAGATGGTTCAATTAACACTGCATCCTGTGAACTATTCTGAAGAAGCACAGCTGTTTAATATCGGAATAAATATCTGACTAACATGTAAATTGATGTTCATTGTGCATTTGAGAACTATTCAAAAATTGCACAAGATTCAGAGGTTCCAGTCATGAAATCACAGGAACTTCAGGCAGAGTATGTAAGCAATCTATCAGAATTATTCCTCCAACAGTCTGATTCAAGGGATGGGACCTTTTGAAAGGTCTAGCATAATTTTATGAGCATTGCTAAATAAATATGGCATTGGTTGAGGAACAAAATCTCTGCACATACTTTATATGCATGTATTTTGCAATCTGTCAATTTAAAGAAAATGCAAACTTTGCACTATTTTTGCAGAGCTTGTAAACCTGGAAACTCCCAAAAGTCTGTGAAAGGAATTTAAGAGCTTGACAGATTCGTCAAGTAAGCTTGTAAATCCTAAAGGGAGAAACTGTCCTTTTGAGGAGAAAACTCAAGATACTCCTCGATGAAGGAGTGAACATCTGTAGGTGTCTCCTTACACTGTTTTCAAGGCTTGCAAGAACAGCCCATTTTAGCAATTTCCAGGTCTGTCCTGAGAAGTTCTTGCTGAGTACTTGCCACAGGATTTGACTCGCCTGTTTTGTGAACTTTGAGGCTATGGGTTCCTTTATGACCTTGGCAGATCACATGCTGAGATTTTGTAGCTAGTAGTGTCTGACTAGAGTAGGTCTGTATGTTTTGTTTTAATCCATTGGCCATCTTCTCTAATGCAAATGTCTAAGATACTGAAATTTTGCAGTTTTCAAAGTTAATGCTAGATTATTTTAACTACTGATGATTCTCTTTGTTTGTAATTCCTAATCCTACTAAACTTGCACTTTAAGGGAGATACAATGGTTCCTATGAATTCTATTTATTTATTTATTTATTTTTTGTGATGTAGCATGCCTGGAAAGCTTTGTAATGAATTGGAATCTCATGGCACTATATATTGGCCTAGAAGTGTATAGCAAAAGACAGTTTCTGCTTCAAAGAGATGGTAATCTGGGGATTTAATTTTTCCCAGAAATAACTTTCTATAGGCGTCTCTGTTCAATCAATTATTATTTTTTTTTTTTTTGAAAATGCAAATAAAAAGAGCTGGTTTTGCTTAGTTCTGATTTTGTCAGAAATGGAAAGCACCAGTAGATTTGTTGGGTTTTGAGTTCCGTTAACTGCAACTGTATCTTTGATCCATTTGTGGGATGCTATTTAACTTGTCTGATGTTGTTTCTTTGTGTTTGAAGCTTATGATTTTTATTTTTTTTTACCTTGATGTGTATTTAATTCATGCTTTAAATGATCGTTATTCATTGTAATTTTAGATACTCTTGGAGTTGATACTTTCATATTTTTTCTTTATTTAATTATCTCTAATTTCTATCTTAAAAATGACTTAATGGCAACAGGCATCTAAATAGCCATGATTGTAGCCAAATCATGAAGCTAGAGAGGTTTGAGCAAAATAATCTAAACCAGGAACATTTCTTTCCTTCTTTCATAGTTCCTGGTGCCTCTGATATATATCAGTCAGCAGACCAGTATGACCAAGTTACCCTAAATATTATCCCATTGGGCACCCACTACTCCAACCAGTTACATTTTATTTTAGTTCCTTTATCTGGTTTCATTACTTTAGGAAGCACTGGGCTCTTGATCTCTGGCTGCATGTATTCATGTTTCAGAATGGTACTTAACTCAAGCTGACAAGCCAGGTGGGCTATGCCATACGTGATAAATAAGTGTTTTGTTTGATATTCTTTATCAAGGACAATTTTCTGGCCAACTGGACTGTATGGAAAAATTCTTTACATTTTTGGTTTAACAGAAGAAATATGTTACTGAAATAGTCATTATTTACATTCTTTAATTTTTAACTTTTAAGTTGACCTCTTAGAGAAATGATACCTATGCAGTCTCACTGTCTGCTTACTTTATATACCTCTCGATTGCATTGATCAATTTAAGCCAAATTTGATGAATTTAAATCTCAAAGATACAAATTCCTACATGGGACACATCTGCTGGAAACTATTTTTATTCTTCACCAAACAGCTTGATTACATTTAGGTTAAGTCCTTTTTTCCTTCTTCTCAAATTAAAACCTGAAATTCAAAAAATACTCCACCATGTTCTTTGATCAAATGTAGGGTTTATTCTTTCTAAATAAATTGTTTTGGAAAATGTGGAAATATGGCAGTACTTCACTTCGGTGCACAGGCATTTTCTCTTGCAGAAATGTTTTTGTGGACAATTTCTGACCAAGCCTTGAAATAATTAAAAACAGAGCAAAGTATCTGAAATAGTTGTATCCTTTAGAAAAGCCCTGAGCCATGTTAAGTTCACATTAATTAGCATAATTTACTGTGGAGATGTGAAGTCACTTTGGATAGCATAAGCGCCTTTTACATTTCTCTGCTTGGCATGGGGCTGGCTTTGGGAGGTGGGGGAGGCAGGAGGGAGAGGATGCAAACCCTCCCCTTAGTACTCCTTGAAGCCCATGTGTGATCTCTGTCACAAGGTTGGCTTTTGCATATTTAGAGACTCTGATCTAATAGCAAAGTCCCACTTGGGGACGTGACATAATGCTTCAGAACTCATGGTATTCCCGAATAAGGTGGTATTATATGCAGAGGGTACTCAGAGAGGGCGGTGCACTTGCAGAAGCATGCGAGGTTTTGCACTTGGCCAGCCTAGTGAGATGGGATGGAGGGGAGGCGAGAAGTGGGGGGTGGCAGGGAGGGAAACAGATGAGAGGATTCATTTGCATACAAATGGTCTGCATCACTTTCAGATCCTACTCTCTCTTTGAAGCTCAAGTGGCAACTCAGTGTTTGGACATTTCCTAGGTTGAGGGATTGCATTTTACTTTGTAATGACTGATACATAGGAAACAAAGCTGACAGGAACTTTGGTCACTCTTTTCCGAAAGAAAGCTTTGGGAAAACTACATCAAAACCATTCTTGAGTAATGTTTGTCAACCTGCTATTAAAAACTTTGGCAGATATATTTTGGGGCTTTACAGGCCCCAAAGCCCTATCATTAGAAATCTTTTCCCAGTGTTCAAACTACTGTCCAATTCTTTTTGTTTGTTTGTTTTGTTTTGTTTCAGTCTAATTCTGTCACATATATTTATTCTTTGTGTAGAAGACAGATTCATTCTGTGCAACAACAACTTATTTGGATTACTATGACCCACGAAATCTTTTCTTCCAGACTTAACTAACCCAGTTCTTTCTGGCTTTTGCCATAAATCATGTTCCTCTAAACCTCTGATTCTTTTTTGTTGTTCTTCTTCTCTTCAGTTGTCTGTCTTTCTCAAAGCAGACACTGCAGTTGAAGCCCTTTCAACCAGTCTTACTAGCTGGAATAAGCAGAAGTCAGTTTTATAGAGCACTACTTCTCACATCCATGTGGGGTACCTGTTTGTTTCAAAACAGCACAACCGTTAATTCTTTAAAAGTTAATTCTTTAAGTATATGAGCCAATATAAGTTTCAGTTTTCTCTGAAGAATCCCTAGCTACGCTGTGCAGTTTGACTGTGGAACCTTGTTTTTACCCTTCCTAAAAATATATATTTTTAGACAGTTTCTCCAATTTCTTAAATGCATTCAGAATTCTCATCTTGTCCTTGCAGCAACTCATGTCTGCAAATGCAATTTGCAGTCTTATTCTATCAAATTGGTCATTAAAGAAAATGTTAAACATTGCACAGCCCAGGAATATTCATTGATATATTTACCATTTTGACAATTAATAGCTTTTGGAATGCAACCTTCCAATTGGCCTTTTATCTGACCTATAGTACCATCTTCTAAACATGTGCTTCTCTATTTTCCATATGAAATTGCTCATGTGAAACTGCCAGAATCCTTACTAAAGTCAAAATATGTGGCATCTCCCTGAACACAAATCTGATTACTTGCCATTGCAGAAAAACAAATAGCTAAGACATGAGTTTTTTGTGACAAATCCAAATCAGCTGTTACTCTTCTCCTTGTTTTCCTTGAGGAAATTGTGTGTTTATATATATAAATGTTTTGCCAGTATTTTTATTTGTCTGATTGAATTAAGCAGACAACTATCTAATTTCTCACTTCTTCCTTTGCCTATTTCTTAAAGACAAACAACACTATATATATATATATATATATATATATATATATATATATATTATTTTTTTTTCAAGATATCCTGATATCACTATTATCAGGCCAATTGAGTACCAAACATTTACTTCATTTAGGTATTCTCTGAAATGAGACAACAGTTCTCATTGCTGCTTTTAGTTATGTTTTTTGTCTGACTGCAGCTTGCCTTCTCATTGAAGGCTTTTATTGAGATACTTTGAAATGCCTGACATCATCTGTTGATATTGCTTTCTTGCTGTTTACTGAATAATGGACCAACTTCTCATGAACATCCTAATATTCTTTTTGTGTTTACAGACTGACTTTTACTCCTGATGTCATTGCTAGTTGTACCTCATCTTTCCTTGGCTATCCCATTTTTGTCCTTGCTTGCTCATACCTTATCTCTTACAACAGTACACCTATTTTGATCTTTCTGCCTGACTGTTTCCTGGAGAACTTTTTTTCCTTTTCACTGGAGAAGTTTCAATTATGCCAGCTGGTATCTTGTCTGTCTTACCCTTCCTTTGCATTAGAGCAGTTCTTGCTAGTATCCGTTTTATCTTTTTCTTTGTTTTTCTGTAGACTTACTTCCCATGAGATCTTACAGAGCAATACTCTGTATATATTGAAACTTTTCTTACAAAAATACTTAAAAAATTATCTTGTTGCCCTTGTTTTTCCCCTTATAAAGCATCTTGAGTGTTCTTGTATCTTCTTCACTTTTGTGTAAGCTCCTTTCACCATCAAGTTTTTGATCTGTTTTGCTTTATTTGCTATAATCTTATCTAGAAGGTCATCTCTACTAATGTCTTACAAATTAAAAAATGTCACCAAAAAAATTGCTACAGAGAATTTCTTGTTGTAATCCTTCACCAACCAGTCTTACTAGCTGGAATATCCCATTTCCTCCAGCCTTCTTAGTGATTCCTCACCTCTGCACACTAGGTAGAGACCAATCAGAACAGTGAATGTCAATCTATCAATCAAATGTCTTCAAAGTTGTTTTTTTCATTGCAATTGTCTTCTTTGGCTGTACTTCCTTGGTGTACATAGTAAAATTACTTACTACAAATAGTAAGCATTTTCATAGCTGAGGTGAAGATAAAGTGATTTTCTGTTATTCTTGCACTATTCATAGACTATGATGCGACTGTTCTGTTGGTTGTAAAATTTCTACAGATTTGTTCATAATTATTTTAAAAACCAAAAATATATTTAATACAGAAATTTGTTTTGCTTAAAGATATTAAGGGTTAACCAATAGAAGTATCCGGTACTAATGAAATATAGAGACTCAGTGTATAACTGTATTACTACCACTAATACTAATGTGATCTCTTCTGAGTTACTGCATTGATCTTCCACACATATGTGAATAAAACAAATTATATTACCTCTTTTATGTTAGCCCATAAAGCTAGAAAATGTTACTCTCTGTATGTACCACATTTGCATCATGAGGATTGTGGTGGTGCTTTCATTGCATAGTTTTATATTTTTAGAGGGTATTATATTCAGGTTTTCTGAAGTGTGTTGGAGAAATTAAATGCTTTTAGTAGTGTAGCTGTGTAGCAGGGCACATGTGGGATTGTAAGCACGTGATTTCATATTTAAAAAGAATTACTGGGTTTAACCAAGATTTAATTGAGAGAATTCATTGAACACTTTTACTGTTGTTAACATGTAGAATATCTTCTTTAAATATAGATTTAAAAAATACATAATCTTTTCAATTTATAAAATACAAAATCTCCCAAAGGACTTAACATTTAATCACCAGTTTCCTGTCTTGCCAAAGAACAGTTTAGCTACTCTCTGAGTTACTTCTGAAAGAACCATTTTTTTTTTTTTTTTTTTTTTTTTACAGATACTTTTTTTGAAATGCTAAATCAGCATTTCAATTTCTGAAAGACTGGTTTTCAATTAACATGATTATTAAATGAAAACTATGGTTTGGAGACTAAAGAATTCATTAGCTTAAATTGTATTAGTTTTTATAGCAGAAGGAAAAAAATGGTATTTCAACAGCTATATACATTTTTCATTTTGAAAATTCAAACTTTTAATAAATGCTTGATAATTATTTTCTCATGTGAACAATGCAGGTGATTTAAATTTTGAAAATATGTCTTGAAGGGCATCTTTGCATTGGTTGATAGAGGAGTAATGTCATAGATAATAATTTCTGTGTACTCAGACACACTAATCCTATAAACCTGAATGCTATGAAGATTTACATATGTGCTTGCTTTTGCATGCAGTGAAAAGTCACACAGACTGCAAGTAGTTCTGCCTGATGTTAACTTGGTAGCAAAAAAACCCTCTTTACCTCTTTCCCCGTCCTTATCCTCATCTTGAATTACACATACATTTTGGTTCCCAAGTTTCTCCGTGATACAAACCTTTGTTTTCAGTTTCAAAACCCATGTTAAAATAGAGAAGATACTCCAAATTTTAAATGATGTTTATAGCATAAATATTTATTTAGATTTTAACTATTATTTCCTAAACAAAAACATTTTGGGAAGTAGTTTACTTCCCAAGTAGTTTACATTGTCTTTTCTTAAAAATAAGAAAAAAAAGTATTTGGGAAGTAGTTCTAAGAATTATACCTGTCAATATTCCCTTTTGCATGTATCCTGCAAAAATGTCCTTAAATCTGTAATTGCATTAGTTAAAAATGAAAATTCTTCTATTAATATTGTTAATTTCTGTCAAACGGTGGTTCACTCTAATAGCTAAAAATCTGCAGAGCTTTCAAACATTAAAATATGCTTGGAATTGCAGCGGCTAATAAGTCTATCGATGCCATTCACTGCAGACAGTTTGCTAAGAAAAGAGCGTTGCTGTATGATAGTATAGCACTGAGAGTTTAAAAACAGTCTGCGTGTGCTCATCTCTGTGTTCAACAGCACATTTACTTTTTGACCCATATGCATTATATTATTTTGTGTGTCCTCCTTCATAAAAATGCAGTAAATAATTCAATAATATTTTAACATTATTTAACTGCAGACATAACAAATATTCTTTGTTTCTCAAAAATGGCTGGACAAAGTAGCTTAATATTGTGTGTAAAGCAGGAGTCCTACAGCACCATCTGCTGGCATTGTGTTGAAAGCTGATCTTGGGCCTGATTCTCTCCAAAGCACTGCCTAGTAAAATATTTAAAATATACGGATTTTGGCATATTTGGTGTAAAAAACATTTGGATTTCATTGTTAGTATATTTTTTCACCTTTTTATTAGCATTGTAATAAGAAAATATAATATGAATTTAAGCTTAATGTGTGTACTGAAATAGAAACATATCAGAATTGTTTTGTTAAGTGTGGCTATAAAAAAGAAAGGAAATACTTCTTTCTTTTTTTTTTTTTTTTTTTTTTTTTTTTTTTTTTTTTTAACTGGAATTTCAGCAAGTACAATGTTAACTTCTTCTATGTTTACAAGGTAAGTTCAGTAAAACTTATTTCATAGGGAAGACCCACAAGGTATATAAAAATATCTGAAGAATGTTTTGAAAAGGGTAACAACCACTAAATATTCTACCAAACATTTGTTGTGCTATTTGATGTTAGTTATGAAGGCCCTATGAAAGCCTAGTGGACAGAGGCCCTGATGCTGCAATTGGACCTGCAATTTCCCTGTTTCTTCGCAGGGCACTGTTGTAGCCAGCGCAGCAAGCACTGGGCTATCAGCATGAACCTAGAACAGAGCCTTAAATTATACAGCTACAAAAGGCCACTGTCATTTTTTTAAAAACTGTAACACATTGACACCTCAAAGAGATTGAGGCCTCATTCTTCCACATAGTCTATAAATCACATATAATTGATGGTTCTAGCCTCCAAATATTGAATCTGGAAAAAGAAGAGTTTTAACAGGTGGATGAATTGTGGTATGTTTGGGAATTTGCAGTAATACCGTATAAGCAATCTAATTGTGTATTTATATAATGCCAAGAAAGTAATTTTATAGATAGATATGAGGGCAAGGTCTTCATTAAGCAGAACTTGCAATTGCACTCTGTGATGGTTCAGAAAGCATTTTAACAGTTGTAGTGATTTGGTTCTGATGAGCATGTAAATTTGTGTGTTGTAAATATTTATTTGTTCTGGCTAAAAGCATATCCTACAGCATGCACAGCATCTGTATTATCCTTGTTTTCAACTGGAAAGGGAGAATGTGTTTCAACATTTGACAGAGTAAGTAATTGCAAATGGTATAGTAAAGCGAGTTTTGAGGCAAAAGTGAAGGTAGTGTGTATTGTAAGACTCGAAACAGAGAAAGAGTTTTGATGCTGCTTTTTTGGCAGTATCCAGCTTCAGGTGTCACTAAAACTATATGCATGAAATTCTCCAGAAGGATAAGGATATTTAGTGCTTCATGATGTAATGCAGACCTTCACGTTCCAGGAAAAACAATGCTATATTTACAACTTGTAACTAATAGTTGATGTGGTAAAAGGAATTATATTCATATGGTAAATGAATACAACCTTAATGTGCACCATATGCATAGTGGTGGGATGATGTACTAATATATCACATTTATTTACCTTGTTTGGTTGCTGGGAAATATGAGCATTCAATTCTAAGTCTATACCAAATAAGAGAAAGAGTAATGCAGAAGTAATAATTTATAGTCTAGGATATAATATTTTAGAATGTTCATGACCAGCTTAAATGTTGTAAAAAAAAAAAAAAAAAAAAGAAAAAAAAAAAAAAGTATGATCAGTACGATAATTCTGACTTGGACCAGAAACTAATCTGTAATTTTTTTCTGGATCTAATGTCTATTAATGCTAGCATCGCACAAGTAAGGATTACTCCACTGAGTAATACTGTATGTAATTAGGATTATGGCCTGCTTCATTGAAAAAATACCTGTTTTGAAATAAATAATTTTAATAAGACAACTGATTTATGTATATTCTGAACCTAGTGTTTGCCATCAGTATGAAAAGGTGAGAAAGATGAAAAGGAAAATCTACCTAGTTCAATACACAAATGGTGCATTGGTTTCAAATCAACTTTACCAAAGCAATCTAGTATCTTAAGCACAGGCTTTTATACATGCTGTTATGGAACAGTATTATTTTGAAATGATACACTTTTCTTCTTTCAAACAAAAATAAATTATTTTGATATATTTCAATAGCAAAAATGAAATCATTGATAACTGCTCAACTGAATTGAATTCTCATATGAAGCCTTTAATCTCAAATTATTTTTTATCAAAGTTTGAAATACTGTATACATATCAAACTAGCAGTCAGTTTCAGCATATGGTGAAATATCTTTCCTCTTACAACTATTCTGCAGTAGGCACTATTTCACTGCAAAATAGTTGCTTATTTTGTTTCCCTTATTTGATGAGGTTTTATTTTGTTTATTCTATTCTATTCTATTCTATTCTATTCTATTCTATTCTATTCTATTCTATTCTATTCTATTCTTCTAATGTATTGGACTCAGTATGTAATCAAATAGTTATAAACATGAAGAAAAACAGATTTTTAAGGACGAACAAATAAATAAAAAAGAGCTGCTTCATAAAGCTGTTTTAGAGCATTCTCAAACAAAAATGACAGTATTTTAAAACTTCAAAGCTGATATTTAAGTAGCAGTTTATGAAGTTGGGATGGTGCAAATATTAAAATATTAGTGTAGACTGACCCTGAATATTCACCTGCAGATACTTTCAGGGGGCTTCAAAAAGGTCTGTATGGAGTGAGGGGGTGCTGCTGAATGACTTCCAGCAGATGAATCCCTAGGAAGAGTGAACTGGTTCCAGAAAGCTTTGCTTTGCACAGAGTATAGGAATGGAGAGACTGGGGATTATTGATTTTTTGAAATCTGAATTGGTGTATTCAATTCACAAAGGCCTTTTAAATCATTTTCTTCATTATGTTTACTTTGGAGACACAGTGAACCTGTTATCTTGATAAAATGTGTGTGAAGACTTCTTATATTAGTACTGTATAAGTATTAGTAACTTGTACAATATGACAATGTATACAGTAAGTTTTCCCTGTGTTATATTCACTGAAATTAATTCTACAGGATAAACTTAATATTTTTCTCTTTACTGAACAACACTATAGCATAGGGTTTATACTTTTTATGACTTTGGATTCAATATCAGGATAGAATGATATGTTATTCAAATATATTGTTCCTTTCATCAGGAAATGTATGGTTGAAAATATCTTTTTGCAAAAACAAAACTTGCATCTAGGCATAAGGTTGTACTTTTTGTTGTAAAAAGTTTGAACAGATGGGAAGGAGTTAGAGAAAAAAAATGAAGGAATGAGAGGAAATGCTGATGGAATATCATGAGGAATGGGAAAACAATAAAGTTCCCATATAATAATAATAAAAAAAAGTTAAAAATCCAAATTGCAAAGGAAAGATTATTGAAACTGAAGTTTTAGGAATACTTGAAAAATAGTGTCAGATATTTCCAAAATATTTGAAATATTTATAAATATTTTAAATATTCAAAAATATCACTTTAGTGAGATCTCACATCCATCAAAAAGCTAGCCTTTCTGTAGCAGTTAAATGTCTTTTAACCTGTTGGTTGTTATTTAGGTGTTTACTGTGTGTGATTTATAAATAGTTTTAATATAGAGAGTTCTGTATTATTTGATAGTCATCACTGATGTAATTTGATAGTATAATTACTGATGTAATTAAGCTCTGAAACTCACTATATAATTAACACAGAAGCCTAGCAGCAAAGTAGTTTTCTTGATTTCCTTACATTTTACTGAAAGCACTTGTGTCCAAATGTCATATATTCTGTAAGTACATTTTAACTTCTCAAATCTATTTCAAACTTTTTGTTTTCCTCAATTTTTGTCATGAAACAATTTCCAAAAATGCAGTATTTATAAAATGCCTTTTGAAGGTTCTTCTTTCATATGTAATTTGGTTTCATTGACATATCCTACCGAGAAAGTATTCAATCATTTGTTTTAGCAAGAAGTAGGTAAAAAGGTGGTTTGGTCAACTGAAGCTTCATTTAATTAGGATTTTATATTGACATAAAATCACTTAATTAATTTGCCATTCAAAAGTGCCCTACAGCCTCTACAATCATGGAATAATAATTTAGAAATTACTGTTTGGCTGTCTGTGACTTATCATAATTAACTGTCTTCTCAGCATTAAACGTAAAAAAGAGCATAGTCAAATATTTTATATTTTATTGTATAGCATAATGCTATCTCACCAAAAACAGTAGGAGGAGTATCTTGTGTATTTTATTGTGAGATAAGTTTTTTTGTCAACCCCTAGTTTGATCTTTCTTTCTTGCGTTCTTTCTTTCTTTCTTTCTGGAAACGTTTTTCTTTGGATGAGTTACTATATTTGGCTCAGCTCCTATAGTTCAGTACTGAACACGTAGAAAGTGGTCTTTGTAGGAATCTGCTGAAGGATTTAAAATGTCATGATTCAGTTTTCTTTTGTAGCATCACTAAAGCTGAAAAAATAGTGGAAAAAGACCCAGCAATACAAAACAATTTCTTGTTACTCAGTAAGGTATTTCTTCTTCTGGATGTCATTAAACTAGAAGAAAGTTTTGATTTTGCCATAATTGCACTGTTCCCCTTGAAACATAGTTTGTAAATGCTTAACTTTTTTTTTTTTTTTTTTCCACTGAAATATCGCCATAAGCTGACATGATATCATGTGATGTTCTTTTATCTTCTGAAGTTTGAGTTTTATGACTTAAAATGTACTTTAATCACTTAAGGAAGAGTGGTTTTCTGTGGGAAAACAGCTTTGCAGAAATTATTTATTGAAATGTAGGAGAGTCCTTTTGAAATAATTTGAATGGTTACTGTAAAGGTAAAGTATTCTGTCCATTACTGGGAAATAACTCTATGTGTACTTCCTATGACTTAAATAAATCATTGATGACATTCGCTGCAATGCGAATGTGGCATTAAGATTCTTGCAGCATTCAACTGCAAGTAGCAATTCAGCAACGGTATAGATTAAGGATATTATTATATACTATGCTGAGAAAAGCACATCTGTAAAACTGTTGTGTCTTGGTTATTAGTGCTAGGATTTGAACTATCTTTAATCTCATTTGACTTGTTCATCTTCCTTAAGGATCTCCATAAAGATGCACTGAGTATTCTTTTCAGTCCTTAGTTAGGGTTTGCATCAGTGGTCGTAAACCTGCTTAACGGACAAAGACTCTTTTCCCTTTGAAGTCACTTCCCCAGCTTTTCAAAAGGTCTGCAAGCCGGTTCCCTAAAACAATTCAGAAAAGTTTGAAGTGGTGCCCCTTAAACCAGCAACAAAATAAAATTTTCTCTTTGCATTATTGAAAACCATGACAATCTTCTGAAGCAATAACAATTTAAAAGCTTTTAAAGAAATCTGTTCTGCTCTACAACCAGCTTTTAAGTTGACCCCATTATTTGGAAAATCAGAGGCTTGGAAACCCCTAAATACTTGACATTCTTATCAAAGGAGTCAGCCTGACTTTTCACAGGACTCCTGTTTTACAGTATTATTCAGGTCCTAATTTCTTTCAAGATATTGTTGAGATTTCTTGTATTTCTGTTTTATATTAAAGTATTTCTTAAATGTAATTCATTAAACAGCTGATATAATTTATGAAATGTTGATCCTGCCACCTGTAGATTTGTACTCTTTTATGTTTGAAGCCAAGTCCAAATTCTAAAAAGACTGAGGGCATTACTTACTAATTTTACTTTTCTGTGGACTGTGATAAATGTATATGCTCAGTATATGCTCAATTTCTACTTTTTAAAAATCTTATCTCCTACATTTTAGGCTTATATTTACTGACAGCCTAACACAGGTAAAGCCTACAGTAATGAAGTTGCTGTAAGCAATAAGTTTACTGTAAGGATTTTGTTCATCTGCACCTCCTGACATTTCATTCAGGCATTGCTTCTAACAAGTCCTTCAAACTCCAACATCTTATATTCATTACTTCCACTACAAAATTGTACATTTAAAACTTCTCTGATTTCAAAAGTTTTAAAACCAGAATTTTTCATTAATATGTGTAGTATATAATTAGATTATTTCCTTGCTGATTGGTGCAAGTATGTGTTAAATGCGATTTCTGAATGCAAAAGAAAGGAAAACACAGAACGCTAAAATTTTGTTAATGTAGATAGTTCAACTAAAAGAAACTACGCTAACAGAAGGTTTAAATGCATAAAGCTGCCTCCTGTCTTTGGTCTTCGGGACAACAGAGAGAAAGAACTGTGTCAAAGAAGTTGAATTGTTACAGTAATGGCTTTTATTACATTTTTTCCCCAAAAGGTGCAAATTTGTGGATTGTCTACTCAGTGTTCTTTTATGAATCTTCTTGGGTGTCTGTCTCATGTTTAGGTGAGGAAAATTCAATAGAGAAAACTTTCTCAAAAAGGTTTGTGCACATTTGTAGAATCAGTCACCTGAGCAGTACCTAGAGGTCGTTAAGTCTACCCTTATGCTTCTAATTTGTTGGGAGTTTTTCCTTTGCTTCTGAACTGTCTGCCATACTTCCTGGGTTTGAGTGTGTTTTGCAAAACATTATATGAAACAAAAGCAGTAGCTTTTATTGATTATTTATTAAGAGATTAGGGACATTTAAGTGAGTTGCTCCAAAGCATTTTCAGACTTAAAATGTTGATAACATACATATATGTGTGTTTGTGTTCATATACTATTTAGCGTGCATGTGTATATCTAAGAAGAAACAGATTTATTTACTTTTCAAAAGTTTGTATTATAGATATAAATTATAAAAGTGACTGGAGAATAAATAAGATTTTGAAAGGTCAAAATCCTTGATTTGGTACTTGGTCATAGATTATGACCTTTTCTAAAAAGCAATTTGAATGTGGCAGCTGCATGGACACTCTGGGAATTGTTGCAAATGGTCTGACTAACAATGTAAACTACTGAGAATAGCTAAGGCTTTATATATGCATGCCGAAATCTATGCTGCTTTCCACAGATCTCTCTCACTGTACACAAGCAGTCTGAATAGCTACCTGTTTTAATATTTTGCATAATTTCCAAGACACAGAACCAGTATTGCTAGTACTGGTAAAGCTCGACGTGGACAAATTAATGACATTGTGCTCTTTTTTATCTTTTCAGAAGTTATAACCTCAAATAATTTGAGTGTTCCTGAGTCAGTAACAAATGGAGTCTGTTGGCACTACTATTACTCTCTGCCTTTGCAAAACCATCACCTGTTCTTGAAATAATTATTTAAAAAAAAAAAAAAAAAGTTTGATTTTACTACTACCACTGTGTTTTTGGCATCTCACAGAAGTCATATCATCATTTATTGTGAAGTGAAAGTATTTCTTGGAGCTTAAATACTAGTCTAATCCTTTTTGAAACTACATGATAATATTGCCAAAGATCCATTCTTTAAAGTTTGTATGCTTCATGAAATCCTACGAATAAAATAATTATACAGTAATACAAGAATAATATGTGCTTTCTGTGAAATGCTAGCATTCTAAATGAAGGTGGTGCAGACAGTGACTTGTGAGTGAAAATATAAAATTATTTAAAGAGCTTTATAGCATTTCCTTACCCTTTTTGTGTCTTTGTATTCTGGAGAATACTAAATTTTATTCATTTAAATGTGCCATTTATACAATTTCTTTTTCCTTCTGGAATCAGCGTATGTTTAATTACAAAGAGAATCTTGGAAAAAGAGTTTTGTATGCTTGTTATTGTTGCAGGGAACTGTCTAATAGGACCAGTGGTAATCGGAAATTCATCCTGAGTGTATCCCAAGCCCCACATTTTACAAGGAACTCGGACATCAGGCTGAAGTTTCAACACTGTTGCTAGATTAAAATAAAACTGTCCAGTGCGTGTTTTTCTTCATCTTGGGGCATTTTAGGTGCCTCATCTCAATACTTGTCATAGTGATGCCTGTCTTTACTTACTACTACTATAAGATTTTGTAATCAAATTAGGTCTCTTTCTCCACAACAAAGGTAGAGGAGGAGAGGGAGGGTGCGAAGGGAAAATGCAAGTATGTATTCTGCAGCTTGTGCTGTTTTTTACTCCACACCTGACTTTCATATGAATATGCATTAGTAAAAGCAGAAGCTGAACTCCTGTAGCGTATTTCCGCCGTACTACATAGATATGAGTACAAAACAAGCAAATGCAAACAGCAGCATAGAAGTGATTTGTAGGGAACGTGAGCTCCACAGACGAGGAAACTGAAGATGCTTCAGTGATTGGAAGTGGTAATTTTGGAAACAGATTGTAACCAAGGATCGCTTTTATTGTCTTTTCATTGAAGGTGATATTGCAACTCCTCGAGCTATTTTGACAGGACACGACTATGAGATCACCTGTGCTACCATTTGTGCTGAACTTGGTTTGGTAATAAGTGGTTCAAAAGGTAAGGAAGCTGTTGGCATTTCTTTCTGTTCATAAAGCTGTAATCCTAATGCAAAAAGGAATATAGTCTAAAGTGACAGAATTTATTAACTTTAGAGTGGTTTTATTTTTAACCTTGTTTACAGAAGGTTATTTTTAACCTTGCTACAGAATTCAAGTGAATTTGAAACCTCTTTTTAAACATAGTAAAACTGAGTGTTTTTTTTTCAGACATCTACAAGAAGAGGCAACCACATCAGTTTCCCTGTTCTAGTGTACTGATCATAATTTCTTTTTGTTTGCTTATCCAGTGTAATTGCATATAGCATACAGTCAGATCCAGCTCTTGACTGCCAGGAAGGTGAAAAATGTATTACTGCAGTTGGCTTTCTTTTCCTTATGGATAACTTCTCATAAAGGAAAGCAAGAATTAGTTCCAGGAGAAAGTGAATGTGCTGTCTTCTTTGTTTGATGAAGGGTGCATACATAACTCCCAACTAAAATTTATAGTAATTCTGCTCAAGCTCTCATTTTTAAACTGGAAATTTCTTAGAACTAGGATCTCTCTGGTTTAGTGTTTCCAAAATATCTACTCTGAAGCCCCTTTTCAAATAAGTTGGGTGTACTTACTGTATGCACCTGTTTTATGCATGTGAACACTTGTGGCTTACATGCAAATCAATTATTTGTCTGAATATATTAACAAGCAAATACTTAATGAATCATACATAGGTTAAAAATCTTAATATGAGAAAATGCTCTTTCAGAGTGCATACATGTGTAAATTCATTACACTTAACTCTGTCTTGTTATATTATGTATACATATAAAATGTATTTTGTAGATTTTGCTAATCTCATATTAGGATTCAGTACATTTATTTTTGTGCTCTCAGAATTAACTACTACTAATTCTAAAAGGAAATCCACAAAATAAAATCTCAGTTAGGTCTCTAACTAGGTTTGTTAAGTGTTCTAAAATACCTTAATACAAACCTCTTAAAGCATTAGCTGTTCATTTTACTCTGTCACCCTTAAATTCTCAGACTTTCCACTTAAACATGGTAAAAATCATCACAATGTATTATAATAGCAATTACTTACATAGAATCCATTGCTAATTATTTTATATATAATAATAATAATAATAATATATTTGTATCTTTAAATGAGTATGTGAATGAATATCTAGAGTTTTTATTCTGTCTCATAGAAGGACCATGTCTCATACATTCTATGAATGGAGATCTGCTGAGGACATTAGAAGGTCCTGAAACATTAGAAGGTCCTGAAAATTGCCTGAGACCAAAACTTATTCAGGCTTCAAGAGAAGGCCAATGTGTAATATATTATGAAAATGGCCTCTTCTGTGTATTCAGCGTGAATGGGAGACTTCAAGCCACTATGGAAACAGATGACAAGATCAAGGTGAGTGTACTCAAATGTGTGCAAAGGACTGTCAGTTCTCGTATCGGGAGAAGCTATCAGTTCTAGAGTTGTGTGGAGCTGCTTTCCATAGCCAGGCCATAGAAGTATTATTTTTATTTTAGAATAACTTTGTTCATATAGTAAGAAACATTTCCTTGAACAGAAGAATACAAATATTACTAATTGCTGATCAGAAGTCAGGCTATTTCTTTAATTTTGAGTCTAAAGGGAGGAGGTTGTTGGACGTGCTATTTTGGAAGTTGCCCTTTTCTGGCATCTCTGTCTACATTCCTTCATCTTAGCTTGAGATAGCATGTGTTGTGCTGAGCTACAGGAAGTTTATAGGCACATGTCTATATTTCAACTCTTTAGCTCTTAAAAGTGTCTTTAGCATTTGCTGACCAGGCAGCCAGCTTCCACGTCTTTAACTGCAAGAGACATGGAGCAAGTCCAAAACTATGCAGGAGGTATTTTAAGCTTATGGACTTATGGAAATTATTTGGTAATACAAAATGCAGATCTTTTGACAGTTCCTATGAAATAGTACCTATGAAGCAGAGCAGAACCTGGCAGCTATGCTGCAGTGAAGCAGAAATGTCAAAAGAATCCCTTCCTTGAAACAAAAATATTCCCACTTTGAATGAGGACAAAAGGGAATGGAAGAGAAGAGAGAGGAAGAAAATGAACCAGCATTACCACAATGAAAATGAAAAAGGAAATTCCATTTTGAAAGGAAAAAGAAACTACAAAGAAAATTAACAAGCATTATCAAATATAGTAGAAAGCTACAGAGTGCAACAAAGACATGAAGTGAGACCACATTGCTAGGTCAGCATTCAGGCTACCTGAGTTATCTGAAATTATGGTCTGTATACTAGTTGTCGTGGTATGAGGGACACTGAATCAGAGAGTGGTTGAGGTTGGAAGGGACCTCTGGTCTAAT
The DNA here is from genome assembly GCF_009819795.1 of Aythya fuligula. Taxonomy (NCBI): domain Eukaryota; kingdom Metazoa; phylum Chordata; class Aves; order Anseriformes; family Anatidae; genus Aythya; species Aythya fuligula. The sequence goes on from NC_045562.1 coordinate 33,272,986, forward strand.
TCCCCAGCTCAAGCAGGGCCATGTAGAGCAGATTGCCCAAGACCTTGTCCAGGTGGGTTTTGAGTGTCTCCAAAGATTGATATGCCACAGCCTGTCTGGGCAACCTGTGCCAGCACTCAGTCAACCTCACCGTAAAAAAGTGTTTCTTATTTAAAACTATTTAATAATTTAACATTAGTCAAAGGGCACTTCTGCTGTTGTTCTATACCTCCAAGCTGATTTACCAAAATCTGATGGAAGAACCCAGCAAATCAGCTGCTGAGATTTCCAGTCTTGTCCTGAGTTGAAAACTCTCAAAGGCTTCCGCTCTTTTTTGGATTAGTTGTTTCAGGAAGAAAATTTCACTTTGTCCTCATGCTCTTTCTACAGAATTGTAGATTTTTGTTTCATATGTTCGGCAAAGTTGTGAGCATTTTTAAATTTGCATCTGTTCTTGACTCTGATCATATTATTAAGATGTAAGAACATGCCAATATATTTGAAAGAATTTTGGTTTTCATTATTTCCATTTTATAACTTATATTAGAGTAAATGCTCCATTACCACGGAAGTCTCCAGTGTAGTGCACTGTATTCCACTTAAAACCTTCTAAAACATTGTTGTGTACTGTATTCTGTTAGTCCAACCTCCTTGTGTTTTTCCAAATTTCAGGTGCAGTGGTAGTGGAATATGCAGAAATTACTCTCTGTGTAGGTCTCTTTTCCATAATGAGAGTGCTGTTCTGCAGTAGATGAGAGGGCATACAGTCTTTGAATGCTATGGCAGCTGCAAGTGCAGATGTGAGGCTGCGGAAATAAAGTAGGAAAGTGTATATTTTTGTCCCAGGCCATTTTTCCAAATTAATGTAAATTCTTGCTTCAATTTTTCATCTTTCTTAATTTCTCTGAATTGGACCTTTAGCTGTCCTTGTACAACTGCTTTTGATATTTTCAGCCTACTTTTCAGCCCAATAGCCCAATTCTTTCCATAAAACAAGTACATATCACAGTGTTTTCTCTTTTTATAATAATAACGTTGATGATCTGTCACTTTCAGTTGTGATTATGTTGTCAGCCAGGAAAGCAAATCTGTAAAATATCTCAAAATCTCTTGCTGGCTAAAACAATTTCTGTAGTGTTTCAGTTAGTACCCACAGCTTTGGGAATTTGCTGGAGGCAATGGAAGTTCCGGTCCCTGTTGGCCAGAGTTACATATGTACAGGGGGTTGTTTTTGTTTTGTTTTGTTTTGTTTTCCCTTTCTCCCAGTGGTCCCAGTTGGGCTTTATGCTTAAACAAGCTACAACCCTTTTTTTTCCCAGTGCTTCTGCACTATATCATGTTAGAAGGCAAGTGGCAACTGCGTAATTAAAGTAGGGGCATTTAAAATGAAAAGTACATACCCACAGGCTGTGCAGACAAACACTTTTCATTCCTTTTTGCTCTGGAAGAATAGAAAAGGGAAGGGAAAGGTCAGGAGTGTAGAAATCTGTAACATTTGCCTATGTCATTCTGGACTTTCATTTCAGAACATTATTGACAAAATTAGCAGTTTTCAATAACGATGTTTGGAGCAACATTCTAATTTTCTTTCTCATAGTCCTGTGTTAGAAAATTGCTAGAAAAATTTCAGGCACTCTGGGGAAATTCAGAATCTAATCAATGCCTTCCACCTGTTTTTGTTTTACATACTGTATAGCTCAGTGGAGCTTAGGCATATCGCAGTACGTCTACCATGTAATGTTTAGATATCTTAATGAATAACTTAACTCTAAATAGTCTGCTTGTTCTAAGAAGTAAAGTTATTTTACCCTAAACAAAGGCTGTATGCTGTTTCACCCAGAGGAACCAATTTATTTTCCTTTCCTGAGTCTGTTTTGAAATGTGTAAGTGCCCACAAGACTCCTGCTGCTGTAAGCCAGGGCTGTCACAGTGTCAGTTCTGCCTTTTTACGAAGTACTGCCTTTCAAAAAATCTGAAATGTTAAAGGATTTGTGCAAAGTTTTGAGACTTTCCAAGGAAACACAAGTCAGAAATGCAGCTTTTAGAGCACTGCTGAAATTGTGTACTTTGGGGATTATTTGAGAGTCTGAACCTCATGTCGTGAGAGCGATTAGTTGCAGAGTTGTTTCACATTCGTACCTAGCAGAACCACAGATAAACGACACTGGGGAAAAGCAGAACAGTAAAATTGATTCATGTCTTCTATACCAGTTTGAGTACTTGGGAGTAAAAGCATCCTTTCTTTTGTTAAATCTTGAAGGGCATGTCATGAAACTGAAATGTTGACAGTGTGACCTTTTTCTTTCATTCATTCCTTCATTCATGTATATACAGAGGCAGGCAAGTGGCTGATATATTTATTAGTGAACAATAAAAATAAATAAATCAACATCTTGTCTTCCTGACAAGCCAATGACTAAGTAAAATTGCATAGGTATAAATAAGGGTTCAAAGCCTATCCTTTATTTAATCAAAAGATCACAAAAAACACTGCATTATGCAGGTAGTGGAAGAGTTAAAGATTAATGGCTTTAATTTGCCTTTTAATATAGCATTTCTTCAGTAAAAGCCTCAAGTATAAAATTCAAGTGAACCATGACCAGAAGGTTAATGGATTTTCATCAGCTGAATTTTATAAGTGTAGCAAATAATTATTTGTCACAGTCTTCATTGCAGTTTGAAAATACCCTTAGGAGACTGCCATTGCTATTGAGGAAAAAAAGCCACCCTATATTGATTTTTGCTTCTAATGAATAATCTTTTTAATAATTGTATGTGGTATGTTAGATCTCATGATCCTCTCTACTCAGTGCATACAAGTTCTAGATAGTTTTCATGGTCTTCTCTTAAGTTTTTCTACACCAGAAAGAGTGAACACTGAGTTGTTACGCTCTTGTTAGAGTGTCTAAATTAATTTTCAAGCTCCTTGGAGCTACACTTTGGGAGGTGTTTAGCGTATTTTTGTAGGCTGACAGAAATGATCACAGAAACAATTTGTGGTGGGAGCATTTGTTTTTGGGGAGAGAAGGTTCAGCTCAGCCTACTCAGCTCTAACCTGGGTTGGTATTCAGTTTTCCATAGTTAGAAATGGTTGAACGAAAGCCATATTCTGCTTGATTGTTTCTAGATTTGCATGTATGTGTTGTTACTTTAATTCAAAACATGGATGGAATAGGTTTATCGTCTATTTATTTCAGTGTTATCACTGTATTTTGTTTATAGTATATGTTTGTATTTGAATTATATTCGTCTTAAAGTTATTGTATGAAATAAAATCTTGTCAATGTAATTCATTCTGATTACTTGGGAGTTGTTGCAGTAAACATTCAAAACTGATAGTATAAAAGTCACCTATAGAAACTCTATCTTAATGTAAGTATTGTACATCATATATTTCTTAAAGGATGTATTTAACATCACAGTAATAGAGTACAGCAATACAAAAAATACAGATACGCAGTATGTCTGACTTCAATTATTGCTGTTCACAAAGCAGTATCTTATATGGACTGTTTATTTTGGTTTCTAGGCTTGTCAGCAGTCTGTATAAACACTTTAATGTTGCATGAATGAAACATCTTTGTCTTTTAATTTCTCCTGGTTTTGTGGTGCATGCACTCTATAGTCAGTATATTAAAAAGCCAGTGACTTCCTCTTCCTCAGGAATTTAAGAGCACAGTGTAAGTTTTGCACATTGAAAGTCTGTAGAAGCAGAGATTGCAAGTGCCAAAATACTTACTGACTTCTACACAAAGGGATATGTTTGGAAGACCCTGCCTTAAGTTCTTTCTGCTATTTCCTAAGTTTAAACCTTTGAGCTGGAATTTTCCTTGTAGACTATCATCTTCAGGTGATTTCCTTGCCTTTCGCTGACAAGGCTTTAAAATGGACCAACCAATTTGTAGAGTGTGGTTGTGGCTGGACAAATGTGTTTGTTTAGAATTTAAAAGTCATTGCTCTGAATATTCTACATGATTACATTGTTCTATTGAAGTTTTGTGGCTCCCTGCCTTGGGTCAGGAGGCCGAAATTTATCAAGAATTAGCTCTGATGTGAAGGATTTGTGTTTTGTTGCCCAAATTTATCCAATGCACAAATCTTTGAAAAGTCTCAGGTTAAATGCATTCAGTAGGCAATACTTACTTAGCATTTACATTCAGTACTGGATGTCTGCAGCCCAGGGGTGCAGGAGGTGTACATTTTTCCCTGCAATGATCAACCCCAACAGTAAGGTGCGCAAAATTGCCATAACCAAAAACGAGATGAAGTGATCCTGGATGAGGAAGGGAAAGGGGTATCAGGGGGTGGGGAGCAGAAGAGAAAGAAGAACAGAATCAAGGATAAAGTCAAGAACAGAATGAAAAGGGTGCTTGCAAGAGCAATAGGAACAGAAAAGTAGAGGTGGGAATGTAGAAACTTGTCAGAGACTAACGGAAGAAAGCAGTGACCCCATAGGCATGTTTCATTTTAATAAAAGTTCAAGAACAGTTCTTTGAACATTTTGGCTTGTTTAAAGTGACAAAATTCCTCTTTAAGCAATATTTCTCATGCTTTGCAGTCATCTTAATGTCAGATAGTATTGTGGTATCATCATCAGGTAACTGAGGAAAGATGTTGTTCTTCCAGGTATTCAGTATATGTCATGATTTTTCCAATAGCACATAAGAAACATTAAAATAGATTGTAAACTTCAGTTTGAAGAAGTCTTCACTCTGAAAACCAATGATGTCCAATCCTTCAGCATGATCTGGATCCCAAACTAAGATTTCAAATGTAGCTTTGCCATCAGTCCTCATGGTACAAGCAAATTCAGGGCATAAGCCAGTGAATTTGTCACAGGCAGTTTCAGGATAGATGTTGAAAAGAACCACAGTCCCCATTAACAAGGGTGGTTCATTATCTTACTAATCCAGGGCAGGAATGTAACAATGCTGGTTGAAATTAATTCTTGTTATTTTTGTATCATTTTAGTTCCCTTCGTTATTCAGCCCTTTGCCAGACAGGACAGCTACAGCTAGGCTAGTATTAAAAACATTTGGGGAAATGTCAGGTACTAGATTTTATGCCAGTGCTGCTGGATCTTGTAAATGTATCCAATTAGAAGAGTAAATTTCTTTAGTTGACCTCATATTACATCTTTGGAATATGGAATAAATCATAGGTGAGGTAAAACTTAAGTAATGCCGTCTAGCATATTAAAGATAATCGTGCATAACATTACATGTAGTTCTATTGCTGTGTAGAATAACATAACAAGATGTTGTATCCCAAAAGCTTGCATTGATATCAAATCTCCTTAGACACCCAGCTGTCAACATAAAACTTTTTTTTATGAAAGTGTGAGAGGGGGAACAAAAGCAGCATATATTTACCAACAAATATCTGTGATTTCCCCTTAGGCAATCCAGCTGAGTCGAGATGGACAGTACCTGCTTACAGGTGGAGACAACGGCGTTGTCATGGTATGGCAGATGTGGGACCTCAAGCAGCTTTTTGCTTACCCAGGGTGTGATGCTGGAATCCGATCCATGGCCCTGTCATATGACCAAAGGTTAGAGCAAAGTCTGGTGTTCATGTGAATTTCAGAAAATATATTTTTACAGTGAAATTATATTTTTGTTTTGCTTCTGATATTCTGTAGATCTCAGATCCTGATGGTTATCTTGAGAATTCTGTACTTTCATAAGTTTCTTTCTGTAATGTCATATTTAGGGCAGATAATCTTTTTGAGTATTTCAGATCTTGCAGGGAGTGAAGAGATATTTAAGAAGTCTTACTTTGGCAGACTTTCCAAATAGGTTGAATTATTGGCCTGTGCATGTACAGTATGGGTCAGATGGAGGTGGAAGGTTATGTATGTGCTTTTCATGTTTCTTTGTTCACTTACGGTACAAATTACATTCCTAATTCCAGATCTTCATGTAAAAAATAGATCAGTTAAAAGAGCTGCACAATAAGATTCCTTCTACACATCCATACTTTGGTAAAAGCAAATATTAATGTTCATTTCTAGAGAAGTGATTTTATCTATATAAATTCTGACACCCCTTAAAGATTTCTTCTACTGAAGACAATTAGATAATATTTTTACTGTGTTTTTTCATTGCACTTGCCAATGCTGCTATACTTAAAAGATGTTTGTATTTTTATTACAATAGTACTGTTTTTTTATGGCATGTTTACAATTTCATTTGTACCCTTCTTGCTCACAGGTGAGAATTTTTTTTTTTGCTTTGGTGTATATGCTTAGAGGAGTTGCTGTATGCTTTTCAAAGAGGCTTGAGCTTCTAGATCCCTTAGGAGTGTCTACATTGTATAGTAAAGCATATTGTTGAGATTCTTAACTTTCCATTGAAGTCCATAGCAAATATTTAAATATTTTTTTTCACCTGGACTGCATTTCTAATGCTTACATGAAATGAGCTATTAAAAAAAAACCAAGTCAGCAAAATCTGTGGACTTCAATCAAACATTCAACTTCTTGTTAAACATAATTAGAGATTATAGGCATTTTGGAAAAAAATCAGTGTTCCATTAAAAACAAAGTGCTGTGAAAAGTATTTCAAAAGCTTGCGTTACAGCTGTTGAATTTTAGACCCCTGAATATGTATACAGTTTTGCATTTAGAGAATCTATAAATGGTAATTATAATAGCATGTCAACAAAATGTTCGCATGTCAATAAATTGAAATTTAATATGGACATCTATAAATGTATCCATGTGCTCAAGTCAGGAACCAATTCACTCTGGGTTTGAAGACAGAAATGCAGAAGAGGATTTAATTTATTTGGTGTGCATGAATGTATATGTTTGACAGACTGTGTGTAAGAAAGGTTTTAACCTAATACAAAAACAGTCAAAATGGTTCTATTGAAATGAAGTAGTGACATTATCAAAATGCAATGTTTTAATGATCTCATATTTCATCTTTGTTTTGAAGGAAAAATTGCAGCTTTTCCTTCTGAATATTTATTTTTCATTCTGAAGTGTTTTTTTTTTTTCTTTTCAAAATGCCAGAGTTTTATATTTCCTCATGCTCTTGATTTTCATAAAACTTTAATATGAAACAGTAGAAATCACAATACAGAAGCACTTGTTATCGTATGCTATTGCCAGCATCATGACTTTTCAAATAGGTCTAAATTGTCCCTAGTAGTAGGCCAATGTTAAGGTATTTAGAAAGAGTACCACAGTGGGAAAGTACAGCAATTGCTTTCAAGAACTTTCAAAACCACTGAAGCCTTCAAATTGCTTTCAAACCCCAACACTAACGTGTCCTATGCTGACATCCAATTACTTCATATAGAGCAAAACTTAAATGGGGAAGGCTAAACTGAAGTGAATACATCTCCCAAACCTTCTCCACTTCGCTGCTTCATCCCACTCCCACATGCTGCAAAAACAAATGAGCAAGCCAAACAATAATCCCAGGAAATCTCAACCGGTTACAGGACAGTGATGCTGGTAAACTCTTCTGTCGTGTGACTTTTGAGTCAATTGTAGCTTCAGGCCAACCATACAGACCGTTGCATGGTGTTTCGGTAGGCTTTGTGGTCCATAAATCTTCTGTCAGAGCTTGTGCAGATGGCAGTATTAGCTAAATCCAGCTTGCTGAAGTCTTTGGGAGCCCCTGAAGCCCCTAAGGACTCTTCTGACATGTGAAGCCCTTCCAGCTCCAGCTGTCTCCTCGTGCCTGTCTTGGCATAACCTGTTGGTGTGTTGGCTCATACACATGACCGTGCAGTGGTCTGCTGACTAACGTGATATTGTGCTTTTCTTAGGTGTATACTGACTGGCATGGCATCTGGGAGCATAGTGGTTTTCTACAATGATTTCAATCGTTGGCATCATGAATATCAAACCCGATACTGATCTTCACGGAGACCACGATTAGCACTGATGTGGGCAGCTGTTGTCAGAATGAGACTGGCCATAGCTCGCCTCCCTTGGTGTCCTGCCACAGCGTTGTTCCTTATAAATAGCTATATCCCACCTGAATGTAACTTAAATTTGCTGGGAGAAGCAACCTATTTTTTAAAGTTAATCGCTATTTTTGTAGACCTTGCTTGACTTTTTTGGGGGAAGGGCAATGAAGCAGAAAAATGGCTGCTGGGTTCTGTAGTTAAAAATCTATATTTTTAGTCATAATGAGAAGTCTATTTTGATCCCTGTATGTAAAAGAAACCTAAATTAAAGATGGTTAAAACTCATGTTCTAGCTGTACCATGAAGAAATGAATTTTCCACCTGAAGCTTTACCTATAACCTTGAAGAATATATGATTTTAGCATACTGGAAATGAATTGTGATGTTTGGGGAATTTTAATCTGTACTATCTGTACTACACTTTGTCTTGTACTTTTCCAAATGATTGTACTACAACAGCACTGAAGTTTCTGGGAATCAATAGTAATATTTAAATTATGGTTAATGTAATTTTAAATTTTGAAAATTGTTTCCATCAATGTTACTATTCAAGCATGTTTCTAGGCCTAGACAATTAGTTCTTTTTTAGTTGTATGCTTTGTGCAGTTAAGAGAGAGAAATCAGCAACGGAGTTTGTGTTACATCAAGTGTGAATCCTCCTAGTTTTTACTTGGCATCTCTTTCAAAGCACACCAAAATGTGGATTGTTCCTCAAAATCAGAAAGGTTATTTGGAAACTTTAAACTCAAATTAGGAACCTGCAGAGGCAGGGTTTTTTTTGTTGTTGTTTTGTGTTTTTTTTTTTTTTAATAGATGCAAGTACCAAAGCACATTTCTGCTGTTTGACTGTGAAAGCACTAAAAAGGCAGATGTTTGCTGGTGCTCAGCCTCTATACAACAGCAGAAGCACTAGACTTGCAGGCTATTCTTCTCATTTTTCCACAACTGACTCCTGCAATACTGTAGCACACACCATATTCCTTTTCTGTGTACGGCAGGAACATCTTTTATATTTTGCTATCACCAAATCCAGTCAGATCCTGTCCAATCATGTGAAATGCTCTCTTTCTTTTAGGAAATGAAAAAAAAAATATTTATACTAAGGAACAATAAGTTATTTTGGTGTTGCACAAATCTACTTTTCTACAAGATTGCTGTGCAGAACTCTGTGAAAATATTTGTGAAAAGAACTGTTATTGTTTTGTAAGTCTGTATTGCATAAAAATCTTCTTTGTATGTTGTGATCTATGAGTTGAAATTTACATTCCATCTGTATCAATATATACGTTTCTCTAGCTGCCTATTAGAGCAGTTCCTGTTTTTCTAAGCATTTAGCTACTATCTCTTTAAGTAAAGATTTGGAATGAGAAAATTCAGTTTGAGTGAAGAAATTAAATAAAATTACATTTCTAATTGAGAGCTTTGGTGGGGTGTATTGGGTTCTTGTGGCTCAAAGTATATTCACAACGTGGAAAACAAGTGCTATGGATAATGCATTAACAAGTACTCTTGCTGTTTATGCGATGGTGACTAAGTTTTCTGTGCCCTCTACATTTGTAAGCTGTTATGGTGGTATTGGTACAGTTACGTTTATAAGTTTTGTGTAGCAGAGGAATGATCTGATTAAGTGAAGGCTATAGTTATGGCTGTGGTAAGTGCCAGGTATACTGAGGAATAGGATTTGTTATGCAAAACTTGTATTTTGTGTTTCCCTAAGTTCAACAACTCTCATGCCCTCTCATCAGAAGATTTTGAGTGGAAATTGGTATGCTCTTGAAGTGCAATTTGCATTTTTCTCAATCTAGGACTGGGTTTGGTATGCCAAGTGGGGAAGGAAAAAAAAAAGGAAATGTTGAAACATTGCTGTGGCCTGGCATATTTTGCCAAGTGGAATCCTGAAAATTTTCTCTTTATGATCTCCTTCTGACTTAAGAAACATTTAATTATTGACAGAAGTCATAGCCTGTGATCTTAGGGCCAAAATATTTCATGGGGAGTTGATTTGGTAGGTATGGCAGCACCAAAACAGTTTGCTTGTCCTGGAAAAGGCCCTGTTGATCATCAGGTGCTTTCCCAAAGTGAAAGCATAACTCTGTCTGTGACTCTGGTGCTATCCTGAGCTGAATCCAGCTGCTGGGAACACACTGGTGGCAGCTATGTGATGGCACTAAGTACTCCTCTGGGAAGCAGAGTACTTTCCTTCTTTGCAGTTCAGGGTTCTGCATATCACAGGTCTCCTGTGAACAAGAAAACCTTCACCTTCTGCTCCATGACCAAGGCTGGGAAGGCCTCACCTGTCCGGACTGCTTGGCTGGTGGCTCCGGTGAGTAGAAATGCTTCTCCTTCCACGGGTGAAGGCACACACCTCGAACACTGCATGGGTGCCTGGACTTCCACCTGGGATCTCAGCTCTGGTTGCACTAGTCCATGCCATGTGGCTTGTGCTGAGGTGGCAAAAAGGGTTAAATTTCCAGCTCTTCAGGTTGTCTGATCAGAGCAGCACCTGTGTCAGGTCCCCTGCCTGCACAGCTGGGACATCAACAGGTGCCAGGCATGAACCTGCAGCTGTGCCTGAGCTGGCATTTATTTGCAGAGTGTTCCTGAAGAGAGGGAGCTTTACAGAACAAGTTTTTCCCCAGTCCTTCATTTTCTCAAAACTTGGACGGAGCATTTATGAACAACATCTTTTAACCTGACAGTCTGGGTCTTCTTCTGTTCTGGTAAGTCCAAATGGGCATTTGTTAATTGTGGCTTACAGCTGGTCCTCTGGAAGGTGGTGTTTGTCACTGCTGGGAGTCAGGCTGCTTGGCAGCAGTGCTGTGAGTTTGGTTTGTGGGGAAAGGCTTGGCTCAAGTAGCTTGAAATTAGTTCTGTGTTTGTGGAAAATGCTGATGTTGATGCTACAGGTTCTGGTGGGAGGCGATGGTGTGTACAGAGCGGTGGTTTCTCTGAAGGAAGTTTGTGTTATGAGATACAGCAAGCAATGGTAAATGAATGCACTAACCCTTCGAGAATATTTTGTGAGCTCTTGGCCATGTTGTGCAGTGTGTCGTCAAAAAACTTCTACAGCTGGAAAGTGTGCCTCATGCAAAGTAGATAGATTTTTGCTGTTTCTGGTTGGAATTTAGTCCTGCTGTTCCTGCACCGATCTGCAGCAATTTGCTTCTGAAGGTTTGCTTGCAAAGCACCCAAAAGGAGAAATGTCCAAAAGAGTTAATCTGGTACCAAGATAACAGGAACAATTAACTTTGGGTTTTCTGCTGATGAAAGTTGTTATTTACTAGGAAAAAGAGAGTTTCATGCTACTGCAGTATAATGGTAGTTGTTTTTTAAAACTACTGTAAGAAGTTGGCATGGTTTCTGATTCCTCTTGTATTTCTAAAAGCATGCAAGTTGAATTTCTCTTTAGAAATATTATGGAGATCCGTTACTTGCTGTGGTGCTTTTAATGCATGGGATCAGGCTGGGAATTTTTAATGAACAGGGGAGTTTCTTCAGTTGTTCCACAGATCTGAACAACAGCAGTTATAAAAAAAACACTGTTTTGGTAGACAGCTGCTGTCCTGCAACAAAATTCAGTTTTCCTTTTGCTACTACAAGAAGTGAAATTCAAAACCAGGACTTCTGTGGGAAACGAGTGTTACTGCACCTTTAGTGAGGGCAGAATCTCTGTGAGGATGGAATTGCTGTTAGATGTATTGGGTAAGAATGGTGTAGATATGATGACCATCTAGATTGTAGCTTTTCCATTTTATGCATTAAGCTTCATCTTCACAGAAATCTGAGTGGCGTGTGCTTCTGTTGGGGCACATCTGTTCTGCTGTCTCTCTTCCATTTAAAAATAGTTCAAAGGGAATAAAGGATGACTATATTGTTATAAGAAGCTGGCTGCATCCTAGCTAAAATAAAACCAGGGATGGGCCCTTCCGCAAGTGCTGCTTTAAACCAGTGATACCTTTTCTGTATGAGGTTAGGATAGTTGTGTAAAGCTTGACATGAGGCACTCTCTTGGGTTTCCCATGCGATACAACGTTATGTGAAATCCGGAGTGGTTTACTTCTATGCAGAACCAGCCTAAAGGTCTTCAGTAAATCAATAAATTTAACAATGCATGTCAGTATTTATACACCATAAATTAAAGCCGGTCTTTAATTGCTGTGGGTCAAAAACTGTAGGAAATCGTTTCTGATTTTGTTTAGATTTACTGAAATTCAACTAGGCATAACCTAAAGACCTGCTATTAAAACACAGCCAGTCTCCTGAAGGGGAAAAAAAAAAAAAAGAAAAGATTGAAACAAAGTTTGAAGGAACCAATCCTAAACTATATCTGTGAACAGTTTATTTTTAGTGGAGACTTATCATAAAAAAGCATGTTATTATAATGAATATTTAGAATACTTCACCACTTTGATAAATAATGGGAAATACAACTGCTTTCTTGTAAATGAATTGAGATGCTATCAGAAAGCATACTCTTGAAATGCACAGTGACTTGTATTGCAAAATCTGAAATCACAAATTCCTAATTTGAGCTGTATCAGACAGTCAACTGATTAATTAGGTGTGTGTTTTGGAAATGATGCTATATTGCATGGAATTGGGGGAAAAAATGACTTTAATTGCTATTTACTAAATGGAAAGAGTTCAATATGATCACTTGCTACTTTCTTCGAGTTCCTTTAAATTTTTCTTCCCACTGTTACTTGGTGCACTGTGTATTGTGAGCTGCAAAGCACTGAAGTACAACTCAGTCTTATTTGTGTGTTTAGAATTTGCTGTGCCCAGCAAGACACATCCAGCAACAGATAGGCGGCTTTGCAGATTGCTCTAGTGTTTTGCTTTTTATCTTATTTATCATGTGTGCTAGTGATCCTTTTTCAAGCAAGCCCTGCTAGCTGCAAAACCATAATCAGACCATTCTGAACAGCGTGTGGAACTGTACAGTTGGTTTCTTTTTAAGCAAAGTGTTTAAATTGTGTTTAAATGTTTAAAGTGTTTTAACACTCTAAACTTCAGGATCTCGCTTTAATTGGCAAATGGTAATCTGGAGAGAATGGAATAGCTGGTGGTACACCCCGTTGAGGTTTTGCTTCTCTTAAAGCTACATTTTGTAAGATTCTCACAAATGTGACAGACAAAAGAATAAAATTCAAATGTCATTGGAAAAAATCAAGATCAGTAGCAAGTTAAGGAAAACTTCTTGGTGGATGGTGCCACCACAGCTTGCTTATTCAGGTCCTGCCCTTTTGTTTATTTTACAATGCTAATTTAGTTATAAAAAAATAAAAAGATTAAATACAAAAATGCCACCATAAATGATCACCTCCTTCTGACAGCAATCTCAAAAGCCACTGAAACCTATCCCCCCAATTATACAGATGTAGTTGATAAGTCCCAAACCAGCAGTGCCCTCAGAGGTTCCCCAAGGGCGCCGTGCCCCTCTGCTGCCTGCACTGATCTTCACTTTGCAGTAGTTCAGCTCCCAGGGATGTTCAGTTCTTCATAACTGAATGTGTTTTGTAAGCCCAACTACATACCTAGTTTTATAAATGCTAAACAACATTTGAAAATCAGTCCCACAGTTAATAGAAACAATCTGTTACTTTACTGATTCTAGGTAACACTTGCATTAGACATCAAAGCTGATGGCAGTAGGAGTGTTCGATTACCTTTTTTTTTTTTTTAATCTTAAAAGAAAAGTTTTACTTAATCAGCATTTAGGATAGGTTATTAGTTTTGTGCATTTCTGTTGCTTTCCAGTTGCCATTGTTATGTAGCTCAAAAGAGCTGATTAAACATAAAACATAATTTCCCACTTTTGAACTATAAAACCAAGATAATTGAAAGATGTGTGTATGTCTCTAATGGTGGATAATTCAGTGTATTTACCTTACTTTTGAGGTATCCTCTGGATTAGTGAAAGCATCAAACTTGGTGTCAGTGCTGTAATAATTAGACCAATGACTACCAGAGGAGAAGGCTATTAGAACTGGGATGAAATGAGGATGCTTGACTCGTTTGCTCCTTGCTTCCTTAACTTACTGGTTTAGCCTAAAACAATCAGAACCACCTCTGTGAATAGGAATTTGAACTGTGTTTTAAGGAGGGCACAGACAGCATTATATCAAGTCAATGCTTCCTGGCTAATGATTTTTTGATTTCAAGTAGATTAGGGAAATGACAGTCTTCTTGTAGGAACCAAAGCTGGGAATCCCTGTTGGAAATCATGGACAGTATCTTGCTACTGATCTCAGCACAAACCAGGGTGCAGGAGAGTGTCTCCTGCATCACCAGGGCCCTCCAAGAGGTAACGGGAAGTGTCTGGCATCTTCTGAAGGATGCCTGTTAGTTTTTGTTGTGTATTTTGCCACACTAGTTCTTATACATTCAGTATGATCTCTGAGTAAAGATAGACAGGAAAAACGACAGTGGAGTTTACTTTTGGAAGTCAATGTTGTTGCCGTAGTCTTCTTACCAAATACCCAAATCTTAGAACCTCTATTTCTGAGAGATTAATGGGGACTTGGAGACATGCTTCCTTGGATTAAGAGAGTGACCTTCCCCAGCTCAAACCCCACCACATACTTTTTGTTCCTAAATCCAGCTCTGGAACAGCACCAAGTACAAAGTCAGCACACCTTTTCTTCCACATGTTCTGCAAAGCTAGGGCTGTCAAATTTTTATTTCCATATAAATAATGTAATTTACATTTTATTATTTGTAAAATGTTACTCCCTTTATTCTGCAACAACTACTTGTTTTTGATAGCATTACTGCAGGAATAAATATGTCCTCTGTATGTTCAACTGTTAATTTTAAGAGTAATCAAAATATTTTAATAACAAATACATAAATATTTGTGGGATCCTTACAAGGAAAATGTAATTGTTAGAGGTGATATACAACTCTGGCTGTAAAATTAAACCCTTGGAATTTGGATTGAAACTGAAGTGCTTTGTGAGGTACTGTAGCCATAGAAAAGGTTTGATCAAATGAGATCCTGGGTGCACGCCAGTATAGTACAAAAAGCCTGTGGTTGTGTTTTTTAAAGGCAAGAAAGGGAAAAGTGGGAATCAAAAGTAGGTTGGAAGTATTTTCTGGTATTTTACATACATTTTTAACTTAGAGCATATATAATTATTAAAAATATATATATTTAATTTAGGAGAAGAAGCCACAAATCTATTAAATTCAGTCATTGCTTTCTCCTGCCTTCTCTTCCTCAAGTATTTAGTGAGATGGAGGGGGGGGGAAAAATGTCTGCATCTAAAAATAAAAGATCTCTGCTTGTTAATACAGTGCAAGGTAGGATTTAATGAGCTATGGAAATATTCTTAATGACTGTAAGCATGAGCCAGTGCTGGATAATAGTGCCAACATCATAAAACATCTTCTACCTTAATGTACTTACTGACAATTATTGTAATTAATTTTATAAGCCCAAGAATGGGCTGTAAGTTGTAGTGTATATGTATGGCAGTCTATGTGGTGTGTATGTATAAGGGTAAATTTTGACAAGAATCTTAATGAACCTAGTGTTATGTTGATTTACACCCAGGGTAGACTCAATTATGTTTCTAGATTTGAAATCTAGGACTCATGAACTGAGCCACTGGGATACATATGAAGTACTACTCACATTCAAAGGACCTACAAAGATAGGCTTTTTAAAAGATTTTTTTATAATGCTTTTTTTTTTTTTTTTAATTTAGACATGGTGGCAGTTGTGCTGGCACTGTTGAGTGTATGAAAATGCTGGTGTTTAATCACTATCTATCAAAATGGTACCTAAATTTCAGCGATTTTTATAAGACGAAAAACATGGCAGTCCTCTCTTGACAAAAGGATAACTTGAATTTAACGTTTCTCTAGTTGTTACTATGTGCTGATACTTTCCCTTTGTAGCAGACAGCATAGTTCTGTTTTACCTTTTATTTTATAATTTTTGCCTTCTTCCAGTAAGTGATGGACAAAGAGAGAGACTAAGTGAAAATGCAATAGATAACAAACCAAACAGGACTTAGGAGCCTTTGTTAAGTAAGTGTTTTATTGTTAACCGACACACCTTTATTTTGATGTTCAAAATAAATGTGTGATACCCATAGCTTTAACATCTGTGGCGTTAAATTCAGGCATGGAGAAGTGATGCAAGTTTCCTATGGTCATGGACTGAGTTAAGATCTTGCCCAGATATCCCACGTTTTTATCTGGTATGTTGGCCACATGATTGTTTTTCCCAGCTGTTGTCACTACTTTTAAGTGTCTTGGCCTAGTCTATCAGCTGCCTCTCCTCTGTGAATCTTCCATGTGACAAAATAGTGGTTCAACTGGCTGCTGATTATCAGTTAAATTTTCGTCCTTTCCTTTATTATGTGTATGAGGCTTTGTGGCTAACAACTTAGCTATTTCTGTTAATCTGTGTCAATTTTTCCTTTATAAAATAAGTATCTAGTCTTACACAGCTGAATATCAATCCTCTTAGAAAAAAACAGAGCTTAAAATAACCCAGTCTTCATCACTTTGCTGCTACTTCCTCCTTAATCATCTCCCAGCTCAGTAGCTCATCACTGTCTTCTCTGTCAGAGGCTCCCCTTCTTTGCTGGAGGTGTTTGGGTTAGCCCATTCCATCCGAAATTACACAGCTTTTCTTTACCTTATCCCAAGACTCCTTACCAAACTTAGCAATTGCATACGCATATCTATCCTGTGGACTCTCATTAGTTTCTGAGTAAGATTAGGCTTATCTTCATATTGTTGTACTGTACAAAAATAGAAATGTACTTAATTTTTTTCAAAGGCCATTCCCTTAGTCTCCCTTCATCTTGAAATCATTCCAGTGATCCCATTCAAAAAAAAGTTAACTCACAATAGCTAGTTGCAACTGTCCTTTGGTCCTGACCTAGCCCAACATTTTTATGATAGTTTATGACCTTCTCATATGCATTTTTTGTCAATATGCCTGTAAATCTCTCAGCTGTACTGTGACTTTTAAGTTATCAATTGGCACTTTGTGCACTTTGCTTTACCTTTTGAAGAGACAATTACTTGTGGTCAGTTATGTATTACCTCTGTCTTCTGTACATATCAAGGGACTTTAAAAGGTCATGGGAAATGCTTGGATTTGTTTTATGAAATCTTCTTGCTAGGTACCTAAATGGTCGGTCTCTCCACTAACAAAATAACTGAATTCTCAAAGAAATAAATGACCAAGGGTTTTAATTTTAGAAAGTTTATTGCAGGTCTTTCTTTTACAATTCTAGTAGAAAGTATAGCTAAGAAAGAAAATGATCTATGACCAATTCATAAGAACGAGCAAAGGAAAAGAATAAGCTGAATAGATACAATATTGAACTAAGCAGTATGGCAAAGATAAAACCTCATCTACCTGTGACTGCAGATTAAGGATAGCTGCTCCCCGATCCTTGTTTCCAGTGCCTGCACCAGGTGAATAGGGGGATAGCACTGACAAACCTCTGACAGCTACTTTTTGTGGGTAGCTTTTTTTTGAGGCCATTTGTAGTAGCTCCTCTAGCAGCTTGCCCTAGAACTAGGAACTGCTCCATCCATCCTAGCTTAGATGACATGCAGCAGGCTCTCCGTTCACAGCTCCAAAGTCATTTTATTGTAGCCTGACTCTGGAGAAAGGTATGGATGCGACATTTGTGATTAGGATAGAAAACAGCTTGAACAAAAAGGCTTCCTTGACTCCAGTCTTCATTACAAATAAATGTCCAGTGCTCATGTTCATATCCCAAGTCACTTTATTTAAATTCGCATTATCTAAGCACTACCCTGCAGCCTGCAAGTCTAAACAAACTTTATGCAAAAATTACCATCTTTCCCTGTATCTCCAGTGTTTGCCTCATGATATTTTACAGTTAGTACACTAATTTATTATTTTTTTTTGTGAAAATATGCCTCTTCAAGTTCGGTAGAAACTTGACTAAAAGTAGAGGCATCGGAATAGAAGGTGAATGTAAGTTTTCTTCCCTTGTCTTCCTCTCTTGCTTTTCTGAGAATCCTCATCAAAAGAACTGAATGGGGCCTGCTGCTAGAAGCAAAGCCTGGCAACTGTTCAGCATCTCAAATGCCTATATAAAAATATGGTTAGCTACACAGTTAAGTTAGTCTACTTACAGAGCCCAAGGCTGTGTGAATGCAGTAAATTAAACTAACACAGGTAACTTAAAAATCATCTAACATTACCAGAATCTTTCTCCCTACTGATGTTCAACAGACCGAGGGCAAAGAGCACTCAGAGGACCACATTTGTTCACCCGCCGTTAGAATTTCAGTCTCTCATGGCAGAGCCTGCCCTGAGCTTGCCACAGGAGGGTGCAAGAAAACTGGAAATGAACCATCATATGAAACGAAGAGTAACTGTGGCAAGAGTGCAGGGAGCTTCAGTTGCACTTGGTTTAATCAGTCCTACACACCAAGCTGATCCCCAGCAAACTCAGGAGACACTGAGGTGGGGAGCGAGGGGGATCTGACTGGCTCAGAAGCAGCAGGGAGGAGGGTCTTGGACCCAGTCACACGAGGATCATCAGCTGCAGCAGTAATTGCAGAAGCTGTCTCCGTTCCAGCTCTATCGGAGTCCTGACAGCGCTTGCTGCAGAAAATCTGACTCTCTTTATCTAGAGCTGTGTTCTAAAAACAAACAAGAAACCCATGGCAAAATATAAAAACCAGCAGTTAAATCAAATCCCTGAGGTAACTTCAGGGTTAAAATAATCTACAAGACATCAAGGGCATGCATTAGAGGCAGAAAAAAGGAGAAATAAAATTAGAAATCTTATTTAAATGTAGGTTTTTATGGTGCAGTCATTAGAAAATGCATATTCTAGACCTATGTTTGCTGTGATGGTACAAGCTGACAATTTTATCTTGCAAGTCTGATGTGGAAAAAAAAAAAAAAGCGGTTGTCATATAGTCTGAACTCTTCATACTAGCTTTTAGCAAAATTTATGTACCTGCAGTTGTGTGAATACAGGAAGTAATATAATACTTTTTAGTTTAAACATATAATTTAAATATATGTTTCTATAACCACAAGGAACGGAACTGTATCAGTTTTTGAGGGTGACAGATGAAAATGTAAGGAATTTTTCTATTTCTAAGTAGAATCCTTTTCTTGTTGAAAGAAGGAAGGTGAGCTCTCCTTCAACTGACAGAATACAGTAGCAAAACCATGTTAATGTCTGAATGCTATACCTGAAAATGCACAGGTTTAATGAAGAAGAGGTTATCCTGGAAACTGAGAACACCGTAGTGCAATAGGTGGATTATCTTAGAGTCTGTGGTGTCTGCTGAATCAGACAACTTTCATAGCCTCTGAGGGCTACTGCAATCTTATATTAAACCACAGTGTAATGTTTCATTTCTAGGAGGATATTTGAAGTGACCTAGAGGGAAATCTTGTAGTGCCTGTGTCAAAACTGTCTTTCAGCATTGTTTTCTAAGACTTGGAGGGACAGCACAATGGGTCTTGTTTCACAGCTTGAAGGCTTATATTGATCATTATAAAACCCTGTAAGTCTTGGCTTAACCATTTGCTTCATGGAAGCGCTTTAACTACCACTGATAATACAGATTTAAATTAGTACAGATTAAGTTTTTTGTAGTTCATTCAGTGATGTAGAGTGGTGCAAGGTATGCTTATTCCAGTCAAGTACATCTTGGGTTTTCTACAGTAATCTACAAACGTGTGATACTTGAAGTTAAAAGCAGAGTACAAATATGTGCTTCACTTTCATAGTGACCTCTGCGTATGTATGTGTAAGCATTGCAAGACACTGTTTTTTGGAGTCATATTTTGAGCTGGGATGTACTAACTGTGCAGTAGGATCAGGTGCTCTGCCTTCTCCTGAGCAATTAAAAGAAATTGCTACAGAAGACTGTTGTAATGTGATAATTTCTATGTATTAGTGGAATTGGTCTAATACGCTGTTTACTAAAATTTGTTGTTTTGATACTGAAATAATTTTCTGATACAAGTTAACCTCAGTATGTATGTGTTTGAGCCATGGTTTATTGCATCAAGATCACCAAGGACAAGGCAGAGAAAAAGTAATATCCTCTCTCCAAATTGATCATGTAGCTAAACTTTCATTACAGGGTACTGAAATTCAAATTTCTCTTTTACTTGACTTTGGCAAAGAGAGCTGGACTGGCATCTCCAGTTTCTCAAGTAGAGGACTTCTGTAGTTTGCAGGTATATGGAGGGCAGGTTGTTCTGGAATTGATCTCACTCAGAATCTCCTGCTAGAACTATTTTACTTTATATAACGATTAAAACTCAAGAAAAAGCTAGAGCCAGTTTACTCTATTCTCTCCTTCTGGAAAACACTACCCTTCCTACTGACAATTGGCTCTGGGAATGGGTCAGTTCCTTCTGAGTAGAACAGATAGAAGACATCGATCCATGTTAGATTTTCCTTAACACCAGTGATTCAAATTACTGTTTTGGATCAATGACAAGGGCTCCTACACCTGCCTCTTATCCAGCACACTGGAGGTACAAAGATCTCTTTCCTGTATTTTTCATTCTTAACTCTGCTTTCTGTTGTGTTTTGTTAACTCTTTTTGCATGCTATATGAGCAGGCTAGGTGGGAATCATCCAGCAGCCTGGTGATGCCCCTCCTCCCTGCAAGGCCTTCCTGACAGGCTTTTTAGCCCCTAGTACTGAGGATAAGAGCCCCTAAAAGGCAAGGGTTAAGTATTTTAAAGTGAGGGGGTTTCTTTTGTTCTGATTTTCAAGTTACAACAGAAGTCTACATGCATACAGGCACAAGGAGAAAATTCAATAGTTCCCAATTGAATTCTCTACTTCTAGCAATCAACTTTGCAAATGAAGCATGCAAGGGAATGTCTAGCTGAACTGTAGCTAGACTTTTGAGATTAGCTATGACATGCACTAGTTTTACCATTATCAACGTAGCTGCTATGCAGGCAGGCTTGCATTTCCTCTTTTACTTGCTGGAAAAAGAATTGTGAATAAATAGGTTCCTACTGTTTGAGTGGCAAGGCAAGGTATTTAAAAATGGAAAGGAAAGGAAGTACTTCCAGCTCATGCAGATGGTGCTGTCCTCACAGCAGCTTCTGATAGTCATTCACACCTTGCATATAGCAATACAACATATGTAATAAAATTTAGGATTTTTATTTATTTATTTTTTTTAGAACTGAAGAGGAGGTTGAATTTCACTGTTCTGGAGGAAGAAAAATTTTTGTTAAGTTAGGACTTGTTAAGTTAGGATTACCTTCTGACTAGCTCTGTTACACATGATGGCTGAGGCAACAATATTTTATGAAAATTCTTATTTCAGTAGTTTGGTTTTAGTTTTGTTGGTTTTGGTTTCTTCATAGAATTCCCACCTTTTCTTTCATCAAGCAATTCTACATTTTGTTAGTTTGGGCTACTCTGTGTCACGTTCACAAGGAACGTGTGCCAGCTGTCAGTCTGTTCTCTGGACATAGAAGGGTATCCAGTGTTGTAGCTTTGTGGTGTGAACAAGAGCTGATGTGTACTTTTTCTATTGCTTTCAGATATTCTAAGATGTACATATATACAAAATTGCTCTAAGGGGAATAGGCTAAGATATGTCTGAGGAGGTAAGAAATAACTAGTTATATTAGTGCTAGCCTAGCAAATTTCAAATATCCATCTCTTAATATAGAAAACTCCTTTGCAAGTATTGAGAAGATTTTATTTTAGCATTTTTGTGTGGTGGTAAAGCTCTTTCCACTTCAGACTGGCTGAACTATTTCTCCTTTTTCCTTGTGACAAACAGAGCACATGTATTTTTTGTGCAGCAGAACAAAGCACTGCAGTTAGTACGTACCATTGCCTTGGACCTACTCAGAAGAAAGCAATGCAGGCATTGGGAAAGGAGGAAAAAGGAAGGAAGCAAGGGACAGAAACTAGACTTACTTTAAGCAGAACTAACACAATTGCAGCAAATTTAGATTAACAGAACATTTATAAACTGACAAAAAAAAAATCAGTAATGAGTTAACAGCAACATGCTTTTAGGGGCAGAAAGTCTCCTGTGCAAGAACACTGAAGTAGGTATGTGCAGTTTTACTTATCTGCCACATGGTGGTATTATCTGCATTGGCCAGATGACAATATTTGAATGAAGTGATGCTAAAAGGGATTCTGTTAAATATATATTGCTGATTTAGCAATGCACTGCAATACACGAGAATTACAATACTGTGCTTGTCTGAATGTTTTTAAGTGATGATTTCTAGTACAAGTGAAGACCTTGTTAACTTGAAGATAACTAAATTTCAGTGCTCAAGATAAACCAGGGCAAGAAAAACAAACTGGGGGCTTAACTCTCATTAGATTACGCTCTTTTCTGAACGAGATGTTTCCCTTCAGCAGTAACTGGGAGCTGCATTCAGAGCTAAATAATTAATTGTTTACATCCCTCCATGCCGGTTAGGAGGAACTAAGGCAGAAAAAGGGAAAATTAAAATATAAGTTTTAACGACGTGTACTTTCCTGGCTGATGAGATGTCAGTAGTAACAGAATCAGGAAAAAAATCTACACCAATAAGAAGCCAGAAGCTACGCTGTGTCAGAGATCTGAGATAGGCTTAAGTGGCATGCAAGTTGGAGAGGGGCTGAGAGTTAGAATTAAAATTGCTCTTATTACATATAGTGCATTTTATACCAGTTTTCGGCTTCAGGCTTATCCATAGTCTCAACAGTATAAAGAATGAAGCTCTGAAGTCCCTCTCAAACTGTCAAGTCAAACTGTCAAATGAAATGCAGACAACAGCATGAACCTGAAACACATTTTCTGACTTCTCTCATTTTTATTTTGTTACCACCTTTCCATGTTAGATCTTTTGCCTATTTAATTCATATAAATGCATTTTCAAAAGTTTATATATATGCAGACATGTTATTTAAATTTGTCTACTCTAAGCTGATAAGAACAACTCTTTGGTAGCATAAGTGGGGTGGACTTCAAGTAATTAAGCCTATCAGGGAAGAAAGTCACTGGTACATTACTATCAGCAATGGCTTTATTTTTCTTTTAATAATGGAAGATATTCTGTGCACAGTGTGCACCCTTGCATTAAACCACAATGGACAGCAATAAGACAAGAATGGCAGTTCAGCCTCTAGAACTGTTGACTGTTTCTCTGCCAAAGTGACTGGTCAATTACGAGTGCAGTTCTGAGAACTGACAACAGTGAACTCAACTGCATTTCCTTTACCATGATTCATATATCTGCCTGCTGTAAGTACTGCTTATGTAAGTTAAGCTATATCATCAGGGTTCCTTCATATGCTTTGAATAAAGTTCCCCATTAGGGAACATATATGTGGTTAGACTGGGACAAAATTAATGTGGTAAATATTCAATATTATGAAAAATGTCCAAAAGGGATTCTGGTTTCCCCACAAGCATAGTATTGAACAACAGCATGCTCAGGATCAAACATTGGTTTGGCATCTGGGAAGAGCCAACTTAGCTAACTAGTGATTAATATGATTAAAAACAATATTGCAGCTTTTATAATGAATAATTTCAAATCATATAAACTCCATTTCAACATACTACTACTTAGTGTTAACACGTATCTGAAAGCTTGCTTTTATAGCTCAGCTAGCACGCTGTGGTAGACTTGGTTGCTCTCAAGCGATGATGGGAGAATCCACACAATACACAGATAAAAACTAGAATTAGAGACTATTCTAGCTTTGCTTTTGCTATTCTTGCACCACACACGCTCATAGAGCACTGTTAGAAAAATTGTGAAGTGTAATATAGAATGTATAAAACCATTTAATTTCACTTACCATGATGACAGAAACCCCAGCAGATGTGTTGTTTTGCTTGGGAAGGGTGTTGTTAAAGTGCTGCTTCAGTTTACCTGTTACTTCAGCTTGCATATTATTCTCCTGGGAAGCATCATCCTGTGCAAGAACAAACGTAATAGTGAAGCTAGGAAATAGTAATAAAACATTTAACGTAACTGAGCAAAAGAGAACTTGTATATTATCTGGAGGTACTTCCTCTGAAGTAATCATTTAGATAAGCAGCCCAAAAAGAATGCCCTCTCATAGATGAGCTATGGTTCAAACTGGTTAAGAGAAATTACATAGGAAAGGAACGTAGCAGCTGCTGTTTTATTTATGACCTATTTCTTAAAACGCCATGTGATACTGTATACTCTCAGTCCATGAATTTGTCCCACTATTTTAAGTTTTATTCAAGCATTAACTATAATGTTAAAAATAAAAAGCATATTTGTCAGTTGGTTTTATTTATATCAAGATTTTAAATGGCCCATCACATCCCCAAAAACGTGGAAACAAAATACAGTGCCATAAGTACATTTGAAAGGAGCTGTTACGAAGAGAAATAATCATTACAGTTGTTTTCTCATGTTTGAGGGAACTCCATATATCATATTGGTCTCTCTTTTAAAATGTGTGTGGAAATAACGGTTGGCTATATACATGTAAACCTAATATTTATTAATAAAAACAGGATTTTAAATCAGTAAGCAGTGCACTTTGGTGTTCCTTCTTGCTGCAGTTCAAAAAGATGAAGTACCTGGCTGTCATCAGCTTAGTGCTTACGTGAAAAATAATATATTATTTACTAATTTTATTTCTCTTGTGAAAAAATAGGCAATAGTAATTTCTTTTAAGTAGCATTGCAGCAAGATGTCAACGTGCACAATAATTCTTTATTAATAGTTAATAAATAACAATAGTTAATAATAGTTTATTAATAGTTGCTCTATTCTTTTAGAGCACAGTAGCTAACAGAACTGTTAAGAGCTGTAGCTTACTTCAGACTTGTGCTAAACTCTTTAACATTTGGAAAAGGGACTAGTGGTTCAATAAACAGAAATGGGCATAGCAGAATCATGTTGCTGCTTCTGAGAATTACACTGTAATATTTAGTTTTATAGATTTAATATTAAATTAGAGACAAAAAAAAATATACTTTACTCACTGACACCCAAGGATGGCTTAGGATTTGTGCAGCTGTATATCGAGCTTCAGCATTCACGTGTAACATCAGGCTAATTAACTCCTTTGGAGAGGAGAAGAAAAAAGAAAAATAAGAGTTTGAGTGGAATGGGGAAGGGCATTACAATAGAAAAGAGCTATCTGCATTGAATTCTTCTCAGTGCAACTACTATTGTATTCATGATTCACCGACTCTTTTAAAACCAGACAAAAAGTAATCATTGCAAACATCAGCGATAATGTTCCAATTTGTTCTCCCCTCGTGCAGGGGACCAGAATGAAAACAAACCTGGGACAGACATGATTCCTCTATGGGCAGCGTACATAGTCACCGTACGTAAAGAGGACAAATCAGAGGTAAGAAACTTCATCAGAAATTCAAGAAACAGTTGAAGTTATTTTAAAACTACATTCTCCTGTGTGTTCCACTAGAAGAATAAAAGGACATTTAACTCAATTTGTCAGCTCAGAATCATCCAGTGTAGGAAAAGGCAGATAAGTAGGGGAAAATACTTAATTACATGATTAAATCAAAAAAAAAAAAAAAAAGGGATTGTGGTTTTCATTATGATTTGTTTGCAGCTTTAATCATGTTTTAGAGTCACTAGAGCAGGTGTCTTCAGCTTTATCAAATGCCTCCGTGGACTTTTTGTTAATGGTAAAGCTATGTTGCTTATGGATATGATAAAGCTTAAAGAGGTCATTATTGCAAAGCAGACAAGTAGAATTTAAAAATAAAACAATCACCCCCCCCCCCCCCCCCAACTTTCTTCAATTGTTTATTGCTATGTAACTAACAGCTAATTTACTGGTGTAATTCCTGGTTCTACAAGCCTATCAATACAAATATTTCCTTCTACCTTATGAACAAATTCATGTAATTAGAGCCAAATTCCCCTTTCAAAAACTTTTTATAACCTCCAAATTGCCAGTCATATGCACTCCTTAAAAGTACTTCAAGAAGACTAGTCATCATTTCAGTTTTGAGAAAAGGCTTCTTCATGCAAATAACATACAAACCGTGAGGTTTCTCAACCAGCCACATCACTTAGGCTGTGTAAATCTGAAGTGAAAGATGGCTTCTAGTACCAAGATTGAGGGCCTTGTTTGTTCTTAATGAAAGTCTGGAAGAGTAGGAGGTGACTGGAGCTTGGGAAACACTGGCAAATCAATAAATTTGCTCTCTTTTCAGGTAACAGCCATTGAGAAATTCAGGAAAAAATGCAACTTCTCATTAGCTGGATAATAAATAACCTCTGTGTGCTAATGAGAATCTTTAGACATCATTTAGAGAACATTACCTGAATTAACTTGACAAGTGGGGTTTAACATTTGAAACCTTTATCCTACAGAATCAATCATTTTAAACACAAACGTCAATGATAACACAAGAACTATTAGCAATGGCAAATAAGCTGGCTGCAACTCTTGGAAAGTTGAGTAAAATAAGTGGTAAAATAGGAAAAATTATGTCAATTGTATTCGGTCCACGTAGCAATCATTCTTCTTTTAAAAGAATGTCTGGAGGGGAAAATCCGGAGATGGTTATGTCATAGTGGAAGTACTGAACCTGCTATAAATGGTCCTTCATTAAGTAAACCCAACAACATGATGTTCACTGAATGCAATTGCCATTTTGCTATACTTACTTATTCACTCAGACAATAACATGATAGTAGGTCTGCTAAACCCGAGCTTTCATCAAGCACTATTAAGCTAACTAAAAAGGCACAGCAGCTGGAAGAGCAGGTAAGTCTGTTCTGAATCTTCTGTTCTGCATTTTCAACAGGATACAGTCTTTTCAGTGGCTTGTCAGAAACTGTTTTCCATGTTAGACAATGTATCATACCTTTGCTGAATCAGTGATGTTATCCCAGTAGGGTGAAGGAAATTCCAGCTTCCCAACGAGTATCTGATCAAAAAGGTCTTCCTGAAGGTTGTTTTCACTGTAGAACAGCAACAATTTAAAAAGATCAGAAGAAAGAAGTCTGGCATGAGTTGTTTTTTTTTAATTTGATTTTGAAATGGAACAGAAATGATGTTTTATCAATTATTACAAGCACATAATTTGCAGGCTTATATAGTGGCAGTACTTCTGAGGTTTTTGCCATAGTTACACTATCAGGAGTGATAAGAACAGAAAAATAATACTTCTACTGGAATAGAGACTACATAGCTAACACATCATGCAGCGACAGTAAAGGTGATTCAAAAATAAGTCACTTGCCAGCCTACCTCTAAAGGACCTGCCACAAAAAGACTACGACAGGGGAAGAAGTGTAGTGAAACGAGCCTCTTCTACTAAGCTAGTGCAACAGGAGAATTTTCAAAAGTTAAAGAGATGATATGGAAAACACATGATCCACTGAGTACTGGCAGGTTACTGAGGGGATAAGTACCTTTTTATCAAAAGTATGGTATCATAAATATTCAGGAAGCAGAGGCAGTGTTTTTGTGTTTGTTTGTTTGTTTGTTTTTAAATTGTTTGTTGACCCCAACTACTGTGAACATCCACTCAAACTCTGTTATAAACAACGTAGTTTTGAGTTGGTTTTGCAACAAATACTTGTTAACCTTTTATTAAGTCCTGATTCTGATAGCATAGTATGGACATTTTGCCTTGTCAGCCCAAACTCTATTTGAAGCAATTGTAATTTATTTGTATAATATAGCTTTCAAAACATGTTTTTTAGTTTTAAGCACACTAATAACATGCAAAAAACAAATACCAAAACTAAATGATAACTTTTCCATTGACTATAATTTATAATGTATTCTTTGCAATATATTTGGTCTGGTGATTTTTAGTTAAAGTAGGTGTTTTGCTGTAAAAACAGACAAACACTATTTGCAAGAATAACGGGAAGGGGAGAATTCCTGATTAAAATGTGCTAATTCCTTCTCATTCCCTGGCAACAAAAATTACCGAGGAGCAAAGCACATCCATCTGACTTTAGTAGACTTTATGCATACTGGGATATTAAGCAGCGAGAATCATGTTAACAAACTTCATCAGCCATATGAAACTTGCCAAAGAAGATTAACAAAATTAAAAATGCAACATAAATAAATTCTTCCCTTCACCTCAGTATACTATTAACTTTTTTTCCCTTAACAGTAAATCAGTAAGATGCTGTGTCCAAGCAGAAACACAAGAGGGCAAAATATACTCATTCATTTAACTAGCTCCAATGTAGCAGACAAAAGGAAATGTAACTAGGCTCTCACACCACATCCCTGAACACAGCAGTAAGCCAGCTGCTCCTATAGAAAATTAAAGAAATAAAATCCCAAAACATGACAAGAGAGACAACTGAAACCAATTTTATAAAGGACCAAGCAGGTAAAGGAAATGTATCAGTCTAATCCATTTTTTTTCCAAGGCACCTTTTCCAAGGAGACAGATAAGGCTTACTTACAGAAAGGAGGTACAGCGACACTCACCTGCGAAAAGGTGGAAATCCACATAACAGTATGTATGTGATCACGCCTGCAGCCCAAATATCTACCTTTAAGCCATATCTGAGGAAACAAGATTGCGTTACTTGTGCTCAGTTGAAAAATAAAACTCATTTCAATCAAACAGTTGATGAAAATTACATGAACATGCATTGCGATCCTACTATAAATTACTTGCTGATGAGGTGGATTTTACTTAGGGTCCTTCACACACTTAGGAAGCCCTGATAACATCATTTTCCACAGAATTCCTTCCCTGCCCCCCTCACTACCCCGATTCAATTCAGCATCACAGTTTCCCAATCCAGAAACACTGACGATAAAAGACAAGGATGCGCCCTAGTCCCCACACCGGAGTAACTACCTCTGACATTATTATGTGTTGCTAAGCAACAAGAAAGATTCTCCAGTTTCCTAAATGAATGAGTAACACAGGGATAAAGAACTGCACCTTTCTTTTAAAGCACAGAAATTAAAGCACTAGAGGTCAACAAGAGATCTTTTTTTTTCTTATTTCTTTTCCTATTCAGTAGCTTCAGTTTGTCCAAATGTAAACCATGCTGATGAAATGCACTTTGACATTTGAGATCACTGCAGCGCTGAAGTATTTGTCAATATGACAAATGCACTGAACAATGCTTGAAACAATGCAACAAACCTTCCTCCATTAGGAGGATCGAAGTCACAGTTAAAGCAAGATTCAGCTAAGATGAAATGGAGAGCTCTTGTCTAGTAGGATAGAAGACTGGTTAAGTTCTGCCATTTCACAAAATTATTTTGTATTTATGCACCCACCTGTTTAAATACAGAAAAATGGGGTTGTTTAATTAAACCAACAGGGTGAATGGGGAAATTGGCCTCCTTCAGGAGCTGAATGCTGCCAGTTTTCTCATAATTATTTTGGTTAAAAGAGATGGAGGACCATCCTATTAGAGGGACCATCCTATTAGAGCATTCTAGTTCTTACAGCAGTGAGGAGCTACCTGCCAAAAATATCTGGTTACAAGACCTATGTCTTAAGTTACTTATCCTCACCCTGTCTCTGCAATGATTTCTGGAGCCACATATGTGGGCGTACCACAAACGGTATATAAAGGTCCTTCAACCACAGTTGCCAGTCCAAAGTCTCCTAGCTTCAAGGACTTGGTTCCATCTGAATATTCACAGACCTAGAATTGGGAATAGAGAAACAGAATGGTGAAGAGGATATTTGCATATTTTTTTTTTAACCTTTTGATTTTCTTGGAAAATCATCATCGTCACACTGAGACGGTAGGAAAAAGATGTAACTTCAATAGCCCTGTGTTACAGCTGGGTTAAGGTCCATGATTCTTAAATGTGTTTTAAGCTATAGACTTTCTAAGAACAGACTTCTCTTGACAGTCCAGCGATAAGTAATCTCAATTTGGAAAAGGAAATATATGAAAATATTTTCTTGCTATAATTTACTCTGCTTCTGGACATTCTAGTCTTTACAAGTTCTTAAAAAGCCAAGAACTTAATTTCTCTTACTAATATTTCGTAATTTACATTAAACTTAAACAAAGATGGCTATATTATACATTTGAGAAATGGTAGGTTGCTGTCCAGGACACTCGGAGTAACTTCTTAATGTGACTGACATAAATGTCCAAGAAAGAAAACAAAGGAAACTGTATACCTCTTGGCTCCAGTTAGGCCGTGTCTTTGCACTACTGTAAAACCATGTTATGTACCTCATCTTACACTGAAGGAATCCTGGTCTCTATAAAGACACCTAGACTAGAACAGGAATTGGCACATTATGCTTAGAAATGAAACAAAGCTTTGGCTGAAAGACAGATTAATTAAGCTCTCTGTTCAGCTTATGACCAAGCTTTTTTCATCTAATAATACTTACACTTGCTAATAAATCCTGTGCGTGGAGATTTCTGCTGTATCTAACGTATCTTTTATTTCTATGTAATTTTCTAGAGACCTAGATAAAATTACATGATAAAGTGTTTTAAGTACGTCTTGATTGCTAGCTCTAAAGCTACCTAAATAAAATAATCTACTAGGGAAATATAGCACAAACTTCTAGAGTCTTTATAACTGTTGAATAGATTGTTTTTCCATCCCAAAACAAGCGACATTATTTTGAAGGCTGTAATAGTTTTGTCTTACTTTACATAAACATCTTACAGAAATTGTTTCTTGATGCACACCTTTCTATGAGCAAAGATTAACATAACATATTCAATAGTCTATTAAAAAAAGTGTTTATGTAAGAATGGAGCGAGCTGTTACTTAAACTGTTATGAAATCTCCATCTTCCTCCCCATTAGGTTTAATTTTGCTTTCTACTGAGCAATGTCACTTCCACCAATGAATCCTCGTGCACTTGTTTCTCAGCATGAAATTCAATGTAAGTATATTTGTAAAGTCAGAGCTCCCATCAGAAAACACTTAGAGACTACAACTGGGCTCATTTGTTTTGGACAATGTCTGTGACTACAATTTTTTCCAGCTTTTTTCCATGACTGGAAAGAATGATCATCACATACAAATAAACTGAGAAAAGTACATCTGTTCTGCTACGTTTAAGTAAAATGAAACATCTGAAAACAATACGTGTCAGATAATGGATTTTGCAGGGGAAGCAAGAGTCCAGATAACCTTCTACAAAGGTAGCTGTTTGAAAAGCAGCATTTATAAGAAAAAAAATATTTAGAATCAAGCTGTCACTTGACCAATCTTTTCTGGTCCTAAGATTTCACAACTGGCAATGGCTCAGTCCTTGTGGTTTGGTTGCTTCCTGAATCCAATATATATTTACGCCCATTCATAGACAAACTATGCTCAAAGGAGAACTGCAAGCTGTCTGGACAAAGTCTGAAATGAAACCAACTGAATTAAAAGTGGAGTGCCAACACTATAATAAATAATCACACTCACATCCACAAACACTCATCTGCTCTGCCCCAAATAACAACTGAAGAAAAGCGATTTATCTACAGAAAGTCTGAACAGTAATATGAAACTTTTAGCTGTGGACAGTTTGTGTAATTGTCATTGTCAAATTCCAGAAAATTTTCAATATATCCTATCGTCTCCATTGTTACTTTTTAAATTCTACCTTGAAGACTGAAGAACAAACTTGCTGCAAAATATCTGTATGGCTAATTCTGATAACATCCTAGACAATTCACTGTTATTTGTTATCTGGTAGTGCTACTCTTTTCTTCTGCCTACTTTCCACGATACAATGCACCAAATGGATGTGAACAAATACTTGTTCACCAAAACCAGAAGAAAGGAAAAGGTAACAGTTCTCAAACATAACATTTCTATGGAAGTAGCAAAGTCAGTCAACTACCAATAAATAACTTCCAAAAAGATATCCTGGGAAATACAGTCTGAGGCTAGAGACACATGTAAAAGCCCTTAAAATAACCAAATGTGACTGCACAGCTTGCTCTGAGTAAGGTGCAATATTGTCAGATCAGCACAGTAGAAATGGTACTTCCCCTCAGCTTGTTCCATGACACAGCAACAAATTATTCCCTTTTTGAGACCATGGCTATGCTGACTGTTAAATTATGGGTTGGGGTGATGTTTCTGGTTCCTTGCTCTAAAGAAATAAGAGAAAAATGGCATGGCAACTTTTAGCCACGGTGCAGCTGGAGCAGCTGTTCATTGGAGATGTCTGCCAGCTATTAAATCAGACCATAAGCCTCAAGCAATTAATATGCGAGGGACCAATCCCAGAATGCAGATAAATTTCAAATATAATACAAAAAATATAATTACATACTTGCAATTTATTGTAGCTGCCAATCTGTAGGTCACAATCAGATTGGAATATCTAGTCAGTGAAAGATTTTTTAAATCATAGGAATGTTTTACCTAATCTTAGTCTCACAGTTGCAGTTATATTACAAGAGTTCAGTAAAGAGGAAGCTGACTACGAAGTATCCACGGTTCTGTGCAGATACAAGTGCATCTTACTCAAAAGCCCCGTAAAGAATCTAGCACATCTTGTTCTGAGTTATTTTGCATGGGAAAGAAGGTAGTTTCTAATAAAAAGAAAAGCATTATATGACAGTAATAACAAGAAAAAAAAGACAGATCAAAAGCAAAGGAAATTATAAGGACAAATTGCATATAAATTAATACTGGTTTTGTCCTTAAAGTAAATGTTTATGTTGTTATGATTTCAATGGGATCTAGGTTCTGGAACACAGAACTCCAGCATCTCTAGAATGGCTGAATTTCTTTGGTTTCTTCAAACAACTGAGTAACACTAAGGCAGCAATACCTTCCTTCGTTCCTCTGTATAATTCATATCATTAATGGAAATGTTTTTATCCTTGATACAGCAACTTCATATCCGCTATTACTCTTATAGTTTGCATTTTTGAATGCATGACTGGTAAAGAGAACAGAAATCAGACAGCTGGGTGACCCTGTGCAAAAGACCTAGCTACTTCCAAGTACAGGTGGCAATTGATGGGAAATATTTGCATTTACATTCAATACCAGTATGCTATCTTAACATGCTGACATTGTAATCACTGTGAGTAAGTCTTGCATCTGTCAAGAATCTCTTTAGGCTTCCTAGACATAAAGAACATTGTGCCTATTTGTAACGTATTCAAATACTAATGACAGCTTAAAATTTCTTTGGACTGGCTGTTTTTGAAAAGGTGCTGAAAATAGGTGAAACTTCCACCTTCATTTTCTTTATGTGCTATGCTGCTGTGTCTACATTTTCCAGAAGCCTCCCCCTCTTTCTTTTGCTAAACAATATAATTTATTTGAGGGCTGATTTCAGTTGCTAAAGACTGCCAGTGGAATTGGTTGGGAAAGAATTGACTATTAATTAGAAAATATTTTCAGCTTATCACCGCATTCTTCTAATAGTTCAAAATTTGCTCTGGGATAATCCATGACTCCTTGCTAAATGTGATCGACAAACACCACAGAAGGCTTTAAGAAATGCCTATCAAGTGTTGATGAACACTACTAGCATTTCTGCTGACAGTGACTCAAGCAGGGTTGGTTGTTCAGTGCACCACATGTGCTATCTCATACCCAATATGTAATACCTGATCATCACCTCTATATAAGCAAGGCAGCACCCTGTTCCCATTCCGTGCACTGTATCCTAAGCAGTTCCCAAAGCAGATTTCATGGTAATTCTTGTCAACAGATTCATCTTATTTCTCTGCTGAGAATAAAATGTAGTCAGTGACCTATCACAAAAAAAATGTTTGTACAGAGTTGGTTCAGGGCTAGAATACTGGTAAGTCATCAGAAAGATGTTCCTACTATGACAGGGAAAGAAGAAGAAAAAAATTTGCTTAAGAAAACCATATGATCACTCAGAGAAATGGCACTCAGCCCACCTTCTCTCCCACTTGCTAAATGTAATAAATAATTCATCAACACAGCTTTAAAATTCATTGTTCTGTGAGACAATATTCCCACTTATCCAAATGGCAGCCAATCGAAATGTAAATAAAGATAGGTCTAAGGACATGTTTGAGCACAGCTCATTTGGGTTATGGTGATTACTATCTTATGGCAGAAGATTTATTTTATACATACTTATTCTAAATTAATATTCCTCACGTTCTCTACTCAGCTCTTTGACATTTATGTACAAGCATTTGCATTAATGAGAACAAAGAGATAATATTAGAAAATAAATGGGACATACCAGGAGATTTTCTGGCTTGATGTCTCTGTGCACAATGTTGAGACCATGAAGGTATTTGAGTGCACTGGCTAGATTGTAGACCATTGCGCTCCCATCTCGCTCTGTGTATTTTGTAGAAGAAGTGATAGCATCAAATAGGTCTCCTCCCTAAAGCCATGGAAAGATAACAGATCGCTTCAGGAAAAATAATTAAGATGTTGAAGATACCTTGTAAAACACCATATAAAATCTTCCTGTACAAAAGACACGCTTGGAGGCCTGTTAAATAGTTTAAAAAAGAAATGATGATTTTGTCACCAAAATACTATACTGTGACTTGGGTCATCCACAAAGCACAGCCCTTTTTTGGTCTTGCTTTCATTCTATTGATCTTTCTATTTCTGATTACTTGTTTATATTACATACATGCCTACACTTTCCATTTTCAACTTACCAGTGTAATATTACTTTCATATAGCAAAAAACAGCTCTGATTTTGCATAAAGCCTAAAGTAATGTAAATCCAATAGTTTAAAAAAAAAAAACAACACCACCTAACATAAAACAAAAATGTAGCAATTATAATGAACTACAAATTGAAAATATTGGATATATTGTGAAAATGTCAAATAAATATATCTAAACAAGATGCCTTTGAACTGCAGAACTTCTAGGTGATTTCAGAGTAGGCCAGTTATGGAGTCTCTGACTAGGATACCCTATTTCTCTTGGAATATACAACAACACGTAAATGAGTTACTGATGCAGCATTTCCAGTCATTGCCATGAATTTTACGTGGGTGTCTCTGTGATGGTTACCCTGGATACATCTGTAGGAGTGATTTATCTGAACAACTGTGGGTGGCATTCCAAGCATTTCAGTACACGTGGAAAAGCAGCAGAAATTCAGGAACTATGCACCAAGATGGTAAACTATTAAAATATTAAAAATAAAAAACTTTCTTTAAAAACAGAGATGCCTCAATTACATAAAAATAACATCTAGAAAGGGAGAGAAATAAGATGTTACAAAAATTATGAAATCAACAATTACAGACTTTCTTCAGAGTTTCCCAAGCTGGCAGCCATTCTAGTGGGAACTCCTGAATCTAACAATGTTTCAGACAGAAATAAAAAGTGATGAGTTGCACTAATTTGTACCTCACCTGCTGATCAACCCTATGGGCAGTGCTGCTCTGTATGCATACAGCACAGATAAGAGAGAGTGCAGAAATAAAATTCGATGCAACTTACATATTTGATTCACAAAGTGACAGCAGAATGGAGTTTGAGGGTTTTTTTTTTCTCTGTACAAGTACAATAGCACCATCAAGTTTTTGGCCAACTGGACATAAGGTGAGTGAATGTTTGATACCAGCAAAAGAGGTGAGATTTTTTAAGGTTTAATTTTAATGGAACATACACATTCAAGTTTAGATTATTTGTTGTATCTACAGTTGACTAAGAAAAACTAATTAAAGAGAATTTGTTCCTTTAAAGCAAATGATTAAAAAAAGATACTAGTGAAATAAATGCAAATGTTCCGTTGGGATACACGCACCACAGTTAGCTGCTGCATATTCTAAACATGCTATAAAAAACACTACCCGCTTCTCTCTAAGTTGTGCATATACTTTGCAAAATTACCTCAAAGTTGCGTGCAAATAGTCTAATTAAAACTGAAGAGACGTAAATCCCGTGAATGTAACTGACAAGAATATTTGCATGATTAAAAATGGAGGTTGCCACTAAAATCTTATCTGATTATATCTTCTAGATATGTTTCTCCTAGACATTACATCCTTGACTAGCACAGTGAATTGTTTTCATTTTTTTAAACCCTTAGTCTTACCTTTACCAACTCCATTACCAGATAGAGTTCTGTTGGGGTGTCCATTTCTTCTATCAGCATAATGATATTTGGATGCTTCACTTGACGCAGAATAGAGACTTCATTTTCAATCAGGTGTTCCTGGTCAGTAAAAGAGTAGAGAGGTTTATATGAATAGACACAAAATGCCCAATTTCCTTTTCCTTTGATCAGCTCTTCAGTGAGCACTCATTTTGATATTTCATTTATGTAGTAAAGAGATAACTCTCTGCTGCTGGATTTTAATTTGTATTTTAGCCCAACTGTACATCATCAGTTAATTTAAAATACCATATTTCAAACACATAACCCATGGGTTATCACCAAAAAAAGACCCCGGAACATGACAGCAATTTGGGAAGTGCAGGTTGTAGTCCTTATGTGGGTATTAAGAGGCTCAGAACCTCAATGAACCCGGATCATTGTAGCCTGCCACCCCCAGCAATAGTTAACATGTTCTTGATCCACTCCAGCTCTCACCTGTCATTTAGCGTAGGTTACTCAAGGACAGATTACCTAGGATTTAATTTCAAGGACTGGCACTATAAAAAGGACATGGATTATATATGTGAAAAATATGATAACTGATTTGGTTATAGATTTCAGTTCATTTTATATGTATGTTCAGATTTACAATCTGCAAAATAGGTACCTGCTCAGTTAAGTCAGTGTGGCTCCAACAGCTTACCAGCACACCGATTGAGTTTAATTTCCCCTTCCTTATACTTTTGAGAAACTAATGAGTTTCAAGAACTACTTTCAGAATGTTTTGTTCTCCAATGCATCTTAGCACTTGGTTAACACTGGAGATTGAAGAAAACTACATGCTCCTTTCAATGGAAGAATGATTTGCATTTTTTGTTATAAACGTTGAAATACAGATACTGCATTTAGGGTTCCCTTTAAGTAACAATGCCTGCTTAAAACAGAAATTTCCTTTTCTTTGGCAGATATCAAATCATCTCATCAAGTTTGAACTTATTCATGTTTAATGCACTGATTAGTACCATGCAATTCATGCATTTGTGAGCAGAGCACGAGAAGTAGATGTGATCCACTGTGCATAAGCAGTGATTAAAGATCTTATGCTACTTTAACTTCTATTTCCAGGGTTATTTATAGTGGTCTTGCCAAAGCTTTATGTGGCTATGTAACTCAGAAACCACATGCCATGTGTGCATCTCACTTGGTGAGTATGGTGCGGCATATATGGGTTCAACAGTCACACCTTTGAAATTCAATTTGAAAGAGCATCAATTGTCATTCTGAACAAACATATGTCTGCTCCAAGCAAACGTGCTCTGGAGAAAAACACAAAACAAAACACAAACAAACATGAAGCAATTTTGTTAAACACAATGCTGAATTTCATCATCAGACAAAAGTGAACAGCCACAGCATACTAAGCCTTACAGATGAAAGCCTGTAAATTCAAAACTAGTGTTAATAGTCCAAACAAAACCTAGAATCTTATTATAGATTTTCCTACCTAAGGAACAGGTAACATACTCAATTTATTATATCCATTAACTCTGACTTAGACACTATGCTTCACCTACGCCTTCTTCACTTAACTTGACTCAATTGTTAATTGTTTTAAATAAAAACCAAAGCACAAGTGATCTTTATTTAAAATCACTACTAATAATGTTCATTTAAAAAAGACTCCAACATGTTGCTGAGCTACTCTTTTGATGCCTGTCTTACACATGCTCACTAGTGTATAGTTACTTATTTTCAACCACACCAATGGTTTTGTCAAATTTTGTAATTTATAAAAATAATACTAAAGCTTTTTATAACATTCTCCTGGATAGTACAGTATACATTTTAGTATACATTCATATGCTTTATTTACAGATAAATTAATGTATAATTAACATTTAGTCTGCTTGTAGTCAACTGGATTCAAATTTTAGGACATCCAACATAAATTGCTAGAGAGCAGTGAGCAACTTACAAGGCATGCATATTTGGTTCAGACTGTTGTTTTTAAGATAGGGCTTATCTTGGCATGTGAGAGAGGGTGAGGAAAGACGAAGCTGTAGCAAAATTTAATTATTTTATTTGTTGAAATTCTTTCTCGACAGTTCTGGCGCTGCCCTAACAGCTATCAGCATCCTAACCACAGTCCTCTGTTTACACACACACACACACCCATAAACAGCTATACAGATACAGGTCCTTTCAAAACAGACAGGTATATACATCCATAGGTTATTCTTCTTTTGTTCCTTTTTGTTTGTTTTAAAGTGGCAAGAATGCTTACTAGAAAAAAAAGTCTAAAATCTACTGCATAGAAAGGCTTGTCTATCTCTGGACCACTCCAATTTATGATATTTAAGAGGCTGACTCAGAGAAGTAATAGAAACATCTGAAACTGCAAGCAGTAAAAATCATCCAGAAGTTTTCTTTTGCAGTAAACCACAGTAGCTTGTCCTTCCAACAGCCAAAGAAACGCCAACATGTAAACCTCAGAAAGGCAATTCTAGCACTGTTTTTCTTGTGGTTATACATTTTTAAGATTCCTTTCTAAATTCTCCCTTAAATAAACTTAGAGAATATGAGAAAAAGTGATGGGGGGGGGGTAGGAACATTCATCCCCTACTACCTAATACACAGCTTAAAATCTGCACAGATTTTAGACCATTTTTGTTAGAGCACCTCTGAGCAGAGGTCCAGAGCAAGTCATCACAGCAAGTAATGCTAGTATACAGTCAGTATACAGCAACGTGCAGCTCCTTATCATACAAAGAACATCACACAGACTTAAAACATCATTCTAAAAGGTCACTTCTAGCATCTGTGTCTCTGAATTGTACTGTAAACGGTTACTCTATGTAATTGACAAAAAGGGTACCATTGAATTAAAAGCCTGACTTGGTTGCAAAGTTAACTCCAGAATCATTTCAGTGTGGTCATTTACCTACAAAATAAAGTATTTGCATCAAAAAGACTGTCTTTTTAGAAACCTCGGGAGAATGGAATTCATGTCCTGCTCTCAGGGTCTTTAATCCAGAACTTGATTGTTAATTAATACTGTGCCCCAAGTTTTATTTTGGCTAACGCTAAACTATCCATTTGAGTAAAAAACAAAGTGCTCTTGAGCACTTTAAGGTATATCGTTCACAGGCAAAGCAGTTAAAACAGAAGTATTTTATGTTTTTGTTATTTGTTCCAACACATAGTCTACATACTTGATTGTGTTTTACCTGTTGTTGATTTTTTCCTTGTTTTAAAAATCCCTGTGCTTGTGAGGAGGTATGTGAAACTCTAGGATACCTACTTCCATTATGTAACATGCTCTTCTGTTGCAGAGACAACTTTTGTCTTTTTTTAATGTATTAAAGATACATTAATACATAGTGAGTTCTCTTGTTAAGAGTTCTTTGTTCTAAAGGATGTGAAACTAATAAACAGAAAGAAATGGTTGAGAAAAATTCTTTCCAAATATATATACTGTATATAAAAGGAGTATGTGTAGCTGTAAAAAGATAAAAGTAAGAGGCAGAGAGGGAAGGGAATTATATAAATACAGATATAGCAGCAAATTTCCTCTCATGTTTTACAGATCAAAATCATCAGGCTATACTTCATCAATTTATCTTCTGATTTCACTTTGGACAAATACTGGTATTTTCTTTGTTAGTTTAATAACTATGAGGACAATTTGGTGGTTTGCTTTTTGCTTTTTTTTTTTTTTTATATTCTATAATCCAGCAGACTAACACTCACTGCTTTGCTTCTTGGATGGAATATCATCACCCTATTAAACAGACAGTCAGAAAACCCAAACACACCCACCATTTATGACTAATGAGCAGCTGCTCGTGCTGTTTCTGCTATTATTCTTATGCATGTAAATTGTTGTACGGTACCTTTCCACAGCATTTAGCCTTGTCGATGATCTTCAGCGCAAACTCCTTTCCTGTAGATCTAGCAAGAAAAATATGAGAACAGTTAATCAGAAACCAGTCAACATTACGTGGCATTATCTCTTATATATAAGAATATAGATCTTAATGCCTTGACCCATGGAGATTGCTGACAGAAAATTCACAGAGTGGACTTGATTTTGTTTTTCATTTCTCAGCAACATTTGTGCCTGCTGTTTCCCTGACTACCACAACCTGGCTCACTTTGTGTATTAATCCCAGGCTCCAGCTGCAATTCATTCTTCTGTGACCTAGCACAACTCTCTCTCACTTTAATGCAACATGCAAAATATGTCTTAAGCCTTCCACTTAGCTTTGTTCAACTGCTAGGCTTTAAAGATAAAATCATGCATGTTTATGTGTAAGTGAGCAGAAGAAAAACTGATACCCTACTGGAAAAATTCAATAGGATTCAGTAGAGCTAAGGCCTTATGTTTATTACAGACTAGTCTAAAATCCTGCTGGATTTATTGGGTGCTAATTTTGTCCTTTTGTATTTAATTTGTTCTCTATTTTTATTCATCATTCTATGGAACTCTATAGCAAGTATCTAAAGTGACAGGACATTTGAGGTGGTGGTTATATACAAAGTAAAAAGGATGACTATTCTCAGTAAATACTCTCCCAGAAAGAAGGAGCTCTATTTTGCTTTTTGCCCCTTTAAGCAATAGAAATGTTCTACATTTCATCAGAAGGGGAAAAATGAGAAAGAAGCAGAAGCGAATGGCTTTTTTTTAAAAAACAACAAACAAACAAACAAAAAAAAACAAAGATGATATTGCTGCTTATATTAAGGATGAGTTAAAATTAAATGAAAATGTCCTATTGCTACAATATTGTTTTGTGTTAGTACCAAGAGACTCCAGTGTCCCTCAGAACAGCACTAACCTGTATGGCAAATAAATAAATAAATAAATAATGGAGGCAATAACAAAAGGAAAAATCAGGTACATTTTAAAGCTTAAAGTTTAATTCTCACTCTACTTTTTCGCAGATGCAGCTAATCAAAATGACTACTTTACAAAAAAGGAACAGAGTTAATTATCCATTTTGAAAAGATGCAGTACAGAATTTCTGCTCTCACAGTGCAGCTGTATCTGCTAGGTTGTCATAGTTACAACCTGATCCAGTATTCAGATAGAAGTGCTATCTAAGTGGTATCTGTGAAATGCTATCCTCTTATAGACCTGATGTAAAATCTACTATGAATACAGTGTATAATTCAAAACCACAATTTATGTTACACTAAATTAAGTGCATTATCTGAAAGTCTACAAACAACTGATCAGCAAAACCCACTTAGGAAACCTTCAGCATTTACACTGTGTAGAAAGAGGAGTTAACATTCACAGAGCCAATTCATTAACTGATTTCAAATCCCTTCTGCAAATGTCCTTTATGATAACACCTAAGAAAAAAAAGGATATCAGCGACACAATTTGTGTGCTGATATCACTGCCTATCATATTGACCAGTATTGTCTGACAGGTTTCTGGCATTCTCCTATCTAGCTGTCAGTATCCATCTGTTGACTCATGTCTTCATATATAGACATATAGGCACCCTTTGCAAAAGAGACCATTTAATTCTTTTTGTAGAACAGCTGATATAATGAGGTCCTGAGGCTTCCAAGCACAGCACTATGAGAAATTAAATATAGTGATTAAAAAGAATTAAAAATGATAAACTATAGTTGGCATTTCCTCTCATTATTGTTAGGAACAATTGCAGTATATTTGTTTTATATAAAATTAATTTACACGTAATAATGCTTTGCTAAATATAAAGGTGTGATCATATACACAACTAGGTCTTTAAGTTTAAATTTTACTTTTTATGTTTTTAAATAATTGAAAGGTTGTGTTTCTAGTTCAGTCTTCTCATTCCAAAAAGCATAGATGACATTTAGAAACCCAAGTGACTTAGCAGCCCATGTCCCATTTTCAGTGGAACTTACGCGATTTCCAAAATGCATAGCACTTATTCCTAAAAATATTAGCTTATGTTATCTTATGCATTTAACCTGGTATCTTTTATGAATGTTGTTCACTCTGTGGATAACAAAGGATTTGTGGCCAGCCTTACGGTGTGTGGGAAGACGCTGTGAAGTATCATTCACTTAGTTTCTCTCAAGCCTCTTATGTGTAGCATCTTGCAAGACAAAATGGACAGAAATCCATTTTCAACACAGCTGGCTATACTGCCTTCTCACAATTTTTGCAACAGACCTGCAGTTCTTAATGCACTAGGGAAATGATTCTACTTTGATGTGGTACCACTTGTCAGGAACCACAGTTTCTTGGTAGAAACTGTTCCAAAAAAAGAAACATTAAGACCATGGAATCTAGATGTTAACACTGATGAGAAACATTACCTTAAACCTGCACGTGCAGTAGGAACTTGTTTGGAACAGTACCTGTAGCATACTCAGATCACTGTTAGTCACTTTTTTTTCTTTATCAGTACTGTAATCAGCTAGTATCTCTAGAAGCTGCTACCTCAGTCCTTATTCTTTAGTATATAAACCTTGGATGCTAGTATATCACCTTCTTTAAAAAGTATTAAAAATAATGATCGTCATTTGTTGCTATAAACCAGAAGAAAGTATTAGATTTGTGTTGCATATCATCTGCCAATATTATCCTCAGTAATGGAGAGAAATAAATCAAATACAATATCAAGAAACTTTTCTCTTGAGGAAAAACAGTAATGGATGCATAATGTTAGGGATTGTAAGACCCATACACCTATGTTCAGCATGTTCAGCCTTACTGCCTAACCCTTTTGGCTCATTTAGATGACTCGGAAAGAGTGTCCGTATATGAAGCTATGATCTGCTAGACTGGAATGAGTTGTTTCCATTCATAATTATGGTTCTTTTAAAGAAAACCATCAGACAGAGATCAAATAATAGAAACTGTTCCTGTAAGTTCTATGTTTTTTACAGACATTTGCTGAATTTGCCTGGTAGTTGTAGTCAAGTTGGAGATTCCTCATAATATTTAAGAAGCTGACATAACTCTCGGAGTGATGAAGATAGCAGAAGGTGGTTCTAAAACATAAACTGAGAAAGTGACAGTCACATCATCTGCTATGTTTACACCAGCAGCAAAGTGTGACACAAAGCTTGCAGGGGAAGAGCAGTAACACAGCACAGGTCTGTAAAGGTATCCTGCCTACCCCAAGAGAACTCATGCACAAGAATATTTCAGTCTGGAATACTGAAAGACTGATTTCAGTCTGTGGCTCCTCCTCACTGCACTACCTCACTGAACAAGCAAGCAAAAGGGAGTCAATAGCACAGGCTAACTGCCACCGACTGTATGCCTTTAAAAATACTTTGCTCACAGTATTAGCTAAAGCTGTGAAAAATGATTTAGGCAGCAGACAGTAGGATCTAACAGCAGCAGAACTGCTGAGGCAGAGCTGAGGTGCTCTGGTGCTCTGAGGTGCTGCTTAGATTCCACATAAAATTTCCTGCCAGCCACGACAGCCTTCCTTACCTGTGGTGTGAGGGAGTTTCTTGAAGATCTGTAGGGTTTTCCTTAAGAGCTTCCATTAGAAGGTAATACCTCCTTAATTTGGGGGATTAAAAAGCCACGTTCCACTGCTGCTCTCATATTCCTTTGCTGGAATAATACACAGAGAGCTCTGTGTGTTGTGCTGTGTCTAGCTCTCCTGGAGCATAGGCATATCTTTGCAACTGCTCTTTGTATTTACCTCATCACATTTTCCATGCAATTATGGTAACACATAGCTTTATCCAGTAAAATAAACAGCATTACTGAACATTTTCCTTACTCACCGTTCTATGCACTCCTTCACAACAGCAAAATTGCCATCACCGATCACCTTTCCAACTTTGTACTTCTCTAGAATGGTGGATGACACTGAGCACTTGTTTCCATTCACACCTGCAAAAAAAGCAAGGTCAGTAATGAAGGAAGAGAGGTGTCAGCAGGATGTAATGTATCCTCTATAGGCAGATACAGAATAAGAATTCATAAACACAAAAGAGAAGTAAAAAGTAAGCTGTTTTCCTCACAGCTTATTCTCTTGTTTTTATTTTATAAGACCTAAGAACATAACAATGAACAAGATAAGGCTAATCAGAGTTATCTGACCTTTGAACACATAAATTAAATATTACTTTGTGTGTGGATGTACTTTAAAAGTAATGAACACAGAATATTTTCTGAACACAAAATACTTTTTTTGAAGTATCTTTTTGATATTTTTGCATATTGAAAGCAAAAATGCAAATAAGATTCATCTACAAAGCACATAAAAAACAAAATGGCAAGTAAAAACACCTTTTTCTTTATTTAATAAAGAGCATAATCTAGTCCAATTATTTTTTTCCTTTTTTTTTTTTTTTAGAATAAACCAGGCTCTACCATTGCCATGATGAAATCATCTTCTACACTTTTGTTTGTTTCTTTTAATGTGGCAATAAGACCTCCACCAACAAATAGGAAATGTGATTC
Organism: Aythya fuligula; assembly: GCF_009819795.1. Taxonomy (NCBI): domain Eukaryota; kingdom Metazoa; phylum Chordata; class Aves; order Anseriformes; family Anatidae; genus Aythya; species Aythya fuligula. The sequence goes on from NC_045562.1 coordinate 33,317,313, forward strand.
CTACATTGTTTATTCCATGAAAGATGATGCCAAAAAAAAAAAAAAAAAATCAACAACAAGGGGAATTAAATAGTTATTCAGAGACACCAAGTCTTTGATCATTTTTAGAAAGCACCAAATGTTTTGTTTTATCTGTTGAACTTCTTCAGTTTCACTTAGTTGTTGCTGAAACATCCAAAATGCAAGTTTGATAGCTGCTTATTTTAGTATTTTTAAATTAAAAAAGACTTTACAATAAAATTTTAAAGAAGTAACATTGATTTAAAGAGCTAAGGAACTAAAGGTTAAGTTTAGATAAGGTCAGCTGATGGGCCTAGTGATTCTACCTGAAGCACCACATGCAGTTATGAAGAGAACCTCACTCTCAAACCAGCCGCAACACACTTCTGGTGATGCCCTACAAGTCACATTCAAAATCATTCAAATTCTGAAAAGGGGGATCCGGTAATATGCTACTATTTGACAAAAAAAGAATAAAATTTATTTTCTAGCTCTACAGCCTTGATGTAGTATATGCAATTAACAATTTTTCTGATTGACTGTTAATAGGGTATCAGGTATCTCAGAACAAAAAGTGATTTGAAGACACTGGAAGCCACCTGACATTGCTGAACCAACTGTTACTTAGAGAAAAAAAATTTGCAAGGTAAGTAATCGTTGGTGTCTTACCTTCAGGACTCTGGCAACGGAGTGATTCAGATATACCATTCACATTGGAAGAAGATCCACCATGTGGAGGGATCTATGGAAGTATGTAAGATCTTGTTATTTCTCATGGTAAAGTAATTGCAAGGAGATGGAGAAATTTAGAGAAAACAACAGCAAATTCACAAATTTACAAAAACCCTAAAAACACCTATACAGAGTCCGTTTACTTTTCCACTTCCATCTTATTTTTACTCTTGCTTTCTCACAGTTCATCTTCATTATAATATATCAGTGACACTTTCACCAACTTGAGATGCAACCTTGATATTCCTGTTCACGTAAATAGTCGAACACATTTCAGCAAGCCTATAAACAGCAAAGAAAATTTCCTCCCACTGCACAAACACATCCCTCCTCATTCTGTGGAACAAGATCATTACAATACACTGCATGCTGGTTAAAATACATTTTCATATAAGCCATAGATTCAAACCCAGAAACAGCCATCTCCAGACAACCACTGAGTGGCCAGTGCCACAACCACGCAGTCTTGTGCTGTATTCTACCACATCTACATCACAGATGGCAGTGTCATGTCCATGCCCTCTTCAGATTAGCACTGAAGCACACTAGGAAGTTGGTGTAGAATGCTTGCCTGGCCATTTAAAGTACAGAATTTTGGTATTGGTGTCCTAGAACATGTATGATAGTCAGATTTGCCTGACAATTTAGCAGTTTGTACTTTAGGTTATTATGGATTTAAAGACTCAAGGATCTACAAGAACTTCATGTTAGGTGTCTGTGTAAAAAAAACAAGTATCTAACTGATTTTGAAGGATGAAGTCTGAAGAAAATTGCTTTTGCTGCACTAAGAACTTAATTGGTGCTTGATCTGAATCTTCGCAATTCTACTCAAAGTTGTCCTGTCATACTGCCCAGGGATATACACAACAATCACTTTTTATTTTTAAAAGGTGTGGAGGCGTATGAATCAATGCAATGAACACTAAAACATACTGGATCTATTCTATGCACCACTGTTTTTATAAGCTCTCCCATTACAGTTAAGTGTAGTTTAGTAATTTAATAAATTTTATTAAATATATTTTACACTATAAATGTACTTCTCTATGTAGCATTTCTTGCTGTTCTGTTAAGTTCCAATACCTTGTTTTCTTCATGGGCTATTATAATAGTTCTCCCTGCTCACCACATCAAGGATTAAAATGCTTCTCTGCCTTAAGCTCAGTGTCTGTGGAAATGGCTTTGCATGATACCGGGAATGCAAATGCAGCATTTCCCATTTTAGCTGACATTGTCTGGTTACACTGCAGAATATTTTAAATCATTAACACTATTGTCAATGAAAGAACTGAATTGACAGATAGGGATATTGTCTAAAGGCTCATGAAATGCTAATGAATGCTTAAGTTTCTAGTGGCAGCTGAGCTGCCAGATCAGCTAAAGGTACAGTAACTAGAAGCTGTACAACGTAATGTTGCAGAACCTCTAAAACAATGCCGTTTACCAGCATTGTTTGCATCTTTGGCAAAGAAGTAGGAACAAACAGCAAACAGGCAGCTACGATTACTACTACTACTCATTGCTAAAATCATAAACCAGGCTATGTTTACGTAGCTGTACTTGTAAACAATCTATTTGTTCAAAAAGGACCAGGAGCAAGGACAACTGGGTTAAAAGACAGTGATGCACATTTATGAGTCAGTTTCTCAACCTGTCAGTCACATCTTTTTCAAGCATGAAGCAGGGAAAATGGAAGAGATCACTGCAAAGCGTTAGATTACTAAAACTTTTGCTTATGACTATTCTGGGTTTTGAGTGAGTGACAATACAAGGGAATACCTAGCCCACATTTCCAACTTCCTCCATCCTTGTAATCAGGTTAGAATGTGACTGGGCGCATTCCTTCTGGCCACAGCGTTTAGAAGAAGGAAGCAAATAGGAGCAGGAAAAAAGTTAAGACGGATAGGAAAAGGAAAAAAATTATTGCTACTGTTGTGGCAGAGGTGCTGGATCAGAACCTGAAACAGAAGGTTTAGCTTTAGCTCTGCCAATAATTTACCTCATGGTTCTAGAGATGAGAGCAAACCCACAATATATGTAATTTGGAAGCTTTGGGTCTGAGGGTCTCAGTTTCTCATCAGCAAAACCATACCAGTGACATAGCACAGTGACACAGCATAGTAGAAATAAATTCTCAAGACGTCTGTGAGGTGCTTGATTAGCTAGAAAAGGTTGGGAAGAGTTCAGAATTGGTAACAAGTGACACATAATTAAGTACATATTATTAAGAAAGTAATTTCTAATCATTTAAGTAGCCAGACATGTAGTATTTGGCGTATCTTCCACTGTTGGTATCCCACTTGACTGGTTCACTAGTCATCCCCAAACTAGCAAGGAGATGAGAAGAGGATACACGCTGCTTTGATACTATACTAGTGAATATGGATGAAATCGATGATCCCACTGCAGATTAGACTTGGAAACAATTCCTTCTCCTCTCTTCCCATCCACACAACACTACTGCTCTCTTTCAATACTGCTTCCCTTACACATGATAAATTCAGAGTGCACAGGACTTAAATCTACCCTCTCACTCATATGCAAATCCTAGAAAACTCAGACCTGAGGCAGAATTTGACTTCTTGTTTACAAAAGCTCATGTAGTAATGCAGAGCAGCAACATCTTTTCAAAATAAGCCAGTCACCTCTGAATGGGGATGCTACTGGCCATGTACACCTAATGCTGATAGTCACTCGTGTGGTGTTTATTATTAATTATGCATTATGCAATACAAGACATATCAGTTATTGCCTTTATTTCCCTCAGGTTGTCTCCCCACAAGTAATTTGTTTCAACAGTACAGCCAGAACCAAATGCACAATGCAATACAATTGCTAGAGACACTGATAATGTCTCAGTGAACACTGTTTCCAAAACTAGTTGCAAATCAATTTACAGAGTAATTAAGTATGCTATAAAAGGTTGCAAGCAAACCTGCCCTATTGTATTTTTATGTTTTGTTTTTCCACACAGAAATACACTGAGATGACTTTTCTGTGGAAACGTTTTTTCAGATTCATAAAAATGTTCAATATATTTCTTTATACTCTACACTATTTTATATAGACTGACTGTGGCTCATGTCACCAGGTTTACCAATATGACACACGGTTCTCTCTGAAACACTCAACCTATTTTTGTCATATCCATGAATATAATACACCTACTCTAGTACCTAACATGGCTACTGTGCCTTGATGTTAATTAACCAACTGACATTTAGCATTCTCCCTTTCATCTCTGCTAATATCCAATCTGTTAAAAATTCTGCATTATTCAAACTAGTTCTGGTGTCCAAATAGGCAAAACTATCTTTAAACCTATTTAAAGGAATGAAATTATTTTATAGAAGAAATTTCTAGCATGCTGTCCAGATATATAATTTGAAATAAAATATAATTTATACTTCAAGAAGTTTGAATGCTAACATGGTGAAAAAACAACAACAAAAAATTTTTTCTACAGAGAAAGTCTAAATTCTGTATGACTAATATTCAATGCTGTCCACAGAATTCTCCTGTTTAATGACCCCCTAAACAACATTATTACTTCATTCACAGTAGAACACCTATTTCTAATATGTAACAGATAAATACTAATTAAAGCACTGTAGGATTTTTTTTTTTTTTAGACATATGAAGTATTCTGTGTCTATTGATGCCAGACAGCTGCATCCTGCCAGATATTATATCAGGTTCTCTACTTTTAAGTTAATGATAAGAAATCAAAAGAACAAAAAAAAGATCAAACAAAACCTATAAAAGCCTTTAAACCACCACAGAGTCCAAGAGCATGAACTGAAATGAGTATGCAAATGTAACGTGATGGATAAGTAGCAAAGAAGGACTGGCCAGGGTCCCTTAAGATCTGTTTTGGAATTTGAGTCTATGATTTAGGAGTGAAAAAACCAGCAGCTTGTCAGTCTTCATTATAATTAAGCTGCATCTACTGGTCCAGTACAGATGACTTTTAATAAGTCTTTTGAGTCAAAACAGTTCCATACATCAGAAAAAATGTAAATCTAGTGTTTGTATTTAAAATGGAAAGGTAGAGAAAGTAAACCCATATAACCATACATCTGGTGGGATTTTATTTTTTTATCTCACAAGAGTCTGAGAAAGAGTACACATGGGATAAACCCATATTCTCTTGAAGTAGAATGGTACCTTATTTGACAAATCTTTACACTCAGTGGTAGAATAATTGTCCGTGACAGGTGTTTGTGGAAATGTTTGGGGCATTTTTACATATTGAATGGGCAGCTTCTTGCAACTATATTGGATGGTGCCTTCTAGAGCATGTTTTTCTGTAATGTTACAGCTTTCCACCTAAAGGTCTATTTTGCCTGTCTGGATAGAAACGGAGGACTTTTTGCCATCATGTTGCTAGGTCGACAAAAGTCCTGTATGTGTACATGCAAGTGCTTCCTTGACCTCAGTCAGACCTCTTATGGCTGTTCAACAGCCTCATGCTATGTCTGATATACACTAAATGTACTGCCTTTGTCCCCCAGAACATTCATAATGTGCTAAACAAACAGATCTGTGTGGTACATGTGTACACGCACCCACACCCTTCTGTTTAGAAAATTCCAGTCAGAAATACACAAATATTATTACTAATATTTCAAGGTCCTGTAATATCCTCCAAGTCTATCTGTCCAAACTGAGCAAAAGTCTAATATTGTTAACTTCTTCTCAAGTTCTGATCTGGCATTACTGAGGTAGTCTTTCAACTGACAGCTAAAAAGAGAATGTCAACTCTCAAGCCTTGAGAAAAGTTTTAGAAAAACTTGATATTCTCAAAGAAGCTTTCTCTGTCTTCATGAAAGAATTAAAATTGCTGATGAATCTAATTGTAGACTACAAATATTTTAGTGAAATTGTGAAATAACTTTGTAGAAGCATTCTCTGAAATCTGGGAACACTTTCACAGTTTCACTGTAACTCATCTGTGAAAAGCTGTGGTAAAAAAGGGCAACAGGATATTTTGAAACAAATGAAATCATATTTATATAATTAGTATTTCTGGCTAGATATTGTTGGTATTTATTGTAATGCTCAATACTAACAAAATCTCTAAGACAAACTATATACAAGAACTTCTTAATTTTTAAGTGAAACTCAACATCACTAGTTCCCCACCTATATCAAGGAGCTATACTTGTAACAATAAAAAAGCCAATTAACATTTAGTGATTTTGCTAGCATTAATTTGAGCGTACATGGTATTACATATCTATTACGTCATGCATTTTGTTCTGGAAACACTGAAGAATCATGCCAAGATTTACCCTTTCTCCTAAAGAGATTTTGAGTTTTGTCACATAATGTAAAGCTTTTAGTGAACCCCAGACAGAGGTGAGAGGACTTAATGCTGAGTGCAAAGCATCAGTTTCCTTTCCAGCAGAGATTATCCAACTCTTTTCATCCGCTCTATGAGCGAGAAGGATGGTGGATTGTAACTTCACCAAAGGCAACAGGTAAAGAATTCCTCTGAGAACTGCTGTTGCCTAGGTTGGATAATTCCTTGTAAATATTCTTAATATGCAATTGCTAACAGATAGACACGTGTACAATACTGAAGATTAAAGCCTTGATGAAGGTAAGGTACTAATCTCTCAAATCACTTAAGCACATGTTTAACTTTAAGTACATTAACCATCTCAAGTAAACGGGACTACTCAATAGCTTAAAGTTAAGCAAGTGCTTATGGTATTTGTTGAATCGGGTTTTAATATCCTTTTGTTTTGGTCATTTTGTCAATCAGTCAAAAAAATAATACTTAGACAAATGCAAACACTACTATTTAGCATTGTGTTTCTAAGAAATGCCTTAACTGTAACACTTCTTTATTAGTAAAATTTTATTTCTTTAAAAAGAGATGACAAGACTTCATGGTACTTATTTTCAAGAGGGAACAACAAAATGCATGCAAGTAAGCATGACAATATTGTAACACCACTTTTCAAAATCTCATACTTAATCCAGTAACTGATCATTTTTATGGTATAAATCATGCTCAGTAACCCCTAATGGCGTTACAAAGCTGGGTCTTTGTAACACACAGAACCAAATATAAAGCGCCAAAGCATTCAACTGTCACCTGTCTACAGAACAGAAAAAGGACACCTCAGTCATTTGTCCTGTGCCAACTAATGCAGTATTACCTTTATTTCTTAATCCATGAACAATTTTTAATCTCCATAGAAAAGCTAATAGAAAGATAAAAAGCTCAGCACATTAGCTCAAAAAAGCTTATCATACAGAGCAGTCATTTACTTCATGCCCTTACCTGTTACCTTTTATATCTGAATCCTTACCTTGAAACAAACTCTCTGCAAAGTCAAATGCTTAGTAATGGGCTAACATTGCGAGGTTAAAAATAAAGAATAACAAAAACACATAGTAGCACACAACCGTGTGGGCTTCTTTAATGAGTACCCTTAATTATTTTACTCATCTGTACTCAAAGGACATACATATTTTTCACTTACTAGAATAAAGGCATTTATTTGGGGTTGTGGGGAAATTCTGTAGTTTTTATTATTCTGCAAACATAGTATAAATTCCTAGGACCTCAATGTCACCTCAGACTCCAGTACAATTTTTTTTTAACACTTCTGCAAAACTGGGATGTTGCATTGGCATACTGTATGAATTGAACAATTAATAGCACAAGAGTACTCTAGTAGGAGAATGAAAAAGAGGCAGAAGAAAAGCCATTCTCTTAAAAGATAGGCTGTTCATCAGGACTATTTCCTGCAAGGAGATCTGTGCCTGAGCATACCACTTCTGATTAAGTGCTGTAAAGCAGAAGGAATCCTTGGGGACTGAAAAGATTTTACTTTAAAGGAAAAGTGGCATGCAGAGAATATGACGTAAGATGCGATGCCTAAGACTGAGACAAAAATTGCTGTAACAACCAGTATCTTTTATAAGTTTACTGCCTTGATACCTAGCATTATCACCTAGATCTACGCTGATCTCCAAACAACTTAGCTAGCTTCTAATCTATAGACGTGTATTTCAATATATTTCATATATTGCTCTGTCTTTCCAAGCAACATTGTTTATAAAGGACAGTTTGTGTGTAGCTGTTCTGGTGGCCTGCTCTCTACAGGATTTATTCCCTTTTCCTGCTAACTCAAGCTCACATAAAATTGTATTTTTAACATTTCTCTAAGTGTTCCTGTTTCATGCTCTACAAAAATAAACATGTATGCTTTCTAAACAACAAGGCAACCACAATACTGCATTTTCAAAGCCAAAAATCTCAGAAATATACTTTATTCCTTCACTGTCTGCCACAGTATTTATTTTTATCTACTTTTTCATTCAACTGCAGTCATGGCACCTTCTTTAAATAAGTACAGGAAGACAGACTACTTGTCTGTGCAGTGATGCAGTCTTAGCAACAAGGAATTTTTTAACAATAGAGTAAGGCAATAATCTCAAAAAATTAAACTTGATCTCTGCTTTCCCTGTTTTTCTCAATAAACTGACCAAGATCAATCCTACAAAAATAATAATGGTTTTCTTAAAACAATCTAGTTTTGCATAAAGCTATGCTTTCCATGTTACTGGTTTTATGTTGATTAAGTAATACAAAAATATTACTTCTAGAACTTTATGTTCTAGGCAAGAAACTGTGTGGTGCACTTCATCCTTTTGGAATTTATCCTGAGATTCACCAGCTAACTTTCTCTGTCTTTAGTCTCAGGAGCGCAGCTGGGGTCCTCCTACTGAAAAGATGCACCCCAATGGGATAAAACAAGAGGTACTCACTACTTCAGGTCTAAGATGATTAATTAGTTTTTGACGTTTTCTTAGGCCATAGAGGAATGAGTTATTTGACACAAAAACCCATTAATATCCAGCACCAATAGAATTCCAAAATGAAAGTGTACAACAGCTTACTTCTGTGAGGTTGACAGTGAAGGGGAAATGGGACATGTCCACTTTGTTGAAAATTGCTTGTTACTAACATAATTATCTGCTTATTAATGGAGCCTTAATTTGCTAAAAGCAGACTAGACAGTGCAGGAAAAAAAATGAACCAAATTATCTAGTTTCTAAACTTGTAGTTTCACTGAAGAAAGAAAAAAGACCATGTGTTAAATATAGCACTGACAAGCTTAGCGTAAATTTTATATGACAGCTATCCAGACAAATTTTAAGACCAGAGTTATAATTTTCAATGTCTGAACTATTACTGTTCTTGAAAAATGCTTTAAAAGAGAGAGACCAATCCATGTAGCTTTGGAGAAAGAGTAGCTACAGAATGGTACAGATCATCGACACTAAATTGCTTCAATGAACCAAACAACTAAAATATATATTGAAATTTAACATGTGAATCAAAATCTTTTCTCAAAATTATTACAGAAGCCTGGCAGAAGCCAATGTGATACTCCTTGAAAAACAGGCAAAGATGTTGCAACAATTAGCATGTCAAAACCCCACACTAAATACTATTCAAATCACGTCCTTTTGCCAGTCCCTTAATTAAGACAACAGTTTTCTGCAGAATGTACAGCCTCTTCACAACTGTTGTGTTCACCAGTGGGAGCTATTACTTTATCAGAATAATCAGAGAAAGAACCATCTAATGCGTTTCCACAAAGGCTGCAATTGATGATTTCATAAGAAAATTCTCCTTGAAAGGACAGCTGCACAATGCAGCTCTGCTGTGCTCCAGACCATTCCTTTTATTCTACCAAGCAAAAGGCTCAAAGCAGCCTCTGAGAACTGTAAATGTTGCCATTTTTTAAGTAGGAGAGGAAGAGAATTCTTTTGGTGCAACACGGAGAAAAAGCTGCCAGACAACAGGATGCTCCCAAAGGAACACCTCACATGCTTTTCAGATTGCATTAAGTGGTGAAATTGTGTGCTGTGGATGAAGAGGGGTGCTTCAGATGAAATTTTGATCAATGCTACAATGCTATAAGGTATCCAGAAGAGGATACTACATTTATATAGCCTAAGGGAATATAAATTACTCAGGGAATTTCTACAATCTACAAAACAATGGAAAATTTGAAGGATAATTGACATATTCAAGCCATCATTGCCATCTTTGACCTTCCTTAAGCTGAGTTTCATACTGCAAGCCTAAGACAAAATACAAAAATCTTACTTCAGCACTCTTTTCCACCTTAACTCAACAATCATACTAGCAAGGCTGCCCTATAGAATTACAACTCTTTCTATTCTTCAGTGCTACTGTCATACATCATTCCATTAATAAGGGAATTGAGTATTTTTGATGGTTCTGCTACTTGCCTTGAGTCCACGAAAGCTGCCTGGGCTTGTTGGTGAAGAACTGGAGGACTTCGTAGATTTTGGGGTGGATAATTGACTGCTTGGAGTTCCATTAACTGGCCGAAGCAATAAATGCAAACAAATGAAAGAAAAAATGAGTAAAAGGAAAACAAAACAAAACAAAAAACAACATCTAACTTGCTTTTAAACATAACATACTTCCGTGAGGTATCACTCAAGTCTGTATACAAAGATCAATACAGACTCATCAGCATTTAGGAATAAATTCCATGCACATGTGACACACAATTGCTCCCCCAAAACCCTGGCTGGATATCAGACCAAGACAACACACGATTAACACATCGCCATTCCAGAGTTCGAAAAAGCCTGCTTTGTACGTTGCCAGTGCAAGAGCTTTGGACAAATAATAGCCATAATCTCTTTAAATTCCATAATTTATTGTGATATAACACAATATTGTTATTAATAACACAATATTATTATAACACAATATTGTGTTATATCACAATAAATTATGGAAAGAGAAAGTCTTCATAAACATGTAAGTTGAACAGTCCACCTCTCCTTTTTGTATCAATGACTACTTTTCAGGTGGAACATTTAAGAGAACATACTCTTTTTTGTACTGTTTTATCCTTTTTAAGTTTTTGTTTGTTTGTTTTAAGCAAAATAGGCAAACAAGAAGTATGAGCTGTTTGTCTGATATGGAACTTGACTAGAATTTCCGAAAAAAATGATATAGTTTAAAAAAATAAAAATAACAAACAAACCAACACCTAAAAGCTAGTAGGTAATTCCTGAATTTCCGAGAAGCTGAAGTATCTGTTTGTAGTATTTTATGAAAACATTAAATATGTCCCCTCTTGACTTCAGGAATTCATTCATTTTAAGTCCACTTTTCCAGAGAGGTCTGGTACAACACCTGTTGTACCTGCAGTAATTTGACTAACATTTAGGTCAGTCCCTGTATTTTTCTGAAAAAGCAGACTGATGAATTTCATTATGAAAATAACACACTGTTCATCACACACAATGCACAATATGATGTAGCATTATTTCCTCTCTAATTGAACCTCATTTTTCCTAGGAGAGGAAAAATACTAGGCAGAAATTTAAGAGATAAAAGGTTTCACAGCTGATTCATGCTGAAGAATCTTTTTTTTTTTTTTGTCAGAAAAATTTTAAAAAGGAACTCTAATAAATAGAAGATTAGCTACAAAGTAAATTATGAAATAATGGTTACATCTACACACATTCTTTATACACTCAGGAGTCCATCACAGGTTATACATCACTTCTTAATGAACATTATTGACTTTATTTTATAGGTATCTATTAACCTAGTACCCCAACATTCTCAGAGTGCTGAAGATGCTTCCTAAATACTATCTTTTCTACTTAAGCAGTCTATCTATAGGTAGTCTATCTATCACTAGGCCAGGCTGACTACACTGTAGCTTCCACAAATCCCTGTTGTCCACCACTGTCTCTCTCTCAAGTATCTTAAGATACAACTAATTAGCATTTAGCTACAGAATAAGTTTGTCTTGAAATCTTAAAAGTTCGATTTACATTCCCAGCTCTGTTACATGACTAAGATTTTTTTTTTTTTTTTTTCTGCAAAAAGCATCTGGTATTCTTAGGATATTTTTACTTTTGACTTTAACAAGCTTTACATGCAAGAGCAATAGCAAAGTTACTTCAGCTTAAGTGCATTTTTTAAGAAGCTAAAGGAATTTAGGAGCCTATGTCCCACGTGAAGATCTCTAAATACACTATTTTTCATCATTTTGTTTTAGATATCCTTCTTTAAACTTGGCATATCAACACTTCATTGTTTTATAAAGAATTTTAGGTATGAAGATGAAAAGGGCTAACAAATGCTATCTTATGTTTTCTTACTCTTGAAAGGTTATATACAATTTGCTCTAGCCACTGGGTAAATTCTGATCCGTAAAGTTCACGAACAAAAATGAGATACTTCACTTGAAGAATCTGCTTCCAAATGACCATCTACAGGAGCAAAACAATTCTTCTTTATTCACGAATTCTTTTTATAAAGCTCATTGAAAAGTCAGTATTTCCTGAGTCTGACCATTGAGGGTTATACTGTAAGACATCTCTATCTGTTTCTAAGTCAGTATCCTCCTTTAAAGCACTGACAGAACCACTAAACTGTACCTGTGAGACTGGCTAGTCAACATCATCAACTTTTCTCCCATAACTCTCTAGGAAAGAACATCCCACCCTCACAGTACTCCAGCTGTATTTTTTATTTTTTTTTACAGCAGTTTTTTTTTTTTTTTAAACCACAAAACACATAAGCTACCTGTATTTGTTTGTAGCACTTAAACTTGTTTGCTACTATTTATTTGCTATTTTTTGTATATGCAAAACTTACCTTTGTTATCTATTTTCTAACTATAAGTTCTTTTGAGGTTTCTTACTACACATGTAGTGGCCTGAACATACAGAAAAATACCTTCTCTGTTATTCTTCAAATAGTACATACTAGGTGACAATTCTTTACCATATCAGAACCTTGAAAACTGAAAAAAATATGAATACCTTTTAAATAGTTAACTTCTAGTAGTCCAAAGTCACAACTTTTTTGCTAGTGAAAGCACACATTAGTTCTAAGAGCTGTAGTGTTTTAAACTGAAAGTGCAAAGAGGTTTTTCAGGGTTTTAGAGCTTAGGCTGAAATAACAAAAGAAGAAAAAGGAGAGTAAGAAACCAAATAAAATGAAAAACTGTGGCACGTGTTTTTGCACCACTTTTTTGTCAGCTCTTCCCCCTTTCTTTTTGCACTGGTTGAAATTTTCTATTATTGTACACTTTAGAATACAAATGTGTTGCTGTTCAGAATGCTCCTCTACTTATAGTCAGATTACACCTTTACAAATTTAAGGTTGACGCCATTAACAGATGTCCAGCAACTATTAAGCATCATTTATATTTTTTCAAAAATCTACTTTAACAAAAACACTAGAGTCTCTGGCTCACCATATGCAAAATGTGTGTTACAAGCTTGAAAATATTGACAGATGCAGAGGAAAGGTGAATGGAAAGGAAGGAGACAGACTAGTGATATATAGCCATAACAATAATGGCTCACCTGGGGATTTTGCTGAAGAATATGCACTGGAGTAGTGGCCACCCCTCTTAACTGTACTCATATATTTGACACAAAGGAAAAAGACATTAAGGAGAAAGGTTATTAAAACAGCTCTGAACATGCATGAAAGAAAGAAGGGAAAATAAAGATAACTAAAGACTACATGAGAAAAAATGGCAAGTAAATAGAAGGATAAATACCAGACACTTTGGATAAACTTTTCAAATTAACCTAACCAATGGATGTGTCCAAGTAGAAGTAAGTAAGGAAATGACAGTGCTGATCTCTAAATACATTGCATAAAATACATTGTTGATAGATTTCCCATGCAATCTTGCTGGAGTTAACAGGATCGCATGAAATGCGTATCATTGGTGAAACTCGCCCTTCATGCTACATTTTTATTTTTCTTTGTTCTTACTACAATCCTCCTTTGAAGCTTTTCAGTTTTCACACTTTATAAACAGATGATAAATATTCCACTTTTAAAGAACTCACAGACAGAAAATGACTTTAACCAGCATCAGTTAAGCAAAATAAATATTGATATGGATATGAGAATATGAAACATGTTGCAGTTTTGAATGCACGCACAGGAGCTTACATGCATATAGTTACAACCAAAACAGAGCATTGTATATTTACATATTCAATGGTTTGATTTCAGGGCTACTTCTCCAGGTCTGAGGGAAAGAAATCAATTAAGTTTTATTATATTTAGAAATTAAATGCAGAACTAAAAAAGGAAAAACAAGTTTCTCCCTTCTACTTATTTGTATAAAAGGCTCAGTGTTTGGAATTTATGGTGTTCAGTCAAACTTCTGGCATATACACAATGTGAACCCTTCTTTGAAATTACAGAAAGCACAAGAAAAAAAATAAATCTCTGTTAATGGGCAAAAATATTCCAGAACAGCTCCTAAAATTACTTGAAACAACAAAATTCTATGTTTTGACAATATTTGTCTTATATAGGAAAAACTCCAAATTCAAAAGTTTTAAGGCTATATTCTATGAGCGTCAATTTAACCACATAGTCATCCTGTACTTAATTGTCTTCAAAAAAGAAAAAGTACCACACTGAAAGCATATCCCAAACATACAATTAATACAAAATATTCCAGTTTCCATAAAATGAAACTTTGTATGCCTGTTAATAAATAGAAGACAAACTTCTTTTCAAGATTCAAAAATAAATGTGTATTTTTTTATAAATCAGTATTATATCTATGAGAGAAACTGAGAAAGCATTTTTACCTCGGGAAACAAACCATGGCACTTTTATTTCACATACAGCCAACAGCCTTTTCAATCCATTAAACAAATCCTAGATTTCATGCATTTTATGTGTTTATCTTTTTCTTAGAAATTGTACCTGAGGCAGGTGATTTGCTTCGACGTGAAGGTCCTGGACTTTTGGACCCAGAATACCTCATACCAGATGATCGGGAATAAGACGACTTCATAACACGGCATTCTACAAACCAAGCAGATGAAGTTTCAAAAACAATTCATCGTACCAGCTTCCTCCAAACCCTACTGCTGCTGTTTATTATCCAGAGAAAGACCATCAGTATTTCCTAAACTTACTTGCCAAACTGAATGAAACAAGTTTATAAGACCATCTCAGAACTTCAACCCACATACCACATAAATGTTTTTAAGCCAACTGCTTTATGTAACCTTCTGCATGTAATATCTGAAATCTTGAAGTCAGATTATGACCATTATTCAAGTTAGCACAGCTGAAAGAGTAGTCAGCCAATGACAAGGTTCCTCTGATAGTTCAGTAAATCCTGTGTGCTGTAACGGCACCTTCACATAGGGCAACTGCACAGCAAGCTCAATTCACCTTATTTTAGAAGAAACTGATGTTGTGAACAATTTTTGAAGAGGTGAAAAATGTCTATTGCTTTCAAAATGCTGAGACAACAGATTACTGCCATTACTGCCATTTACCAACTGTGTGTCATTAAATAAAGGACAACCTAAATGGGAAAGGAATAAATAGTCATACATGTATTGACATTTTGATGAAATTTGAATCCCTACAGTTAGCATCTATTGCAAATCTCTCCCCATCAAATCATATAAATTTCCCTTTTGATTTTGCCTTTGTTATTCATCACACTGATGGCAATGCAACGACAGTGATACAAAGTCGCCATCAGGAGGAGTATGTAGAGCTGTATCCCCTGCCAGCCAAGTCATGATCCACTCTGTACTTAAACTGCTTTTATCCATTATGACCTCCAGACATATAACAAGAAGCAAGGACCACTGAAGGTGAAGAGAAAAACTGAGAAAGAAATCCTACATAACTGGGTTCTCAGTAAGAAAATGAGCTCAGTTAGTCTGTCTATGGTGCAATGGGAAGAGTAAACTTACAGTCTTAGGATCACAAAGGAAATTATAATTTTGCTCAAACTGGAATTAGTGTGAGCTAATACTACCATGTTCTCCTATGTCTGCACAACAATAAAAACGTATCTTAGCTAGTTTAAAATGGTTAAAACATACCCTTTATTTGAATCAACATAATCAAGTAGTTTTGGAAGAATAGCATGCTGCTGCTAACACTAGAATGTGAGCCAGCTGAAATCTTTTATCCATCCTAGTGTATGGACCACTGGTTAGGTATGTACCTATGCCTCTTGATATAACAGCAGACTTTTTATGAAATTATGGTGTTTATAAAAATTAGAAGAAACAGCAAAAGTTCACAACCCAAATCTATCCTCAAATAATCTGATGATTCTTGCCAGGGCAATTTTTATTACCATTGAGATTCATTTTTCATTAAAGGAAAACAGTGTGATTTTACAGAAATACAGACCTACAAAGAAAACGAGGAAAAATAAACAAATAAAAACATAAAAACAACAACAACAAAAAAGTGTGTATGATTTGATATTCCAAGACAATTCTAAAACTCCCTGGTAGGGAACTTTTTCTTGAACTTTCATTATAGATTTTCTCTGTATGGAAAAGTAACTTAAACAAGTTAAATTCATGATCTGTCAATGGAAGACAGTGTGGACATGTCCTGGTTGGCCTCACCTCCTTCTCCACACATAACCCCCTCCTATCTCACAGTATAAACAGGCTCAACATGGAATATGAATTGTCTAGCAGGACAACCTGAGATCTGAAATTAGCAGTTATATAATGTGATTTTTTCAAACATCCCCTGATGACAGCAATATGGAGACCATCTTGTAGCCCACAGAAGTCAAAAGTAAACGTTTGTAACTGGTTTTAGGAACATTTAGAGACATAACTGAACCTTTGGAAATTCAATGCTGTTTTCCATTGAACTTTAGGGACAGGGTTTGTTAAACATTATTAGTGCACTTTAACAGATATACAGAATTGAGACGGTGGTTTGGGAAAATGCTTTCATCAATAAGAAAATATATTCCAATGAGTATTTTTCTATAGTACACAGCTTGAGGGGGGGAAAAAAGGAAATCTCAATGAACTTGACTATTTCAGTAGGTTCAGGATGTGATCCAAAGCTTACCGCTGTGATCCAAGACGAAGTCATCCTGAGCGTATCGATATTTTTCAGGTCCACATGCAATGAAGACATCGTCATCTCCAAAGAAGTCCTGCAAGCATGTCACCTTGATGGCAAAATATACAAAGTAAAATAAACAAATGCAGTATTTTCGAATGCTAAGTCTTCAGTTAGTCAACAACACTTAATTAGTTTGTGTTTTTACAGCAATACCATAACTTTATTTTATAATGACAAACGTTCTAGTCCCTAAGTACATCAGCTATCCTCCATGGATAAGAAGAAGTACAGGAAACCTCACACTCAAGAATGTCAAGTATGACTGCCCCTTACCTCCAAGACCACCTTCTCTTACATTTAATACCTGTATTTTAGCCTATATGTGCATGCTGACGGCTTTGATGAAAATAGCTAGGAACCCTACTGACGCATTCTGGTATTCTTACATCAATTGCTTGTGGGAAAATCTGTTAATTTTTTTTTTTATTTTTTTTTTATTTTTTTATTTTTTTTACTATCGATGGCATTTAATATTCGTATTTTGGTGTCCTGTTAAAGACAACAAACAAAACCAGCAACACATCTACTTTGCCCTGTCATTATTGAAGAAAAAAGGAAATACAAAGTTCCTTCCATGCCCTTTGCAGCTCATTCTGTTCTTTATTGTTGCAATAATGAAGTTACAATACATCTGGAGATGGATGGGAATGTCACAATGACAAATGCTTTAGACATTCTTTAAAGAAACAAAACCAAAGACTTTGAACAATACCACCCCTCAAAAGCCAAAAAGCCAGTTTGTGGAGAAGTGTCTGCTTTAAAACATATTAAGCCAAAAATGCCACAAAACAAATACCAAACTCCTCTTACCTACCCCTAAGAAAATAAGTGATCGCAGGTAGCAAGATATTTTTAAAATATAAGCTGATTAACGTTTTCCTGTGTGCTCTACATGCCCCCCATCTCCCTTCCCTATTATTTTTTACATTCCTATTTAACACTGCATACTCTGAACGAGATTTGGGAATAAAAGATTTGTAGAAGCTATGGAAGTTAGAACCATTTGGTAAAAGCATTTAATTAACGAGCTAAAACAAATCACGCCTTCTAGGCAAATGGGCCTTTTTTTTTTTCCTTTTTTCCCTTTCCAGATACCTGTCAACACCTTTTGCATATTTTACCCAGGGTGCTAACAGCGAGCGCTGGCAGATCCTGAGGAAGGGAAGGGTTTGCTGCTGCCTGCAGCAGGCAGCAGCCCGGAATACCAATGACCCTCCATCGCTGCAGGAAAGCAGGGACCTGGCGCTTGCAAGCCATGCAGTTGTCATGGCAGCTCTCCCTGGAAGAACAGCAGGTGCCCTTGCAGCACAAGGAGCCGCACGGCTCGGCCACTTGCAGCATTGACCACAGGTTTCACTGCATTAGGAAGCCAAAGGGCTCCAGCCATCAATGAAATCCTTTTATTTTTATCTTACTGTCACGACAACAACCCACTCACATTTCCCAGAGATGTTTTAAGCTGTAGTTGAAACTGCTGATGGTGGTTTAACCAAAGAGGCAGTACCGATGGGATTCAAAAGGCTGTATAAATGTAAGAGTTTTGCTAACATGACATTTATTCCCCTCTGCCTAATAACTCACTCTGCTAATAAGGAAAGTCTACATTCCCAGAGATTTTTTTTTTTATTTATTTTTTTTCCCAAGAGCATCACCACTGAAGTAAGAGCTTGCTTTAGATACAAAGGCCAAATATCTTTCCCACCTACAAGGTGTAGGAGGGCAGAGAATTCAATAACCAGCTCAAAACCATCCTTATAAGAAAAGCTGTGGAAAACCTTTTAGAATAGTTACCCCAGTCGCGCTGCTGTAAAAGGAGGGAAACACTCCATGAAGCCCAAGCTCACATCTAAAGCCCCCAGACTGGGTGCCATTTTCATAAAGTCTGAGCACTGATCGCTGCCCTGCCTGTGCCCCCTGTGCCCTTGCAGTGCTCATTCAAGCAGGTTACAGCTGAATGTTGTCCTTTGGCAGTGCCTAAAGCGAATCCTTCTGTTCTGATTTAAAGCGCTGCGACTTCCACCTGTCCATCACAGGCCAAGGCTTCAGCTGACTGTAAAGGGTCTTAAGCTGTACTTATAACTGGACCCGGATAAATGCACCTGTGAGAAACATTTACATAGTTGCTCACTATACGCCAACAGTGAATACTGGAAGTCCTCCTTCTCCTTACAGTCTAGACTAGTTAACATGTAAAATGTACAAAAAAAGTATTGAAAAAGTTCAATCAACAAGGAACAAAGATCTGCTCAAATTTACCAAGCTTTCCCCCCCCAAAAAAAAAAACAAATTACAAGGTAAGAATAGTGTTTCTAAAACCATGTTCACAGAAATTGTTCACTTTCCTAAAAGCATAATCTAATGGCTATTTTTCTAGGCCTTCATAATAAAGTCATTGAATCAGTTCCCAAGATGCAAGCAGATGCTAAAATGGTCTTTATTTCCCACAGAGTTCAAACTAATGTATATGCTGCAATTAATGATAACAGCGCTCACTTAGCATGCAAAAATAGTACTGAGGGAAAGCTGAACTGAATAGTCTGCATGAGATTTTGCATGCTGCAGGTCCACTGTGGTCTCACTTGCAAATAACACAATTCTGCTCAGAAGAATATCTATATTTTGATCAAATATCAATATCTATATTTTGATCATATAGCAATTATTCATAGCTTCGAGCAGGATTCATCAGTTTAGAAATTTAAAAACAACTGAATTTTGAACATTACTTTTTTTTTTTTTTTAACTTTCATTAACAGTAGAACTTTCATATATGAGAAATATTTCAGTAATCTAGTGAACAAAATTTGATTTATTGAACTAGTACATGATAAATACAGCTTTTCTCTCCACAAAGTGCCTGTCTGCTGTGCCTTACCCATTCTTTGTTTTGTTGCACATACGCATACCATAGCAAAAACAGTAAAATAAGGAGTCATTCATTCTAGTAACAACTCTCTTGCTAGTCCTGATGCTGTGGGCTTTTGTGCATGATGTTTAAATTTGAAGAGCTGTAGACACCTTGACAAGGTCAAGCACCAGAACAATATCTAATTTTCAATACTATTGAGGGCTTTTTTAGAATTACATTCCTTATGTCATTTTGGAGATTTAGATCTGGCCAATTCCTAGGTTTAAGCACAAAAGCTCTACATGAATACTCAGAATGCTTGTTTTCCAGCAGTGGCCTGGCAGTAACACTCAATCAGAACATCTCTCCTCTCCTGTCTGTGGCTTAAATTACCACAGATAATGGTCTTGAATAAGAAGATGATGAATGTGATTTGCTCGTCTACAAAAATTTTAAAAGAAGGCATATACAGAGGTACATGAAGAAGCTTTGTAGAATTAATTACAGTTGACACTAGAAAGTCTTACACCAGTTTCATATTTCTTTGAATTCTTTTTTTTTTCCCAACAGAAAAATGAAAAATGTTTTTCTCAAAACACTTCAGGAATGCTTTAAAAGGAAAATTAGCTAATTAACTCTGAATTAATTAATTCTAATTCTAAGTAATGTGTTTTAAATGTGTTAAGCCCTATTTATTTCTAAAGACAACACCCTTTCTTAGACAAACATTGCCTATGTTCTGCTCGTAACTCCATTACCTTCCCTTTATTTTGAATACAAAGTGACCCATTGGTGCTCCTCTGACAGCCCAGCCTGCTGTCAGGTTGTCTTGTTGCACAGCTTTTGTTCAAACACATCTATTTGAAAAATAAATTTCCTCATCCTCTGCTGTCCGCTGGTGCAGTGTTTCAATGCGTATACAACCATCACATTTACCTTTTAAATTGGTTTATATTTCTGACAAATATTTATAGCCAACCTAAGAAGTTTCCTCTTTACATAGAAGTATTTCAGTCAGATCAAGCTACAGGACTACATTATATAAAACTGTGACCTTTACAGAAGTCTCTTTCCCATTATTACCACCACCTCGGCCTAAAAATGTACTTTGCACCAACCCCTACTCCTACCCCTGAAAGTAACAAGCAGAAGATGCATCCCTTACAGAAGACACAAGAAAAATGATCCATCATTTATAGACAGAATTCAACAGGGATTTTATAATTATCCTTTATGACAAACTTACAATTAGAAGAGTTGAACAACGCTCTCGCCCACAAGGTATTTGTCCTCCCATCCTCCATAGGAAAAAAGCACTACAAGATTTTGAGAGGCTGATACTAAAGGATCTTATAAACTTATTAAAAAATACTAAAGAATTCAGCTCTTCTCAAATCTTTAACATGAAAGGGAGCCCTGTAACCAACTATAAATAATTTTTTTTTCCTTTTTTTTTTTTTTTTTCTTTTTTTCCCTTGGATATTTCATAAAGAAACGGCATATATTTCACATGGCCTCTGTGAGTCAGAGGAAGGGCACATAACAGGCAGGAAGTGACAACTGGCAACTGGAGCGCCTCTTGAGCCACAGACTATGACAATGTCATTGCTACTTTATTCACATTAACCAACAGTGGAACAGTTCACAAAGGAAAGATACCTTTAAATATCCAGTTATCCCAAACACAGCTGTGCAGAATTGAAAGAAATTTACACAGAGAAGTGAGCAGTATGGTGTTCTTTAAAATCTTATTTGAGGACTTAACTAGTTTGAAGTTTTAGTTCAAAACAAAATTCAAGTATTTAACACATGCATTTGTGATGTAACTTTAAAGCAGACTATCAGGTGACAAATTAAAACAAACAAAAAAAGCACACAGCAGATCCATATATCAAGACCCTTCAGCCAGGAGCCCACTGAATAAATTATATTTATTCCAGCTGTACAACTATGTTTCATTCTAAATGTAGAATGACAAGCTGTAAAGACAAACACTTTGGCTCAATTTAGTATGGCTGATTCAATTTAAGTAACAGCAACAGGACTGGATGGTTTAAGTCTTAAGAGCCGCACCCTGTGCCTAGGGAAAGCTGCTCTGGATGACAAAATCCCCACGTTAGATGAAAACTGAACTAAGACATCCAACCGGAAAAGATATAAAAGATTGTTTGTATTTTTTTAAAACAATGAAAAAAAATTATACCTACTGACTTCAAGAAATTAGGATAAGGTGTAAATATTTGAAAAAGGAAGTGCATAACATACGAGGCAAAAGGAAAACTAAGAGGAGCGGCATGCACAGCAACAGCTGGATCTGTGCATGTTTGCAGCTCAGCAGTAGTGACAGGCATTAGGGGCTGAAACTCTCAAAGATACGCAGTATGATCTTTTCCCAAAAAAAAATGCTAAAAAAAAAAAACCACAAAAAACAACCAAACCACCAATAATTCACTGAATGTCAGCATGACAAAACCAGATCCAACCTCCCTGCTCATACCTTCTGTCTGACAGGTCTCTGCTTTTCCCTTGGGCAATGCTACTCCTCTTTGACGGGGGCAGATTACAACTATGCTATACTGACAGTGTTGCTCTTTGCCCCTCGCATCAACTTTTATTTCTGAGTAAGTAAAAGTAAAAGATTTGTCTATTTTGCCTGACAGGTCATTTTTGTGATCATCATTTTTGTTTCCCTTTTCAAATAAAGATAGCATTGCCACTTCCTTGTCACTGCAACATGAACAATCTCATTAAAATTCTTGCAGTGTTTTTGGATCTGCCCCACTATAACTGTCAGGCTGACAGTTCAAGGGTTTATATGTGTCCTAAAGTACAAAATACAAGCAAAGAAGTCCTGCAGAAATAGGTCAGTTGTCCACGTTCTATTTCAGTTCAATCACCAGCAGGGGCAGACTTAACTTTCAAAAGCAAGAATTTCCTCCGGGCAGCCTCAGGAACTCAAAGAGGAAGGTGAAAAGGGCATTGCCACTCTTTTCTACTGAGCACTGTGATTTTAACACGGATTTTCTTAGCTTGGAATTTCCCCTGGGTCCCTATACTTCCACAGAACAGCTAGACCAAGGGAAAGGGGATGGATGCATTTAACCATTATTAACTACTTACTGAAACCATAAATGTCCTTGAAGACTGAGCTAAGACTAAAACAAAAGATGTTCAGGACTAGCTTAAGGCAGCTATTTTCCCCCTTATACTGAGTCACGTTTCCTGACATGTCTTCAGTACATAGTAAGAGAACAACCAAATCAGTAGCCAGGATATATCCAGGAAGAAGATACACAGAGAAAAGTCATAAACCAGTGAACCTTTGTTTTCCCTAATAATAATAATGATAATAATAAAAGTACTGTAACTGCCAGTATTCTTTTTATTCTTTTTTTTTTAATTAACACTTGGCAGAAATGACAGAGTCAAAGGCAGCAATAGTAAGTGATTTAGAAGCAGGTAAAAAAAAATAAAAATAAACTGAGCAAGAGCCAGGCAGGTATGGAAGCCCACATGAGAACATGAGAACATGAGAACAGCAACAAAACCACTGCTAGATCAGACAGACAGCAATCCTGGAATATAAGACTGAGTAATAAGATTCCAGCTGGTACAGGAAAGAAGCACTTGCCACCTCTGAGGTTTAACTTGAACAGCAAAAACCTCTTCTGTTCCTCACCAGCTTATGTGCTCAGTGACAGCTCTAGTGCAGAATCGTGCTGGGATTCCCCACATTAAACAAAATTACAGAATACTAAAAGATGGATACACAAACTATTAGCCTCTGATGCAGCACTTGGAAGAGTCCTACTTGGAAGTAGGACTGGGCACCTTTGCCTGAAACAGCCACAGGGTAGAGGCTGGGGAGTCCTAAGGTTTGGGGACATACAGCCATGAGCTTGATAGACACTAGACACCTTTCCTACTGACTGTAGCTATGAGTACTATGCAATGCATGCCAATGACTACCACAGCAGGCAATCTCTTCAAGGTCATTAGCAGACCAGGACCAAAAAAAATCTCATTTGTTTTTTATAAATAGTTGGGACTAGGCCAAATACATCCATTTCTGAAGCTCAAGTGCAGATTTTTTTTTTTTTTTTGTCTGTGACTAAAACGTGAAACACAGTTAAAGATCAGGTCATGCAGAAAGAATGCAAAACTAACACATGCTACAAAATGTCAAAAATCACTACCTGGTCTTCTGCTATAACCCTGTGCATCTTGGTGAGTATTTTGAGACTAGCAAATTAACTTCATATTTTAAAGACTGTGATTTTCCTTTACAATAACCTCCTATATTTCTGGACAAAATAAACCTTTTTAAAATGATACATACATATATTTTAGCAATTTTTCAGATGCTTTAACACCATCCTTACAATCTCAATATATCCATTTTTGAAAACATCTCAGTGTGTTTTTTTTCTACAGCTGGATCAAGCAGTGTCCCCTGCTTTCTGGTCTCAGTCCAGCAAAGCCCCTTTCTAAGCCAAGCTTCAAGCTTGTGAGCAGTTCTGCTGCAGTGAGTGAATTATTCGCATTCACAAAACTAAGCACAGCAGGAACTTGTGAAAGGCCTGAGGGCCTCCTCAGCTCTGCTGGACACTGCAGCAGAATTATATATTACATCTGATTTCTAGGTTAGGACTTCCATAAAGCACTGTCTGATTATCTTTGCCTTCAAGTCCATTAAATTCAATAAACAGTGATGGAAGAATTACACTTTCTGAATATATACAAAAAAAATGAAAATGTTGAATTTTCCTTGGATAAAGACAGCTTGTTATCCTATTCAGAAAAAGAGGGGGAAAAAAAAAATGAAACAAAGACCATAATAAGAATAATGCTTCTAGGCCAGCTTCCTAACTGATTATTTAATCAATGGCTGTGACACATTATTACAGCCATCATCAGAAAATGAACCTCCTTTCACTGATACCCTGTAATGAGGAACAACAGTGAAAACGAAGGAGACAAAACCCTTCTGTCCCACAGGGAATCTGAAGAGTAAGAAAGAAAACAAATGTTAAGTCTTTGCCTGCTGCCTTGTAAACGGAAAAAGTCTGGCAGCAAGCCCAGGAAACGCCTAATACAGTATGACAATGCAGAAAGACTGCATAAACAGACTGGTCAGGTCACCACAACTCATACAGCTATGTGGAACAGATGACAGAATACAGCGCATACCACGTCTTAGTTTTATTTTAATTTTAAACAGATTTTTGCATATATTTTTTGATATCCCTAGAGTTTAATTCAGAAAACGAACACGCATGGAAATGGGAGACTGCATTTGGGTGCATTTCAACAGACAGATCATCCTCACTGTACTGGAAATGCCTGTCAGAAAACTAAGCTCTAGAAATATGCACAAGTTTAAGTGTATTCCTACACGTAGCTGTATCCCAAAGCCTTCCAATACTGTAGGACTTTCTGGCAAGGGCCATTTGCTGGTCTTCCAAAGGACAGACCTGACTTCTTTCTGCAACACAGTATTTCAAAGATTGCACTGATTATGTGCAGCTATTTCGATATGGGAACAATTACAGTTGAGAAGTCTAAAATTCTGTAAATTTTGAATAACTTGAATCACACCTTGAATCACAATACAAATCACATCATCATTCTCTGTAACAAAAAATAGCCCAGAACAACCCTTCCCTCAGTATTATCCTGTACTTGAACATCTCGGAGTAATATAAAATATAATATACTGAGTAGCTCAATATATTATACAACAGTGAAGTTTAACATCGCACTTCGCAATTTAAAGTTACACTTAGAAACAATAGCATTTTTGAACAAGGAAATAAGTGGAAATTGGAAACAGAGAATTAACAAATGCAGCTCATGACCATAATCCAGCCTGTGTGAGGAAAAAAACATAGCATTTTCAGTTACAAGACAAGAATTATATCCTTGCCCATAGATGAATTAGTCACGGCAGCACAAGTAAGTCAGCATAACAGACTCTTTCCTTTAGTGGCATAACTGGGAAGACTAATACAGAACCAAAAATAGCCCCTGACTTCACACAGCTAACCTTCCATCTTAGCCCTGAGTAGCTAGTCTAAAAATAAAAGCTACTTGTATCAAGAAAGAACTTAAAAAGAAAAAGCATACTTATAAGGACAGACAGCTGGCTCATCCAGTTCAGTAAAATATTATGGATTCTGTGACACAACTGCTGTTAAATATAAGCTGTATCATTTTCCTCAGTACAACCTCTTTTGCATTATACAAGTCAGTGCCCTTAGCTAGAATCACCTTACTTGACAAATACAGCATTCACATACTACAGAGAACTCAGAAGAATGAAATCATAAGGCCAAATACTCCATCTACTTTCATTTCTTTGATTCTTTAGATCAGAAGACCTGCTGAGGCATGCTGCTATGATCTGCTACAATCCAAGGCCTCTACTGTTTGTGAACAGACACTGTTTCCTGGAGAGGTTACAAAATTTGATCTAAAAGATCAAATTAAATAACTCTTTAAGTTTCAATATTTTCAAATATTGAATATCAAATGCAAGACTCGCTGCAATTCAATATTGTTATGTGGAAATATAAAAAAACTATTGTTTTCTAAGTTCCTGTCTCAAGGTTTCAATCTGGTTCTCATTCAAAGCTGTTTCTCACAGCACTGCAATAGGAGGGGAAAACGTTTAGGTATTCTAGAAATTCACGTCTCTCTTTCAATTCTGTGATATATATATATATATATTCTGTCCCATTTATATCACTTCACGTAACCAGAAGTCTTGCTAAAATCCATTGAGCTGCTTACAGAGTACAATAGTGGGTTTTGCATGCATTTTAAGCTTGGGTCAAGTGCCTCCATATATTAACATTTTTAAACATTAAGTTACTTCATTTAATCAGCTTTATACCTATTTTAATATAACAACCATGCTTCCAACTAAGCTTGTGGTTCCATTAGCTTTCAGGTTTTGTAATGCTAATTGCTTGCCATTACATTCAAACTACACATACAGATCTTTCAAATGCTTTTGATTCTTGCAGTATCACAGAATCACAGAATGGTTTGGGTTGGAAGGGAACTTAAAGATCACCTAATACCAACCTCACTGTCATGGGCAGGGACACCTCCCACTAAATCTGGCTGCCCAAAGCCCCTTCCAGCCTGACTTTGAACACTTTCAGGGAGGAGGCATCCACAGCTTCTCTAGGCAACCTGTTCCAGTGCCTCAGCACCCTCTGAGTGAAGAACATTTCATCTAAATCTACTCTCTTTTAGTTTAAAACCATTGCTCCTTGTCCTATCACTAAGCTCCCTGACAGAGTCCCTCTCCTAGTTTTCTTGTATCCTCCTCACTGAACTGCAATGTAAATACAGGAAGAAAATTAAACTTATGCATGGTCTCTACTCACTCTTTCAAAAAATGACATTTCACAGATAAAATAACAGAAATACTGTATAAAAATACTACCATATATACTGTGAAGGTATCAGTTTCCATGCTTTGCTTTGCCTGTCATGAGTCACACTGGCCTGTCAAACTTGCATGCAACATCCATAACAATTACGCTTGACTGCTGGCACCAAGTAGAAGCAATGAGGATATAACAGATTAATCAAGAGATTAGCTGCATAAAGGGTCATTATTCAGCAATAAACTACTGAAAATTAAAAAATCCTCAAGCCGCCTGGATCACTATTTCTGCTGAGAGAGAACATCAGGGACATTGTGTAAAATAAACATTTCAAGATGCAAAGACTGCTGAATTTTGGAAGCATCTGGTAACACTATCCTGTTTTGTGGACCTCTGCATCAATAATGTTATAGGTACTTTGGAAATGCATGAGAAACTTCATCCTGTTTTGAATTAATTACTTCAGAATTCCTTATTGGTATCTGAAAATAAATCTTAGGAGAGCAGGAACAACTGATACATCACAGATTGTTGCAGAAGATCCATTTCCAAAACACTGCATTTTTTATTTTTTTAAAGAAAGTTTAAAAATATTTTTCAGGCATCCTTCTATAAGATACTGAATTATGGAGTGTAAAATGAAGCAAACACAGTCTTCAAATTCTAACATCAACCACAGTGAAACTCAACACTGAAGGCCAGTCATGTATTAGCTCTGCTACCCACAGAAACCAATACTGGTACTAAAATCATTTTCCTCTTTTTTCCACTTATATTTGGCAATACTCGATTCAATACTTTCTTCCAGACTCCTACCACCCACTGTAGAGCAAATACAAAACATACTTATTCCTGTAATATAAACCTCTTTTGACTTCAGAATTACATTAATGTGGAAAATACTAAATCTCAATTTACATAATGGAATGCCCAATGCAAAATCTAGATCTGTATTATCTTAAATTTTGGCTAATCAAATATTTTCAGTGATTTTGCTTAGTTTATTTTTCCAAAATTTTAATTGTGATGTCTGCTGCTAACATGACAGTCTCCCAAGTTTGTGTTTCTGTCGTAATAAGTGTCAGAGTTCACTAAATGTATTATTTTATCCAAGGGCTGTTTTCCCAAACAACCATTTTTTCCTCTGCATCAAAACCTGTTTAGAAGCCCTCATACATTGTCAGCAGTTGTTTAAATACATTAAGAAATCTAAAGTGGGATACAATTGTTGATTTCAAGGTTTGTTTGTTTTTAAATCACTAGTTCATCAAGCATTTCCTCATATTTTGTCTTCACAATGCTTAAAAATCTGTATCAGCCCTCATTATTTTCACTGCAGTGATTGCATTTTTTTCACATATGGAAAACAGTAAATCCAGCAGTCAGGTCCCCTCACATTCTTACTCATATCTTGTACAACAGCTAGTCCATCTGGAAGTCCTTAATCACCTATTTCTGGCTAAATAAACAAACACAAACAAAAGGAAAAACCCAGTCAGCTTCAGGCTAGAACTACGAACAGCCTATGGAAGTGGAAGAGCTATGGAGAGGCCATAATTTTTTCTCATTAATCATTCATCAACAAGAGCAGTTATGAGTCAATTTTGTGCCTAATAGTGCCGCTGTGTAATATAAATAGTATTGCTTCACTGTTCTGTGTTTTTTCCCCACTAAATTAGTTTTCTTTGGCATTTTAGTACGTCTATTTTACCCATTTTCAAAGTTGAGGGAAGAGGGTGTTTTCAAAACCATTACAGCCGACAACAAAAGCGGGAACAGATGAGAGTGCCTGGCTCCAATATGTGTGTTTCTACTGACATGGAGAACACCTCCAACCGTACCAAGGATGCTCCCTGTGTGAGCCCTGCCTGGTGGCAGATCCTGATCCTAAGCCAGCCTGATGCAATTGAGAATAGCAAATGAAGCCCCTACATGTGAACTGCTATTTTATTTTGCAAAGAACTGGAAGCTGCTGTAGCTGCAGCACCTCCTGTGATGTTCCTATCACAGCTGCCAACATGTGGAATTAATTAAAGTCCCACTCAGTCTGCCTGAATCTAAGCTGCAGTGCTCCAGACTCTATGCTGTGCTTTAAAGAGGCTGATATCAAGATGCTCAGTCTGGCTCAAAATGCACCTGTTGCTGCAGCTGATAGAAATACCAATGCAAACAAGATTTGGGAATCCTCAGATTACAGTTTTTTCATTACTATTAAAAGGATTAACTTGCAAAACAGCAAAAACTTCAGACTCTTCTCCCTTCCCTTAAAAAACAACAAAACCAAAGTTCTAACCAAGACTAAGCAGACATAAGATGATTTTAAAAAGAGCTAAAATGTATACTTGCAATGTTTTTTCAATTTATTCTACAGTTAGATAAAAACAATATTGAGGTTGGCGATGATGGCATGTTGTTGTAATTCTGGGGAACTATACCAGCCCAAAATATTAGACTGAAATATTATGCTCAGTGTTTGAAAAGGAATTCAAAACCACAAATAATATCCATATAAGCATACTTGAAATTTCTGAAAAATCGTATCATTAAATAATCTAAGCCAACAGTAAGTTTACAAAATGAAAGCCACAACACTTACTTCACCAATAGGACTGATGATCACCAGTTGTTTTTCAGTCCCCAGGTTTCTTCAGAGGAAAAATTATCAGGATTCTAGACACCATTATCATGACACCCCCATACACATTTAAGACAATACATAAATTAAACAAATATGATTCAGGTGCATTAATTTGTAATTACAGACAGAAGGACAAATATATTATTTTATCTTTGTGAAGACTTAGAACAAAGCCTCACTTACAGCTTTCCTTTCCCTTCCTTCTTACTCCCCAAAGTTCCAGGTCCTCCAGTTCAGTAAAGGGGCAGAGGTATGAAAGAGATGTGCTGACCTGGGATCAGTTATCAGTGTGAGGAAAGAGATACAACAATTTCCAAATGCTCTATTTGTAAGTTTGTGAAGATCTATTTGTTTCACTGGTACGTTGCCTGAAACATTTACTTTCCAGAAATATACATCTGTATGCAAGGTCTAAACGTGATTTTGCATTAAGGAAAAATAATGGCATTCTAGGTCCTACTGCCAGCAGCTGATACCTGGGACCCTGCCAGTTCTCTGCAGTTTGTGTCAGAGCCAACTAGAGACCAAAGCTGCAATTGCA
The DNA here is from genome assembly GCF_009819795.1 of Aythya fuligula. Taxonomy (NCBI): domain Eukaryota; kingdom Metazoa; phylum Chordata; class Aves; order Anseriformes; family Anatidae; genus Aythya; species Aythya fuligula. Next base: position 33,347,457 of record NC_045562.1, read on the forward strand.
CCTCTTCAGTGCAGAGTGATCCTCCTGGGACCAAACGGTATTATAAATTCACCCCTGTTCCATGCAGTAGGAAGGTATGCACAAGACCACTGCACAGCTTGCACCTTGGGTATGCAACTGCACAGAACTGCACATCATACACTACAAACAGCTTGCAATACATTGGAATAAAAATAGTACGGGTGTTCTCAAAATCACAAACATACCTTGCAACCAGCAGCAGCACCAGGAAGTGCTGTTTAGTAGCAGATCAGGAGCAGATACTGCATCTGCTCAGAAGTGGAATTACATAGGCTTTGAAGTGAGCACTGCAGCAAGGCTGTCATTGTCACACACTTCCAATTACACATACAACGTGGCCCTAAACCCATTCCACCATTTTTCTGCAGTCTGGTCAAGGCTTCATTTGTTTCATCTTCAAAAGATAAGCAATGTCTGGGAAAGCATCCTAATTTAAGAAGCATCTAATGTGATTTGTCTGTTTTCATTCTGCTAACTTCCATTATTACATGTATGGTTTAACTTATCAGTTGTCTGATCCTGAACAAGCATTAAAACAAAAGAAATAGATTTTCTCTTTTGATTAATATTTTGTATAAGATTTATCATTCTCTTCCTCTTGAGGCCACAAGTACCTGATACTCTGCAAAACCAGAAATGCATTCTCAGTAATGATTTCTGACATTCTCTTCAATTGCTAAAATATCTCCATAGTCTTGAAATAACACAGACCATAAAAGGGGAAAACAGACTATTACACAAAAATGTGTCAGGATGTCGTCAATAAATCTCATGCATTAATTATACTAACAGATTCACTTTGCACTTTCCCCTCTTGCAATTCCTCCCATTGAGTGAATTTCTGTACACATGGGAGCTCTGGTGTAAATTTCAGCCACTCCTACACTTGCTTACAGCAGTATTAGCCTTAATCTATGTAGTCACTGTTGCTAAAGCAGGAGTGTAGTTCTGGCAACTGCTCCTTCATCAGGAGGTTACTGGTGTCCTTATTTCTACTCTCAAGGTCTAAAGCTTTTGTAGATATTCCTCAGTGCTTAAAGAGCTTCCTAAGCAGCTTCTGGGAACATATGTTGTTTTTACTCGCTCTGGGTTGAGTTTCACTATGTGTGCCAAGCAGATCTCTGTGGAGCCCTGTCAGCGATCAACTGATTTAGTATTCAAAATTAGAACCCAAGCCCAGCTACTTTTGGCAGATTCACAGGCAAGAGTCCTAATTCTTATCTACATCAGTGTATCCGGTCACAGTTATTTGATTTCAGTTACTCTGACATTTTCTGTACTGGTGCATTAAAATGGACTGGCAGTACAGTGCACTCTGTACAGTGCATTAAAAGGGGCTGGAAGATACCTGTCTGGCTTGCAAAGCCTTCCACAAACAAGCAGCTCTCTTAGAAGCTGACTTAAGGAAAGTGTCTAGGGATATGGTTTGTATTGGTACACAAAGCCTTACTTACCATTAATAAGTCTGTTTTAAATTAATTGCAAGAGGAAGGTCTCAGGGACTAGAAGTAATGTGGTTCATTTATTCCCAAAATGAAGTCATAATCCTAAAAGTTTTCTAGAAAATATATATTGGATCAGTGCAATATTTTTCTGTTTTCTTTTTCTGAGGTCCCCCAGAAATATTTCCGATAGAGATACAGATTCCTGATAAGGGAATTTAAGATTATCAAATATTACTTTACTATTCCTAATTAGGTTTGTACAAACCATCTGTTTTCCATGAACACCATGTTGAAACTGCTGCTTCAAATACGGTATGGAAAAGTCAACTGCAGCTCTTCAGAAATCCATGGTTCACACTGCATCTGCTAAGTATTCCATACGTGTTTCCCTGCCAGGCTTTTCTTTTGTTGAAAGAGGACTGTAGCAATATTATTTTTGTTCTAAAACTCTCTGCTTACTAGTCTAAACAATCCTTTGAAATTGTTACACAAATATTTACATTCAGTACATGGCAGTTACATAACGGTGCCTTTAGAGGAGTGAGAACTATTAATAAACTCAAAGTAACTCAGTCATCCTGAAATCTGGTTACACGCAAGGATCAAAAGAAGCTTTCTCCAAAGAGCTGTATTAAAGTCTAAATCTAAAACTGATTTTTTTTACTATTATTATCTTTTTTACATTTAATACCCAGATCAAACAAAACATGACAGCTCAGTGCCTGCAACTGGGAGATGGTCAGGTTTTCTGGACTTGTGCTGAATTTTCTCAACTCAGCAATACCTATCACTATGGATATTCTGAAGGTACTCTGAAAACATTAGGCTTTAAAAAAAAATAACAGCAGAAATGCAATGACTCCCAGTTTCTCTTAATACGCTTCATCTTTCATTAAGCACCGTCACCCCAAATTTAAATTTGCATACATACTCCATAAAAGTTCAGGTATTCCCCTGTGTATTAGCAAGTTACTACTGCAAGAAGTATATGAGGGGAAGTAGCAAGCAGTGAGAGGCTCAGCAAGAACAAAAAAAGAAACAAAATTTAAGAATATAACAGTTATGAAAATCACATTACTTACAACATATACATGTTTCATCTACCTCCAAATCTGTGTTAGAGATAGGAAAGCTTAAAACATATAAATAGGTATTTCATTTGTATACCTTCCCTAGCACACACTAACATTACTAATGCTTAAAAACAACAGCAAAAAAGCCAGCTTTAGACTGAAATCATTCGAGGGATTTCCAAGACTACTAATTCTCCACAATAGCAGAAACAAAAGAAATGTAAATCACACACACACACACAAAAAAAAAAAAAAAAAAAAAAAAAAAAAACAGTGAGGTGATGGAGAAGAGTCACAGTGAATTTGAGGAAGGTAGACATAGAGTTCTTGCTATAGAAATGAGGCGGAATTAGTAATTTGAAACCAGCAGTTTTATAACCACGGTTTTATAAGTGACTAATTTGTCAAGTGCTACATTTGGTTATAACCTTCTGCTTATTCTTTGTAAGAACCCAGCTGGAGATGACCCAGATGCTACCAAGAACTTCATATGTATCTATACATAGGTGCAGGTATTTTGGGAAATGAATTTCTCAGAGCTCAGATTTTGACAAGAGAATTTAATTTTTAAAATAGCTGGAAATGTGTTCAAGAATTTTGAGATTTTAAGTATAGCTTAATATTGATATTGAAAATTTGATAGTTTTAGGAACTGGCAGCCAGATTTAACCATTAAAGAATCTACTGCAGATGGATATTAGAAATGAATGAACAATCTCCTTAAACTATACTTTCTATTTCTTTTAATACTTTATATTAAAAATACAATTTTTTGTTGTTTTGAGGATACAGGTTCATAAAATAAAAACTTTATGTATTTTGCAAAATAGGCAAACTCAAGTATGTGTATGATAAAGAATACTATTGATAAAGGTCACTTTTCTGATAATACAGTATTAGATTAAGAGTTTCCTTGTTAATATTCCATTTCACAGAAAACCTGCACTTTCTATTGTGGCAAATGATAATTAAAATTTTATAGAATAACACAAAATTATAACTTACTCCCTGCCAACTGAGGACACTTTACAAGAAAGTTCCTCTCACAAACATCCAGGTATCATACACTCAATATCTAGCCTTCAGTTAAAAATATTTTTAAGTAGGCTAGTCAGGCTGAAAATGACTCAGAGTATGATGGTGGATGAATCATTTAAAACATTTTAAAATTAATTATATATGGATATATAAAACAGTGAGGGGAAAAAAAGGTCACAAAGAACCTTTAACTTCAGTCTCATCCCTAGCAAAGACAATAATCACAGCAAAAATTAATATTTATAACTCATGACATACCTGACAAGTCTTTTTTATTTCAGTCCCCCATCATTTTGAACTTCACATAACCCCATAACCCCTCCTTCCATCATACAAACAAATATTGCAATTCTTATGTAGTGTACCAATATCCTAACAAGGATTCAGAGAAGGTTCTGCATGTGAAAATATTGGACCCTAGCTTTCCTTCTCTCCTTCCTCAAGATCTACAGCAACAAAGATTACATGTTCAGAGCAATGAGCAGCAATATTAACTGCTACCAAGATCTTTATCAGCTACCACTGGTTTTGGAGGGAAGACAGAAACAGAGAGACTACTACTTTGGAAAAGTTCTGGGAAAAAATTCCAGTCAAATGATAGATACACTTTCTAACTGTATCATGTAGTCACACCTGAGGCATATTTTTTCTCTAATGCGGATGTGATTTAAAGAGAATTTCACCAATAAACTCTGCTACAGATGAAGGTAAAAAAATATTAGGAGATCCGGAAGTTATTTTAAATATATGCTGTTTATGTCATGTCTAATGGAAATATCCAAAGCTCTTATTCTTGTAGCTTTTCAATTTTTCAGAAAGTGTATCTCATTGTGCAGTGAGTACTTGTATCCAAACATGTGAGAACAACCAAAGCAGGTATGCTTCTCATTTTTCTTAGCTTACCAGCTGACGTTTCCTGATTATAATTTTACCTTTTGTAACTAGAAGAGTAAGTAGAAAGTGGTTTGTACAGGACAGTATCATTCTGCATATGACAACAACATAGACTTCCTGTTTCTTAGTTAAAAGGAAGGCTTTTGAAAAACAAAATGCCCCCAGCCATTAAAGGTAGTCCCTAGTGACAGGACTAACTCTATGAAACCTGCTTTTATTATCAATATTATTGTTAGTTTTTATTATAATTAAATAATGTTTATTTGAGGGAGATGGATAAGGTGAATCTTCTTCAATTGCAGAGAAGTGTTTAGGTGCTGGGCCTACATCCACCTCCCAGTAGATGAAGAAGGGTGGTCTTGGATGTTACACAAGAATCTTCCCACACAGTGAGTAACAAGTAAGGATCTCAGAGGCTGGGCTAGTAGTAGGTTTAGAGTCCCCCTCTTATTTTGGAAGCCAACTGGGTTTTGAGTTGAAAATTCACTGTAGTGTGTTTTTGTTTTTGTTTTTTTTTTTTGCCACTAATATCAGAGCAGTGTACACATTAAAATAAGATGGATTAAGAACCAGTGCAAATGATGAAGTATGTTTGAACAGCACTGTGTTCTGGCTGTTTTCTCTGCAATCAGAGGTAGCTCAGCAAAAGTCTAGATAGCTGCAAGTTCATCGTTTATTTCTGTAATGAGTACAGGAGTGAAAAAAATGGAAAAAGGTCTTTTCATTTCCATTAATAGACGTGTAATGTCAGTCATACTCATACTATGTTACATAGCTACTAAATGAAGACAAAAAACCTCCTTTAAAAAAAAAAAAGTTTATCTGTCTCATTTAATACCTGTACTTCTCTTCATGCAGTTTTTAGCAAGAAAATTGTTGCACAATATTATGACCAGTGCACACTCCTTATATTAGCATTTATTTCATATTTTCCATAAATTAAGATATAAATACATTGAAGACAGTTAAAAAAGGATCTTCTACTGTGTTGAGAAATAAAGTTCTAAAATAGAAGTTCACGGAATAGAAACTTTCACCTCACACATATTATTGTCAAAATATGCAAGCAAGCCATGAGAGTTACTTTGGAAATTCCAGCTAAGCGTATGCAATTCACAAGAAGTGTTATCAAACATCCTCATTCATCCATTTACCATAACACAGTTCTGAATTTTGTAAGGCTTGAGGTTGTTTGGATATAAATGTTTTTTATATCCCAAATCATGTTTTTTAAAGTCCAATATCTCAAAAGTAGAAGATTGAAAAAAAAAATGTGCAAAAGGCTAAGTGTTCTGAAAGAAATCAAACTGTATTGATGTGTAAAGAATAACAAACCTGTACCCAAACTTCTAGTTTAAATAGTAGATAAAGCCCTCTCAGATCCTACAAACTTCTTGACACTATCTTGGCAACTTAGACTGAACCATCTCCCATGGGCTTCTAGACAGTTTGTGACAGAAGAAAACAGTGAGGTTCTCAATCCTCAAATAGATACATCAGTCCCAAACTAAGAACAATTCCATTCCAGTAAAGGAAAAATACCGATTGAACTAGATGTACATTCTTAAGCAGGCATCAAACTTCAAGGGCTATATAGGAAGTAACAAATCTATTGTCTATAGCAACAGCCCCTCTGATGTTAAAATTGCAAGGAATTTTATTGTTCGTATGTGAAAACAAAGAAGGACAAATACAGAATTGCAAGGACACTTTATGAATCAGATTTTATCCTTTGTTCATCTTCTTCCTCTTAGATTTCCCATAATTATAGGATTGGTTTTACTGTAGTTATGCTTTAAGAAAAAGTAATAGAAAGTATAATTGTATTATAAACTTTACAAGTATACATTAACACATATGTTACAAATATGCCCTAATGTTTCTGCACATTAATCTGCTGTATCAGAGCTTGCATGGGGACCATCAAAAGATTTCCCTGCCTAACACCTACAGCTCCAGTGAAGTGAAGATTCCTTCCAAATATTCAGAACACTTATGTTTATAGAATAGTTTGTTAAAAGCGTAACTATATAGATTAGAAATAAACGGCACTAGAATATTAGAAAATACTTTAGTACAGCTAATCCAGAAACATAAATCGTATAGTCACATTGCCACAATTTTACAAAGGGTAGTACTCCAATTGCTGAATCAAATGCCCTTCATGAAAGTCACTCTTCATTTCTGCAGGAAAAGGAGGAACAAAAATCTGAAACTTAGTAAGAAAAGCCTTGTAAAAAGTTAGTGTTTTTCCTCCTGATGTGTTTGCTTTACTACTATCTGACACATGGTAAGGATGACTTAAAAAAAGAGAGACTGGAGAGAAAGAATACGAAAATAAATTTTCTCTGCTACCCCCATAGGAATCTGAAAAGTATCACAAAGCACACACAGTATATTCTCATCCTCTTCACAGAAAAAGTTTAATATTTCCTGCCTCAAAAAGGATTAGTTTCTTGACTGATTGAGAATATTTCTACCCACCTAAAAGTAAGTAGATGCAATGTCAGGTAGTCTGCAGTCCGACCAGACATAGACCATGTCCAGGTCTGCAAATTATACTGATCAAAGCTAGCTGTGGTCAGATGTCTGCCTGCACAACCAGGTAGGCATATTCTAAGGCTCCCTTGCAAAATATAGAGAGAATACGGCAAATACTTCATAAATAGGACCCAATTCCACATTTATCTGTGCTTAACCTCTCTGGTTCAATTTTACTTCCATCTAAATCAACCAGACTCTTACTTTAAAAGAGAAACTGCATGTTCTCAGCATGTAAAAAAAGAGCATCTTCATAAAGTGCTTACAAGAAGGATTCAGGTTCTGTCTCTCTGGTAACAAACTCTTTGTTTTTCTTTAACTAACTGGCTTATTTTCCAATAATTTTACTCAAAACACTGAAGTTATTTTAAATACAAAATACTAGTGCTATATTAACTAGTAATATATTAATAATGAATATATATATAGTAATTAATATTACTAGTTGAACTTTAAAGTTAGAGATAAGGACAAAACCAAGAAATGTCTACCCAGACCTCAGTCTAAAAACCTAACTTGCCCTGTATTTAATAAGTTATTTTCTATCCTTCTTTTTTTCTTCTGTATTATACTAGTTCAAAAAGTCTCCCATGATTGCAGTGACCCTGTGCCATATATCAGTAAATAAAATGTCAAGTAAATACAAACAAGTCGAATATTTAAGAACATGGCATAAATGGCACACTTACACAACAGAAGAAAATGGTGGTTGACCTTGTGAGAGAAGTGCTACAAGGACACCAAATTTCACTGCCTGCAGTGAAAACACCATCACCCCTTCCTATGCAGAGCTTACAACCTGACAGCCACAAAGAGGGTCATTACTCCATCTAAGTGCTGGAAAGCTCTCTTCTTTTAAAAGTTGGCTTCTATTGCTTACTTTATTACCTTCTCTTGAAACTACTGTGTTTAAAGGTTCACTGCAAATTAATCAGGTAGTAATATTTTAAACATTAAAGACGAATATTCCATTTCCTCTCTGACAAATCGTGTCATGTCTCCTGACGTGAATGTGTTATGAGTGAGAATGCCATTTTTCTTAGTAATTGGTATAAATCTAGCAGAAAAGTTCATACTTCAAGATTTCAGTATTATCGCTTCAGCATACCTAAGAGAAGCTGACCACCTGAATACAGCCAACCAAGCAGCAACAGGTCCATCAGCCTGAAGTACAACAGGTCCATCAACCTGACAACCTGAAAGATCTTAAACAGAAAGACTGCTTATAGACTATTATGAACTGGAATAGCGAAAATTCGATCTTGAAACTCTTTCAAATGCAGTTGGTAAATAGCTTTACGATGTAAGGCATAACAGGCTTCTTAAAGGAAAGTTTGAATATTCAAATGTGATAATCGAAGGACTGTTTACTAAAGTAAAATAGGGTAATCTAACTATAGGGAAAAAAAATCCATGATCTCAAAGTAATAAGGGACATGTGACACAAATCCTAATCTGGCATATGACAGCTGCAGAATGAATTCAAAAGATTTTTACCAGACTAATTATCTGTTAATGGCTGGGCTCAGCGGGACACAACAAATTCCCAAGGTTTAGTTTCCAAGTCATGTGATTTGATCGTAGCATGGCAGATGGCAGACAATGACTGCATACCCTTCATTTATTCTAAGAGCTACACACGCCATTTCGGTAACCCAGTGCTAAAATTATGGTAATCACACATCAGCAAATACACGTTTCTGCTGGTGACACCACTATTCTTGCAGCCATTGTTTCCCACACTGTGCAGCATGTCGTTTTTATTAAGTGCCGTCAGCTCTTGGAGCGTACAGACAAAAATTGAGAACCCAGTAGGATTTACCCTCTCAGAGGATCCAGAAAGGTGCTGGCAAGTTGGATGTCAGTTTAACAGTACACGCATTTGCTTTTATTTAAAGTATCAGTAGCTTTTTTCAGTTGCCGTTGTCTAATTTAGAAGTGTTAACTTCATATCAGAGTTTGATTTTGCATTCATTTTGATAAATATTCTGCTATTTCGACAACCCACCTCACTAACCCGTTAGTTTGATGACAATAGCTGCTAGTGTTTATATACCTAAACCTTACATCACTGAAAAAGATTAAATTTACCCCCAGTGGACCCCAGCCGTTACATTCTCAGTAATGCTATACCACATCCCCAAAGCTAGAGTTACATATCCCTGGGGGAGGCAACATACATTCTCCATGTTATCTGTAGTATATTTTAAATTATTGATTTCCAGAAAGTATAAGTATGAATACTACACAGATTCTTTGCCACCCTCCTCCTATCCCCAAACAAATTCTAAAGACTCGAAAGCCAAGTTTTGCAGTGCTAGACTTCAGTTATTCCACATGGCATGACCTTAATTTTTTGCACATGCAACAAAGCTGAAGAGCTTTCTCAGCATGACTGTTCGCTGCCAATTTAAGACACTCTTGTTAGATGACGCACAAGATGTTCAAGTTTGTTGTTGGTTTGTTGTTTTTTGTTTGTTTGTTTTTTACTACTTTAACACCACAGGCATCATCATTTTGATACTTCTAAATAAAATCCTTACCACTTCGCATTTTCATTGCTCCTCAAAATGGTAATGATCCTCTGACCACTGTGGTAAAAGCTGTAAATACTTTCTTGAGGTAAATCCTAAACCACACATCATCTACCTGTGGCCTTTGTGCTGCTACATTAAATGAAATTGCTTTAGGACGTATTCCCCTGCATGATTTGTAGGTGGAAAAATGTCTCTATTTTCATATTTAGGGTATTTTTCAGATCCCTACATCTATGACAGGGCACAGTTAATTTCAGGTTAGTTTCGGATAACACTGCCTTCCATAAATAACCACAGATGGGAAAACTTCTATATCCATGGATGAAGGCCAAAATTATCTCCTCTGAGTACACCATTTCCTCCTTCCCTCCAGCAATAAATATCCACTGCTTCCAGTTCCGGGCCTTCCGACTGAAAGTCTGAACAAAAAAGAAAAATACTGTGTAATGGTGTCCATAGATGAACTCATTTCCTGCCATACAGGCTTCCACAACGTTAGGGCCTCTTTAAGTCTTTTTTTTTATTTTTATTTTTTTATTTTTATTTTGAGTATTATGAGTATTTTTCTCATACTCATAAGATTTGTATCCTGCACCCAGCAGGCTGACATCTCTCCCCTGTTACTCTCTGAAACAATTGCACAAGCCCAGCTTCCCCTAAATCACGTTTCACTCCAAATGCTACCACCGGGTTTGAACTTACCCTAAACCTTGCTGTATGAATTTTAATAGGAGATGCAGGTGCGTATAGGTAGACATCTTAATGCTTACTGGCGTTCAGATTTTTATTACTTTGTCTTCAGCTCAACAATTCTTCCAAAGCTGTGAACAGCCTTTAGTTAGAAAACACTTAGTTGAAGCGGAATTTTCAGGAACCTCAGAGACCATTAGACCCCATTTATCTACCCCACAGAAAGGCAAACTAACTCAAACTGCTCCTGAGTGATCTCTGACAAACCCATTCTTAAAGGAAAAATATAAAAAAGAAAGTAAAACAGTAAAATCACCTCTTCATTAACCTGAATTTAACAGTGACCGTTTGCCATGGAGTTCCTCTAGATCTGATTGAGCTTCAAGCCTCTACAATCTCCCTACTGAACCTTTGTTTCAGTTTGTAGGTAAACTTGCCATCTCTGATGAGTATCTTAACATCTGCAGTTGGTCTGTTCGAATTTCCCATACAAAACAAATACAAAATTCAGTGTTCAGAAGCCATTATCTCTTTACTAAGAGATTTCAAACTTGTCACGGGAAAATAAAAAAACTGAGTATGATAAGCCTGATGAATTCTTCCAACTGTAACATGTTTTCATTAATTTCCCATTTACTTTTAATGAGTCCTTTATAAAAAAATTTTATCAGAAAATTAGGGAGCTTTAGGTTTCAAAGAGAGCCATCAGCATACTTGTGGTTCATCAGGAAAAGAATTTCAAAAAAAGGTATGTTTTATCTTCAGCATGTTCTCAATGTTTTAGAAATGGAGTACAGAAGAGGTGGCTCATCCATCTCTTCAATCCTGTTACATGTTTTCATACATACAACTGCAACACAAGGCAAGCTTGAGAAGTTACTATCTTCCTGAAGTGAAGATTTCATTTTCTTTTAGTTGACAATAATTTATGCTTCAGAGCTCTGTACAGTTTTTGTGAGTTTCTCAAAGGAAATTCACCACCACTGTACTCTCAAAAAATTAGTAGGTAAATTACCATTATATTGCTACCCTACACTTCACAATAATTGTAACTTTAAGCTTGTTCATCTTCCCTTTGGAGATATGGAAGGGTTAACCTCCCAACTGCAGAAGCTGCAGTGTGACTGTCCTTGCTTCACAGTAGGGAAGTGACAGATTCCAGCAAAGAACAGAGGGGAAAAAATGCAGCCAAGTAAGGAAAGCACTCTGGTCAGGCAAATACATTAGGCAAACCTCAGTGTCAGAAGCACAAAGACTGGAATGGCAGAAGCCAGCCTACAAAGTTAAAGCCTAGCTGCTGTGAGGAATATTTTTCCTTGTACAAGCCATCACAAAAGTCTTATCCATTAGAAATTATTCAATTCAAACGTTAAGACAAAAGGAATCCTTGTTTATGTTACAAAATCTTTCAATTTAAGGGTAGATAATTCTCCATCTTCATACAAAACAATCAAAGAAAAGATCCAACATTGATATTATTCTCTGCTTTACTATTACCAAGGTCTTGTTATAGTAAAGATTAATGAAGTCAGATGAATATATAAAACTTATTCTGTAGACATCCTTTCCATTGTACTGATCAAAATTAAAAACAAGAGTTTGTCATAGATCACTGGTTTTGTGATTATTTCTTACTACCCATATTAAATACTTCAATGGAAGGCAAAATTTTCCCACAGGTTAATGAGAGAACATCACATTCCCTAATAACCTAATAAAAGGATACAACTTTTATACATGCATGTTTCATACATTTTATACACTTGTATTTCAACATAAATTCCATATTAAACAGGAGACACAACCTAAACCCACTGCATCTCATGAAAGGGAAAAAAAAATCTGTATTTCTTCAGAGATAAAAGGGAGGAGGCAGGCAGGGAGGGAACCCTGAGAATCACAAGAGCTACATTTATAAGATGCAGCCATTTACAAAGTGCCTTTTTTTTTTTTTTTTTTTTTTTTTTAAATGGTTGCCTTTCAAGCTGTGCCAACAATAGGATGAATATAAAAGATCTGCCTCCCTAGCAGATTTAGAAGAATAAGCAATTACCACATTAGAAAAAATAGGCTCAGAAATTTCCACCGATTGGTAATTGGCAGCAAAGCAACTCTTTATTTGCCAAACTCCACAAAGCCCTTGGGCACCAAACTCTACATATACCAGCAATGAACAGAGAAAGATGAAAAAAAAATCCCAAAAGGCTCAGCCTTCAGGAAAACAACAACAAAAACCTCCAGAAGTCTCTATCCTCTAAGAGAAGCAGAAGGACGCTCTTATAATCAGGGTGTCTGAAGTCCTGGGTAGAAGACCTGTACTACATGATCCTCCAAAATCACAATTACATTGTGGTTGTACAAGGAAAAGCTCCTTCCTGAAGCCTAGCTGGAAGAGCAAAAGTCCTTTCTTCCGAACATGTGTAGGTTTCAACATTTATGCACTAGCACCACTGAAACATTTTACACAGACATGAGTATTACGGAGCAGCTACTCACAGTGTGAGTACTGCAGGCTGCTCACAGTGAGAACTAGGGATTTCTCTATTCCGAGAAGACAGCCATCATCCACCATGGGTGACATTAATGTGTACGCAACATATGTGAAATTTAATGTACGACTGCAAGTTATTTAATTTTATTGCTCCCTGATGTACCACTGCAGCTACCACATAAATGCAGACGGGTGAGTTTCCACAGTATCAACAATTTAGTAGAAGAAGCAAATCTGAACTGAGACTCCAAATCTTAGCAGTTGCCTTTCCTGACTATTCCCAAATCTTTTTTATCTATTTGCTGGAGAAAATTAAAATCTCCCTGTATAGGACAGTAACAGAAGAATTCTTGGGTAGAAGAGACTAATTTCTGTATTATAAATATCCTCAAAGCTATCTTATAATGAATTAAATTTAACATGACTAAATCACATTTCAGGACTTTTAAAAAGAAAAGCACATTCCTAGAAAAGATTCTCTTGTAGCAAATTTCATTTAAAATAAAAGTATTAAAACTAAAAAGCATGTTATAGTGTCAAATATAGCAAATCAAGAGCCTCAGTGATGTATTTGCAACTGCATGAAGTTCAACAAGGCCAAGTGCCGGGTCCTGCACCTGGGGCGCAATAACCCCAAGCAGAGCTACAGGCTGGGAGATGAGTGGTTGGAAAGCTGTCAGTCAGAGAAGGACCTGGGAGTAATGGTGGACAGTCGGCTGAATATGAGCCAGCAGTGTGCTCAGGTGGCCAAGAAGGCCAACGGCATCCTGGCTTGTATCAGGAACAGCGTGACCAGCAGGGCTAGGGAGGTGATCGTCCCCCTGTACTCAGCTCTGGTGAGGCCGCACCTCGAGTACTGTGTTCAGTTTTGGGCCCCTCGCTACAAGAAGGACATCGAGGTGCTTGAGCGGGTCCAGAGAAGGGCGACGAAGCTGGTGAGGGGCCTGGAGAACAAGTCCTACGAGGAGCGGCTGAGGGAGCTGGGCTTGTTCAGCCTGGAGAAGAGGAGGCTCAGGGGCGACCTTATCGCTCTTTTTAGGTACCTCAAGGGAGGCTGTAGTGAGGTGGGGGTTGGCCTGTTCTCCCACGTGCCTGGTGACAGGACGAGGGGGAATGGGTTTAAGTTGAGCCAGGGGAGTTTTAGGTTAGATGTTAGGAAGAACTTCTTCACTGAAAGGGTTGTGAGGCACTGGAACAGGCTGCCCAGGGAAGTGGTGGAGTCACCATCCCTGGAAGTCTTCAAAAGACGTTTAGATGTAGAGCTTAGGGATATGGTTTAGTGGAGGGCTGTTAGCATTAGGTTGGAGGTTGGACTCGATGACCTTGAGGTCTCTTCCAACCTAGAAAATTCTGTGATTCTGTGATTCTATACTTAATACCAGAGAACAGAAGTAGTTGTTTCCAAGCATTTGATTATGAAAGGCGTATCCATAGCACACAGAATATAACTTGAGAAAGACCTCATGTTCAGATAATAATAAGTGCACTTTTTCTATGATACATTTGCTAGGAACTTGCAACATAAGAATGTGTTCTTTAATGCACATTATGAAAAGCTTGAGAATAAAAATTCCCAACTCTCCATATACAAAATTACAAGTTTTACTAGTACATGCAAACATACAGGTATGCAGATGTGCAAAAATACCTTCTGAATGAGCAAGGATCCTAATATTTAGTCAACAATACCATAGCCCAGGTATCAGATATCAAACATGATCTGCTTTGCAGCCTGTGCTGTTGAGGTCCTGCATGAGTGTCAAATAAAAGCATCAAGTATCGAAGTCCTGCACCGTGAAGAACTGAGCCATTCACTTGAATGATCAACAGCCAATGTATTACTGACACTTCTATCCAGTGCAGCATAATATTCTTTGGGTCTCTCCTTTGCATTTCTGTGTTACAATAAAAGATCTACTTTATCATTAATCCTGACAGCATGTTTTTGCAGTGGTAAACTAGAAGTAAAACCAAATTTCAAAGACATGAACCTCTGAGATACTAATTTCACATAAAATTATTGACCTTCAACCATCTTGGTTAGTATCTCCAGGATGACATTCCAATACCTTTGTTTCTTAAATACCAGTCTGTGGAAATGAAAGGGAAGGGGACAGCAGTATTTATTTATTTTTTTTTTATATACCACTCAGCACCTCATAGTAGTCTGAAAATATGACTGCTTCTGAAAACACACGTGTATTTTAACAATTTACTTTCAAATGTTTCAAACTGTATTACTGAACATAATCAAAAAGCACTTGGTTTAGCATATGAACAGGTTTTGTTTTTTTCTTTTACTTAACCTGGTAAATTTCTTCTGCAGTATAGACTTTTTTTTTTTTTATTTTTTTTTAAGATGTTCATATCTGAATAGAAATTTCAAGAGTTGCAGTTTACTTAATTTTCCTTATTCAGAAGGAAGTAACACACATACAGTAACAAGAATTAAAGCTATAAAATCAAAGAAGCTTATTTAGATTAACTCATAATTATTGGATGTTCACAGCAATTTATTCTCCTACCTGCTTTCCATCCAGCGTACAGAGTCTCTTGACTACACCCGAATCTAACTTAATGGCTTCTGTGATGTCAGTCAAGACTTGTTCGAAGGAGTGAGCAGTCTTCTTGTTCAGCAGAATTCTCACAGCTTTTCGTGGTTTTACTCCACTCCTAATAACAGTCACCAATTTGGGTTTAATGAAATCTTTACTCTCCTTCACTTCACTCTTTGTGGATGTCAAAGATGTCAAGGATCGAGTAGATCCAGTCCTTATGTTCACGCACCAGTTTGGATTGACATTCTTGGTATAATCAACTTTGCGATATGGTTCATTGGATGCACATACATAACTTTCACCTGAAAAAAAAGATGACATTTTCTTAATTTAAGAGGTTTTGCAGCTATTTTTGCCAATTTAAAATGATAACAAATTTGTCAGAAGCAGTGACTTTCCTGTGTTTCAACTGCAGGTCATTTTAACTAAAGGACAGTAAATTAGAACTCTGTCCAAACAATAATCTCACAGAGTGGTGTCAACAGGTTTCAAAAGACTTTTGTTTAAGCAATAAAATGCAGTAAAAGATAACAAAGAGGTTGAAAATTTTTCCATTTCTTTTGGATCATAATTTCTGACTGCTAAGTCATTTTGCAAGTGATTAAATTATTTGAGCTCACAAGATCAAATGACATTAAGATCATTCTCCTATAGCAAACATGTGGGTCCTTCCCTATATATTCCTCAAATACATACTTAAACATGTGTACACACACACACACACCTGTTTAATAACAAGTTATTTTAAAAGCAGCAAGTTTTAAGAGAACAAAATTCAAGCATCTCAATGTCCTTGTCCTGAAAGACACATCAGTCTACCAGCAGTATGTATACACTGCCTTTCTACCAAAGATACACTGTTGAAATGTAGTCACTGCAACATTTTTACACCAACAGCTCCTGCAGAGGCCACAAGACTACAGGACTAAGAAAGCGCAGACTTCCCCATTTTGATTTATTCCCTGGTTCAAAGCCTGCATCATTGCTGCTATCACCTGAATAGGAAGAAGGGATGTGAGAGAAAAACATCAACAAAATACAGAACATGTTACTTATTACAGACAAGTAATACATACCCTTGCATCAAATTACCTAAAGAGAAACAACCAGGATGCAGATCTAAGGAGTCTAACTACTTTTCTCCATCTCCTAACATAACACAAGGCTAGAGACTCTCCAGCTTTCTAAAGCGGAAGGTTTTCTTTCCAAACTGCCATTTCTTGTTTAGTACAACCCTTTTAATATCTGCCAGCAATATGCAGACCATGACAAAGAACACCTTTAATTCTGAATGTTTTTTTTTAACCTACACATTTAAGGGTTCACACAATGACTTCTAAAGACTTTCTCAAAGAGGCAGAGTGCTTACAAGGCTGGAAGCACCGAATGGTACAAACTTTCCACACTGGCCAGCACACCCTGCCTCTAGGCAGAAGAGCTAACTGTTGCTTAAAAACCTTATACTTTTCTGAGAATAAAGCTTTGTGCTGAAGATTGCTGCTGAAATAAAACAACCTATAACATACTGCAACAAATATCCTATATATACACTGCAAAAGGAGCAAAGAGTGCTAACATCTGTTGGACAGTACTGTAAAAGGTATAAAATGTACACCTATGTCTAGTTATACACTAATGGACTTTTAAGCAATGCTTTTACTTTCAGGTCTGTTGTTTGGAGAGCTGATCTTGCTTAAAAACTGTATAAGAGCAGGATAGCAAACTACTTTCAGACCCCTTAAGAATTACTGTAGTCTGAAAGATGTTTTCATGCTCCTTTTTTCCCATACCAATTACTGCTGTCTAATTTATCAAGTGTTTAGACCTTCTTGAAAGTTTACTTGCTGTATTTGAAAGAAAACAATGAAGTTGTTGTTCACTCAATGAATGAAGTTAAGTCAAGTTAACAAATGATTCTGTTCAAGAAAGTTTGGCAGCCAGTTCTGCTTCCACAAGCATCTGGGATGGTTCCCCTCTATGGTACAAGGAAACAAGTTGGTGTGAAGTTTCACTGGTGCCACTGTCTTGCCTGTGTCCTTCGTCTTCACACATCCCCACCATTCCTCCTCCTATTCAAAGATCAAATGGTGCACAAAATGGGAACTGATACAGACAGACTCCTTCTCTTCTCCCCAGAAATGAGAAAGAAAAATAAATAAATAAATAAACTGCTTTCAGCCCACAAGCTCCTTGAATGGAATATCCATATATCCATGCACCCGCATACTCACACCAGCACTGCCCTACAGGTGGTGGGTGAACACAAAAAAAAAAAAAAAAAAACAACCACCAATGCACAGCTCAGGAAGAAGTGTGCTGGCCTAGGAACTTATATTGCCACAGAACCACATAGTAAGTTGCAACAAGTCTGTAAGCAATCCAATTTAATCACTCCAGTTTTGAGCAAGACACTGGATTAGATGACCTCCAGAGGTCTCTTCCAAACTGCATTACCCTACCGTTCTAAATAGGTGGAGAGCTTCTTCCAGCAGCCTGAGCTTCCAAGAGACATTTCTCTACTCTATCCTGTTAGTGTGAAATACCACTACATCCCTACACCCGCTAAGATTCAAAAGATTCCTGATTATTTTCAGAATAATTTCTAATGAGCCACAAAGCTGTCTAGCTCTAAACATGGTGCTGCCAAATAAGAAGTATCTCAAAGAAGCTGGTGGTTCTGATTCATGCCAATAGACTTATTAACATTATAACTGCTAAGGAGTTACACAGACAACAGATGCAGTATGCCTTTGTTTTCCTTTAAGTCCCAAGATTTAATTTTTACAGACATCTATTTTTACTTTAAAGTCAGTTAACAGGAACAGCCTCTTCACTGTTGTTGATGTAGAATCAAGATGCAAGTTGAGAACAGGATACCAGATTCTGAGTGACAGTATATATTGAATAATAAAAGAAAGCCTCAGAAATCATTTTATTCTCCTCTCTGTGACTAGTTTTTTGTGTGATATAGAACCCTCAGGATATGTTTTTCCAATGTTATATGCTGAACTTTTTGTGGATACATCTAGCAAGTGGCTTTGGGTTGTTTTGTGTATGTTTGTTGCTGGTTTTTTATGTGTGTGTGTGCACCTGCAGATTTTTAAGATACTTAAGAATGCTAATTATTATTTCCTCATACAAAAAAAAAAAAAAAAGTACCTTACGTACCTAGTATTATGTACCTTATTCAAGATACATAATACTAGGTATTCAACTTCAGATTGTCCCTGACATCTCACAGATGTATAAAGAAATGAGAATATCCTGTGCATGAAGATATCTTTCTAAACACAGAAAGTGCCTCTAGCATCTCAAAAGTTTTCAAATAAGCTTCAATATATGAAGTCACCTATTAAGTCAGAGTAACCTCTGAAGTACTGACTGTAGATCAGTGCATAAGGAGTTAAAGTGTAGCAATCAGTACCACAAAATACCTCAAAGCTCACCACCATTGAGAATGTTCAGAAACAAATCCTTTCAAACTAGAAAAGGATGAATATCATCCACCATTCAAAAAAAAAAAAAAAAAAAATACAAAACACAAAACAAGGTACCTAACACCCAACAAATAAGCAGTTATTATTAGAACAGGAAAGCAGTAACAGCCTTTTCCTGTAACACCCTGATTCAAAATAACACTCTGCACTTTTATCTCAGCAATCACCATGCATTGAAGGCTAAAAACAAAACAAAACAAACAAAACCAAGAAATGCTTTCAAGATAATTCACATTTAAACCTCAGAGCTGAAGTTTAGATTAACAATGCTGGAAAACAAAATGATGACTATTCCGAAACAGGATCTCCAACTCAAACTGTTATACGCAAGTAGTAGAGGTAGAGAACAAGGAGACTCTCTGCTAGATTCACCAGAGAGGAACCTCAACAGTGTATTCTAATGTTGTCTTTTACAGACACACACATCCTAACAGAGTATCTTCCTAATGCTGTCACCGAACATGACCTACAACCTGTCAAATCATATTTCAACTCGCCTTTGAAAAGCAGAAATTCTTCTTTTATAAGATCTTCAGTCAGGACAGACTAAAAAAGATCTATATTTACTTACAACAGTAGCATAAAACATCCTTGTTCCTACTGGTTCCTTTGCTTGAAGCATGTTTAAAATGAAATTTCCTGATGATCTGAACTTCAATACCCATTTATTACGGATTTCTTATTTCTTATACATTAAGCAGGTGTCTTAGTTTCCTTCTTTAGATGGGAAAAAAAGAAAGTGCTTTTAATTAAAAATAATGCAACACCTTAATAGAATTAATTTCAAATAACTCCTTTCAGCTGCATTTAACCAAACCTCAATGGGAAGTACAAACTGTGTTAGTTTCTCAAAAAGCATATCTGGCAAAAAGTTTCCCATAACTGGCAGACAGGGGAACAGACTAACTACTTGAGAATTGTAATGACCAATCTGTCATTTGTTATGTCTTTTAAATTCCATCCTTGCTTTCTTATATCAGTCATAAAAACTAAAATTAGTAACACAGGTTTTTACATGGAAAACAAATTTTACTACTACACCTGCAAGGCAGGCACATATGGCATTATGGCATATATGGATTAGAGAACACGCGAGAGGAAAACACATGAACTGAGTGACTTGCTTTGTTTGGAATTTAAAAGAGAAAGGATGTTTAGATACTAACTTCAGTAGAATAAAATCTTCTAATGATTTCACCACAACCAGGACCTCAGCCATAGTTTCTAAGTTCTACTGAGAACCTTGCAAAGTAGCCAGAAAACCACCATAAATAGAACATAATTAAGAAACCACTTGTTACATGCTGCATGAAGACTGATTTTCTAGGAATGGCCCACTCTAGGAATTAACCATTGATTTGGTTGGGTTAACACAGTATCCAACTGATTATTCAACAGAATAAAATATTTAAGGAAGAAAAAAAAATGGCAGGGTAAGCTAAATCACAGCTATAAAGCTCACTACAGGAAACTTTCCTAGAGAATGGTATATTCAGAAAGCAAGCCTAAGAAAATCACCTCTTGATGAACAAGCATTAATTTTAGAACATTGCGCTATTAAATTGTTATTTTAGCCACCCTTCCAAGTACAAAATGTATTTGCATGTCTACTGGCAAGAAGCTCCACATAATTTGTAAAAATGTCTCACATTGTATTTTTTAGATAGAGAAACCTGCAATTGTAACGTTGCCTACAGTATTTGTCCACTGCTTTAACGTACGACCTGATTTTGAATCTGCTTGGAATTAATTTCAGTATAAATACACACTTCAGATAATCTTCACACGCTCCCAGAAAATCTTCGTTAAGCTGTAAAATACAGCACTGGTTTTTTGTTAATTTTTGGTTTGTTTTATTTAAACCAAATTGATTTCAAATATTGTTAAAAACATAACAAATCAATTTACAGTTCAAATCATATATACAAGTGAGTTTGCTGTTTCAGTAACTGCCTTAAGTGAGACTTTCATGCCTCTAACCTAAATATGTATCACCTCAATTACTAAAACAATCTTTTCTGAAGCTTCAGTGGCATTTTGAGCAAACTGTAGCTTTTAAAGTAATTTGCACGTCAACTTAGTAGGTCTGCGAGATTTAGCTCCACACACAGGAATAAACAATATTTCAAATATTTTTATTACTGACTTGGATACAGTCACATTTATGGTTTGAAAGCCCACTTCCCATTTGAAACCATCTTGAAATATTTTAAAGCTAATGCATACTAACCTTAACTGGCACCTGCTAGTAGCAATTGCACTACTGGAAATAAATAGCACATCTTTGACTTACAACATTGACAGGAAACAGTCAGGACCCTTGTTTTTCAACCAGGTTGTAAAGTTAGTCACCAGTATTAAAGAGGTGTTTGAAGGTAAAAATGTAAAATATGGACTAATGAAGTAGAAAGATCTATTAAGCAATATATACATGTGTATTTTTTCTTTTTTAAAGAAAAAAGGCAAGAATCAAATACACAGGTTACAGCTGGGGCTTTGAACCCAGCCAAACTACTCTACAGCGGAAAGCTCAGCCAGACTGCAGAGCAGTTTTGGCAGAGGCATGAAACCTCCTTTTAAGTTGGCATCATAATTTCAGCAGAGCATATGTGCCACCCATCCAACGCTTCATGACAGTACCCCGAGCAAGCTAAAAGTGTCACTTCTTCAATGAAGAAATCCTGCTACCACCAAAAATTCCTCAAATGGGGCATATGCTAACTCAAAAGGAATAACATCTGCTGACATTTTGAGTCACAATATGATCAACAAATGGATTAAGGGTACTTCTGACTCTGTATCTTATTGACACTAAAAATAAATAAATAAAAAAAATAGATAGACATGAAGTATTACCTCTGAGCAAGGAAATACTACCTGCCTCTTCATAATTTACCTGCACTTCTTTAGTAATCAGGTGGACTGCTATTCAAGAAGCAAGACCCACATGTGTGCAGCATGTTTAAGTCCACGGTAGAAGGATTCCAGTTTCAGAGTGGACAGGCTAAACATAATATTCACCATTCCCCCACCACAGGAAAGACAGATGACTAACAGAGAGAACGGATTAAAAGAGAAAACAAGGCTATATTGGTCAATCCAACTGACAAACAGCCATAAACCATTATTTGCCTAAATACTGTTTTGCCTACTTAAAATCTTGTCCAGGAAAGTTTTCTTTTGCCATCTGCTTCTTCCACACTGTTATTCACAGGAAAGTTATCCAGCTCCTTTCAAAACATAAATGCAGTGATGAAGGAGTTAGGGTGTAAGTGAAATCTCCAAAATTCAGCCATGCAATTTTAGGTATGGATAGAAAAAGAGAGATGTATCTCGTCTTTTTTGGATCACAAGTGTACATCACTTACAAAAAATGTACAGTTTTGAGGAAACACAGCTGCCTTACAGCTTGAGGTTCTTCATGGCACAAGTTTTATGAGTTGAAGCCAACTTCAAGACATTTTAAAATATAGCCTAGAAACATTCAGACATACTGTCTTTAAAAACAGTGTCTGCTAATGAATGACTTGCAGATATTTCATTTTCTTTAGCATTAGATTAACAAAACAAAAAAGTGCATAAACCATTTAGTGGGGGTTGTAAGGAAGAACAAGATTTTCTGGTTAGTGTTTTGCAAGGTGTGAACAATCACTATTGTCTTTTAAGAATCACATAAAGAACTGTTTTAAATGACACACTGCAGAACAGAAAATGGTATAGCTGACATGTAAAAAATATCTCTACAAAAACAAAACAGAAAAACAAAAAAAAACATCATTTTTCTTCATATTTTTAAAAAGTGTTCCATTTTGGAGCACATAAGACAGGGCAGGTTTCTGAGTACACATATAACCATCCCACATCCCTCATCATCTTTTGGTGGAGCTCGTTAATTTCAAAAGTGCCAAAAGTTGCTTGTTCAGTATAACGCAACAGTTATTAGGACAACTAACTTTGCAACTTAAGGATCACAGCAGAGCACCCTTTTTGTGTTCTGTGACACAAACCTGAGCAGGTTTCCAGAATAATGTATTTATGGCATGTATAAAAGGCCTGATCTAAAAATAAAACCTTCCCTTTTATGAAGGATTAGACTTTATTTAGATCTTTCTTTGCTTCATTTCTCTCAAAGGACTTCCTTCCTCATCAACCTCTTACAATTCTTTTACTTTCATGTCACCTCCATTAATCCTGTATGGGTCACCAGCATTCCTCATCTAGAGCATTTACGTTCCCCATGAACCGTTTAAAACCTGGGATGATGGCAAGAATTGTAGCAGATGACTAGCTGCTCCTAGTTCTCTTTTGACTTCAGTTAGTCAGGAGGTTCAGATGACAGCTTCCTACAGATGACAGCTTTCTCTGAATCACAGAGCGGTTGAGGTTGGAAGGGACCTCTGGTCCAACCCCTCATCTCAAGCTTTCTGAAAAGCTGTCAGAAGACAGTTAAGGGCACTTGGTACCAACCCTAATACCATGTGCCTCCTCTACAGTAAGCAACTCTTCTCAGGTAGGTTACACTTCTCCCCTTCCTGAAACTAGGATATGCACAGTGGTGGGACTATTTGATTTTGTTGGGATACAACAATTACATCAATATTTCACATCCACACCCCATTGCTCCAGGACTAGGGAACTACAGTGCTTTGAACATATAGTCTGAAACATGAACGCTTTAATTTTTTTAATCCTTTTATCCTTCCTTTTTATCCTTCTTCGTTAAACCTGCTACAGTTTTTCTGCCTTTGTTTAAAGCATTATAGCTTTTGTCTTTAGCACAGGAAGGCAATCATATCTTTTGCAACAAGCAAAATTACAAACTGCCTAATTGCTGTTACCATCTGCTTGCCCTGACAAGAGGAAATATATTCTTTACCTAATATAACAGTGTACTGAATAGAATCTCAGGTACTTAAGTAGGATTTTTAATTTTTATGTAACAATTTGTTACTACATATTTCATTTTATGTAATATACAGTGAAATGATAATGATCTCAGGCAGAAGGTACTTGGATTGTTCCATGTTTGGTTTCAAAACATTCTTTGACCCTGGGGCAGAGCCCATTTCCTTAAGGCAGCTCCTGCCCCGTGCTGCACATCCTAGCCATGTATAAGGACTGCCTTGCTCTTAAACTTTTTCAATCTCTCCCCAAAGACTTTCTTACAGGTGCATGCTGACTCCAGTTGCGCAGACAAAACTACCAACATTTCAGAAGGACTGTATCAATTAAGCATTGTGAAGAAACAAACACTCTTTAGCAGTGCTTCCTACCTAAGGAACTAGAAAAAGTCCCTATCACATAACAAATCATGACTTTTCCAGAAAGGAATCTATGGTTGTGTTCCTCTCCCAAAACCCAACAAAATCTCCCAACTTTGCAGCAGATCTTAACAACCAGGAGACTCCACGTTTTTCACCTCAAGACAATCAAACCATAGGACAGCAAGACAGGGCATGACTGGTATCAATGTAAAACAGAAACTTCAGCACTGAAGAACTGCACAGTTCTTTCTACTACCACAGTGTTATGTTTTAGACAGCTTACATTTTTAAAGAAAACTGAAGAATTTAGACAAATAGTTAATTAGCTGATTTTGGTATAGAATAGAAATGAACTATTATTCCATTACTGTTATTGAAGACATAAAATTGTGCAAGCAAACTACTACCCAAAAGTGAAGTATGCAATGTCAGACAGTGGAGTTGCATAACAAAACTAGAAGACATTCATAATATTCCCAAACCCCATCCCCTCTCTGGATCAGAAAGAGCATCAGAAGCCAACACTGAAGTTCTTCACTCATCCCATTCTAAGAAAGCAATAGAAAGATGTCAAACACATGATCCATAATGTTCATTGATGTACAAGGGGCTAGAAACATAAATGAAATTTGCCTAAGACTGGACCAACAGAATATGTTGGTTTTTTTTTTTGCCTGTTAGATCCAGTTAAGAAAAGCAGTATGATTAAAATGAAGCTTGTTAGTTTTCAATAAAAATGTGACCAGATCACATTTATTACCGTGACTCAATCTGTAATATTTGAAATCTACAATACATCTGTGCATTAGATATTTTTCCTTTTAGAATGGTAAACAGTAAAACAGACTGCCAAATACACCCAAATCCCCAAAAACATGCATCAGTGACTCAATTCAGCCAGTCTGGACTATTACAATATAGAATCTGATACTGCCAACTTTTGTATCTGAGACAGACACTAACCTGATAAACAGCTAACAGGCCTTATAGAGGTGCCTGCAGAGGCACATCAGTGGCCAAGAACAACACATGTAGGCTCAAGTTGGGGAATCACAGAATCACAGAATTTCTAGGTTGGAAGAGACCTCAAGATCATCGAGTCCAACCTCTGACCTAACACTAACAGTCCCCACTAAACCATATCCCTAAGCTAACAGTCCCCACTAAACCATATCCCTAAGCTCTACATCTAAACATCTTTTAAAGACCTCCAGGGATGGTGACTCCACCACTTCCCTGGGCAGCCTGTTCCAATGCCTAACAACCCTTTCAGTAAAGAAGTTCTTCCTAAGATCCAACCTAAAACTCCCCTGGCGCAACTTGAGCCCATTCCCCCTCGTCCTGTCACCAGGCACGTGGGAGAACAGGCCAACCCCCACCTCGCTACAGCCTCCTTTAAGGCATCTGTAGAGAGCAATAAGGTCGCCCCTGAGCCGACCGATTAAACTGAGAAGTTTAATACTGATCTTGTTGGCTTGGTAAGGGTGGCCAAGGACTCACCTTTTGCTCTCTTCAAAGAGCTACCATTAATAAATCCGAGCTGCTGTGATTCCATGTACCCTTGCAGTAGCACTAATAGTAGCACTAATAGTAGCACTAATATAAGCAAACTAGCCAGATAATTAGGCATTGTGTCAAGTAGCCATGTTTGGTCTGGTGTTCAGCCTGTAGTTGGCATGTGTAACAACACTTTAACATTCCCTTCCTTTCTGAAAATTAAAAAGTGACACAACAAAACACCATTCAAAACTATTTCTGGTATTGCAGTTCAAGAGTTTGCATATTACCAATCTTCAAGTACTTGTTAAAGAGCAAACATTCAAGCTTGATGTGCTGCAAAAAAGTGAACTGTAAAAAAGAGGAAGCAAGCAAGGAAGAAACAAACAAACAACTCACCCTCTTCCAGGATCTCAAGAACAAAAAACAGCTGGCAAAGAATTCAGAGAATTTCAAGGAATTATGGATTCCCTGTTTGTTTGCTTTCTTCCCATCACTGTATATGGCGATTAGACTTACACTGGTAAAGTTTTTTGGGATGATAATTGGAGCACATACTAATCCAATTATAATGCTACAGGATTTTCTTAAGATTCCTGAGAGTTGTGTTGGTCATGGATAGATGACTAAGTAATTAGGACTCTTTTTTTCCCTTTTATTTTACACAGAAAGCATGTAAGTGGCATTTCAGTTGTGACATTTGCTTTGCTTTATTCTTCCAGTGAAAAACAATGACAAAGGTCACTCTTTCAATGTATTTGAGAGACAGGAAGTCAGTTTCTGCTTTCAGTTATTAACTTAAATAGAGTTGTGAGACTATAAACTGCATTTACACATCTGTCTAGCAAGTCACTGCCTTTTTTTAAAGCCACAAAAACTTAAGAAGCATTCCTTCTGCAACATTTTATAAGTTGCCCCAAGTTATCATTAGTTCATCCAAGTTTTCCTTCATCTCATTTTCTTACCATCCTCACACCACTTACACCAGCTTCTTCCTTTTTTTTTTTTTTTTAAAAAAAAAAGCTATTTCTAAAACCACTGGCTGTATCATGGAATAGTTTTCTGGTTGATTTCACATTTATTTTACCACCACAGAGTCAGTTTCTTACTCTGCAATCATTTCATGTTTTCTCTGTTTTGACTGCCTTATATATATAGTTATATATATAGAGAGAGAGTTATATATATAGTTATATATATATATATATATATAACTGCCTTATATTGGATCAGGGACAAGGAAAGTCCTCAGGCATTGTCACCACCATGAAGTGCACTTTTTTTTTTTTTTTTTTTTTTTTTTTGAGTTGGACCTTCTTGATGAAGCAAATGCCAAAGCCTCTCCCCTTTTGCATCATCTGGCATTGCTCATCAACAAATTAAAGATCTGCAAATCAGCTACACCTGGCATATAGGCCCACTGGCTGGAAGACTGCAGTATACATGAGATACCTGAGGAGAAACATCAAGTGCAAATCGCTTATGGGCCTTACATTGTGCACAACAGGACCAACACATTTTAAAAGATAATTTGTATAATGCTGAATTTAAATTATATTTTAAAATATCACAAGAGAACACGAGAGAAGTTGCCTTAGCTAGCACATGCATGTATCCACTGGAAACTTGGCTTGTTGTGTACGTGTGCCTGCAGAAGCCAAGCAAACCTATACGCCTACTTTGAGGTATCTTGTCCCACTCCCAAATATGGCGCCCCAAATACACCTGAAATATTTTACTGCTTCAGACTTAAAAGGAGCTGTGGATTAAAATGGAAGCCACACAACAGGCTTGCAAACACTGTAAGTTAAGCTGGAAAAAAAAAAAAAACAACTCAAAACAACAAACATTCAAATCTTATCTGCTCCTTGTCCACGTAATTCTCATCGCATACAAAGAAGAGGTGTACGTTTCACTCTGAAGTAGCACTACTGGCCCCATTTGGAAAGTAGTCAAGTGCTGCTCTACTCACACTTGCAAGGTCTATGTAATCGCTGCAGCTAACTTCCATTATCAAAAAACACCGAGGGCCAACTCCAAAAAGCATGTGATTCTTTAAAATGCTGTTGTAAGTCAGAAAAGGTAGCTAATTCCCCTTAAGAACACGGACTCTGATCATGTTTGAAAATGGGACTTCACACCAGCTTGTTTTAGCAAGTGGGAGGGTATAAACATCCCTTTTCACAGCACAGGGGCTTTCTGTGGGAAAGCTTAAGCCACCGTGAGGCATCAGTGACAGCGTAGTAACAGCTAGGGAACTAAATTAACACACTTCTCTCTCCCACAAACAGCGATGACTGCAAGGCAGCCAAGAACTTCCCTGCGGATCTTGGAGACAAGAAGTGTCCCTGCTGCCTACCCACCACCACAGCCAGCCCCCCGCACATGCCCCTGGGTCCCACTGAGGACACGAGGCCTGCCCCTGCCTCAGGGCCCCTTTAGCCCCCCAATTTCACCAAGGGGACCCCCTCAGCCCCCCAGTCTCACCAAGGGGACCCCCTCAGCTTCTTCGAGTGCCCGCAGCCCACCGGGCCCCATGCCACCTCGCCACAGCAGGCAGGCCCACCAGCCACAGCCCCCTCACCTTCCAGCAGCTCGTCCAGGCTGGTGAGCTTCTTGCTGCCGTCGATGGTGTAGATGGTGCGGACACCCTGGGGCAGGTTGACGTTGTCCGACAGGGAGCGGGTGAGCTCGGCCAGGAGGGCGTCGAAGGAGCGGAAGCGGTCGGGGGAGATGGCGTAGACCAAGCCCTTGAAGTACTTGTCCCCATTGCGGTAGAAGCGGGCTTTGCGGGCTTTCTTCTCCGAGCTCAGCGCCTGCAGGGTGCGTGTCCGGTAGAGGCTGCAGTGGGCGCTGTGCGCCGGGCTGGGGATCAGCCCGTTACCCCGCGGCCCCCCGCCCGAGCCCGAGCCCGTGCCCGAGCCCGAGCCGCCGCGGCGGGGCCCGGCGCGCTGCTGCCTCTTGTCCCGCTCGTCGAAGTGCTCCAGCTCGATGCTGCGGCTGCTCGCCATCGGGCTGCCGAGCCCCGCCGGGCCCCGCGCTCGCAAGGGCTCCGGCCGCCTAATTCAGCATCCCCCGCCGGCAGGGCTGCGGCCACCTGCCCCGCAGTCGCTGGCTCCGCCGCTCGCCGCCGCCGCTCCCCTGGCACACAAAAGCATCCCTCACGCCTCGGCTCGGCGCCTCCCGGCGAACGGCGGCGGCGGCGGTGGGGAGGGAGGGAGCGAGCGCACGGCGGGGGGCGGGCGGCTCGGGGGAGCCCCGCGGCCGCGCCTCCGCGCCGTGCCCATACAATGCGGAGGATGCCGGGCGCGCTGCTCCCCGCCTCGCTCAGCCCCTTCCCTACCGGGGAGAACCAGGCCGCTCCCGGCCCCGCCACCGGCCGCCAGACAGCGCGGGGAGCGCCCGGGTCCTCCCCGGGCAAGGGCGCTGCTCGCTCCCGCCGCGCACCGAGAGCAGCCGCCGGCCGCGGCCCCGGCGGGAGGAGCGAGCGGCGGCCCCGCTGCTGGCGGCCGCCGGGCCCTAGCGCCGGGCTGCCCCCGAGCGGGGCGAGGGTGATGAAGCCGGTCGGTCACCTTACTGGGTCACTAGGCTGAGGCTGCAGGCTGCTGTCTTTTCTGTGCGGGCCTCCCGCAGTGTGTGAGCTCCGCAGAGCTCCGCATCCCTGTGGGTTTTAGTAATAGGGCTAGAAGGGGTGGCCTCGGTTGAACCAGGTTGGCAATGAGGAGACATCTCTTCTCAGAAAGAGCAGTCAGGCACTGGGACGGGTTGCCCAGGGAGGTGGTGGAGTCGCCATCCCTGGGGCTGTTCAAGGAGAAGTTGGACCTGGCGCTTAGGGACATGGTTTAGTGGGTGACATTGGTGGTAGGGGGATGGTTGGACCAGGTGATCTTGGAGGGCTTTTCCAACCCTAATGATTCTGTGATGCTCTTCTTTTGATTGTGGATACCACCGTGGCCTCCATTTACCTACCCGCCAGGTTTCCTGCTCTCTTAGAGGAACCAAATCAGCAGTAGCCCAGTGATAACCTCCTCAAAGGTAACCTCCTAAAATGGCTTTAGTTCAGTTTCCCCACATGGCTTTTAAATATTCCCTATGTTGCTCAAGTCAAATTTACTGTAGGTAGAAATGGCCTACAGATGCATCGAAATGGATGCAGGTTCAACTTTTATAAATAATTTCATTTAATTTTCAACTAACGCTCAACATATTTTCTTGTCTTGACATAATGTGTATTTGAAAACAAAAGGTGCTTACAACTACGTACAAGTTTTCACTTTTTTTTTCAGGTCTTTCTCTTTCTTTGAGAAATTGCAGTTTTGGTACCTCATTACAGGTGGTCCTAAAGTCTGCTCTTTTGTCCAGGTCCCATAAAAACCTTTGTACATTCTTTATACTACTAACTCAGTGTCAAAAGGAGGTACTCAGTTTGATTCTTTGTGTTGCAAGTGTAGGTTCGGCATGTGGAGCTTTTCTATACAAAAAAATAAATTGGGAACTGAAAGACATACAGGAGAGGTTTATGAAAGTCCTTTTCACACTTAGGACAGAACTTTGTTCAGTAGAGAGAGACGTTCTACAAAGCTTAGATGTGGTTTTGTGTCTGTGAGTAGTGGAAAAGACAAAAGATTTGCTTACCTGTTTGGTTTTGTTTTAGTAGTTTTGGAAAATAACTTGCCATACTTCCTATGGATATATTATTTTTCACTTCTCATATTTTGAAGTATCACTAACTTAAAGCACTATCTCACCATTATTGCTGGAATTATTACAGAGTGGATTGAATATCTAGCTACAATATTCCTAGACAATACAAGGAAAATGTCAGCAAATCTCACTTTTTCTTGAAGTATCAACTTCTGTGATGCCTGGAAAGTTCCACAAGTAAAGGGAATTGATGTACCGCAGATCTAGATTATCCCCTTGTGGTAGAATCAACAGAAGGAACTGAAGTAGTTTTGTTACAGATAGGGCTCAGACTACTGAAAGCAGAAATACAGACCATGCCTAGAAACTACTAGAGTCAGTGAAAACTTCCTAGACTGCTTCTGATGTGTGGTTTGTAGTTCTGTTTTCAGGCAAAGTTAGAAAGTTTAAACTCATCTGACTAACTGCTCCAAAGTGGATTGGTGTCAGCTGTGAGGCTGCATTATTCTAAATACCATTTAATGGTACCACATTTCATGGGTGTGTTTCACCATTGTGGTTGCAGAACAAGTCAAATTAATCATTTTAAGCCTCAACTAAATATTATTTAGACAAACTTTTTTTTTCTTTTCTTTCTTTTTTTTTTTTTTCTTCTCAGTTTGCCCTAAGGCAGGCCACAAGAGCTCAGGGACATTTAACCTGCCCCCTCACACACCTTCTGTCTCTTACCAGCTGTTAACTATTGCCCACGCCAATCTCCTACCAGCTGTTAACTATTGCCTACTATCTGTGGTGTAGTGCTCAACAGGGTGTAGAGGATTCATGCAGGCTAACATGTAAAACATACATGTGAATTAATGTATTAACTGTGGCAGTGACTGAATTTAGGTTAGGGAGTTCAGTGTCAGGACAAACAATTTATTGGTTTTGGGCTGCTTTGCTGGGTGGTCATTTGCAGGACGTGCTCTGACTTCTGCATTCTGGAGATGGGATGAGGGGAGTTTTATTTCTATAGTAAAGTAAAACTAAAAGGGAATTCTTATACATTTAACCAGGGAATTTCCCTCTTCAAAGGGAGTCCTCACTACAGACTGTTTTATAACATCTGTACAACCACAGCATTTTATAGAGCATATAAACAAGAAATTAACTTCTGGCCTCTAAAACTCAACTACTGTGTTAAAAGGCTATTTATGGCTATTGCATGTATAACGGAGAGCTGCATGTGTAACTGTTGAAGAAATGCCTGGTGACACCTGAAACATGTTTCTACAACTTGTCTTCTTCCTTTTCTGTTCTCTGCAGATATTGTTTGTATTTTTAATAAGCTCTCTAATATCTGTGTGGGATTGGTGCTTCTATTCATAAATGTGCCTTTTCTTTGCCACCTCATTTCCCTTAAAGAGCTGTCTGTAGTCTAACAGATGTTCTGAAAGAATTTCAGAGGTGAGAGTCAAAACTCTAAAACAACTCAATTTGCTGCTTAGTTACATTTGCTTTTATGCATGGGAAAAACAGTATGCACAATGCAGTCCTATATGGAATTGAGCTATGCAATCCCATTGTCTTCTTCCCACTTGATCTACACAAATACGGTTCACAAAATAGCAGTTCACTTACAAGCATGCAAAGTTACAAGTATAATTTTACTTTGGTTATGAACTGAGGTCTCCTGACAACATAATGAGTTAGTTTATCATTCATTTTTGGGATATTCTCATTCTCAGAATAAATATACATTTCCCATTTGAAAACAAAAGAGTGTCCAGTTTTAATGTCCACCTAATTAATCAATTCTCCTTTCTGTTTTGCTTTTTTTTTCCCCCCCCATATGCATAGAGATATGCATAATCAGTTCATGGTTTAAATCTCTCCCTGCATCTTATCTGTTTTGTAACAAGTAACCCCCCTAAAAAAAAATGCTAAAAGAAAGTCAAAAAGACTTTGCCATCAGACACAATGTCTTTTCTTCTTCTGTTACCTAAACTCATTAGTTTCCTGATTGGAATCGGTAGAATTCAAGTTATGTAGCACATTTAACTGCTGAGTTATCAAAATCGAGTTCAGAATTGTAGTGAACCATGTATAAGCATGTTAGAAGAACATTTATGTATCTGGGCTTTGCATTCAGCTTACTGTATTCACCTTGAAAATGATAATACATCATATTGCTAAAGAAGAAAAAAATTGTGTAAGCTTGGCATCTGTTAGCTCAAGACTCAAATGTTCCTTGAATAATTCAATAAAAAAATGTTTATCTGTAGCACCAACAATGTCAAATTTGAGTATTTAAACAACAAAATTGTTACTTGTAATCATTTATTTTCAACTAAGAATGTCAAAATGCCTTTAAAATATTCATTCAGTAAAGCCTCGCAGCATCCCTGTGAGATGTTATGCCCTACTTCATAGACCCATAATATGGGAAAGCAACAGTTTAAGGAACTTGCCTAAGTAACAGAAAAGTCAGACTGGAACCAACAACCTTCTCTTCAACCCCATTCTTTTAAGCTCAACAGTGTCTCTATGAATCCCATGTAGAATACAGTATTGCTTTTAAAATGGCAGATGCAAATGTAAGCAACTGTACAGAAACAAAGCATAAAAAGAAGTAGAGCAGCACAGATAGATAGGAAAAGATACTTTAGCTTGAATCAGTAATAATTCCCATATGCTGCATGCTTGCTTGTGTCAATGCTTGTTGATTAGTGGGAATGTCAGTCTGAGGCTCATTAAATATTGAATTATCTTAATACATCTCAATGTATCATATTTAGAGAAACGTTCAAATCCAGTATCAGTAATACTTATCTGTATTCAAAAGACCTCAGAACTGTTCATGTTTCAACAGATTACACACAAATACCATACAGGGCTTCAGCTACGTGTTAAAGAACTTGTACACTGGCCAAAGGATTCCCTTGCCCTTAAATATATCTTGAATAACATTATTTCTGAACATCTATGTAAGAGTCCTGAAAGTAGTAAAAACCATATGAATAAAAACTTTATAAAACTGATCTTGAACTCAAAACACAGAAATGTAGAGATGGAAAGATGTTCATGGTATGCTCTATTTCAATTTTCTGTACCCAGGAAGACTCAACTGCACTGAAACCGTTCCCAGAAAACATTTGCACTTCCCGCTTTTAAAGACACTTCATATGTGAGATTTCTTATCAACCAGTAATGTGCTCAAAGGAATGATTTTCTTAATATTCAGTTATTTTCTCTTTCAGATTAGTGTTTTCCTATGGAACTTCTCTAGCACTTAGCTTTTATTCAGCAGAATCACTTTTGTCCCATTTTGCTGTCTTTCATAGGGGAATGGATAAGAGGAGAAGGATGCCACTTCCATCCAGAGCAGTATGAATGACGTTGTAAAATTCTCAAAAGAAGTAAATACTTCATGTAGACCTAGTCTTTGTAATATCATGAACATCATGGAAAATAAAAGTTACCCTCCCGATAGACTCCTACTGAAGCCACCTGGGATCTGAATCTTTTTGCGGTCCAGTAAAAATCAGTTCCTAGTTGTTGTTGCTTAGTGCCATGAGGTTCTGATCCTCACCCATTCAAATTTGAACTGATTAAATAAATTTTGTATGTGTTTATGATATGCACAAATGCCTAATTCCCAGAACCTTTCCTGGCAGATTATACGAAGATCTTCAGGTTCCTTTTCCTGTCAAATCCTCCAGATGTGATTCAGCATTGCCTTGAAAAGGAAAGTTTCCAAATAAAAACATACAGAATGTGCAGCTGAAAGCTTAAAAAGGAAGAGGCATTAGAAGAACTGTAAATCATACTTCTTCATTAGTGAATCTGCATTGCAAGACATTTGTTAATTTTTCTTTTTTCTTTTTTTTTTTTTTTTTCTTGCCAACTGTTTAAGACAGCTACATTAATTAATATCAGTCATTTAGGCTTTGCATATGACAAGCCAAGGTTAATCAGAGGAACCCCAACTATCTAATACCACTGCAGCTAGACAAAAATAAAAATAAATTAGTATTCTTATTGAAGAGTAGAGCATTAGTCTGTTATCAGATTATATATCTGAGAATACAAATAGAAATACAAAAATAGACATTGTAATGCAGTTACCAATTTAACAATTCAGCTTATATAATTCAAAAAATATTAAGACATTTTGAATATTGGAGTTAGCAAGACTGCTTGGTATGTTTTATAGGAATTAAATACGTTATATATTCTAAGATTGGGATCTCAGCATAATTTATCTCCAAAAAACAACAAGAGAAAAAAAAAAAGGCATGATTTGCAGACAAAGAAATGCCTTGTATTTTTTTCCTCTAGGAAGAAGTCATTGGGGCTTTTAAAACATATCTAATACTGTCTTCCTGTTAACATTATCATCATTTTTTATATTATACTTGATAATTTTAATTCCATCTGTTGCTGTTTAATATAAGACATCAAAATTCTGTATCTTTAGTCAAAATGACAGTCTGGCTAGTTGCTGTATGTCTAATTGAGCAATCCATGATCCATGACTGAATGGATTGTTTCATTAGTTCTCTTACTTTAAAGTTTGATTAGCCACACAGTCTTAAAAATAGGGGAAATGTAAGATCTTGCAAACAAAACTGAAGATGTATGTTATTTCAAAGTAAATTAATAACAAGAAGATTCAAGTAAGTTTTTTGAAGACTGATGCTAATGTTTGTTTGGTATAGTGAATTACCACTACACTTTAAATGAAAAATTGTGCTTTCTGACACAGCTACTTCAGCAAAGAGAACTGAAGTTCACTGATGACCAAAACCTGACAATATACTGACAAAACTAGAGATGGAAACAACAATATAGAACAATACATATTTTGCAACAAATGGACTGCTAAAGGAATTTTTGGAAACTGTAGTTTTATAATATGGTGGTTACTGAAATGAAGCCAACTACAAAAAATTCTCATGTATTCAGCCTTATGCCTAGATGTTTCTTCCCACCAGCTGGGGTTGCTGCCTTTGTTTTTTCAGATACAACCAACAGTGAAGTTATGATGTAAATTGGATGCGTGAAATGACCTCCAAAAATGAGAAAGGGCAGGAAGCTAGGATAGCATATTCTTCAGCTAACTTTGAAAACAAAGCTGTTGTGCAATGCAGCTCTATGCCATTAACTAACTTTTTAGGTCTGTCAAGAAGCAGGCAATAAAATGACTAGAGAAAGAAAATAAGTAATCATTTTTTCTAGTTGCTTTCTCCCAGTCTCACAAATGATTTCACTGGCTTCAGGGGTATTGTCATCCCTTACTGTTAGGATAAAAATATTCCAGAGGAATAAGGAGAGTGTACAAATTATATCTTTTGATAACTCTATCAAATTCCAAGAAAAGGAGACACAACGATGCCTTGTGTCAAAACAAACAAACAAACAAACAACCCTCTAAGTTTAAGTTAATTAAGGTAATCAAATTTAAGATCAGAGTAGCTTATTGACAAGGAAAAAGGCAATAAGCTTACTAGTCTCGTGGTACAAAGCGTAAAAATAGGTGATTTTTGCTTGTGGGAGACAGAGGCGTAATGAGAAACTGACTTCAAGAAAAACATATGAAAAAAAAAACTTAATTGAATATATGAGTTTTAATATCTAGTTGAACTATAAATTTTACTTTCCAGGTTTACTTTTTGGATGAATTTTTTTAACTCTTGAATCAAAAATGCCTCTTTAAGAGGCACAATTAATGTAGCAGAGAATGATGACGTTTTACAGAAATACCTTGAAGACTGCAGAAACAGTGGAATAAAACATAGAAGTAAAGGTGTAAAGTCATACATTTAGGGATTAATTTATACTTCAAGGTGTGGGTGCACCTCTTGGAAATAACAGAAAGGAAGAAAGAGCAGAATGAACTATTGATTAGAGTTTTCTTTGAGCTGCTAACATGATACAGATGTGAGAAAGGCAAATGTAATCAGGAATATCAAGTGAAATACTTAATTTGAAAAAAAATAATGTTGGGGGAGCCTCTTTCTGATCATGCAATGATTGATTGCAACTGAAATTCTGATGAAGGAGATTTAAGCTGTAATTCTTTGCAGAGAGGAAGCAAACTACTGTGGATGGTATTTGTTGCTATGGCTAAAGTGAGCAGTGGTGTATGTGCATGCATCTCTCTCTTGGGAAGCCTCATGCCTTGCCATTGTTACTTGGTTGTGGAAGTCTTAGGTAACCGTGCTATAGCTGGTACGAGACTGCAAAGTGCATGAGACTTTTCTTGTTTTGTACCCTACTAATACGCTGATGGACATAACTGAGAAGGGTCTGGAAATCACTGATGATAACTTCATAGCATTTTTTAAAGGCCTATTACCCAGCTAGGTATGGAGGGGTACTGTGAGTTGTATCCCCTTAGGATAGTGATTTCAACCTTTTTTTGTTAATATATGCTACACACACGTTACTGGTTTCAGCTTAGAGCTCTGATAACTTCTGTTAGAGAGTTGCATCTAAAGAGAAGCATTATTTTGGAGCTGAGAGGCCAAACCTAACCCTGCCCTTCTTGGTTTGTGTGACTGCTTTAGTAATTACAGCGTGGATGTTTTAATGTATGATGTCAGATTTTCTAGAGAATGGCATGCTGCTCTTTAGTTCTTAAGTAGAGGCAAAGGTTTCAGTTGAACTTAGTGAAATTATTTCTGTTCAGTGGCACGCTACAAAACGAAGTTCAATTAATGGTGTCAGTTCCTGTACAGAAAAGAGCTAGCAATCATTTGGCTTTCATTTTGTAAGAATATCGCCTTAATTTTTAAAAGGAGATCAGATACCATTCAGTGACTATTCCTTTAATCTTCATGTACTCTTTCTGTAACAGTGATACTCTAGCTTGTACATTTCAGTATTCTTTGTATCTTTGACAACAAATCCATACATTTGACTATTTTCTGCCAGCACAACCATTTATATTAGAGGAGAATTGTGTCTCTCAGCTGCTACAGCCAGCATGGTCAAAGCTTAGTCTGGAAGTCTGCCAAATTGCACTTTTGGCCTTAATAAAATAATAAACTGTTGCTTTGGGGCTTAATTGTTGGCATTAGCATTGTTGTGAATATCACCTTTATTCTCTACAGATGACTTAGACTGAGAATATTGTTACATCATGACTTCTCGATTTACCGTTTCCTTTAGGATCACTCATCCTGACAGATCTGAGGAGAGGAAAAGAATTTGTTTTATCAATAAAGAAGACACAAGAGGTAAGGAGGTAAGTGAGGGAAATTTGGTGAGTTTCTCAGGTTCTGGTAGTGTGAATGGGCTAGAAAGTGACAGCTGTAAAGCTAGTCATGTCTCTTCCAGAAATGGTAGGGGTCTGTTCTGCTTTGCAAAAAATAGGAAATAATATGGAATTCAAGTATTTTACATAGATTGTCAACTGCAGCCAGCTATTATTCTTGAGAAGCCAAAGCCTTAAACTAAATAATTTTAAGGTCAACCATGAATCAGTCAGGAATAACTCTTGGTCATACATCCAGCTGAAGGGCACGTGAAGCTAGCTGCTGACAAAAGAGCAAGTATGACTATAGGCATCAAGTAACCTTGAGCTGTTCCAGAATCCAGAAAAGTATTTGCTGAGGTCTGAATTTGGAAAGAAAGTAATAATTCTGACTTTTTTTTCCCTGCTGAAGTAGAAAGGTCAGACGCTAGGGTTTAGTTCCAAATCAAGCCTAGAGAAATTTTAGGAAATATGCTAGCTCTTACAGGTTTAAAACAAAACAACAACAACAAAAAGATTTTCAGCATGTGTGCTACTTTATAGAACAGAAAACTGTAACACTTGGAAACTAGTAGTTAGCCAGAGCAGATGACAGGGAATTAGGCTATTAATCTGCTTAACAAGGACATATGCCAAAGTAGTTTAAATTGTGCTGGTTTGTAATTCTGCTCTTATATAAGAGGAATTCAAATTTAGCAAGACATACAGGGGTGAAAAAGAGTATGAGCATACAAGTTCATTCCAAGTCCAAACACAGTAACTGCCCTATTTCAGTGTTTTAGCCATTAATATACAGGCTTATGGTCCCATGTGAGCTGGGTTTACACCAGCTGGTATATACTGTATATTTGATTGGTGTGCAAACCTACATATGTCAAAAGTTACTCCATCTGTTTTTCTTTTCTATTGTCTGATCTTTTACTGGCACGATAATCATGAGTCTGCTGTTACCATATTATAAAAGTACTTGTAGTCTGAATTTATTTTATATTTTTTTAATAAATTGAACATTTTTGCAGCACACTGACTTTCATTTCGAATAGCAGGAAAACAATTGTGCTGTGGACATGCTAGAACTCATGCCCCTCTGATGCTCTTTTACTGTAGAACAGGGTATTCTCAGAGGATTAGTAACGTTTGAAACTGCAGGTTGATGTTATTTGGCCTTGGAACATCTATTAAAGAATATAAGAATAAACTGTGGGTGAAACCAGTAGAGGGAGTTAATATTTCACAGAATGATTTTTATTTTTAATTAGAGTAGAAAATGGTAGTACCAATGTTTCACTAGATTTTATTTTCTGTAATTTACCTACATGTCTTCAGAGTGGTAATAGTTTTGCAGTAGCAGAAATGTTCATGTTTTGCTTCTTTGTCTACAGTAATGATAGTTCCTTGCTTTTCAGGTAAAACATGATTTAATCTGGACAGTGAATGTCTGTGCAGCTAAATGCAGATGTGACTGTATGCAATGCAGGTGTTCTGTGTATGTTTAATATTGTTAGCGTGAATGACAGCAGCAAGCTGAATGAAAACTAAGGGTATATGTGAAGTTCAGTTGAGTTGACAGCATATGTTATTTTGTATTCAATACTATTATTCCCTGTAATAGCTATATTAAACTAATACATGCGTTGCAACACCTGCACAATCATGCTTTTATTTTGCTGCATAGGCATATACAGAATGATAAATGATTATTACAATTCATCACCAGTTTGGATTAAGCTGTTGAGTGAGTACTGGATAGCTAGCCAGCTGTCTGGAGGAGATAAACCAACAAATTTAGCTGCCCTTGTATTACTTTGCACCAGAGATGAAGCCTGCAATTTTTTTATATGTTTCTGAGGCTAGCATGTTTACAGGAGTCAACCCCAAGACATTTTCTCCAAATTTGCTGTCAATTGACTGTTAGTCTGTAAAATGTAATATTACAGCATGATAAATAATGCTGAGCCAGCTGCTGAATGGTGAGGGTCTTGTCTGGATATGAAGAAAATACCATCTTCTGACAGCCGTATGCATAATTGCAGAGGGGGAAAAAGGTTGTACTGAAAATCGGTTAGGTCAGATTGTTCTGTATGATGCAAGCACTGCCATCTCGTGGGTAATTCGAGGCTGTCAAGAATTCTAGGTTATTTATTTATTTAAGAAATATATGTTTTATATTTATTAATATTTACAAGAAGAAAATGTTAGTGTTGTTATAGGCAAGAAAAAAATGTGAAAATAACACAATTTCCAA
The DNA here is from genome assembly GCF_009819795.1 of Aythya fuligula. Lineage (NCBI taxonomy): Eukaryota > Metazoa > Chordata > Aves > Anseriformes > Anatidae > Aythya > Aythya fuligula. Next base: position 33,387,132 of record NC_045562.1, read on the forward strand.
GGATAGGGCATGAAACACAAGGTTCTGTAGCTAATCATGTATTTGTATGATGTTATGTAGCTTAGTTGCTTCTTCCTCTTGTTATCGTTTGTAGGCAGGGGAAGATGTTTGCTACCTATGACATTTAACAGTAACAAAAAGGAATCTTAATCTCTCATTTCCTGGAGTACAATTATTTGTCTGTCAACACAAAAAATAAGGGGGTGGAGGGGAGGAGAAAACCCTTGGTGTCTTAAAGAATCCTTCTAGAATAGATTGCTTGACTATTATATCATTACATTTCCATCACTGAGAAGTAGTTTGTGAGCTATTGCTGCCACACTTAATATCAGTCCTGTTGTGGACTAGGCTGGTTCAAAACACGTTGTTGGATATTCCCTGAGATCTAGGAAGAGTTATGAGATGTGATCATGCACAGTCATAGGAATCTCTAGCTCACAAATTTCTGTTAAGCAGCTGTGCAGCTCTAGATAGCCATATCTATGTGCTTTTCTGTACTAAAAATAAAAGCAGTGTTTCATTTTGTGCAAGTCTCTGACATTCTCCATGCCAAAAAGAGTCAGGGGAAAGGAAATTTAGATACGTAGACATCAGCATAGCCTGCTAAAACTCATTAATCTAGACTTATTTTTCTGAGTTGCACAAAAAATAACACTTGGAAGATGTCAGGTGACTCCTTGTTGCTTTTATTATTGTTTGGGCAAATATGCTGGCCCTAGCTGAGAGTAACGAGCTGTAATAGGTGGTCTCCACATACATGGTGGGTCATACCCAGAGTTTACATTTAGAACAGGCTAGACAGAAAAAGGAAGGTGAAAAGGACAATTTTCTTCCCTTTAGAGAAGGGAATAAGTACCACACAGTACTTGATAAGATTCTTAGAGTTAGGAATTGTACCTCCTTTTTCCTATTCTGCATTTATCTTCCTGATTTTACATATTGCAAGCCATTTACAAAGGCAGCAAACAAATAAAAACCTGTGATTTATTCCTTATATAGATCTCGTATCTCCTACAGTAAGCTAAGTGAACAACTGTGTGGAAATAGTAGTTAAGCATTGTTATGGGAAAGAAAAAGAAATGTTACTGATTTATACTGTTGTGGAAGGGGATGTGTGCCAAGGTGAAGCTCTTCATGAGAGAACTGAGAAGTGGCTTGTAGTCATTAGATTAGAGCTATTTTGCAGGTTCAAATCAAGACAAGTGTGTTGGCTTGCAATATTTTGTTAATAATGTATGCCTAAATATAATAATGAATATGAATGTGAAGAACGGGGACCATGAACATTCAGACATCTTAAGTACTAATACTTTACTGCAGGTGTCAAGTACTTCAGTGCATTTCTGTTGAATGTGTCAGAATGTTTAGTTAGAACCCAGGCAGGGAAAAAACAAAAAGCTTGGGGTGAACTAAAGGATAATCCTGAAGAATAAGGTAGAACTGGGGGCAGAATACATCTTAACCCCCCAAATTTGAACAATAACTATCTGGGAAGAAATAAGCCTGGAATTAAAAAAAAAAAAAAAAAAAAAAAAAAAAAAGTGTAAATATTTCATTGAACTAAAAAGTTTGGTCTTGCTTTTGTTTTGTTCCTGCTCTTTCTCATGAAACGTGTCTTTTGGTTTTTTTTTTTTGGGAAAAAAAAAAATAGGATGGATACCTGTATTCACTTTTGGTCACAGTGCATGAGGGGAAAACATGTAGTCCAGTCAAGTCAGCTCTGTACTGATCACCTGTTGTTGATATTCTGGGTATGTCCTATATCTGGTCCCTATGTCCAGACTTTACAAAGCAACCAGTGAAGGGAGAGGCACCCTTGTTTGGCTGAGTATCCACAGAGAGAGATTTCGTAACAGCTACTACATACATGCTATGTACTTGCATCCACAGTACTTTTTTCCTGTTAATTTCTTTGTGTGGGTTATCTCTGAGAATGAAAGAATTGAAAGCTACTCCCTGGAAGGATAGAAATGCAGCTCTGAAGTCCATCTTGAAAGGGAGAAGGGGAAAAAAAAAAAAAAAAAAAGACAGCTGAAGCTAGCAAGCATGGGGGTTTACCCTTGTAGGCTGTTTGCTCCTTGATAACTTTTCTCTGATGGAAAGCGAAGGGTGGGTAGGTATTAAAAAAAAAAAAAAAAAAAAAAAAAAAAAAAGCATAAAGTGCAACAGTTCCTTTTGAATGAGGTGTAAAGGCAGTGGGTTAATATAAATATAAAAGGCAGTGGCTTCTGCAACAAAGCTAGAGGTATGTTGCCTGAGAAAGATCTCTGTGCCTTCTTTCTGTTCTCAAAGGAAACATCGACTGCATGTGCTTTTTAAAAACATACAAAGGCTCTGACAGACATGTTCTGTTAGTTTTACCTCTGGTGCTTTAAGCTGCTACCTCCCCATCTATGTGTCTGCAGAAGGTTACCTCTCCTGACAGCTCTTCAGCTCCCTCTGTTCCCTGCTGAAGGTACTAGCTGTGGTATTGTCTTTGCTGGTGAGCTAATCAACTGCAGCAGGCTCTGAATTGCAACACTTAAGTAGTTTCACAGATTTGCTCCTCTTGATTGTTACAGGGGAATATCTTATAGACAGGAAGATGGTAGGTGATGGTAACTGTTTAATCGAGTGCACTCCAGTTCAAAAGATCATAAACTAAAAGGCATGATGACTTGCAATTGATTTTCATCTGTAAATAGGGAAGTACTCCATAAATCCCAGACTCTTTCCAGCTCATCAGAAGTGGGCTTTGTGGTTTAGTTTTGTGGTTAAGTAGTTCTTTGAACCTCTAAGAGTAAATACTTTCAGTTGTGTTTGTTTCTTCCAGATGTAAAAAAAAAAAAAAAAAAAAAAAAAAAAAAAGACCTAAATGTATTAAATAAACAGCCATCTAGTTCCTAGGCAATGTATTGTGGTTAGCAGCCAGAAATGGTAATTTACATTAAAGTTTTGAAAGTGCCCTTGGATGAATGTGGAATGACTGAAATAATAAAATTAGAAAAGCTGCAGTTGCAAGGATTTAAGAATCTCTTGCAAATATTGCAGAGAAAGCAGCAATAAAACAAAAACGTTGATGCTAGAGCATGATCAGCACAAGCCCTGACATTTGACAAATCATAAGATGTGTTGTCCTTGCTAAAAGGCAAATGAGATAATTATGAAGACACGGGTACATCAACAAAAATCAGAGGATTTGCAAGGTAACTCTCTGGGGTTGCCTTTAAAAAAAAAAAAAAGTCCTAATTTTAGAACTGGAGTAAAAACCACTTACTTGTGACAATGTGATATCATAAAGACATTATCAGCCATTGTGTGTACTGATGTGCAAAGAGTTAGTTGAAATAAAAGTAATTCTTTTTTTTTTTTTTTGAATTTTTATAACCCTGTTGGTTGCCTAAGAAGCTATTCAGATCTTTTAGTCAAGGAAGCTAATACGAGGTTATCTCTTTGCTTTAAAATAAATCTATTCCATCCTGCTTCTCAGTTGATATTTTCTATGCTTTCAAGTTGTTTTCCCAGAGGAAAGAGAACAAACCACTTTGACTGGATACTGACTGACATCTAAACAAAACTGCAGCACTGGAGAAATCTCCCATGTTTGGTACTAGCAGCAAAGTTCAGAATTCTATGAAGTTTATTTTTTAAAACTAGATGTGTGATCTTTATTGTTAAACAGCTCCAGTTGTTTACAAATACGATTTACTTATTTACATGTAGTGAAGTCAATTGGAAGAAAGCACCCATTGAGAACAGCTGGGTGTTCTGTGCTGTGGAGGAAGGCTGTTTGCCAAGGCTTACTTTAAAAATTGTAATGATACCCAGTTGTCACTCCATGTATTATGATGCTTAAATGCTAAGGACCAGATTTTGCTGTTTAAAATTCAGTGTCTTACTAGGTTCTGCTTAGCTGCTGACTTTGGAAAGAGCCTAGCAATGCGTTGTATCAGGGGCTTGAAATCTGTACAATTCATATGTCCAGGCTGGGAAGCAGAGAGAGATGAAGCAAATTAGACTCGTGGAATAACATTAGATTGAAAGAGTCGTCTGGAGGTCATTTGGTCCCACCTTCCACTCAGTGCAAGGCCTGCTTTGGAGCTAGACCAGGCTTGGTCATGATCACGTAGCAGAGAATTACACGGCCATAATTAGAGTCCTGACATTCCTTTGATGTAAAGCTGCTAAACAAGTCACCAGAGTCTGTTTCACGTACTCCATCCATGAGGCAGAGAGAATTTTTGTGTAAATAGCTGCAAAGTATTTTGATCTCTGAGTAAAATCAAAGCACTGGGCAGGAGTGATTTACTTTAGTACTAGGGTAAAACGATTTCTTTTCTTCTGTTATTGAAGATGTGGAGGAAAAAAAAAACACAACTGTTACATTTCCTGTCAGTATCAGGGAGGATTACAGGAATTGCTAATATACTTTTCCTGGAGTAAATAGGTCAAATTTGCATTTTCTAGATTCTTGCTATTTAGAGGTTGAATTGCACTTTTTTGTTGTTTTGCCGCTTAGGGGAGATGCTGTGTTTGTGACTGCAAAACTTCTGAAAGCTTCTATTTCTGTTCACTTATGAAACTACTCACATCACAGAGAGTGCAAATACGATCTCATGACATTATTTATATGAACTGAAACAAAAAGGTCATATTCTAACCATGCTGATTTCAGTCTTCTCCCTGAACAGTGATGAATAAATAAGGAGACTTGAATAGTGCATGTTAGTAACAGTGGTTGAACAGGCAGCTAAATCCAAACAATCCCCACGCAGAAAGCAGAGTTGTACATACAGAGTGGGCAAATTGTTTCAGGTTTATAGGTTTATATAGCACTGCTAAGACAATGTTTAAGTTTTCTACACGTATTAATTAATTCTCCAAAATGCTATCTGAAAATTCTTGTATTACTAGCCCTTGGTCCTATTGCAAATGTGAGGAAATCCACAGAAAGTAATTTGACTAAGAATATAATGTACGTATCAGTCAGCGACAAGATGTTGTTATACCCTCTGCCTCATTCTTACCTGCATTTCGCTCTTTCTAGAGGAGATCGGCAGAACCTTGGGCAGGCACTTCAACTGACCTATATCATGGTTAGGACTGAAACAGCTAGAACAGATGTGAAGGATTTTGAATAGCAAAGTCAGGGCAAAGGATACTAGAAGGAATGATGGGACCACCTTTAAAATCTTCTTTCTTTCCCTTGTCTGGACTTTTGTTTTATAGCAACTTCTCACAATACTGTTATGCAGAAGTAAACTGAAATCCCTATATATTCCATGAAATAATTTTCAAAAGTTCTATTTCCTATTTCTCCATTTTTATTTTTATTTTTTTAAATGCATGTGTAAGGTGTTTATAAGCTGTACCCAATCATCCATATCCATGATGTTTCTGGATAACAGCTCACTTTACCTCCTACACAGTAAATGGTTTAATTCCATTATTTAGCCAGTAACTGGAGCTGGGTTTACTGATAACAATCACAAGGATTTTATTTGTATTTATTAAGGTGGTATCATATTTGCTTTCCACTTTCCCACCCTCTCCTGTAGTTTAGGTCTTAGGTATGTATGGTCCCATTTTCAAGTCCTCTCTTACCTACAATGCATTACATGTCTATACTACTTGATGACTTGCCAGTTCTCTTCTCAACTTGCCTCACAGAAGACATTTTTGTAAAGCAGTGCAGTATCTCAACCATTAGATGTGCCTCATTAATTTCAGCAGCCCTTTCATTTATTAAAAGTCCTTCGTTGTCTTCAGTTTTATTCTTTTCATGATTTGTTATAACCCATCCAATTTTCTCTAACTGATTTGACTGCACTAATTCATTTTGTGTTTTGGCTGCCCTTCTCTTTGCTGCAGTCACACACTCTGGATATTTGTGTTCTGTTGCTTCCATTACCCCATTTTCTTTTAGTCTTCGATGCACAATTAGTCCCTGATTGCTTCTGATTCCTTGTATTCTTTCCAGAAATGTATCTATACAGCTGATAATACCCTTGCTTGCAAAGGAATATTCACAAAACATTCCATTTCATCATTTGTGTAACTTAAATGAGAAGTTATAGAAATGATAGTTTTTTGACAAGTCAATGAGAGTCGATAATTCAAGTGGTTAGCTCTCAATAGAGGTTACTCTAGTCAGACTGAGTAGAGGTTACTAATATCAGTGGTCTGTATTTAAAACTCAGATGAAGTAAGGATTCTTGTACTTGACTAGACACGTCATAAATAATCTGTTAACCATGGATCTGTGTTTTTTTTTTCCTTGATGTGCATCCCAGTATACTTGCCTTTTTAAATAATAATTTGCTGCATTTTGTGCCAGGTGTTAAATTAGGTAAACTTTACATTTTGATACCGAACAGCTGTTTTTTATCACTGTATGCTATTGAGATGTAGATGGTATTAACAGAGCAGATGGACAGCTACTCTGCAGTAAGTGCTCATCTCAGTAAAGGACAAAAGGTCAAGAATCTGCCATGTTCCTTTTGTGTGTTTTATTATTTCAGAGAGCAGTTTACACTCCACCTGGGGTTTAACAGGAGACCAAGACTCCCTGTCTATGGAGAGAATTCGTTTTTCATTCAGATGAACTATTTATGCTGTGATAACTACTGGAGCTGGGAACAGTTAGTTGCCAGCTGATCCTAAAACCTGACAGGAGTTTGCAGGTTGACTTCCACAAATTGTCAGAGCAACTGCTTATCATCAGATGCTTATTGCCAAGCCTCTATCAGCTGAATCCTAGTGAATCTCTCTGGTATTCTATTTTTTCCCATAGTTTCCTTCCTTCTTCCTTCATCCCATTTCTCTGCTTCATCTTCTCCTTCATTTCTCTTATCTGTTCGCTATAAGTAGTGTGCTGTGACCAGGCAAGCAGGGTGTAACGTTTCTCTAGCCACAGAAGTGTAGTGACTGGCTGGAAGATCTCAGTTTATTCTTGCAGTTAGTGAGTTTCCAAACCAAGCAGATCATTGCTATTCCACAGGCACACTCCCTCTCCGGACCACTCTAAGTGCTATATCTGTCAGTGCCAAGGTGTAAGTCAGGCCTGTGTGATGATAGGAGAGATGTGATTGTTTTTTACATGGTAAAATTCAAAATTTGTCATATCTGTTCTGTGGGCAGGGTCATGTAAGACATGGTGACGAGGGCCTAAACCACTGCAAAACTGAAAGGTGAGGGACTGTCCCAGGCATGCTAGTCAACGTCAACTTAGGCAAACCTATCTTGGAAAGCTGGTAAGCTTGAGGGAGTTGGTAATGTGAGGAACACCATCAATAGAGCAGTTTATTGCAACACAGAGAATAGCAAGATCCTCATAGTCTACTATGTAGCACTGATGTTCACTCAGGTTAGACACTTGGAATACATTTGAACTGCTCTACTAGATTTGTTTTAACATCTCTGTGCCTTTTTGCTTTCCAAGAGGATTGTGCTCAATGGATAAGGCCTTGGATTTAGTTTAGGAAACTCCATGATGACAAATAGCAACTTGAAAGGGTTGACATTACTTTTCTTTCCCCTCCTCAAAGTTCAAATTGTTTGCATGTTTGAAGAGTGAAATAAGTTGCATATAAATTAGCAGAACTGATGAAAAAGTGAGCCCCCTCATGATCTAGCTAAATATTTAAGCCTAGGCTTCTTTTTGCTTCATTTCTCAAAACTTCCAATTAAATGGGACACAGTCAGCACTAATTTACTGTTTTAATGGAAGACGTTTTTAAGCATTCCTTCCCTGCAAAGTCAGTTTATTTTATTTCTTTGTCTGGCAATTCACAGGCCAGAGGTAGTTATAAGCAGATATCCCAGAATAGGGGATTTAATTACATGTTGAATACCTGCTGGAGAGCCACAGGTCTCCCCTGTGCATCATTCAGCTGTTATCAGAAGATAAAGGAACGTAAGAGATGGGACTGTGAGAGACTTTATCACAGGGGGTCCTTCTAAATAGGTTTAATTTATGTTCCTAGTATTTTTACAGGAAAGAACACAAGGTCTCAGATACTACTGAATTCAGTAAAGGCTTGTGTTACTGTCTCCTTACACCACTGTCTATTAATGAGTGGGAGGCTGGGAAGAGATGGATGGAGTATAGAGCAGATTGGGATCATCTAACTGTGGTTATTCAAGAAGAGGGAAGTATCTTTCAGATCCTACACTTCTCAGCTATGCAACAAATATGATACCAAAAAAATATGATTGCTTTGTGGATTCCCCTGTGATGACTTATCTTCATTCTCACCCATGAGTCATAAAATATTATTGAATATCGAATAGTTGCCTTTAAGAAAAGACCAAGAGACTTGAAAAAAGGTGAAAGAAATGTTGTTCTACAACTATTTCTGCTTATAAGAACAGAATTTATATTATTATTCCTTAAAACTAAGATGCAATTTTATATTATACTTAATACATTTAAAAAATATTTTTTTAAGTTAAAATACCTAGTAAATTTAATTAACTAATGATCAATCCTGTAGGGATTAAAATCCCTACAGGAAATTTATTTATAGTACAAGGTTATATAAATAGCCTGGGTTAGTAAAACTGTTCTTTGATTTTGTGTGAAATATTTTATTATTTAAGTGTGCTTGTGCAGTTGTTATACTCAAACTATTTTAAATTATTCCAGTTACTGACTGATATCTTTTATAAGAAGGGAACAGCTTTCTTACATCTATGGAAGGTAAGCTTTTATATTTTTCCTGATGTAGTGCAATTCTCTTTTCCTTTCTGCAGAACACTTAAATTTTGATCTCTGTTACTGGTCTTGTGTTGATATCATCACTTATACCTTGGACAGCTAGACTCTCAGAAGGAAGGCCAGGGAGAGGGAAGCTGGAAACTCTTCAGTGGCAAGCTGTGCAGGTCAGACTGTTGAAAGAAGTGATACTAGAGGTGGTAAACTGGATTAGTTGGCAAAGATTACAAAAGAGGGTAAAATGTATAAAAATTCAATTAACTACATGGATATCATTTGTGTGTGTTCATATCAAATGTGGATCACAACCATTTGCTGTGGAGCAGGCAATGATCAGTCTGCTCCAATATGTGTCTTAAGAAGAAGCTCTTGCTGGAACTGCGCTGGGATATTAATTCTTATTATAGCAAAACATAGTTATTTGACTTATCATTTGGCAAAGGTATGCAACAGGTTATATATCTACATTCTCTTCAACTGCTACACTGTCTTTAAGAACACTGGAGAACAGATTCACTTCTGGTACATTTTCATTGGACTGGATCCTAAGTCCGCCATAAAGTAATGTCAACAGTGGAGCTTCAATAGGAAGCTCCTCTTGTTGTACTAGTTTTTGTGGAGTTTCCCTAGAGAAACAATGAAGTTGGGTTTAAATAGAGCATGAACTAATAAACAAATGATACTTTCATATTTAAAAGTCAACCTTTATTTTAAACCTGTTTCAAATAATGCTATCCTACAGAAGAATCTAGAAGATGGTTATGACTTTAAATTATCTAGTATCAATAAGGTTTTGAAAATTCATTTTTCTCAATTATTCACTATTCATGGCATTCACAAAGTTGATTTGCTCAGTGGCAATTATTCAGTGATACCACAAAAGAGCTAAATCATTCAACCTGGAGTAGTAGTGTGATCTTCTAATTGCTACCTCTGTTCTATAAATGTAAATCCTTTGCTTATGTTCACCGACTGTATATTGTAAGAAGCGTATGCTTACATATAACTTTTTTCCTTTTGTTTATATTTTATGTAAAACTGAAGATTACTGAAAGGAGAGGGGCTTTCAAGTGCACAAAATCAAAGTTTGATGCCTAAGCATCACTAAAAGTATAGTACAGAAAACTTTCCTTTTTCCTCCCTTAAATTTCCTTAACAAAACCTAAATAACAGTTAAAATCAGGAGAGACCTGCACTTTATAGCTGATCAGACCTGTAGTTCCAAATCACATTTTTATTGTTGCCAAGTTATTTGTATCCAAATTTGTATCCACGTTCCTGAGCAGATGGACATTGACCACTCTTTATGTGATGTTTATCACTCCAAATACTGTTGTTATGGTGTTCTCCACTATCCTTTAGTTGAGGTCAGGATTTGAATGAATGTCAAAAAGGTTGCTGTTTTTGTTTGTAATCCACCTACTTTGTAAAGGATAAAAACTTTGGTCATCAGGCCCCCTTCATATAGGAGAAGGCCTTCTTCAAAAACAACAAAAATCAAGCAAACAACCCAAACACACTAGAAGCTTTTAATAAGGAATTGTTGCTAATAGAGTTTCCGTGCTTTCCTTAGAGAATGGATGGGAAAGGTTACTGTGGCATTCTGAAAAAGGTGGCGTAAATGTAAAATAGAGAGGAGTGAGTGAATGGTTGAAGATTTATTTAGATAATGGTGAGCCTTGCTTGTGTTATACAAGCTATCACTTAAAAATGCCTTGGTACCATGGAAGGTGGAAAATGTGTCACCATTTTTTAAAAGGACTTTGGATTGCGAATATTCCTGACTGGTAAGTCTAATGTCTCCGTGGTGTAGTAAAGACATAGATAATTATAATACGTTCAGGAAGAGCCAGTGCAACTTCTGCAGGGGGGTCATGTCTCACAATTCTGTTGTAGTTCCCTGAAGGAATCACTGTTGTGTGCTTGACAAGGGTGATGTAATTCATGTTGACTTTAAAAGGCCTTCAGAAATACACCTCTGTCCCCCAGCCCTGATACTTAAAGGAAATCAAAACACCACAGGATAAAAGGAAAGGCCTTCATATAAATTTGTAACAGTTGAAAAGACAGAAGGCAGCAGGTAGGAACAAATGCGTGGTTTTCCCAGTGTAGGATTTTCACCAGGCAAAATCCATTGAGATCTGCATTGAGGCCCGTGTTATTCAATGTCAGCAATCTAGGGAAGAGTAAAGAGGAAGGTGGCAATGTTTGCTGATGACATTAAGCTGTGCAGAGCCGTAAAAACTAAAGCTTATTGCAAAGAGCTGAAGAAGGGTGTTGTCAAATTGGTTGCATAAGAAATAATGAAGTTCACTGCAGTGAAAGGTAAAACAACACAGATGAAGTAAATGATTCTTAACTTCCTATATATGTGATGAAGACTTCTGAATTAGCTATTGCCAATCAGGAAAGAGAGACTGTAGCTATGGGTAGTTCTACGAAAATGTCAGCTCAGTGCTCTGTGGTGTTTACAAAAATAGGTGTTAGGAAGCATTAACATGGAACATGAACAAAACAAGTACCATAACTTCTCTGATACAAAAAATCAAGAGCAAAAACAATAGCAAGGAAGATCAAAGTTGTGGAATGACTTCCACACATGAGAAGTGACTGCAAACCTGATTCTCCAGTCTGTGAAAGAGTTGTCTGGGGGGATACAATAGGATCTATAAAGTGTTGATTGCACCCTATCTGTAGTTTAAACATCAATTGGTCATTGTCTTTTCCAGTTTGTGAAAGAAGGGCATCCAAAGAAACTACAAGGAGTTTCAAAACAAAACGAAAAAAATTGTCTCATAGCGTACCCTGGAACTGTGGAGTTCACTGTTAAAGAACATTGTAGATGCCAAAAGGCTTGCACAGGTTCGGAGTCATGGAAGAGAAGCTCATTAAACACAACTATAACACTTACATATAAAGGAGTTAATTCTCCAAATCACGGGCTGCTGGAAGCTGGAGTACAAGGAATATATAACTGCATGCTTGTGCTGTTAACACTCTTCTGTAAGCATCTACTATTATACTGTTACTGGAGACAATAAACTGTCTGTTTCTATGATCTCAGATACTGAAGCTTGTAGAATAATTTTTTGTAAGCTGCTAATTTGTGTTTGTACAGTATATAACTAGATAGAACCTAAGCAAGCCCTTCTGTGTAAACTAGCATTTGGTGACATTAAGCTAGAGAAACACACAGATGCTGTATTGCGGGACATGGACAAACAAGAACATGACACAGTACGATTCAGAAGATGTGTCAGAATGGTTAGACTGTAACTTAAGGTCAAATTCCTGCAGTCTCTGAGGTCTAATTCTCAGTTAAAGTATTTTACTGGTATCGACAGGGACTTGCTTGAGCTAAAATTAAGCTCAGAGGTGATAAAGCAGAAAAGGAAGGAAAAGGAAGATTTGTCTTCTAGCCTGGTAAGCCTATATAATTCTTTTGTCAGTGCAGTTTTCTATTTCAAGTGACAGAATCTTTAAGCATTATGGTTGCTGAATGGTACAAATGTGGGGATCTGCTCTCAGAGACATGGAGCAGAAAATTATTGTGAGAAGCATGTTCCTGAGGCGGTATAGGCTGTAGAATAGCAGAACAGGAAAACAAACCTACTGCCTACTACCATCAAGACTATCTAGAGGATGTGCAATCTTTGTTGATTCTGTGCCTTATGAAGCTACCAACATGTTGTTCCAGAGTTGAAAATGTTCTCTTCCACAGAGAATGAATCTGACCATTTTTGGAGGAATTCATTGTTCCGTGGAATTGATCTGGTATCAACCATAATGTTGATGTTATTATATTGTTCTACTTGTGAAAAGTTTCTTGGATACCAGATGTTTTGTGAGTTCTACATAGAGGACAAAGGCAGATTAAGTTTCCCTAGATGATACTTTTAATTACTGATTTTTTTTTTGTTGTCTTACTGTTCTGGCCAGGTAGTGGTAGATAACTTGTCAGTTTACAACTGTTTTTTTCCTGGGAATCTCAAAGGTAATTTTGACATGACTTGGATAGCTGTGTTGCTTTTTTTTTTTTTTCCCCCACCTGGGAGTGCTCCATTTCTTCCCTTAGGTGTCACTATTTATCGCTGCTAGACTTCCACAGGCTCCAAATTTGGCTGAATGGCACAGTTTTCCTCTATACTTCAGGCTTCTTGGCAAGTGTAGTGTGTATAGCCTGCTCTGCCAGTCTGTGCTGCCTCACATACTCGTCTCCCTCCTACATCAGAGAATAGCAGTGACAGCCTGTGTAAGGCTGTTACCAGAGATCTATATTAGTGCAATGTTATAAAAGATACCTTGCCAGTAATTTCTCAGGAAGGATTATGTCTTAAAATGGGGCTGAAAGTTGTATATACTTATTTTCTTAAAAAAGTGATATTGCTAGTAAGCATGAAATTCCTCAGAAATCTAATCTGAGTGCCTTTTGAGGGTTTTTTAAATACTTTTTTCTTTAGTTTTACTTCAGAAACATTTAGATTCTGGCTTCCCCCCCCCCCCCCCCCTCTTTCATATCAGCATTTCTTGAGGGAAAAGGAGGAGATAGAAGGCTTATGGCTATTAGTGATGGTCAAAATATTGTTGCTTGTACCTGCTGTTTCCCTAAGAATCCATTCATCTTTACACGTTGATGTGATGGCTTGGATCATAGTACTGACTTCTAAACAAGCCCCTGATTTTTCCTTTTTTATGCAACTACTGTATACTCTCATGCAACCTCAGAACTTGTGAAATTGCAAAAAGGGAGATATTTTTCCTGCTACTATCCATATATTCCTACAATGAATATCTAAACCTGTCACATGGGAACATTTGGTTATTTGCAGTTACATTCACAGGACCTCACTCACTGTGATAAAAGTTGGACTCCTGTGCAAAATCCTTGCTCTGTGTGCTACAAAGGCAGCAAGCAGTATCTGCTGCCATGTCCACAGGAGGGTGCTTTCTTGGTAGAGGGGAGTTTTAAATATTTCCTGGGACCTTGCCAGGAGATGTGGTCCCTGCAAGGTGTTGCACATGCTTCCTGTGACACAGCCCCTTCAGCCAGCATTACCCTTTTTTGTGGCTGGCACTACCTCTCTGCAGTTCACAAAGGCATGGGGAGGTTTCATCTAGTTTCTTGCAGTTCCAGTACCAGACTTTTTCCCAGTAAGTTTATGCTTGCAGAAACCTTCATTGTTCTGACATGAAGCACAAAAATCTTACAGTGCTACTGCAAAAGCTGAACTACCACATAAAACAAACCTACAATATTAAAAATATTGTAAAAATAAACCTAAAATAAAAATAATAAAGCAAACCTACAATATTAAATATTTACAGATTTAAAAATAAAACTGCAAAAATGGTGATGAAAGACAAGAAGTAAATGAGTTGTAATAGTCTAGGTGATTGTTTTGGTTGTTTATTTGTCTGATGTGAAGGCATTAAAGAGAATTTCAGTCAGGGTGAAATCTTTTGTTTTTAATCCAAGAATGACCTAGAGCTGTGGCAGAACGAGGTAAACCAGCCTGGCTAGCGGATTACCCAGGGAAAACTCTGGTATTTTTAACCATGCAAATAGCTAGTCATCTGTTTTGAAATAAAGAGGATTACTTTTGCTTGATAGCTCTGTGTTGTGTTTTTGCTGTGCCCGGAGTATGAACTCTGCAGTTACCAAAGATAGAAAAAAAAAAATGGCTGTAGATCTCGTCATGCTGTAGCCCTAGGAAGAAAATGCAATGGTCATTTACAGTGTCTAATCTCGGTTTTGACAGTTGTGTGCATGCTAGGTCATTGGTGACTGTATAAGCAAGAAATGCAGCAAGGAGATGTGCATTTCTTATATGGGAACTTTTATCTTCAGCAAATGGAAAATAACAAAATCCATTTTGCTTTGCACAGGCAGAGTTTTTATTTATTTCACCAATAACTAAATCAAAGAGCCATCTGCATCTCCTGTGGGGTTCAATTCTCTCAGCTAGTTTCTCCAGGAGCTGGCAAGAATATACATGTACAAGAAGTAGTACAGAAGCAGAATGATGAGCACTATTTCTTTTAAATGACAAAAGGATTTTTTTTTTCCTCTCGTTGCTAAGCTATGTTTCTTGTTATAACTACCCTAACAATGCTGTTTTAGAAGACTTGTTGATTTGGCAAATTAATATTTCTAACAGTTATATATGGCAAAGAGCAAATTCTGCTCCTACTTGAGCAAGCTGAAAGGCCTGCAAATACATGCAGAGAACTATCTGCAAGCAGGGTGGCCCTCCTTCTGCATTTGCAAAGTACTGGCCAGCCTCCTCTTGGTATCAATAAAACTTACAATGCTATTGTATGAGGAGGTACTCAGCTTAGTGGGGGTATTGGGAAGAAATTTTGTAATTTCAACTGAAAGGAAAATAAAGTTCTGTTACAGTATGCATATCATAAAGTTCAGGAACATGAGAGTTATCATGTGGAATTCAGGTTTTTATTTTATACTTAAGCTCTCTTTCTGATACTTTTCAAGAGGGATCCTAATAATACAGTGTTGTTTTTGCAGAGCAGAGGATACTGAATAAAACCTTTCTAATTGCAAACAGCAAAGCTAGGTCTATTGCAAGCAGTGCAAGTCATCTTTATGGAATGTAAGAGTAATTTTTTGTGTGTGTGTTTTAATAGTCATTGGCCACAGATTCTTTTACAACTTTTTCTCTTCTTTCTGCTTTAGTGATTAATTTTATCTGCCATCTGAATACACACATCTTCATATCTTGAATCTTGTGCATATGTCTTTGGTGTTTCACTGGAAGTATGTGTTTTCCAAGTAAATGTTACAAAGCAGCATAGGTGGAAAACTTAATTTGAAACTGTTTCTAACTATTTTGTTGAATGCATTTAATTAGAAAAGATGTCTGGCCAATTTTTCTCTTCCGTGTTTGGCTCCTGTTAAATCTTGAATTATAAGGTGTTCTGAGAAGGGCATGAAGCAGGAGAATGTTTACTTGTTGGCTGTGGATGTAAGATCTTATAACGAAGCAGTGTGAAGATAACTAATGTCGCTTATAAAATATCTCCAGGAATTAACTAATTATAGATAGTATCATCTGCCATTAATTTTCAAGTATGTAGAAAAATAATGGTTTCTTAAGAGAATTTGGAACAATGCACTGTAAAAGCTGAATAACAAGAAAATCCCCGCCCTGTCTGCTTCTGCAGCATGTTGGTTTTTTCAGTCCTGCTTCCATGAAGTCATTTTCTCTACTGTAGAGAGACTTGGTTTACGATTATTTTTGAAAGCCTGAGATTCACATTACTGCAGTGACAGGAGGGGAAGGGAATTAGTATGTGTGGAACAGCAGGTATGTCCCCACTCTTCCTTACCTATTTGGAAACTTCTTTTTCAATGAACCTGGCAGACCCTTGAATGTTTGTGTGGTAGAAGATCAAGGACTAAGAGCAGACTGGTCAGCATGAGCAAGACTGCTTTCTGCTATGTGATACGCATAGCAAACGAGAATCTAGTCTTGTGATAATGAGCTTGTGATAAGGAATTTGACCCAAGGATCTGCTTTTAGTATCTTAAGAAACTGCTTTGTTTCAAGAGCAAAGTCTGCGTCTTCCTATTGAGAATAATCCAATGATGAGTCTTTGACATAAGCACACTTTTCTCTTGTCTGTAAGTTCAATTTCATATAGTTTAGTGTCAATATTTGTAGGTTGAACTGTGTTTATATTCATTTTATGAATATAATTGTTCACTATTGCTCTCCTGCTTTAATTAAAATAAGATTGTAAGCTGTCTCCCTCAGCAACTTTACCAAAAAAAAAAAAAAAAGGTAGAATTATTCAGGGACTTTATTTTCTTTAAAATAAAATCTCACCTTTACTCCAATGTACCAATCATATCTATTGTCCTTAACTCAGGGACTGCTCAGTCCCATATAGCTCTGTATCTGCTCCTTGGAGCCAGCTAAATTGTGTTTCCCTGCAGCTGTTAATGTAGCTTTAATGTTTAATGTTTAAAGTTAATGTTTAGGCAGCTTCTGTTGGCTGGCTAGACAGCATGGTGAGAGGAGAAGGTGGATGGAGTACTGTTGCATCAGCAGAAGTGGGCAACTTGCCTCAGGAATCAGGTTGCTGTGAAGATAGCAGTGGCAACAGAAGCCCAGGCTATACTATGAGCTCAGCAAAGAGGGGTTGTAGACCAGTATGGTATGGCTACTAAGCAGGAGATGATGAAATAATTAGAGAGAAACCAAGAGGAGATTGAGGAGTGATTCTTGTGAGGGGACTAGGCTTTGAATAGCTCATTCAGTGGCAGATCTACAAATGAGGCTGTCCTGCAATGTACTTGGCTGAATGGGAGGGGTGAGAGCAGGTTGTCAGTCCAGCTTTTGACATCTATCATCTTAGGATACCTACTGAATAGTGTCAGGTGAATCCAGCTGCCCAAGTATGTTTGAAATTTTGCACAACGAAAGCAGAATTCCTCTCTAAAAGGCTTCTAACATCTAATGACTACCACAACTCTGTGAAATGAGAAGTTTGGCACAATCCTAAATAAGTCTCAGCAATACTAGATCTCTGCATTACACTAACTTTTGTCAGTTCCTGCTACTTGAGCACAGGCAGAAAGAACAAGACAAGGCTCAGAGCCTGGACTAAGACCTAGCAAGCACACTGCCCGGATGCGATGCAAGCCCATGGCAGCATGGCAAGCATTCACGTAGCATCAGATCTGCTTTTTTTAAAATTTTTTTTAATTTATTATCTTATTTTTTTATCCCTTTAGCAAAAAAGGAGTCATCTATCCTATCTAAAGTGTGATTGCTGTTAAAAAGTTTAATAAGAAGTCTAATACGGTGAAGCGCCTGAATCTTGTAATAGCAACTCACAAAATTGCCTGGGATGAAGGTACTGTTTAATCTGCTTGAGCATTCTTGCCTCTACTGCCAAATACAGAGCTGACATGCAACTAATCTGCAGATTTATCTTAGGTATTTGCATCATCTTAGAATTCTAGATAAACTAGATAAAACAATAAAGTCAATATCTCATTTTAAGTACCTCCCCCTCCATTCAGGTTCTGACTGGGATTATGAAGCAGCCCCAGAATATCTCTTTAACAATTTCCAGCTAAACATGAGAACAGTCATGCCAGCTAAGCTTTCCTTCCTATGGTTGCTACATGTAGGTCAGCCTTCAGCAGGCGAGGGAGGTCATCTCTGACAAAAGACTCACTGGAGGTCTTGTCTCTGCTCCAGCCTCCCATATGCAGCAGCGGGACCAGCTCTGCCACAGTTTTGTCCAGCTGAGTCTTGAAATCTCACCAAGGACAGAGGTTTTACAGCCTCCGTGGGTAACCTGTTCCACTGCTGCAGGCACAAATCTCACACACCCGGCAAAAATCTTCACAAACTCTATACTGAAGTCACAAGACTGATGTGTTTTGATAACATCAAACCTACCTTCTCATCAGCTGCCAGACTAAGGCTAGTGTCAATGTTGGGTTTCCGTCATTCAGATCCTGTCCTCCAGTGTCAACCAGGGAGAATTTGGCTGGATGCCTTCCCAGGTGTACAGCAAAGTTACAGTTTTCTAGCTACACTGGAAAAGAGTTCAAAGAAAAATCACTCACAAATATTCTTGATTGAAAGCCTCAAATGGGAATTTCTAGATAGTGTACATTTACTTCTGCTCCTAGTGTCCATGGCTTCTTTCGAAGTATTTTAAAATGCTCACCTTTTTCATATTTGCTCCCAGCTTAGGGTATGGAAGCTTGTTAACCTTTTTCCAGTCAACAGGAACTTTGATCTTTTCATATAATTGTAGTATTACCACTGCATCTTGGAGATCACTAAAATGGAAAACATTGACCAAGCCTGACATTTCCCAATTTAAGTGATTTTGTAACATCATGAATAATTACTACTCTTTACAGGTTGTTGTAATTTTAACAACCCTAAAATGAAAAAAAATTCAAAACCTTTTGTAATTTTCAGTGCAGAAGAAATGCTCCATGCTTAACACCAGCTAGTTGCTAAGCTAACAAAGGTTTTAGCATGGTAATCAGCAACAGATCCAGAAAATAATTTTGCTACATAAAATCCAGAAGTAGCCACCTTTCTCCACTGGCTACAGGGGTCCAGAATATCTTGCCTCCTTAACTAGGATGCCTTAGTCAAGCCCTAAAATTAGGTGACAGGGAATCTATATCCAGTTGCTGTAATGCAGTTTGTTCAAGCTCTAACTGGGATCTGAGTGTACCAATTTGCAAGGGGGAGGAAAAATAAACATATCACCTTCTGCCCTTAAAACCAGAGCTGGCCCAGAAATCCCAAGCTAAGAGCTGCAGGGAGGATGCAGTGAGCATCAGTCATTCCCCAACACCCTTTCTTATACTCTTTCCTCATGACTGCGGGCAACAGAACACTGGTGTAGGCACATCTCCACTTTAATCTATGTTGCTTGGGTCTCTCCCAAGAATCTAATGCTTACCCATAGAGGTGATTTATGTGGGGGTTCACGCCAAGGGAGATCATCCAGTTACGGAAAGTCCATTCCTCACGGGTCTCTCCTAAAAGAGAGTTCAATAAGACTTTCTGCAAGCTCAGAGCTGTATGGTTTCCCACCTTGTAAGACAGTAAGTTCTGAACAGCATAGCTCAACATTTTTCAGTGGAAAGAGATTTTTTCTGCCATAACTTTTTCAAACAAAGAAGATTGCCCTGACTTCATGTTTTGGATGTCAGATTGATTCCACCAGACCTCAGAAGAACATGATTTTTGGAGGCCTTTTCAAAACTTAATGATTCTATGATTTTTGCACTTTCTTGCAGAAAGTGCAGCAAGAATGTCTTTCACATGGGAGTTAGCCAACTCAGTCTCTAATCCCAGTTGTGCCAAGAATTAGTGCTGCTACAAACATATCACTGCTTTACCAAGGTGCTCTTGCTTGCGTCAGGAAATTGCAAAGCTCAGAAGAGCTGAACAGGCCCTCGGGTACCCTCCTCATCTGCCCCAAATAAGTAAACCACCGTTTCAGCACTTAAACCTCAAATCATAGGTGTTCAACAAAAATGCCTCCACTGGGCATAGTCTCTTGTGGTCTAAGCGTTTACTTGAGATATTTTTCTCCTACTAATTTTGTGACTGATATCATCACATTCTAGTAGAGTCCAGTCAATGTCCTAGGTTTCAGGCTTGGCAAGTGCTGGGTACTTGTTGAACAGGTTTGCAACAAAGGCTAGATTCAGTTTGGGATTGCCACTGACCACATCAGCCGGCGTGACAAACTGCTGGCACCCAAGCCAGTCTGCCTGCTGAAGCATGTACATGTACTCTGCTCTTCACAAGTCATCCTTCTCCTGCCTGAGACGCAGTGGAGAAGGTCTGTCAGGAAAGAGATCAAGCTACAAAGCAGATGGAAGCTCCTGACTGCTACCTGGAGCAATGTCACAACTCCACTTGCCTTCACTGGGCATCGGCTGCTAATCAAATGAAGGGACAAAGCATCCACACTAGTCCCTGCTGCTGTTGATACACTTGTCCAGGTTTGTCTCTACTTTTCCTAGCACGATCCTTTCCAATTTTGCATGCTTTGCAAGTGTTATGCTTTTTGAACTTGATGGTTCAAAATTAGAATACAGCATGCTCCCAAATGCAGCAAAAATCCAAAATATTTCTCAATCATACATGTTAATCGGGAGGTAGTGACCAGGCCTCACATAAAACCAACAAATCACAACAATAGTATCAGCTCTACTCTGGTTGAAACCCCTTTAGCAAGAAGGAAGAGTTTTAGGTTGGATGTTAGGAAGAATTTCTTTACTGAGAGGGGTGTGAGGCATTGGAATGGGCTGCCCAGGGAAGTGGTGGAGTCACCATCCCTGGAGGTCTTTAAAAGACGTTTAGATGTTGAACTTAGCGATACGGTTTAGTGGAGGACTTGTTGGCAATTTGGCATTGGCAATTTGCTTCAGAGGGGCAATGCTTTAGCTAGGAGGTGCAGATCACTTCGCAGCTTAGCAAACTTTCCTCTACCGCCCCCACACAGCTGACACGCAGCTGACCTGCGGCTACTAACTCGCTTTGCCCTGCAATTCTGCAGACCAAGGTAACGAAAAGCAGTCACCTGTGCGTGCCCCTTTTTGGTGTGGGGCTGCTGCTTCACGGCTCGTCACTTCTGGGGGGACACAGGGGTGTGTGGGGGGGCTCCGCGCCCCCCGTGCACCGCCTGACGGGGACGCGGCTTCCCGCGCCGCGCGCGAGCCCGTCGGCGGGCCGCTGACTGAAAGCCCTGCCCGCGCGCCAGTCAGCCGCAGGGGCTGAGGTGCGCTCCGTAGGGTTTCATAACAAACCTTAAAAAGTCGCCCGTGTGAGGAGCTAGGGGCCAGTACAGAAGGCACAAGTTAATTAGGGACCTTGGACAGTTATTTTAGAGAACAGCGTAGCATGTCGGGATAAGTTTTTTAAAATAAAAGTGGAGATAATTGAGGTGGGGGGGGGAGGGGGATCGGACCTGAGGTAACTTGGGACAAAATGAACATTTTTCAGGGAAAATCAGAGGTACTAGGTAGGGGCAGCACGTGCATTTTAGAGGGAAAACCGAAGAAAAATTAGAGTCAACATAGGTGACGTTTTGGGAGGGAAAAGCTGAGGTGATTTAGAGGGTATAGAATAAGCAGTCTGAGTAATTTAGTGGGCAAAAAATGGGCATTGCTTCCAAAGAAAAAGCTAAATTAGTAAATTAGAGGGTCAAAGATGACACTTTTGAGGGAAAACTGAGGTAATTTGTGGGGAAAAACAAACAAACAAAAAACAAAACAAACAAAACATTTTTTTAGGGAAAAGCTGAAGTAAGTTAGAAGGATGAAAGGTGGCTTTATTTATTTATTTGTTTATTTTAAGGGAAATCTGAAGAAGCTTGGGCAAAAATGAGCGTTTTTTTGTAGGGAAAAGCTAATGTAAATTAGAAGGGAAAATGGTGGCAGTTTTTGAAGGGAAATCTCAGATAACTGTAGCAAGAATCAGGTTTTGTTTTGTTTTCCCCCAGGGAAAAGCAGAGCCAAGTTAGAAGGGTCAAAAGTAGCATTCTTTGAGGAAAATTTTGAGGTAATATGTGGACAAAGATCAGCTTTTTTGTGGGGAAAAGCTAAGGTAAATTAGAAGGGTCAAAGGTAGCATTTGTTTTTGAAGGGAAATCTCAGGAAACAGGCAAAAATCAGCTTTTTTCTGTGGAAAAGCTAAGGTAAATTAAAGGGTCAAAGGTGGAATTTTCTGAGGAGAATTTTGAGGTAAACTGTGGACAAATATGAGCGTTTTCTCACTGAAAAGCTGAGGTAAGTGAGTGACTAGGGTCAAAGGTGTCTTTTTTTTTTTTTCTTTTGGGAAATCTCAGGGGCAAAGCTTGGGCAAAAAATCAGCTTTTTTTTTTTTTTTTTTTTTTTTTTCCCTCCTAGGAAAAGCTGAAGTAAGCTAGATAGCTAGATGGGAGAATGCTGGATTTTTTTTGAGGAAATTTTTGAGGTAATTTGTGGACGAAATTCAGCTTTTTTTTTTTTTTTTTTTTTTTTTCTGGGGAAAAAATGAAGTAAGTTAGAAGGGTCCAAGGTGGAATTTTTTGATGGAAATGTTGAGGTAATTTGTGGACAAAAATCCTCTTTTTTCCAGGGAAAAGCTGAAGTAAGTTAGAAGGGTCCAAGGTAGATTTTTCTGAGGAAAATGTAGAGGTAATTTGTGAGCAAATATCCTTTTTTTTTTTTTTTTTTTTTTTTTTTTTTTTTTTTTTCTCTCCTTAGGAAAAAGCTGAAGCATGTTAAAAGCGTCAAAGGTGGAATGTTTTGAGGAAAATGTTGAGGTGTGGCAAAAATTAGCGTTTTTTCACTGAAAAGCTGAAGTGAGTGGGTGACTGGGGTCAAAGGTGGCTTTTTTTTTTTTTCTTTTTTTCTTTTTCCTGGGAAAAGATGAAATAAGTTAGAAGGGAGAAAGCTGGATTTTTTTGAGGAAGTTTTTGAGGTAATTTGTGGACAAAAATCAGATTTATTTTTTTTTTTTTTTTAAGAGAAAAGCTGAAGTAAATTGAAGGGCCAAAGGTGGAATTTTTTTTTTTTGAGGAAATTTTTAAGGTAATTTATGGGCAAAAATGAGCATATTTGTAGGGAATAGCTGAGGTAAATTAGAATGGTCAATAGTGGAATTCTTTTGAAAGGAAATGTTGAGGTAATTTCTGGGCAAAAATCAGCTTTTCCCCCCCCCCCGGAAATAGCTGAAGTAAATTGAAGGGTCACAGGTAGGATGTTTTGAGGAAAATGCTGTATGCAAAAATAAGCACTTTTATCAGTGAACAGCTGAAGTAAGTGAGAAGGGTCAAAGGTGGCTGTTTTTTTGTTTTGTTTTCTTTTATGAGAGAAATGTCAGGGCAAAAAATCAGCTTTTTCTCATGGGAAAAACTGAAGTAAGTTAGAAGTGTGAAATCTGTAAATCTGTGTTTTTTTTTTTTTTTTTTTTTTGTTTTGTTTTGTTTTGTTTTTTTTTTTTTTAAGGAAAATTTTTAGGTAATATGTGGACAAAAATCAGCTTTTTTTCTTAAGTTAGAAGAGTCAAAGGTGGATTTTTTTTTTTGAGGAAATTTTTGAGGAAATTTGTGAGCAAAAATGGGCTATTTTGTAGGAAAAAGGTGGAGTAAATTAGAGAGTCAAAGCTGGATTATTTATTTATTTATTTATTATATTAAAAATGAGGTAACTTTGTGAGCAAAAATGAGCGTTTTTCCAGAGAAAAGGTTAAGTAGGTAACAAGGCTCAAACAGAATATTCGGAGAAAAAATTTCAAATAATTTGTGGGCAAAAAAAAAAAATTTTATAGGGAAAAGCTAAGGTAAATGCCACTATTCCTTCTAATTTATTTTGAAGGGAAATCTCATGTAACTAAGTAAATATGAGCATTTTCTTTTAGGGAAAGCTAAGATAAATTAGAAGGGATTGGATGGAAACTTTTGAAGGAAAATCTCAGGTAATAAGGGCAAAAATGAGCATTGCTTCTTTAGGGAAAATCTGACGAAATTAGAAGTATCTAATGTAGCATTTTTGAGAGGTGAGGTAAACTAGGAGGCAAAAAAAATATTTTTATTTTTATTTTTTTAATGAAGATGAGGTAGTGGAAAAAAAAGGAGAATAAAATGATAGAAAAAACCTCAGGTAACGTGGAGGGAAAAAAAAGCATACTGTGACAGGAAATTCAAACAAAAACATGGATATTACATTATTTACATTATTATGCAACATTATGTTACATTACTATATAACTGTTTTCCCTCTAATTTATGGGGGGAAAGACACAACAAAGAAAAAGAAGTATTTATGTAACAAGTAAAAAACTAAAGTGAACAAGAAGGAGTAAAAGGGTAAAATAAACAGAAAATGAGAAGTAACAGGTAGAGTTTGCCTATGGGGACAGAGAGAGGAGTTAGTGCTTTGCTGGTCTAAGTGTCTTGTGCTTCCTTTGCAGCAGCAGCTGGTGGGGAAGAAAGAAGAGGGAGGCATTGTGTGGAACTGCACTGCAAGGCAAGAGTGATGAAGGCGAGGAGCAAAGAGAAAGGCACTCTGGGCAAAGGGCCGTCCCGGTCGTCAGGTCTGCGGACACGTAAGAAGAGCATGGCCGGCACCTTTGGTGTCCCGGCCGGCTTTGCACTGGGCAACCTCCCTGTAAGCAGGGTTCAGGTCTTTTGCTTTAGTCGGCCTTTTGCCACGCTGCTTCTTTGGCTGCCTCGTGGAAGAGGTGAGGAAGAGGCTTCATGTACAACTGCAAAGAGTAAGTGTTGACAAATTGGTTGTCTGAAATGGAAATATTTTTCAGTCATTTGTATTTAGTGCAATATGGAAAAATGAAGTAGACTGAATAAAGCCAATATTGGAATTTGTTTTTGAAAGCCTTTAAAGTACTGTCAAAACAGTTTTCAATTTTACAGTTTTTGATTGGGAATCTTTGACCCATAATGATCATCTCTCATCAATGCAAACATCTCTTTCCCCTCTGCAAAAAAAAGTACTCAGAAGAACGGTTTAGACAGTAATTACCAACTTTGCAGCTGTAGCATCACATTATATAGACTCATAACCATCTTCTACTTTAAAATCTGCATGGTGAATCAACACTACTGTCCTGTTTTTTTTCTATGTTTCTTACACCCACAGCTGTATTCCTTAATACCAAAAATATGATTAGACGAGAGCTTGTGATGTCACTGTCATGTCTGTGTCCACTTCAGTATTGTGGTCGTCGTGCTGTGTAAGTGAAGGGTTTACAGCTGCAGTCAGGGGGTATTGTTCTATTGGTGTGAAGATGTGATGCTCAGAGGCAATGGCATTTCAGTGTGGTGTTTCCTATTGGGTAGTAGGGGAAGGTAAAACTAGTGTGGCTACTATATGGTGTGAATGTTGGTGTTCTCCAGCATTCCTTTCTAAATTTTGTGGTAGTAAATGTTGCTGCATTGTTATCATTGTGGTTTGATAGAAGTTGTCTGCTGACAGTGCAGAAGCGTAGCAGTGATGTATTTCATCTTCAGTTGGAACTGCAGGCAAGTCAACGCAAGCATAAGTGGACATAGTGAGCTCAGGTTAGTGAAGGTGGGCTAAAGCCCCACAGGGAAGCAGTGGTGGTGGTGGTGCAAAGCACTGGTGTCTTGCTGAAAATGCACAAAAATGCACTTTTTGTCAATAGAAAGCTCTTGCAGAGTGCAGAGGAAGTCCAGCCTTTGCTGTTACCGCAGCAACAGCCAATGGACAAACTGGGGCTGCACAATGAAACAACATCTTTTATCTGCTTCTGCGTCAGATTCATGCTAAATTTGTGCCAAGTGTTAAATGGTCACTGTCCCTACCAAATTAAAAAAAAAAAAAAAATTAAACACAAAAACCATGTTTACTAACTGGTCATAAGAGGAGGTAATAGGAGGTGTGACAGACATACTGCATCTGTCCCTGACTTTAGAGGAATTTTACGTTTTTTCAACAAGAAGCAAAGGTTTACTTTTCTCTTACCTCTCATTAGCTTGGTAAAAGAGGACATTTTGACAACAGCAACCTCACATGAGCACAGTAAGTCCGAATTTTGTTATTACTGCAGTACCAGTGAATGGACAAACCAGGGCTGCACAACAAAACAACACATGCTGCATCTTCTTGCTTATCAGATTTGTGATTAGAATCATGCCAAGTACTAAATGGTCGATGCATTTTTGATTTACCTTTTGTTTGCAATGTTTCTGCTTCAGTTCAGGGGTTTCAGTACAATCCTCACTTTCCTCAGCTTCAAGCACTTTGGGAAGTTGAAGGAAAAGCTCCCATTTGCTTCTTGCTGTTGCATTCCTTTCTTCAATCTCTCTGCACTTCTGATTTGTGTCAGCTGCCGCTATCACACCCTCCCTCCTCCACTGACCTGGGCTCTCTGGTCATGATCCTGAATGGGTACGACCTTTTCTCCTACTTTTCCTAGTGTTTGCCCTAATGGGGCTTTTCCCCTACACCTTTGGGCATTATCGTCAGCCACACAGTAAGTCACAAGTGCGAGAGTAATGTTTTAGAGAAGCTATCATAAAGGTAACCCCTCACAAAAACACTGCCAATTAAAAATCACTCACAACTAACAAAGAAAAAAAAACAAACACAAAACCACCCTCCTCCTCACCCCCTCAAGTACACCCTAGTCCCTAGTTCTAGGGATCTTAGAGACCAATGGGACCTGATGCAAAATACAAAAATCAACCAAAGCACTGCTAAAAGTAACTGACAACAGGCTACCATGCTGGGACAGTGTAAATAAGGAGAGAACCCTGGATTTAAATGTCTTTTTTTTTTTTAAATTATTTTTTATTTTTTTATTTCAACGAATGCTTTTACACCATATTACATCATTTTGAATAGCTCAGAATAGCAACATGATCTCAAAATCTAGCAAACAGCTTGCCAAAGCAAGATGATATTAATTCCTATGGATACAGAATCTTCCTTCTTTGGTGACAACACTTCATTTTTTCTGTAAAAATAATTATATTCCAGTGCATTTGCTGTTCAGTTTATTGAACCCTGCTGTTCATAACATTTGCCTCTTCCCTGCAGAAAACCTCCCCACAATGTAGTATGGTTTTATATCCAGCAACATTTTAAGTAAAATAGTTATATTTTTCATGCAGATTTTTGTAGAAATTACTTTCTAGGTACACACAACTGAACCAAGATGCATACAAAAATGCATTCACTTCCATTCTCAGGTGCAACTGTGCTATCAGCAACATGGTATCATGTTACTGTGTGCAGTCCAAGGATGGTGGTATTCTCATATACAGTCTAACTTAATACAAACAACCCCCCCCCCCTTTTTTTTTTTTTTAAAGCAGCAAGAGAAAAAACTGCTATGTTTTATTTGTAAAGTAATCAGAATAGTTAGATGTATAAAAAGAAGCACCATGCACAGAGAATACCAGAAGATCCATCTTCCAAAACATGTTTCTCATTTAGCCTTGCGAGCTGGTCTGTAGGTCCCAACTTGTACGGTAGCTTTGTTTGCAAAGTTAAGGAAGTGGTCAAACCCAGAATGCACTTGGACCAAATGACAGCAATTAAGCTGGATTGCAGAAAGAAATAAGATCCATTCCCATTACAACTCATACTGACTACCTCAGAGCCCTTGGGGGTGGGGTAGGGTGGGGACAACACCAAGCATCAGAGAAATAATGTGTTGAAAACAGCTCCAGAGCAGCGTTCAGGGTGCTGGTCTGTTATGAATGCATTTCTGTGAGCTCTTGATAAGTCAAACTTTCATTTAGGAAAAGAGCACATCTGTTGGTTAAAACTCCTCTTCCTGAGAATTTTGGTATGAGTTTGTCTTGCAAAGCAAAACAACATCCTTTGAACTTGGCTAAGTGTTCCCTGTGGTACTTTTAGCCCTTGCACACTGCCCTGCCAGAGAACTGTTGGAATGTTTTTGTGTTATTTTAGTCCTTCTTCTTTCATCCCACATACATACAACTGGAAAGTAGAATACAAGTCCAATGTGGCTAATATAGAAATTAGCAATGAGGAATAATGTCCTCAGGACTGGTGGAAGTCCTGGTGACATTAATTATTTTGCTTACAATCCATCTTTCTAAGATTCTGTTTTTCAGAGCTCTTGGAGAATGAAATTCCTATACCTTGGGTCTGTTCCTCATCAAAGGAATGATCTTGGCTCTGATCACTTCCAGCACCTTTTCCTTTCATGCTAGGGATAGTGACTGTACTATTCTAAACACAGAATGAATGACTGTCAAAGCACTGGGATACACCCAGAGATCTAATTGTCCTAGTTGAAAACTTGGCAAGAGCATACTGCAGCCCTCTTCAGCCCTTTATGTCTGGTTTTCTTCCCATGGGAAGCAAGGTGTGTGGAAAAGCGTAGAAGGAGCCAGGAACATTTGTGAAAACCTGTCTTGAAATGGGGTCAGGATGCAGACAGAGCCTGCAGCTAGACCAATGGGCTGGGAAGGGCTTCCAGACTCTTCAGTTTAGATATAGGAAATGTTGTATGTAAGAAAATACGAACTTAATGCTAGAAGCATGTACAAGGAATGTGACAATTGGGAGTCTTTTTTAACAGAGGCAAAAGCTTATGGAATTTTATCAGAAATAGGAGAAGTAAGTCACTGTTTCAGTTTGTCCATGGCTCACCATTTAAAGTTATCTCAGTAATTTGAGATTGTTTAACATAGAACTCATGGGTTACTTTCCAAGGTCCTCTCACTTAGCACAGGGATTTAGTAATGGATTGCTTGTGGAAATCAGGATTTGATGGAAAATGGAAGGGTGACTTAACTAGATATTCTGATAAGCTTTGCTTCTTAAGAAATCATAGCATTAGCGGGATACATTTCCAAGTCAGTCAACGAGACAACTTCCATATAGTCATTGGGATGCCAGATAATTCACATTAGTATACTTGTTTTTTTCCAAATCTAGGTCATATCAATCACGGAGCAGCATGAAATTTTTTGTTAATCACATGTATCCTATTTCAGCCTCTCTTCCGCCATGCTAACAATAAGGGAAAGGAAGAGCAGGTCTGTGGCTAAGGGCTGTTAGATACATTAAACTTTTCTCTAGTAACCAGGTGCAGAATTCAGACGCAAAGCTACCATGATTCCAGAGCTTTGCTTCCAAAATCTGTTCGGTGCGAAATTCTGTCCCAGCAAGAGTGTTTCACTCTCTTGTAGGCCTGTCTGACTTTTCAGTAGGAATAATCAGACCTTTCAAAATAAATTACAGCATTTGGAAGCTATAAAGAATCGGCTTCTGCCCTTCTGCCTCGTTTCTCCCCCCCTTTTTGTTTCATGCTGTTCTTCTCGTTGATGCCTGACCAGAGTCAATTCCCGAATGTCTCATGTTTATTCACTAGGCTGCTGACGATAATCACAATGAAATCTCAGTAGCTTTCAGCTAGGGAAGTGTTATTTTTTTCTGAAGGCATTTCTATTCCAAGTTACTGCATATGATATCTTAGGCCGTGATCTTATGAACATTATACTCGATGCCAGGAGGAGTCAGGCTGGTGAAGTCAAGCACGTACATAAATGCTGGCAGGATTTGTTCTTTCCCAAGCATAACACTGTAATAATTTAACAAAGTATGTCACACATGTAATGAGTGTTTATCAGGCCCACACAGAACAGCTGTTGGTATGTTAGAATTGTAATACATAAAAAATATCTGTGCCAAAATGTGTTTAAGCATGGCTGCATATGGCAGGTGAAGGTTTTTGGAAGCATCCAACATGCATTGTCTTGCAAAGTAAGCTAGAATACACTGCTGGCGTGCTCATGTGTGATTAAAGTTTGGGGATTTCAGGACTGCATCTTGCCCCAGTTGCAAAAATAAAAATTAGTCCAGGTTCATTACAGTAAAGTGAGCTCCTGTCTGCCACCTTGTGTAACAATATCTAAAATACAAAATCGGATATTTAGAGGAAAACCGGTAACAATGGTTGTCTGCTTTTAGAAATAAGTGCTGTACTTTAGTATCACTGAGGAGTGGATTCCCTAGAAAAAACACTCAACATTAGGAAACGTAGGGAGAAGGGCATGCATACACACTGTGAATCCATAATGATTAGGAAAATCAAATTAAGATATTCCTGCATAGTGAAGCAATAAACGAAACACAGGTAACCTACCATGCTAACAGATCAGTCCAGATCCTGGGTGAGAGGAACTAGAAGTCTGTTTTTGCTTCCAAAAGGGATAAGGACATCCTATCTCTTTTCTCTAAATCATTGGTAACCTTAATTTCTCGTTCTCACAGTGGTGTGAATTTACCTCTGTCTGGGATATTACACTTAAACCTGTGGTGCATAGGTTTAAAGTGATTTTTCCTTGTTTTGTTCTAGGCTCTAATTTGTAAAACTTGTGAATTCTAACTGCGCAGTGCCACAGTGAGCTTCTGCTAATCTGCTCTTTATATCTTGCTTCCAAAGTAGTCTAGATGGTATCATCTATCTTTTTTTCTTGTCCCCAAGATACATTTCCTGCTTCTATTGTTGTAGATTGAATGGACTCTGCACCTCTCTGTATAGCTGCTTTCCCAGCTATTGGTCCTTAGAGCTACCACCAGCTTTAAACGAGCTCAACATCCAGGCAGAGATGTGAGATGCTGGATGTCCTTGGCTCACACTGAAATCAGAAAAGGAGAAGGACTCTGAGGCCCAAGTCTCTGAAGGCTATTTAGTTCTCCAGACTTAAGCTTCTGATCCCCCGTAGATTTCAATGATGAATTAGCCATCTAATTCTGAGTCATTCAGACAACTTCAGCTGATATTACTTGCTTAAGTAATCTAGCAAAGGCTGTGGGACTGCATGACTAAATAAGGTGAAGTCTGTGGCTGTATACTGGTAATACTCAAACAAAGAAGCAAGTTGTCTACTTAGCTAAACTACCTTTGTTCAATATCTAAAACCCTTACCAATGCTTAAAAAGGCAATTAAATGAACGTAAAATCAAAACCAAGATACGCTAATCTAAAATTAGAAAACTAATTAGAGCTGTATTTCCTGGTTCCGAAGGGGAAAAATTTGCCACCAGATTGAGAGAACCATGAAAACTTTCTCAATTAATAAATTATTCCAAGATAATCTTGAAAACTAGT
The DNA here is from genome assembly GCF_009819795.1 of Aythya fuligula. Lineage (NCBI taxonomy): Eukaryota > Metazoa > Chordata > Aves > Anseriformes > Anatidae > Aythya > Aythya fuligula. The sequence goes on from NC_045562.1 coordinate 33,417,963, forward strand.
GTACTTAAAATTTATCTTTAAAGATTTGTTTCTTTATAATGGTGATATTAAAGTAGGCTTTTCTTAAAAAAGCCTACTTTAAAAAAGCAACTTATTAAAGTTGTCTTTTCTTATGTAATATTGTTATACATGTACATGTAGGTAGTGGCATGTACAAGAAAATCTTCAGGGTGAGTTTTCTGTGACACTCCAACTTTAAACGTTTAACTCCCTGAAGTTACACATCTACTCCAACCTCCTCATCTAGATTGCCTCATTAGTCAATAGAGAGAAATAAACAACTCCAAAATGTGTTTTTTGCCCTCCTATAAAAGATGGAACGAGTCGCAATTTGCAAGTTCTCTTCCTTCTGTTGTCTGTGGAGGGGAGTCTGGTCAGCCTGGCTGTTAGCTCTGGCACATGACTTTTCAGCAACTGATGTTTGAAAGCAGAAAAATTGCTCTTTTCTATAACACTGAAACCGTTTTTCTATAACATTGTCACTGTTTTTCCCCAAACAAAGAATTCATACTGTAACATTGAAACCTAGAGTTTTTAAAATGCTAAGAAATCTCCACCATCCCGACAACACAAGACTTTGGAAATATCTAAAGTGATGTGGGAGTAGGTTAAAATCAAAGACTTGAAGATAAATGTGTCTGTCCCCCAAATGTAAAAGCTACAATTCCTGCCTGTATCCATAATCCTTGGTGTAAGTTCTGAAAAATGCAAGAAGATAAAGTAGGAAAAAGTATTTCATTTATGTAGAAATGCTAGAATGGCTAAAAGATGAACAGAACCTTGTAAAATCAACCCCCTTAACACCAACCAACTTAATGAGCATTATCTCTGAACTGATCTATTCATTACTGCTGATCGAAATCTTGTACTTGCAGTATGTATACTGCCAGACATTCTACACCCCCAGAGTCGCCCTGTGCTATCATCCTACACTGAAAGTTTACACTTCCTCAGTCTGCTCTAGTTTATATCAAATGTAGATTATTAAGTTATACACAGGGGAACAGGTGGGTGGAGCAGCTGGCATGAGAAGTGAGCAGCCTGACAACAGAAAAAAATCAGGGTAGATTGCAGCACAAATTTTTTTCCTAGGAAATTGCAAATTTTACAATCTGTTCATGAGAACTGATGATACAGCTCATGTGCCAGGTAACAAGTCTAGGAGACTCTAGACTTCACTGGAAGCAGACTATTCAAGACCTTCAAAGATCTTGTTAGTTTTGGCTTCAGTCTATTACGTTATATCATGCAATCCTACTCATTCTGGAAAGCAATTCTTTATGAATTTCATAAGGAGATTGAAAAGGTCACAGTAGTTTTTCAGTCTTAATTAACTGACTGAATGATTTACTGTATTTCTCATTACAGATTAAGTTTTAAGGATGTCTCTGAACTCTTGAATTGTGTAGGATTTCAGGGGGAGGTTGTCTTTGTTTCCATTCACTGACATGACAACATCAGTTTGTGCTGGTTCTCATGTACCAGGTAAAGCAAGCTAATCAAGTGGATAAAACTCATCTGTTTTAGGTGCAGCATGGAGGGTGACCTAGTAGAATGAAACATTCCTGATCCAGAAACATTGAACGTTTAGACTAGCATGAGCAGGCATAGCCAAGGAGAATGTAGTGACAGTCAGGACAATCTGATAAGGCCAAAGTGGCAAAACTTCTACAGTAAGGAAGTTAGTAGATGACTGGAGGAAGCGGGTGAGATGATCAGAGCTGGAAAGAAAGATAAACCACCAGGTTATTATCAAATATCATGGCAGTTTAGGCTGTCTCATGTATCAGTTACTAGGGAACCCAGACCAAAGCAGCCTCTTGGTTAGGCCGCTGTCTTAGGAGACAGCAGAGCAAGGTCTTACCTCTGTGAGCTCTCTGTTCGTCTCTCCCATTTTAACTTGAGAAACTTTCTCATGAAAATTTCATTAAAGCACATACATTTCTGTGCAAAGTTGCAGTTCTGACAAATCAGCATTTTTCAATGAAAAGCGTTTAATCAAGACATTTCCAGCCAAGTCTAATTATAGCATCCTCTTTAAACAGGGTTTCAGACAGCACTTCAAAAAGAAACACAATGAAGCATCCATTATTGCTAAGTTTTTCATATTACTCAAATTACAAGAAACAATTACGTATGTCGTAAATGATATCTTGATAAGCGTTTGACATGCCACTGAATAACATTTGGTGGTGCGAGTTTCTACCATGTCTCCTTTAAATTCAAACTTCCTTCTAGTTCATATCTGAATTACAGTTGAACAGAAGCCAAAGTTCGTTCAGCATAAATTCAATTAAGAAATGTAAACATTTGGAGCCCTTCTTTAGAGGAGGAAAGAGTGAAGAAAAAAAAAAAAAAAGAAGAAAAAAAGTTGTATGTGGGAAAGATGCGTGGGGACCACAAGGAGAGAGGTATTTTTCTCTGGAGGAAAGAATCAGTAGTAACTTTTGACATGGACACAGTGACTTGTTACTGGAGGCAGCAGGTTTCTTGCTTATGACAGAAGACAGCCAGCTGTGTATTAGAGAAAAGTAATTCAAGTGTTTGTACAGTCACAGGGAACAGTATGCTGTTAATGGCAGGAGAGCATGCTTAGCTTTTGGAATTTTTTTTGGCTGTTGTGAAACATGTAGTGAACACTGGTTTCAAACAAAAATGTTTTTGTTGTTGACATGCTGCTTCTCACAGGCTTTTGTAGAAGAACTTGCAAACTCCTGCTATAATCTGAGAGCCCACAGTAAATTTTACAGGAGCAAAGGTAAAGAGAAAAACAACAATGATAATGGAGAATAAAGCCAAAAAAGGGCTTAGTAGAAAGTAGAAAGGGCTTAGTAGAATGTAGAAAGTATGGATCTACACATTTTAAGGTACATTTTAATCTGGTAGCGTGGAGATAGTGTAGTGGTCCTAAACCTGCACTGGCAAAAACTGGATAGTACATGCAAAGGCCAACACATTTCTGACTCACTGTCTAGAGTCTGGTAAAGCAAATGACAGCTGTTGGTGTTCTTAATATCAGCTTCAGATCCAAGGAAACCAGCTGAAGCATGTAGCTCAGAAAATTCATTACCCATTTTAAAAGTTTGAAGGGGATGTGAAGAAAGTTCAAGAAGGACGTTGGCTTCTGAACACTTAGCTCTTTCACAAGGTTTGGGAGTTGTAGTCTTATATAATAGTGCATGCTGGGAATATTTACAGCTTAAAGGTCTTTTGAAAGCTTGGCTTATACAAGGTGTGGATTCCAAGCAAACAGACAAAAGTCTCTAACTGAGATAGACAAAGCAAAAATAAAACAACAAACAAAACCCAAAACCAACTCCAATACCAATAGGTGCTTTGCTTGAATGCTTGAAATATATATATCTGCCTTTTTTTTGTTTTAGTTAAATATATTGATTGAAAAGAATGAGAAGCTTCTGCAAATGCCATCAAGAGATAATGACAAACTATGGGGTTCCAACATTCTGGTTAGGGATGGACATTGATTTGGGGTATACAATGGCAAAATGAATCTGTAGTGCAGCACTTCTCTGCCCACACTTGAAAGAGGAGGCTTATTCCAATGTGGTCTGGGAATAGGCTTTTTTTTTTTTTTTTTTTTTTTTTTTTTTTTTTTAATTATGTTGTCAGTGTTGCTAGGATTAGACAGTATTTAGAAAGCATGGCCTGGGGCCTCTGAGAAGTCTCAGCATCTGTACTTGGGTGACCAGCTGGAAGATAATTGCAGGCTCAAAAAGGTGGTGTTGGGATGGTCACAATTATGAGGTCATTTTGGGCTGTAGGAAAGCTTTCTGTGCTGGAACTGGCCAGTAGGCAGCATTTTACAGCATATTCATTCATAAACCAATTTTGGTTTTTAGATAATTCCTGGGCAGCTACTCAGAAGAGCAAGATTGATATTATCACTCAAATGTCAGATGGATTTAGAAGATATCAATATATTGTAGTTATCTGTTTTGTGGCATCAGTGCTGTGTTAACAAGAAGTGTGTTTTATCTGCTTTTAAATGTAACTTAACCAGAAAAAAAAAATAATCTGAATCTAGATATGTGTTCTTTAGCACATGCCTAACCTCAGTGGAATTGTACAGAAACAGCTGAACCAAATCTGTTTGATAGCTCAGAGGTTTATTCTTAGCTTTTGAAAGGGTGGGGCTGGTTCATCTCTGAGGAATTTATTGTAGAGTTACTCTCATGGATCCAGAAGCAAACTGGCTTCTCACTGCTATACTGTCCCTCACCTATATAGTGTTTTGATAGTAGACCTAGCCCTTCATAATTCCTTGCATGTGGGTATCAATTATTACTGAGGCAGACTCCATGAGGATTTGAGCTTGTTTGGGACTTTATTTTGGGATTACATGGAGAGCAGACATTTTTCAGAGAAACAGGATGATCTTTATAAACAAGGCAGCTTTTGTTAGTTTATTGGAACACAGCGTTTCAAGGTTCTTAAGTCAGAATGGAAAAGCAAAGCTCATATGCACGTCCATATTGACAGCATGATATTTCCACACCATTAACAGCTCTTCAGAGCTCCTTAACACCACACAATGTTCATTTTCTACATTCTGACTATGTCAGTAAGAATTCAACCCTTCAGTGCCACCCTCCAATGAAAACATACTTACCTTCTTTGACGGTGTAAATAGGGCTTCATTTTCAAGAAGAGTCTGCTTCTCAGAAGAAACCTGTCCGTGAACCTGAGCATGTGCTGCTGATCTCTTTCCCTGGTACTCTGCTTAAATGCAGTATGAATACATGCCTGAATCTTCCCTGAATTATGGCCCTTGCTGTTATTGGCAAGAATAGCAGTTCTATTATTTTAGTATTTTTTTTCTTTCTTGTGCTTGCTTTGATCTTCCAGATCGTGCTCTGCTGTATCTTCCAGAAGGTTGTCTTCATTTATAATTAACTGACCAAGCATTGTCAAAGCATAGTTGTATCCTCTCTGCTTTGCAGATGGGAAACTCAAACATCAGCAGAAGAGAATTGTCAATGGTGACAAAAAAGTCTTTGGTCACCTACAGAAATAGAAATCAGCCTTATATCTAGCCTGACATTATTAGGTGCTAAAAGGAAATGAGAATGAGTTTGTCTATTTTGTGTCCTCGGATGAGACAGGAGCCTTCTTGCTCTTTAACTTTATTTTCAGAATATGTGACTGTCCTTGATGATTAAAGCCCACACTTGAAGATTGATGTCATCTTTGGTCTTTTTTTGGCCACGATAATATGGCTGAATTTACTACCCTGTGCATCTTTTAGATATATATTTTGCTTTTTTAGGTTTTCAGTGTTGGAAACAGACATAGTATGGATGAAAATTGGCAGAAAAACATGAAAAGCTTCAGGATTTTGAGTCAGGTGGCAGAACATTCGGGAAGCTTCTGGCACACTACAGATGGTTGATATAAACTGTTGTGGCAGAGCGGCTCTGCCAGGAACCCCATGGAGTTTTTCTAAAGTAAACTTTTAAAAATACACAGAATATTAAAGCAGGAAAAAAATAATATCATTTGAAAACACAGTTAATATGTTACTGTGCTGTTGTGCAGTTCCATATAGCTTCCTCAATTCCTTTCCCAATTCCACCCTCTATGAGCTTCATACGCTTTTTTCAAACGAGTCATGTAGCTGGTCGGGGGGATATAACAGACTACGTCAAGAGCTGAACCGAACAGCAAATTTGTAGATACTTTCATATTTACAAACGAACTATGAATACTATTAAAGAGAAAAAGCATAGTTTTACATATGCCAGATTAGAGGCTTTTGAAGTGCACTTAATAGATATATATTTTTTAATATTTATGTAAAATCTGTGTAAAACTTAATATGTTCGTATATAAGAATATACACACAAATATTATGTAAGATAAGTTCTATCATATTAAATAACTAAAGTAAGTGTATTATGATATATAAAGTAAGTGTATTATGATATATAGTGTCAAACTCTTGGCAGAAGGATTGAGAATAAGAGAAGACCCATTTGTCTAATACAAACACTCCAGCATATATTATTTCCTCCTTTTTTATTTTAACAAAGGTTTTTAGAGTTTTGTTTTGTTTTGTTTTAACAAAGGAAAAAAATGTTCTTAAGAGGAAAACAACCTTCAACTGAAAAATTTCTAGGTACACAGACCAAATTAGATTAATAGAGTTTGGGAATTTGATTAAAAAAAAAAAAAAAAAAAAAAAAAACTTTAAAAAATATTGCTCTATTTCTGCATTTCTTGGAATTGTGATCAATGGTGCTTGGCAAATCTTAGCTGACAACTGATATTTCGAGAGGAAACCTGTATCCATAAAAATTGTGTTATATCCTTGATCGTTTTTTACTTCCCTTAATAGTTTAAGAAATTAGCATTTAGAGATGTCAGTCAAAACACATATATTTTTAAAAAAGTGATAAAGGCATCCCAAGCTGTGATTTATCTCTTCATGTTTCCTTTGTACACTACTGAAAAAAAAAGTAAATAATGTTTAGGCAGTTTAGATAGTGGCTAAAGCTTTCCATCTCCAAATATTTCTTTATATCCATTTCCAAATAATTTAGTTGTCAAAATAAGAGATTCACCTTTTGTACTAGTAAGAGAATCCTCTGAAATGAAACAACATCCTCTCAAGTTCAAAACATTACATATAATCTGTATTTTTCTACAGCATTTTGATGTGAAGTTTTCCTCAAGATTTCATTAAACTAGGTCATAAAGGAGGGCAAACCGAGGTTATCTGGCCTAATTTGATTGTCTCTAAAAGCAATACATCTGTTGAATTTTCAATGAGTTTTTTTGCCCTCTGCACCTCGGCCTTTCAATCTTGTGAAAGAAGTAGTTGTTCTGTCTTTAAGGCCAAGTCACGGGGAAGTCAGAAGAAAAATTCCATGTGCTTGAGGCTGGGCTTCTTGGGTCAGAGTATATGGATCTGTATTGGGAATTAATTTATAAGTTCAGTAGAATAGTTTTTGAGATTAGACTATATCATACCTAGGGATACCTTTTTTTTTTTTTTTTTTTCCCCCCTTTTCTTGAAAAGAAGTCTAAGTCAGACAGCATGACGTATTATTCTTCTAAGAATGGACACAAAACGTGGAAGATCTCATAAATGCATTACTGACGTAACACGAGGAGTTAAGGTAAAACTTGACTGATTACTAATTACATACAAGTAGCAGCAGTCACATGCCTTTTCCATGGGTATGAGTGCTATGTCATGCATATTTGATTATCTTCTAGAATGGACCTGAGTAGGAAAAAACATACACTATAATAGATACAGTAACCTATTCTCATTGTAAAATTAGGTCTAATCATCCTATGAATTACTATAATGTGCCATTTGTGGTGAATCTATCTGTGAAGCCATATTCTTATGCTTCAGCTTTAAGACTGTTAGACTTGTATGTTATTTTTGTTGTTGTACCTTTCCACTACCACAGCAACAATTTTGCTATTCTCAGCTCATAGTAATTGTGAGAAAATCAAATTCCATCTTTTTTTGCAGAATGAAATCTGAATAAAACTTCACTTGTTAAACATCACTTTTTTCCACTCCAGGGCTGGTTGAGCAAACTGGGGTCTGGTGGTGGTGTACAAAGTAAACAAACTGTCCAGCTAGTGAGAAATACACATGGTCACTCAGTGTCAAAGCTAATTATATTGACTCCAGTTTTGCAGTATTAAACATTTATACACCTTGCAGGGGCAAATAGAGGATTGCTCATTTCACTTGATTTATTCTGCATGTAGAACTTGAACAGCAACTATATTTTAAAAATACAACCCTTGAATTTGCTAGCCATAACTAGCCAAGAGCACTGATCTTTTCAGTTTTCATAGGTTAAAACTGTTACCATTTTGTAGTAGGGAGCCTGAATGGATTTTCATAACAATATGCATATTAAAAAAAATCATTATATCATTTACTCATGCAGTGGTGTAACACTGTTAAGATCAGGTCTCTCAAAAGGAAATGTGAAAAATCTCAACACAGAATGAGTAGAGTAAGTAGAATAAAATTAGTAGCTTTTGCTTACCCTGCAAGAAATACCTCTATTATTTTCTTTTTATCTTTTTGGAATGTAATAAGTTAATTTAGCAATTAGGCAGATTTTCTATGGTGAAACCAATATGTCACTTACAGAAACTACTCTTCACTTTCACTCAAGCCATGAATGTTTCTGAAAGCTCATTTGTGGCCCCATGCTACACAGTTATAGGGCTCATCAGGAAATCTAGTTAAGTTTCAATTTCAATAGTGTTTAGGAATACATCAAAGTAAGAGTTTTATTGTTACAAAAATTGGCAAAATGTAGTGTCTGCATCTTTCCCCACAGTCTTCCTTTCCCCTTCTTTTGTCTGCTTGCTTTTCTATGGCTTGTTGTTATTGAATAATGATAGTTTAGTTTCCACTGCAAAAACCTGAGGGGAGATCTAAGACCTTTCTATTTGCTATGAATTCTTTAATCAAGATGACATGTTACTGCTCCAGGCCAATCCTGTTGGCCTGGAGCAGTGATTTTGGCTGTTGTGTGCTCCTCAGGACACCTGATGCTGTAAACATTACTTTGCTTCTTCATGGGCAATTTTTTCAGTGACTTTCCTGTGCCTTGTTACTCCTATGAGACGCTCTTAGACTTTTCACAAGCATTTACGCTATTTGCAGTACCAGGAAGCAAGACTAAATTCTCTTCCTCATCTCTTTAGAAATGTACCACTGAATTCAGTGAGAGCTCTGAAAACAGGATCTGTCTCTAACACCTTGACAGAGCAAGAATTTCAGATGCGACCTGTAAAACTCAGGGAGGCCTCCAGTCTCCCTGCTTCACAGGCAAGTGAAAATCAGGATGTTTCCACTCACCTATATTTTGCTGACTCTGTTTTGTACCTATCCTCTCTACCAGTGGCAAAAATGGAAAATCAAGACTTAACAACCACTTATTTCATGGCCACTTCAGCAGGCCCATCAGAATTCTGCAGCTGCTCTCCATTCAGGGCTCATCAAACACCTCTCCCTTCACAGTTTCTCAAACGCCTCCACCTCAGCATTTCAAGTAACTCAAGCTGCTTCCTTTCTTGCTTGCTCTCCTGCTTGTGTGCCAAAAACAGAAAGCCTTTATTAAGGGCTTCCCCGTCAATCATCCCGAAGGCCTCTTTGGAGGTCTGATTAGTATTTGCAGCCTATGTTCAGAAACAGGCTAAATCTATCTGGTACAATTTATACAAAGAGGGTATGAGGGAAGGGAACAATTTAACCAAAGGGTGAAGTCTTGTTTCTGTGCTGCAAGATATGTTATCATCTCTGTGAGCAGTGAGATATTTTCAGACTGTAAAGAGTTTTGCATGCAGGAATTTAAGATATGCTATGTCATTTGGGATTGTTAAGGCTTGCCTTTACAGCAGTACCTGAGAAGTGGGGTAAATTAGCCTGTACTGGAACTTGAGGCTGCTCTGTTGGAACTGCTGCTGTGGCATTGGTAATTTGCAGTGGACTTAGACGTGCCTACAGCCTGTACAATTGTATCAGTGCAGATATTCCCTTCATCCTTCTAAGCCCATACAGACTGGATAAAGCAATTCAGAGGAAAGAAAATGTCTTCTGTGATGTGACATGTGCTCTGGATCCCACACCTTATGATTTCACAAAAATATTAAAAATTGAATTCTGTTAATTCAGAAGAATGGAGAATGGTGAATGCTGAATAAGCCTTTCAGAGGCAGAGCTGGAGGCTTGAGAGATGGACAAGGCATGGGGAGAAAAGCTACCCTGCACTACCTGTCTGGGTAGGCTGCAGCTTGGCCAGCCTTACCTGCTAGACTTCATCCAACCAGAAGAGAATGACAATGCACCTGGCTAACAAACCAAACAACAAAAAGCAAGAGGAATAAATGACTTATTTGTGATGCTGAAGGTGATCGGCTTGCATGCTGAAGGGTGAGATTTTATTTGGGTATACTTCTTTATTCAGACAATCCTGGTTAACCCAATAACCTTACTAAAACTACACTTACTTGAGTGCCTTATCTAACCTGTTGTGCTGTAAACTTTGCTTAGAAATCAGGCTGCAGAAAGTTGATAGTTCCTGATTTAATTATAAAGCAACTATTGGAGCAAAGTACACAGACCTAAGGCTGCCTGCCAGCTCCAGGTGCTGCTGAGCAACCTCTGCAGAGCCAGAGTGGTGGTGGCCATGGAACTGCTCCTCCTCACAGCCATGCTCAGCAGAAGCTGGCTGCTGTCAGGTAATGGGGACTGTTGCTTCTCCTTTCTCCAGAGGTTTCGCAAGCAGCTGAAGCAAACGATTTGGGGAGCAGCATAACGTTTAAACAGAACAAATAGTTGAAGAAAGAAGAGTGAGATGAGAGATTGTTACTTGGATACAGCAAGAGCCAACACAACAGAAGGAAGGGTTGGGAGGAGGGGCAAAGGAGAAACAACAGGAGGCATTTAAGGGCTGGAAGGATCTGTGTTTTCAGTGCTTGTGCACCTAGTGGCAAGGCAGTTCTATTACATTTACTGATCCAGAAACACTTTCAGTACATTATTTATACAACTCTTTTATTCTTCCCCTTCCAGTCAGTTCCTCTTTCTTGGGCTTTCATGTTTATCTTCTATCATATCTTTTTTTTTTTTGTTTGTTTGTTTTTTACTCTGTATTTGTTTCTTCTGTTATATTTTATACAAAGTGAGGGCACTACTATTTTCAAGAAACAGTAATTCCTTTGTGGCAACAGGAGCACTTGATACACCTGGTTGCTACTGCTGATTTCACCTGTCTGGTGCCTTGCTACAGGGGTTGTTACTTCGTCTGCACACCTGGAAGATTTTTTGTCATAATCACAAAGGCTGCAGACACTGATAGCAATGTTCCCTCATGAGCAAAAGAAGCCTTCACAGGACCATTCTTGATCAGAATACACAGGGAAAAAAAAAAAAAAAAAAGCATTTTGCAGGCTGATTTCTGTAGAAGTGCTGGGTTTAGTTCCATTTCAGAGATGGAGGGAAATGCTGTTGGACTGCTCAGCTCAAATTTTCCCTGTTTTTCCTTGCCATCCATGTGGCAGATTTATGTAGCTAAATTATTCCAGGGAGTCAGGCCACAGAAACAATTGATCATATGAATGAATATAAAGTGAACAAGCTAATTTGTGATGACTTTACCATGTATAGTTCAGATAACTACAGTAGTTCACAGGGATATGAGTTACCCTAGAGCAGATGTCATGTTCTCAATGTATACTGTGGTTGCTAGTGGTACCTATATTGTATAGGTTGAAATTACATAGCATATTGTTTACTGTTGTTATATTTCTATTTTCACTTGCATGTGCAGACTTATCTTTCAGCTCAGCAATAGGTTGTGCAACTTCCTTTTTGGTTTCATACAGAATTTCTAATGGAAATCTCCCAAAACATATCCCTAGAAGGAAATGCATCCTAAGGACTTATGCACGAATGCATTTGCCATTACAGTAGGTTTTGCAGGGTAACTTCTTGGTGCTGGTTTGTTACTGCTTTGCAGCAATGAGCAGTTATGCAGACAAGATACCTTAGTAGGTTTCTTTTCTGTGAGATGCTACATACCAACATGAAGGAGGGCTCTCAATCTGCACTCAGGATTTGACATCACCGTTGCACTGATACAATATGATTTTTTTCAGTCCTTGTTTTTTGACTCTAAAACCTCTAATTTTTTTGTCTGTTTTTGCTCCTTGTCATCCCTGTTTATGTATAAAGTTTCCTCCCTTGCAATTTTTCCTGACTTCCACATCATTTTTTCCATGTATAAAATCCTGGTTCTGCACAATCCTTTTTCTCGTATATATGAGTAGGTGTGAAAAGATAAATCAAATCTGTAAGGCTTGGAAAACCCAAAGCCCTTTTCTATGGCAGCAATATTTAGGTTCACTGCCTAACTGTCAGATTTATTCCGCCATCTCCTAAAGTTATTTCAGTCAACTATAATTCTTAGAAAGATCTTTTGGAAATTATTATCTTTTTCGTGAAGCAAAAGAAATGTGAAGTGCTCCAAAAATATTTTTATAGGACACAGTATAATTAATGTGTATTTTAAATACCATTAAAGAAGCAAAGACATGTTTTTTCCTATGGATTTGTATAACCTTATGTAGTATTGGAGCTCATTTCTTTTACTGTGTTGCTGTTACTTTTTAGCTATATTTATACTTGGCAATTAAAAGTATATATATCCTCAAAGAATAATGCAAGCGAAACTGTCAAAAATACTAGCATAATATTTTAAAAATTTTCTGTTAAGGAAAATAAAGGAGAACTTGTTCTCAAGAATGAGAATCGCTACTCCTGGCTTTCCTTTGTTTGACATATTTTAGACCTAATTCAGTAGTCATTGACATCTGTGGATCAGGCTTTTTATATGTCATGGCATTCATTGAACATACTGTACATGTCTCTCTTTTTTTAAACTACTTGTCATACTACTGGCCCCATAAGATGATACGTTTGCTTCTCTTCTTTGGGTCTAGAACTATTTTTCTGTAACTGTTACTGAAGTGACAGAATACCTTTACTTGGGAGCATTCCAGCTAACTTCTCTGAATGTATTTAAAGGGAAAGGCTATATTCAAGAACAGAATCTGCCATTTGTAAAAAGTTTTAAAATGGGTGGAATAATGAATTTGGGCAGTAATTTAAGTTCCCAGTGTGAGATTACGCTGTTGGCTGTTATGCAGATAGTTCAAAACAAAACAAAGCAAACAAACAAAAACACCTGCTGTGGAAATGTCTTTTTAAATTGGGTGTTACACCTAATTTCTAAAAGGATTATTATTAATCTTGAAAATATGTTACGTTATAAACATTTTTTATTGGTTGACTCTGCACCTTCATTCTCCAGCACAAAAATTTTGGTTGTACAGCAAATACAGGTTTGCGCTTAGACTGTATCTTAAAATGACCTGAAAATCTATAGATATTTTATTTTTCATTTCTCAAGATGATGAGCCAGCTGGCACAATTGATAGGACACTCATGTTGAGTTGTGGCTCTTCCAGAAGGTTTCCTGTAAAACTGATCAGTGAGTATTGAGCTGTACTCAACTAAGATGATTTCTGTGTCACAAACCATTTTCAGGATATGGTATTTAAAACTTATTTGGTATTTTCAACTTGCTAAACTTTGAGATTTTTTTTTTTTTTTTTTTTTTTTTTTTTTTTTTTTTTTTAATGACATAAAACCTAGCAGTTTTGGCTCTAAATATTCAGCTGTAAGAGCAACATCTTTTCCCAGAGATCTTGTAAGGTGCTTAAAAGCCAATGGAGTGCACTATTCTTTGTATTGTTAAAATAATTCATCAGAGTAGCAGATGTTCAACAAGTTACAAGCTGTCATGTCCTGGTGTATTATAGCTGCATGTGCAAGCCTAAAGAAGTGGACTGTTTTATACTTCTTAGTCCCTTGTGAACACATTCTCAACAATAAAATGAAACAAAATTGAAAGAACTAAACTAAAAGGAATGGACAAAGTCTTATCACATATCTAGAGCATGGTGATTGTAAAAAAGAATAAATAATCCTGTGTGCACAAGAACTTTCTTACTGTGATATAAAGAGCAGTCAGAAATGTATAAATAACCATAATCCAACAAGGGCTTGATTCTGACTAGAATGTTTTGGATGTGTTTGTGTTGTCAGATGGATGCAGTTAGCTCTCCTCCCAAGGTAGTACAGGGCTGAGGTGACTTCAGGTGCAGTACAGCACCATGTACAGCGTGGGTATGGAAAGTAGTACAACAGTGTTACTGCAGAACTGTGCCCAAGATAGTAAGTCCTTCCTTTCAGCAGTCCTTCCTTGAGTGCCATCAGGCAGAGCTGTGCTGCTTCTAGATTTGCAGATGGCACATAAAAGCCTTCTTTACGTTGCACTGTCACATGTCATAGATGTGTTAGCTTGGCTACTGCTAATTTGGGCACCTTAGTCCAAAATATAGGTACGAGAGCTAATCCCAGGACTGCCTAGATTTCCATCGATGCAGTCTGTGTCACACTTGCTTCTGGCAGTGCCTTGGAATTTTAAATCCTGACAAATCTGGGCATTTTGTTACTTGAATCTCACCACCACTAAAGTGGAAGATCCTCAGCCTCTTCCACTCAGAGGCCAACGCTCAGTGATGCCACGCTCAACACAAGTAGGCACATGGGCACCCTGGGTACTGTTGGTTTAGCGATTGGGCTGCTTGTCTGGGGTATGAGAGACTGCAGTTAAAATATCTGTCTGATCTGGAGGCAGATCGGAGCATTAAATATTCATTAGGCCCCTGAGTGAAAAAGGGAGAGAAAATGACTGATTCTATTTCAGTAGACAAGCACTGGGGCACTTAACTGTGATATAGGAAAGTTATGGTCAGGTTCGTATTCCACTGGAAGAATTTAGGGTAAGATCAGATTGCACTTTCTATGATTTGTTTGTCTGTTCTCTCTCTGCTAAGTGTGAAATTTGTGCCTGTATTACATGTCCATGTCCTGTTCTTGCAGGTGTCTGTGGGAGTCTGCATTAGATACTGTGACAGACCACTGCCTATAGAGTCTGTTGTCATGCTTTTAATATCCATCAAAAAATCTATTTTCTCTTTATTTTTAATCAAATACTGCACCCAAACATTGTGCATATTACCACCCAAACATTGCACTGGGTTATGTCCAGCAGGTTAAAAGCTCTGTTAAATGATGGATCTCTGAAGATCTCTTAGATTCTTTTTACTTTCTTTTTTTTTTTTTTTTCATCTCCAGACTGAGGTCAATGCCTGTGATATTAAATGAAGTGAGTTTTGTTGAAAATCTTTAAGGATATGAGAGCATATTAAATTGGCATCTTTCCTAGTGAGGGGAATTCAGTTCAAGGTTGTAGTTCAGTAGTTAATATCCTTCAAGGGAATAACTCTGTCTATATGTACCATCGCCTCTCCCTAGATAGCCTTAACCTTGGCAGACAGAACAGATAAACAGCTGACCAACCTGAAAAGGCTCAACAGTACTTCAGACAAAACCAGGAATTTGGACTGGGGAACTATCTTATACCACGGAAACTGTAAATGGAGCCTAAAATGCACCAAGCCAAGGACTTTCCACAGTAAATGTTGTAGGAGAGAGCGCAAAAAAGGTGTTGTTTCCAGTACCTTCCAAAAATTCTCAGCTGTGGCAGGGATACGTGAACATGGGCAGTTTACAACCAGACTGATATACATGTAGCAGTTCTTGCACCTTTCCTGTTTGGTCTCAGAAATATTAGCAGTGGTACAATGGTAGGTACTTGTCCTGCAAATCCTCGCTTCTGTGTATGCACAAAAATCCCCCTGGAGCAGCGGAGCGGGGGGACAGGCGTGAGGCCTTGGTGAGCCTGAAGGCCACGAGCACTGGAGTTAGGAAGCTGTCCACATCGCTGTAAGGTGGGAACTGGTAAAACCGCTGACTGCCAGAAGGTGGCAGCATTGACGAGGAAAACGAACACAAAACACGAATTAAGGTAAATATTGATGCACATACTGGCTTGAGCTTTTTTTTTTTTTTTTTTTTTTTTTTTTTTTTTTAAAAAAAAAGCATTATGGTACGAAGTTAATGGCAGTACAATAATTGAATGCAAAGCAAATGTTATTTCGGCTTTTTCTTTCTTGATGAGCTAGCCAGAGTTGAATGTTGCAGTATTGTGAAATGAGGCAGGATTTTCAGGGGTTGGCCACTTAAACACTGCACACTCCTAATATTTGCACGGAGTTCAGAGTTCATTCCTAGTGAATACAGTTACTAAAATCATGTTTGCGGTAAACAGACCCCCTTCTTTTGGATTAAACTTAACTTCTCACGAACAGAGGCTATGGTGAGACCTGCTGGTCCAACAGCAGGCTTAATCACATGTGATTTTGTTCACATCATTGGCTCTTAGATTCACTGTAGCCTGCTTGCACCGTAGGTAGAAAGCTTTTGTATTTGCCACTACTGGATTGTGATTTGTTTGGTGTTATTGATGCCTGACTTTTCAATAGTAAATGTTGAAAGCCTTGAGATTTGTGCAGAAATGGTAGAAGTGACCCCCAGCAGACTTGTTTTGTAGTTCATCCTAAACCTATTCAATGTAGATTTGCATGTGAACAATGTGCAAGTAAACAGAGCTTGCACTCTTCTACTAGGGGGAATATGGTATTTATCTAATTCTCACTGCAGCATCTTGGAACAACAAAGCATTTACTTTTATGACTGAGGTAGATGGTTTTTGAATGTAGCCTTCAGGGTATATGTACATGGAGCATAAATTTCTCTTAAAGAAAGAAACATTAATTTTGCTTTTATTGTTCTGAAAGACACTTCCTAATTGGGAGCCAGCTGTAACAGGCAGTGCATTCACTTCCAAAATTTGCAAACAGGTAACACAAACACTTTACCATTGCATTACTCCTTTCAAACTCTTCACTCAGTGACCTGAAAATATGTGGGTTCAAAAGACTGTTTGGGTTAATGAAATAAGGCTTTTGGATCAAATAAATAAATAAACTAGTGTTTATATATTTATGGCATTTTACAAGAAACACATATAGAAATCAACCATCCTGGTTGTAATGTTACCCCCAGTTTGCAGAGTGAACTATATGTTTGAGTGCAGCATACCCCCTCCATCTGCAAAGCACCAAAATAGTTGGCCAGCTCACCAACACAGCCTAGTGGTATCTGCCCTGTGTTCTTCTGGGCTGCACGTTTTTTATGCTAGCAGAAGATGTTAAAAAAACATGTTTGTTTGCCCATAAGCAATGCCTCTCTACCCTTATATACAATAAATATATGGTATGGAGGAAGTTCCTTACTTCCTCATTGCATCATCCCTCTATTTCCATGGTTCAAGCCTTGCATTTTGTGGTGCAACATTTTACAAAGGTTCATTGAAGAGTAGTGTCTCTGCAAAATTCACCATGTTGTGGAATACCAGGACTTGTCACTTGGAAAAAAGAAACTGAAGAGGTTAAATTCAAGACATGACTAAGTGAATGCATACAGCTATTTAATATGTTCAATTATGTTTTTGATTTGTTCACTTTATATGCTGTTCTTAGTTGGTATAGAAATGTACAGGACTGTCTTCTCTACCTTTCTCATTGTTGTAACTTCAGTAAAATGGCTCTCACACCTGAGGCTAGCAGTCACATCTCTTCTGTTCATGTCAATGCTTCTCTTATTTTATTTATTAATTTTGCTTTTTCTCTTTCTTGTCAGAAGCAAATAAGCTATTTTCCTCTCTTTTCACCTTTGGCCTGTTTTTAGTTCTTACTCCGTGGGGTTTCAGTCTTGGTTATCACTGGCTACATTCTTTGCCAGTTTCATTCTTGCAACATTGCAGGTTCACAACAGTATAATTAAAAGGAATTAGATTTTTTCTGTGTGACAGCTAGTTGTTTAGCTTCTTACCTGATTTCTGATAGCTTTATTTTGACTTTTTGTATTGGTTGGAGAATTCATGGAAATTTCCTATTGCTAGGATCTCATTAAAATATTTCATCTTTATTTTACATATCCAATTGGGTGATAATAAGTGATAATAGTGTGGTAAGCAAGAGCTGTAGAAGAATGTATGACAGGGGCTCCAATGTTTTTGATAAACCCTAACTGCTCAGTTAAAAAAAAAAAAATCAAAAAATATTTTCTTTATTCTTTTCTCTCTTTGCACATCTTCAGATTACAATAACAGGAAGGCAATCAGATTTTGTTCTCACTCATACCTTGTTGATTTCTTGTTCCTGTCTTGGTAATTCCTGTCTTTCATAGCCTTCTTAAAAATTGTTCTTACAACTTAAGGATACTATGGCAGGATTTTGGACATATTATCTATCAGTTTCACTGAATCTTTTACCCTTTCTGCAACTACATTCAGCATTGCATGCTGAGCTATCGGCATTTGGAGAGAACGTATTTAACCTTATCTGTTTCTCAATATCTTTATTTTTTTTTTCTTGCCATTTTGTACTCAGATTTTGGCATTCTCACTTGATACTTCTAAGCCTTTGCATTTTTTCTTATCATCAGGATATACACACACGCGTGTTTGTATGTCTATCAGAGGTCTTGATGTCTACTCTAGAGAACAAAGAATTGGATTTCTCCTGCTTGTGTCGTGTTGAGATTTTAGTACATCTTGTCAATGAAAATCTTGTCACTAACTTAATAGGTTTACTCCATAGCATCTACACTGAAAAACTTAACAAACTTGCCCCTTGGCAACAGGAATATTTGTTTGCTTTCTTATATGCTTTCCTATTCCTAATTACTGATGAGAAGGGTGAGAATATCCAACTAAATTTCTTATATCATCCCTATCCTACCCTAGATTATGATGCTGTTTTCTTTTTGCCAGTTTAGTTCTTTTGAACAGATAGGGCTGTTGGAAAGTGCCTTTAACAATCTGTGTGCTGTATTGCACATCATAGCTTGTCATCTAGGCTTTTTATCATTGCTGATGTGAGGTCGTGGTCATGATCAAGCAGTAAAATTCCATTATCATGGTACTGGCAGTTAGAAAAATTTATGCTTCAGGTCCTTTATGTTAATATGGAGCAAGTAGGGGACTGTGGCAATCTGGAAAGAGCACCATAGTTTTATGGTTACGTCAGCATGCCTGACAAGTTTGGTTTTGTATTCATTTTTACAATAAATTTACAGGTTTGGATTTTGCGCTGCTCTTTGTACTTCTTGAATTACAATCTTTGCAAAGTTGGGAACAAAAGCCTTTTGCAGACTGAGTATAGTAGTTCCTTGCACGTAACTTTAAATCACTGAGCTCTTAAGCATCTGATTTGCCTGTGTATTAATTTAAAAGCAATACTAGAAGCCTGTTGGCCTTGCAGCTCCATTCTAATCAGCACGTAGTAGTAAAGTTTAAAATCAAATTCCTGAAGAAATTAAGTCTACCAGGAGTGTTACATACTTAAAATTAATTATAATTTCAAACCTTCTGTCCAAGTGCCTCAGATAGCTTTTCATGCTCTAACTTTTGTTTGTGCATAATTAGATTTTTATGGATTTCCTTCTGATATTGTGTTTATAATCTTATCAGGGTAATATATTGTGTCATTGTAAGTACTTATTATGTACTGCAAGTCATGAACAAGGCTTCTTTGTAACAGGTTACTTGTCTGGTAGTCAATGTATATTGAATCGTATGCTGTACACAGTGAAAGGGTTCAGTTTTTAGGTTACAAAATTAGCATTTATGAAAGATGGATTACAGAATATGAAGAACTTTTTGAAGATTCCTGGAACATCAAATTATTTTTGAATGAACATTTCATAGTAGATTAAACTACTCACAATCTCTGTCATTTTGAAAATAAATTACTATGGTAGACAAATGGGTGCTTCATAGTGAGTCTTACACTTTTCAGATTATCAGTGTATGTTCACCAGTGGAAGCTTCAGTAAAGACAAGGCACAAGATTGCTGTTGGGAGGGTCAAGTGTTGAGATGCTAAATATGCCCATCTCCAGATTGTACTAGCAGTACAATGCATGCTGCAAAAGTGTTAGAATAACAGTGATAATAACAGTGATAATACCTCTTATAAAGTAGGTGTAGTTGCTTAAGTTGCTTAAGTATAATAAATTTTGGTTATGCTATGGTGTAGAAATTAAGTTGTTTTTTTTTTTTTTTTTTTTTTTTTTTTTTTTTTAATGTGGGTAAAGTTTTGTAGAAGTTGCCTGTGATCACATTTCATGTGAAAATTGTTTTTGTGACTACTTAGGTTACATGTCAGTATTAACTGAACTACTCTGATTTTAGATCTTTCTCTGAGATAAAGGGTAAAGAGGAAAGCATGTTTGTGGCTTTTTTTTTTTTCTTTCTTTTTTTTTTTTTTTTCTGGTCAAATCATGGGTACAATATTTTGTTTTTAAGTTATGGCATCCTTATTTCTTGCCCCATATATTTACCTTGGAACAGTAAATCATAGTTCTCTTCATGTTGGTTTAGCAACAACTCCCCTATTTTCTTTGCTCAATTCAACATGATAAATGGAATTCTTGTTCTCTTGTGAAATTTTTGTATCCCACTGTTGCATGGTAGCTGTCCCTTTTAAAGATCAATGGCTTCATTTTCTCTGGCAGTTGTCCCCCATACTATTCTGTGGAGGGAGGGTTCAAATCAATCTGCAGAGTGCTAGAGTCTCAGTCTAGAAATGGCTTAGGTCTTGGGGTGTTCAAGGAATTGCTTAACCTCTTGTGAAAGTATAAAAACTGTTATAAAGTATTGTTATATGCTTATAAGTGAGTTTGTTTCTTTCATTCTTCCTGTGCATTGACTTTCTCAGAAGCAATCTTGTATTCATGTACCTATTTCTACTTGCCAGGTTGACAAGTTCTCTCCACGTGTTTTTCTGCTCCAAATGTTGATTGGCGTTCCCTTTCTGTAGTGCTACCTCTCTACTTCCCCATCACTTTAACTAATATTATTTTGTTAGACTTAATCATGCAGAAATGAAACTATCAGGATGTTATCATATTAAGTTGTTGGGAGAATGGCTACAGATGAAAGTTTCAACAGGCACCATCTCTCAGTTCATTGCTGGATAGATTGACTATACATTTACTTGATGTTGATGGCTTTGCATCCAGGTGTCAGAGTCTGCGCATTGCCTGTTTTCCCATTCCAGTTTCCTTTTTTTTCTTTTTCTTTTTTTTTTTTCTTTTTTCCCCCCAAATCAGAGTTCTGCCAACTAAAATTTTCGAGTTGAATGGATGAAATGTTTGGATAAGAGTACAATAAGCAAACATGCAGGGATATGTCACTGAAATTAATATTATGATTCATTTTGCTGAGCAGCTGATGATGGCTGTGGGTAGGAGGCTCTGCAGCAGCATGTTTGTCCAGTTAGGGTAGCTCTGGTTGGCAGTAAAGTAACTCTGAGTGCACTTTCTTCTTGACCCATGTGAGTTCTGATCTATATGCCAGCTGGAGCAAAAATGACACTGCACAATTTAAAATAGCCACCAATTTCCTCTACAAACTGATGTCAGAAATGGCAATAAGTGTTTTGTTACCAAACTGGATGGTGAGCTTTTCCTAACACTGTTTGTTAATTCTGGGGAGCTGGGTAGCACTCAGTTAATATCCTGGACTATTAGGCCTCACAAAATTATTATACAGTTACTCTGTCAGACTTTGCCATATCCAGTTATAAATGTTGTTGGGAACAAATACTGGAGCCGTGTTTTCTGATTGGTTTGGGGGCTTTTGCAGCTTTGCGTTTCCTTTCTTCCATTCCTTTCTCTGTCCCACACTGGCCATCTTAGCTGTTCCTTACTGTTAGCTGCCAGCTGCTTTTGTTTGAAGAAACAAAACATCTGCTTTTTGTTTGCTTTTTTGAAGAAATAGTTATTTCTTCACTGTCTCACAAAGAAGTGGGAAGGATGTGATTGCCCAGACTGCTATATTTCTTCCTCTTTTAAAATGGGCTCTGACTGACGTTGAACAGGTTAGCAGAATCTTGATATTTTATGAGCCTTCAGATGTTTTGTGTTTTTGTTAAAGTAGAGTGACAATCTAAGACTTCTGGTTGGTTGGTTGGTTGATTTGTTTATTTTCTGAAAGCTATGTTTCAAGCTTTTCTGGTTCTGCAGAAAATACTGAAGTTGCAAAGACCCAAAGGCAAGTAAGAGGATCCCCCTGATTGTTCTCTAAAGCTCAGGACAATATCTCATGACTTTCAGTTCTTGAGATAGACAAATGTGGTACATTCAATCTTGCTTCTCAGCTGTTAGCTGCTATGCAGTAGATGGGACAAGCTAGAGAGCTCAGTGGCAGGAGTCACTAAGCCTTTCCTAGTAGCGGAAGGTCTGCAGACAGCGAACAGCAAACCCAAAAAGAGTAGTGGAAGACCAAGTGATACAGTCAAGTTTGCAAGGGAAATGCATAACATACCAATACCTTGCCAAACTGTATTGCTGTGGCCATAAACTGAAGTGATTTGTAGTAAATGCACTTCTTGTTCACGTCTGATTTTCCCCCTTTCTGTCTTCAATTTCTGCTCAGAAAGTACTTTGCTTTTTCTTAAGACGCTTTGCAGTAGTACATCCAGAGCACAATTGGTATTTCCCCTTTTGCTTAAATAAAAGAAAGCTTTTGTTTGGCATAGAAATGGCAAAATAAATGAGAAAACAGTATCGTAAAGCTTCTCATTGAATTTCATGCTACAGCATTGCATCTCCAAAGTGTTTTGTTTTGTTTTTTTTTTTTAGACAAAACAAAAAGAAAATTGAAGGTGAAACTTGTATACAGATTTTAGCTGTCTTGCTTGTGGGTGTCATTTTTGTGGATTCAGATCATGCTAGCAGAAAGGGTGGCACGTTTTTTGGTATCTGAGCATTGAAAGAAACCAGAATAGTGGAATCAAAACTGGAATCAAGGACCTAAATATGCAAACTAGCCTGCTAAAAACTAATGTATGAATTCTTGGCTAGACATTTAACTGTGAAGTCTAAAACTTTGTTGTACATAGCTGATTGGTTTTAGACAAATGTGTCCAGAATTGTGTTGTGTGGGTTTTTTGTTTCTTCTAACCAGTTTTAACTCCTACTAAGGCAGGCTCTTTGCAAGGATACTTAAAGGTTACTCACCTTTTAAATATATAAAGGCAAAAGCTTATATTTATGTAACTGCAAACCTGAATTTGAGAACTGTTAACAACTGCTCTAGAAAGCAATAATTGAGGTTGCTTGTATCTGTATATATGTACGAGCACTAAGCAAATTATTTTGGAATGGGAAGTGAAAAGTAGTTTACTGGAAACTGGGAGTATTATTATTCTGTTCTTCCTTAACCTTGCTTTAGTCATGTCAATTGCTGAGTATATAATTGATGAAATAGTTCATTTCTTCATATCAGTAATAATAAAAACCTTAAATTTGATGCACTTTGGTTTTCATCATTTTAGTTGAATGGCTGAGACAACCCCCTGTGTTTTACTGCACCCTTTTGGTAATACTGTTGTTGTGGTAATAAGAGGCAAATTGTTACCACTGCATGGGTGCGACTGAATTTCCAGAATGTAAGATCCATGAAGATACAACAGATTCTGTCTTACAGAGAGGGATGTCATCTTCCTTAGTAACTTGTTTTATATGGGTGCTCTATACAAGCCTTTGAGAGTCATTTTAGATTATGAACATAATATTCTTTATTATGTCTTACTATTATCATGCATTATTTACTATGTGTTAGCTAGTATTTATATATTTATTAATCTACTTTTGCCCAGACTATTTGATTTAATCTAACCCACTTTGGTTAATATCAATGGGATACAGAGATGGTGGTATTTCCATAGAACTGGTTAAAGCATAAAGAAAATGAAAGCTCATATACCTTTTTTACTTTGGTGTAATTCAAAGGAAGCACAGGCTGTGAAAAAAGATGCCTGTAATCTATCAGAGGCATACTACTCAGAGACTGTACAGAATCTGCTTGCTATACATTTTGGGTCATAAACATTACCAGATATAAAAAATTATGGCAAATATGACAAATTTAACAGCTACCATGTCTTTCTTCCTCCCCCTGAAATATCTCTCTAAGCAAGTTATAAAGAAGTTACTTAATACTCCTGTTTATGTCAGAACTCTGCATAGGTTCCTGCTAAGATTATTTCATGAGAAATATTTTTGTAAAGTACTTTAAATTTGCCTTGGTTATATATCACTTCTTTTGATCAAGGAGCACCTTCTGTACAAGCTGATATATGCAAACCTTTCTCATTGCAGAGGAAAAAAATTGTTGATGTCCTTTAGATAATTTGTTGCTTCACAGAGTTTTCACTGAGCATCCCTGTCATTCTATCTTGTGCATCCCTCTCTGCAGCAATCTCAATAGCTCTGTTTTGCCTTTAAAGAAAAGAAAAAAAACACAACAGTATATGCTTCATGGAAAGCTGGATGCAGCATTGAATATGGAAGGATGGAAAAATTAAAACCATTAGAGTACTGGTAAGAAGATTAGAGAGAAGATAAATTAGTGGGTTTTTTTGTTTGTTTGTTTTTTTTTCTTTTCCCAGTGAGACTGGGGAAAAGCCTGTGAAACCAGGGGGGATGAGAAAATTCATACCAAATATCATTAGTTTTTTAAGGAAAAAAAGGCTTAATATCTTTAAAACAATATTAACAAACATATATATATACGCACACACACACACACAAAAGGAATGAGAGTAGAGAAGACGAAGGACAGGAGATGTGAAAATTTGAATATCTAAAATAATTCATTTGGTTGCATGTTTTTTAAAATTTGGAAAACATGAAAGTGTTATTCACAGACTGGGAGGGAAAACAGATTCCCCAGTTTGAAGACTTTGGCTTGCTGTGCCTCACAGATTAGCAGAGGGTAAGTAAAAAGCATTTGACAAAAGGTCAGAGAGTCTAATAAATCTTTTTCCAGGACAATTTGATGAGGGCAAAAAGTCAGTCACTCTGTCACTGTTTCACCAAGAACTTTGCTAAAACCTTTCCAATAGCCAGTTCATTCCTTCCCCATACCAGTAGAACCTGTTTTCATGCATCATTGTCCTAAAAATAGAAACATCATCAGGTTTTTTGTTTGTTTGTTTGTTTGTTTTTGAGATACTTTGAGCTAGAATATAATATTGTACCCACAGCTAGGAAGACTCCCTGTAGCATCTTGAGAATCAAGAGAGAAATATTAACTTAAAAAGTGATACACTGGTAAGTTATTGAAATGTCTTTGTATTTTGTATTTGTCATTTATGTCTCTGTCCCTGTCATGGAAGCTGCTGTTGAAATCTTTCAACATCAACACTCTGCCATTTAAAACTTACCCTGCCAGCATGCCATCTGTTTTGATCAGGGAACCACTTTCTACGTGAGCTGACTCCTACACACATTGCACTTTGCAATAGAAAAATGCATTTGCTGAAAAGTTTAAAAAATAAAATAAAAATCTAACCCCCACTTGAAAAAGCAAGGCTCCTTGACTCAATTTAAAAAAATAAAAAAATCTTAAAATTAAATAAGTACACTTTCTTCCCTCTCTCTCATTGTTTTTGATTTCTAGACAGTGGAAAAATCATAATAAAGTGAGTCAAGCTCTCTCAGTAATTGCATTTTGTACCCCTGAAGCTAGTTGCACGTGTTGATATATTTACAGACAGGGCAGAGATACTGGTCTGTGAGTTTCTTTCAATAGAAAGTTAACTTTGCAGGTTAAAAGAAGTGTTTTATTCAGTTCATGGCTTCTTCAAGGTGCAATTCGCAATGCTTTTCTAAATAAGTGAAAGTGATTGTAATCAATGTCATTTACTAATGGGTTATGTGATATTTTAAATAGCAGATGCCATTACTGTAGGTACATCTGGATGATATACTGGTGCTGATACT
Source organism: Aythya fuligula (assembly GCF_009819795.1). Classification (NCBI taxonomy): domain Eukaryota; kingdom Metazoa; phylum Chordata; class Aves; order Anseriformes; family Anatidae; genus Aythya; species Aythya fuligula. The sequence continues at coordinate 33,443,358 of NC_045562.1, forward strand.
TAACCCCATTCTCCCTTGATAGGCTTGTCTGTTAACAGTATATCACATTTTACTGCCTTTCACAGTCTAAACAGAGCTCTGCTTTGTGGGTGGCGGGAGACGAAAGGGAGATGAGAAGTAGATCCATGTTCTACACTGAGGTAACATATTAACAATCCCATAGCTGGCTTTCTTGCCTTATGCCCACAATTTCTAAGCCCTAACCCATGGATCCTGTCCCTAAAGTGGTGTGGTAGGTCATATTGATTACTTGATGGTTTTTCTTTTGGTTCACTTTGTGGCACTTAATGCAGATTTTGGGAGAAGTTCTATGTCAAAGTTCCTTGCTACAAGTATCTCTTGGCAATAAAGGGTCATGGGACAGCAAGTAAGCACTGAGCAACCACAATAAATGGTGATGGCAGTGGTAACTGCTGCTTTGTGGTGTGGAATGCCTGACTGCTAGCCTCTGCATGTGTTTTAAGCTGATTTACTGAGAAGGAGAACAATCACCAGGGGATAAAGTATTTGTGAAAACAATAGAGTCCTTTATTTAACCATAATAGGCTGTAAAGAACATGTAAAGGAACTGAGTTATTCTCTTACCCTTCTTTGCACCTCACATTGGAAACAAAGTAAGGACCTGCAGAAATATCAGATTCAGTTCCTTGTCTTTTCTGGAACTGCATCATGTAATCCCTTCCATAAAGTTATCAAATTCCATCTAGTAACTGCTTAGGTTCCTTATCAAGAGCTATGCTCTTCTAATGGCAAGAAACTTGTTTCTAGTTTTGAGCCTGATTTTTTTCATGGCTAGTTTATAACCAACTATTCTTGTGCTAACACTGTCATCTAGCTTAGGTGGTGTCTATAATTTACCCCCGTAACATAGTAATAGAGAACATATCTACATCATTTAGTGAAATGATGGGATATAAATAAAACCTAATTGTTTTGGTCTCCCCTCATTGAAGTCACTACTGGCAAGGTGTTTTTTCCTTTACAAGCTGAGCTTGTAAACAAGTAAAAGAAATTCAGCTTTGGTTGTTTCAGAGCAACATGGAATGTTGTGAGGCCACCAGGTCAGTCCTCCGGCCACGCTTCACCAAAAAGAAAGAAACACAACAAAAGATGCAGTGCCCCCCTTCTCCCATTCCACAAATTTCCCCTAGGTAGTTTCATAGAGTACTACCCTGAACTTTTATTTTTGTGTGTGTGTAGTTTATCTTAATAGTGCACTAAAATCCCCAATAGTGCTGATGAGGTAGATGAAATTCTCTATCCACAGAAATGTAAATGCTTTCTAGATAGCCACTGAAGAGTGGCTCAATGTTAGGAAAATGGTGAGACAAGCTGTTAGTGAATTATTGTCAAGGTCAGAGAATGCACATTTGTTTTTTTTTTCTGGTAGTTGTATCATTATCAGGCTCTTATGATATATCCACTTGTACTGAAAATGTAGCTAACTTACCTTGGTGAATTTGATTTATTAACATTGCAACTGACAAGGTTGCCCATTTGTTAGTGCTTATTTTATATTTGAATAGCTTTTAGCACATAAATTTGAGGAATTGCTTGAAGACTTTAGCTGTTCCATATTTCATGGAGAAAGCTAGACCAGAAGAGTGGTACTGTTGATATTTCTATTTTGATACTGTCCACTTTTTATAAATTAATATTATGCCTGTACACATACTTAGGAATACCTCATGACCAGAATTTATTGCAAACAGTAAAACTTAAATGTGAAAGCTCATTAGCTTTATCCTGAACGAACTCTAAGTGGCATAACCTTGCAATACAGTTTATTTTATCTTCAGAGCATATCATACAGGTCTTAAAAAAAGCACAACATTGAATTCAAAAGAAATAAACTAATTGCATGAGTTATTCATATTAAACTTAAGTAAAAGAATGAATAGAGAAAGAATATATGAGTAAGTATATAGTGCAGGAAGGAAGAAACTCTCAAATGGGGCCAGAAATAAAACCTTTAAGTTTCTTATTGACTTCACTGGTGTTACATCAGGCAGAGGAACACGGCTTAATTACAGCCAATATTAGCTCATTTTCTTCCCAGAAGGATGTACTTTTAAGTAAACACAATTGTATAAACAGCCAAATAAAGAAAAAGCAGAACTAATTACTTGCCCCTAACATCTTGTAACATCTTGCAAAGTTTCTTTAACACGTCTGTTCTTTTGGGTCTCCTTCCTTCCCGTGAGGAAGAATTGCTTCATTTAACTCACTTTATTCCACTGTATTGCTGTGGGCCATCACCCACATACCTCTAATTTCAGGATCTCAGCTTGTCCTGATTTTCTAGGGATTATGGGGGAGGCCATTCAGAAGCACAACCCACATAAACTCTGTGATGGGAAGAAGGGATAGATTTCTTTAGGGTCCTATGTCATCATGTTGACACTCAGGACTTCTCAACATCCAGGCTGTCTTGTCAATCAGTTCTTCTACGGTGACTGGGTTTCTAGTAATAGTGGAGAATGCAGACAGGAACAGTCCTCTTCAGTCTTCCTCTTTAATATGTCTTTCCTAACAGAAAGCGAAGGTTGTATTTTAGTGACAACAACAGCAGTGACACTGACAATCACAATGCTAAGCATGATTGTCCAGCCATGCAATGACTTGGCTTCAATCAGGATAGGGATCATCTGGTTGAAACTAATCATGGAAAATCTGAGTTGATGTTGTTCAGCTAGCCCAAGAATTTGCCAGTTTATAACATCATTTACTACTGATGTCATTTTTCCTCAGATTATTAACACCACCATTGATATTATCTGGATTGCTCATTACTTCCAGCAACTCCGTAATTGGTAAAATGACTTTTTGGGGAGGAAGCTATCAGAAGGCTTCATTTTTTATTTTTATTTTTTTGTAGTATGACCCAGGCAGATGCTATCCACACACTTCATTGTGAACATCCATGTTTCTACTGTAGAAATCAAATGACATGTATACCATCCTAAACAGATTTGAATGTGAAAACTTAGTGGTTTTTGTTTGTTTGTTTGTTTTTCTCTGAAGAATAAAATCTAAAAAGAGAATTTAATCTCATTGCTCTTGTAATCTGATGGGTCGAATTCGGAAGTTGGGTTTCATACTTACAGGCCTCTGTTATATTAACATATAGTAACTGGGAAGTTGCCTTTCTGAGTGAGTTTCACCTCATATGAGAACTATACATGTATTCCAGTGGGACAATAAGATAGCCAACGTCAGCAGAGAAGCTTATGTATGTAGGAGGAAATGCCCAAAAATTCAGAAGGAAAAGCAGAGGTTTGCTGGTGAAGTGCTGGCCATCACACAAACAGGTTTGCCCCTGTGTTTCTTGCTGGGAATAGAACAACATGAAAAAATGTTCTGTTCCTGAGCCCATTAATAGTGCTTCTACTGGTGACTGTTGAATTGGTCTATATACAGAGCTTAGTTCAAATTTACATAAAGTTGTTTTAATTACAAAATATCCACTGTGTAATTAGCACCACTTAATACATAATGTGTTCAATATATTTTATATGTAATTGAAATTCTGTGGAATTAAACTGTAATAATATAAATATTCCAGGATGAAAAGTAGGTTAAGATAACCAAATTTCATGGTTTAAACATTGAGATAAATATTCCTTAGTGTATTAAAATATTGTATTTTAGACTGTTAATCTTTTCATTGAATAATAAATATGAGCTTCCCTTTTATGTAATTAATGCAACCCATATTATTCAGTAGAGAAATGAAACATTGAATCATACATAGAAAGTAGCTATGAGTATTTCATTACCAAACTTAATTTAGTCATTTCCACAGACTTATGGAAAATGTTATTCACCTCTTGGGGAAAACTTTTGGCAGTGAAATGTAGTTTTGCTTGGCATATATTTTGAATTGCTTGAATCTCTGGTTAGTTAGTCCCTTCTGGGGGAGGCTATTGTACTCAGACTGGTTCAGAACAGTAGTTTGTTATTAACAGTATTTTGTATCTTCAAAGCCATGCTTCTAATATTAAATAAGTCATTCTTAATATAATTTCAGAAATAGTGGTTGAGAGATTAGCCTGCATTTTCTAATATTTTAGTTGTCACTTGGTCATAAAATCTTCACGGTAACATCATTGCGTGGAATCTATATGCAAGACTATCAATTTCCACAGCATGTTAGGACACTATGAGTTTTATTTCTCAGGCCACTGATAAGTTTATATGTAATTGTTACTGTGGAGTAGAATAAGGACAACATTTGAAGTATGGTTATGCACTGAACACTCAGTGAAGCTTTTAAAATGATACCTGACATCCAGTTGCATAGCTATATGTAGACACTGATTGATTTTTATTCATTTTTTTACAACGAATATCTGTTAAAGTCAGAAATAGAGGAAAACAAACATTACTTCCCTTTCATGTAGCTGAGAAAAACTATTACAAAGATAATTCAGTTATACTTTACTGGGTCTGATTTGGCTTTTATATTGGAATTAACTGGATGTTGTTCTTTTCACTAAAATATTTCTGTTTATTAATACTAAGGGAAACCTATATCTGGCATCCTTAGGCAATACGGAAAACTATGGGCTTTGATTTATTACTACAGAATATACTCATCAAAGTAATATAGAGCTACACTGCAGTTTTAGATGGTCCAGGCTGGCTTCTGCTGGCAGCATAACTGCAATGATGGAATTCTGTGTGGACTACAAAAATGTGCTCAGGGAGACTGGTGAATACTTTAGATGGTAGCCTTTTCTGAGCTTTGGTCTGTTACTGCTACCAGTAGAATCATAGAACCACAGAATGGTTTGGGTTGGAAGGGACCTTAAAGACCATCCAGCTCCAATCTCCCTGCCACAGGCAGGGACACCTTCCACCAGACTAGGTTGCTCAAAGCCCCACCCAGCCTGGCCTTGAATACTTCCAGGGATGGGGCATCCACAGCTTCTCTGGGCAACCTGTACCAGTGCCTCACCACCCTTTTAAAGAATTTCTTTGTAATATCTCATCTAAATCTAACCTCTTTTAGTTTAAAGCCATTACTCCTTGTTCTGTCACCACATTCCCTGACAAAATGTCCCTCCCCAGCTTTCCCGTAGGTCATCCTTTAGGCACTGGAAGGCCATTATAAGGTCTTCCTGAAGCAGTCTCTTCTCCAGGTTGAACAACCCTAACTCTCTCATCCCGTCTTCATAGGAGAAATTCTCAGGGTGGTTTATGTAACGTTGGTTCAGATGCATCTGCGTTGCAGTAGTTGTGCTTAGTGTACAAGTATTCCAAGGGAACCTGATGTGTATGCTCTCCAGAGAAAAGATTTTACAAGATCAGGCCCTAATTATTTTATAACTGTGCAAGGATTTAATCATAAGACCTTAATGACTGGCCTCATATAAAACACTTTAGGGATGTTGACTTACATAAAAAGCTGTTGTTGAATTATTTTCTTTCCCAGCAGTCTGAGGACTTTCTATTTCTTTCTCTCTGAGGAACCTGTGGTGCCTAGCAAACAGAGGAATGAGCCATGTAATTAAGAGATTCTGGGTGCAGGTTCTCTGATTATCCATACAGCTGCTCGACTGGTAGGCACAGGGCACCCAGTTTTCAAGGCATATGTTCTACTTCTCGTCTTAACTGATCTTAAACATTCCATGTTCTTTGATATACAGTAAAGAGAGTTGAAAATGTCCTTTAGAGTCAGTTGCTTCCGAACTTGGGGAAGAGACGGCAGGAAATCCTAAGAAAATTTTGGTCAAGGTCACCAGTCAAAGACAATTGGTATCAGATCTCAATAAATCTGCATGCAAGGCACAGAGAATCTTCTTTTGTACAGGTGTCATCAGAAATAAGAGATCTGAATGCTGCTTTTTTAAAATATGTCCTGTACTTGGGTAAGTATTGCCTCTTCATATCTCAAGAGTGCATTGAGAGTACCAGAGCTAGAATGAAAACAATACAAACGAAATGTCATAAACCACTGCAGAATATTATCAGTGTGGGTGAAGGATAGCTTATGAGACATCATAAATACTTTGCTTAGACCTTACTGTTTTGAGGTTAAATTCCAACTTGAAATGCAAAACAGGTGAAAATATCTGATCTTGATAATCTGAGATCTTTGTAAGTAGCTGTTCAAGATGAGATGATGAAAAGTAAAATGGTATTGGTACAGTTCCTAGTACTGTAGTCTTGATGTCTATAAAGATATGCAATTGTGACAGCTACATTTCATTATAAGAAACAACTTCTAGCTTTCTTTAAGCTGGTCAAAATTCAGAATTTCTGTTCTGACCTTATATCCCAAATCAAAATAAGAAACTGAAGTGCGTGATAAAAAAGATTCCCAAAACTTTCATTTAGGGAATACTGAAAAGATTTTCTAGAAACATTTTGTTTCAATAAGAAACAAAACTCTTCAAGGCATATTTATAGTACGGATACATTTCGATAAAACATTTTGAATTCATTTAATAATCATGTTCAATAAAATCTGAAAAAACAATAAACAAAAAACAAATCTGAATAAAAGTAGATAGATTTTTTTTTTTTTTTTTTTTTTTAAGTTGGGCAGGTTGTAAAATCCTATGCTTATAAAAACTATAAAGTTGTATTTCTGGGGAAGAGATAAGTGACAACTACTTCTCCAGGTGGAAACCTTCTTTTGTGCATTTGAAGTCCTTGTGTTTGCCATTTTAAGTATCTTAGCTGGCTGTGGGCTGTACATCCTGCTGCTTCTCTTCAGCTCTATGTAAGCAATACTTGAGATACAAGTTGACAAATGAAAGATGAAGGTAAAATTCTGTGCTCTCTAGTAGAGAAATGCACATATATATATATGTATATATATATAAAAGATTGAATCCATGTGCTTAAGCTCTTTGAAATTACATCAATATAATTAAATTTTGAAGTAGTGACTAGTGTTAGTGAATAATATTGATACACTCTAGAAAATGTATTTCAAGCATTACGCTGTTTTTGCTACCATAAGAAACAAAACAAAACCAACTATCAAAGAAAACAAATATCCTGTATTGAACAGCAATAAAATCATTAGCCATCACAATAATTCCTAAAATTACAACGCCATTCGGTTTTAGATTGCGAACTTTATCAGTCCTTGATATGAATGTTTATATAGATGTTTAGATAAACTATTTTTTAAAATTTGTATATGAAATGAGTCTTTCCTCTTAGTTCTTGTTCCTGTCTGAAGTCCAACCCTTTTTTTTCCCCAAAAGAGCTTTTGTAATGCTGACCTTAACAGAACACCCTTGACAAGTAAAAGACTGATAACTCTTATTTATTAGGAATGATCATAACTACTAAAAAGAGGTCTTTCATATACCCAGGAGCCATCTTCATCTCAGTCCATAGAGTAGCATCATTGTTTTCAAGCACTGAACACAGGTTCTGAATCAAAACTCAAAAGTTGATGTTGCATATGTGATATACAAATTTAGCAGCTTAGGTATCTTTGCATCTTTTCCATGTTTAGTATAGAATGTCCTTTGGATGCCTTTCAGCTATGTGTTCTTTACCTACTAACTGCCTAACTTGGCGGCCTGAGCCATCCTCAGAAGCTTTGCAAATAAGACAGTAATTATTCACTTTGGTTTGTATGATGTTGAAAATGTAAACCATATTGTTGCAGAGCTTGCTGAAATTAGCATAGATTGCAGGATCAGCTTTTCATCCATGCTTCAGGTAGAGGGCAATCAGTGAGACAAGATATTTTTTTTTTTTTTTTTTTTTTTTTTTTTCTGGAAACATGGAAAAGAAATCAGACAGACTTGACCCTGTTACTTTCAATGCATTTTGTTCTCAGACTGATGAACATAACTGATAGAGTATTTCTAGCTCTTACAAAAACACATAAAAAACCTCTACCCCCCCCACCAAAGATGACAAGGACAACAATCAGTATAAACAAGCTCTTGAAGTAGGATCCTGAACATTCTGCTTGTTAGAGTTGAGGTCTTCTGCCACAGGTAATAAAAATCTCAAGCTTGTACTCCTGACATAGTTGCAGTCAGTCTATAAAATGACTTTAAACAGACCTAGATTGGCACCCCAAAAGGAAGACAAATAAGAGATTTAATGTAAATTTTAATCTACAAGGAGCTGATTCTCTTCGTTCCCTTTCTCTTTCTTTGTGTTTCATACTCATCCGTGAAATGGTTTGGCTGAAATGGACTTCTTATGGTTTAAGAGAAATAGTGGTTTTATTCTTTATATAAAATTACAAATTTTAAGACTTAAGAGAAACCTTTAAACAAACCTGTTACAGAACATCAAGTTACGGAAATTTCCCCACTTACTTTTTGTAAGTCATCAAAATGTGGCCTTCTTTTCAGCTATCAGTCTTTCCTTCTTTTTTTTTTTCTCTCTCTCTCTTTTTTTTTTTTTTTTACATGCTTTTTTTCCTTTCCTGTTGCGGGGAGAAACTAGTGATATTCAACTCTATTTCTCAGATGCCACTTTACTTGTTTACTAAAGAAGTAAAAACTGCTTCCTCAAGCACAACAGGAAGGAAAGAAATAGCAGTTTATTTTCTATTTCATTCTGGAATCCAAATAGTACACACTTTCTGATAGTCACAGGGCAAGTATTCCTCTTGCTGTTCCCCTAGCTTTTCTGGCTGTTTGTTTTGGCTGCTTCTATTCACATATCTATATATATTCATCAAATAATAACCAGGTCTCTGTTATCAGTCCCCAGTCTTCCTCAACTTTTAGTCTAACTAATGGGCAGATTTGTGTGAATGCTGTGTGTTAGGAGGAAAGTCTTACAGCTCTGGTTATTATTAAGCTTTTAAAAAGAGCTTAACTGCATTTGAAATGTACTCTAGAAAAAGGATGTTATTGTGCTACAAAGCTTCAATGAGAGTTCACCCAACCCCCTTTTTAGCAATTGCTTCTAAAAAGGCATCTTTTCTTTATTCAAGGGATAAAATGAGGAGGAATCCCCATTTTATATATCAGGAAAATAATGATTAACCTGATAAGTGATTGACTAATTAATCATTTGAGTAAACTCATTGTTATACAGAAACTATGCCTTATTTTTTCTTCTGTATCTCATGTGAAAAAGCCCATAAAGTGAGCTGTGATGTGAAATCTGTGCTTGTGCCAACATCAGTGTCTTATCAGGAGACTCATCTCTTTAGAAGAGGAATGGATTCTTGTTCCTGGCATCAGAACATGCCAAAAAAAAAAAGCTATGTAAACTGGATTTTTCTTAATGCCAAACCATTTCTTTTCTGTGAGATCAAAACTTGGGACGTGAGAGTATAGAAGGAAGATTGCAGATAGGAAATGCCTAGGCTTTCAGAAATGTTTACTTTAGAGTAAATAAGCTTGGGATTTAAGGAGCCAGCAAGATGAAGTGGCCACTGTATTTGAAATCTGCTCTTTAAGTTTAATTTTGGTTTCTTAACAAATTATCTTTTGAATTCTAGTTTCCCATGTTTTGGCTTAGTTTAGAGACAGATCTCTCTGTGTATGTGTCTGTGTGGGGGTGTATGTATATGTGTATGTACATGTCTGTATGTGTATATTTAAGACTTGAAAAATGCAAAGCCTGGATCCAAAAACCATTCATGTTAATATCTTTTGGCTTTATATCCATCATTATCTGGAATGTGAATAAATCTCTTTTACTTCACTGGGTCCAAAGCATGTGTTTAAAGTCAAGCATGTGCTTAAGTGTTTTCCTGAATAATGATGCTTTCCTGAATGAGAATTTAAAGTGAATGCACTCCAGTAAACATCTTTTTTCCATATAATTGTTTTGTGTCTCACCAAAGACTGAGCTTCTGTTAATATATTTGTCTTTCTAGTGGATATAGGAAGAAACATTTGATCACAAAGGTTGAACTCCCATTTTAAGTGCCTAATTTCCTTGTAGTTACAGCATGCTATGTTCCTCTTGGAGCAAAATGCTATTTCAGGGCTGCAGTAAGATCAGAGGAAAAGAGAAATATTCTTTAAAATTAACTTGCATCTCATCATTGGTCTATAAATTTACTAACGTCCATGAATATTAGAGATTTGGTTCAGAGGCACCATTGTCTACTTTCAGTTATTTTGTGGAGAAACCTCATTCATTTGTCACCTGTGCAGCCATTTATAAAATGTTAAAGCTAATATGTAGCAAACTCAGCAAAAGAGTGTAGTTTAATGTAGTTTTTAAAGGTAATATATTTGTACCTTATTACTAGTTGGATAAATGGCTCTTTAGGATTAATTTATTGTTTGTCTGCAATTGCAGTGGCTGACATTTTTTAAAATGAAGGACAATATTTGTACTGTAAAAAATGAGATGTTTTCAGCAGCCAGTTTTAACCTGCTAATATTTTTGTGGTTGTGATCTAAAAAAACTGGCCACATATTGACTCCTTGTTATGGTAATGCAATTTGTAACGTTAAGAACATAAATAAAAAATCTAGTATCAGTTATCAGGATTCAGAAGGTATATAGAGAGGAATAGAGATTTTTTTCCCCCCTAGGAATCTCTCTGTAATCATTTTTTTTATGCATAACATAATTGCTTGTTATTTTTTATTGCAAATATTTATTTTCCAGAAAACACATTTGTGATTGTAAATAGTTTGTGCTAGTGAAATGGTTACCCTCATTTAAAGAATAAAAAAGGAAAAGGGGAAAAAAAGGAAAAAGAAAAGTCTTCGAGTCCATTATCTTATTTCTCATTCAATATCCTAGTGTACCCTGTAAGAAATTCAGATATTTTAAGACCTACAATGAAATGCTAACATTGTGGTCTTGAAAACTGACACACAGATTGGAGCCAGACTGCAGAAAAAAATACTAGTCCAGTGAATCTCAGTTTGTGTTTCAGTAAAGAATTCTAGTTCGCACCTCATTTAGAAATAAAACACTGAAGTGATTGTGTTCTAGATCTATACATTAAATGGAGGCTTCGGATTTCAGGTTGTCTTGATTTGTCCGTGTTTTATTTCTGTATTTATCTTGTTAGTTTTCAGTATGATCTGTATGTATTCTAATTCCCTCCTACACAAACACTTCCTGGAATGGTGATGGAGTGTTTTGATGCAAAGCTGTCTCAGTTGCCTTAGTGGTACCTGAATCTCAGAATAGCGGAAAGGTGGGATATTCTGAAAGATACAAATGCCTTTTCAGGAGTTGAAACAGTGGTGATGCTCCTTTTAAGAGTGTCTGATTCCTCTCAAATTCAGTTCAAAAGCCTGATTAAAATTTTAAGCAAAATGAGAACCTCCCTAATGCTTTCATTTTTACACTTTCTTTTAGATTTGGCATTTCCCCTATTTGCCCAATAGCTGGCATTTTAACGTGTATGCGTGCTCAAGTGTTTTCAAATCTGATTAATGCACAGAGTGTAAAATGTAACTCCTGAACCTTTCAGCAATTGCAGCACAGTTACTTATGGCATGAGAAGAATAGAAAAAGAAGATATATTTGAGGAGCTACTATAGTATTTTCGATGTCTTTGTAGAGCATCTGTAATAATCCTCTCTGAAACTTTTGGTACTGCAACATTTTATTTAAATTTTAAGGAACTTAAAATAGAACACTGCTGATCACTTTGTCCAGTGGACCACCAAACTAGCTGAATAGCTTCCTCCCTGTCTTGACAAAAGCTTGAGGTTGTTTTCAGCTGTTAACTATTTTCTCTGCTAGGAAAATTGAATTATGTGTAACTGCTTGCACAAATAAAGGCTTTTACGCCAGGGGTAGTGGATCTGATCAGACTGTCTTTAAGGTAGGTGGAGTAGATGGGCTTCTTCAGAAAGCAATTGGAAGAATTAATCTCCTTGTGGAGGAGCCTACATCTCCTCATTTACTAGAGAGGACACCTAGGAGATTTGCCTCCTTAGGCGAACCTTAGCTGTTTGGAACCCTGGGCAAAAATGACAAACAGCTGCATGATGGATTGCATTTTTGCCATGATATGCAAGGCTTGGCAGCCATTAATTCCATTACTACTTTTGCTGATTATTTTCCACTGCAATTGCTTGTTGCTGTTTTCTATTTATATTCTGCTCATTTCACTGGTGCACAAGGTTATACCAGAACATTCAGCATCATCTGCAAGTGCATTTTTGCAGAGGTATTAGGGATAGCATTTGATGTTAATCAGAAATGTGCAGATAGAGTTTGTTCTGGAGCCTCAGAGTCAGAGAAATATTTCGGTTTAGTTCTACGTATTTTGGGTCAGGCTCACGGTTCTGAAACTTCACTCTGAAAAATACTGCTCGTATATTTCATTGTCTGTGAGCATAAAAACTTTAGGCAATTCAGAGTTTTAAAAATAGGCCATGGTGTTACAATATATATGAAATGTATGAACTCTAATTTTTTATAGTTGTTTGCTATTATATGAATGTAATTTATTGTGCCTGCAGCAACCCGAGGACATGCTGGAAAATGAGATGATTCATTTCAAGTGTTTTATCCTAGTGAGCAAAATTTTAATCAGTCAGTTTTCTAATCCCAGCTCTGTTATTGGCACACTCTGTAAACTTGGCAAGGTCACAGAAGGACTCCATTGTAGACACAGTGTTGCATCTCAGCTAAATCATTGCTGCATATGTTTTAATTTATCTGCATTATAGAATTTTTAAACAGAACTGTAGAAAGGTGCTCTGAGTTATGCTAAAGGTAATCTGGTAACAAATTTTGATAAACGTGAGATTCCTCTTGAGCTATGGTTTCTATTTCCTATGTTTTTTTTTGTTTGTTTGTTTGTTTGTTTTACTTCACCTTAAAACAAAACTCTCTAATCTAGTATTAAAGACATGAAACAACAACAACAATCACACTGACTACTGTTGTTTTGTCATTTTTACAGGTTTGTCACTACATTGTTCATTGAGCATTGTGAATTGTTCCATCCAGTGAACAGGAACTCTGTGATCCATTTCCTGTACATCAAAGCATCCTTTTTGCTTTTATCAAGAAGATGCTACCTTTGAGGATGTGAATGGTAATTCAGGAATATATTATAGTCCAATATCCAAAAATAGCTGAGTATGTCAAACGAATAGTGATGATATTGTAGAAGATTTTCTAATTGACTTAATTATAATGAGAATGGATATTTCAAAAAATTCTGCCCCCAGTGTGAACAATGTCTTAATTTTAAAAGGGATAAAGAAGTCCAAATGCCATTGACAGTTGATGGAACTAGAGTCCAAAAGACACAGCTGACTGCTGAAAATGTGACATAGATGTCTAAGGTATGTTATTATTTATTTATTTATTTTTTTCACCCACAGATAAATGTGAGAAACACAAGGTTTTCAGGATGATGGACTGACACAATCCAACAATATATAGAGAGTATGATCATGGAACATGTTCCATGCTGCTTTTTTGACATACGGGTTCAATTTGTTTTCAAGGCAAATCTGGATTTTCCTTCAGCTGTCAGAAAGCAGAAATAATTTCAGATCAAGCACTGCATTAAAAACAAAACAACCCCCCAAACAACAAAACAATCCCAAGTGGTGGATAATAGAAAATTAAAGAAGAAGAGAGAAGGAGCCAAAAAAAAATATAAAAAAAGGTGTATAAAATGAAAGTTATTTTACAAAGACACAGAAAAGTTTAGTGGAACATTAATTTAGGAAAATATGAAAGCATGTGTTTGAAGAATTTGAGTGACAAACCCCAAGTAAATTACTTCTAAGTAGGGAGGGAAAGAAGGATGTACATATATTTTAATATATATGTATGTATTATGACCACACGCCCCCCCATAAAAGCTTAAAAGAGTTGAAAAAAGAAAAGACTGGAATCATACATCCTGCAGGCCTTTCCAAAGAAGTCTTTAACAACTCAATTCAAATGATTGCTAAACAAGTTGACACATCTTCAGCTTTGAATATTATCTCATGACACATTGCTTTTCTATTCTGTAATTTTCAAAAATGTTATATACCACTGCTCTTAAACTCCTAATTTGCTTTTTGTACTGCATCACACATGCTGCCGTTGTGGTTTGTTGTATGCAGTTTATCAACCTTCCTTTCAAACAATGTGGCAAACTCAGATTTCTGAGTGTCCCATGCCAGCAGTACCACTTTACTTCTGTAGAAATGATGGGACCTGGCAAGTAGGCAAGAACCATTAAGAAAACTGTGGAATATATCACAATTAAGATGCCAGCAATAAGATGCCCCAATCATATGAATGTGTGTTCAAACAGTAATTTTTGAAAGACAGATACTAATGGCTAACAGGAATTATGTCGGCCGTAGTGGTCCCGTTTTCTTGTTTTGCTATTGTGGTACGCCCCATTTAGAGATTATCATCTTGCTATTATTTTCTGAGATAGTTTGACCTTGATACAAAGAGAGTAATTTCAAAGTAACTACCTTTTATGAGACATATTAGATTCTTAAATCCTGTGCTGGACTTTACCAGCTGCAAAACGAAGAAAAATCTCTTGGGTCATCTCAACCACAAAAAGTGCCCAGAGACTGGGAAAACTAATGAGAATCCAGAAGCTTGGGAATGAATGTTTTCTAATAGAAATTACTTCATTTTAAGAGATAACACAGAAGTTGTGAAAAAATGAGAAAGATAAATTCAAAAATGCATGGGAACCACAAATTCATACAACATATTGGCAGTTGGATGGAATAACTGTCCCTAGCTCTTATCTTTCAGTGTCCTTTCATGCTGTTCCTGGTGCTTTAGTTTGGAGAAAATTAAATACCAGATTTTCGAGATGTTGAAACTATTGAGCCAGTTCTTTTTCTGCCTTATCACCTATTTATAACACTATAATTTGTAGGAGAGTCTGCTTACAAATTTTAGTAGCAGAAATCTTTCCACAGACATATAAAAGACCACAGAGCAAAAGATTAAATCAGCTTAGTATAGCAAGACTCTAACACATCCTTGTAGGTAAGCATATGAACATTCCCCTGGCTTTTAATGCAGACAGTAAACAAAGTTGATTCCAGTAAATATACCAGCCATTTCTTTCAATTTTGGGTATCTAAAGATGTACTCTAGTGTTCCTTGACAGAGGCTGTCTGAGAAGCTGAGCATAAAATGAACCTGTTGCAGAAAAATGCCCCTTTGTACACCTGACCTGCTACTTTTTCCAACTTTACTCATGTCTAACAAAATTACAGTGACTGGTTTTTAATTGTCTTTGCTAGCAGAACTGAAGCCAATACTCCAGTTTCCACCTAAGGCATGGTAGAGCCTTAGTGTTATCTCTGGTGACCTGTTTGAGGCTGTGGTGGCATGCCAATATTTTCTTTGTAGCAGCTCCAGACCTGGCTATCCTTACCTGCCTGGGCTTTCTGCGGCATAAGGGATTTGTTCTGCCCCATGCTGAGTAGCTTGTCTAGCTCTACTGCAGCACCTTCCCAGCTTGTACCTTTCCCAAGTGTGCTAAAACTTTGCTGACTTTAGTCTCCCATTTGCTAAAGTTTCCTGCTGGACTAGGCTATGTGTCTCCTCAGTGGTCTGCTTACTTGTGTTCCTGAGTGTTTATTTTTTAAACTATTTTTTCTTTCTTACCACCATGAGCATTCTTCCCAGCAGCCCTAGGGGAGAACCCTTCCTAGATGTGGCTGCAGGTGGCCTGAGCTTGGCCATGGGATAAGGTTGGGCAGCCCTCAGTTGTGCTTATGCTCTTCAGGGATGGGACATCATTGAGGATGGTTTCCTCAATGAGTTAAAACACTCCCTGCAGGCACAGGAAGCCTTGTGGGACTGCATTGGAAGACTCTGAGGGAGTCAAGGGAGCCAGACTTGATGTGGTCTAGTCTGTCTTCCAAGTAGGGCTGAAATTAGGCGGGCCCAGCTACTTCACTCAATTTCTTCTGGCAAGTGAAGCTGATTGTGCCAATGTCAGCTGTGCAGAAGATGGGTAGACGAAGACATAACCCTATTTCTGACTTTGCATTCATGGCAGTAAAGGTGCACTATGCTATTTTGTATAAGGGAAGCTCTGTGTAGAGAGAACATAAATATGCTGAGTGATTCTTCCATTTTTAAATACTTATTTCTAGGCTTGTGAAAACTGTAAGGAAAACTTATTATTCCTAATTATGTACAGGGTACTGGAAATGCAGGAAGTTAACAAAAGAAGGAAGAGAGGCAGTCCTTTTTAGAGACTTCAGACTTGTGATGAAATTGGTGAGTATGTGACTACCAAGTGGGATTATTCTTTGTCAAAGCGTTCAGCAGTGCAAGCAATGATCCCATGTGCAGCACAGGAGGGTTAACTGGCTGACTTCAGTATACAGCTGTACATTATGCCCCCCCGCTCCCTTTTTTCAGCAAGGAAATTAGGTCCCTGTGGAAAAAATAGGCCCTATCTCAAGTTCAGAAACTTATTTTCCTGAAGGGCAAGAGTAGAAGAGTTAACTTCCAGGCTTTTCGTTATTACATTTTATGGACCAGACCTACCTCAGCCTTAAGAGACATGATCCCGAATACAGGGAAAATAGATTGTTAGGAGTATTATCCATATAAATATCTTTAAATATTTCTTTTTAATGGCTAAAATAAACTACTAGAAATCATAGAATCATGGAGTGGTTTGATTTGGAAGGGACTTTAAAGATCATCTAATTCCAACCCTCCTGCCATGGGCAGGGATACCTCCCACTAGATGAGGCTGCTCAGAGCCCCATCCAGCCTGGCATTGAACACTTCCAGGGATCCACAGCTTCTCTGGGCAACCTATTCCAGTGCCTTGCCACCCTCTGAGTGAATAATTTCTTCCTGAAATATAATACATGGCGATATTTTACTGGTTTTAACTATGCTGCTATCATTTCAACTGTAAACATCTATTTGCATGTGCTCTTAATTCAAAATGTCAAATAAATAAATAGTGGTTGTGTAAATTGGAATGAATTCACAGACTGTTTATTCTGGCAGATAATTCAGGTAATATTTTAATCCTCACAGAGGTGGAAAAGGAGGGGTAGAAAGGAAACTAATATTCCAGTGTTGTCACAAATTTGAGTGGATTTAAAAAATATATATATATATATCTGGGTGGGATTCTGTTGAGAAGCAAGGAGCATGAAGCATGTCATGTGAGCTTGACCAAGCTTCAGATCCTTTACCGGTTACAGTTCTGCAGCTAGTCATGACCCATTATTTAATTGGACTTTTAACATTTTCTCAGTATTGATCTTGCATTTGTCTTGTTCATGTTAATCTCATGGATATTTCCCTTGCTCTTCTGAGATCACGATGGTATTTGATCCATATCCTATTTGTAACCTCATTTTGCATTTTCAAAAATCTGAAATCTGCTTTGCTGCTGTGGTCTGGCAGAGATCTATTGGTCATTAGTTAATAACTTAAGGACATGTCTTCTCAGGTCTCTCCTGGAACAAATAGAGTGGAATTGTGAGGAGTGTTTTTTACATAGGCTGTTTTAGGTTGGAATTTCATTTAAGAGTTTTTGTAGTATTTTTAGTAATACTCATTACCTTGTTAAACACTGTGTCTAAATATTATTAACAGAGATGGAAATCAAAAATGTATGTGTAAGGTTATATTATCTTATCTCATTCTTATTTCTTTTAACTGAATATACCTATTTTTCTCAGCCTTTCACCAAGGGCTTTTCTCAAAATACTTAGTCTTTTTTTTCTTTTTCTTTTTCATTTTTTTTTTTTTCATTTTTTCCCCTGCCTGTTAAATGTGAAGTCCCAAACACATGCTTAAATCTGATTATAGCAGAATATCTGCACTTCTTTGGAAGCCGTAATGAACACCCCCACAAAACAACAGCATACAGTATCTTGTTCTGTGGATGCGCACACAGATAGCTCTTTTCTAGCCTATTTTTACCTGTGTCTTCTGCCTTTCTGCAAAATCCCTGCAATTTTGAAGAATTCTTCAGAACTTGATATATTAAGTTCTGGCAACTGAAAAGAATCACTGTTCCATTTTAATAAATACTGTATTGTCATGCATTTGCTATCTGATTTATCCAGTGATTCATCAGTTTAGCTTTCAATATACATAATACTGATATGATTTAGTAGATCATATATTTGATTCAAAAGATGTATTAGATTTGGTAGGTCCTGACTTCAATTCAGCATAGGATGACTTCATCTGTCTTATGAGGATATATGTGATTTCCAAAAGGAATGTATATTTTTGAAAAATCCTTCACTGAAAAGGGAAAAAAATAATTTATTGCAAGGGATAAAACATTCATTTCAGGAATCTGAATATAGAAATTACCCGCATTTATATTAGAATTTCATAGCAAAGCAATATATTGTGCGTGTCTTCACATTTCATCTACTGAAAGTATTATTTTGATCATGATCACTGTACGTACTGTTGAGTTCTGAACTGAAAAGCACTTTACTCTGTAGAATAGGAAAATCAATTTAGCATAAGGTGATCTCATTAAATTCTATTTATCCAAGATTACAACAATTTAGAAGAAGATTGAGAGTGAAAGTAATTGTTCTTTTATTAATCTGAGTAGCTTGTTAGAAGAAAAGTACTGATTAGAAAGCTGTGACTGCTTGACTTCTAGCTCAAATCTTCCAGCACTTATACCAGAAGGTTCTAATTTCAGTGATGTGTTCTGATGATGTCATAAGAAACTGCAGCCATGCCTCACTGCAGTCACAGCAACAAGATGGAGTGACAGGTTAACGTGATCTCTTAGTATATTTCAGAATTAATTTCTATGGAAATGTTAATATTTTTAAATGTTATGCATTTGGGCTCTCTTTGTCAACTAGTGATTTAAAATCTGAAGCTTAAACATTCAGTGGCATCTGACAATTTTTGTCTCCACTCTGGTGAATCAAACAATATATCTACTGAAGTGAGGTTAAAAAGTCTCTATAGGATTTTATTCATTAAACGTATTGATCTGGTAAAAACTAAAACCTACTAGTAGACTCACATAAAATTCAGCTGCTTGTTTGTGTGTGTGCATGCTTGTGTGTCTTTATGCATTAATTAACCAAATATTTTCTTATATTGAGGGGGAAAATGATGGACAGAGGGGTCAAGAATAACAGGAAGCTGCTGGTTTGTGTGAGCCAAAATATGCAAGGATCTTTGCAACTGAGCAACCCCATGATTTTTGTGTCCCAGATCCCATACCACCTGGGATTGCAGTCAGTCCCTGGTACAGACCAGTAAGACTGGTAAAATGGAATATTAGTTTAGAGGTATCTTTCTTTTTTTTTTTTTGAGATCTCAGTATAAAAACTGTACTGCTGTCTTGCAGATAGATTTATAATTTTGTATGTAAGATGCCATTACTAGAAAAGTTCCTTTTTGCTATATAATATGATGTCAGTTTTATGAGGCTGTATGAAAGATAACTGACTGTCAGATGTACTATCTATTGTGCTTTTTAAAGTTTTTGCTGCCAGATAGTACTTTAGTGTAGATCAAGGATGAGATTCCAGTGTTGATAGTCCATTGGACAGTGGGTCCAGTCCTCAGATGTAGCATAAAACCTGCAAAGAGGCTCCAAGAAAAGAAATCTTGATATATTTTAACTAGTTTTTAGTTTTTCAAACTTGTGACATTTGGCTTTGAGAGGTCGAGTGAAAACATTTTATTAAGTGAAATTGTTTCTGTATAAATCTAAATGAAAAGTTTTCAATAGTTAAAACCTGACTAGATGAGCAGGAAAAAAAAATATTTCTAATTCCTTCTCTCCTTTCTAGAATTAGACTGAGTTTTTTGTGCTGCATCAGTTTTACTTTCACAGAAACGGTCTTGAAAGAGGTAGTCTTTCTGATTTCTTAAGCATCTTTTATTGTAGTTACTGTTTTTATTTTATTTTATTTTTTGATACAAGGTGTGAAAGAAGTGAAGAGTTTAGCTGAACTTGCAGAAAAGAGATTTATGGCCTTAGTTGGGTACTTGAGTGTAGTTGACATCAGAACAATGATGTCTTTAAATGGTGTAGGACTAAAGGAAGAGCTAAGCAAGCAATGTATGTTGCTTCAGAATGAGTCAATATCTATTGTGACTTCATAGAGACATCTAGAGACATCTTGATTTCCAGAAAATTGGTCCTAAAAGGAAATGTGATGCTTCACTTTGCATGGTAGGACAGATTCTGTAGTGCCTGGTAGAATGGTTACTGAAGGCACCCTAGTGAGCAAAAAGAGCGAGACTGGCAGAGTATCCTTAACACATTGTTTGGCAACCAGATTAGAAGTTATCCAAATGTCCCTGGCTGTGAAGAGCAAGCAGTTTATAGTTAATAATTCCTACCTCCTTTAACAAAATGCTTAGCAGGATCCCCTGCCTGGAAGTTTAAAGTAGCTAGCTTACTGTCATTCTGAGGAATTTCTCTACCATTAAGATACTCTATACTAACTTCTGACACAGTCCACACAGTGGTGAAAGTAGTATGTCTTTTACATCTTTTAAATATTTGTTAGCAAGATCTGTAAATCTAAAGCTCATACTTCCTGAAAGTTTCATTTGTTGAAGTATTTAGATAAACAGAGAGATTCACTTAAAAAAAAAAAAAAAAAAAAAGAGCAAAACTGCAGTATCTCAATACTGGGGCTCTGGAGGGAAGATTATTCTGCATCTTTGAGTATTGAAACGCCCAGTGTTGCAAGGTTCTGAGGTTCTGATGGGGCACGTTGCTTCTGAAAAACTAAAATTTAGGTCTTTTTTGTCATGTTTTGAACTTAGCGTTTCTTTATGAAGGACTACTCTGTATATCCTTATGATGTGGATATAAACCTTGTGTGCATTGTTGAAGAGAAACTGTGCCCATCTTTGGATATTAATGATTTTCATTACCACAGTCCAACCTTAAGAAAGCTTCAGAAGTTTTGTTTTGAAAAGTGAAACTGCAGGTGCTCAGAGCTTTTACTAAAATCTCCCATGGCTTTATTTTTTGCTTCAAAGTACCTTTGTTTTGCCTCTTTTTGCTGTTCTTAGACATATCTCTACTAATTTGTTATTGTATTATTCCCATGCTGGACTTTCCCTGGTTATATGCCCTGTTGCTAACACCTTTCTACTATGGATCTACCTTTCTATTATGGACCTGTCTGTGGTGGGATACCTGTTCATTTGTGATGCTTTGCTGCGGTACTGCTTGTTATCTTATATTTTCCTTTCAATAGGTTTATGTATCTTCAGATTTACCAAAAAGCACTCGACCACAAAACAGAGACAAAACAAAACAAATCAAATCAAAACAAAACAAAACAAAAAACAAACAAACAAAACAACAACAACAAAAAACCAGTGCTTCATGTTTACCTCCTGGTACTTGTTTTGAACAGTTTTTTATGCTATGGTGACTTAGGGACTGATGATTGTAGATAACTGTGCTGCAGCACTTGGAAATTAACAGAAAAGTAAAGTAGATTCATTCAATTGTGGAAATAACAGGAGGAACACAGAGGTTCCTAAATCTCCAGGCATAGGTAAGGAAAAGGTGACAGATTTTAAAGGAAGGGAGCTAGCCTAAAAGTAAATCATTAGAGAGCAGAAAAAGGATAGCATCCTCAGGGATGTTCCTCCTACTGACAATTCAGCACTTAACTCTGTTTTACTAGCTATGTTATCAATTCTATCCACAGAAGAAGAAAGTATTAGTTATTCCTTTGGAAGTTTTAGCTCTCTTTCTAGACGTCAATGTATTTCTTTGCTCATTGCTAGTCATATCCCATAAATGACGACAAGCTTTTGGCAATGAAAGAGAAACGTACCTTACCTCTTAATTTTTATTTTTGGAAAGAAGCCACTTGATCTAGCTGACCTGCACAGTATTTAATGTTCACCAGCATTTTTTTTTTGACATGCAGTATTTTTGTGCTGCTTTTCTCTCTCCAGCAAGGCCCAGAGATTTGGAGCTGACCCTATAGTTTCCTATTTTTTTCTTAGCCTTTAATATTTGCAGTTATGAGTCAACCTGATACTTTTATTTATTTATTTTTTTTTTCCAAGTGACTGCTTGCTAGAGCTAATACCATTTTGGGATTGATTTGCAGCTTTGCAGAGTATAGCATTACAATGACGTCATTGTATTTTTCTGCAATGATCAGTTTTCTCCTCTGCTGCACCTTGTATAAAACAAACAAACAAACAAAAAAATAAGCACAAATGTCTTGGAAGAACAGCTAAGATAAACTTTATTTAAAAGCATTATGTTCTTAAATGCTAGATCAACAAAGTTTTTAATAAAATAAACTGTAGGAAGTTGATTTTATATAAACAAAAATCTTGGGGGGAAAAAAGTTTTCTCACAAAGAATTTTTCTCACAAAGACTCCTGTCACATTTAGGTCTATTTCTTTGCATTGTTGCATTTTCTGTACTACTAAATAAAACTAAGACTGGGATCTGTTTCTGGTTCTTGATGTTATAAATGGCTAAGTCCCAAAATAGGATTATAATCAAAGTTTACAATTTATTAAAGGAATAGAGGTAAGCAAACAGCGCTGGGTGTGCCGAGAGTCTGCTCCACCACAAGGCACACCAGTTACACCAAGTAGCTGATTTTTATGCTTCTAGGCTATATTCATTACTACTTCTAGAAAAAACAGGGTTATTATAATTAGTTCCCAGAATCCAAACCCTCCTACTGGAGCATGCGTATCAGTCTCTCTGGGGGTCTTTGGGGTCTCTCGTGGTGAAGGCTCATAGTCTTCCTCACAGGCTTTTTTTCTTGTCCTTCTCCTTTGTCCATCTTGGCTGTATGTCAGAGACTTGTGCGGTGTCCCCTCCAAGCTTTGTCTTTCAGTCGTCCTTCAGCTTTCCCCTTCTCCTTAATCTCTTGGCCAGATATCAGAGACTTGCATAGTGTCCCATGCAATAGTCATAATAGTTAGCAGTTATTCTGAAATCCCCCAGATATCAGAGACTTCAAGGAAAAGCCTACAAATATATTTCCCTTCAAGCTCTCTATTGACAAGAATTGTTAAAACATTTCTCACATTGAGGTCAAACAGCACAAACTTGCCACATCCATTTTTCTGAGCATTTGGCTCTAGTTTACTCTGAGCCCATGTTTATGCTGTCAAAGAAAAGAGAGACAGTCCAGCTCAAGTACTGGCCTCCTGCTGTCTGTGGTTTGTACCAGCAGCTTTCTCCAGGAGAAATCAGCATCTCTTGGCCTCAAAGCTGGATCTTGGTCCTGGACCACCACTTATTTATACGTAAGCACAGAGGCTTTTACAGATGTTCCCCTGACTCCAAAATGAGTGTTAAGCATTCACCTAGAAGAAATGCCAAGTCTGGAAAAGGAATTCCAGAAAGTCCGTCCTGTAGTCCTCTGTTGAGAGCTACCTTACTAGCAGTCCTGTGTTAAGAAAAACTTTTCAGTCTCATCTGTCTGTAACACAATCTTAACAACGAGTGGTAATTAGTAATTGAATTGTTTGCCTCCCAAGTGTTTCAGGTCATATAGTTTCTGAGCAGCCTTTAATTTTTATTTTCTATTTCCTTTTTTTTTTTTTTTTTTTTTTAATAAACCCATAAGAAAAACACAGCTGAGAATGACCCGTGGGAGGTTTTCTGAAGCAGTGTTATTCAACCTCCAATCAGCTGATCTGTGGTAGTCCATAAAGCTTCTTAAAGTAATCCAGAGAGTGACTTCCAAATCCGAAAACCCTTGCACATATGAGCCAGTGAAATACAAACACCTTTATTGGA
Source organism: Aythya fuligula (assembly GCF_009819795.1). Taxonomy (NCBI): domain Eukaryota; kingdom Metazoa; phylum Chordata; class Aves; order Anseriformes; family Anatidae; genus Aythya; species Aythya fuligula. The sequence continues at coordinate 33,467,006 of NC_045562.1, forward strand.
AAACAAAACAAAACATCATAATGTTCCATTAGAGAGCACGTTAGGAAGCAATTACATTTATTTACCTAAATACCTTTTCTTATAATAATTTTTCCACCCAAAGACAGGATCAACTGTAGCTCCACTGTCCTGTACGTGCTTGCCAAACATCCATCAATGGTGCTCAGCAGGTTCCTGTAACAATCTATTCCAGTTCTTTCTATCGATAACATTGCTTTTCCTCATAATTAACATATATCTGTACTGGTATATTTTTTATACTATGTAACTATGTATAAAAGCTTTTTGATTTTCCCATTCAATTGTTATAATAATTGTCCCTGTGATGCTCTGGTATCTTTGTTTGTGTGTACAAAAAAGCTATTTTCCATAAACAGAAGTAGAGGGAGAAAGGTGAATTACACGACAGTGTCCCTGAAAGTCTGCTTTTGCTTTCATCCTAGATGTTGTGTACCTTCCCACCAGCTAACTTCCAAACATATTGTGAGAAGCAACATCTTTAATGACAGCACTCCAAGGTTATTCCTTGCTGTTTAATAACCAGTAGGGAGCACAGTTAGAGTGAGTTTAATCTGGGTTAGAAATAACAGTTTGGAGGTAAAAAGTGTGTGGTGAATTTATAAGCAATTGCAGATACATTTTTCAGAGGCATCCTAGAAAAATAATGCCCTGCTTACTGCATCTGCTCATACTAAAATTCTCCCTTGACTGAGTGCAGCTACTTCAACATTGTCATTTTCAAGAATCAGATCTGGAATTCTAGGGTCATTTTGATGGAGAATTATTTTCAACTATTAGAATTAAGAGATTTCTCACTGAGTCTCCTGCTGCTCAACTAGTCATTGTTTTAAAAACAAGAAGTTATCCTGCAGTGATGGTATCAAACTTTTTGCTTCCTACGGTGCATTCAAAGGTCAGCTGCATGGAGAATACAGAAGTCTGTCTGACAGAATACAAAGAAAACTGCAACCTTATAAATCACCACAAAAGAGTTATCTCTGATGTCTTAAGAAAATGGGATTACTTTTTTGCTCAGATATGAGGATAAGGGAACAGATTATATTTCTGGACATCTTTGAGAAAAGAGAGTAAAGGTGCTGCAGAATTTACAGTCACATAAAGTAGTGTTGGTTTTGGCTGGAACTGCCAAGTGTGACAGGTTGAACTTTTTCTGCATGCCCCTTCATATTTAGAAAAATTATTTTCACCTGTGCTGTAATTCTAAGATTATTTTTGAGAAAAAGAACCCATAAAGCTTCACATTCTGGAATAAGAATGTTGACGACAGAGTATTTTCAAATACAGTAGTTCATATTTAGGAGGAAAATGCTTCTGTCATACAACTAAATATCCTATCATTTTCCCTCTGATCCTTTGCCTCTCTCCACTTCTTACAATTTATCTATCATGGAATCTACTGTCAAGAAAATATTATTATTTTTTACTTAATTGTATATCTTCATATATTTTTCCCAGCATAAATTATTAACCACATTACTATTTTTTGCAATAAGCAAAAATGTATTTTACAAAATAAAATCAGCATTATCTCAAATATGTTCCTGCAACTTAGCATTTCATATTGCTCACTGTTACAGAGAATCTTTTAAAAACATCACATGGAATACTTCAGACTTTATTATAAACAATATTTAAACCTTTAAAAATGAGGATGTTGAAAGCCTAAGAAATTAAAAGTATTTCTAGGTGATTAAACAGTGTGTACAGAAAATTAAATGCTTTGTCCTTTATTATGAGTGTCCTTGGAATTGCTAGATGCAGTTTGAAGAAGTATGAACACATACATATGAATATTCATTTTAATTTCTGATGCCCTCTTAGCCTTTTGAATCTTCCTTCTGCATGGTCACCCTATAAAATGCATTTTCAAAGAAGCCAGGAAATGATGGATCGTCTGCCCCTCAGTAGCAGATGAGGATTCATTTAGGATTTATACCTGTCTAGATGTTCTACCATTCCTCTCTGATGCATCTTACTTTTTCTGTTGCAGTGGGATTCAGGAATGCCTGAATTCTTAGCTTCAGAGAATTCAAAGCTGGAAGGAACGGTTAAAATACTCTAGACTGCCTTCCTTCATAACATGGCTGAGGAATTCTTGTATTTCATTTTTATTCTACTTGTTGGGTTTTGCCACACCTCTCTGTCTAATTAAAAAGACAGTATTTGATATCATCTTAAAATGTAGTCATATGCAAACTGTGATTTGTTGCACAAAACTTATTCAGTTATTGCAGACAATTTTATTCCCCACAGTAAATAGGGAAATGAAAAGTTGATAGTGGAAACACAAAGTTTACTATTTGAACCTTTGTTTATTGGGAGCAACACAGTAAGTGCTCTTGGTTTACAAGCAATTCAATTTTTAATGATTTCTTTAGAGATATTGTCTGTATTTGCTGAGAAGGTTCTTAAAGAATTCTCCTTTCAACTTTTCTTGGATTTTCCTTTATTTCTAATGGTGTGGTAGTTTTAAACAGACAACCCAACAAGCAAAAACACAAACACCCCAAAACAAAATAAATAAACTACCAAAAACCACAACAACACCCCAAAGCCTTCCCTCTAAACCTCATTCGATATCTTTATACACTGTTTCATACTCTTTTCAAATCTGAATTTATCTTACTCCTTATTTGACTGGCTAATCCAGATTCCTTTGTCCCTCATTTTTGACAGACTGGTGAAAGAAAATACATTCTTCACAGTGTTTTCAGCTGGTGACTAACATATTTTTTCATACCTAGTCTGAACATGAGTGGTGATTGGTGATAAGGCAATAACTTTGTTAAGTCTGTTATTTGTTTCCCCAGTTTCTTTGGAATTAATGTCACCAATCCCTTTCAACCGAGAGAAATGATACCTTTTATAGAGAATATTGTGTATGTAACATCTATGTATATGACCTCTGTATATGTAGCATGCACGTACTTCTCTAAGCAGCTGAGATTTTCTCACGTTTTAAGGCTTTCAGCTGGTTTACTCCAGCTTCTCTCAATATGAAAAAATCACTTTCTAGTGTTCTGTTTATTAAACTAAAAATATTGACCTTCTCTGGCCTTAAGGTAGATTTTTCAAGTGTCTAATGATCCTTTAATTCACTTCTGAATCCTTTTAGTTTTTTTGCTATGTTTTTAAAAATGGAAATGTCAGGCTAAAAAGAGTGATCTAGAATTGGTGGCATCAGTATGAATATGGAAATAATGCAAGGCAGCTACTTCTTTCTAATATTCCTTTAATTTTTAGAGGATCAATTCAGTTCATTTATCATCAGCTTTGTACTGGAAGTTGACAGTTTCTTACCCACCTGAAGTTTTAGAATCACTTTTCTCATTTGACATCCTATAAATGTGACCTGCATTCCCTGTTCCTAGATTTATGACTTTGCATTTGTTTTTATTAAAATTTATCTTGTTCAAATGAAGCCACCTAACCAATTGAATCAGATCATTCTATAGAACATTTGCCTTATTACTTGCCAGTCCACCAGTTTTTGCGTGCTCTGCAAGTTTTGCTGGCAATCACTTTGTATTTTCTTCCAGATCATTGAAATTTGATCTGAGGATTGGTACTGGGGACTTAAGACATAGATACTGGCTAACCCATATTATAAATGCTGTAATTAGATAGACATTTCTCATTTATAGCAGAAGACAAGTGTATAATATATTTACAACATTTATAACTAATTATTTTTTTAAAGAAACTTTAATAATCTGTATATGATTTAAGTTATTGTATTTAAACTATCCACCCCTCACCCCAAGAATGTGACAGATATGTGGAAAAAAGCCAAGCGCCTTAAAGTCATGTAAGTCTATCAACCAATTTCTTTCTTCCATGAAAAACTCTAAAGTTTGCAGCAATAGTGCTCAAGGTACAATCCTCCATTTCCATAAAATCAATTAAACTTTTGGGGAAGATAAGAAAGCCACATTTCACAATCCTTTTTTTCTTAAATGAAGGATACAAGCTCCGAAAAGTTATTTATATTTTAAAATAGCAATTCGTTCTAAGCTTGCAGGAGATCACTGCATTTCGATGTCCTCCTGGATCATGAAGAATGAAATCTGAAGCTAGAAAATGTTGTCAGTGTTTTGGTTATGACACCGGTGGCACTTCTCTCCTTGATCTGTTCCTATTGAAGGAGCTCCAAAACAGAGAAAGCTGATTTAAATCAGAGCTGCTATAGTCCTTTTTCCCTCCCATTGCAGAGCTGCTATCAATATCAATGTTGATCTGCATATTTAATAAGCATACTTGTGGACTTAAACTGGCTCAAAACTATGAGGATGGTGATGTAGGATACGTGTCCAGCTCAGCTGTGCAGGAGTGTGAGAACATGGGCTGAATTGAGGTCAGCATCAGAATAAACTGGGTTTAGAAGCCTGCATAAATTTTCTTAGGTCTCTGTTTTGTAAATTCTGAAGTAATGTGATTTTCCAGTTCTTACATTAGACCCTGGTTAATCTCAAAAACAGATGGAGAAGACCTAGTTTTGTTTTGCACTTGCAACTTTTTCTTTCAAGCAACTTTTGCTTTCAGTAATCTTTGGTGGCTAATACAATGACTGGTTCCTGTTCTTTAGACTCAGAAAATACAGGAAGTTACATTCCCTGAACCATTTAATATCTACTGATTTAAAGTCTTGTTAGTTTGCTGGCTGCACTGATTCTTCTTTGTAAACAGAAGTTTGTAAATCAGCCAGACCTGGGAAAAAAGAATTTTGCAGTTAATTAGAAAAGTAATGTTTCATAAAGCTCCTCAACTGTTTACCTAGAAGGAGGTTTACCCTTGCCTACTTATTTTTTTTTTTTCCTTCTCCTTAAAGCCTGCCAGTTAACTGAAGTAACATTCATATAGTAAACTTATTGACCAGGTTACATATAATATTACAAAATTATAGAGGAGCATCTTGTTTGTATGTACAAAATTGTTTCTTTCTAATTGTTTGCCTTTTATTACCTGAAAAACTGCTGAAGGGCTTCCGCAATATATAGGGATAATTACACTTTCTTGTTAGAACTAGTGATTGGGATATTCATCACTCATCTGACGTTTTCTGAATATAAATGGCTAGTGCTCACAAAATAGTTCAAATGTATAAGCAGCTGGAAGGAGAATAGATAAGTCATTCTGTATCACACTGCACATTAATATGGAGGAGCTGTTTTGATAATTCATTTTTTATTTGTAATTAACAAAGCTATGCTACTTGAATAAACATAAAACAAATTATTACGCAGAGAGGTGTGATATATCACTTGGCCATTTACAATATGAAATGATGTGCATTCACAGAGAATTCTTTCTGCAGGGAAACGATTTGAAATTAAGTACACAACATGGTTTTCCATAGGTATATATACACTATAAGAAGTGTTTCAATTTGATTAAGCAGTTTATAGATGCTGTGGGCCCAAAATTGTATGTCTGTACACAATACTTCAAGCTGTAACACATAGGCAAATGTCCCATCAGTAATTTCCAGTGCTCCATCTCTTTAGAAATCTATATTCATTGGCACTGCAAACAAAGGCATTTACTTCATTTCTGTTCTTGCAGCTGCACCACGAGTCACCTCTAGTCAGCTTCCTATCTCAATACTTTCCTGAAATTTCTTTCAGCTAGCCAAATCTTGGAGTTGCTCGCAATGTCTTCCACTTTTTTCTCCTTTATTTTCTTTATGCCCTTCACACTGCTAATGTAGGTCTTCTCTTTGAAAATATATCTTTTGTAGTGTTTGGTGAAACTTTCTTGCAATTTTCTGTGCACTTCTTTACTTAATTCCACAACTCTTTCAGCACATTGTCTTTTTGTACTGCAAGATTGCTGGGGACTTTGTCAATCCCTGAAGAGCTTTTCCTCTGCACTGCATTCTCTGCATTTCTATATTGTTGACTTATTTTTGACCCATCCCCTGCAACAACTGATGCTGTTTTTCATCACCTGAATGCATCCTCCTCCAGAACATCTCTATTGCCCGTCATACTCTTTCAATCCTTTTACTGTCTCTCTGACTAAATTACATTGTTTCCATCATTATCTTTTCTATGTGCTATATTTGAGTTTCTTCCACAGCTTACTTTTGTTGTATATACTTTTACCTCTATTTACCTCATCAATACTCTCTAAGCCTCTAATAAAAACCAGATTTGACAAGCACTATTTTTTGTGCCTCTCCAATGGCTGACAAGATCATATCCTTGTTGAGTCAAACTATTCAGGAAACTGCTGCTTTTTGCATCAAAATCTGGTATAAAATTATTTTTTTCATGAAAATAATTAATTCAAAATGTTTAGGGAAGAGGCAGTTGAAGATAGCTGCGCTTTCTTCCTTTTCCCTCATTTAATGTTGCTTGTCTTTGATTGTAAGTGCTTTGAATTTGGGATTGCATCTGTACACAAGTTTGGAAAGTGACTAGCCCAGGATGCAGATAATTTTTAGAATGGATTCTTTTGAGTTATGAAGAACAAACCCGTCATCATTGCACAATATTTAAAATATTACTCTTCTTACTGTGTTTGGTACATACAGCCAAATAATTGCTAGGCTGTCTTCTCCAAAACAGTTCATTGTGATGGTGATTTTTATTAAATACTTGAAAACTCATGTGATTTCTCCAATTTAGAATCCAAATAGGCATCATTAAGCCAACAAGCTCTGAAAGTGTAAATATCACTCAGCACCTCTAACTTAATAAGCAGAAGACAATTCAGATTTTGAACATTGATAGTTTTCTCATCTGGGAACTGGAGAAAGGAAAGGATGTGGCCCCCAGAAGATTTCAAAATCTTGAAGTCAACAGATGAATGAAAAGTCTCCCTTATAGCATCTTGAGTGAAGTGTTGGTGGGGGAAGAAGCCACAAGCTTTGAAAAACCTACCAAAAAAAACAGATTAAGGATAAACGTCTTGGGGAAGGTTTTGGATGATACAAATTATGGTAGAACAGATGAAAATTTACCACTTTTCCATCACCTTTGACTATTAAGTAAGTATTAACTTATATTCACATGGAAAGGGGCAGCCCAGGTATATCTTGAACATATCAATCTACTTTATTTATGCAGTGAAAAGATGTGTTAAACTTTCTTGTAGTAGCTTGGAGAAGCATGCACCACCATACAGAGCAATACAAACATGGCTTTTGTTGGGTGCAATGAGGGCTAGCAGCTCCCAAAGAAAGGGAGCTGGGGGCCTGCTCTGGGCCCACCAGCTAGTCTCATCCCTTCACCACTGCACCCTTCACCACAGTCCCCAGGGGCAGTCAGGGCCAGCCTGGGATGGCAGGACCATGTGTATGGGGTACACCCGAAGATGCTCCAGAAAGCCCACCTGTGTGTTGGTGTCGGGTCTGGATCTGTGGGTCTGTAGTGGGCCACATGCCTGAGAGGGAGTCTTCCCCCAGGGCTGGGCCTCAGGCTTATAAGGTACTATGGCAGTGGCAGAAGCACATGTATCATCTGCTGAGTGCCCAGGAGGAAAGGGAGAATTTTGGTGTCATTCATTTCAAATCTAGAAATTCTGGGACACTGACTGCATTGATACATTTCTTTTTGAAGAAAATAAATGTGTTCTCTGTTCTACAAAACCTCTCTCCGTTATTTTTTTTCCTGCTCATGTACTGCCATTCTTCGGTCTGGTCCTGTGCTGTCTGTGCCAAAGGAACAGTCCTTTGCAGCCCTTTTGTACTGTTCCAATAGGAACTGGCTTGGTTGCAGAAGACCTTTAGGATGTTTTCACCTAGTGCTAGAGTAGTTCAGGCAAGGTGAATGTACCCCTTCTTTGTTAGGGTGGTGTTATAGTCTGTGGCAAAATGAGGCTCAGAATTTAGATGGAAGAGGAACTTTCCAAAATATTGTAATTGCTACTGACATTCACCTTTGCTGTAATTCACCTATGAATGTGTGTTTAAAATGAAAGTCTATTAAGCTTTTCTTCATTAATTTTACCTACATGAGCATTACAAAATGCACTAATATAGTGATCCTTGTTAGAACAGAGACCTGAACTGTGTTCTCTAGATAAGACAGGGATTGCTTTACTTCATATCTGTAAGCTACCAACCGTGTTGTGGATGGGGTAGAATACTAAATAGCAGTAACTTGTTAAAAATATAATTACAAGTATTTGACTACATTCATCCATGGCATAATGGGGCAGCCGTATTATTAGGCTGTCCTTAGGAAATTGAATTACTCTGATGATAATAAATGGAAATGACTGTTATTTAAATGGAAGACTATTTGTATAAAATAGGCCAATGGTAAGTGACCAGCTGTTAAGTAGGTGTGAAATCTAACCTCATAGTTCTGGGTCAAGGATGGATGGGTTCTTGCCAAAGATTTTCATATTACAGCGCTTAACCTGTATATAAGGATTCTAAAGTCAGAAGAGGTTTGAAGATCTGAAAACTGCAGCTCAACTTATAATTTTCCTCTTTCATATTTTTTATTTAAGAACAAATTAATGATTTTTATTGAACAAAATTAAAAATTTCTCTTAAATGGAATTAAAACATAAGAAGTTAGTTCATATAGCTTCACTTCTGAAGGGAAATATTGTCAACTTGTGGCATTCCAGAGATAAATTTTCATAATTTTATATCAGAGGCTTAGAGATAATTTAGTGTGAAATAAATAATTTAAAATTATCAGCGTCTTAATAATATATATTTACTTCATCAATAGAAATGCAATGGGTCCATGTCTTCCCAGAAACTTTCCGTGCCTTATTGCAGCTGGGGCTCAACTCAGACTCCTGTGAGTGCTTCTTGTATTTTGGAAAATGCCAACTCATGACAATGAAGTGTTTGGAATTGAAAGACCAAAAAGAAATTTTCAGCAAGATTCTTGGCTAGAAGAAAAGTTCTACAAGGCACTTGAAACACCACTTACTGTAATGTACAACCGTGCATTTCCTGACAAAGCTGTCAAACGTTATAAGGCTTATATCTACCTGTCTCCACAGTACACTGTAGAGCAAGAAGGTGAGAAGTCTTTCCTTTCACATGTAATTTTTAAAACAGGAGGAAATTCAGCACTTCACTGTTTGCCCACTGTTGCTTCTTTTGGCATGATTCCACATTTTTATGAGATTTAACATAGGTATTTTTCTATGTTAGTTAAGAGATGTATGCAGATGGTGAGCTTCTTTATAATCTTCTCAAAGTGTGAGCATAGTATAAACTGGTTTATAAGTAATATACATTAGAAAAAGTGCATAGTGGAAAAAATCTTGAGAAGACCTCAATTGTGAAGAGGATTTTTTTGTTTCTCACCAAAACAAAGAAAAACCAAAACTTTCTGCAGAAAGCAGGTGATTTAGAGATAAAATATTATAACAGCCAGTTTCTGTCAAAATAGTATATTTTCAGCCAATATTTTTATATGCATTTTCTCATATTTTTATATATATTTCTGTTGAATATGACGATATAGAATATGAATATTCTATTGAAGAAGAAAACCCCTATAATAAAGGGAATGTGTAGAAATATTTCCAGCATTTTCAGATCTAGCCAGCTGATAAGTTTAAAAAGTGCCACTGGTTCTACTTGAGCTAAAACAAAACTCATATAGGGCTAAAAAGGGCTGTTCTGAAGGAGAGTATCTGTACATCTGATTTTTCCTTTTACGTAGAGCAAATGTTCAAGCTATTCACCATTGAGGAAACTGTTTGCTTTTTGGCAAAAATGCCTTCAAGTTTTACTCCTTTGGTCTTGACAAGTATTCATTTAGAGATAAAAGAGATGAAACCACTAAATACTGCAAGATATAAACCAAATCCAGCTTCCTGTCATCTGTAACCTTTAGACTTTTATCTGTGTTCTGTACAGGTGGCCTAAGTTCCACAATACAATGCAATCTGGCAAGTTCTCAGGGAAAAACAAAATCTCCTTTGCATCTTGATAAAAATGTTGAGAAAGTCTACCTGGCAGTGCTGAAGCCCTAAAGACTGTTTTTACATTCAGATTTGTTATTTACTGCTTTTTTTTTGTTTTTTCTTCTTTTTTTTTTTTTTTCTTTTTCTTCTTTTTTTTGTTTGTTTGTAAGTTTCTGTCAAGGTAGAATGTACCTACCTTTGGCAGATTACACTTCGAGTGCTCTGAATCAAACAGTTTCTCCATAAATATCTGTCTAGATATTTAGATAGATAACTGAAACTAAATTTATTTACTTAAATTTGGATATTTAAACATTTTAGAGTCAAACCACAACTAATAAGGAAAAGTGGAAGAGACTGCTATATGTAGGTGAATATGTCAGTGAATGCTTTGTAAAAAGGTGACATGGTGGCATGTACTGACTCATTTCATTGGCTTAAGTGGAAGTCCAGCAAAGAGATTTTGGTGAATACCTGCTATTGTATTGAATTGTACGTGGTTAACTAGTTCTCTTGAGGCATGAGAGGAAATAAGAGTGTTTCTGCAGAGAGAAAAGGTGGTCTAGGGCAGAGTTGTTTCTAAAAGAAGAATCTCTGAACAACAAAGAAAGGGAAGAAAGTCGTCTGAAATTTCTATGTTCATGAACACATACTTCCAGTTTTGATACCCTGTTCCTTGACTTAGTAACACAAACATAGCTTAAATTATCTCCTTTACTGTGTGTCTTTTTGTATTGGTAGAACTGCAGAATGGACAGTATCAGCTCTTCTCTGCCTCAGTTAGAATTCTGTTTCTCTAGTAGATAAGGGGCCAGCCAGCTGAGAGGTTTCAGTCTCACCCCTGAAGAGTGCCTTATGAAACCATGAATTGCCAAAGTGAGAAGAGTTATTGGATTGCATCTCTTTCAATATTTTGTTAATTTGGGAGCCTTTTTTTTCTGGAATACAAGGACAGGATAGAAACAAACAGGATAGCGTGACCATAACTGTATTAGCACACAGTGGTAACCTTTCATGTGCAGCATGAAAACCCTGTTTACACATGTAGGGATAGTCTTGAACTGCTACTGAAGTGAACTCACTAAAGGTTCAGGGACTTCTAGTATAAGACATCCTGAGTGTATTTGCTCGCCTAAGTGACTATTTCAGAAGTTTTGGTGCACTTATTTATCAGAAAAGGGATGGCACAGGGTGTGTGAGTAGTCCCATTTTCTTTGCTCTGTTTATAAAACTGCCCAAATTCCATTAAATGAACTTTTCCCTTAAATAACCGGTCTCATAACTTACAGTAACCTTCAGTACTCACCTTTTTTATATACTTGTGAAATTGGATCTGCTGAGCCTTCCATGATATAATCAGAAATATATAATGCATTAGCATTGTACTTGTTTAACTGCATAAGTACAGGCAAGCAGAATTATTCATTTCAAATCTTGGTATCTGCAGTCTTTCAGAGTACTCTCCTCCCCATTAAGTATTTCTAAAGACACTGTTGTTTTTTCCTAAATGTAAGTGGCAGAGAAAACTGTCCCAGGCATGTAATTTCAGTAGTATCTTCTTCCCTTATGACTCATAACTGCTGAAATCAACACAACTTGGGATCTGCTCAGGAACTTCAGTACCTCTTTAATGTTTTCAAATAGTAACATCTGTGCATGTTTATGACTTCATGCTTTGCCTTAGAGTTAGTCTTAGCCAATGTTTCTGGCTGTTAAATGGTCGTACTTTTCGAAAGTAAGGTCCCTGTGCATTGTAAGTAAGAGAGTTATCATTATTGAATATTTCTTTGAGCAGAACAGCAGAAATGCTGCAAAATCAGGCCAACTTTTGTCAAAACCTTGCAGATTTGTTTAGAACTTGCACCATGTATTCTGAGGTAACTTTTTTTTTCTTTTTTTTTTTTTTTTTTTTCTTCCCCCCTTTCTTCCTTCATTTAGAGACGTTAATGACTCTGGTTTTGAACACCTCTGGGTCTTGCAGACCCACCTATTTCAGCCTGCCATCCACCAGAGTGGCTGGCTGAGGGTAGAAGAGAGAGGTGAAGAAAAGGGTTGGCTTGAAATTAGGTAATGAGAAAGAGATAGCGGATTCAGTGAATGATAGTGACCTAAAATACTCCTCGTTTAGGAGGTGGCTGGGAGGGAATCTCTGCCAGAGGAAGCCTGCAACCATTCTTGCTTGTTTTTATACAACTGTATATTAGTACAGAGGCAATATAAAATAAATATATTAAAAGACAATTACACATAGTCTTGATGGAACTTTTGTCATCGCCTGCCACTGTATCCTGTGCATTAGTATCAGCATGGTTGATCTTTCAACAAACAATACAATGAAGACGTTTTCAGACAGGAAAACTGCAGACATGAATCTGCAGTCTGGCAGGACTGCTGTTTTTGGTATTCTAGACAAAGGGCAATTATACTGCATCGGTTTCTGGAATCCTATCAAGGTAATTATCTGTGTCTGACTGTACTCCATCACTATCTTGCTCTAAATCTTTATATAGTGTATTCAAAGTTTTGTGGCATCTAGGTATAGCAAATAAATGAGCTATCTTTCATAGCTCAAAGTGCTAATAAAACTGTGAAGTATGAAATGAAAGTGCCAAAACGTGAGAAAGATGTTGCAAACTTGCATGCAAAGAGGAAAGACTATATCAGCTGGAAAGGCCATTAGATTAACACTAATATTAAGTCTTATAAAAGATGTGTACCTGGCATTCAGAACAGTAGCATTGCATGCTAGGCAAGTTGAAAGATGTGCTGTAAACCTTTTCTGTGTACTTGATGATACATAAAGAAATCTTGAAAGCTTTATGCCAAAGAGAGAATTTTTCTGCTTGGTTTCTACATTTGAAATTCATATTTTCCATGGAAAATTCTCTGTTGATTGAGGAGCTAATGATATGTTAATAATCAGAAGATCAAAGAGACGGAACGCTGTACAACTCAGAAAAGGTGGGGTTTAGGGTCATTCCAAGACAAACACTACAGTGTTTGTAAAAATGCATAAACTTATTGAACACAAAACTAGGGAAATACAGAGAACTCCAGAAATATGGAGCCAACCTAAGTCCCCCTGTGGATTATGTGAATTTACTTACAGCATTGAAAGTGAAAAATATGTTATACCTGTCTGAAATCAATGTATACACATTGTAAATGCAAAAGAATGATCTATGAAATCAAAATGATATATTAAGAAGTACAAAATATCAGGGGGAACTTATAATTCTAACTAGGTACACATCAAGATACCAGCACTGTTCCTGGGGGTTTGGCACTCCACCTACTGGAGATTCATCATTTGGTGGTAATTTTTTTCTGTCTGATACTTCAGCGTGGGAAGACTGCATGGGCATGTTGCCGGGCTAACAGGAGCGAGCTGTTACTGGGTGGAAATTGCATGTGCTGCATTGCATCTGCTGCAATGAATTGAGAGGAGCTCACAGGATCTGTTGGAGTTGACTGATTTCTGGACTAGTCTGATTTTTTCTGCCTATATTTTCTATTTTCAAATTACAGCTCATGCTTGTCGTATTCCAATTTGCTTTTCTGGAATTAAGGGACCTAATTTGTTTCTTTCACACTTTTGTATCTCTCTGAAAAGTATGGATGTTTGCAAGAGAGAGACTTAAATAATGATCAGTTTGCCAGTGTGTTGAACCGGTCTGGTGGGGCTTGGAAGAATGAGCATTCTCAGTTCTACTTTGCCCGTAATGCACTGTGTTGTGATTACATGGGTACTAAAAGGAACAGTTTCCAAATTCCTCTGCTTTTAAGAGAACAGAGTACAAAATGGAAAGCAGCACACACACACACACACACACACACACAAATAATTAAAAAAGAAAAAGAGTATGTTAATTTGGGGAAGTAAATACTGAGGGAACAATTTTACTTTTTTAAGGAAAACTTGTGGAGGGAGAGGACACATGAGGGAAAAAGAAACGGTACTTATATAGAGTATGTATTTGAAGTCTATTGAAAGCTATTGCTATCTTTGGCTCTTCTAAAACAATTGCTCTATGTGTACATTTCTAAAAAGATCTTTTTTAAAGCAATTTTTGTGCTTAAAAATGTTTTAGTTTTCACCGTGGTTGTGAATATAAAACAGAGATGTGTGGAGTGTGTGGTCCACTTGCATAATTGTTTGGAGTCCAAAATTAATTGCAGAGCGACATTGGAGAGAACGTCTGTTTGCAGTATGTGCATATGTTTGTAGTTTCCCTGAGAAATTTCTCATACTCTTCTTTACTGAAAACAAAAACAAAAACAATAACAAAAACGTAATGACTTGGTGTCTCTCTTGGGTTTCTTGGGCTAGCTGTGCTTATACATATACAAATTAATATATTCTAACTCTTTTTTAATATTACTTCCCTTTTTCATAGAGAGAATAAGTATAACTGAGTTGTTGTCTGGGATTGACACAGTGAGTAGAGCTTTGAAGAATGAGAAAAAGGAGAAATTTTCATCTCTCAGGTAAGATATGAGAGAGGTAAACTATTACTTGTTTTCCCTCTCAAAGGCAAATAAAGAAGTTCACGTTCTCTTTTTACAGACTATATATTATACTTGCTGTAAATTTCATACTGCAAATTCTTTGAGAAATTACAGAAATTTGTTTTCTGAAGGTTCCAGGAAAAATGTTCTGTAGTTCTGTTTGATTTCTTGTTTATTTTTATGGAGTTCTGTAGTGCCTCTTGAATAGATAGATTAGTCCCAAGATCTGACTGAAAAATGCAGGAGAAGCTATTTTTCTGATGATATACTTGAAAGGGTTGTGGAGCATTGGAATAAGCTGCCCTGAGATGTGGTTAGGTCACCATCCCTGGAGGTCTTAAAAAAATGTGTAGATGTAGAACTTAGTAGCATGGTTTAGTGGTAGTCTTGTTAGTGCTGGACTAGTTAATCTTAGAGGTCTTTTCCAACCTGAATGATTCTGGCCCAGTTCATGAGTGGTGACCTTGGACAGAATGGTGATCTTCTTTACCACAGGCCCAGTTCTGCTCCTCAGAGTGAACTTTTCTCTTCATTCTGTTCTGATCAGTATGGCCTAATCATTCCATGGCACATTTCTCCCTTATGGCAGTATCACCTCTTGTGAACAGACACAGACCTGGGCTGTGCAGCTCCTAACTGAATAAGCGTTTACTCGTGGCTGCAGCCCATGTGTGTGAACACATGCCCACCCGGTAACATGAGTAATGAAGCCCACTATGGATATTTATTTGCCTTCTTGGAAGACACTTTGCAAGTTAAATCTTACCAAAAGTTGCTTTATGCTTTTGGTAATTTTGAAGATTCCTCAAACATCCTTATTATCATTTTAAACACCTTTCTAATAATAATACCTCAAAACTGTTGACAATACCTTCCTTTTATCATCTGAATCCTAGCACTTTAAGGAACACTCCTGGTGGAAGATTTTCAATTTCAATTTGAGATTGAAATATTGGTAGGAGAATATAGAGATCTAACTGTGTAGTCTTACAGACTTGTTTTATCTATTTCACAGGGTAATTATATTTGCCTTGGAATGAGCACAATGAATATGGCTGCTCACAGGAAACGTTTCAGCTCTATCAGTGAGCTTTGGCTGCTTGTTTCCACATATCCTCAAAGGGAGACAAAATTGCAGTTTGTGAAACACTTTTCATTTGCTCCTGCTTCCCAAAAGAACAAACCTTAACATAATTACTAAATTTTTTATCTGATGATTTTGCAGGGTTTCCACTATTTAGTATCCCCTTTGCTCCTCCCACTTCTTGTGTGCATTTAGATAGAAAGTAGAAGTGGAATCATAAAACTTAAAAATATCACTAAAAGGCCACTAAGCAGAAAAAGCAGGGGGAGGATGGTCATGAGCAAATGGATGTTGTATTGAGGTCTCTAATCCTGAATATTTTTGACTACTTTGAGTTTACTGGCATCTTTGTGACAACAGATTGCAGACAACCCTGCTTTATTTGAAATTTTTTCTGTATGCCTGTTACATTCTCCTATTCTTGTGGTTGTATTTGCACCTTCTAATGTGTTTTCTAAGTGAAAATAGTAACATTACCTGGCTACTTGAAGGGCACACATTACAATTGTATATATTTATTTAAGTGTAGAGACCTGGCTGGAAATAAAACTGGTACTGTCCCACCTTAATAAGTAGTGCATGAACATGAACCCTTAACTAAAAATTGATGGAAAAACCTGTTTGGAATTTCTCTTTTGCCTTCTCTTACATAAGGCTCTTATGATTCTTCAGAATAGCAGGAAAGCTCATTTAGTCTTCCCAAGTCCTTGTGAATTTATTTATGGTTCCAGTGGTGGTACTCCCAAGAAAATTAAATTATAGCTGTACTTCTGATTTCATCTTATATTACTTTCAGTGTAATCTCTTTTCAGCCTAAGTATCTCAAGTAACCACCTTTTCCTTCATATTTAAAATTCAGAAACAATTTAAGATCAGCTTTCTGATCACTCCTGGAGTGTATTATAAAGGAACATGAAGGTTTTAAAACTAAGGTGTATAATCTGGATTTTATTTTTGGAAAGTGTAATGTAGCTCAGTGATAAAGCAGAATTAGGTGCTATGCTTCCAAATGATAACAGTTTCCTTGGTGGCTGTTACAAGATATTGGGATAAGCAAAAGGCTAAGGATAAAAACCTTTAACACTGATGAAGTCTTATAAACCTCAAGAAGTAGCTTTCTATACATATTGGATCCTGTATCTTGATATTATGAACACAAATTTGGCTATTAAATAAATAAAAAGAAAAATACAATTTTGTATGATAGCATACCTAAATACCAAACTCAATTACATACATTGTATGTTGTGATAGTGATTTTCTTTCTATGAGTTTCCTATTCATCTTTCACAAATACCTGGATTCCTGGTTGCACAGCAGGTCTGGAAAAAACATGCTCAAGTTTTAAAAGCACTTGGTGTTGCTATCATCTGTGGCAGTTCCTGATAGGCTCATTTGCAAACCAGAGCTGAAAATGAGATGTGTTTATCCCATGGAGGCTCTTGTGGCTGTTTGTAATTTCAGAACAGTTCTAGAAACCGGCCATGGAAACAAACTTGCTTCCCAGTGTGAGCAAGTTTTCAGTGCCCAGCATTATGCAAAACTAACTATAGTTAAGCAGCTAGGTTAAAACATTTTAGAGAAACACATTTATGTTAACATATTTATATATTTAATGAAGCCCATAAGCACAATCTCCCTGACTAAATATACATGTAATTCAGCAAACAAATGAACACTGAGTAGTTTTCAGTAACTGATTTTTCTAGTGGAATATACTTTTTTATTTCTGAAATTATTCAGTGTGACAGCTACATACAACATTGTTTTAATGGTAAGATAAACAAAACATCTGGAACTGCTGGAATTATTCTGCAGAGCAGCCTGTGAACAGATGAGCAGACAGATTGGCATTACTATGAAGAGGCAGAGGCCAGAGGAGCCTGCTCCCAACCATTCAAAAGAGAAGGAAGCTTCACAGAAGTCACTCCTGTCTCACTGATGCCTGTTAAAGTAACATCTACAGTATATCTGTAGGCAATGCTGCTTGCCCAGACTTTACCAATACAGATAAATTTGTGTTTTACAGTTCTACTATAGAAAATATTTGTTTACTTTCATTCTTTGACTTTCATAGTCACAATACCATGTGACAGCTAATTGCAATCACAATGACAGAAGTCAGTCTGTGAAGAACTAGAATGAAGCTATCTATTTATTTTCTATTATTACAAGGTAGTTTTTAGATTATAATGACTTTTAAGTACATCTTAAAAGGACAGCTATTTTGGAAATTAAACACTCCTCAATTAGCAGGTTCCCAACCCAAAAGCTACTGTTTATTCGAATGGTTCACTTAGACTTTCAAGTGTTTTAAAACATATTTCAAAGTGATATTTTACACAATATGAAGGTTTAGTTTGCAATGTGATCTTCTAGAAATAGAGACAAGATTGTTATTTTATTTTTTTTTAAAGCAGATCCTTGGATTCACCCAGTGCTTCTCCTAGACCATGCGATATTCCTGGGTTTCAGATCACACACAAAGGTAAAGAGGTGTAAATCCCATTGTGGTGCAGAGAGTAGATAATCTATGTATATTAGGAGTATTAGGAAAAAAAAATTACCTTTTAGGTCGGTTGTTTTCTTTGTTTTTGAGAGAGGTATTTTCAAAGAACAATCCTCATAATTATTTTTTTTCTAATGTTCTGCAAAACTTGAAAATGTTTAGAATGATGCTAGACCAATTTAGATTTTTTTTTTTTTTGTAACTTTCAGATTTTATTTGTAAATCCAAGTATCTCAGGGACAATACTCTGTATTTATCTCCTAACCCTTTCCCAGTGAACAGGGTTTACTAGTTTATGTGAAACCTTTGTGCTCTAGCCTTCAAAGCCAAAGTGAAAGGTGTCTTACTGTGTTTTGCTGTGTGCCATTACACATATTTCTTTGTACACATGACCATGTACTAAGAACTTGTATGACTGACTGTACTGCTATGAAGTCCCATTCTTGAGCAATTCTGGCATGCATGAACTCTCTTCCAAACCTCACTTGGATACTCAGATATCTTATCACTGTCAATCCGAACAGTCAAATGGCCTGGCCACAGTCAGTTCCCCAGGGACATAGATACTGGCTTGAATCTTGACTGATGTTGTGCTGGGTCTATCTGTGATGGAGTTAACTTTCCCTGCAGCAGCCCACACAGTGCTGTGCTCTGCACTCGTAGATGTTTTTTCCAGTGTATTGCATGTGGCACTAGTGGGGCTCTGTGATCCTGAAGCCTAACGTGCTTCTGTCTGCTTCAGCCTTGGTTCTTGATCTTGACTTTTGGATCTTTGTCCTTCTATCCTACCCTCTGTCCCAGCTGTTTCCTGCTGCCAAACAGCCTGCCTAATAATACTGCAGCAGCCTTCTTTGTTTTGATCCATCCCACTTTGCAGGATGGATCTTCTGACCCTCATCTGGGCCTTGCCTTTGCCACTGACTGCTTGAATCCTGACTTCTGCTTCTATTAGCTTATCACTAGCCTGAGCTGCTGTAGTAGAAGGGCCAGCTGAAAGACTGAACTATTCCTCCGTGCAAACTCACTAAAAATAATGTGATGGCAAGAGATTTACAGTTAAAGTTTCTGGTGCAAAATTGGAGACATAATACTTTTGAGACCTAAAGAACTTAATCAGTTTCAAAGGGCACTGAGAATCAGGTAAAAAGATTTGACTTGTGAAAATAAGACGCTCATTTGACCTGAATTTTCCTTGATAAACAGAAACAATAACAAAAATAAGTTTGCCATAAATGCCTCTTAGGGCTTTCACAGACTTAACTGGGCTCTGAATCATATTAGTCACCAAACATTTTCTTAATCTACTGCACTTAAAAGTCCCCAGGCAGTCTGTTGCTAGCAGCAAAATGATCTGTCTGCTCTGATCTTCCCCTTTTCTCTACACTCTAGAGACTTAGTACAAGGAAATGCAAGGCTATGATAAAAACAATGGATTCTGAAACAATCAGGTATTGAGAATGATTTAATATCCATGCCTTCTGTTTAGGGCTTTTACACATTTCAACATCTAAATTTTCATGCAAGCAGACAAAAAAGAGATGATTTAAGGTACTATCAATAGGATACTGCTGTCTCAATGAACCTGAATGTTAATAGTATATCCACAATGTGTTTACCGATATTGTTAAAAATGGCAAAGAAAGGCTCTGAAAAGCTTTACCTGTTTGCTCTTTAGGATTAAATTGCAGTATGGCCACTTGCCTTAAACTCACTCAGCAGCAACCTATGGTTGTCCACTTCCCCGGGTCAGATTGGGCAGAGAGTAGGTCTCAATTATGGTTTGTGTTTTGCTCCTCCCTCTGTTACAAGGAGGAAGCAATCTGTAACTGTCCATTCCGCACAGGATTACTTTTCCATCCTAGCTGGCCCAGATCTGCTGGTCAGCAAGACTGGATATCCTGCTCCAACCATTCCTGCTGTGCACATCTACTCTCTGATGAAGAATAGAAACCTTTGTGGTATCAGCGAGAGAGATGAAACGCTATTCAGTGGAACATAAGAATGTGAGACAATCTTGCAAAAAAAATTCTGACTGTGCTTTTGAAAGGACATAGTTGTTTTTACTTTCAGATATTGTCATATTTGGTTCTTTGAACTGATATATGTGAGCAAGCCCTAGATGTGTGCAAAATCATTGATTTCGCTATGCGAATGCTTGCAGATTAGATTGCAGTGCAGGGGTCATGAATGAAAAGAGAGAGAAACATAATCTAACAGCATATTTTAAAACAAAATAGTGTATTATTTTATTGGTATTATTTTTACATTTATTCTCTTGGTAGTGAAAGTTGAGGGTGAGCATCAGATCAGCTATGTGATTAAGTTTGTTACACATCTTTATAAGACAGCCCCATAATTATACCCTTGCAATATCTGCCAAAATGGTGATTTCTAATAATACATATTTTAAATCTATTTAATGTTTTCTAATATTTTTATTGCATACATTTGTAAAAATATTCCTCTTTGGTTTTGTTTACTTAAAGAATACAAACTGCAAGTTAACACCCTTCTTGAGCTAAAAGTGCTTCTTAGTTTTAGTGGATTTTGTCATGAAAAACTAGGAACTGACAAATAGTGATGGAAATGGCTAGGAATATAAAATATATAGATATATATTTTCTAATAATTTATTCAGTGATTAGTGCCAATATTCTTCAAACCACATTCAAGCAACTGTCAGACTATCTGAATACCTAAGTCTTCAGTAAAAACCAGTAAATTATTTGATGAAAAATGTCAGGATTCATTCTAAAATGTTTTCAGCAAATGGCATTAGTCCAGCTGTCTTGTAAAGTAAGATGGCCAGAGCTTTTTCCATATCTTCTGGGAACAAAAATTGACTAATTTTGTAAATGTTTGTACAGATTTGGTCATATTCCTCTGCGTCTGAACTGCATATTAAATTGTGAATATCATAATTACTCTTGTAGAAGAGGCTGATACATTGTTAGGAAAGCTAAATCATTCATTCAATTAAAAATATGAGAAAGAGCTTGAAGACTATAGACAAATATCAGTTCTTGTAAATTACTATGTTTGTGTGTATATCACTACATAAAAACACACTTGAGCTCCTGACATCTATTGATCCACTGCTTACAGATACAGTTTATATGTGTATTACACAATTAATATGATCCATTTATTTGTTAATGCCAAATAAGTATCAGCCTATCTTTCTTTTTTTTCAAATTATAAGAAGAGTAATGGTCACTGATCGCCTCTGAGCTTATTGATATAGCTCCTTACACTATTTCCATGACCCTGTTAGGGTTCATACTGCCATCTTGTATGACAGAGAGGCGGCATATTTATGTCATTATTTCTTGGTGGCAGTCTTACTCTGGGACTCTGGAGAGACATTCCACAAGCAGAGACAAGGAGAGAGGAATACAAGTGCTTCTTCTGCTGTCCTCTACCCAACATTGCTAAATAAAGTTCATATAAGTGATAGGTTACAGGGGAACTAGATGGGATTAGGGCCATGTAAACTCTGAAGTAGCCTGATTCTTTTCTTCTGGAGAACCACTGTGACCTGCAAGAGCCTAAGCAGCTTGAAAGTTGGCCTATAGTCTGTTTTTCATTCCTCCTCCTCTCAGCAAAAGTCTGAATTTTTTGAACAGAACTCTCATACTGTCTTTTCTCTTTTTCTGCTATAAGTTATTCCTCATATAAAGGTGGTTGAATGCAGAATATTTCTCTTTCAGTGAGCTAGATAGTTAAATGCTGAGTTAAATCAAGGGTCTAGCTTATCTCCATCAGCCAAAAACAATCCAAGCCAAAGGAACTGATGACAAATATGTGAAAAATCAAACATATTTGATGATAAGGAAATAATGCCAGAAACCTTGCACTGACTTGGTTCATCCTTATTCATGAACAGAGATGAGTCACAATCAAGCATTGGCTTGAACTTAGTTCAGCTTTTTCATTCTGTTGCCCACCTCTATTTCTGTCTTATGGAATAATGATTTTCTAGCCGAATACGAGGGGGAAAGTTGGAATTCATCTTTTGTCTAGGGGATGTTTTGTTTGTTTGTTTGGTTGGTTGGTTTTGATTTAGTTGTTGATTTGTTTTTAAGACGTGTATGCTCAACAAAGAGAACTTCAGATTCAGTACTTGAAGTTTTCTTTTAAGTAGCTGTAAATGGGACATTGTAATGGAAAAGCATTGACTGATTTTGATGGGAAGGGCTGGTAACAACATTCATTTTGCCCATTTTTGCAAAACCATGGCTAAAGATAGACTCACTGAATATATCAGCAGCACTCTTAGTAATGTGTGAGGTGTTTCAAGAAAGCCAGTTATTTTATACTTAGAAATGATGTGATTGGAACACCTGCAAGACCACCTAGTTTTTATGGTTGGACTTGCTCAATAAAGTAATACTGCTTTCTCCACAGTGGTTCATCCTGGATAACAAAGCCTGGTTCAGGTCCTTCACCTTTCTGTTACTGAGTTAAAACAGTGTACTGCTTCCAAGTCACTGTTCATGTATATATAGCTGGTAGTTGATAGAAAAAAGAATCTCAGAAGCCATATATATCTAAATTTTTGCCAAACCTATATTTTCCACAAATAGATCCTCTATGAAAAAACATATTAACATTAGCACTTCTGAATGCACTGTTGAAAAATATCTTTTACAGGGAAAGTCATTTTTTCTTTTCTGGCTTAACAGATGACACTAATAAGAAATCTGCTTTCTGAATAAAAGACTTGGTGCAATAAAGGCCAGAAGCTGAAAGGCCAAGTGTTGGATGGTACTGCATTATCTATGACAGCTGAACAGTTTTGAAAATCTGATCTTTAGAGCTGAAGGACTGCCAAAAGATGGAGGCCTTAGTATGTGACTTGGGCTCACTTCTAAACAGGATTTGTTGCAGAATCATACTGCATCCAAAGTTCACTCATTGTGAAAATATCTGCACCCTCTTTTTCCCCTTTAAAGGGACACTGGCTAGTTGCTGGGCTTCAGCAGCAGCATAAGTCTAGCTCTAATTCTCTTTTGTGTCACCATTTTAGATAATCTATAGTCAGTCACACCTAGGTAGAATGGAAAAAAAAATCATTTTTCCAAGGCTGGGATTCAATTTGAGTCCTCAATATAAATGGGTTTTTAAGAAACAATCAAATTACTCCCGTCTGCTTCAGGCACATTTACCTAATTTTTTCTTATTGTATAAGAGAAATGACCAATTTTTCTGTCAAAAAAAAAAAAAAAATAGTGTCAGATGAAGATATGTGATCATTTTTAGATACCATTGTAACTGGCTTTTCAATTATGTGCTTCTAAAATGCTGGGGTTATTGGTAATTAACACTAGAACAAGTATAATTTCAAGCCATCTAGCACAATTTGTGGGTGTTATGTTTTATGATGGCTCACTTCCATCTTATAAGAGGGAATTTGGGAACCGGCTATTTTTCTTGCTTGATTCAACACAGTTAGTGGTCATACATCTATCAGAAAAAAAAAAAAAAACTCACACTTGTTTAATAACATAAAGATACACAGCTGACGGGGCTTTTTCATGGAAAAGTATGTGAAACATTGATTCATTTCATAAGGGAGACTGTTAGCTGGAAATAAGTTTTGAAGGAAGGAAAGGAGAAAACCCACCCATAGTGCTGCAAATAAAGAGTGCATTTTCAAATAGAGCTCAAATCATGAAATAAAAAGATAAGGAGATTTCACATTACAAGGCAGAACAATTTGACCTTTATGAAAGATATTCACATGATATATTGCTCAGGCCCTTTGATGTTTTGTTGATACAATCAAAGGCTTTTACGAGCAAATTAGAGGTAGCTTGATTTTGAGATGTTTGAAAAAATGAGATCAGTTTGCAGCAGTGATAAAATAGTCTTCTGCTCTCCTGACCAAGGCCATGGTTATTTGAACTACAGTCTTTATTCTTTCCTCTTTTTCTCCTGCCCTAGAGTTATTTCTTGTATTTCTGCATTACAGCTTAATAGAAAAGCTTCACTGATTGGAACAGGATTTGTTTTGGGGACTACAGCTTTGTATGTATTTCTAAAGGTTTTACAGGCAGTCTTTGAGTGCTGCTATATTTTTAGTAGTCCTCTCACATGCCTATTACATACAGGGCTGAACAATAGTAATTACTGCACAAATACCAAGGTCCCAAAGTAGTAGCATTCACTTCAGTGAAGAGCTGCTGTGAAAGCACATTTCAAAAAGAACCCATGGTGACAAGAGAAGGGGAAGGAGGGAAGGAAAAATGCAGTTCAAAGATTTTTTTTCTGAGGGAACATAATTCATTCATATGTATACAAGATTCTTTTCCCTGTTTGCATTTTCAGTAAAATAAAATAGGCCCAAAGAAGTGCCTTGTGGGCACAAAGTGAGTTCATTAATGGAAGGGTTTATATGACTGAGGTAAAGAATGGTCATGAAATAGGGTATCACTGGGTGGTTGGAACTGAACTGGATCTGCTACACAAAGGGATGAAGGGGGAAGATTAGCTGGTAGGATCAGGACAGGGCGTTCAACAGAAGACCTACAAGGTGTAGCAGGAGAGATCTGAAGAAGTGCGAATGGAAACGGTATCTTTTCTGAACTGGAAGTTTTAGGGACATCTTCCATTAATGTCCCCATGACGATACAGTTTTAATGAAGGACCCCTAGGATATTAAGATGTGTGCTGAGATAAACTGTGTTTTGTTCATTGAAATTGTAAATCCAGTATTGCTTTGATGAAGCTGCCATTGTAGCAGCATAATATTTTCATCATCAGTAAGCACTAGTTTTATGCAATGGAAAACTCTATATTATTTTTATTTGCCAAAAAGCTTTTTTTTTTTTTTTTTTTTTTTTTTTTTTAATATATATATTTATTTTCTGTCACCTTCAAGTTGTAAAAAGTATTAGTGAAAAAAATAAAGAATGAGAAAAAGTCATGTTTCTTTTTCTCCCAAAATGTCAAGAAGCAAAGATGATAGGACATTTGTCAATGATTTTTCTCATTCTAACAATTCACATGTCATGCTTTCATATGTTATGCACTCCAGACCTCAAACTTTTTTTTTCTAGACCTTTCTGTGTACATGTTATTCTGTGTACATATTCTCAAGCATCTAGAGACAGCTCCTGTTCCTGGTTCAGAAGACCAAATCATCACTGAACTCTGGAACTAGGTGGAAAAAAAAAAAAAGGTCAGTGGGATTTGTAACACCTTTCATTTTAAACAGGATTGCTCTGTAGATCTTCATCATCCCATGGTTAACTAATGAAGCAAAAGTCATCACACATGCACAGACATATGCACAACCTCATTTTCCCCCAAATTACAAAACCCTATTTGCAAATGCTATATAGGAATCCTAATTATAATTAGATTTCCTCTATTCAGATTGAAGACTCCATTCTTTTCCCTTGGGAGGTGTGGGTAAGCTAACAAAGCAGCTGAACTGGGTGAATAATGCTCTGATATTATAGACACTTGAAAGAAAAC
The DNA here is from genome assembly GCF_009819795.1 of Aythya fuligula. Classification (NCBI taxonomy): domain Eukaryota; kingdom Metazoa; phylum Chordata; class Aves; order Anseriformes; family Anatidae; genus Aythya; species Aythya fuligula. Next base: position 33,492,496 of record NC_045562.1, read on the forward strand.
TCAGGATTTCTAGTACACAGAAATAAAGCTGATGAGACCATCATATGATATAAACACTTACTATTTTCCTTAACACAAGCAGGAAATGTGACTAAATTTCAGATGTATTCTTGAATTACTCTGGTTTTCTAAGCACATTTGAAATGTGTTGCTTGTAAACAAACCCATTCTCTGGGTTGGATAACTGGACAAACACATGCATTCTTGATTCTTCGAAGTAATAATTATTAATTCCTACTCTCACTCTTGATTCCAATGTTTAGGAAGAGTTTAAGGATGTATAATTTCAGCATATCTTCTTTTTTTTTTTTTTTTTTTTTTTTTTTTGACCAAAATATAAAATGCAGTCTGAATTGCTTATGAATTGAAATATGCTTAGAAAAAAAAAAAAATCTTTAGGTGAAAGTAAATTTATTATAATTCCAGTATGAGCCCACTCAGTTGCAATATATACCAGCTTTGCCACCAGACATTTTTATCAGTTTGTGTGAATCAGAGAGCACCATAATAGAAAGTTCAGTGTATTTTTATAGATGTTTATTTCAAATATTTCATGCATGCAGATGTTTTCAAAAGAAGCTGGCAAAAACATTTTAAATAAAATGTGCAACAATGCAACTACCTTTCATAAACAAAACAAGGTTGTTCTGTTTGCTTGTTAAGTCAACTTTAGCAGTTCCTAGAAATGTCATTTATTAAATGTCAGGCTAATTACTTGTAATATCAACCCTGAAAAACAGACCTTTGAGAGTGCACTTTCAGAAGCTTTTTCTTCCTATTCACAGTCTGTCTGGTACATTTTTGGTGAGCAAATTGATGTTTTCGCAAAGATATTAAGCTATTTTCTAAATATGTATCTTTGTTTAGAATATAGAAGGATGTTTCATGATACTTTAATGAAAAGAAATGAATATATTCTTAATTTGAATATCCAGGTTTATAAAACCTGGCTGTGGTATGCAACTGATGAATTCTACAAAATACCCTGTGTCTGGCAGGGACCAATACTTCTTCTGTGGGAAGAAGTGCTTGTTTTTTTTCTACATACTTGCCCTTGCTGCTGAACCTGACATGAAAAGTACAATTACTGCAAATTCAATAGCTATTTCTATACTGTGAATCATTACATCTTACATTGGCCACTTGGCACTGAAATTGTGTTACCAGTAGTAGCTGTGATATTAGAAAGAGTAACAGATCTGCTTTTGTTGAGGAAAAGAAGTTACCAGAAAGAAAATAGTTTTCAGTGTTACTAGTGCTTTGTCTACAAGAACACGCCAATCAGTAAAAATGAAATGAAAGCTATCAATCAGTAGGAATATAAGAAATGTACTAAGAACCTCTGTACCATCTAGACTAAAAACATTTGTATTAGAAATTTCTTGCATTTGAATACTCTTAACAAGCTCTGAAGTATAAAGTATATTAAGTATAAATCCACAAGAGAAAATGAAGATGAGCCCTGTCATGGTGCATTAGTTAAATCCAGGTTACATAGATAACCATAAGATAAAAATGCAGCAATCCAAAGGAGTTTGCATAGGTTGAAAGTTGAAACTGGAAGTGGCAAAGGTTGAGACTTGGAGGTGAAAGAGCTTGGAGGTGAAAGAAGCAGTAATTTTTTAATTATGGTAGCTGCTGTACCTACATGGGGGCACAGGTAGTTCCCATTCTGTGAAGTTGTATTGTCCACATCAAAAAAAGGCAAGGAAATGTAATGTATTCAAAAAATAGACCAAAACTGGAGGCTAAGAAGTCAGACTTTTTGTTTAGGCATGTAAATATAAATAAATAAATAAATATATATATATAAATAAAATGTTTGGACATGTAAAAATGAAGTCTGAGCCCTGAACATTTTAGGAAATCCTAAAATCCTATCAGGTTTTGATTGTTCTATTGGTCTGCCTGGAAGTTGAGTTCTTAGATTGTTCAAAATCCAAGTAGAGATCTGAGATTTTGTTTACTTTTACAGTTTGCCTCAAACAAATTATGTGTCAAGGAAAAAAGTTAATTGGCAAGATTAAGTTCAAATTAAGTTTTGAAAACAAAAATAATTTGCAACAAAGAAATCTGTTAATACAATGCATGTTTAAATATTACAAATTTCTAATGTGATCTTGAATACATGTACTCTTATGTTACCTGAGAATTTAAAAGATAGCTTAACTTTATATTCATTCTGGAATATCTAGTGACTTTTTTGCTGCAATGAAGTTGTATTTAGTGATTCTTGTATATGTATGTAATCACTTACTGTATGTATGCATAAATATTTATAAAACAATTTATATAAATACAAATACGTTTATATAAAATTACATTACAACATCCTAATTCTGTTATGATGTCAGTCACCAGAGACATATAGAAAATACTTATTTTTTGTTGTAGAAACTTATTTAAATATAATGAACATTGTATTCTAGGCAGGGATTACAATCATGTATTTGGTGCTCTGATGAGCCCCAATCTTATTTGTGCTATCCTGTCAGTGTAAAAGATGTCAAAGTGGATATAAACTTCAATCTCATGCATTCTATGACTGAATTCATGGATAAAATTGAAATACTTTGAATTAATTCTCCAGCACCAATTCATTAAACTCGTGCCCCCTGCCCCCCATTTAAATTATACATATACTTAAACTATGAACTGCTAATTCTATCATCTAGCTAATAATTGCTTGTAAGCACTATAGATTAAATCTGAGTGTCCCATTTAAAAAGGCATTAGCTAGCTGTGAGTTTTCATTAACTGCCTCTTCTTCCTTTCCAATGGACTTATTTTTGGATTGAAATACATGTAGTAACTGGGAAAAAAGTGCTTTTGGGAGAAGCTTCATTTAAACACTTCTTTTTTTCTCATCTGTTTATTGGATCACACAGATATATCTTTCACAGGATTCCTGTGACAATCTTTGACTTTAAAAAAGGTCTGTGGAGGTTAGAAGTGCTTGTCTGACCTTCCTGAAATGTTCTTTATGGGAAGGGACTAGATAAAAGTGCCTGAGATCAAAACGGGCCATGATCAAATTCAGAAGTGATATTAATTTGGGACCTGAGAAAACTCAGCATCAGAGAACCTGAGAAGGTATAAAGAACAGGAATTTATTTCTTTTTTAAACTGAATTATGACTTACTGGCCCCTGGAATTGCAAAGTGAATGGTGCTGAACGGTGGGAAAAAACAATCTAGCAGAGAGCTCCAGCCTGTTCCAGTCTCTGAATGTCTCTGCGTTAGGATATTTGCCTGCAGTCATTACACAACTCCTTTATCTTTCTTGCCTAGCTACATGTATATCAGGCATTCTTCATGTATGACTTCATTTGGTAGACAAGGGATTAATGCAAACAGAGGCAACAGACAATGTTCTGTTGTATTTCCTAACTGATCAGGGTTTCTAGAAGTAGCTCAAATAACTGAATTTTGCAGTGGATTCCCTGAATTAGGCATTCATACAGAGAGTTAGAAGCCATAAAATCCATCCCATTGAACAAAAACCTGCTTAACCAAATATATAAAAGGTTGAAAAGAAAGAGATGTATCTTTAAATCCTGTTCTCTCTTGCAAGTAGAGGCTTAACATCATTTAGCTGCATGTTTTCTAACATTATGCTGTGCCTGCTCTATCAAATACAGAGATGAATTTGTGGTGTTTTTTAGAATGTAGTCTAAGAGGTCACTCTGTCCTAAATAACTTCGTAGTTAGAAAACTCATCTTTCCTGAGAGTAGCTGGGAGACTAGCTTCAGTTCCATGCAGAAATTCAAGCAATGTTAGAGAGAAGGCTGGATCTGGCTGGCAGTGGTGGCAGCTCCTAGGTTGGTGGAAGAGGTTATAGTAAGTATCTGACAGGAAAACAGATGAGCATGACCTGAGTCTTAACCATTGTATCACACCTATTTTTTGATGTAGTTATCATTCCCTAGTACTTTTGATCTTTTTTCATCAGTAAATCCATAACAGAATTACAAAATTTCTGTTGGTTTAGGATAGAGGGCCAAGCTCTTGTGCTCTCATGTGCTATTACATGTAAACATTGTGACCAGTAGAATAGAAGTAAGCATATTGTTTTGTTAAGGGCTAATATAAATGTCCTGGACTCGGCATTCCAAAAAAAAAAATGTGTGGCAGAAACAGAATTATCCTTTTACAGTCCAAGGCCTGGACAAAATCGATCTGGAAATAGCTTCAGAGAAGGGGAATGTACTACCAAAAGGGGACAGTTAAACAGGTACATCTGTCTCAGGCATGCTGAGTAGTAAAGAAAAGATGGATCAGGAAGTTCCATCTTTGTGTGCTCCCTTCTTCCTAACAGAAAAATGAAAGGGATTTTTAAAACTAAAAACAAACAAACAAACAAAAAAAACGGCAACAAAAAAAACCACATACTTTTCACAAAACTGCAATTACTTTTTGAACTTGTTTCTTCGTGAAATTATTGATAGCAAAATGTAAACCAGCAAGAATAACTAGAGTCATTATGGATGATAACACTAAAATGTGCTAGTGACATTAAACTTCATGACTGAAGAGCTCGGCCAATCTAGAGAGAAGGGGGCTTCTGCTGATTGCAAATGTCTCTGTACCTGTTAACAGTTAGAGTTTTCTCAGAACTGATGGAGTGTGCTATTTTTGGAGAATGAATTGTAGACAAGAAAGGCTGTTGATCCCTTCCAATATGGCAGCTCTGTTGTTATGTAGCTAACAAGCAAAACTGGCATAATTGAGATTTTTATTTCACTCACTAGCCAAATTTGTTTCAGATTTTCTGAAATGGTCTCCTTTACTGCAAGAGATATAAAGCTTTTTTGATCTCCCTGGTGTTGCAGTGCACTCATTGAAGTCAAGGTTTTATGTTTTCAAAATCTAGAACAGAAAATTCTTTCACCCTGTCAGTTTCAAAATTATTGTGATATTTAAGCATGTTACCTTTAAAATTTGTGATATGTTATACAGAACATAACAATCACTATTACACATAATCACATGGAAGAACTGCTTACAGTTGTTCATTTGTACAAAGAGGTAAGATTTAATTATTTTTGCGAACTTTATAACTAAATATTTTACAATGTAAACTGGCAATTTGTGATTTTAACTTATGCATTCATTTTTCATTAAATGAAGTTGTATTGGAACCAGGAATTCAGTGTAGTTGAAACTGATAGGAAAGTAAAGTAGCGTGTGTGTACTTTACTATTCGGAACATTTTAAAGATATTAACACATGATAGTGAGAACTAAGTTGTGACTTGGCACAAGGCACACATATTATACCGGCTGTGGTTTAGTTGTAGTTAGATGGGAAATCAGCCTGGCTCTTTAAAATACCTTCAAAAAGCAGCCTTGTTCATGGTTTCAGCCCTGATCTGAAAAGAGACATCCAAATCAAGTAATTTTCAGGAGATGAAAGAACAGAACGTCTTGCAGCCAACATGCTTCAAGAGAGGAACAGGAAGCCATGCTGATTCTTTCCATGGTAAAGTGAATGGAATAATACAGAGCTGTTTTACACCTTTCTATGAAGGATATCTGGATAAAATGAGACTTTATTTTTTCTTTGAAAATACCAAAGGGACGGTATTAAAAGCTATGCAATGAGATGCAGACTTTGAGATTTTGCTAGTTTTGTTGTCATTGATCCAGGCAATGAGCCTGAAAATATTTGAAGTGTTTTACGGAAACTCCTGTCTGACCCCATCGGAAGCAAATGTCAATTCCAGTTCCGCAAGCTGAAACTACCAATTCAGTAGATAGAAAGTAAATAAATAATGTGAAGTAATTCGGATAAATGACATATTTTTCAAGACCATACTAATCTTCCCAACAGGCAAAGTATACCAGGACTGGAGAGGTGTGATTGTACCAAATCCTGAGAAGGAGCATGACCAAATGAGGCAAAAATGCATAAGAGTGAAGGGTAAGAAGGTATGTAAACTGACCAAGTATCAGTGAGATCAGCTCTATGTACATTAAAAATGAGAAACATTCTAGCAATAAACTTTGCTTTCTGCATAAGAGGTCTATAATATAGGTGGTGTTATTATCAAAATGGGAGAACAAATTTTATAGTTGGAGCAGTAGCCAAGATTTTGGACCCCAAAAATTCTTGTCTTACGTTCAATTATTATATGTACAACACTCTACCAACTACTATGGACGAAGTGGTGCTTCACTGTCAGTGTACTTCAATATCATGAGTGGAATCTCTATGAATTCTGTCATTTATAGAACGTACATGAGTATTGCATGTGTTATACAGGCCCTGCTACAGAGAAGAGATCCCTGTTAAACTAAAACAAACAGTAGTGTAAACTTATGGAGTACGTAGACTTTTAAATGCTAATAGTCACCAAGTATTAGATAACAACTGCTAATGTCAAAACTGAAATCAGTTGTGTAGATGTACCCTTTCTTTAAGAAGGGGGACTGATAGTTTGGTATTTAATTTTCAGAATTTGTACCATCATGGCATGGCTATCTCGTTTTGCCAGCTTGATTTTTACAATGTACTATCCAGAAGCATAAGCTTTTCTCCCAGTGGCCTAATAAAGCTGAAATTATTTGACCCAACTTCATGAAATGTTATGCAGTAACTGGATAGCTAAAATTACCATACCTCCACAGTAGTTTTAACAAATATTTCTTTAAAAATATCAAACACTTCAAAGATAACTGATTCTCTCTTTTTTTTTTTTTTTATATTATTATTATTACAAATGAAGTAAAGTCCAGAAAGAAATAGAAACATTTAACAAAACTTAAATACCACCACATTCCGTATGGATTTGAGGTACAAAGATTAAATGTTAAATGTAATTTAAGGCAGCAAGCAGCTGTTGGAGGTAACTTCCCTACTTAAAATTTTCTATTTGGCCTTAGAAGTGAATAGATCCTACTACTTAAAACAATTGTAAATTCATTTTAGGCTCTCAAAAAACACTTGTGAAGACTAAAAGTCTTGAAAGAAACAAGAGTGAAAAGTTTCTTTTTTATTTTTTGTTGTTGTTTGTTCTGAAAAGGAAATTATCTATAATTAAAGAATAATGTAAAAGAAGAGAGAAGGCTTGATAGCTTAAATGGAGTCAGACAGGATTCTGGATCTTGGCAGTTGAAATTCTAGCACCTCTCCAACTGAGAGATGTTTTCACTAAAAGCATAATTATAGTTTCTTCTAAATGAGTCATCCTCAGATAAATACAGTTGGATAATTGTTCTCTGTATTCTTTGGAAAACACTATGAACCCAGGCTTTGTATAAACAAACTTTTATTTCTTTACTGTAATTCAGTCCTGTTTGTAAATTGTCCTAAGACTCAGTTAATTCACAAAGAGAGTGACTTTGGACTGAGAAAGACATTTTCATCTGATAAAACCAGGATCTACTTATTGCTGAAGGCAACCGTGCCATTTACATATATATTGAGCAGATTTTCACCTGGTTGGTTTATTCATTTATTTTTGCTCCCACTAATTCCATGGGAAAGCAGCTCTAGTCTCTTTTGGTGGATAGAAACTTCCAGTTTTCACCCTAAATTTAAGTATGCTGAGTTTGTACTGACTATATTGTGCCAACATTGTCATTTAGAGTTATAGCTCTTCTCCATCCTTGACTTGTCACGCCCACTCCTGCCTGAATCAATTGTGTCCACTGTCAGCCTTTGTCTCTCTGGGCTGAAAAAGGTCAAACTATTTCTTGCTTCCTGTCATCTGAGACACTCTTCATTGCCCTGATTATCTGAACAGCTATTTCTTCATACTTTATCCAGTCAGAATTCACCTTGCTTGAATGCTGAGTGACCACAGTGATACAGAATATAACATCCCACAGGGTAGCATGTGTTTCTATGCTTATTAAACATGTTATGGTTGTATTTTGGGGATTACTTGTTCTCCATCTAAAACTGTATTTTACAAGTTGCTTCTCAGAAGTTAACTGCAAATTGGTGCCTCATATGGTTTGAAAATTGTACTAGGAAGTTTGTTTTTCTAAAGATCTCTTGGATGATATTCATCAGTAAAGACAAGGAGACTAAAATTTAGTTTACATCTTGGGATAGACTTATTGAAGAGCGTGTGTTTTCGGAGACCTGTTTTGGTAATGGTTCATTAAATGTTTTGTAAATCAGTCAAAATGATACAAGATTCCAGGGTCAGAAACAATGTCAGCATGTCTCTAGAGGTAATTCAATGAAACTACTGTATTCCTAAGTGTGTCGTGAATATGAATGGCATGTCCTAGGATGTCACATTTACTCTCTGGTACAAGCTTAGATTGATAGTGACTAAAAGCTAAATGAAATATATGCAAAATGATACTTGGTTACAAACATTGTAATGTTCAGCCTTAAAAGTGTTCTAAGAATTGCTATGTCTTAGGAATTTATGTTAAGATCATTTAAGCTACAAGAAATACGTTATCTGAAGAATCCTGTAGACGTATGAAATGATTAGTGAAGAAAACCTTGCTAGCTCATGATGAGCAAGCCTTTCTGAGGAAGCCTTTCTGAGGAAGAGTGAAAATTACACAACGTATTTAAATTGCTGTCCTTGTCTACTCAGAAGTATCCTGGTATGCAGTAAATTTCCAACTTTGAAGTCATAGAAAAATCTTGGTGAGTCTAGATACAAGAGGTTACCTTTTGCCTAGAGAGGCACCTGATCTTTACATTTAAATTAGAATTGTGTTTTATACTTAGTTTCATTTTGTTATTTCTAATCTTGCATGAAAATTCCTCACCTGAAAATTCTTATTAAGTAGAGAGTTAGTTTCTTATTATTGTCTATTTGGTGTTGAGGATGAGATAAGACTGAAAGCTGTATCTCCATGGAAGGATTGAAAAGACTAAGTGTCATGAGTAGACGTTGCTGAGAAACTGTGTCCCAGGGAATTTAGGGAATCAGACTATCTCCTGCTACACTACAAACAATTGCATTAGAAACAGAGGCTGACTACTGCGTAGCAGTTACTGAAAAATGCTCATTTCAGCAAGGGTAAGCTAGCATTTCCTCTGCAAGGAGCAATTTACAGAGAAATATACCCTGCCTTTAGGCAAATCCCAGAGCTCTCTAGTTGAAGTGTTTTCCCCCAGAAATGAGTTTCAAAGGCATTTTTTGTCAAGAAGAATTTCTCAGGCCTTGAATATCTGCTGTAGGGAGAAAAGGAGAAAAACAGAAATGCTAACTCACTATTGAAACCAAGTATGCAAGGGAGTTTTTTTGGGTAAGCTGAAGTTGAAAATCGCTGTGCTGATTCATTCAGGGCATTCTATTTTATAGGAGAGTCTGGCATCCTGAGTGAATGCCCTTGCCACTGCATTGAATCTCTTGATTTTGTTTTGCAACAGAACAAAACTAAGCTTTAAAATCTTGAAATGTCATGTAATGTTATGAGTGAGCCTGCAGTGAATACATTATCCAAAGACAGGACGGTGCTTTATTTGCATAGATAACGTGGCTAAACTATCTTCTCCAAAGAGTCACTGAGCTTAGGCCTGTATTGCCAATGCAGTTAGGTTGTTTTCACAACTGATTCTGAGGCACGTTCTTTCAATTATTTTTAAAATCGGTTCAACTTTCTATTTACAATACCCATGTTTTTGGTAGGTGAGTTGCTATGTATACCGTTGCCTCATGGCTCTTTCATTTGATAAAAGCCAGCTGTACAGTCTAATCTAGCAAGATGAAAAACTAGCCTGGATCAAAATACAGACAAGTGGGGAAGAAGGAGTAGAAAGCTTGTCATGCACAGACATCTTTGTTAATGAACATTTCACATGAAAGAAAATAGTCTTTCAGAATATTTCTATGTCTGATTTTATTTTATTCAATGAGAAAAGACAACAGAGATTACTATAGCATGTGAATCTGGATAAAACAGGGAGTGTGCTTAGAAAGTACCCACAGCTCTGCTTATGTCTACACACAAGCGTTTATTGTTTCTTTAGAATGGCTTTCATGTATTCTCTGAAAAATTATCCAAAACAAAAAAAATAAGAGTAGTTCATTAAACTTTTAAATATGCTTAATAAAATCTTTCCCCAAAAGGCACATGAGGAACAGTGGGTTATAGACACGGTGTTACCTTATCAGAATCATTATTTTTAATTACTGATTTGTTTTCTTTAGGAGGAGATAGGATATAGTGGTGGTATTTTAAGAGCTGAGATAGCTTAGTTGCAATTTGCACTTTACTAGGGTTTTGTACTTGACCTAAAATAGGAGACAGTTATTTAAATCTAAAGCTCTTTCAAAGATAGCTGCGAATTAACCATTCCTTCATTAGGGTTCAAAGCTGACAAAGAGTTCTACTGTTTATCATGCGAAGTGTTTCTATGGTTGAAATTCACCAGTTTAGACAGAATACCATAATAATCTGAATTGAACAAAATATGAAATATCCATTTCCACTCTATCATCTCTGATTCACAATAGAATGATCAGCTTCTATTCTTCCTGTTGATGAATGATGCCAGCTTTAACGTTCCTTCATGCAACTGTAGGTGTTTTTCCTGTGCTACCTTGTAGGCTTAGCAGAAACTCTTTGTAGATGGTTGAAAACAACCTCCTTAATGCACTTTCTTTTCATACTTAAGGTTAAGCTTTACCACGCTGTCTGTTCAAGTTCCTGATGTACTGTGACAATTCTGTATCATGCCAACCAAAATCAATTCACTATTTCCTCATGTTACATTGTTACTTCATCCATCTGATCCATCTGTATTCTACTGTTGCCTCTTCCTTTTTTTTTTTTTTTTTTAATGCAATTTGAAATTACCTGGGTTAGTGATTGTCCTCTACTTATCGTATTTAAGCAGTGTCCATCACCATCTTGGGGCCCTGGGACCGAGACTAAGTTCATGAGTTTCTGTGGCATGGTGCCACTAGCTGTAATAGACAAGGTGGATTTTGTTCCTGGTTTCAACCTAGCCACCTCTTCCAGTGCTTTATATGCCACCCTTCATTCAATTTCTACTGGGATGCAGTGATCTGTATTCTAATTGCAGATTTTTCCTTTTTTTTTTTTTTCTTTCTTAATTTTAGGACATAAGTCTTAAGTCTTTTGAGTCATCAGAGTCCTTCATTGCATCTTCTCCTGAGTTCCAGATATTCTGGAAACGTTAAAGGTTTTAATATGATATTTTGAATAATCCTTTCATTCCTTTTGCAGATTAATGCAATTATTATATCCATGTATATCCTGTTTTACTGAGGAAAACTTGAAGTTTTCACAAATAGATCTTGATCCCCATACAAAACAGGAAGCAGAGTAGTAGAGCTAGAATCAAACAAATTAGTTCGCTACCCCAATTCTGGAGTAGCTTTCTATGCAGACATTATTCTTAAATAAAAGTTACTTTTATTCCAGAATAATTATTCTGCTCACAAAACAGCATCGGCTCTGAGACAAAGCTGAGACTTCTAACACTTTGTAAGTTTATCTCTGAATTCCTGCTGTGCAGATGGCACAGTGGGCTGGGGAGCAGCAGGACTGGGAAGCAATAGAGAAGTTGGCAGGTTGGTGAAGAAGATAACAGGTGGCTTGTGAAGTGGAAGCAAGGTCTTTATTGCAGGCCACCCTTGTCTCAGGCAGAATAAAACTTTGAATTCAAGGGGGGGGAGGCAGCCTCAGATGAAAGCATACACAACATGCTGGACCTCATACTGGAGACTTCAAAGATATTTTCAGAAGTAAAGGAAATGAACTGTGAACTTTCGGATGGCTCCAGGTAGAATCCAGGTAGAAATGGGAAATCTAGAGAAAGTAATGGCTGTTCGAAGGGTGACTAAACACTGAAATGGTGGACCAGCACAAATAGAGGGCTGTGGAAGAAAAACACTATGTAAGGTCTTCAGATGAGACAGGCGCTTTTTTTTTTTTCTTTTTTTTTTTTTTTTTCCCTCTCAGCAACCTTATCAGAGTACAGATTGCTGTAACAGCCAATTAAATTCCTTTTGCAAGTGGGAGGCAGGAGGCTGAACTCAATTGGCAAGTGGCTCATCATAGTGTGAAGTGGGAACAGCTCATTCTGAGTCAAACACATGCTTCACTGCACTGTCTTATGTGGAAGATTCTGAGAAGATAAAACCATTTGACTCCTTTGTTATAGCAGTGTATCAAATATAATGGTGAGTGCAGATTGTAAAGAAAACCTTTGTGTGTATTTCGTGTCTCCCACTTTTCAGGGGTTAGTGATATGATTTTCCTTATTGTTAAAAGGGAACATAATTCAAGTTATGTGGCCAACTTACTTTAAGAAAGTAATGTAAGATATATCTTACTTTAAAAAGAAATTACGGTGAAAAATTTTTTTCTCTCTGCTGTATAAAACCTTGTAGGTAGCAGTCTGCTGATCAAAATGTTCATTTTGAAATGAACAGTCTTTACAGATGTTTGATACTTGTTTTATGAATATCAGATATACTTAGAGATATGTTCCTGGCAAATCCTGATCACATGCATAGTAATATATTAATTTTCATTGTCAGCTCATAATCCTCACCACATACTGATAAGCACAGCTGGAGGACCCAAGAAAACCTTGGATAATGACTTGATAGCATTTCGTAAATCTATTGTTAATTGTTAAGATACATTTGAAGCAACTTAAAACATCATCAAGCATCTATCTTGCACTGAATTCATACATTTATAGTATGAATAGAAATGTGCAAAGTTGCTTACTTTAGTGTTGGACCTTTGCCCAGAATTTAGTTTTTGGAGATCAGCTCTTGAGGTCTTATGCAGATAGTATGCTTATTGCACTTCTGTGTCCACCCTTTTCTCATGTTTTCTCCCAGGCAGCTGGTGTTAATGCTTAGATTGTATAAAATTATCTAGTCATATCTCAATTGTACAAGAAGTGTAGTTTCATCTTCATATTAAATCCTAGCAGGTGACTTTATTAGGCATTGGCATGGCATTAGACCACATGAACTAAAAGGTAGACTGCCTTTCAGCATATGCCTTATATCCCATACAGTGTTTCCAAATGAATGAATGGGGGTGATAAAATCAGGCATTTTATCTCCCACTTTAGGTCTTGCAGGAGCAATTTCAGGACTCAAATTCCTAGATGAAAAACAGAAGACCAAAATACAGCAAACTAGTATGAAATCAAACCAGACAAGGCTGCTCAGTGATAACAGAGAACGTCTTAAATAAATTACCAAGGAACCATACACCTATAAAATGAGGTGTTAAATAAGGCTATTCCTGAGCATGCACATGCATTTTAGCTCTCTCAGCAGATAACATTTAATTGGTGGCTAATAATCCAAAAACATACAAAGTGAGAAGAGCCAGGCCCTCTGATTACGATAGCAATTGCTTGAAGTGTAGTACCCTCATAAGAAGAATGTTTTTTCTTTAACATTTGGATAACCCATACCTCACTGATTGAAATCAGTAATACAAGTCAGTACAGTAACTTGCAACCTTTAAAACCTGCACTCTGATTAAAAAATGATAATCAGTGTCTAGCATTTAGGCTCTGTGGGTAGATTTGCTAAATATCATTCCTGAAATAGTGGTGTAGATATACTAAATGCATTGCCAATGTTAATCTAGCACATACTACTTATGATTTTTCAAAAAAAAAATTATTTTGTTATTTGCTCATCAAAACATTCTGGTGACTGAAAAAGTAATGAAAATGTTTGGTGGAAGAAATTACTATATATTTGTATACCTAAATGTGCTCTAAATTTTGCATTTTCACACAGGCAAGAACTTGGAATCATTGTGGTTAGTTCTCTGAAATTGTAAACTTGGCACCAAATGGAGCACAAAATATAACAGAAGGTTGGGTATAGTAAGAAAAATAATTCAGGGGTGAACACATCATGTCTGTGTACCTTGAGAAAGGTGGCAGTGTGCAGAGGGGCTACAGTAGGGAGTTAGTGACTGAAATCAAGCACAACAGGTCAGAAGAATAATCAGTAGAAGCGTCATTCCAAAAACTGGGAGCTGAGCCAAAATATTAGGAAGTCCATAGAGCAAGGTAGGACCTAAGGTGGTAGATAATAGGCAAAGCTAGTATACATTTGAATATCAGACTTTGGTTTCAGTAAATGGGACTAGGGTCTATGATATAGCCAAAAACGTACGGAATGGTAACATGCAACCAATAGGACTTGTCCACGAGGTGGATAGGAGCAAAATACTTGTCAGGCATGCAGTCTTTCCTTTAGCTGGTCAAATGTGCCTGGTCTTTAATTGACGGGAAGTCTCCTGAGACCAGCTGTAGCACTGATAACCTAGCTGGAATTTACTAAGGATGTGAAAGTGCCCATGTAGCTGGCTAGTAATCAACACATAGTTCTCAACTACACCCATAGTATACATGTATCTTAAATATCACATGCCATTCAGACCATTCAAAAAAGATAGAGTCTAGAAGGTAGTGTGTGGAATTGCCAGATGTGTGGAATAGTTTCTTTTATAAGACAGACAAAATAAATCGGGATTCATAAGGACAGAAAATGTATCATGCTGTATTTACTGATGATGAATATGATATACCATTTTACCATCCATTGATTCAGTATCATAAGATCTAGGTAACTGAGCAGCAATACGATCTTGAAAGTGGGGGTAAGGCTAATAAAGAATATTGATATTTATTATTTCTGTAGCTCAAGTACTAGAGGGACGTGATTAAATTAGCAGGTAGTAAATTTAAAACAAAAATCCAAGTCTTTTTCATATAATGCAAAATTAAATTATGGCTCTGTTAGTCACAGGTGTTGCGAAGTCTGAAAATATATAGGGGATCGAAAAGGGGATTAGGCAATTTGATGTCTGATTAGTTATTCAGTGGCTATTAAACACAAGGGTAGAGATGCTGCCTGTAGTTCGGTTACTAAGCTGCCAATGACCAGAAGTCTGTAATGGAGACAAATCACTCTAAATGTATGGTGTTTCTTACACCTGTCTAGATTCCTTTGCTGGCTATTGTCAGGGAGAGCACACTGGAATGGGTGCTTTTTCAGTGTAATGCCAGATACATGTTTTTTATGATGCTTCATTCATAACTGTACTCCAGGAACACAAGAATTAAAATATGTATGGGAAAAGCCATATTTCATACTAGGGGAGGACAGTTGAGGTGGCTAAAGTTATATGTTTCCATTACATTCTGTTTTTTCTTTCCTCTCAGTCTTTTACCAGATTATGTGTCCTTTTAAAGAGTTAGCCTGATCAGAAATGCAGTACAACAAAAGCCAACCAACCTGATCTACGCAAGTGGCTCTAAGAGGAAAAAATATGATACCAAATATTAGTCTTCTGTGTTTTCATAATGAATGCATTGCTAGATTAATAATCAAAAGTAGCTGGACAGGGAGCAGTCCTGGAGGAGATGGAATTGGGAAAACAAAATTTACACTTTCTGAAGCTGTACATCTGAGCTTAAAGGAAGGTATTGCTAGGTTTATCCCTAACATAACACATAGGTTGGATTAATTTCTTTGAACTTTTAATTTTGCTCAATAAAGCAGCAAGTCCTATCTAAATTGTGAACCTTTTAAAGTATATGTACAATTCTTGAATTATATGGCAGTTGTGAGCTGTCTTAAATTTTAAATATCATCTAATTCACTAGATCTTTCTTTTTTCTTTCCAGATAGACTTCCCAGTCTACAAGAAGAAAAGTGCTGCATCAGGTGCTAAGTCAGAAAGGAGAGAAAATTGTCAGAAATTCAGTCAGAAAGTCAGAAATTTGAGGTGCTTTTTTTCCTATTCATCTTTTGTAAAAAAATGACAGCAGATGAAACTGATTTATTTTAATGTTTTTCTTTTTGAAATTAATATAGAAACTGAGAAAGGCATTGGAAAGCATGAATGGGCCTTAGCCATGCATTTAATTTTTTTTCCAAATAGAATCTAAAGATTTTCAATGGCATTAAGTTACAAAACTTCAGAATGGTGTTTCTGGGTCTGATTTGTATGATCTGAGGAACCAGATCCATTTGTTTGATGTGTATTGAAACCTCCTATTAACATCATCATGGCCTCAGAAAACTAGGCAAATTTAAAATTTGAAAATTTTAAGTTTGCCTAGTATCAGGCCCTGAGACCAACTAAATTGGGCTCTCTGAAGTTAATAACTGTCTTCAGCTGGAAGTTAAAGCTGTTGTTGTGCTTGTCATTAGGGCTTCTATTTATGACTCCATGTTGCTTCTCTGTCATATTTTGTCTTCTATGAACATCCTGAGTGAATAATTTAGGATGTGTCTTTGAGTTTAAGCAGTGTTTCATCATCTTCTTAATTTATGTCTGCATGAATTCTAATTAGCTGGTCATCAAAATTCTACTCAGCCATACATTGATTATGTATATGCGTATCTTCAGATTTTATTTGTATAGTGATAATTTCTGGATTGAGAACATACTGACACTTATGAGTAATCACTGGGCTACAGTTCAGCACTCCATCTGTATTCAGCAAAACACTTAAGCATATGCTTAATTTTGACTTTAGCTCAGGTAAGCATGCCTCCATCCCAATTCAGCATAGTGTTTTAAGTACGTGCCTAACTTTAGGCATATCCTTAAGTCCCACTAAAGCTAAAATCAAACACACCCTTAAGTGTTTCATGAATATGTATATCTGCTGAAATTGGTTCGATGAGATGAACTCTGTCGGCCATTAAGTAACAAGAAATGCCTGGCCATGATTTCATTACTGTCCTAAAGGCAGGGAAAATATAACAGAGAACAATTTATTTGTGCCTCAAAATTGTAAAAGCTAAGCTCTGTACTGTTGAAGATAAAATATTTTATAAACTCTTCCTATCCATTAAAGAATACTATCAGGAAGAAATCAAGATTCCATTCTCAATGTTTCATTAGGTTCTGAATGTTCAATAATGTTTTGTTTCATTCTTGAAAAACATTTCAGATAATGTATCTAAATGTGTTTGAAATTACAAATGAGAATGAGAGGACAACTGGTTGCAGAAACAAAGAAAATGAGTAAACTGTATACAGGTGTTGAGGATGTTACAGCTTATAGCACGTTTCTTAAAATTTTGTTTTATTTTCGATCCTGACGTGCTTGATTCACATCACCAGTCTTTGTTTCAATTCCTTTTTGCTTTTGCTGCTTCAACCTCTACAGTCCTTCTGCACTATTTATGTGAAAAGCTCTTTGCATTTTTTATTTCAGATCCTCTCCTATTGCAGTTCATGAAGTCTTTCAACAGTAGGCTGTTAATCCTTTGCAGATTAATATGATTTCAGTGATAATCCTTTCATTTGTTGAATTTTAAGACATATAATCATTAAAGAAAGTGCTTGACAGATTTTCCATTAGAGAAGTACAAAGCAGGTGGTATGTCTTTAATGTATGTCGGTAGCACTTTATGTTGCTCATTTATAAAATTAAATTTGCAGATGAAGCAAAGAAGTCTAGGGTTAGTTACTGCTCTTTTCCCTTTGATATTACATTTGAAATCCAATTAAGGAAAAAGTTATTCAGGGGGTTTCAGACCAAGCAGTGTTAGAATATCTGGTTGAAAACTTTTTTCACATCTCCATTGTTACATTTCTTCTGGAATAAGGGTCAGCTTGGGTTCTACCCTAACACGGTAAAGCATTGAGTTATTATGTGGAGAAAGGGCAGGATATAATCTAAGACGTGAGATTTACCTTCAGGTAGGCTGTAGGATGTAAATAGTATACAGGAGTCATTCCAGCTCTTTGTACGAGGTTTATTCAGACCTTCATTTAAGTTAAATATATGACTGAAATACTATTCCCTAGATTGAACTGAAGGCTTGAGTTATCTCACAATAATGGCACACACAAATCTCTTGCTATTAGAGTTTTTGGTTTTCTGTTATTTCCAGCTCACTCTCCATGACAGTACTTCTCATCCAATACTTTACCCTCTTTTTTTCTTCTCTTTTTCCTCCTGATATTTCCCATATTGACCTATTTCTTCTTTTTCTGCTCTTTTATGCAAACTGATGAAAAAATAGGCAGGAAGAGAAGGCATAGATATTAAAATATTATGATACTGAGTACTCTTTTAAGACACGTTTTATTTAAGATCTCAGAAGCAATGCTTCAGGGTTAATATACAAACAGCAGAAATGTTCTTTTTTATTGTTTTTAGCCACAGATTAAAAAACAACAACAAACAAAAAACCTCTGCAAACATTTAAAGTTTATTAAAACCTCTGTTTAAATAAATAGATAACAGGTGTGGCCTATCGTTACTAGGCTGAATTTTTTGCTTTTATATACTGAAAATGTATAAATGTTTTATGCAGGAAGGAAAGGAAGCAGACACCACAAGTCTTTAGGAAAATCAGGTCCTGAACTTGGCAAACCTTTAGCTGATTTTGTCACATATTTGCAGCTTTAATATGATTTGGCCTTTGCAACAGCCAAAATAAGTGTCCTTTAATCACTTCCAACCTATTAACAGATGGGCAAACAGCTTTTATAAATGGGGCATACAAAATACTCCAGTATCAGCCAAAACTAATTAGTAACAATATCTGAAATGCAATTTATAAGTGATGGAATATATATTAATGCAGATAAACTGATGGTTTGATAGAAATTCCTTTTGAAACATTATGTCTGGTATATGTTCTGCTCTGTTATGTTCTAAATATTCAAAAAAAAAAAAAACACACACTTTTTTCTGTCTAGCTATTTTCTTCTGTTAAAACATCTTGTTTAAAGGTAGCGCAACTGATAGAAATCACATTAAGCAAGAGGTAGTTTAGTACGTGTTTTTTTTTTTTTTTTTTTTTTTGTGGTGTATTAGAGAAAGGACAGTGTAACTTGAACACAACATTAAAAGAAGTTAATCTTTAAGAACGGCCCAAAGTACTGATATAAGACATTATTTATCCACCAGTGCCAGATCATATTAAATATATCTTTACACTGCAGTATTAATCAGCATATGTAAATTGCATGAAATTAAATTGCGAGATTATAGAAAAATTGCCACATGCATAATTCAGTAGGAAGAGCCATTCAATGCATTGCCATCAGATCTATGGCATGAATTTGATTTTACAAAGACATCTGTAGTGCAGACAGCTGCTGTACCTAAGTGAGGATTTGATTGTACACTCAATATTTCAAAGAAGCACTTGTCCATATCTTCCGTATAATTTTTGTTATCCTGGCTCTAAAAAAGCATGTAAGTGGTTGCAAACTCAGAATTGTTCTGAAACATGTTTTCATAAAAAGAAGTAATTCAAAACTTGCTGGTTTTAGGAAATTTTCCTTTCACCCGAGTGCCCTGTCTTTCACAAACAACCTACCTCTCCATCTCAATTGATGCAGTGATTTGGGGGTCTTCCTTGGAAAGTCAAACTATATCTAGAATACTAACAAATTTGAAGACAATGTTAAGAAAAATTTTCAAATCTTTCTTCCTGTAAGGTAACACAAAGGGACCTGCTGTCTCACTTTCATAATTGCCTCTGATAATCTTTTTCTCAACTTTTGGAGAAAAGGAGCAATAGAAGTAGTGTGTACATTCTATATGCCCATGTTTCTCATAAGTCAGGTAGTTCTCTTCTTGTCCATCCAACATAATGATATTTCATGGTCTTTGAAGACAGTGGATCTCATCAGCCCAGTACTGTAACCTTTGGATAGCCTCATGCTCAGCATATTCAGGTGTTTCAGAGTAGATAGTCATCACCTGCAAACTGGCAAGACCTGTCTAGAAATGGCTCTGGAGGCGAGTTCACTCAAGGCATCCCTGCAACTAAGGAAACTGTAATTTCTTTGAAACCGTAACAGCAAATTCAAATGCTGTTCTCTGATAGAATCTCCGAGGAGAAAAATGAATGAATAACCTTTGCTGGAATGGAGCAGAATTAAGCCAGTAGAGGGGTGAATTCTTTCTTTAGTGCAGAAGATTTGGAGGTTGTATAATGTTATAAGTGAGAGGTGAGATTGTGGTCCCAAACTGAGAAGTCATATGAAATACCTGAAAGTTTTTTTAGCCAGTAGAGAGATCAAGATCGATGGGACAGATTTGTCTTTGTGGCACAATCTGGAATGATGAATAAGTGCAAATGATATTTTTTAATTATAAGATGATGGTCTGATGAGAAATCCTGCAGGCTCTTGGCTAGAAGGAGAAAATACTACAGAATACCAGAAAATAACCAGTTTAGAATTCATTGTAAGTTCCAAAACAACTGATCATAACCTCAAAATAATGAAACCAAGACAAAAGAAAAAAAAAGGAAAATACAAGTTTTTTGAGAAATGCTCTGATCTCCATTTCTCACGCATTTTTATCTGACTAGCACCTTGCTTAATTAAGACCAGACATCAAAAAAACGTTTTCTCTCAAATGATATTTGAAGCAGATTGGTTTAGTCTTAGCACAATCTGGATGTAGTAAGTAAAATTGCAACTGACTCTACAGCACATAGCTACTTATGACCTTAACTATAAAATGACTATTTCTATTCATAATTGCACCTTCAGAAAAAAAAACAAAAACAAAAAAAAACAAAACAAAAAAAACCTCTAGATGTGGTATATAATAAATTCTTCAGCTATATTTTAGTTTACATTTCTGCCAGTTACACAGCTTGGAATGCAAAATCTAATGACTTGATT
Organism: Aythya fuligula; assembly: GCF_009819795.1. Taxonomy (NCBI): domain Eukaryota; kingdom Metazoa; phylum Chordata; class Aves; order Anseriformes; family Anatidae; genus Aythya; species Aythya fuligula. The sequence continues at coordinate 33,513,111 of NC_045562.1, forward strand.
AACCACCACGAATTGTTTTGACCATTCCATTGGACATAGTCAAGTAGGAGAACTGTAGAGGTGAGACATTGGAGAATTCCTTGTTCTTTATCAAGACATAATTGAGAGATTTTATTGTTTTAAAATTATTAATTTTACTGTAGTAAATACCTCTACAATTCATATTATTGGATATCTTGGCTTTTCTGCTGTTTCTACTCTCCTGTTTTGAACGGAAAATCTCCAATACAGCCTGTCTAGGTATGTTCTTTTAAAAAGGATTGACTTAAACACATTTATCTGTTCTTGTAAAATTTATTTTTTGTTTGTTTTTAATTGGAAATTAATATAGAAGACACATTTAAAGGTTTCAGTGTGCCTATCTACTAGATATTATCTCAATGGTAAGAAACATGTATACATATAACATAAGTCATTTTTAGTCTGACAAATTCATTACTTAAAAAAATGTTTTTTCACAGTCAGTATGACTTTTTACATCCTCCTTTCTGTAAAAGTCAAAGTAGACATAAAAAAATAAGCTATATGGTTGGTTGGGAATCCAAAATATTAAGATAATATTATTTAAAATAATAGCTTAATCCTTATAGTTTAGAAAGTCATGGGAATTGTGGAGATCTACACATCTGTACAAAACATTTGTCAAGCAGATTTGGATGCTAATTCTGTAAATGTAGTTAGTAAATGACCAGCAGTTCCTTTTCAATCTTTTCAAGCTGTTCCTGTAAGTGAAATGATTCTACATGATTCTGTACTTATTTTAGGTGAAAATTACTATTTGTCTACTAACATTTTGATTCATAGTTCAAGCATTTCTCTATGAAACTGAAAAACAAATCTTCTGTACTTTAATTTCTAGTGACAAACGCCTTTCTCTTCAAACCCACATGAAGGAAAAGAAAAATGTAACTCACCTGGAAGACTTTGGAGCTTTTTGTGATTGTACAAAGGATCCTGGCAGCAGAGAAGTACTTAAAGCAGTCATTTGCATTCAGAGATATGTGAGAGGGTGGCTTGTACGCAGGGCATTCAAGAGGCTAAAAATTAAGGTAATGTCTTGGTTGTTTAATCCACATACCGCTTGCATTTTAGTAGTGTAAGATTTCTTGATTATTAATATTTAGCTGTGGAAAACAAAACAAAACAAAACACATGCTGAGCTAGTCCGTATGCCATCTCTGTAGTGCACCTTCAAGGTCAGAGACAATTCAATGATACTGCTCTGCTGGGACCTGTTTCCATCACTTAATTGTAGGAAGGCTCTCATTTTTAGAAAAGAATGTCCTTTGCGATGTGTGATCCCTTTACCTTCTAATAGTCTTGGTGTATATGCATATTGTATTGTTATTCTGGGCCTGCAGATGAGGTAGAGAAACAGGCTTTAGCTAACAGACTGCTTATTGCACCCTTCTCCCACTCTCTTTTAAGCTTAAGTTACTGAAGAAAAGAAAAAAACAAAAAACAAAAAACACAACATGGATTCTATAGTATAAATACTGTTTTTCATATTTGTCATCTCATGTTGCTAAATGAAATGCCAGTTTCTAAGAAATGGTATACCAAAATGCCATAATACGCACTTCTGCTTTCAATCTCGGAGTTTATACCAACTTAAAAGAGCTTATGCATATTGGAAGGCTGGCTGCTAATGGAGGCTGCATAACTTCAGTTAAGATATCATTTTTAGTGATTTCTAAGCCTTCTATCTAAGGAGTAAACCCTAAGAAAACTTTCAATTCAAATAAGTGGGTCAAATAGGAACTGAGACATCCATTAAACTATCTATTTTAGTAGTTTTCCAGAATCCTAAAATAGGGTAGTAAAAATCAGTTCATATTATTTGGTAAGTCATCAACCTTTAAAAATATTCCTTCACTTTATATATTGGAAGAGAGGGAGATTAATGATGAGGTGAAACTGCATTTCTTGATATCTACTCCTGGGCTGTAGGAAACAAATATATAATTTTCCTCCCATGACATACTTTTAATCAAAAAATGGATGTTGAACACAAAGTTTCTCACCCTTGCCCAAGTTTCACTGTTCCACTTTTCCTCTACTGAGATACAAAATCTTGTCCTTTCCTCCCAGATTCTGATTGTGTGCAGATAGTATTTTCCATCTCATACAATTTGTGATCTACTTCTGTAATTTGGAATAAAATGTGTTTATCTAAAAATAGTTCTATCCAATAGTTTTATCTAGTCATCTCTGGAAAGAATCATCCCTTATCAAAACTGTGGAGTAGTTGTTTTTACATATCTGTCCACTTATGTTTACAGTGATGCAATTTATTCTTGCTTTTATTTAAGATTTTCTCATACACTGAATACCTTTCAGTTCTAACTCCTCATCTGTTTTTTAGTCACCTTTCACTTGTTTCTTACAGTAATAAAAGTGAAATATATCTGTAATTACAGTCAGCAAGTCATGGGCCATCCTTACTAGCAGTTGTAAGGTACTATCGTAAAATGATGGCACACATTAAACATCGAGCTGGTGTTTTGGATCTGTCTACACCACTTCATTATTTTGAATTAGAGGAGTGGATGGACAAGAAAAATGTAAGTCATGCCATTTTTGTACGCAATTTCTTCTGTTTTAATTTCATGGTTTGTCTACTAAGTAATATTCCAAGTCTGCAACACAGTTATTTTAAATGACTTCTGGTGCAAGGCAAATTTGATGTCTCCATATGTGCAACTGCAGTTCTACAGTGTTGTACCAATTGTTGGATTTAGTATGAATAAAAAGATTCTTCTGGTCACTTGATAAAGAAAGTAACTATTAACTGTTATCATTAACTGTTTTAAACTCTTGTGTGCTGCACATTGTGATTGTGTCATCATGTTGTGGGTGCTTGACTATTAAGTGTCATGAAAAGTCAGGAAGGAGGAATCTAATGAAATGGTAGATAAGGAAGTGCAAAACTAAGTATCATCGTAATTACCTTAACACTTTATCCTTTTCAGTCATTATGGCAGTGATTTTTTTTATCTAGTATTATTGTTCTTTTTTTAAACAATTCCTCCCCCCCCCCAAAAAAAAAAAAAAAAAAAAAGATAGCGCTCACATCTCCCACAAAGAAATAAGTCATTTGTATGTTTAGAAAGCCTCTTAAAAGAAGATCCCTTTGCAGATTTTGTGAGCGATCCATGTATTAGAAATTTTATTCATGAAACTAGTTTTTACACTTGCTTTTGTTTTTTGATGGCTGACTGTACAGTCAAGCAAGTGTGGTAGAGAGCATGGTTCGGGGCTCTCTACACATGGTTCAGTGTGGTTCAGCTGCATGGTGGAAAACTCAGACATGCTCTTACAATAGGATGAACTGCAATGGTCAGGAGAAGCATAAATGTCACTAGCTTGAAGTCATAATCAAGAAGGCACAGACAGGAGAGCTGCTTCTCCTGATGGTTCTTCTGATAAGTAAGGCAGAGTAAGTGTTGCAAGAAAAGGAAACAGTTGACTAATACCAAAGCTGCCTGTTCCTTAGCTGCAGATGCTCGCTGACTGCTTTCTGCATCCTTTGAATATTACTATTCATGTAGTTCTTATTCTCTAAGGATTATAGGAAGATACTAAGGAAAAGAAAAAGCAGTTTAAACTGCAAAATATAATCTAATCTTCCTTTTATGTAATCCATTGCCCTTCAAATTCCTCTTCCAGAGTAAGAAGTAGCTGCCTCATCATAGAGGATATTTAAGATTAGATGAGTGCATACTGTGGAAAATAGCTTTCCTGGTGGGGAAAAAGCTGAGAAAAAGAGAATTAGGTTGAGTTTTCAACTGTGCATCAAAATGCAATACAATATGTTGGACTTAGATGACCATCTTCCTACCTAAGATTTAGGAATGTGCTGCTTTATTTTTTATCCTTTAAATAGGCATTAGCATTCCAGAGAAATGAAAATATACCACCCATTAAACACTGCAAGCAGGTTCTAATTGATTCTTGCACCTTTTGAGCATGCTATGTATTAGTTGTTTATATCTTGTTTCCCATTCATTCAGTCCTTTAATTCTGCATCCATAAAGTTTTATGCTTTGGTCTAAAGGAGGAGGATTTTAATACTTAATTTAAAAATATTCCATGGATAGGTTTTGAGTTCCCTGTAAACGCTTTATTGATGCAAATCATGTAATGAATGTGTCTTTGAATCTTCCAAAGATTCATGATATAGTCTCAGATTTGACTTCTGAAATTCTATAATCAGGTCTTATATTCCTATCACCACATAGGAAATACGTATGTGCGTGTATATGTACATGTATATCTATACATATATGTATGTGTGTGTGTATATATACACACACAAACTATATATGTGTGTATATATATATAGTTTTTTTCCCCTGTACATTACAAAAACTATATCAATAAAATTATTTAACTTATAAAACATAACCTATATCCTCCTGAAAAAGTGCATCCTTTTCCCAGGCTGAATAGCTCCTAACATTACTGTCTGGTGACTGAAAAGTTTGTACTACTCTTCATATTGTGATGAAATGCTGGTCAATGGTTGAGTCACTGATGCCTTCAGTAGGAAGACTTCAACTTATACTTTCAAAGCTTCTTTGTTTGCAGATGTGATAGGGTGTTGCAACCCAGTGTATTGTCCTGTATTGTTGTTTTGTCTTTATGCCTTCAAAAATCAGGGTGAAAAGTCTGAGTTAAAAAGCATATGCTGTTTTTCTGAAATGTTAAATTGACATTAATTTGCTCTTCTATGATGAAGACAGAAACAGACATGTTCTAGATGTTCATGCATAACAAAGAGTGTAATTGGATTTATTGCTGTTAACCCTTGCAGGAAAACTAGTGGTTCTGGTGATAAATAATAAATTAGCTACACTGTCTCTCAGGTAGGAAGATTTCTGGCACGAATTCTGAAAAAAATCTGTAAGCTAGGTAGATCAACTGGAGTGTTCTGTGGACATTAGAGTAAAGAAGACCAAAGATTTTCGTTTTTAATCTGTACTTTTCCCTCCCTGAACAATGCAAAAGAAACCACATAATGTCTTTAAACTGGATCTATATTATTTAATATACACAATTTGTCAAGAAAATAATTGACTGTTAGCCCCCTAATATATGTCCTTGTTCTTTTCTAATTAGCTTTGGTAAGGCATCTATAGAAACTTCTATTACGATATTGCTTGGGACAATGTCTTGAGCACATCTGCCAAGTCAAGAAGAGTACTATTAACTACTATTGGCCTACATTTCCATACATAATTTATCAAGAATATTAACTTGATTCTAAAGAAAATGTTTCTAGAAAAATCAGTATCCAGTAACATACTGTAAATGTGTATCTGATGGAAGCTTCTCTTCTTCAGTTTATGAAGCAATGTTTTTCAAGAGAGAGCTTGACAAAAAGATGGACAGAAAGCAGTTGTCTGAATTTTTTTAGAGACTGTGGATATTTTTATACCTGCCAGTGGAATACACTGGGTCTTCCAGCTGGTCTCTCCAGGTAAGCTGATTCTTAAAAATGCTTTGCAATGGTACAAAAAAATTATACTGCAGATGTCGTAGGCTTTGGGTTGTTTGTTTACACTGTATAAAGAAGCTACTACTCTTAAAAGCACAGTCAAGACAAACCCTACCTGATGTTGATGTTCTTTTTCAAAATGGACCATTTTATCTTTATACTTGAAATAAAGTAGATTTTGTAGAGTGTACTGTTGTCTAACAATGCTGGACTACAGTCCCATACTGTTTTGAATATGTAGTAAGAGGGCATAGATCAAATTTTGTTAGCAGGTTTCCACTGCAGGTGTCTCCAGTCAAATATTAGCCTTATCCACACTTTTGTAATGTCAGTGGTGTTAGCCTTCCATCTCAGCCCAACTGACTTTAAAAACATTCTCAAAGAATACATTCATAGTTGAATGTAAATAGAACAAGACATCATGAATCACGGTATCCTGTACTGTAAATAGGAGAGAAAACATTGCTCTTTAAAAATAGAAATAAAATTGTAATCAGGTTAAGCCCTTCAAAAAACCTAGACTCATCTTCTTCTGGCTTTTCTCATTCCAGGGCAGCCAGTGGGAGTGTCTGCAATGCTCTGCTCTTACAGCAGAGCAGCAATGGCTGCTTCTGGGTGAGACTTACTGTAGGCAGCCTCACTGGACACCTCACAGGGTGGGGTGGGAGATGCCATTTCCCATTTCTCCTCAACAGTAGCACACTTTTGTTTTGTACTGACATACATAGATGCTGTGAACCAAAGCTGGCCTAAGCATAGATTAATATTACCTCTGTGTCTTCTTAAGTTTAACATCCATCCCAACTGCAGCTTCTTGCAGATGGTGATCTTCTTTGGAGACTACATTTAATTTCATGTACCAGCATTTGGAAAGAATAATTTTAAAGTGCAACGTCCTTTAGTGAGAGAGAACCATGTTTAATTGGTGCTTTTGTTTTGTTAATGACCTACGTGCAGGTTCTTTCTATGATTTTTTTTGTTGTCTTCCCAGCCAGCTCTCTGTTAAAGCTGCATCTTTGAGAGGAAGGCGGTCTCTCTGAGTGTCTGACCACACATCATACTTGCACGTTAGCTGCTTCTCAGTGTTGGCTCCTAGCAAATGCAATTAATTTATCATGGAAAATCATGTATTACATGTCATTTAGGTCACATTCCTAAGACAGTGTGAATAAGACCAGGTATTTTTAGTCATTTGCTCAGTCCCCATCACTATGGTAACAGGAGATTTTGTGACTGCGAGACAGATTTCTGTGTTATATCCTAGATTTGGGAGACTATTGCTACTTTTTGCTATGTTCACAGAGTAGGAAAGGTTATGCTTCCCCACTTATTATTTAATTTATTTAGTGTCTCTTAGGTATGAGGTGTTATCAAGACTGGTTCGCTTATTTGAGGCAGGGCGTGGGCTTCTTATTTATTTCAAATTCAAAACTCTCTTCAAATTATGAATGTATAAATGATGAATAACTGCTGAAACATAAAGATGTGCTTATGTCTAAAGGGCACCCATAAAATGATTTCTAACATGAAAGCATTTTGAATAAATGGCACTTATCTGTAAAGTGTCCTCTCTTTCTCAATTTTATAATACAAACGTCATTATTTCTGAAGATAAGTTATTAATAGAGTACAACCTTGCTAAATTGCCTTGGAGAGACACTGCAACTGGCTGATGTTTTGAATTGCTTAATATGGATTTGATGCAGCTATCTCCTGTGCAAATACAGAGCATCCCATACGATCGACTGCTTATTCAGGAATGGGACATATAGTGTCTGTGTATATATGTGTGGGCAGAGTGGTAGAGAGATCTAGTAATTACCATATTGAGCTTTTTGGGTGATCATTGCGTTTTTATGGCCATGTTACTGATCCATGGAAGGTTAAAATAGAGAAGTACCCTTGCCTTGTGACTATTTATTCTGAGCATGGAGGGAGAAAAGGATTCAAATTTTTAATTAATTTTTTTCTATCTCATTTTACTCTTACTGTTGCCTGCCTACCTGCTTGCCCACCTTCCTTGCTTGCTTGCTTCCTTTCCTTCCATTTTGTTCCCCCAAATGACTCTAAATACCTCTAAAAGAACGGGACCTAATGAAAATAAGTACCCAGATGTTAAATGTTCCTGTCACCTTTCCATTTCCAGTAATGAAATGGTGAGTACTGTCTTTGGCTAGAGAATAATTTTAACAGTAAAAGCTTAAGTCTTTTTTATTTTACATGTTCTCTTGAGAGTTTGAATTACATCTGCATAACTACAAATCTGATTTGTATGGATTTGTTTACTTTTGTAAAAGGTAGTGAATAAGATAGTAAAATTCTCATCAGAATAAAGCAAGAATATTTGTAGCAGAATGCTAATATGCATTTATATAACAATGAGCTTGCTGTCAAAATAGAAAAGTAGACTATCCATTGTAAAGTACCTGCAATGTGAATTAGAAGTATCAGGTAGAACAGAGAAAAAAAAAGAAATGTATGGATGGCTACTAGACACAGTGTTTTGAGTTGCTTTGCTTATACAAGCAAAGCTAATACAATAATTTGACCCAAATGTGACCAATTGTGGTGGCTCTCTTGGGAGCTAAAAAAGGCATTGGTACCTGGTGTGAGCGTATGGGTGCTTAATGGACACTTACAAGGAAAGGCATGTTTGTGATTTTCTTTTGAATTCCTGATTTTTAACCTCTGGGAAACAAGTGAGCTTCTTTAGATCAAATGAATTTGACCAGGGATGGTCAAATAAAACTATTTGAGAGGCACATAAAACTGTCAGAGAGCTTCCAAAGGCAGGCTGCACAGCTGGCAAAAGTCTAGAGGGGAAGATGTATGAGGAGCAGCTGAGGTCCCTTGGTTTGTTCAGCACAGAGCAGAGGGGAGGCCTCATGGCAGCCTGCAGGTCCCTCATGAGGGGAGCGGAGGGGCAGGCGCTGAGCTCTGCTCTCTGCGGACCGCGACAGGACTGAGGGCATGGCATGGAGCTGGGACAGGGGGAGGTCAGGCTGGGGGTTAGGGAAAGGTTCTGCACCCAGAGAGTGGCTGGGCACTGGGACAGGCTCCCCAGGGCAGTGGTCATGGCACCGAGCCTGCTGGATTTCAAGAAGCATTTGGACAATGCTCTCAGACACAGGATTTGATTTTTTGGGTGGTCCCGGTGTGTTGTCACGAGTTGGACGGGACCCACAAGGATCGTGAGTCCAACTTGGATCACAGAAATCACAGAATTTCTAGGTTGGAAGAGACCTCAAGATCATCGAGTCCAACCTCTGACCTAACGCTAGCAGTCCCCACTAAACCATATCCCTAAGCTCTACTCTAACGTCTTTTGAAGACTTCCTTGAAGGATATTCTATGGTTCTTTATCTTGCTCCACACAGTGGGAGGAAAAGTATGTGGCTGAGTTACTAGCTAACACATTGCTTACTGAGTAGTTAAGAACTGACTAGGATTAATCAAAGGGTTTTCTGTCAGTGGTGAGGTTTAGCTACTGTTTTAAGAAAAGCCAATTACAATTAAGGTCATAGTGCGGTGGTTTTAGATTCCATATACAAATAATAATGCTATTTCATCATATTTCATAACAATTTGTGCTACTACTTATTGCTGATGAGAGAAAACCTCACTGCTGTACCTCATCTCAATAAAGTAAGAAAATCAGAGGTAATTAACCAATCTATTTTTTTGGCCATATGTTTGAAATATCCATTGGAATTATACACAGTAGTTCTGAAGAATATGTCTATAAATGTTTTTCAGAAAGCAGTGTAGTAGACTGTTTAAAAATACCTTTTTTCTCTGATTGACTCAAAGTGCTATGTGTCCTATTCAGGTAAATATTTACTCTGAGTTCAGTGAAACTATGCACACATGTAGGTTGGATACTGGGACTTCTAGTTATTTCACTTTTAGATTTGCTGAAGAGTCTGGCAATAATATTTTGTTATTTAATTCATTCTGCAGTTACTGGAATTACTACTGTTAATGCTGGTTGAGGCTGTGAGGTACACAGTTGTGATCTGATCCCAGTACCTTTTGTTAGAGGCAAAATGTTGATGTCTGCAGCATACTGGTAATTGGAGTATTTTCAAATGAAATGTAAACACAGTAAGGATTTTCTCTACAATTGGCCCTTCTAAGCAGCCCGTACTAAAAAACAGATTTCTACATCTTTGTATTTGTGATCTTGATAACTACTTGTGTTTATACAAAATATACAGTGTTTAGGCTAAGAATATGAAACATCACATATTCTACTCAAATTTGAATCACTGCCTATAAGCCATCTCAATTTATATCAGCCTTGCCTCATGGCTTATTGTTCTGCATTTACAGAAAGGTAATAAACCATCTCTTCATTTAAGTACAGAAATGTGCTCAGTACTGCAGTGGTTAATTGGCAAATATTGCTGGAATTTACATATATTAGTGGAAGGAAAGTTTTCCTTTTTACAGAAGCTTTTAGGTTGCAAACTGGTCTGGCTTGATTTGAAACAACTAATGATAGTGCAAAACACTGAGCTCTAACAGACATGTCAAAGCAATATGTCTTCATTAAAGTCAATGCCAATTCCCTATCAAGCTCCAGACAAAGGGGGGGGGGGGGGGGGGGGGGGGGGGGGGGGGGGGGGGGGGGGGGGGGGGGGGGGGGGGGGGGGGGGGGGGGGGGGGGGGGGGGTGGGGGGGGGGGGGGGGGGGGGGGGAGGGGGATGCAGGAGTTCAGAGTTCCCTGGAGAATACTTCCCTGCATGAAGTTGATAAGGGTAGCAAAGCAGTCTGACTGCCCCTCACAGCTTGTGGTTTAAAGCTTGACTCCTGCTGAACCTTCATCATTTTTTGGTCCACTGGCCATTCCATGATAACTATGCCTGTTACTGGTTTTTTTGGAAAGCTCTCATATGTTTTGGAGGTCCAGCTCAGAAATGGCACTGTGGCACTGTATGACTCTGAAGCCTTCCCCAGTGCCACTCTGCAGTTAATTTCTCTCTCAACTTTTTCCCACTGTGGTTCATATTTGTGACATCTTATGCATAATTGTTAAATAAAACAACACCTAATAGCAATTTCTGTTGCAATGATGCCAGAAAGCCTTATTTATAGAGCAGGACCCTTCTGTGTTGAGTTCTGTACACATTCTGAAGAAAATATGCTTCCTGCATCACTGATAGGAAATAGCCTCCTAAAACTGTTTATTTTCATTAAACAAATATTACAGGACGAGCAACAGGAACCCATAAATACTGTAAAAGAACAGAAGTGTAACAGCACTCTGCATCTGGCAAAACACAACAGTATGTAGTTTCCTTCACAGTACTGTTGTTTAATAATGTTCTCCACACCTATGTGGCAATGAGCCCTAAGGCAGACATGGACTACCATTCTGACCATTTAAGCTAAATATAACATCAAGAAATTGAAATTCCACCTTGGAAGAACTCTATGAGTGAGTTAGAGATAATGAATAGAAGCATTAATAAAATGCCTTGCTAGAGCTATTGCAAACTTTGCATTTTCTACATAATAATTGCTGGATCAAGGCTAAATACAAAGCTGATCTAATGATCCCTTCAGGCCTTAAAGACTGCGGGTCATTCACCATCAACTACAGCAAAAGCAATAAAATCTGTATAGTATGCTCCTCACTCTGATACCTGGTTCCCTCCCAAAGATTTACAGATTAGTATGAGCTTAAAAGGTTTCAGATCTTCCACACTGCTGGAACATTTGTCAATGAGCATGCAAAGGCCCCTGCTGGATCCAAATGCTGTCTGATCAATGCTTGTCCACAAGCATCCTTTCTAACATACCACACACATACAAACAGAAGCCTATGTTTCTCTCTCTTTTTCCTTTTAAAGGAAGGTAAATGTTGTGCTTAAAACTTAATTTGATTGTGTGTTTTTCTGTTAGCATGTCATCAGTATGCTCTTCCTGAGGTTGGCAAATCAGACAGAAATTCTATTTGGGTTACACAGCTTGGAGTACTCTAGGCCAGCCACCAACCTTGTTTTAACATGATTAAAATGTTACTTCTTTTGACAGTATTAGTATCCAAAACATCATTATGGATTTATTAAGATGCCTTGATAATAAAGTTGAGACGAATGACCTATTCATTTGATGAAGAGAGTTTTTGCATGTCTGTTCACATTTGGCATGACATTTAGAATTATTCTAAAAAAATACTTTGAAACAACAATGCAACTATCAGAGAAGAAAATTTTCGCTTTAAATTCTGCTTTGCTGCAATGCCTACAGAATAGTTTGGCAATAGTTGAACTAGTTATATGCTGACACTGCTGCCTGTTATCCAGATTGACACTGTCTAATTTATATTCTCCTATCTGTCTCTTCATCTTATACCTAAACTATAAATCTTGGACTGCCTTTTTGTTTCATCTGTGTTAGAGTCTGACACGGAGGGTCCTGTTCTGCACCTAGAGCTCTGGAGCACTATCCTTATACAAATAGTTTGTACAAATGCTGATACATTGTCAAATCTGTTTAAAGAAAGTTGAAGAACTTAAAATTTAAATGGTATAACTTACCTACACCATATTACAGAATCACAGAATGGTTGATTGGAAGGAACCTCTGGAGGTCATCTAGTCTAACCCTTCTGCCAAGCAGGGCCACCTAGAACATATTGCACACAATTGCACACAGGCAGGTTTTGAATGTCCCCAGAGCAGGAGACCCCACAGCCTCTCTGGGCAGCCTGTGCCAGTGATCTCTTGCCCTCAAAGTAAAGAAGTTCTTCCTCATATTCAGAAGGAACTTCCTGTGTTACAGTTTGTCCCTGTTGCCTCTTGTCCCGTCACTGGGCACCACTGAAGAGAGTGTGGGAAACACTGAAAAGTCTTTGTCTATAGACAAAGTCCTTACATTTGACTGGTTTTCTATGCCAGACACCATCCTCCACCCCCAAAATATAAGGAGGGATGGTACTTTTCACTGTGAATCCAATGGCAGGTTAGTGGGAGGCATTTCACAACACCATTGTACTTAACCATCACTGTATGTCCAGTCTGGAACACAGACCGTGTCTATGCTGGTCAGGTTTTCTGGGAACAGCTAGCTGCAGATTAGGCAGAAGGACTTTCTCTGGGGCAGCATTCTTCACTGCATGTACTTATCAAAACTCGTGAGGCATCACCCCTCAACTGAAGCTTAGGATGTTGGATGTTTTTTTTTTTTTTTTTTTTTTTTTTTTTTTTTCTTTCCTGTTCTCTGTAACAAGGATATATTTAGGATCACTGGAATATTGTGGCTAGATCAGGTTGCCCGTCTGCTGTCTTATCACTTTGGCCTGTCTCAGGCCAAGAAGGACAATCTCAGTGGACACCTTTCTTTTCCACCTGGCAGTTTGTGTTTTCATTAATGTCACTACAAGGAATTTGTATTTTTATATAGATATTAGCAGCTTAGTTTGCTAGTACATTTTATGCAATAATATCAAGTGCAATTCATTCCCTTGATACAATAGCACACATTTTCAAACCTGTTTAAAGGTACAAGCATATTAACATGTTTGCCCCACTGATATGCTGCTTTGTCTATTTTACATTTTCAGACTCTTTATCTAGGTTATATTCCAAATCACCAACTGGTCCATGTAGGTAGTCCCCTTTTCATTATTATGGATCAACATGAAAAGACTGTTGCAGTGTGTACTTGCTGATTTGCTCCAGCTCATTCTTATCAGTGTCTTGCCTCGTCTTTTCTCTTAGCTGTAGCTAGACTGTATTAATCTGTTGAAATCTCTGGCCGTTAGCACATTAGTTTCCACACTAAGTAAATAAATGAAGTCCCTTCCACTAAAAGAACTCATCAAGTTCCCTTGTCTTGTAGGGGAATTAGCTTTCTTAACCTTTCCCACGTAGGATTTAGCTTTAATTCTTTAATTGGCTGAACAGTTCTTGAAGGCCCACCAGTATTGATGGAGCAGGTTCATTGCTTCCTATGCCTGAATGGCAAGTGTACCTAATAAAACAACTCAGGATGACATTTGACCTTTTTGCAATTGCATTGTTATCTGCTCTTCCAATTGTGGTCCTCTGTAACACAAAAGACTTTATGGCTGCCTATACAGTTTCCCCAATTTTTGAGCTCTTGATTATTCCTTTCCAAGTTTAGTACTTTGCACTTACCTGTATTGAATTTTGTCTTATTGATTTTGGGCCTTTTCTCCGATTTATCAAGATTATTTTGAGTTTGAATGCTCTCCTGTAAAGTGCTTGTAACTGCTTCTAGTATATTGTCATCTACAGACTTTATAAGTGTCTTCTCTATTCCATGATCTCAGTCATTGTTATGAAAACATTGAATAAAAAAGGACTCAGCTCAACAAACAGCTCTGAGACCTCACTTTATACTTCTTCTCATTTTTGACAGGAAGCTATTTAATGACCCTTTGAGTTGGATAGTTTGATCTCTAATAAGAAAAAATGAATAAGCAGAAAATATGTTCATAAAGACTAGGGAGCTATTAAGAAATTCACATAGAAATTTTAGCATAGAATAGTAGTATATGGGAGAGAAATTAAATGTTCATCATTTATTGCTACAAATATGTCTTTTATATGATTTAAGAAAGTTTCTTCTCCACTAAGATGTGAAGAGTTTTATGACTGCAGTAGTCTGGGTCAGAAGGGTATGTATCAGGTTTCTAAAGTTCAAAGAACATCTTGCTGTCTGTGGGGAGATGGACCATATAAACTGACTTAACTATCACTCCTATTAAATATATATTTCAGTATTTATTTTTAGCATATGCATAGTACAATATGTCTATAAATGTATATGGATGGGTGTTACAGAAAATACAAAAATAGAAGACCTGTAATGTATCTTGAAAAAAAAAAAAAAGGAAGGAAAAAGAGATGTATATCCAGTGAACAGAAATAATTTTCTGAATAAATCTGAATAATCACTGCATCCATACTGCAAGATCTCTTTGACAAGGCGAAGAATGTAAAGATCTTAAACATCTAATTTAATAAATATAAAAGGAGAATTATTCTAATATGCATTTTATGGATTAATTTATAGAATATATGGGTTTAATCTTTTTTGCTGATTTTTATCTATACTTTCAAAGCATAATATTTTTCCAATACTGCGTTGTTATAGATAAGTATATATTTTCCTCATTTCTTAGATGGAGAAATAAGAAAAAGAGCTTAAATGGTTTGTCTCTTATCATATATTGAATTAGTGGTAGAAGTTTAGCCAGAGTTGTTTAAAGTTGGCTGAGAACTGGTTCTAGCTTCCATGGTCATGAGATAGATGCATATTCAAAGAAGCATCTTATATTTTTATCTATCTGTTACATATACATGTGTTTGCACACTCACACTTAGCCGTCCTCCAAAGACATATACTTAAAAATTTTGATTTTTATAAGATTGTTCTATTCTGTCATCAGCTTAACACTTACTTTTCAATATTTTCTTAAACCTAATTCATATTCAGGTAATTCCTTATGTGTGCAAAGATAGTCTTTGCTTCCTACCACGATGTAGATTATTTGAATAACGTTTTGTTATTTAAAACATCCTTTTGCATGACCCTGTAATCTATTTTTTTGCATTTTAAACTCTCTCAAGTTAGATGGCATAAATTTGAACAATCACTTGGTTGACATAGATATGCTTCATTTTTTGAAGAATAACCCTCTAGAGAACAACTTGCCCACCCTTCAAAACTAAAGCAAAAGATAATTTTAAAGCAAAATGATGTTGTGCAATATCATCACACCAAACACTTGTGATACCAACAATTTATGTTGGTGTAAACCATTTAAGTTCATTTCCAGACAAATATCTTGAAGTTACAGGTTGTTAAGATTCTGCCCTTTTCAAATCTGATTTTAAAATTACATATTATAATTAAAGAGCTTTATAATTAGATGAATCCTATTATTTAGGCATTCTGTGCATCAAGACTTACCAAGACCTTTTATTTATTTCCTATCAGACTATGATCTTTTGGCATTCTGTTTTGTAGTATTTCTCAGCCTAGAAAGTACTTAATTTTTTTTTATCTAAATTATCTTCTACATTCTGTTCAGTAGAAGGATTAAATACTTGTCTGGTTGTCATCTGTTATAGCTGCTTGTCCAAAACTGACACAAAACATCCTCTTTAACCATATGACTCTCCTGAGAAATACCAGTCCTCTACCAGCATGTGATTTGGCTATCAATGTTTGTGTTTCTCCTAAAGAAAACAAACTTGGTTGTCAGTTTTGATGATGAGTAACTTTTATAACTGTTATTTGGCTTGCTGTGATTACATTTTGGTCTCAGTTCTGTTATTCTATCTGAAATTGAGTTTTAGTGTAGTCTTGCTAATGTTGTCTGTCACCCAGCAAGCAGCTATGTTTCTGCACTGGGTGACATCTATCACTGTGACCGTCGTTGGAGGTCATGATATCTGGTTCATGAATTATTATTTTTAGTTCTTTAAGTTGTACTGAAAGCTGTATAATTGTGTTAATTAATTTTTAATCTAATATTTGAAACTGCAACCCTTGTGTTGGATGCCTTCACATGTTATTGGGATAACCATCAAACTTGAAAGAAAAAGTCTCTGGAACATATGTGGAAGATAAGATCCAAAATGTCTCTCTGCTGTAGTTCAAGACAGCATCTAATAAATCTCTGTGAAGTAGATGACTGAATACTTTGGGATACCCATTAACAGACTGCTTTTTCTTAAAGAAATAAGTTAACACTGTAAGCTAAAAGTTGAATTTAATGTATTTTTGCTTGCTTGGAAAAGCTATAGAAAACTATGGTTTTCTGCATTTATATATTATACATGTTTTCTTTTAAATTTAAATATAAAAATAAATAACACCTATCTGCATATTTCCTAGTTTCTTATCCAAGAACATGCAATTAAGAGTATATGTAATTTAATACAGTGATGGATAAAATATCTGTAAACTCTTTTGTTTTAAAACCATCCAGACTAAATGATTAAGTCTCAAATAGGTATTTCAAAGTGTATTGTCTTCTAAATATACAGACAGGCCTTCACTTGTAGGATTTAATCTAGAGGCCAATGACATCAGTAGAGGAACTGATAAGCTCATCACTCTGAATATTTTGACTTGGCTGTAGGTTCAGAGAAATATGGGTATCTCTCATTTAAAGTATTGGTAGAGTACTGTCACACTACATTAAATATTTTTTTGAGAGTAATTAAATAATAAATTAAGTCACTTAATATCCCCTTTTTAAAAAGACTTCATGATATCAATCAGATAAATCTCTGTAAAACTTAAGTTGAAAGTTTATGCTAGTATAATGGATATAGTTACTAAAGCTGCTTTTGCTTTTGTATTCTTTCCACTACTGGAAGGCTATTTGAATGTAACAGAAATGGTCCAGGTTATAAAAATAATAAATAAAGATTTTTTAAAATGTCTTTAATCTGGAAAAAAAATAAGCAGCTATGTTACGTAGCTTTTCTTAGGGTTCAGTCTGTTTAAATTCTGTAGAAAAACTTTGCAACAAAGTCCCTGGAAATTTTGCAAAGATCTATCGATTTCATCAATATTTCTTGATCAAGGAAAAAGGTGGCAATATATTATGAGATGGTATTTTGACAGTGGCCTATTTTATTGGCCATTTCTGGACTTTCTTTTCTCCAGAACTTTCTTCTAATGAGGAGTAGGAAAAGAATCCCATTTGTAGAGTAACTAGTGGGAACTGCTCTGTTTTAGTTCTACAGATGTAACAGGGTTAATGATATGTTTTCTGTTAAAGACATGTAAACATTTGAAATTGCATGATCTAGAATAGCAATTATATTTTTATTAATTTTGCTATTTGACATATCCTTTCCATTTTGAAACAAAATGGCACCCGGTACAGTTAAAAGCTGTTTAGACTTCCATAGCTTGAGCCTGTGTTTGCTAAGTTGAAGTCAAATCTTCCACTGACAGAAATGATAAAAGAAAAAACATTTTTTACTTTCGGAAATTACCAGGAAGCCACTGGTTTGTGTAAACTAATATTTCTAATATTTAAGCCACTGCTAATAGATTTCCAAGTCCACGTGGAACATCCATACATGGAAGTGAGATTTTGAGAAGCTCACAGATCTGTGTTTATGCTGTGTGTCAGCTTATGGTGTGGTACCATCTAAGACTGTAGACCCTGGCACAACCAGGGCAGAATCATGCCTTTCATGAACAAAAGTACTTATTACATTGGTTCTTCCTTTCCCTTGAATGTGAAGTCATTCAAGCAATACTTCATGCAGAGGAAATCTACGTGCACATTTTCTGTTATTAAATACATTGTCAGAGATACCTGAACATAATAAGTCATGAAATGTACTGGCCACAAATATAATTATAGAAATAACAAGGAAAGGGGAGAATGTAGATAACTACCAAAATTGTCTGAATATGAGTGTAACAGGGAAATCATTTTTTTGGTGCAAAAAGTACAAAGTTCAATTTGGAACAATATCGAATTCTTTTATTCTTCTGAGTTCAGCTAGTACATAATTAAAATTTATAAGAAATATCACCTGCATGACATTTCAGCCAAATAGTGAAACATTTGGCATAGTAGCATATAATCTGCTATATTTAAAGATAGGAAGTTTATTAAGTTTTGGAGGATCTTTGTTTATAATCTTGGCTCTGCCAAATGCAAACCCTTCCTAATTATCTTCAGACTTCATTTATAACCTAAACAGTTTTGAAGGCATATAATTATCTCTTCATCCCAAATCTTCTGACAGTGTTTGTATGTATACACCAACAAGGAGGTATTGAAACACACAGAATAATTTTACTCTTTTTCTAGCTTGGTGTAAAACATCCATCCTTTTAAATGAATATAACGTTGAGGTAGATCTTTTCTTAAATGTTCACAAGGAATAATTTGCCATTGTGTTGTAGAAAACCCGAGATGGAACAACCTGTGTAGTATGTTTCCCTTTGTTACCTTAGGAGATGTATCTCATCAATGTTTTCCATTTAACCCTTCCCTAAAGCATGGTATGTCCTTGAAAGAATAGATTTCAGCTAGTACGTTTTTGAAAAAAAACACAACAATTGTATACTGTATGAAATATAAATATGTATCACTTGCTTAATTACTGAAAACTGTGTAACATTTCAGGCTATCAGAAAAGCCATTTTAGAGTATGGTGAGCTTTAGATGCTTTTACAGAACATTAAATACAAAACCATATTTTAAAGTACGAGCCAGGACTGGAATTAGGACTTGGTCTATTCAAAAGCACTGGCAAAGTTCTAGTTAACAGCAAAGTTAAATAATTAGGGGATTACGTAGGAAACTCAAAGTTGACGCTCATGTACCATCTATACGTTCCCCACCACTATGCTGTCTTCAGTCAACATGGGAGATGAGGTTAATTTATGTGAGGTAACAGCTGAAAGTGAAATTCTGATGTCTTTTGTTGGTTTGTGTCACAACCTGAGTGTTATTTAAACATTTTTTTTCTTCATATTTAATAGTAGATAATACTCTAAAGGCCTCTTTTAAACAGCTAATGTTCCCTTTGGCACTGAAATCCACTTACCTTAACTGACTTCTGTTATACTTCAACCTGATTCTCAGAGTCACAATGGTAATGTTCATTTTAATGTCCCAATAGGCTCTTAGTATTCATCAAATATTTGATTTACATTTTCTAATAAGGTTTATGGAATGCAGAAACATGAAACCCATACTCTGCCATGATTCTAACTACCATGTCTTTCATTAACATTGTGAATTATTTCTCCAAAATAATTAAAATCTGTAATTGAATATACTAGAATAATTTTGGAAAATTACTTTAATTATTCCAGTGCTTCTATTTGGAAAGATCACATCATTTATAAAACAGAATAGGCAAATATGAATTTACTTTCCCAGTGTCCTGTTGATTAAAGTCACTTTTTAAGAAAACATATATACTTGAAATGCGTATGCTTGTTAAGCACCAGGGTTACAATACAGATGTTTTCTGCTGTAGAATTCTACTGAAAAAATAATAATTAATTTTCATCTCAGAATTATTTCAGCAATTAATAAGTGTGTTCTCCTCTTCAGGAATTTGTGGCTTATGATTTTCTGTATGCATATTGTAATATAGAAAGTATTCTCTAACTCAGCTAGCCGTTGTATATTTAGTGACAGTAAAACTGAGTGCACAAATGAAGCATGTATACTACACAAAGTATTATTTATACTTGAGAAATCACTACACTGAGAATCACTACAGAGACAAAAGTGCAACTGAAATAACCAGAAATTGAATTGAAAGGGTTAAAAATTCCTTGCCTTTATGCAGTTTTGGAAGTATACTGCTGCTGTGTGGGCAACTGCAAAGACTTGCTAGAGTTCATCAGTGGCTTCCTGTGCAAGAAGCTAAAGAGGTTTGTGATTCATCAGGGACATGACCAGAAAGTCTGAAAACTGTCCATAAACCTCTGAACAGCACTTTGCAGCTGTTGCTGCAACCTCTTGGGTTGTGGGACTGAGTGGTGTTTTGGCCATTATAAATGGGGATGGGAAGTATAATGAAGAGAGCAGAAAAATTAGGCTAAAAGAAAACCTGACCTGGATAAATTGTAGTGACAGAGGAGGAAGGGGAGATCAATACAGTGAATAAGACAACCTTGGTAACTTAAAAAAAAAAAAAAAAAAAAAAAATACATATAGATATCTGTGTCTCTAGCTGCTCTGGTGATACCAGTCATTTCTTTGGCCTGATGTCAAATGGTACCAGCTGGGGGCTTGCTCCCAGCAATCGTTGTGTCTGAATTTTCTAAGTTACTAGGCTGATACAGCATGAGCAAGCATAGGGCACACACAGTTACACCAATGCATTGCTCCCCTGTCTAACCAGCTACACAGAGGGCTGGCAAGTGAACGCCTTCCAGGCTGGTCATACCACCATGCATAGAAGCAAAGGCCTCACAAACTGCACATTCTAGTTGTGGCAGTCCTTGTGTGGCACATTTCTCATGTGATGTACCCAGCACTTCTCACAAGCTGAACCAATTCCTGTATTTCTTTCAGTATGGTTTGTAGTGCTAAAATTACAGAAGTTTAAATGGCTCATGTTTGTGTTCCTTCAGGTGTAGCCTCTGCCGTGTGATGGAATATAGTTTATATCACTGCCTATGCTAGCTCTTGAACCAAAACAGTATCACCAAGTCAGCACCCATGCAGATCTTAATTAGCCTTGCTGAGAGATGTGACTAATTAGTCCAGATTTAACACATCTCTCACCTTGCTTCTGGGAGCTGAGCTGGTATTACCATGTGGTACTGTGTCAGCATGCTTGTTCAGTCATGGGGGATAAACGAGTGAGCTGGGTCACCAGCTACTGCTCCCACTTTGTGAGACCTTATGGCACAGAGGTGCTTGGGCTCTCACCAGGTTTAACCTCAAGGAACAGACAAAGGTGTCTTACGTGGCACCCTTCTTCTAAATTTTGTTTCCACACTTAGCCTGCCAACATTTTGTGTTGTTCAGTTCATGTCAGAGGATTTTTTGTTCATCCAGACACTTGATCTTTCCATTCTTCTCTGTCTTGCTTGCCTATGAGGTGGACCTGCAATGTCAGAATCCCCTTTCCAGTCCCAACAGGAGCACAAGCCCTGTGGGGACACTACTCACGAAGGCTTCCAGCTTTCATGATTTGCCTTAGATGTCATGAGGTAAGTTCTGAGAGCAGAGACAGTGAGCAGGGCAGAGGGGCAACTGCTGGGCCAGGCACCTGCCAGGGATGTCCTTTGCAATATCCTTCTCAAACCCCGTATCAGGAAAAGTGGAATCAGATGTTTTGTCTAAAGACAATTATTTTCTATGGTAGTGGTACAAGAGAGGAGGGAGAGAATCTGTTTGATCCTACCTTGTTTTAGTCTGCTTCAGTTTCAAATCACTGGCTGGTATTTTGTCCCCTAAGCTTGCTCAGTTTCATATGTGGCTCCTGCAGAGTGTATGAAAATGTTGCTGACTGCAGCACAGGAAGGACAAATAAAAGCCATGTAAGGGGAAGATGGGGTATATAATAGGAGAGGAATGGGAGACTATTTCACTGTGTTCTTCCCTCCAGGCAAACAATGTTAAGTGGTTGAATTGCTGAGTGAATATTACTCTTTTCATCTGGTCTTATTCCATACATTCCACCAAACTGAATAGTGATTGTTATTAATAAGTGAGATTTTAATAGGTCTTATAAAAATACTGTTCCATGCAAAGATTGCTGATTTGGCCCGAAAAGCTATTACAACAGCTGCATATAAACTTTTTTTTTTTTTTTTTTTGAGAGAGGGAGAGAAATACTAGAGTTTGGACAGCTGGGGCTGTGTGTGTGCAGTTAGGGCAGAAAATGGCTTTTATTGTTGTCCTATTGTTTCAAGAAAGGCGACCATTGAGTAACCTAAGAATTCTTGGAGCTCTTTAACACTTTCCCTGTTCATGCTAGAGAAGATCACACATATACTGCTAATGAGCAGAATGCAGCTTTATGAATTTGTCTGAATATTTTCCCTGAGACAATTTCCTTTAGTACTGAAATCGTTGGCAGAACCCCTCCCGTTGGTTTTAATGAGGAAGGATTGGACCTTTAATAAGCATCATAGTCACGTAAGCTTGGGATTTGTTTTTTTAGCATCATGCTTTTTAAGTGATTTTAGTTACTGCCTGCAGTGTATACAGCTGTGAACTTGGATAATAAATAAGGATTATTTCTATGAAGAAACCTTTGGCAGCAATTTTTGCTTTGCTGAGGTAAGCTGTTAGTCATCTGCCACCAAAGGGTAATCAGCTAGATTTTAAATATTGCTGTGTCTTTCTACTTTTACTGTATTTTTGATTAGTCAATAAATATATGTTCAGTCTATTTCCAAAGCCCAGCAATCACTATAGAGGCAAGATAGATAGCTGAAAAGAAACAAACTAACAGCAGCTAATTGTAAAGCTTTTGGTTGTTTTAAGAAAAGTTTGGCCTCACATAGAAATTAGTGGAAGGTGGTAAAACTTCATTATAAAAAAATCACAACCAAAAAATTGTGTTGACAGGTGGTAAAGTGTGTTCTCAAGACTGAATAATCTTATTCACTGACACTAAAAGGGAAGCCAGAAAAGCTACAGTCCATGATATGAAGGGTGAATTTGAGCTTGAGAACCCTGCAGGCAAACACAGCTCAGATTCAAGAACCTAAATTTAGGCTTTTAAATCCATATTTAGGAACCTGCCTGATTCTCAGAAGAGCTTACTACCCAGTCAAGGACAGTGTCTTGTTTAATAAAATAAATATAGAGATTAGAGAAGAATCACAGTTTTCTATTCTTCATTGTTGTAAAATAATTCGGAGCCAAAAATCTGTAGCATCCTAACTCTCTATATCTCAAAACAAAAAGTGCTGAAAAATTCTAAGAAGTTATTGTTAAATGGACTGTGTGAGTGGAAGTGTTAGGCATATTGAGGGGGAAAAAGGGAATGGCCCGACAAGGTTAAGCAACAATAGTCGTATCCTGGCTTACAGGTAGAGAGCAAAGAAATAAGCAGTTTGGGTTCTTACTCAGCAAAAAAGAGAGTTTGACTGTGATGCACTGGCTATATTCAGTCATTGGATACACCTCAACAAGGCATCACAAAAAAGTAATGGCTTATCCACATCTATAGAAATCCTTCTGATAAATAAGGAACATGGTGTATCAGCAGGTATTTTTCTGAAACCTCTGCTGTTTTTCATCTGTGATATGGATGCAGATGAGGAGGTGCACTATGTGGATGATTTTTTTGTTCAAATATGGTTTCAATAAACCTCCAGTTGGTATTTTAACTTGTAAAGCTGATAGCTGAGATGCAAAATATTGCTTCACCTCAATACAAGTCTTTCCTTAAGAGAATTTCATTCATCATCAGGATCCTATCTGTTGTCATGCAGCAAAGCCTTTCTCTTTTCCACCCAGTTCAGTATGAGGAATTTTCATTTAAAGACCAAAAGGCAAATAAATAAAATAAAGAATTGCTGTTGCACAAAATAGTTAGGTTTGATTATGCAGTTATAACAGATATAAAACTGGGAGCACTTTAAGGTCCATGGATAAAACTGTGGAGAGAAACTGATCAAATATGCTACTTCCAAAATATCAGTCAAGTTTGCATTTGTGGATGTTCACAGATGTTCAGCTATTGATTTTTGAGCACTAAATCTGCACTAGTGCATAAGAATATATGTCATACAGTATTTCAAATGATAGAATTTAAGGTTTCAGTTAGATGACAACTTTTACTGCATGCAACTTTTTTCTATGTCAGTTTTCAGGAGAAAGCTGACTCCCTCAACTCTTTGGGCTATATTCAGCCATTGGCTATATTTCAACAATACATCAAATGAATTGTGCAGTCTGAGCATGGAAGATGAACTAGGAGTGTGCACCACATTGTTCATTTTGCATATCCCAGTTTTTCTGAATCTGTGGAATGTAGGAATGCCTTAGAGGACATCAGCAGATAATAGTAGTCCAACCTGTGAATCTGTAAATGGTCTTTGTTGGAAAAAGCAAAACAACAAAACACCAAACAAAGAAACCAAAACAACAACACGGCAGTAATCAGAAAACTGAAATACCTACGAAGTTGCAAAAATGTATTACAGCCAGACAGTGCTTAGCTGTCCACGGGCAGCAGATAAACACACAAAAGGATTAGTTTGCAGCAAGGCCTGCACTGCAGAATTCTGCAACATTATACCCAGCTTCACTGTGGGCTTGCTGGGCAACCTGAATAGTTGTTTCATGTTTTTGTTTCTTCCCAACACTCTGTCATCAACTATTTTTGAGCTGTTGTGACAATGAGGGAAGTTGATGGAAAATCAAAGGTTCAGACTGTAAATGCCCCAGGGCAGAGGACCATCTTGTGTGATGGTACAATGCCTGGCACAATAAGGCTGGTATCTCCATGGGGGACTGAAGGCATTACTATAATGTAAGTATCAATATTTTAATCACCTGCCTTATTTCATCCGTTATCTCACAATTGTTTAGAGTAATTTGGCATTTGTTTCCTTTGCACGTTAAAATGGTCCCAGGGAGACATCACTGGATTGAAGTTCAGGGATTATGAGGACCTGATTATTTAAATTCCTGAACCTGTGGGGTTTCTTTTTGATATTGCATGTTTCAAAACTGAATGTTCACTAAATACAATGAATTTAAAATATGGAAAATAATGAATTAAATGAAAACATTAGAACTGCATCTAAGTTTATAATCAGCTTGATGTGGGGGATGGAAATGAATGTGGAACCCAGCTGAAACAGTGTGTTGGCATAAGAACTCTTGACTTACAGCTGTTCCTTTGTTCTTTTTTGTTAGTTTTACAGCATTTTTTTTCCAGAAAACCTTACTTTGCATGAAAGACAAATTCATATGAGAAGATTGTTTAGCTTTGTGCATCATAATTTAAGCAGAGTGAACTGAAATCTGTTAAAGTTGCACAGCATTCTGATGGAGTGGGCAGTTTAGCCTAATAGGTCATTTCTGTCCAAAATTCAGAAGTAATCTTTTTCTGAAATGTAAAAATGAACCTAGAAATATTCTCACTCTCTAGTAAGGCTAACATGTCTTTATTACCAGAATTACTGGGATAAAAGAAGAGAATAAAAATCTGTTACAAGATACATGGAAATAGCTTGTAAATAGCTTCTTCAGACACTGAAATAATCTGACAGATGGGGAAGGGTGAACGACTCTGTCTGGTAAGCATTCATAATCTACTATGTGAGTAGTTCTGGGGTCCTCATAAGATTTGGTTTCAACTTTTCCTTTTTCCAGAGTAAGCAGTGAAGAAAGCTACCATTCACTTTTCCTGTGGGAGCATAGAATAAATGCAGGTTGGTAGGAACCTCAGGAGGTCTTGTATTCTCCCCTCTGCTGAAAGAAGACTTAGCTATGAGGTCAGAACAGGTTGCTAAGGATTTAATCTATTATGAACTTGAAAACCTTCAAGAAGGGAAAACTGCAAAACCTTGGTGAAGCCCGTTCACTTCCTTGACTGCCCTCATGGTGAATAAGTTTTTCCTTTTATCCACGTTAGTCTACTTTGCTACTTTTTTTTTTTTTTTTTAATTATTTGGGATTTTAAAGTTCCTATGCTTTACCTATCCTGAAAAGATTCAAATCTGTTTCCAGCCTTTCAAATTAATCTCTTAATCACTGTGGTATATGCTAGTTTGTTGAGTTGGGGTGTATTACTTTTTGAAATTGTTCTGCTGGGCAGAAAGAGCTCTATGAGTCACTAGATTAGAGAAAGAGATCTAGGGCGAGCAGGAGCCCAGTCCTTGGGGCTCAGGGACCTCAGGGGCCATGAGGAAGAGGAGTTTGCTTTCTGGTCCATACTGTCATAATTGTTGTTACGTATTTCATGTTAAATAGTCACTGGATAATGTACATAAACAAAATCAGAACCAAACCTTTCTTGCCCCCCAGCAGAGTATCTTATTTAGTGCATTAAAAAGTCATGTCATGGTTTTAGGATTTATTTTTTTTCCCCACAATTTCATCTTGTAGATTGAATATTATTTGTTGACGTTGTCCGGATCAAAACATGAAAATAACGTATCCTGCATAGCCAGGTGGTGAGTGATCTATTTGAATAGATGAACTTTGAGCCTTCTCTCCCTAAAGTGGTTTAGTTGATGCTTTAGCATCCGTGTTTAATCACTTGCCTGTTACAGAACACAAAACACTTTTACTAACCCTTCTTCAGGACATCTTAAGTGAATGTGGCCACATTCACCACTTGGTGTCTAGCCATTACTGCAAGCTGTGTCAGGCCATGCTCTCAGGACACCCACTGACTGGCTCTGTTATAGGGCATGTTTGTTCCCTGCCAATTTGTGAGTTTGGGTCAGGTTTGGGTATAAAAAAAGACAACCTTCATTAGATTCAATGGCAGTGGTGTTAAATGAACAGTAGAAGTGTCTTTCCCACCAATATCTGTCCCCAGGTTCTCCAATTTACAATGAAATTAGAAAACACAATTAAAAAAAATCTCAAATTTCTCAGGTTATTAATATTTTTTTCCTTCCACCAATCTTCATTCCCACAGCAATGTGATTGCTGGTTCATTTGTTACAGAAATTGAAGTGCACAAGGCACAGAAGTGTAAGAGTGGAAGGGATTGTCTCATGGTTCAGGTGGCTGAATGCCACTGTAGGGACTGGATTCTTCTCCTACCTTCAGCACCATATGCTAATGAGATCATAAGCAGATCTCCTCAATGAGAGTTTTCACAGACTTTTTACAGATATTTTCTGTTTATGGGCATGCTAAAAGCTCGTATATAAAGTACAAGTAAACAGGGGGCTACATAAATAATGACTTTTTCCCCCCTTAGAATACTTAGTTGTATCAAAGCAGGCACACGAATTAGTGAATATGTAGCAATGTAGCCTTAATCTCTCTGTGCTTCAATTATATGATTTCTTAGAGGTGTGTGAGGATAGATTAATTATAGTGAGAGCTGAGAGCACCACAAAAAAGCTGAGAAAACCACAAAAAAGCCTATGAAGAAATTGGTAATTTTGTATTCAGCGCAGGGTTTTGATGATGTATGCTAAATAAGGTCTGGAATCAATACAGAAGGATGAAGATAAAAAGAAAAAACTGAATAGCTCCCCATTCAGTTGGTGTCCATTTTATACACTGAATAAGTCCTGTAAGGGGAAAAAATGCAACATTAGTTCTCACATTTTATAACTTTTGAGTTCTTCAATCTGTAAATTTAATATTTGTGTAGCATGAGATTAAAGAAAATGCACAGAAGAAATGGCACAAAAGAGTGTTCCTCCATGAGGACATCTCATAGATTTCATTTAAGCAAGATATAAGAGTTTGTGCAAATTTTTATGTACAAAGAGCTTTTGTTATTGTTGTTGTTAGTGCCGGAAATGAAGCTGCTTGTTATCAGGAAACTTCTCAGCAGCTGCCTAGCCAGCAGGCTGCCACATTTCCTTGTCCAGCTACACGGTGCTGTGCATAGCAAGATCATCTGGGGGTAGCAAATACCCTTGGAAGGGATCTAAAATTCCTGACCAGACCTGATGGGTCTTCCTTTTTGTGAAAAGAATTGAAGTGTAGGATTCAGATACATTGGAGCTTAATTTTGAAGCTTTATGATTAGATGTACAGTCTTTACTGCCCTCACCTGTACTCTAAGCTTCCTGTGTGAATCACAGTCCTCTCTGGAACCAAAAGGCAAAAAGAAGCTTCAGTTTTAATTTCTGCCTGTCAGTCACTTGAGCAGAATTGATAACCCATTCACAGGGATTACTAAAGCTACACATTTCACAGGTAAAGGAAAAACTCCCTTTTTGTTTGGTAGCTTCGTGGCTGTAATTAACATTTCTGTTTAGGTCTAATTATAGTTTTTGTATCTTAGCCATTATGCTAATGGTGTTGTTCAGTAGTATGTGAGATTGCATTCATTATCACTGGTGAATTAAACCTTTATTAAAGAAAAAAATCCCCCAGGCCTCATTCTGAAGTTAAGTAATTATTCATTTGGTTTTATCCTGGCAATTAGCTTATATACTGTAGCACTCATGATTGAGTCTCTATACCTCCCTAGATGAGATTAACCCACCATGGTAAATAAATGCCTAACAGCTCCCAACATATTGTTTTAACCACATTATTATATAGCAAAAATAATAACAATAATAAAAAATCATCATTCAGTAAAACAGCTTTCTTGTTCCTAGCAGACAGTACAGTCTGAAAGAAAATTGTGCTGGACGTTTGGGGCTCTGTGCAGCAAAAGTAATAATAAATGAGTTATGAAGCCCTCCAACAGAGCAGTAATTCTTTCTTCAACTGCAATGACTTCCTTGGTCAATGTGCTTTCTAACTGAGATATGCACTATACTTGGCCACACTCGCATAGTAAATCAAGCCTTCTGAAAGCTCCCAGACATAAATAAATTTCCTGGGTGAGGTAGCCTAGCTCTCAGTCATGAGAAGAAAAAGAATATTGAGGAATTCTTATTGTCCTGCCTCGACATATCAATAGGTTGTGAGTGTCTCACATGCACTATTGAATTCAACTATACTTCACTGAACAAAGATTAATTTTTATGCCTGTGTTACCAGTAGAACATGGAGGCATGGGGAAATTAGGCGATTTACCAACAGTCACACAAGAAATCATCAATAGAAAACAGATGCTGAATGCGGTTTCTTGGTGGCCTAATCGGATGTTTTACTGGTGTTAAACAGTTTTCTTTCTCATATCTCTTTCAAGCACACATTCAATTTAGAAATCTCTTACAAAATTTCAGTCAAATGCAGGAGTCTTTATTCTATTTCGAATCTCTTTCTACTACCCAAATCATGTTATAATTCTCCATAATTGGGGCAGCCATTGTACTGCCTTTAATTATAGCTACAGTTTTTTGAAGCATTTTAACATGGAAACACCTTAAAAGCATTAAATGCATCAATCAAACATCCTTAATTCCATTACAAGCCTTCACTGATAGCTCATATATAATCATTGCGTAACGTAAAACCTAACATACTACCACAGTCAAAACATTAATCATCTATCGGGAGTTTTGCCTCAAGAAGTAATTTAGGATTTGACCTTGAATTTGAGTAGCTAGCATATATGAAATGCAGGCATTATGTTCACTGTGTTTTGAACCCAGGCTATTTAGTCTGTCTATAGACAGATAGAAAAAATTAGTATACATTTATTTTTGATAAGCATCATTTAATCTCTTGTATATTCTGGCAATATCTGTCATATACCCACAGGATCTAGGAACCGCCTTAAATATCTCCACTTTCAATTCCAAATGCAAGCTGCTTGTCATTAACCTTGCCTCAATATCAAACATGTGAAGCACAGCAGACATAAAATAAATAAATGAAAAATAATTTTGAAAACTGTCACATAATTTCCCATTGGAGAAAAAAAGAGAAAAAGTGAAAGGGAACCATAGTGCTGTTCCTGTCCTTTAATGCATTTCATGAAATATTTTACTTCAGATTCTCAAAAGTTATCAGGCCACACCTGCATTACCATCAATGTAAACTGCAAGCCTAAATATCTTTGAGTATCTGGGCTTCAGCTCCATGCAGCCGAAGTTAGGATAAGAATCTGAATGGAATTCAAGGTCATTAATAAATCCTATTAAATTATTATTAAATTATGAAGTTTATGTGGAATTATAGATTGCATGAAAACACAATATTATTTACAGTAGACATTATCCCACCTCTTGGGATACTAAAAAGGTTGCTTAATTAATATTCATAAAGTGTTTAAAAATAATAGTGATAAATAAGTGCTGAATTTTATTGTACTATACTAGACATCATTACTCTAATGGATTTCAGCTGTGTACTGTAAGGCTTCCACAGAGAAGTCATTCTCATCCAAATGTGCTTTCCAGATCAGTGCATATCTTGAGGGCCTCAGTAGCAATGTGACACAATGATTAGGGAGGTGCAACTTAGTCCCTAACTTTGTGGAGTAGCAAAAACATTGCTATGGAAAAGAAGCTCACAATGAGAAAAAAGGAAGTGCATATATGACCTGCTAATCAAGCCATGATGAGTGCTAACTGCTGTTCAGGGGAAGTAGGAGAAAATATGTGTTTTAGCTGAAAAATCATCCTGTCAGATTGCATTAAGAAGGCTTCTTTATTTAACTGTGTGTCAGTAATTTTGTGGCAAACCTCTCAGTTTAGGAGTAAATCTATTTTTTATTTCCACAACAGGAAAATAAATCAGGCTTTGTTTTTATCCCTCCTGCATTATCAGGAATCATGCTTTCATGGTAATTAATATCCTAAAGACCAAATGCTTTCTTCACTAATACCTATTTAAGTGAAATGCTGCCTGTCCCCTGACCAATCACTGTTGGGATGCCAGCATGTAATGCCATAACTCAAGGCATCCATTGCAGTTGTGCAAAAAAGAGGTACATTTCCTCCATGTAGAAACTGATTCGATTGCAGCCTTTTAAATCATGGCCCCTCAGGGTTTTCCAAAAGGAAAGATAAAAAAGATGGCAGAAGGAAAACTAAAACTCCAGATTTTCCCACTGCTGAATATTTCTTCTGTTTATTTACTGTGGATTTTTTCCCCTGGAAAAATAGGTGGCCTTAAGCCTGCATTCTTAATCAGAGAGAGGCTTTTTTTTTTTTTTTTTTTAATAAAAAATGACACAACTGAAGTTCTTCTATTCTTTCCTGATGGGACATCAGACCACACTGAGACAGGCAGTGAGCTGTTAGGTAGAGCCTGTCTACCCATTAGCTCTGTTTCCAGACACTTTTTCCCTCTACTGAGAAGTCCATTAGCTGCTGTGAGTGCTTCTACTGTAGCTGATTAATTTTACAAGCTTATTCAGTTAGCAGCACTGATTGTTTTTCTCTTTTCCATAGGGAAGAAAGCATTCCTGTTTCTTCTTTTGAAAGTTACCTTCTTACTCAAATACTGAATTTCTGTTAATTTTGTCATACCTGTAATTAGCATAAACAGAAAACATTTGTACTTCAAATCAGGCTATCACATAAACATGGTAGATATTTCATAGAGAGAATTTGAGAGAGATCGATTAGAATGCTCAGCTTCTTTTATGATAGTACTTTGGAGAAGGTGCTAGAAGGTTTTGATAGGAGGAAAGAAGGTTGGTTTGAGCATTTTATTGCCTCTGGTAGATACTATGTGTGAGCTATTTGAAATTGTTTTCATCATTGAAGTATAAAGTATGTTCAGTTTGAAAACCATATTCAGTTGGAGAGGGAAGGACATGTAAAGATTCTCAAAGCTAGTTACTTGGTAGGCAGCATATTTCTCTCAAAGAGGGCCTTGTGTGATAAAGTGTTGAAATACATCAACATTACACTAAAAATTTTATAAATAAGATGGAAAGCAGAGCAACTCCAGGTTGATCACTGCTTTGCATCACAATCTTCAGTGGTGATAATAACAACATACACAATCATAACAATAGTGTTTAACTTTTAACAAGTAGAAACATTTTCTTACTAATAGAAGATATTGTTGATTTTCTGTTAGGCTACAAATCCCTGAAGCTTCTCTGCAAACTGTGGTTTTGATGATGACTAGAGTTTGATAAGAAAAATAGGCCTTGCTTTGTAGGCACAACACACAAGGGTTATCAGTACTGTTCTCCTAAGGAAATCTGGACATCTTGGGGACAGCCATTGCAGTAAAAAGGTGTACAAAAATATATTTGACTATTATAACAAATGTTTGTTTCATATTTAATATGCCATCTCTTCATTCATATCTGAATCACACTGATTCTTTGAAATGTTCAGAAAATAAATGCTAGTCCATTATTTTTTTTTCACATTTCCTTATATTTACAAAATATGGAATTTCTAAAAATTTTAGCTGGTTGTTTCTTCATTAGGCTGCTCTTCAACTGTAGTATACAGCACATTTTTAAAATATATTAGAAAAAAATATCAATCTCAAAAGAGTATTCCAGAATTTAGCTACAACGGGGAAGTTCTGGACTCCTTTTTTTTTTTTAATTTTATTTTTTAACTTTTTTTATTTGTTTAAAAATCCACTTAGAAAGTTGGTCCTTAACCATGGTCATCTTGAAAATACTGGTGCCCAATGTTGATGAAGTCCGAGAACCTTAATTCTGCAGTATACCAAACCTGCTACCTACAGTTAGGGTATAGAGGATATTAGTCAAATTTTCCCCTGAAATTTCCTTTGTAAATACAGTGAAAGTTTGACATGCTACAATTCCTGCTGTCATAACTCTCACAAATGTTGGCTTGAATAGTGGCCACTATAATGTGCTTTTGCAAGAATGAAATATAGTTTCACCTCCGTTTGTCTCTGTCTCTTAATTTCTAGACATACATCCATGTATTTACTTTCACTGTAAACATTAAGAGAGTACTAGGGAAGTTATAGTAGATTATCAACCCTACCTTTTATAAAATTGTAAGGTGTTTCAAATTTCTGTTGACGTGACAAGAACTAATCTGCAAGTAAAAACATCACGATATGCTGTGCATATGAGCAAAAGAAAAATTGTTTACTCTTGGCCGATAACTATTCTTACCAGATTCCCTTAGAAGGAACTGGAACCAGGCAGAAATTTTACCATTCCCAAGTCTTACTGACGCACACTTGAGTTCCACTGTAATAATGACCAAATTAAGCTTTCTCTATCTTCAAACTGGGAATGGATTTCCTGGAGAAACAGAGATAAAAATAGCTTTAAATAAGGACAATCTTTTGTTTACCCTTTCCACAGTCCAGTGAAGTAGGACCTTAGAAGGTTCCAAAAGAGGAATGGAAAAAACTGTAAATGGCTTTGCAACTGTATAGTAATGTTAAATATATTTTTAAATTGTATTAGAATATTTTAGGAGGTTGTAGGTCAATAAACAGAATTTTCAGCAGGTCAGAATATCAAAGCATATTTTTAAATCACTTTGACATATTAGTGTTTTTACTGCACACAGTACAGTAATGGCTTGCTGCCAGTCAGACACATTGTGTTTGCTTTATTTACACATTGAGGTCAATGAGATTCCAAAGCAGGATTACTCATTTGTCCTTAACAAGTAGATTTACCAGTGAAATGACCTATGTTGCAAGCAGGATTGTCTTAAACCAAAGATCTTGAGTCTGTGCTGCATGAGTTAAAGGGGCTACTAGTATGAATGGTGATAATAACATCTTCGGTGGACCTACACTCTTTAGTTTGTTTAAAGAGCACCAGTTATTGTGTTAACATGATATTATAACAGTAGTATTGCTAACAGTACATGACATTGCTGGCATTTTAATGACCTCTTTTCAATTTCTGGAATCCTTAGTCATGGTTATGAATGGTCAAGCATCTCCCATTGCCTGACTCTGGTGCCAAGCTTCAAGCTTGGAGTGACTTTGAATCCTTTGGTGATTCTTGTTTGTTTGTCTTGTCTTTGCGGGTAATTTTTGTTCCAAGATTGGTCAACACACAACACAAAATAGAAATTTTAGATCACTTCTATAATTCCTAATGCTGGGAAACTTATGTGTTAAGGACCACAAGAACATGCATTTATGCAGTTTCTGTTTGTATACCGGAAATACTATGTCTTTACATGTTTTCTTTTCACTTTTCTCTCACATAAGGTATACTGCTTCTCTTTCAGTGTTGGGTTAAGCTAAGAAGTATATTAGCCTGGAAGAGAGAAATTACTTAATATAATTTAGCAGCTATGTATGGTCTTTGTCATACTTGGAGGCTTGTTATTTACCCATCCTAATTGTACAACCAATTGTTCTCATAATCCCCAGCATTAGAGAATAAGGTTTCCATGGTAATCTTAGATTTTTAAATGCTTATCATCTCTCTAAATGGGTAGTTGAAATAAATAAGTGATCAGCTATCTTGTAGCCAGAATATACTTTATGGGTATAAAAAGCAGAAATATACCTCTGTTATAAAATAGACTAGTTTGTTCAGCCATAATAAGTTCACAATCTGCAGAATCATGACCCTACTGATAGTGTTAATAAAAGCTTGCTCCTTAATTATCTGCATTGCATTCAGCTGCTGTTTCCCTCCTAAACTCAATTATAATTCTAATAGCAGCTGTGCTGCCATTGTTTGTTGCAATTCATTTTAAGAACTTTGATTGGATGTCATTGGTCTTTTTGACTAAATGTGCAAGGTTCAAAGTATCCACTGCCACTAATAGCCCTCATCTCATCTCAAGATTATACTAATTATTTACATAATTACATATTGTACATTATAGAGCTATTATGTATTATTTCTAAATGATAGTTCTCCATCAAAGATGTTGAACAAGAGAATATATATAGTTTTATTGTCCTTACACATATTTCAGTGTCGGTGAAGATATACTTACCGTTTATTCTCTGTTTCAGTGTTAGCCAACAACTGAAGTATCCTTCCAGTACACAGGAAATTTGCTAGAGCATTCAAGAGTCTCTATTACTTGCACTGATGATTCTTCATTTATTATTTTTTCTGTATATCTGTGTCTGCATCAGGTGTGATAAGCAAATACTTTTACAGGAAAAAATAAAGTCCTTTGATGTCCTTCAGGTTTTGTTGTCCTATCATATGACAGATAATATTTTGATGATATAATGTAATAATTACAACTGCTAGTATAAATACACTTCTTTATTGCCACCTATATAATTGTAAAAAGCCAGCTCATCTCTAGTACAATATTAGAATTCATATAGTAATTCAGGTTATCTATATAGGACTAGACAAAAATAAATGATGGACTTGCTGCAGATGTTGGATGTTGGATTGGGTTCCCTGTGTGGAACTAGTTCTATTGACTTTATATCACTATGACAAATATGACTTCATTTCAGGATGACTCATACATTACAAACAAAAGAAAGAAGGAAAAGAAAAAAAATGTGTATAATCTGTGATTGTTTTAATAATAGACTATTTGTTTAGTTACAGAACTGAATTTCATTGGTGTTTATAGGCAGCTTTATTGAGACTGTGGGAGCATGAAGTTTGGTTTGAATACCACCAACACAAAGGCCATGAATTCTGCCTTTTGCCCATGGCAATAGTTATTATGACCACCTGCACACTCTTGCCTTTTTGTTTGTTTGTTTATATTATTCCTATTTGTTCTCCCTAATATCTTAAGTGTTAACAATATTTTAAAAAACAAAAACAAAATGACATAAAAAACCAATGCCTCAAAACATTCAAGAACCCTGTTGTACTTCCAAAGTCAAATGATCTATAGCATGCACATCAGTTGCACTGCATATGCAAATTGGCCTCTATGTATATACATAGAGTAATGGTCCGCCATTGCACGATCACGTACTTATTTGCATTAAGTTTCTGCCCCATTCAGTACACAAGAGATTCAGAGTTAATGGTGAAGGAGAATGCAGTCAAGACACCTTTTTTTTTTTTTTTAGGAAGTAAAAGGTATGTGCTTACATATTGATTTTTTCTCACAGCAGCTCCACAAGAGTTTCTTTTGCTGATAGTTCATTTATGTAAAAGTGTTTGCAGAGGTGTTCAGTA
Source organism: Aythya fuligula (assembly GCF_009819795.1). Taxonomy (NCBI): domain Eukaryota; kingdom Metazoa; phylum Chordata; class Aves; order Anseriformes; family Anatidae; genus Aythya; species Aythya fuligula. Next base: position 33,548,706 of record NC_045562.1, read on the forward strand.
TTTTTGGATGCCTGACTTGGGATCTTGATGACTGATTTGCAAAAATGCTGAGAATTCAGACTTAGATTTCTGTTGCAGCATGAAGTTTGTGTTTAAAACATATAAATCTTAGTAGAATGCCAAACACCCTGAAAATGAGATCCAAGGTATCTGGGACTGGACCCCACAATTCATGGATACCATCATTCTTAATCAGTGTTGGTCAGATTTTAAAATGTATTTGCATAGCTAGTGATTTGGATAGTCTCAGAAGAAATTTCAGAAGTACCTGCATGCTGAAAATGGAGTATTTTAGCACTTTTGGGAAAACGGTTTAGGCTCCTTCTTGCATTTTTGTGTACCAACTTAACTGAAAAACCTGATCCTATATTCCTTAGCTCCTAAGCAGTAAAATGGCCATAAATAAAACCTGTTCCTCCATTAGTTTGTTGGAAAGGTTAACTTGTTATTGTCTGTGAACAGCTGATAACTCTCATTGTGAGTCCCATGAAGAAGCTCACAATGAAATCACCAATTCTGTCTTCAGCTCAGAGCATGAGTGCTGTATGGTAATGAAGTCCTGGGATAACATACTGAAAAAGGATAAAACAAAATATCACGTAACTATTCATAAGGTGAATACTGTGAGCTTGATGCAATGAAGGAGATAGAAATCATGTGTATTGTGAAGTTAAAGACCATAGCACATGGCAAAGGGATTGTAATGATTAAGTACTTGAGTTTGCATCCTTAGTAATCATATCAGTTCTTTTATATGTAATATTTTATAAAATTTTGTTTGAGAGTTGGTTGAGAAAATACATATATCAAACTCACAGGTCTGCCACCTGTTATTAATATAGTTATCCTAAGCTGGAGGCAATACAAGCTTTACTGCACCTCAGGCTGTCATATATCTATATTAGGGGAGTGATGAATGCACTTTTTCTTTTTTTTTGAGAGTTGGCTACCAAACACATACAGTCGAAGTCCTCTGGAAGACAAATATGAATCTGGATAATGAGACAAGTTTGCCATGTTGATGAAAATAAATGTAAAGTTTATTCTAACAGAGCTTCGGAAGCACAATCCATTTAGAGGCATATTGTATATCTGTTCTGACTATCTCATTGTATGGAATATGAAAATGTATTTTAGAGTTATGCATGGCATTTCATATTGAATACAAACTTTAATCACAGTTTAAGATTTGAAGTGTAACTTTTTAAGAAAAACATATATTTTGAGTGTGGAGTTGAAATTTTCCCCCCTTTTTTTTTTTTTTTTTTTCCTTTTTTTTTTTTTTTTTTTTTTTTTTTAACTTGGAATCTCTGCATATTGGAGCTGTGGTCTGGACTTGGTAAATTCTGTGGATTTCCTTGGATTTCTGTTCCAATACTATCAAGTAATTACTGGGTTTTGGCCCTTCATCCTATGAGTCTATTTCTAAATACTTACAGAAGGCAACAAGTATGTGGGTTTCATAGTCATTTGAATGTTACTCCTGCTTCTTTATGTTTGAGCAGTAGACAAGAAAGAGCTAGTAGCTGTACCATGCTACTCCAGTTTGAGGCACAAGCCTTTAAATGTCTTATTTTTGACACATAAATCAACATTGTAAAATAATTTAAAATTAACTGAGGATTTTCTTTGGTTCCACGGATAGTTTACATCTGTTCTTGAAGAACTGAAGGAAAAGAAACTAAAGGGAACAAAACTGAAGCACACTGCAAAACATTAAAAAATTGGAAATTACAGCCTAACCTGCATCTGTTTTTCTTGTATATTCTATTTGGCTTGGATTTCTCTTACATTTCTGTTTACATTTCTATTTATCAGATATCTCTGATTCCACATATTTTCTTCTACTAACAAACTAAATGCAAAGTGGTGTGTGATGTCAGGTACCAGATGTGGATTGCTTTCATACCCTTGAAATTAATAACACATAACTACAAAAATCAGGGAAAAATAGTAATACCTTGTATTGGATTACAATTGTGGTTCAGAACATACAGACAAATATTCAGAAAAACTAAAATCTAGGATGAGAAAAATTATAAAAGTAAAAAGCAAGTAATGGTGGATACATTTTTATGAATACGTCAGTGTGTTTTTCAAAAGAGATGCAACCATAATAGTAGGCAAATGCATTTCTTTTCTTCATTGTATTACTGATCATCCTCATCAGCTTTAACCATTCTAGATTATTTTCTCTTATATTAGAGAGAATTAATGTTATTGTTGTTATTCTCTTACATTAAAAATAAATCATAAGCATAAGTGATCTCTGCTTTTTAGATATTTTCATTGAGTACATGAAAGCTAACAGAAATGATTTCTTCAAAATGATTCATAACAACTCAAATCTGAATGCCAGTAAGAAATTATATAAGTAAAACATGCTGCTGTGGCTTTTATAGTCAGTTGTTACAGACCTGATTCCACCAGTGAACAGCATTTCTGTTTATAGAATTACAGAGTGAATGCTCTAGTCCTTGCAAGGAAACCATTCTCTCACTGCAGGTAGTGTGGAGTAAAAGATGTTAAATTAGCATCAGCATAAGTCTGCCTATTGCATTTGCACTTGTCAATAACTGATTAAGGTATCTGTGTTCATTCTGGTTGCTGACCTTGCTAGCACCTGGGATTATTTGCCTCCCTTGCTTTTTAGAAGCACAGGAATTTTGGTTCTTCCATCAGTTTGCAAAAGTTGTTCCTTATATACTTTTTCCCACCCTGGAGAAAATGATTTCTTTTCTGGTATCTAATGATGTATTCCAGAAACATTGAACTTATTATTTATCAAAGTACTTCAGGGCTAAATTGAACAGCAAAGCATTTTGTGTGTGAGTTTCTGTATATGTTTCCTGATAAACCTGCTTGTTCTGTGTTTCTGTGTGTGCTGGTTTCTAGTTCCCATGTTCTGTGAAAACAAAGAGTAATCTATTTTTATCAGCTGATTTTCAACATGAGAAGCTTCTTGTAACCAGCAGGGAAATGACCTTCCTAAAACACTGCAAACCAAAACCTGGCAATTTTTTCTTAAACTGCTTTTGTAGCTGATGAGACTGTAGACCTAAACCCAATGTAGGAATATTCTCATACAAGTGTGATAGATCTATGTTCTGTCTTCTGTTATATGCTGTAAATCTTTTCAGTGTGCTCAGCATGCAATTTAAAGCTTAGTGTTTGACAAATGCAGAGTGTTCTAATGTTGTAAAATGATTGAATGGTGTAAAGGGGCATTACCAAAATAAAGTTTTTCTGCCCATGCTCTGGGAAACAATGAAGGATTAGTTTAGTGGATTGTTCCTCCTAAAGCCTGGTAAAAGGTGACGATTACAACTGCTGGCAAAAGTGGAAGTGTCTTAAGGCAGCCTGATTGTACTAAGGGGTTGAGTGGTGGCAATAGTGCTAAGCAGGAGTCCGATGCTCAATAATATTTATATCATAGGCATGCTTTATCTTTGCCAATTGCTATTTCTACTGTTTATTACCCACCTTTCAGCATGCTTTTGTAACAGCTTGCAAATTGACCACTTCGCTAGCTAACTTGGCAATTTGAATTTGAATTCTCTTTTCTGTAATTACCCTGGTAGGTTGGCTTTTTTTCCCCCTTCAGAATAGGTAGTATGGTTTGTCATTTCCCAGCTCTGGGACCTTGGCTTTTCTCCATTAGTTCTGAAGAATAATAGATGGTGGCTCCAACATGATTTCTGCAAGTTTCATTAGCTCACTGGGATGAATTCCATCTGATTTCTGTGGATTTCTTTTGTTGCAAAAAAAGTATTGTACATTAAAAGATCAGTTACTGTATTACCTAAGAAAGCCTGGGAAAATCTACTATGCCAGTTGTTGTTGTTTATTTGTTTGTGTTTTTTTTTGTTTGTTTATGTTTTTGTTTGTTTAGAAAGAAGGCTGGGAGTGTGTGTGGTAGTGTCTGAATGGCAAGTGCAGGCTTGATTTATGATGGACAACTGAACTGCTGTAGTGGTTCAAGGGGACAAAAACGTAACATGAACTGGGCAGTGGTACATTTGGGGACACTGCACATAAATGAATTATCCTTGTAAATAATAACAATTAGTCTTAAAATCAGAATAGTGACAAAGAATCTAGTTTTAAAATTCTGTTAATTAAAATGAAAGGGCTTCTTGTTTATAAACCTGAGCCTTCCCTGGTACATCTGTTTGATTAGTCCTGAAGCTTAGGTTCCAAGTCAAATTTTAATGAACTTTGTTGTCCTTTCTCCTTGCCATGTGTTCTGGACATTTAATTATGATATCGGATATCAATGATCCTTACATTTATTTTCCTACACTGTATCACTCAATGACATGACTCTGAAATGCTTTTTTAGCAGTTTTGCCCTTCAGCTGTAAATTGCGATTCTGTACTTCTTCATTAATGATCTTGGAGTGCTTACATAACTCCTTAAGAGAAAATATTAAATGTAAGATGGTTCCATTAATTTAAGAGCAGGGACATTCTATTTAGACTCCCCTTTCCTTGCTGAAGGAGTACAGCATTTTCATTTTGATAAATGATTTGCCTTGTTATAACTTTTTTAACTAATGGGTATAGAAAAAAAGTGTTAAATAAAAATGGTATGACAAAAAAGTGTGACATTCACTTTATTTTATACGGAAAGAAATGAATGTAACACAAAGTGATTTTATTGAACTGTTACAGCAAAACATTGAAAGTTCAGTTCTGAGTTAGCCTTGAAATGTATTCCATGTGTAATATAGATCCTTTCACCTACAGATGTAGTTTCAGATATAAGCCAAATTGCTAGCAGCCTCAGTTATTAACAATGCCATGCTGTAAGACGTATGGCTCATTGACCTTTTCTAAAGGATGCAACACATATTCTTACCCTGAGTGTCATTCTGGACATGGGTTGCATTTGGCGTTAATCAGGATGAAAACTCCCCCCCCCCCCCCCCCCCAAAAAAAAAAAAGAAAAAAAAAAAAGCTTCTAGACTGCCTGTTCTAACTGACAACACGGAAAGGTAATATAGGTAATATACAGAAATTTGCATTACATTAACTGTTCCTGCAGCCAGGAAATAAGCTTTCCATATGTGAACTCCTTTATCTCATTAGGACTCATACCTCCTGAGTGAGGTGTAAGTACATGCATGTGATATGCTTGCAGGATTGGACTCCCTTTTTCATGTCAGAGTTGTTCCATTTTTTCAAATTTGTTATGATCAGGTGCTGTTGAAGATCAGTGTCAAAACTGTGATGAAAATAATTTCTTACTTGAAGTTTCACTGTTTCTGTTTGTTTGTTTGTTTGTTTGTTTTTTAATAGGGTACTGTTAATAAATATTTCATTCTACCATGTAATTTAATGTTCTAACTTAAGGTGTGCTACAGTTTGTGATCAATAAACAGTAAGTACAAATTTGTTATGATCAGGTGCTGTTGAAGATCAGTGTCAAAACTGTGATGAAAATAATTTCTTACTTGAAGTTTCACTGTTTCTGTTTGTTTGTTTGTTTGTTTTTTTAATAGGGTACTGTTAATAAATATTTCATTCTACCATGTAATTTAATGTTCTAACTTAAGGTGTGCTACAGTTTGTGATCAATAAACAGTAAGTATTGAGTCTGAGATTTTCAAATGGGCTGAAGAATAATTACACATTCCTCTTCCATTAAGTTTTGAATGCCTTTGAGAATCTTAGTCATGCTTATCACTGGACTCTACTCAGAAAAGGTTGAACCATTTTATTTAGTGAGTGCCATTATAGAATATATCTACATATTGAACTAGCTGAAGTATTAGAACAATAATCAATTAAGTCTTTCCAAACTGGCACCTTTGTCCTGGTTTTTAATCATGCACGGCCTATAAATCTACATATATACCTTTTAACTTGCAGAAGTTCACAGTTCCATCCTGACGTGTTCTAACAAAGTCATAAAAAGAAATCTATCTGTATGAGTTATTACTGTGAACGTCAATTGCATATATGTATCAGAGGAAATATGTTGGTCATTATACATTTCTTTTGCTTTTCTTCAGCTTCCACAGCTTCTGTAAGAAGCATCAAAAAACATCAAGCAATTGAAATGGCTTTCACATTATTTCCTCCCCTTGGTGCAAAAGTGAAGAATGTAGTTACAGTGCCACTACCATGGCTGCACCCTCTGCTGGATGGAAAAGTTGGATCCAAGAAAGCAGGTAAAAATTAGTAGCACATTAGTATTGTATAGCACATACATCTCCAGAAAAATATGCCCCCCTGCTCTACCTTATCCTCTGCTGAAGAACTGTTGTATGTTTTTATAAAACTGACATCATTTACTTATTGGCTTTCCACAGAATTAGCTCAAACTCCTGATTTTTAAGACATTCCAACACAAAATCCAACTTGGCAACTGAGCACCACACTTAACCTGTAACATTTTTTTCCATGTGTGTTAATATTAAAAAGGATATGTTAAGTTGATGTTTCTTTGAAGGTTCAAATTCAGGGACAAACCTGTTCCTCTGCCACTTTTGCCTTAGAAGGTAAGCAGAGGAACTCCACATTTACAGGCAAGTGAATCTAGACATTCAAAAAGACTCTGTAATGCCTGTGCTGAAGAAAGGGGATAGAGGAGAAAACCATGCCTCTCTGGTCTATGCTAGCACTTGTTTGTCTCAGTGCATGATGCCACTGAGAAAGGGATGATGATTGCAGTCAGGGACTGTGTGAGCAGGATAGAGTGTTTTTGTTTGTTTGTTTTGATTTTCTTTAATGTCAGAGTAAGGAGAGTTTTCCTCATAACAAGCTTGGAGTCAGAGAAAATATCAGAGTAAAATTCTGTATACTAAATGTACTAAATGCTCTATGTTTCACGCTTCTTATGCCCTTTCCCCTTACTTTAATAAGTAACAGCAGCCAAGCTGTATGTTAGAAATTAAAGGCCAATTTGCTCCCACACCTTCAAGGGAATTTCCTGTAGTACATTTAGACTGTAAACCTATTCCTAGGGTTTGGGTCCAAAGACAGCACTCCGTAGCACTCTGTAGGTTGCACAAAGAAGTGGAATTTAAGGACAGTGACAGAAAAGTGTTCAGCTCTGCAAGCATACATTATGTTGAAAATGTATATATAAATCAGATGATGGATGGACAGAAGAAACTAGTGAAAGAGGAGGTGAGTAGAAGCCATACTTTGTCCAGACAGTGTTCTGTGTTCTTGCATTGCATTCAGAGGAAAAGGAAGATTGGATTGAAATTAAGACAGTAATGCTCATCTTTGATGTTATAACAAGACAGTCTCCTTCTATCACTTATCACAAGGTTCCCCATGACAGCTGCTGTGTTGAAGAAATTATTATTCAAAAAATACTTTCAGCCTCACTGAAACCTTAAACTGCGGGATCTGTTTTTAAACTAACTAATTTTTCATGACTGTATTTTCATAAATAATAATTCATGACTCTAATAGCTGTAAGCCTTGGGTTGAAAATGAATTATAAAAGGATACTCTTTTTACCTGCAAGTATACAGGTACATTTAAGGAAAATGTGCAAAGGCTCTTCCCCATTCCTATGTTGCATTAACAGTCTCTTTAATTATACTTGAACTGGTACTGATATGCTGATTATACTTTTTTTGATCAGGATGCCTGTCTTCAAGAAATGGTTATAAATCCATTGACATTAATGCAGCAAGGCTGGTTTACAACACTTGTAGACAGGTGCCATTTGTGTGAGGTTACTTAAGTCTGCCAAGGCCTGAAATATTTAAATGCTCTCCTCATGGTAGTCATATTCTAGATAAGGACTTCTCTTTTAATTTGTTTATTCAGATCTTGATAGCATACTGGTTTGTCAGATTTTGATTATAATACAGACAAGAATAGTAGAGGAGACAAAATAGATCTTCAAATGAGATTATGATGTATATGGTAAGATCTGCCTCTGGAGGGCTTTTGAGTTGTTTGATCAGTGACCGGAGTATAGCATCTTCTTGAGTTACAGCAGTTATTAAACTGGTTGACAAGAGTGATGCAGTAGTTGCCTGAGAAGAGATTAGTCTATTGAAGGAGGACTTTCTGTAGCACAGAGACTCCTCTTCCAATAAGCATTTTAGCTCTGGATAGCCCTGCAAATTTATTGTGTTCCACCATTAATACTAATAAACACAGCAAGATACATACACCCCTTTTTTGCTTACTGTGTCTGTTTCTGTGGCTTCTGAGATGCGCCAAGCATTCTGCAGGTAATTGAGAAACATTGAAACCACTTCCCAACTCATCTATTGAAAGGTCTTTTGCTATCTGGCAGAGATCTAATCTGAGAGAAATAAACCCCTGAACTGTGATTGTATTTAATTCAAATGTGGAAGTTCCCATAGGCATTACGTTTATGCTGTATATGTAAATTACAGATTCTGGTGCAGTGTGCTGTGAATTTCTAATCTAAGTATAAAATTCGACGTGTGCTTAATAAGCAGAAATCAAGCTTTTAAACCCTTTTTGAAATACAATAGTTTTGTTCATATCATTGATATACAAGGCATGTTTTCATAAAACTTCTGCACTTACATCAACTATTATTGCTCCTACATTACCAGTAAGTAGTGTGCTAACATCTCTTTTAAGCATGAGTAATCTTCACTGCATTTTTTAACTGGAAATGGAAGATAATACTCATTTCCCATTGGAAAAATAACTATATAAACAATGCATCTTCCTACTCAATTTATTTGCCAGCTTTTGTATTCAGATTGCTTTACTGATTAAAAGGTCAGGGCATCAAGGTTTAATTCACATTCAGTTTTGTCACTGTGGTAAGTTTTTCAAACATTTCAACTTTCCACATATCCCAGTTTCAATATATGAGAATGGGATAATATTTCAAACTCACTTTTTTGAATTGCTTTTAGGTGAAGGAAGCTCCTTATTTGAATAATAGAATGTGTGATAGAACAATACTTTCAGTTTGCTGCGTGAGCAATTTTATTAAATGCTAAGCAGTATAATGATATTAATGATGACATAAAATCAGCTTTTCTCGGTGAGGCTTGTGGTACAATATTTCCTTTTGATAGTTAAAGGAAGGACACCTTTTTTTTTTACTTTATCTGTTACAAAAGTCTTGCTCCTCTATGGAGCGAAAATGTGTTTCATTTTTGTTTTCAGTAAAATATTTTTTTCCAATGTTTTACTGCAATAAAGAAATAATACCACAAAAACATAACATTACTGTGCTTGCTAGAAATGAATATAAGTTGAAACTATTGATATTGATAGCATGGCAATGGACTTAGTGTGGTTAATTTGAGTGGAGGAGTGAGGTTGTAAAAGGTTTGTGAAGACAATCTCTTCCTTGAGAAACTAATTTGGAAACACAGACTTTATCTCCAGAGTCTCAGGAAGTCAATGGAAATCTACAGTGGTGCTTTAGATCAGTCCCTTACAACCTTCTGGTGTATACCTTAAGTAGCCTGTTTACTTATCACTAACTTTCTCATGGGTGTAAGGAGTCTCTGCAAGGGATGGTTTCCCAACAATATTTAGACAGACACAAATCTGTCAACTCCTTCCACTGCTAGACTAAACTGTGATAAAAAAGCACTGAAAGTACTATGTCCTACCAATTAAGAGCATTGTAATACTGTTCACTCATATCCTATACTTCAGAAGGAGCTTCATAAACATGGACTCAGCAATTCTGTGGGGAAAGAAAGAAGCAGGAAGGAAGGAAGGCAAATAGTAGAATAGTAGAATAATCACTCTACGCCACTCATGCTTCAAGGCGTAGAGTGATTATTCTACTACCTAGGCAAGAGAGGATATGGCAGGTGTTTAAATTTTTGTGTGTAGTGCATATTAGCTCTTTCTTTTGCTTTGATGTGATTTTCCCAGTTTAATTTACATGGTATAGCTTCGAAAATAAAAAGAGACAATATTGAAGAGCTATCATAGCAAGCTTTTCATATGGTGTCAGTTTGGGGTAAAGGAATAAAAAGTTCTAATAATATCTTTCAAGCATTAATCTCTGCAAGATGTCTTGAAGAACAGAATTAGAGCAATATGTGGTTCTTTGCCATCTTTGACTGTTGTGACTCAAAGACACTTTTGATCACTTTAAAAGAAAATTCAACATTTCAAAAGCACAGAACCAGTAGAATTTCCACAACAATCCAATTCCTCATTTACATCCCAACAGGGTCAATTTCAATGCATTTCACATAAGAATAATACACTGTTCTCACGATTGTTTGTATGTGTAGTTCTCCATACCCCATGCTGTAAATATACCCCACAGTGTCAGATCCATGCTGTGACCAACAATATATGCCCAGTGGGCTAGGCCTAGCAATATCTACTGTAGTTTATATTTTTTCCTTTGCATTTCTGCAAAGCTGCTTCTTCCGCGTCTTAGCCTGGCAGTATGGCTTGCTATAGTTTTGGGGATTGTAAAGCTGTCTCTAAAAAGCATATGGGAATGCAGCACTTGGATTCACAGATGAAAGCTCAAGACTATACTGAAAGGCCTGTATTTTGTAAATGTTTGCAGGGGTATGCAGTGAGACAGGAAAGCTTGCACATCAACATAAGTGTTTTGTAGAGATTTAGATAATGTAGTGGCATTTCAGTGTCTCACTTAAGGTGACAATTGTGGCTCTTTTACTGGTGTGGCATTTTACTTATAGCCCACCTTAGCTTCTTTAGCTGTGCTGGTTATCAAAGAATCTGAAGTAAAATTTGGCCTAAAAAGCCTTTTAAAATATTGGAAATGACAGCTGACTGCTTAGAAAAGAAGAATTTTATTTCATGAGAAGTAAAAATAGGTTGTTTGAAATTTCTTTAGAAGAAGGCAAAGGGAGATGTCAGATCCCTTCCAGTCCATTTTTATACGATTTCTGTGATGTGAATGTGGCACTTGGGTTGCTGATCATTTAGTAATGAAATATATCCAGCAATTTTAGAGAATCCAACTCTGGTCTAGTTTTGTTTTTAAGAAGTTCTTAGAGTAACTGCAGTTTCTAAAATTTCATCCATCACATTGCAAAGTCGGGGTTTGAAATCTGACCTGTATGCATGTTTGTGACTAGTCATTAAATCTCACAGTTCTATTTCTGTTTGCTGATTTGATTAACTGGGCCCACTGAAAAACAAATAACAGAGCATGAAGACTTTATACTGACCTTCAAATAGGCTTTGCATTACTCAGGCATGGTCATCTGAAAGTTTGCTTAGAAGATGCAGAGACATGCCCAAGTTAGAATTATGGAAAAACATCACCAAGTACTCATGTTATTTGCTGGTGTTTTCGCAAGTGTCAGGCTTGAACCATTTTCACATATACTAGGATTATCCAGAATTCTCACAATACACATTTAAGATAATTTGCTCTGCATCTACTCTGCAATCTGCTCTGCATCTACTAAACTAAACTGATATTTCCTAAATGTAAGCTTAATTCATTGCAATTTTTGAGGAAGAGTATTAGTATGAACATTTCTTTTGCAGTTTTAGAAATGTGTCTTCTAAGAAGTTTTCCAAAATAATTTGATCATGAGAAATAGAATTGTATCAATATATAAGTGTACATACTTATATGCATTTGTATGTAAATACATATATATATATGAATATTAGAGGTATAATTATTGATTTTTATGTTTAAATCAAATACTAAAAAGGAAAGAGCAGATACTGCTTTTGGGAATATTTTATTTTTGCCTGAAGTAGTCAGCATCCTTTTTTTTTTTCAGCACCCTCTGTGTGAAAGATGTCAGTATTTTACAGTGATACTTTTTGTTTCAAAATCTCCTTCAAAGTAGTTGAAATATAAATTTCAAACATTTCAAATAAAAAAGAAAAATTTAAATCAAGCTGTCACTGTTTTAAAGTTCTACTGAACTGGAGTATCATTATTTCATTGTGAACCAAGACAAATTTAAAAATATCAAGATAGCAGCCAAAAATATTTATTTCTTTTCTTAACTACTATTTATTACTCGTTTGTCGTTTGATGCTGTTATAAATGAAGTCTCAACTCAAACTGAATTTTGTAATATTTATACTTATAAATGGTATAAAAAGGTATAAAAGCTATAAAAGGTATAAAAGACAAGTAAACAGCACTGGGTGTGTGGGGAGTCCACGCTCCAACAACACACACACACAAACATCTAACATTCTAAATATATAGAACATTGCTTTACATACTAAACCCAAGTATGCCTGTACATATGTACAACAATCAGGAAAGGTAACAAACATCCTTTAAGCTCCATGACTTAATAAACTCGAGTACACCTATACATATGCACATTCAGAAAGGGTACACAAACAATCCTTTAAGTTTCCATGACTTAACAGCCTCCATTTTCCCACTCCTTTCTGATTACAAACAAGTCCTCCATTTTCCATTCCTTTTGAACAATATGTCTTGCTTTATTTGTCAAGCAACTCGGTCTCAGGCCTTATGTATCCCGTTCTTACCAGATCGAAGAAAAGCATATCGAAGAAAAGCTGCTAACCAGTGAGGGGGCAGTTTTGTGGCGTGGGTCCACTTCTCTCAGCTTGAGCTTCTTTCCAGCTCCAGTGTGTGCCTATTTCCAGCAACGTTCTCTATGAGCTTCTTTGAGCGGTTTGCTGAATCTGGCTGAACCTATCTTCATGAGGCGATCGTGGTAAGCAATTGTGCATTATGGGGAATCATACGTCCTTAGGAACAAAGACTGTCCCGGTAACCTTACAGCTTATTCTCCTTATTAACAATTGGACAGTTTATGATCCTGAAACATGGAACCAAACTGAGGTCAAGGTGTGGGACTCTGCAACTACAAACGACAAGGTTGCACTGGAATTTCTCAGCACCTGGTGAGCAATCTCTGAGGTCTTAAAGAGCCCTGTGGGGCCACAGTCAAAAACGTGTGGTTTGCCAGACCATGAGGGAGCTGCGGGCTCCTTTACTGATCCGTGCTACGCCATGGGCCCCTCTGCTGCTACAGCCATCGAAGGCTTTTGCTGTTACGCCCCCTGTTGACCTGGACATGCCTATTGACCCAGGCCTCATTGGCCTTGAAAAAGAGATGGATATGCTTTTCTTCGATCCGGTAAGAACGGGATACATAAGGCCTGAAGACCGAGTTGCTTGACAAATTAAAGCAAGACATATTGTTCAAAAGGAGTGGAAAATGGAGGCTGTTAAGTCATGGAACTTAAAGGATTGTTTGTTACCTTTCCTGATTGTTGTACGTATGTATAGGCATACTCGGGTTTAGTATGTAAAAGCAATGTTCTGTATATTTAGAATGTTTGATGTTCGTGTGTGCATGTTGGTGGAGCATAGCCTCCCCACACACTCAGCGCTGTTTACTTGCCGTTTATACCTTTTATAAATATTTCTTTTATAAATATTACTAAATTCAGATTGAGTTGAGACTTCATTTATAACAAGAGTCAAGTTAGCCTTTGTTTATCAACCCAAAGGTTTCTTAAAGGGCTGCAAGCATCTTACATAAAGAATTTGAGTATGAACCTAGTGGTAATTCTGCCCTTATGTTAGGGATTTAAAGTTCTGTGAAAAATTATCCTCATGACTTCATTGCAGAACAAGAAATATTTGTCCAACTCGCAAATGCTCTGGAGGTATTTTGTGTCCCAACAGTTAGATGCAGAAGTCTGTTCTATAAATTAATAAGTGAATATCACTTTTGCTTGCAAATTAACAGGAATACCAGATAGGTAATGTTCAGTTACAAGAATATAGCATTAAGTTCATCTCCTGAACAGGAAATATAATGAAAATTTCCCATTCATTAGAAATACTTGCAAACTATGTGGGATTTCTCATAGTTCTTTCCTACCATTTGAGCTCACTTGAATAAGGATTTCATAATTCATATGGAATAATAAAATGCATGCAGTTCTTCATGAAGAACTAGTAGAATAGGAAGACAATGTTATCATTTAGTCTCCTATTAAAGCAATACATGCAAATGGAAAATTTAAGTTTAAACTTTTGGCAATTACTGGCATTGTTATACAATCAATAATTCAACTGATTTCCTAGTATTTTTCCCAGTCCAGGGTAGATAGCAGAAGAAAAATCAGAGTAAATTCTAAAAGGCACTTATCTCTGACTTCAGTGGTTGCAACAAAGCCTTGATTTCAGAGGACCATAATAGCCTCAAAGAAATTACTGCACTGTATTACATGTATAGAAGTATACAAAGACATACAATTTTAATAACTTAAAAGCTTTGGAATTCCACAGCAAGAAGAGCTGTATTTCAGAATTCTTTTGGGAATGATACAAGCGTAACACAGAAATCACATCCATTAGAAAATAAAATTGTAATATTACAGATGAAGAGCATCAGATTCAGAATGGTGAATCTGAGTAACTTTATTTGATTTTTTTTAAGATTACAATTACTGTCTCCCCTTCCTGGATAGATATATGGAGATAGCTTGCAATCTTCCTGGTAATTTTAACCAAAGCAAGGCTAGTGTGAGGTTTTCTGGGGGAAAAGCAATTGTACAGGGAAGGCTTTTTGTTTAAAAAAAAATAAAAAAAAATAAAATTAACTAAACACAAATATAGCTTTGTGTGTTCTGTCAATAAAAAAAAAAAATCAGCGCTGTCAAATCTGTGATTTGTACTTGTAGTCCTTAGAATTTGAAATACATTGGCAAGATTGATTTCTAAAACTGAGTAATTTTTAATGAAACTAGAAATTCTTTAAATCATACTTTCTTGGCTTTCGGAACTTATTCACTGTTTATTATTGCATACATTATATTATTTATTTATTTATTTATTTATTTTTATAATTCTTTTTTGCTTGATCTAACTGGTTAGTGTGCTAGTTTTCATTAATATGTTTATGTTTTCATGTAATTTGTAAAAATTAAATTATTGAAAAATATACAAAATATTTAGTGAACGAGTTGTCCATCTTAGAAATCAATGAAAACTACACACTTTACGATCCCGCTAAAAAGCCTTCTTGGATTTGTTTTTTGAAATTATAGGCAAAATATCTGTTGCATCTGTTTTACCTGATGGCAGTGAAAATTTTGAATACAAGGGGAATTAGATTGCTGAATATCTTCTACTGCCCACTTTCTACTTCCACTTTCTAGTGTTTATAACTGCTATCAGGGTTTCAATCACAAAAGAAATGCTGAAGTGTTGCTTAGCAAACTCCTTATTTAACAGCAGGAAAGATGTCTCAGAAGATATAATTCAAATTATGAAATTTGAAACAATGGTCTTAGTGATTGGATTGGTTGAGTTCCCAATGATATCTCAATAGCAGCTGATGCATATGATGAAACAAAAAACACAGAAACAAAAGAAGCTTCATACCTGCAGTTATTTTCATTGCTACATCCCATAAAGCCAGGCTCTGGGATTAATAGACATATAGATCAATAAAACATTGGCCATATTATAAGAAAGTACTCAGCATCAACGTGGATGCAGTTTCCAGTCAAAATACTAAGAAAACAGGGTTTCATTTAATTGAAGAACCTTTTTCCCCAGCGTCATTGCTACTGGCTTTATTCCTGTATCTGATTTGCTCTCTTGAATAATCTCCAGCAGGTGCCATATTTAATACAAATGTTTCCAGTCTTGACTAACGTACTGCAGTTTATAATGTAGTGGCAAAGTTTTAATAATCACTAATTTGTTTTCAGTTGGTTATCCTGCAACTGATGTCTGCTTGCCCTATTGGCAGTTCCAAAGACTACAGTGAACAGGTGGGGCATTTTCTTTCCAGGAAATGTTAGCTTGATGTCTGGAAACAGATGTAGTTTTTCCCAACTCATTGTGGGTCTATCTTCTAACTTAATAGGAGCTCTAAATAGCTGACAGGTGATAATACATCTAGTCAGCTCAAAGCATATTCTGACTGTACTGCCAGCTAGTAAATGGGAAATTTTCACTTCTGCAGTGGCGGTCTTAAAATGATCACCTTTTAGAGCAAGAAAACATGTTAAATAATTTCTGATTAGAAAATCAAATCAGCCATCTTCTTAAATGTATATAATTTGTACAGATATGTATTCAGAAGCAGCTGATGTATTTGCTATCTGCTATTTAGTACTCTTATCAGTGAAGGAGAGATTATTTAAATCTCCATTTCACATGTTTTGAAGGAGAATACATAAATCAATACCTAATCTGACCTTTGATGTTAGGTCCAGAGTGGGGATCTAGCCTCAAATGATATGTAATTGTTTTCTTCCAGAAATTGATTTTCACTTACTGGGCATTTTGAATGTATCAAACATGGCTCTGTGAATGCAGCTTTTCAAGGGCTGAGAGCTTTTTCTCCAGCCTCTGATAATCTTTCAGTGACTTCTGCAGTCATACCAGTTATTGCAAACTTGTATTGTTTTGTTCGTCAGAGAGAAGAGGAGGGAAAGAAAAGGAAGAAAAGGGAAGTAGAGTTCAGATACCAGTTTTTTCACTAACTCTCAATCCTACTGTCTCCCTTCATTCTTCCCTGGTCTGAGAGAGAACCATCTGTTCCTTTCACCTTCCATTTTTTTCAAGAAGTTGGTCCAGCATTTAGAAAGCAAAAATTTTCTTCTAGATTTTTTCTTCTAATATTTTTTTTTTTCTCTGAGAGCTGCATAGATAGCTAAGGATACTCAGCTAATATCCAAGTTTCATTTTTGCTTCAGACAGTTTTTCATGTATGTTATTGCAAACTCTGTACCCTAGAGCAAGTATCTTATGCCATGCTGAGATGGCATGTAACTCCAGGTTATGCTCAGCTCCTGGTTTGCATCACGTCACTTAGAAAGTCAAAAATCCCTTTTATGGTTACCAGTACAGCACATGGAAGTAAAGGAGATTTAAATCCAAGGCAGCTGTTGTAGCTCCATTAATATGTAGGAGCAACGGTAGTGTGATCAGATTTATGAAATGAAAACGAGCTTTGCATTCCAACCACATGCGAGGCAGATGGGCTGTTTGGGTTTGCTGAAGAAAATCCTGTGGGAGTGTAGGATGTAGAAGGTGTGAGAGCTGAGCTGTGTTGTAGATGTGTTGATGTCCTTTGGGAGGGGAAAACAGGGGGAGGCTAATTAGGCGTCCACAATCACCGAGAATGCCCTGTCTCTGCAGCCAGTGCAGTTCTAATGTGAAAAGAGGAAGATGGTATCTTTACGTCGATGAAGATGTTGCACAGACTTGCTGCAGTAAAAAGCCTCAGTTTCCTGTGGCTGCCTGGAAGACCATGCTCAAAAGGAAGAAGATATATAAGAAATGATGCTTACACAGATTGGGGACCTCAGATCTTGTATTTCTTCCTGAAACACAGTTGCTTTCACTCAGCATCAAGGCGGGGACCTGTTTTCCATTTACCTTCCTTGATCTAACCTGGCAATCTGAACGTGATGATTTAGACCTTTGTACATTTACAGATGTGCAAAATGTAAACTTAAATTTCACAAACTTTCACTGGTATGCAGTCATCTCCAGGATAGCATATGCATCAAATGTGGTAAAATTATGTAATACATTATAAGATATTAAATAATGATAGAAACAGAATGTCTGCTTAGCCTGTGATGCCTTGTTATATATACCTGTTCTGTGTGAGAAAGGTCCTGGAGATCTGGTTCGTGCAAAGAATCACAAGCAATAAGAAGCAAATATTTAAACCTCAGTCCTGCAAATATTCAATTAGGTTCTTTTAGTCATCAGGAAATCAAAATGAATTTGACTGTATTGTCAGTAAATCGTTTGCCAAACTCCTCTTCTTAAAAAAGCAGTGATTTTGAGCTCTATAAAGTGATACTCTAGTAGATGATTCTCGAATAGATGATTCTGTCATTCAGCAATGTGTACTGCATGTGTGTAGATTATATGTGTAGGTAATAGACAGACAGACTGACCGACTGACCAACCAACTGATCAACTTTGCTTGCCTACAGACTCAAGAATGAAAAATTACTGGCAGGTTAAAAACTCCTGGAAAATAAGGTTTAAAATAGAAAGGATGACAGAACTCTAACAATAGCATTGTGAATGGCGACATTGTCATTCTGAATGGAGATCTGCTTGAGTCAAATTGAATAACAATGCTCTTTTTCTTCATTAAGACCATTAAAATCTGTAAGGCTATGGGACCTGGATAGACATAAAGGTTTTAAAAAGCAATGAGGAGAGATTAATGCTCATTGCTGCATACTTACTTGAAGAGTCCAATTAAGTAAAAGTTTGTGCTAATTTGAGTTCTCTGAAAAATCTAAGCAGAACAGCCTCATTTTTGCTATTGCATTGGTTTGCAAAACAAAACCACAATTTTTTCTTGGTATCATCATATAAATATTATGAATTCTTTCTAGAGAGCAAAATGATTTTTCCTGTTGTAGCTGGAGATAAATGTTATTTGTGCATAACATCAAAATATAAGAAATCAAGATTCTTTCTCTATGCCTTACTCTGCTGTTTCAATTGAGTGTCTCTGAGAATATTGCAGTTTTCTATTGTTTTTTTGGATGTGCTAATATTAGCATGAAATGTGATAAGAATTATTTAAGAACCTAATTGCTCTCTATTTGGCATTTGAATTTTGCATCTTTGGAATTCATCTTTTCAGAGTGCTTTATTTAGTTTCTATTAATACCCTGTAATTTAATAATTGTAGCAGGAGGCTGAGGAGAATATGGAACAAGGAAAGATTTGCATATTCCTTTGATACAGTGGGTTTGTGAGAGGCTCTGACCTGTATTTTTAGACTAATCTTAAAAAGCAGTTTTGCTAAGGCTGGAGTGAACATCACAGAGCATGGAGGGATCAGACAGGGAGACTGCTCATCCTTTATTCCATTCATTTGTCATATGACTAACGGAAGTCTGACTCAATCAATCAGAGCTCTGCAAAGCAGTCTTAAGCTATGTAATTCTTGATTAAATCTTGCTTTCAATGTAGAAATCAGCCTGAAAAAGAAATCTGAAACTAAAACTAATGATGAAAACAGGAAAAAAATAGCTTTTTCTGTTGCCCTAAGACTACAGTGAAAAGCACATCTGAAAAAATTGTGGCTGTGACTTCATGTTTGAGTTTTTGCCTATTAAAACATATTACTACAGGCCTCTGTTTTTTGCACTTGTAACCCAAGTAAGAAAACGGCATGCAAGAAAGAAATCTTCTGGAAAGATTGGCTAATGGCTATGTAAACAGCAAATGCTTGCCACATATGGGCATTCGGAGGTTTTATTGCAAAGATTCAATGACTATTGCGAACAGGGTAGAGCTCTGAAATGTGGTAGTAAGATGTCTGTTTTGGGTAGGTCCTGGAAGTAGTTTGGCAAAGGTTTTACCAGAGGCTTTGGGATTTTTGACTCAGGTCCTATGTAGATAAAGAGCTAGAGCAGCTGAGACATGGCTGTACTGTACTGCTTGGGTCTTCTGCAAGGGCCTGGGGTGATGTGAATGTGGGAACACCTAATCAGAAAAACAGGGTCACCTCCAGCACTCACCTCAAGCATTGGCATATAAGCAAATGCCTACAAGGCACCATGATGGGGACATGCACTTGGTGAAAGAGGATCAGGTTAGAGAATACTTAAGCTAACTGGGTGTAAAGCAGTTTGTGGGTCCTGATAGGTCCTGTTTTGACAGAAGATTAAATGTTGTTTTCCCAAGATTCACACATTGATAAAACAGTAAATCATTATAGGATAAAAGATGCTTTTGCTGCCAGTGATGTACTGGCTTTTAATTGATAAGAAGTTGTGTTTTGTTGTTGTTGTTGTTGTTTTGTTTTTTTTTTTTTTGTTTTTTTTCTTTTTTTCTACTAGATATTAAAATTATTCAAAAATATGTATTGGACAAGTGGAAAAATTGCAAAGGGATTTAATTGAGCTTTATGCATTATCTGTTAAATTCTTGATTTAGCATCTTTATTTCTGCGTTTCTATTTCATCACTTGACTCTGTGGCCACTTTCTCTGAAAGAAAATGTTGACTTTTCAGGAAATTAGAAGCTCTGTTGAGTGGTTGGAGCTTGACTAAAGGCTGAGTAAGGATTACTTGCAGGAGAGAGATTTTACAGCAGTAGTTTCCCAGATGTGTGGGTATGTTTACATGTTTCAGAAGCATTTTGTGAGGACATGATCTAATATTCTGTTGTGAAATTTTGTCAGTTTCTCAAACTTCAAGGAATTCTTGCTTCAGCTGCTGCAGTAGAAAGAGATAGTTCTGCAGCTAAAAGACTTGGACAGATTGCAGGAATCTGTTAAATATTAATTCAATTAAGGCTGAATATTCAACTAAGATTAATACCAATGATATATTAAAATACTTTTATGAATTTATTTAAAAAGAGATGTAATGAAATGTATCAAAACTTATAAGTAGTATTTTAAATAATGCAGTGAAGCTTATAATAATTGTATATTTGAGGATAATATAGGTACAGACTTGAAAAGAGATGATTGTATATTACTGAATCACAGAATCGTCTAGGTTGGAAGAAACCTCCAAGATCACGTAACACTAACCAGTCCTCCACTAAGCCATATCCCTAAGCTCTACATCTAAATGTCTTTTAAAGACCTCCAGGGATGGTGACTTAACCACTTCCCTGGGCAGCCCATTCCAATGCCTAACAACCCTTTTGGTAAAGGTTTTCCTAATATCCAACCTAAACTACCCCTGGCGCAACTTTTGCCCATTCCCCCTCATCCTGTCGCCAGGCACGTGGGAGAACAGACTGATGCCCACCTCGCTACAGCCTCCTTTAATGTACCTATATATTACTTACACATACTTACATATGTGTGTGTGTATATACATACATATACATATATATATAAAGATGTCTAGGGAATTGAGAAAAAAAGCAGAAGATAAACTGGTCTTGGGCAGTCAGCCTGCAGATGTACCATTTGTTCTTGTCTGTATTACTGAGCTTCTGAATTTCTGCATCCATGTGCACAAACCTGTTTGCACTTCCATTTCCTGGTGTGTGGGTTTTCATAGCAAGGAATTATGACTCTGTGTGTGCTGATACAGATTGATGCCTGATATGGGGAATCTGGGTTCTGGAGCCTGGCATAGATGACAAATTAGCAGGGAAGTACCGATGCAGTACCTGTGTCCTTACCAAATATGATTGTGGATGGTAAAAAATTTAGAATAATAGGAAAGAATTTTGCTGTCTGTTCTCTGTCTGCTGCACATTTTTTAAGAGAAATAAACATTTTAAATTTATTTTTTCTCACTCAATATATTTCTCTCTATTCTTTCTCATGTGGCCCATCAGGCCATGTGGATACTTTGCAGAGAGAACAAAGACAGATATATGAGGAGGAAGGGAGAGAGGACTCAGTATAACTACTTTTTGCTTTCATATATGTCTTTTTTAGTGGTATATTTCCCCTCAAGAACATTCACAGGGTGAAAACAACATAAGGGCTACTGAAAATATGTAGCAATGTACTGCATGCTTTTTATCCTCATTAATTTGAGACAGATAGCATTTGAAAGTAAAATATCCCTCAATATCACTACCAAAAAAAAAAAAAAAAAAGCAAATACAAGATGAGCAATGCAGTGCTTGTTTCAGTGATCTTAGCGTGAAGTTCAGTGGGCTGTGAGTGTAAATGTTCAGAGATACCCTGTGTGGTAGTGGGTTCAAGAGAAAGGTCTGTGTGATGGCTCCTCTGTGTTTCCTAACTAGATAGGTATGCAGTCATCAAAAGGGCACTGGTTGTAAGCCCTCATTGTTGGAGAGTATAGCAATGGTGAACTCACTGTTCATATCCAAATGGGGGTCTAAGTTCAATGGGACCTTGGTGGGAAAACCTGAATACTCATCTGTGGGATCAGCAAGTGAATGGAAACCTCACTCACTGCACAAGCGTTTGCCCTGCCCATGCAATCTAAGCCACCAGCAAGTGCATTTGTGCTCTGCTGAGAGGCTGTCATGTTTTACATTGACAGGACTGAAGCCATCAGAGGGTTCATGCCCAGATGTATCTCTTTGTTGCAGCACGTGTTGGCATGCTCCAATGCTGAAAGGTGCCAAGTCCCTACTGGTCTGACAAGCTTCTATGATCCTGATCCTCTGGTTTTAAATGTCAGGAAAGGCTCTGTTAAGTTTGGTGGGCTTATGAAAAAAATCTGTTATATTTTGTGCTATATCAAATGGTTTATTCCAGTGAAGGTTTGGGTACCTATCCAGTGCAATCTCAGACACATTATTAAAAGATTGGCTCAGGACTTTCTTCCTGTTCTCCCTGTCCTTTTGCTTGGAAGATCAGTTGCTATGACCAAAATCAATCAACATTTCAAGGCTCCTGGCACACACATGTAAAGACAAATCACTTTGTCACTCCATTATTACAATTATGTGATGGGAAGGAGAATGCAGTCCAGAATACAGGATCCCCAAATCTTCAAACCCAAATGCCCTTGCAGATGAATCCTCTACCTACCTAGCAAGAAAAGATGCAGGCTTAGTTTCACAGTATGTAGCTTGGCTCTGATTCTGTGTATGAGAAAGCTTACTGTAAGACCAAAATCAAATTATCTCTGTGTTCAGAAGGTAGTTACCATTAAATTCATCTCTGCGCTGTCTAATTTCATTTTCAGATTTTTGCGTAGTTTATCTTATCTAATGAAGAATGTTGACACAGCAGATCATGCTTCTCGGAGAGGAACTCGTCTTTACTGGCTTTAAATGGCCTTCTTCAAAAGTTCTGTGGCAGAATGACACGAATGGAATAACAAACCAGACTTTAGATGCAAATTCCGTACATATTAGAATGCTTTATGTTAGTGTTAGCGTATCGGGGTTGCTTTATCAGAGAAGGGAAAGATGCTAAAAGCATGAGAAATATTTAAATCCTGATTGAAAGAAAGCCTGAATAGGAAAATAAGTGGTCTTTTTCATCATTTTAGACTGCATGTTATTGTCAGGAGTATCCACAGTGCACTTACAATATGGTTTATTTTAAAAGAACAAGCTAATTTGTATTGCAGCACGATTTCAGTAATTTTGTTTCAGGCTGCTACTTTTATGTCAGGGTATCCAAATTTGCAAACCTTGTGAAGTCTGAGATTTTTCTACTACTTATACAAGATTGTCTTTTACTAATTCTTTCATGATTGTTCCAAGTGTGTTATTTTATTTTATTTTATTTTATTTTATTTATTTTATTTTATTTTATTTTATTTTATTTTATTTTATTTTTATTTTATAGAATATTAGACCTCAGTATTATAAACATTTTTGTTGGAGCTTGTATGTAAGACTGTTAGGGCAGGATACCACCTGGGTAACATGACTTGCTTTGAGTGAAATGTCACTCCCAGGACACAATGCCTGGACAAATAATTCAACGTTTCTACCACCTGGGTACCCAAAATGGGGCTGACATGCCAGCTGAAACCATGAAACCACCAGGAGGGCAACTTCTAAATGTTGCCATCACCAGCAGAGTTAACTGCTTGCAGGTGCTGTGAGTGATCCCACAAAGCCTGAAAGCTGAGATAACCCTACAGTTGTACCTATGGGAGCCAAATGCTCTCTGGCTTCTGCTGCCTTCTGCTAGCAGGGAGAAGCTGTGGTAGGTTCTGCACCAAATGCCACTCCTTTGGGGCACATGGTGGGGGCCCAAACCTCAGGGTCCCTTATGATTTTCTTTGCAGCCCTCAATCTGACCATTAAGTGGACAAAATTCAGGACTCCGGGCTCCCTCCTAGTGAAATCTCAGCTATTCAGCAATCTACATTTGGATTACATTGGGTAAATTTCTTCTTGGTAAAGGACTGAATTCAGGATCACATGCTCAGAGCTCGCTCAGCCTTCCCAAATGAAGTCAATTATATCCCACATGTTAACTAGATGATTAAAGGCAACCAAACAATTAATTTACCCTGAAAACAATAGAGATGGACAATCTCTGGAGAAGAATCTGAGGAGTTTACTTTATTTTGGTTATGAGGAATGGCTGGTACAGAGAGAATGTGAATTTGTATTCATTGAATTACATGTATATTATATTACAGGGAACATATTCCAACAAGCGATGTTACTGTACAGCATTATACAGTAGAAAATGTGAGCAATAGCACTTACAGAACCCATAAGAAAACCAAAGATAATGCCTTCCCATCCTTCTAACAATGTTTATAGTCCCACAACAATAAGGACCCAACCCTTTATTGGCACAGGCAGCTATCTCACTCAGCATCTGAGAAGCTTAAATACTAACCAGTCTGTGGCATTTCTTGTCTCCTTAATATACAGAGGTTACCCTTGTGAAGGACTACATAAATAGAAAATTGATGGCTTTAACTTCTCTAAGCCTGTCTTCTTTTCCTGGCAACAGTTTTAAGCATCAGTGTTGCATCCATATTAAGTGTGAATTCCCTCGTGTAAATCCCATTAAGGTTAATAGAATTTACTTTTACTGCTTAATAAATTTCAAAGTGGATTAACTTTTGAGAAATATTTAACTAGCCATAATGCACAGAACATAATCCCTACCAGCATGCGTATACTGTAGTTGAGATAGAGAAACTCTAATGGAGAGATGATGAAGCAGCTTCATATTGTATGTAGAGAAAAGATTGTACCTTAGCTAATATTTCAATAATGTTTGTGTCTTTTCTTGTTTCTTGTTTCTTTTGTCCATTTTTAAATGTCATTCTAGCTTTTGTGCTTCTAGGTTAAAATAATAATGAATGATTTGAGAGACCAGCTTTTCCATGCTCTTGTATCATAATGCAGTCTTGTGTGTAGAGTAACCACTGGACCCACTAGGGGAACTAGACAGCAAGAGCCTGTTACATTACATGCATTAGACTGTATATATGCACAAATGCTGTATGTACCAGTGATTATATAAGCTGTACTTTTCTTCCTGTTTTTAAATTTAAAAACTCATACTTGGTGAATTTGAAATAGGTTTATAGTATTAAGCATAGATTTCCTTTAAAATGAGCAATGTTTGTCCCTCAAGAGCTTTCAGGGACTCAACTGACTCCAGTTTCCTTTCTCCAAATGCTGTTACGTCGGATTTTCCAACTTAAAAAGATGTGCTTAGGTAGATGAATCTGTTTCACTGGAGGCAGGCAGAACTGAACTTCTTGTCACTGATGCTGCTCTGAAGGCAAGGCGAGGCTGTGTCACATGTGTCAGCAGCCTTTCCCCTGACCTTTTGTGGGGGAATGACAGTCCTGGAGGGTGAGAGACAGCCTACTCAACAACCCTCCCTACAAAACTGCAAATTTAGGTATGAAAATAGACAAAATATCCAAGTTTTTTAATGCTCATCCATTGCTGCTTTTCTGCTAGTCTTCTTTTGTTTTTCACATAGTTGACATCCCTTTGTACATCCTGATTATTATTTGTGTTGTCTGTATGGTGAGTTGGGAAGTATGCCTATGTATAACTGTAAATTGTAGCCCAGGTTGGGATACTGCAGAATATCTCAGTATTAGTTATATTCAGGAGACTGACCTAAAAAGTCATTGCAAGGTTTTCATATTTATTATTTCTTAGAGAATTCTATGCCCAATAACGACATGATTTTTTTCTTTACATGCCAGCCTTGTAACTCTGCATGTCAAGCTGTCATCTTTGCTTTAATGTATTTTCTCCAGCAGAAACTTATGTTACAATATTGCTGCTAACTTCTGTAAGAATGAGGCTGTTTTTACAGCTTTATTGGTTCATCAAAAAGCTGAAGTGAAATAGAAAGAAGTAAAAAAGAAGAAAAATGAGAAAATCTTTTTGTCATCCAAATAATAGTTATGATCTTAAGTACTTACAGGGGTGTAAATGTTTCAAGAATAAAATGCTGTGTCCTCATACTCCTTTTTAATGTCTACCAGCAGTAAACAGATGTGATAATATCCATCTAAACTGGCAAGTTGACTTAAACATCTGTAACACATGTAATATCTTAGAACTGAAAAGTAACTTAAGTATGGTTCATTCATGATAACGAGAGTTAGCCAGGGACTGCAGGACAGGTACCACTCTAGATTTCAGGCTATAGCTTTCCTCTCATGAAAGGATGCAAACTGACTGTTTACTTTTCAGTGCTCTGGGTCATTCTGGATTGCACCTTCAATTTCAGCAGTTTTCAGTGGGCAGCTATGCAACACCTCAGTATCTGTATTTGTGACACTACCTAAACATGCTCTCCTTCAACATCAGTTGCAGTTCTCCATCTTTACTCTGTGGTAGTTCTTTTGAGTTGTTGCCGACTCGTGCAGTTCTGTCTTTGGTCAGTTAAAGGGAATTTTGTCCAGGAGGAGTTAGGCTATTGTACTTCCAATGCTAACCAATATAACGTGTATATTTGCTGATGTATTTTCAATAGTAAGTGATATACGTTTTTCTGTATTTTTAAAATAATAGTAGATAACTAATGGTTGAAAAGTAGTTTCAGTATTACTGTAATTTTTCAAGATGAGAAAAACTGGGGAAACAACCAAGGTAATTTGTTACAGTGTACTAGCACACTGAGAAAGTATGCTTGAAGCATTTATCAGAGGCAATGAACAGCTGCAGAGATGGACATGTGAAACTCACTTCAGTTAAATTAGGCTTCCCTAATTTTTTGCCTACAGAAGCCAGTACCTCATAACAACATGTCTTTAAGACATTGTAAAGCGGCTGTCTCTGCTGTAAAATATACATGTACAGCTTCATGTGTGAACACTGCAAGCTAATTTTTCGGTAGCATAGGATAATTGGGGAGAGCTGTCTTATGGCAGCTTTTTGCTTCTCTGCTCTATAGGTATCTGAGGTGTCTTCAGCAGTAATTATAAGAATACTTTCATGGTCAGGTTATGTTGGAAACAGATTTAATACTCTGGTTTGAGATGTTTTTGTTAGTTAGTTTGTTTTCTGGAATACTCCTAGCTTTGTTTCCTGTACTTCCCACTACCCAGTCCCACTTTCCACTTCTGATGTTATCTCAATGCTGAGATTTTAAGAAGCCCCACATACTCTGTCCAATAAGGAGTGTTTAGGTGAGACTGTGTTTTATATGCAAAAGGTCAAGAGACCAAGTGCACCACATGCAGATGAAGAAAAATTTCAAAATAAATTTCAGTTGACCCTTGCTATTTGGACTATTATCCAAACTATCACAAGGTCCTTTTTTCCCCCTTTTTTTTTTCTTTTTCTTTTTTCTTTCTTTCTTTACTTGTGCAGAAAAGGTAATAGCAAAGCTAAATATGTGTATTATATAAATCTTAGTTTGGTAATGGATTATTTTATACAATTCAGCTCTATGGATATGGGTCTATTTTCCACAGATCTTGCCAAGAGAGTTTCCATTCTGGGGCTTCTGCTTATTTCTTCCAGCTGCTTCTCTTTCTTCTCCCTTCTGTTGTTATTCTCCTCCTGTCTCCTTGTTTTCACTACTGATGGAGGAGAGGCTTGGTTAGACTTTGAAATCATAATATAAATGTTCTTGGCAATTGTTTCTTTCTATACCCTTCACAATTATTCTCCACTGATTCCAATAGCATTTTCCAGTTGAGTACTGCATTGCTCAGTCCAAATGCTAAAGTAAATGCTAAGTAACCTTTTAACACGGTTCATAAGGATCATGTTGGATGTGGAGGCACTGCAGGAATGACCAGGATACTGGTCAAAATGGTGTTGGCTGTGTTGACAGTAGTGATGCAGGAAGGAATCCTCTTTAAGCAGCTCATTTCCCACCTAGTCCCTAACTTACCTCACCAAGTCTATATGTGACAGAAAACCTGTCTATTTTGGCCTGCAAAGTCACTGTCAGCAACAATGAAATCTGTGGGACCTAATCTTTTACAATAGTGTGATACTGGCTGAATGCACAAATTAGGTGTGTGTGTCCATGTATGTCTCTGTGTGTTATTCCAATCCTCTATTGTATTAATGATAAATAGTTTAAAAGAAAAAAAAATTTGTTTTATGTCTGTGAAAGTCATTTGACTACCTGTTACTCAGACGGCATTAATCTTAGTCTTGTCAGAAGGGAATTGGTCCTCCTCCTTTCAGAAATAACAACTGGCGTGAAGGCAGCTAAGTGCCACTTTTCTCACATGTGAAAGTATTTGCAGAACGAAGTCCTTTGTTTGTTTGTTGTTTGCCTGTGTGTGTGTGTTTGTTTTCTCTACTTTTTGGAACATATTAGAAAGCATCCTGCTCTTGTTATTTCTTTTGAATAGTCTATTTTCTGTAGAAAGTAATATCCACATGGTAAACTCCTATTCATCAAAACTGTGCCAAGTATGTGCCATTTTAAAGCTAAATATATGCTATTTTATTTTACTTTACTTTAAAGCAAGCCAAAATACATACCAAGAACATAGCTCTGGATGGTGTTGGTCCTATTTTCAAATGAGTATTTACTGTGTGAGGCACTTCTGTGCAACAAGCAGAGTTGGTAAGGGGCTGCTATACGAATGCAGTACAGAAAGCAGTATTTCTTCCTCTCCTTACAGGGAACATACCTTTTAATTTTAAAAACACATACTTTGCTATTCTTGGTAAAGCATGCTCAGCATGTCCTTGTTTGCCTGATGCAGTCATACCTGGCTCCCTAGCAATCCTGTTTCTCTTGCATGTTAGGAGGGTATCTCCAGGGGATATGAAGACGACCAAAAGTGTCTTGTTCTGGGGAATTAGTGTCAGTACTTAGGAGCTTCTGTGTCAACTCTTATAACCTTCTGTAGGGATGATTGACTGGTGTACAGGAGTGTATTTTTGGTCCATTTTTCTTCTTTTCTGATGGGTGCAAGTAACTCTTTCCTCTTGTGCACTATTGATGTTTTTCTTCTTTGGCTTGGTCAGGATGAGTAGAATGTCTTAAATGATCTCTCCAAGTCTTCTACAACAAAGCATGGCCCCATTTCGGGCCAGAATATGTAAGTAGTGGCATTCCTGGAATTACAGGACCAACTGGAAATTATCTTCCCTTTTCATTATTTGGCTTCATAAAATATTCAAAATTGTTCTTTCTTTTTGTAATGTTTGTATTTTACATATCTGACTCGACTTCTCCTTGTTTAAAAAAATGAAAATGTTACCAAGCAACTGTGTTAGCAAATCCTGAAACCAGTCTAAAAAGATATGTATTACAGCAAGGCCAAATTATGGACTTGTTAGCAAGTTTCTCAATCGAAGAAGAAAAATATTAGAAACTATTTTGGGTGATCCAAAACAGCAGTCATATCTCTTTGATCACATGGAGAATAGTTCTACATTGCCTGCAAACTTACTGATGGGGGAATCCGATAACTGAAAACAAAACGAGTAATGATTATAGAAATATTATGTCTTCCTTGGACACTTGAACTAAGAGTGGCTTGCATGTACAGCATGGCTCTGTAAATGCGGTGAAGTCAAGTCACTCTGGCTAATTATTTATTTAGAGTTTGGTGTCCCTGAAACAAGCTGAAAATTCATCATAGGTTTTCTGCATAGTCTCAACTGGGAAAATTAATTTATCAGCCTTCTCCCAAGAATGTAAAATGTATGGATTTCTTGATGTTTTAAATGTTATTTGCCTTGTTTATCTAACTTGTGATATGCTTTAATGAATTAATGGCTTTTTTTTTTTTTTTTTTTTTTCATATTGCAGCATTTTCCCGTAAGAAGACAAGAAAACTGATTTTCAAGTGTCAGCTGCATTAGTGATTTCTTCAACGAAAGAGCAGAAAAAAAAAAAACAGCTCTCTGATCAGGATTGCTGGTGTAACTGCATGAAAAAGAGATGGTGAAGTCTTTTAGAAATCAAGCTCCAGTGTAGAAACACTCTTTCATTGGAAAGAATATTGCATCTGAGAGTAAGCAAGACACAGGGCTCCTTCATGTTAAAGACATTCTCAAGTAGGTTATAAAAATTGAATTGAAAATCTCCAGCAGGTTATGTAATTTTAGACCAATCAGTTTGCACTTGATAGGGTAAAACAGTGTGCAGTGTACATAATAGATTTCAAAAATTAAAACACTATGATGTAGTCAACTGAGAAGAAAAGCATAAAAATATACTATCCAGTAGCCTTTGTAGAGCAACATATAAGCCAGTGTGTTTATTTTTTTAGGCAATTTGTCTTTCAAATGTATAAGGGACGGATCTTTATTCTACCAGTCTTCCAGTAGCTTCCTTCTCTAAAAATTCAGTATTTCAGAACACTAGGCCTAAAAGAGTAAATTATGCCTCTGATTTTTTTTTCATTGGGTACAGTGGAACTGCTGTCCCTTAAACTGGCATAATTGTGTTGTGCAACATGGAGACAAGAATCAATAAGGGCAGGCAGGGCTTGTTTCTTTTGCTCCGTAAGCACAGCCAACAACTGATGCAAGAAACCCATTATTATTTCATAGAGATTTTTCTCCTGTGCTGCACAGGCACACCAGCAGCTGGTTCAGCATCCATCCCACCTGAAGGTGAGAGGCAATGGGGACCCTCTAAAATAGTTGTGGTGCTCAGGGAGAAGTGTCTACCCACTGCCAGCTGATTCCCTTTAGGAGCTGCCAACTGTCCATCCCCAGCTGTTCGTGCTCCTTCAGCCCAAACAAGATGCTTAAGAATCTGGCTGAAAGAAAGAATTGATTACTATTTTCTGAGATAAAAATGACCTACCAGGTTATCAGCTAACCACTTTTCTGCACCCCCCCCTTCCCCGATTAATTTGAAGGAATAGACATGTGGCATATGTGCAACTCATGCTGCAGCTTTAATGGGGACTTGGAGGCAGTAAAAAACTTGGGGAAGATTTGAAGCATTTAGTACTGCTGGATGAATTGTTTGCTCTCTCTTAGTGGAAGTAGTAGGGTAACTGGAAGGATTCTTTTCTCTGCCTTCCTTTCTCATCTTAAATACAAATGTAAAAATACTGTTCTGAATAGATGTTGTTGCAGGGCGTGTATTCTGGCTCCATCCATCTTCTAAAAGGAAGGTATTCGTGTTCACTTTGCCTGCTTCTGGCTTTGAAATTATTTTTTATTGTTTTTCTTTTTTTTTTCTACTATTACATAAAAATTCTATTATTTTTATTATATTCCTATTTTTTTTCTAATACTTTTCTGCCTTGCTCTTAACTGTAAAAAATGCCATCCAATAGTGAACATACTAAGTAAAATAGCTAACATTACCTGAACGGTTTGCTCTTCCTCATCCTCTCTAGGCAGAGGATGCACATCCATGATCTGTTATCACTGCTAGACCTTTGGATATGGCTCACCACTAGTTCCTCCATTTTTCCACTTGCCATATCACCCAAGCATGAAATCGTATCAAGGATGGATCCCCATTTTGCATTTGTCTGAGCCAGCTGCATCACACAAGCAGGCCTAGCACCTCCCTCTGCCTTGTCAAGCTATATTTGTACCTTCTGTGACTACATCAGTATTCACTATTAGCGTGGCAATCCAGGTTGTTTTTGGCAGGCAGCTGCCCTCACTCCCACTCCTTCCACCCTTGGGGCTTCCCACCTGACAGAGAGCATGGCTGTTCATTTGGCTGCTCGACACCTCCACTTTGCCCTCTGTCACTGTGGGGTTCAGCCCCCCAGGGTCCCAACCCTTGCTCCACTGGCTGCTTTACACATATACAGTAGGAAAGGGGGTGGGAGGGTATTGCAGTTGTATTGGTATTTCTTCACGTCTCTTTGGGGAAATGAACTCACTTTTAGTGGAGTGACATATTGTCACTCCAGATCTGCAAAGACAGTGTAAGGTCAGTGAAAAGAAACCTTCACTTTCCAATAGTCAGTTTCTATATATAAATTGGCACTTGATGCTCATCAAAGAACAAGAAATATGGATATGCTCTAAATGTCCATTGTATTTTTGAGCCAACTACCTGATGGAAGTCATCACTTATATGTAAATGAACTGTCAATGGCTTGCCTCCGTTGGCAATCGCTGAACTGTGAAGGGTATGTCTTAATAAGAACCAAAGCTCTTCACAGACTTTGATTTACTGGAAATAAAATAGAAAAGTCCTCTGAGACTACAAAGGACACTTGTTTCAGATAAAATGTCTAGACAGTAGCAATATATTTGAAGCTTTTATTATAGCAAACCTGCAAATTAGAATAGAGTGCTGAGAAGTTCCTGTGACCCAGCTGAGTTCAAAAACACTGTTTCAGACTGATCCTTGAAACACTTACACTCAAATTAAGTTCATGAGCATTCAAAAGGGAAAGAAAGGATGTGCAAGGTCATCATTCAGGTTGTTAGAACTCCAGTGCTGCCAAATTTTACATTCTCTCTGACAAGGAGGGATTTGCAATTCAGCTGTGATTTAAATCAGTTAAAGAAACACAAATCATGCATTGTGTTTCACTGCATTAGATAACAGTCTGCTTTACAGTGCATTTCTGGATGATGGTTTCCTTTCTTTGATTATTGAAAAATAAAACAAGAGAGAGATCAATTCTGTGAATTGCTACATTTGGGGGAAAGAAAACAATCAAAATGAAGCTGACAGCATGTTTTGGTGAAGTTGTCTGTCTTAAGAATTGCAAATCATACATCATTTCTGTTAAAGATGTGGAGGTTTCAAAAGGTACAGCTTGCATAAAAATTATTGACATTATTAAATTTATTATTTTATTCTTGTCATCATTGGCAGCTTTTTACCACCAAGTTTTTGGAAGCTTCAGTGTTCAAAAGCAGATGGGAGTGAACCTATGCCTTTTTCACAGTCTGTGTAACCTGGGCTTCACATTTTTTGCCCAAGAGAATTTACATGCCAAATGTAAA
This sequence comes from Aythya fuligula, assembly GCF_009819795.1. Taxonomy (NCBI): domain Eukaryota; kingdom Metazoa; phylum Chordata; class Aves; order Anseriformes; family Anatidae; genus Aythya; species Aythya fuligula. Next base: position 33,581,407 of record NC_045562.1, read on the forward strand.
TACAGGATGTTGAGACCTTGGGTACTTAAATTAGGACTTTGGTCTCCCTATATGCTTAGTGGAGTATCCAGAAGACAAAGCAATGAAGCCTCAATTTTCAGCACAGGAGAGCTACTGAATCGCCTTCCATGTGATTTTTTCCAGCTTTCCATGAATCATCCAGCCCTCCTTTTCCAACTGTATGGAGATTGTATGGAGGCACATGGTGGTGCACCCTACCACCATTTCTGTCCAGTTGCCATCTTCAATATTGGAAACTCTGCGAAGAAACTCATCAGTCAGCAATTTTTCTGAGAATTAATGCATTCATAGTTGAGTTTCCATGTACATAAAACAATAGCTTTGGGATGAGGAATTGCTCGGGAACCTACGTAAGATATACTTAAAAATACATTATATATTTTAAAAAATCAGTTTTTTTATCTGTCATTTTTTTTCACAGCGCAGTCTTACAATGCTGTCACTCCTCTGTGATATGGATCTCAAGGCAGGGCCTTGCATGATTTTCTCACTTTCAAATGCTAGTTTTTCAATGGAAGGTCAAGGTGGGATTCAGGTAGAAGCCTGAATAATTCTTGCTGACCTGACTGGTTTAATCCATTAGCCATTGCCATCCAAATGTAAACCAGAAATACTTTTAAGAGGATCAGGCTGAGTGCGCAAAGTGATCTGAAATCTTATCTCTGAGAGATATGAAAGGCCCCTTCCAATTCAATAGGCTGGCTAACCCTAGAAGTTGAACAGTCACAGTTTGATGTCTTTTTGAGGGCAGAAGAATTGAGACTCAGCTTGTGTACCTAGGTAGTCTATTAAATGACTGTGGTCTATTGTTTTAGTTCCACCATAAAATTAATACAAGTTCTAAGGTTAAATGGTAAACACTGTGAGCATGATGACTGCATTTAGCTGTAGCTGTACCAAAAATAAAATTTATTTGATAGTAACTGAATTTCTACATAGTCCAAGAGATGACTCATCAGATAAATGTCCACAGAGATCAATTTTATTTTATAGTTTCAGAAGATTAACAGTCACTGTTTTCTAAAACTAAGGTATGCATGCATAAGAGAGACTAAATTAAATCTAAGAAGTGTAATAGGATAATCAGAATGTATTTGGGGGGATTCCCAGTGATTCAATATTTGATACCCTGACCATAGCCACACCATACCGTATCATCTTTATTCTGTCATATGATCATTAAAATATCAATAAAAATATCAAATTAGTGGACACAATCCCATACAGTATAATGTGATACAAATCACAGTATATTGTTTACAGGCTTCTCAAGAAGGTTTGTGCCCTATCCTGGCATGCTGTCCCTTTGACTGTTTGACAAGCACTGTTGTCAGAGAGTATAAAGCATGAGAAAAACACATTCAGTATTAGAAAAGTGAGTCTAAAAAGCATGAAGAATCATACATTGAACATTATCTTTAAATGAGTGAAGGGCAATATTCCTACCTATATCCCTGTTTTCAAGTATATGATTCAAATGTTACTTGTCGTCACAGAGATTGAAAAAAGGACTGTTTTCCCTGGTGCTTTGACATTATACCTATGAGCAGTACGGTGTTTGTAGTAGTTTCACTGCCTGAAGTATTATCTGGAACATCTATTTTGTGTTCAAGTAAGTGCTATATTAGAACCTATTTTTATTCTGCCTAAAGTATACAGTACACTAGACCTTAATGTACCCTCTAAGTGTACAGACATGGGCACAGAAGATTGGGCTAAAAAATAGTTATTACTCTAGAAAGCAATAAGCCACTGCCTGAATTCCCAAGCAGCACTGAATGATTAAGACTTGGCATGTCTTCTCTGCTGGAGAGAAACCTCTTCAGCACATCCTCTTCTGCAGTTGACAAATTTGAAATTTGGTACAAAAACAGTAATAGAAAAAAAATTAGAAAAAAATCAGCATGCCATTACCTTCTTCAGGAGGGTGAAACCAGTATTTATGAATTCTTCTCAGCAATAGTTACTTTTCAGAGCTTTATTTTCTCCATTGGGAATAAGGTATCAGTATTATTATCACTATTATCAGTAGGCAGTGAAGAAGAAAAATAAATTGTTTATTATTGGACCAATTGAGCCCAGCTGAGATGAAGACCAAATTGTTTTTTGCTTGTCTGAGTTTGATTTTTAGTCAGTCTGGATGTGTTTTTTGTTTAGCAGAGAACTTCAGTGAGGAGTATGTTATTTTATGACTGAGGCCAATAGAAAGTCATTGGCATAATAAAACTGCAGATTTTACAATTTCCAACGCAGCTGCTCTGTGACTTTTAAGCAACTGTGAAATCACATTGTTTAAACTGTGTTTATAAGGACTGCTGTCTGGATCCATCTTTCTTCTTCCTTTTTTTTTTTTTTTTTTTTTTTTTTTTTTTTTTGTTTTTTTTCCTGCAGAAGTCACCAGAAATCCTCAGATCAACAATTGGTATTGCAGCCTAACCATTTGGTGAGTGTTCACAAACCTCCATTTGGAGATAACCACCTGGTCAGCCTGTGTTACGCTCATGTATGAAAATGAAAATGCATGTCACCGTCATCAAGTGGTATCATTGGTATCATCAACGAGTTTGCTGATATTACTTTACCATGAAAATCCATTTCTTTAATGACAAGCACATGTGTCTGGATGACATACCAATTAAGTACAGTGCCTGAAGCAAACTGGCATTTGAATTGTTTAGTATGACTCTTTTATGACTTCTTAAATTGCAGCAGTTGGTAGTGTTTGGACATATAGGCTTCTACCAGGAGTATAGGTATCCCATTTATAAGAAACTACTATTTGATGCTCATGGACCAAATTCTTTGCAGCACAAAGGTGAATTCTGGACCTCTGCTGCAGTCAGGGGCTATGCCTTCCTGCCCAGAGCTTCCATGAAACTGAGCATTTACACAAGTGATACCTAAGTGGTTTTCCTGAAATCTGACACTCAAGTAAACTTACTTGTTTAGCAGATTGGGACTTAAAGCTAAATTTTAATTATAAAATCAAAACTTTCTATGACTACATTGAAACCTTTTTTCCACACTTCCTGACTAACTCACTAGGTGACCGTGTGGCTCCTAAGGGTTCAGCCTGCTATGTTGTGTCTGCAGATGTTCAGACCCCACTCCATCAGACACAGGTGCAGCTTGGGTAAAGATGTGTGTTTGAGATAAAAAGGGGCTAGTGATGTAGGGAGGAGAGGAATGAAGCTAGACAGGTTTTGCGTGCTTGCCAAAAGACTGGTGATAATGAGTGGTTTGTCTACAACTAGGGCCACTGTCAAGTTACAAGGTAGGAGCTAGTTCTTGTGTTGACTGAACCTGAAGATTGAGAAGACCCATAGATCAATAGCCCCATAGAAAACTGGAAATCTAGTGCAGAGGTTTCTGTATGTTTTGTTTGGCTTTTGAGCTTTACTGAGAGACTCAAAAAAGGAGTCCGGCAGCTGCTGCCCTGAAAGAAAATGAGGATGAAGAGGAGTCTCTGGAGAGACTGAACATTTGAATTGGAAACAGCAAGGTTGTGATGCATTCTGAAAAGGATATAGACTGCAGAGAAACCTACAAAGAAGACTACATACACCTTTATGGGTATTTCTGGGATAAAAGTACCAAGGATACCATCCAGATCGCGTACACAAAGCGTATGATCAACACAATGAGTGAAACTGGAAACTATGAGAACTCAAATGGAGAGAATTGTGTAACAATTTTTAAAAAACCGTTTCTCATGACTTAAAATTAGTAGCAAGGGATAAAATTATCTGTTTATCTTCAGCAGATTAACGCCATTTGTTGCATACAATTCTAAGGGTCAAATCTTTTATTTACATAAGTTTTTAATCAAGATTGGTTTGTGGGTGTCAGTACAGTCATTCTAACTCTACATATGGAGAGAAAAAACAAAAGTTTATCTTACCAACGTTTGTTTTCTCTTCATGTTACAGTCCATGGGGGGCACGAGACAAAAGTATGGTAAGTAACAGGCAGGTAAGTAGCTACACCAAACTAAGGATGTGTCACAGGAGTAGCTCTTAGGTTACTCCTACCCTATAGCGGCCAAAGCTAAAAGGTTTTTACATGCTTAGCGGCCTCACATGTAGGTGTTATATATAGCTCTTGAATAAGGCTACCAACCTCATAAGGAAGACAGAAAGGATGTTCAGTCCCATGGCATTATTGCTTTGAAATAAGGGGTGTGGACTCAGTAAAGCCATTCTTAGCTTTCATTAACAGTACCTTATCTCTCTGTCATTAAGATGTTCATCAGCAGTTGGTTGGTTATCCCTATACCTGGATTTGGTCTATGCCTCCTACACACTAGGGAGGAAAGAGGGAAGCTGTTACCTTTTCCCCGACATACTGTGCTCCTGCACAGCTGAGAGGAGACATAATCTAGGCCTGCCAGTGCATAAAAGGAGGGGGTTAATGCATGAATGTACTGCTGAGATAAAACCTTGACTCAAGTCTGATATCTTTTTAATATGCATACAAAAACAGTAACTGAGGATTCAGTTTCTATTTTGTTTTTGCATCACACAAAGAAACAAAAGTACATCTGCTGCTAGTCTTTCTCACTCATTTCTTTGCCATCTCAAATTAAGATAAATTGCTTATGCTTGTCCCTTGAAACAATAATACTGCTCAAATATGATAAACTGGGATATCCTTCTGACAAGTTTTAATTATGGATGAGTCAAGCTGGCATTTACCTAGAAAGTTCCACACATGCAAAGACTCTAGTGTCAGACTCCATCTCTACTGCATTAAAAAAAGAAAAGAAAAAAAAAAGAATTTCACAAAGGCAGTGGAGATGAAGGGTGGCATTTTCAATGAGCCTGGAACTTCAAGCACCATTACAAACCTTCCCCACAATGCAGGCAACAAAGGTATATTAGATTCCCTTGTAAGGAAGGGAAGGGAAGGCTGAATGTACCTGGCATATCAGGAACAATTCCTGGTGTACATGCATAAGGGTAGGATAGGAGAGGGAAATAAAATCCGGTATAGTCACAAAGCGGAAAAGGCAGAGGGCCCCACTGTTGCCCCAAAAGAGAAAGTCTGAAGTGGGAGCTTCCCAGAGGTTTCAACAGAAATGGGAACCAGATTATATACGTATGGTTCTAAAACCATGAGCATGGTTAATGTTTAGCATGTTTTAATTTGTGGGAGTGTATTGTTTCATAGCCATAGAATGAACAAAGGAGTGAATGAATGAATGTGGTACTGAGTGTCTACTGCCGAGGGCAGGATTCATCTCCATTGCTAATACATACTTATGCATGGTAGAAAAAAAAAAAAAAATGGATACAATAACTTCTGCATTTCCATGCATGTCTTTCAAGGGCTGCTACCAGCTTATAGGCAGCTCCAGAGCTGGATCTAGAGAAATGTGTAGAAGGGGCTACAGTATCTATTGTATACCTGGAACAAGAGAAGAGGGAGCAGGGTAGTGTATGGGCTTTCTGGCCTCGATAAAGGACCTGTGTCTCCCGGACCTTCTTGCAATTTCAACTGTCTTATATGCACAGTGTGGTGCCTGTTAATTATTTGTAAGCCTAAATGCTTTGATATAGTGGCATAAAAACTGTAAGCGTTGGTGGAGAAAGTTCCTCCAAAATTACAGGGGCACTGTAGAGTTCACCTGCTTACTGCTGACCTGGCACACAAACAAATGAGTTTCTCCTTTCTGCTCACATCTAACCTACTGGCTGCAAATGTACCTCAAATTAAACACATTCAAATTGTACTGGGTTCTTGCAAAGGTGGCAAATTTTTTTTTGGTCTTGAATTGATGCCATGAAATGTAATAGATTCTTGCAATAGTTTGATATTGTGTAACTGCACAGCACACAAAAAAGAAAATACTGAGTTTACTGTGAAGAAATGATATCTGAAAGACCCAGAAAGACATCAGCATGGTGGGTTAGGACAGGGCTGCACAGCAGGGACTGAATTCTAAGTGTGTGTGAGAACCTTTAGACCTACCAACTAAAATGAGAATGGATTTGTATTTCCTTTCTTCCTGCTCAGCAGAAACAGAAAGAAATTGGTAAGTAGGAAGTTCTGAGATTACAAGGTTATAAAAAGCAAGAACCCTGACCTTTCAGTAGAAGTGAGGATCTGGCAGCATTTATATTCTTTGCTTTGGTTTGTGGTACATGACGTGCAGATTGTTTTCCACAAAATTAAGAGAAAGTGGTGCTTTACTAATGGAAATTTGCTTGCTTTGTTTCTTCCTGACTTCTCCATTTGCATTATTCAATTTCAAAAACCTGGTGTGAGAATTAGGAGAGTGGGAGAACTGCATGGATGTAACAGTAAAATACACATTTCAGAAAACAATAAAAGTAAATATATATTAAAAGCAGGGGAATACTTGATAGCCTACATATTTATAACTGAACGCTCTCAGAAAGGAATTACTGTTTTGGTCACTCTAATTGTTTTTAATCCCAAGACAAAAATCTTCCTGGATTCCAGGAACTAATAAATCCATCAATCAGCAGCCAAGGGATAAAAACACCTGAAATTGCCAATAGGAAATAAATATAATAACAAAAGGCCTCTGTTGAAAATAAGTGTTTGTCAAATGTGAAGAGGTAAAATTGGCAGAGTCCCGATCTTTCTTTCTTTAGCTAAAACTGATCACAGAGTCCCGTTTAACCATGGGTTTCTGAGCTCCGTTTGCTGTGTGTAATGTCTTAACAATCTTTTAATGAAGTTTCAACAAGTCCATTTAAAAAAAATTATCCACACAGTTCGGCCAATTTTAATCTGTAGCTAAAACTGATCTGATTGTGCCACAGAAGTATCTGAGAGTGGATACAGTGCAGCTCTTTCATTGATATCACATCAGCTTTTGGAGCTGATCCAGGCTTGGTGGAGGTTTACATGCAAACCTGACTCACTGTGGGTCTTCCATTCACATCTGATCTGCTTCCAGATCTGATGTCAATGGAGGCACTGTATATCCTACGCTGCTGCTCTCCAGCTTGGCCTCCTCCAAAAACCTAATGTTTTTTCTTCAGTTGCATCAGTGCCTCTGAGCAAAAAGAGAATGACATCCGTATGTTTAAGATTAAAGCCGAGTCAACATTTTGAGTGAAAAAGGTATGCATTTGTAGACCTACAGTAATATGGTGAAGGTGTAAATTTCTTGAAATAGCAGTTCTGGTCTCCAAGCTGCTGAGGCCATTGTGTAGGTAACGTTTTGTTGAAAGAGGTCAGTAGAAAGATGCATGCAGATTGCCATGCTTTTTTTTTGTGGCTAAATTTTGAACCCTACCAGTTACTGTATTTTTTAAGTCAAAGATGAGAATTTGCAATAAATAAGTTGATAAATTCACAGTTTAAAATACATGAAAGAGCAGTTAACTCAGAAAGCTGCTGATGGCAACTAGAGAGAGGACAGTGGGAGCCTGTTGCTGCCCTTTTGCTGTGCTTGAACGTGGCTCTAATGTCTTTTATGAGTAGAAATTTGGATTATTGCAGTTGCGTAATGCAACAAATGCAGATTGATTCCAAACAATATGAGTCACTTGCACACAGAGTGAGGCCAGACTGAAGTTTAAAGAAGTCGTCTATGGAAGAGTTCTTCCAACTCCTCTGCCAACCTGAGCACTAAGCACACCAGTTGGGATGGTTTCATTTTACCCAAAGGTGCTCCTGCAGGGTGCTGCTGCACTGCCAAATGCGTGGCAACCTCTGCCGCCAGACATCATATAAGCTACAGTTTCCTCTGGCAGGCAGAGGCATGTGCTGGGGAATCACTGCTACCTTCACCACATCATGGTAACAGGGACAGGGAGAAAGTGTTATGAATGCATTGTGGAAAAGATAGTCTAGCTCGTCGTCTCTAGGACCACTTACTCCAGACTAAGCAGGACCTTACTGGAGACACAGTTAGGGTAAGATGCAGGTGCATACAAAACAATATGAATCTGCCTCTGGTTCATTTTGTTTTAAGTCTCTTAAATACTGACATTACTATTCCAAAAGCCATGGTGCCCTCCACTTTTGTTTTGCAATATGTTGTGAAAGAGCTGAAAGGACAAAAAGGACCAGATAGGGTCACTCCAAAAGTTGCAGTGTTTTTTTTAATTTCACATCATCATCCAACTTTTTTTTTTTTTTTTTTAATAATGAAAACAAGATGCACTTGGTTCTTACAAGATTTCTCTATTTGTTAAGGTTGATTTCTGATGCTCTTTCCATATATGAACAGGCAAATCCGTGTGCAGAGAGTTGAAGTAGTTTGGGAAAGGTTTCCTTCAGCTGGCTGATGTGGGGCCCAGCTGAGAGCCCTGCTCATCCCTGTGAGGCAGGGTAGCACCAGCAGAGAGAGATGCTGCCAGCATCCCTTCAATTTTGCTTTCTGAAACGTGAGGTTTCAGGAAACTTTAGTGCTTGCTAGGGTCAGGTACATTTTCACAGGTGGAGAAACTTCCCCTCTTCACCAAAATCTCCTTCTGTGTGGCCAGTGGCAAGACAAGGCAGGGTTTGAAGGCAGCACAAACCTAGCCTGACACTGGGCATTTCTAACACGGTGCTGCACGGGCTGCAGCAGCTGCATGGGCTATCTTCATCACACACGCAGAGCATGTCATGAAGCTCACTCTCCTTGCTCACCTGTGCACTGCAAAGGGATTTTGGGGGTGTGGAAAGCAGCCCCCACCAGCAGAGGTAAGGGAAGGGAGCTTCCCTGCAGCAGGATGGAGCACAGGGCTTGTTTAGCGTGGGCACACTGGCTTCTGCACCTTTGTGCCTGAAAAAAAGAGCCAAGGGGCTGAAGAAAAAGATGATGATCATTCCGGCATTTGCCTCTTCTCCACAGTGGGAAGGGGGAGAGCTGTGGCATGCTGAGCTGGGAAAAATGAGAAAATGGCAGCTGCCGCCAGTACTACGAGGTGTCCCTGACTTCCAGCCTGGCTGCAGGCATTTTCAAGTGCACCGCACTTCTATTTTTCATAGCTTTCTAGAGCAGTTTCTTGCACTGCTGTGTAGAAAAGCCACACATGAGAGATTTTTTTTTTTTTTTTTTTAATTAAATCTAAACATAAAAAGAAAATTTCACAAATCTGTTGGTCTGGCTGTTTCCCAGTCATATGTCATCTGAATTACATTACCACAATATTCCAGACATTAAATTAAAGACAGTAGGAACAAGTATAGTTGACATCTGTGCAAAATTTAAAACTAAGGAACTTCCAGTGGTTTCTTTAATCCCAGCCAAATTATGGCTTTTACCACACTCTTCCTTCTATAATGCCAATTTTTTTTTCTCTCTCTTGCAAAGGCATTCATAAGATCACAACTGTGCAGCTGCAAGGCGTCCTGTCCTGTTCCTGTGTGGGCTGCCCACGCCAGCGGTTGCACCAAGGCAAGGGCCCCGGCTCATCTTGGGGGATACTGTCCTGGTTTCCCCCTTTTTGGTAGGTCTGAGCAGGCGTGACTGGGAGTGCTCACTGCCAGGAAGTGGTGATCCCTGCTGCACCAAGCATAGTGGTCACACCTTCCTTTGCTCTTTGTAGGGAAGAAATGGGTAAGAGTTAACTGTCCTTGCTAGGAGGATATGCAACACTGGAAAATGGTATCCAGGGAGACTGTGAAGATGCTGTCCTTGGGGGTTTTCAAGACTCGGCACTGCCATTGCTGACCTGAGCCAGGCTGGCAATAGTCCAGCTACAAGTGGGGGTTGGGAGCTGGTCACCTCCAAGGCCTCCTTCAGCAAATGTTTTAATTGTCACTCCTCTATCGTTGAGGAAATACATGTATAGCAGTAGCCACTGCTAGTGGCAGAGCAATTGTTGCCTGATTGTAACTATGACTTTTGCTGATCTATCCACAGTGAGGCAGAGGAGTTTCTCCTTTTCTCCTCTTCTTTTGGTGAAAGACCTTAAAGGCATCTGGTAAACAGACACGTGCTCACCATGCAGCCCTTTGGTGCCCACTGCTGTCCCCAGGGATCCTTTCCGCAGCCCACCCGCACCACTGGCTGGCCCACAGGGGAGCGAAGCGGGATGCCTTGTGATGCCCTGCATCCCCTTGTTTTCCTCTGTGTTTGTTCAGCTGTGAGTATATTGGAAACACACTGGTGGTGGATGGGTTGTTTTGGCATTACAGAAGGAAGAGTGTGGTGAAAGCACTGTGTTTTCCAGAACAATTATCTGATGGATACCATTCTTCTTTCCTCTTAATAGAAACAATCCTCTATGGCTTTGAGATTGCCTTGACCACATAGGCCAGAAAAAAATGGAAAATGTTCCATTTTGGCTTAAATATAAATAGTATTTTCTGTGGAACTGATCAGGCAAAGGTAAATACAATGTTGTGAGTTGTTTCAGAAGAAACATTATTCCTCTACCTTTAATATTTCCATCAAGAACTATTTTGGTGTGGAAGGGCTGTGATTTTTGCATGTTTTTTTCCCAAGGGGAGAGGGAGTAAACTTGAGAAAACATTGTTGCTTTCTACCACAATGAAATGAATACTTTGCATAGAAAAATATCTGAATGCTAGTAGAAATGAAACTTTTAATTTTTCCACTCTGAGTATCAGTTCAATATACCTCACTTTTTATTATATTTGGAGACTCTTAGGTACAAAAATGAAAGTTGGGAGTACACTTTTGTGTTTTTAAAACTTCCAGCCATGTTCTGCTATGTGAGCTTAAAAGAGATTTCTTACAAAGACTGCACATTGCAATGAGCGCGAGGGGAATCCTGTCTTAATCTTATTTTTACAGAGTGTCAATGGTGCTTTGATGTATCTGTCTGCATTGTCCCTCTGAGTTCAATGTCGTTAAGGTTGTAGAATCTGTTAAGCAGTGGATGACAGAGGGTGAGTAGGATATTCTCATGTTTCTGGACAGAGTTTGTTTCCTATGGATTGATTACCCCAAATGAAGGATCCTGAGAAGTGAAAATTGCATTGGGAACATTCTTTCTAAAGCTGGGTGGTTGGGTATGGTCCCTGGGATAGGGAGGAGACAGCCATGCATAGAAGTCAAGGAGACCATAAGGAGGAACCTAGCACACAGTGGCTGAAGTACCAGCCTTGATTCTTTCCCCTTATCAGGCCCACACGTTTATTAAGTGGAACAGGGAAGAGACAGTGCACTGGCTACTGCCACATTAGACAGTGGTATACTATACCTCTACTTGGTAAACAGAGTATACCTATCAACTCTTTTTCTCTTAGCTTGGGAAGGAAAGCATGAGACCTCCCCACATACTTGGCTTTAGGCAAAAAAATGGAAATTAAATGTTTTTTCTTTTGTTGTTAAGTTCAGAAAACCTGCTTATGGCACTGCCAGACAACAATATGATTGTCTACGGTCATTTCCTATAACATCTTCATTTTATGGTCTAGACCTTGACTTCAGTATATGCACAGCCAAAGTAAGTTTTAATTAAGTATGTAAGTGCATATCGTTCCATCTGATGGATCAGAGAGGAGGGAATGCTATTTGATTCTTTATTTCTGTTTTGTTGTTCTTTTTTTTTGTTTGCTTATTATTCAGTTATGATTTTTAAACAGCTACAAAGAATGAGATTCAAATGCAAGGTCCAACTGTTTTAACATCAGCCAGATATCTGATATCTTCTAGGCAATCTGGGGTCCAGAAATCAATGAATAAATTGCCATCATCCAGTGAATAAAACAGTCATCTGAGTAAGTACAGCACAGATGTGCCCTTTCACTTCACTAACACATATTGTATGCAGAATACCTTAAACATGATGCAATTTCATGTTTCATAATGCATGTTTTTTGTGAAACAACATATGTCTTCATTCGCAATTGTTTGAAGGTACTACTGTAAACTTGATGGCTATTATTATGTCTGTTGCAGTTGGCTAGTCATTCTCGAAACCATTTTTTTCCCTGCTGGTAAAAGAGATCACTTTAATATAAATCAGCTTAATAAAAATATTTATTAAAACAATAGTCAACAATCTGCTCCTCCTAGCACGCGTCTTGTACTGTATCAGAGTGAGAGCACACATTATCATCTTACTGAAATAAAAAGATTTATAAAAGAATAACAGTAAACAATCTGTTCAATCAGGCATCCTACCTACTTAGGTGTGTAATTATAGAAATGATAGAATGTTTATGCGAGTGTCTTAAGAATAACAATAAATGTAATGTGTTTTCTAGCAAGGAAGATTTATGAAAATAAATATGCTATAAGCCCAGCAGGGCTACTCACATGACAACAGAAGTGTAAACAGGAGAGGCATTCCCTAATGCACAGTCAAAAGGGCAGAAAGGCAAGGCTGTGGAATATGAAGTTTGATCAATGTCTGAAAGGTTAGCGCTCACTCTCAGTTTTCTTTGCTGTATTTGAAGTACTCGTGCAGAAGAGGTGGGCAGCACAGACAGATCTTAAACCTGTGGCACTCCTGGCTCTCCACTGTGCCAGGTGACTAAGAAGTTGGAAAGCTGGGAGAACGCCTGTTTGCATTTAGCTCTCATGTGTCTCACTTTGTCAAGTCTCTCTTCTTTCTAAATCCTATTTGCTCATGGTCCAAAAAAGACATCTAGCCTGTATGTCTTACTTCTAGATATCTCTCCTAATCACTCAACTTATAGAGCAAATTCATCCTCATTGCATCAGACTTTGCTCCGTATAGCCCTCTTTCATCTCTAATCTTCCCAGTGTGACAGGAAAATGTTCCCCACAGCAATGTCTTATGATGTCAGATTTAGAGGCTTCTGGCTGGATGAGCAAAAGACTATTTAAAAGGCAATTTTAAATGCGCACATTCTGACTGCATAGTCATCACTGGCCTCAAAAAGGACATGAAACGCCTCTCCATGGTTTGACCTGCAATTTCCCTTCTGTAGCCACCTAAGATAATTTCAGGTAGAAAATACACCTGATCTGAGGGATGGCCTTCTTTACCTACCCTACGCAAGTGTTCTTGGTAGCAAAGCACCAGTCACTGGTTAGTTAGGTGCTCACCATTTGTGACCAGCCATTGTGCTTGTTTTCTTTTACAGCATTTCAGCTGATCTGAAACTGGCCAACAGCTTTAGCATAACAGTCAAAATAATTTGTCATTATCTTTGAGTCACATTGGTAGCCTGTTCCGTGCAGTACTGTGGCTGTTCAGCCCTCCTGTCTGAAGTGGGGTCTATGAGGTTTTCACAGCAGACAAATTACTTTCAAAATACTGGTCAGCAGTATGCAGGGGAATTGGCACATCTCTCCACTGCTTTGGCTGCCTCCCACTCTTGAGTGACTGCTGATTGATAGTCATTACACCATTACCCTGGGGTTGACCAAGAACTTGTAGCAGTGCTAGGAAAACTCAGTTTTGTTGCACAAAGGTTTGGGCCACTTTTGCCATAGGTGGGAAAAAGTGCAAGAAAGGGCCCAGGGTCAGTGATCTGGGATGAAAGCTCTGAATATGTGGGCCTAAGGCATTTTCTGTGATGCCCATTTGCTGCCTTGGGGAACGGGATTTTTCTTCTTACAGAGCCAATTCACCCCCTCCTGATACCTCTCAAGCCTAATCCATAGTGGTTTGCAGTCCACAACTATACTGAGGTTTTATGGACAGGATTTTAGTTTTCCTTTTCTCAATATGTTATTTGTATTATACTATATTAGGTGATATATAGGGATATTTTTGGCTCTGTCCTGAGGAATTTCCTAGCTGTGGTAGAGCCTCTAACCCCCAAGGAGCCTGGAAAGTAACCCTGGTTCAAAAGAAGAGGATGGGAAGCTTAGTGGTGTTATAATACTTATTTTGAAAATTAAGGTTGTCTTCATTTTCACTTGTGATAGTTATGCTTACATGGCTGCCTTTTCTCCATAAATAAATGTAACATTATTCCAATTTTTGGTAGCATTCCACACATTTCCCTAGCATTTCCAAAGGGGATACATAGTGTTTGCTTTAAGTTATGAAAGGAAGTTAACACACTTAGAAGTAATCCAGACTTGAACACAGATGCCAAGAATGACTAGAAATATTTTGAAGCCTGTGGATCAGGGTCACTGGGCTTCTTGCTGTGAACCGCCAAACACTGCACCCTCTGCTCACTGGGATGTGTCACACTTTGGGTTCTTTGGTTTTGGGACTGTGCGTGCCATGTCTTGACTGTACAGTTGCACTCCCTCCTTTTGGGCAACTTGCTGTGGAGCTGTGATTTTCTCCAAAGCAGGCTTGGCATCAACTGCTGATCCTCAGGCTTTGACCATGGGAGAAAAGCTTTCAAATACACATTCAGGAGCTGGAGATGAGTGGTATGGAGGTCCACATGAAAGTGCTAATCAGGCTGGGGCTCTCAGTGAGCCCCACAACCACTGCAGTGGTGGTGTGGCCCTGCAGCAATAGCATGCCTATCCAGTGTCAGCTTACCCAATGCTGTGGGCACCCATCCCCTCCTGGTCAGGGAGCCCCTGGGTCCTCAACCTGCATGGGGCCAAGCTGTGATTCCTCCTGAGTGAACTGAAGGAAAGTTAAATGACTTTTCGGGCACTTAAGGAGACTAGAGAAATGTTGGAGGGCTGTCAGCACTTGCATGATTTAGCCTAAATCCTCTCAGCAGAGTGAATGTTCACAGTCTGAGGGGAAATCTCGCCTGTAGCTGTGTACAAGCCAACTAACTTAGTCTGAAAGGACTAAATTAACCTTGGATAAGAGGTTTTTGTGCATGGATGGTTAGTGGATTAGAGATGTCTAAGTTAAAGCCCAAACGACGCTAAGGGAAGGAGCAGCCCTGGCTGTGCATCTGCCTGACCTGGCCCTGGTCTCCTCCTGCCTCTGCCCCTGACCTTGGGGCCTCCCAGCCTCCCCTTCCTGCCCACCTGCCAGGGCTGCTGGCAAAACTCAACACGAACCTCAGTTCCATGCTTTAAAATTGGTTTACTGAAAGCTGTTAGCTTCAGGCTTTTCTCTTCATCTTTTTTTTTTTTTTTTAAAGAAACACCCACCCTCACCTGTAAAACCAATAAAGCCCCCCCCCCCCCCCCCCCCGCCACTTCCCTGCTGCAAATAACCACATGCGCTTGAAGACAGGATTTCAAGCTGAGGAAGAAGGGTGGCATTACATCCAGTGGTCATGTTTGGTGTGGGCAGTAGTTCTTACAGGCAGTCATAAATACAGTGTGATCACTCCACTGTGCCTTGTTTCAAAGGTCATCATATCTCAGGAAGTAGCTACTGTGCATTATTTTTGGTAGGGAGGAAAAAAAAAGAAAACACTTTAGTTGGATCTTTTTTTGATTAATTTCAGTCACTTATCCAATATTCAGGAGTTGGCTGCCCATTGGACATCACCAAGTTGTGTTTCATCAAACTTGATACGAACAGTCCCTTAGTTTTTTTTCAAAGCATGTTTGCATCCTCAGACCCTGAGTCCGGCATGGATGACAATTCATGAGCTTAGAGCATACTAACCCTTTTTGGATATCATCTGCCTGCAGTGAGCAGCAGGACTGGCAGGGGACCATCTATGGCCTGGGTTATACATTACAGTTATACTGTGCTTGCTGCGTGGAGACTAAAGATGGCCTGTGGCAGCCAGTGGCATATACAGGACGTACGGTGGCTGCTGCTATCGGCCCCGTGCTGATGCAGGGTCAGCAGCTGCCTGGCAGGCTGAGATAAGACCGTTCTTTGTCAAGACGTTTCCAGGCTACTGAGGATACAAAACCAAAGGCTGTCTAGAAACCTGCTCAGTGTTGTTAGTGCCTTGGAAAACGCCACACACAGCAAAAGGACAACAGGCAGCATGCATATTCAGAGCAGGAATTACATGTGAGACAACTAAATCTGTGGGTCTTTAAGACTCAAAATAACCTTGAAGCTGCTTTAAACCCTTTCTTTCAGGATTTCTTGCATGTACCTACAGAAAAGAGGGAGTAGCTGACTTGCTGTTGTACTATGCACTCTCCTGCAGTGCCAGAATGGTCTCCTTGCAGTCAGAGTCATACAGTAACCGTCTTGAATGTCTTTTAAGTTGAAATTTGGGTCCAGCCTGCTGTGTAATGAGCAAAGATCAGGGAATCACAAAGATGCGTATGACCATTTTTTGATTCTCTGAATTGGACTGGAGACTAAATGCATTAGAGCAGGATTTCCAGCCTGCCCTCATTATGACGCTAAAAATATTTTACTGTAACTTTGCAGATGGCAAGCTTGATATAATATCTACCTCATTAAATTTAAGATATAAACTATCCTCTTGACAATCCTGTTTTTACCATACTATAGAACTAAAACAATGCAAAGACATTTATTTATAGGAATTATGTTGATCTTACATATCAGACAACAAAATTAAATTAATATAAAAATACATATATTTATCCTCTGTAACCAACAGCTGGAATTAATAATAACTGATGTTTGGAGGTAGTTATAACTGAAGTTTGGACTATTCATTTTTATGTGCAGGACAACTCCCCTGTGGTTTCTACGACCAGGATTTTTAGCCAGAGACAAGAAATTTCACAACCACTAGAAACATACATACTCCTATCAAGTCAATTAGGGAGGAAAAATAACCATCTTGAAGCAACATGCCCAGGAAAACCCAAAAGGTAGGATTAGGTTGGTCGTGACAGATTTCATCTCTCTCTTAACCCCTATATATTGCACCTAGTAGAATTCACTGAAAAACTTAAAATATTTGGAGGGAAAGAGAGAATACAGAAAAAATGGTTGCAATGTTGTTATTTTCAAGTATCTGTACAGAGTTACAAATAACATCAAGCAGCCCCTGCAAATGGATGACCTTATTCCTGACAGCTGGAATTGCACTAGCCTGGATTTGAGCTAGCTAGGAGATAGAATACCCATCCTGCAAAACTTAAGATATATCTTCTCCTAAGCCCCTTCCCCAGGATGAAATCCAACATTTATTTTCAGGAGGAAGGAAAGTCATTCCTGGTAGGTAGATGCATAGAGAATCTTCCCAATTTTAGGAAGCCTGGGTTGGAGTGGCTGTGCTGTCATTTTCTGCTCGTCTGGTGGGAGGCTTCTGGGTGGGGAGGGGCTGGAAGGGGGGTGCTTTCATCCTCCTTTTGGCAGAAATTCCACCCTGGACATGAGAGAGTACACAAGTTAAAGTTCAGTGCAAAATACTCTTGTGCAGCTTTTTTGTTTATGATGAAGAAGCATTTTATTTTCCTTCATGAAAAGAAAACACAACCCCCACCCTGTAGTAGCTGCATTTTGCATGCAAGCAAACACAGTTCCCCCACAATAGCTCTATTTTGCATGCAAGCATACACACATTTCCCTTTGTTATTGTTTGTAAAGTATTTTGAATAGGAAATCGTTCTTGGTGCTGAGCATGAGCGCAGCTTGCAGGCAGCTTGTTTGCCTCATACCCTTGGTGCCCCACTGGTCCTTGGGACACTTTGTGCTGCTATGAAGCAGCACCTCTCTTCGTTTCCTCTGTGCCTTGTAGTTTCTTGGTGTATGCAATGAAGATTGTATGCTATGTTTAAATTTGCATTTTTAAGCAGGCTTAGTCTCAGCCATCCTCTGTGACAAGAAAGATTAGTCTGACCTGCTATATGAATCTAGGTCCCTGCCTCTTCAGCTGCTACCCTTTTGGCATTTTCTTTCTTAGATAGAGGAAGGCCAAAAGCCAAGCATCAAAACTGAAATCAGTACATTAATATGTTGAAACATATGACATGAATATGTTTCTGGAGCCCAGAGAGTGCTTTTTCATTAATTCCACTGTCAGAAAGAGATTTCTTGTGAATATGCCTCACTGGAAAGAACGCACTGGAAGGAGGGACATAGGTAGGTAGGTAGGTAGGTAGACAGCTGCTTAAAGGAAGGGGTAGAAGAGGCCAATGTGGAAAGCCTTTGTTTGAATGGCACTGATCATTATTTCCTTGAGCCTTTCACAAAGGAGTCAAAGAGCTTTGTGTCTGGCAGGTAATTGTAGTCTGCCAAGGTTTGATGATGGAGAAACAAACAAAACATCATTCATAAAACATGTCCACAGTACACGCACTACAATCAACTGGGTTGGCTGGCACTGTAGGAAGAGGCAGCTTAGAAGACCTGGGAAATCAGAACAGCTGTGCTCTGACCCCAGTTGCCATTTATTATTTATTCACTTTGTTCTGCTTAAGCTGGGACATGTGGACCAACATAAATTTGATTTGCCTTTTAGAGTACATTTGAACAGACAAAATGGGTGTCTGTCAGTGCATTTAGCTCGTGTGGAGTGCTTGCCATAATTAACAAGGGGATGTGTTAGGGCAGGACTTTGCTAAATTCGGACCTCTCCAAAGCTTGGGCTCACATGAAAGGGTGTTGTAGCCTAGGGTCCTGCTAAGCATAGGACCCACTGCAGCTGTGTTGATCTTGCTTGCCTACAGCTATCCCTGAGGGTAAGCCCCTGAAGTCAGGCTAGCTAGCTGTAATGCCGCCTAGAGGCAAATTTAAACACACAACAGAATGACCTACATTGGCAAGAGGACTTTTGCTATTGACTCTTCATAGTAAGATTTTCATCCACATAAAGAATATATATATATATTTTTTTCATGCAGCCAGCCAACACTGATTTTTCACAGGAAATCATGGTTTCTTTCTGTCTATCCTGCAAATGGCATGATGTGAGCCTGCTCTGAAGAAGCATAAACAACCCAATCCTTAAAGCATAGACAAAGCCCAAGGGAAATAAAAGGGAACATGTCATCCTAGCTTTACCTAGCTATGAAATCAAGAGTTTAGTTCTGTTATCTTGCTCAGGAATGGGAGGATGATGATGAAAGATGGATATAAATGGTGCTTTCAGAGTAGATTTCTTCTATGTTGGTTAAAAGGTTTGTTTAAACAAGGAAAGAAACGCTACTTCCCTGTATTAGTCATAGTTGTTCATGACTATTTCTCATGGTAAGACAATCTTGGATTGGATTCCCAGGTCTTGGTAGGTTGCTTTAGCCCATTCACACTTTTCCTGAATAATTTACTTGAACTTCCTTGCTAGACTCTCCAGCTGTATGGCAGAGAGAGGAGAGAGCTGGCCCATGGAATCTGTGGACACTTTTTGACAGTATGTAGTTTAACCAACCATGCAAAGTGTGTCTTCACAACTGCAATTAACAGCAAAGCCCAAGCACTGCTGAGGATTGATGACAGTAGCAGCTTCAGTACATGCTGACAAGCCCAATAGTCTGGCCTCAGCATCAGCCAAGAAAAATTTGTTTAATGTTTCTTGCCTTACCTCTAGTTTCTTCTATTTGTGCTTCTCTCCATCCCTCTGTTTTTATGTGAGCTCTGGAAGCAGAGACCATAGTCTATGTGGGAAATTCTTCAAATATTTCAGTCTTGAGATACTGCCATTTTATTGCTGGGCTTCGTTTTTTTTTGTGTACCTTCAACTCTGTGTTGTTGTCCCTGATGAAGTAAATGATGATACTGAGCAATGCCTTTTCAATTTTGTCTGCATCTAAATGAATTCTAGTTTTATTTCTCAGTATAATGCAGGCCCTATATCTAGTTTGCTTATGATTTATATTCTGTTCAAAGATATGAGCCTTCATGAAGCCTACTGCCTAATAATTAATTAAGCTCATTTTAAGTCATTAATCTGTTGTTCTGCATGATTTTTCCAGAACACATTTAAAATGTCTGACGCAATGTTTATTCTTTGTCCTTTTAATGCAAGTCTTCTCTATAACTGCCTGCCTTTATTTTCCATTTGCATCACCTGCAAATGATTATCTATACATAATGGATTTACAGTAACCCTTGAAAAATTAGATACTTGAGGTGGATCCATTTAAGATATTTTTTACAAAAGTCTAGTATTCCACTCAGGCACCATAGCTGTATGTTCAGAAAGCCAAGTGCACTAAATGTGTCAGCATTAAGATAGCCAAAACCCATTTGCTGTGGTATTGAAGACTAACACACAAATGACCCCTGGTCTCAATACATGGAAATTACTTCTAATACTTCTAATTATTCTATATTTTCCAACTTTCAACCTGTTCATCTCCTAACGCTTTGGTAAAGACTCCTTTGAGCTGTCTCTAGCATTTACCAGGGAAAATTTTGAGATCTCTGTTGGAGCTCTCCAATTTACAGCTGAGCAGCTGACCCATTTCTGTTTAGGGCAATGTGTCTTTGGTTACAAAATCATTGTTCCTTATAAGCCTCTTGCCATGGGACAAGTGGATATATTTTTTACTCTAGGTGACATTTTTAAGCTGATAGACAGACGCTATTTGCCCAGCATTTTTTAATCTCCATTTCATGAAAAATGAAGGTCTTTGGCCTAGAATTTCAATTTGATTTATATTCACAATTTCTCTCAACAAGTTTCAGCCTAGCTGATATCAAAACATGAACATTAGCTTTAATCATTACCAAAGGTCTCCATGTGATTTAATAGTGAGAGAGAATGTTGGTTTTCCTCATCATTTTTTAATTTCTCATAAACTGAATATTATATTCACTAAGTTTCATCCAAAATCAATTACTTTTAAAACCTGTAGGAAAGGAGACCTTGAAGGAATATCCTACCATAATTTCTGTCACTCTATCCAATCTTGGTGATGTCTCTCATTAGTTGGAATCATTATTATACCTTAAAAGTAGCAACTTTGTGCAGTAAAATGGCACCACGCATCTCAATTATGTACTAGGTAGGAGTGCTCTGAATTTTTGCTGTGTATCTTACTGAAGTTTTTTGTATTTATTAACACTAGATAGTCAATAGAGCTGTGAAAGTAAGAATATTTTGGTATTCCAAGTCATCAAAATATGCTTTTTGTTCTGAGGCCAGAATCTTTAGAAGTGGACAGAATGTAAATCCGAAGTGAAAATGACTCAATTCCCACTTGCCAAAGGGAGTTTCCCATCTGTTCTTCCTAAAATGCATAGGAATTTTTGTTGTTGATTCTCTTGAGAGGAGGGTCAGACCTTGACTCATGGGAGGAGAGTGTGTTTAGCTATTCTGTATATAAAGTAAAAACACTTCAACCAAATAAGCTTCTGACCATCTGAAGAAGCTGTATTGTAGCAAACATTCTTGGTTTTGCAGAGGTGTAAAAACCCCTTGAGATGATGTAGTCTTGCCCACCACAGCAACACATAGGCATAGATTAAAGAGGTGCTTCAGTACCTCTTGTAATACATAGAGGCCAAATCTATTTTTTTTCTGCCTTCAGCATGGGTAACATGTATTGTGAAGACCCTTTTTAACACTAGACTTTTGCTGTTCAGGGAAAAAAAGCACTGGACTCAATGTATAAAACAAGAACATAAAGTAGCCTTAATAAATTAGTTTATGAAAAATGGGAATTAAGAAATATTGCAAGAGGAGATTAAAAAAAAAAAAAAAAAAAAGCCCTTTAAAGTAATTATGAAGCATAGACTACATTCATAACTGCCAACTCACAAAGGGAACTTTTCTTGTTGATAAATAAATATGCATGAAGTGTTCTCTTTCTACCTTTTCCCACCAAACCTTCTCAAGTGTACTGTACCTGTCTTATCAAAGGTAAGAGACCTGCCTAGGAATATGCCTATGTGGGAAATCATCTACTAGTGTTAGAACAAGTATAGACATTGTTGGCTAGTGAGACTTTACTGGTTAAGGAGACCTCCAGAGAACATCTCTTTTGATTCTGAAACATATCTTCAGTTTCAGAGCCTCTGCAGGTCAGGATGCACTGAAATGTTCACATGTGTATTGGCTGAACACATACAATTTGACAAATTAACCACTTTAAAAGACCATGTCCCATCAAATAGCTCAGCATTTCCTAACCTGAAGTTCTAGTTCTCATTAAACAGGTCATGTAGGGTCATGCAATGTCACTTTCAGGTCAGCTAATGGCATTCGATGTAAATCTGCATCAAATGTCTTTATCACCATAGGTAGATTCATGGAGTCACTGTGCCCACATCACCTTAGTTACTGTCTTGACTTTTTAAATAGCTGATAGTTTTCTCTTGCTTTGCTCATTACTCGCTGAGATAAGCTATTGAAATTCAATGGAGTTGTACCAATCACAGCAGCTAAGTACGCCACCTTCTATTTGCTCTTACAGTTCCTGAAGTATATGTGATTCAAATTCCACTGGAATTACTTTCATCTTTGCAGTAAAAACATCCATATTTTTTTCTTCCAGTTTGCCCAAAGCAGCATAAAGGCTGCGTGTTGGTGGTTAAAGGCTGCAAAAACATGTGTTTTTTTTTTTTTTAAAAAAAGTAGATTGTAACCACTCATTTGAAGAACTTTTATTTATTTCCACTAGTTCCAATATTTTAGTTGCATTTTATAGTAACATTCTTAGGAGCTTGTTTGCAAAGAAGTATGCTGGTATTGCAAACCATCTTGTAAAATCTGAATTTTGTTGCGTATTTCTACCAAAAATAAACCACCCCAGACTTACAAGTTTTGAAGCAATAGCTATGGGGCAGTAGCAGTAGTATGTTAAATCACACAGCAAGAATAACAAATTGTCATGGTGAACAGTCCCACACAGACATAGCCTGTAGAAAGATTACTTAAAAAGCTGTTCATCAGAAAATGAACATAACTACACAAATTTAGTTTGCAATCAATTAAACGTGAGTAGTTAGATCATTAAAAGACTCGCTACAATAAAAAACCAGCTATAATAGAGACACTGAATAGAGTAGATACCTGTTGAACACCTTGTCCCCAAGTGGTTACAGAACACCACATGGTACCAAGAATAAAAATAACATCAGTGAAGAAATGAAGAACTTAAAATCTCTGTATGAGCCAAAACTCTTTGAAAATGTGGAAGACAACTAGAATAATTTCAGCAGGAACTTTTCTCTGTGTTTGTAAGCAAGCAGTGACAATAGAGGGAAGACATTCAGAAGGTAGCCTTATTTTTAATGGTGGCTGGCTCCAGAAAGCTTGTTGCAGTTAATAATTTTCTGTAAAGTAGAGCAGAGGCTAACTGTGAAGTGGTAGTACAGAAATGTGAGGAACCCTGAATTCCATGTAAAAATGAAACATATGTGTGAGATTGGCTCAGAGTGAGCAGTCTTGCAATTTTGAAGGCTAACTGAGAGGAGACTGGGTCCTAATGGAAGCTGTGAACAAAATTCTGAGAAGCTACTGGAAAATCCAGAGCGAAGCTGAGCAAAGCTCCTAGAAGGTGATGGTTACTAGATGTTAGTGCAGAAGGAAGTAACTCAGTACAGCTACGGGGTGAACTCTATAGTTCTTTGAGACTGCAGGCCTGATTTGGTATGTAAAAATATCACACACGCACACCCTTAAGGTACAAAAGGAAGAAAAGCTCTAACAGGGAACCGAACAAGAATAACACCGCAACATGCATAGTTTGGATAACCACCAATTAAAAGGACGGTGTCCAGAAAAAGAAATATAGACCCAAAAAGGCAATGGGCTGCACCATTTTTTAATTGATTGCAGACATCCCCAGAGTGTGGCCAGCACAGGCAAAAGATGACAAGTATGCCTCTTGCTCAAATGAACTCCACATAGCAGCAACAAATTACACTCTGCCAAAATATGAAGACTGTCGACCTGAAAGTAAATATGACAGCTATTATTTCCAAGCTGCACACTGACGCATAAACCACTGTTCCCGGAAACTCTATTAAAAGAGCTTAAAGAAAAGCCTCAAAAACAAAAGATAAACTGATAAAGAGTGTTATTTACACATCAAGTAAAGGAGTATTTGAGGTAGAGCCACAGTTAAATAGTAACAAGGATATGAATGCTACTTCTTGAGTTATAAGGATGCCAGTTCTTTTATCCAGGGGTATGATCCTGCAGTGATAGGAGCCAAAATAAATAAGGACATCTTTAGGACAACACAGAGAGGATGCTTTTGCTCTTGCTGCAGCATGCCAGAGCTGGTAGTGCCCTACCACTTCTGCAGAAGCACAGTGTAGATTATCCTGATGTACTTTGGGACTGTCACACCAGAGGAATACATATGATCTGACCTGGCACTTACTGCTTCTTGACATTAGTATTCACATATCAGAGGAGACATACAAGTTTAGGAATTGGTAACATCAAGGACTAGCTGGATGTTGCTGTTAAGGTTAGTTTGTAGTCAGTCTGGAAGTTCCTGGGATACTGTGTTATGCAAACACTGTTCACTTGTCATCCGAGTGATCTGGAGAATAATGCTATGGGGCCTGGCCTGTGCAGAAACATGTGCTAGGTCCTGCCCAGGTGCATCAAGGTACAGTGGAAACAGTGAACGAACAGTTGCTGACAAGGTCCTTGCTGCAGAGTGATGACTGAATAGCACAGAGAGCTTGAACTCAGATAATTAATTTTCTATTCTTCTACATTGCTCTACTTAGTATTTTTCTATAACCAACCTTAAGATTTTAGAAACGAGGTCTCTTACACAATAAAGCAGAGCAGTGACTACAATTCCTGTTCCTGACTTGATCAGTAAACCTAACTGAAAGAAGTGCACTGTTTTGCTTTTTTTCTCCGTTATGAAATGCTGCAGTGAACATACATCGGAATTCTGTGTCTTCATCCACAACTGGAAAATAGAAAGCTAACTTTCTTTTTTAAGTTGGAAGTTTTGATTTTCCTCTCTTTCAAAAAAGACCGTTCTTTATGGCTACAAAAGAAATTGTCAGAGAAATCATTAGCAAAGTTTCTCACCTAGCTCAATGTCATTCTTCAAGCTGCTCTACCTTTTTTAGCTGTCTTCTGACAGAGGTATTAGACTAGGTTGTTTGTAAAATTTGGTAGCTGTTATCAATTGTGATAGAAGTTGCCCTGACAATTGTGTTTGTCCAACAAATCCATTTCCTTTTTTAATTAGGATTGATGTAGAAGTCACTCTCTGGTGTTGAATCAGTCTTCAGTCCATATCAAACTTTGTGCAGCCGATTACACTGATTAAAATTCTTTGGCTGGTTCCTCCAGCTTTAACAACCCTGTTTTAAAGAGGATGGTAGTGGTTGGTTGTAACACAGTAGATAGCTAAGTGGATGTTTAGCAAAAATTATGTCCAATATAATAGATGTCATTTTCTTTTTAAAGGAGTGTTCTCTGGCAGATGCTCTTTGGCAGAGCACAGCTGATATATAGCTCTGGACATAGCGCTCTGGATGGCATAAAGAACTGTAAGAAATGTCCAGAAAGAGCATGCATGTTTGTGGGATAAGTTTCAGTTACATCCAAGCACAGGTTCACTATTTGAAAATAGAAAAAACATAAATAACTTTTAGGACTTAATTTCACCTCAGAACCAAATGTGCAGGATTGGACTTGTTGAGCCTGTTGAGTGCTGGAAGCTTACTGAACCTGTATTCTGTCAGCCACTCTGGCTGCTGCTTGGTTTTCAGATCAATGTGGAGACACTGGTTTTGAAGAATAAAAGGCAAATCATCTGTAATGTATCTGTCTGAGAAAGCCTCTAGCAGTCAACAACAGACTGGTTGCAACTGCACCATGAAGTCCCATCATCATAAAAGAGAGGAGGTAGCTGTCAGGCTGCTTGCTCTTAGGACCCCAGAGTTTATAGCAGTCTTTTCCTGGGTAGATTGATAATAGCCATATTTCTTCAGCTTTCCCTGTGAAGCTCCACCTGATTTAGCTACTGAGAAGACGAAGTGTATGTTGTCACTGAACAGAGTGAGGAGATTGGCTAGCACCAAATATACTGTCCAATGTGTCCAGATTCTGATTTTGCATGAAGAAGTGTGAATAAAAACATTTAATGTGCATTTTTAGCAATTTTTCCTTGCAAAGAACAGAGGTCATATTTGACTTCCAAAGTCGTTGATTTAGGCATAATAATTTAGTAACATGACTGAATGCTAGGATCAGGTATTTAATCACATAGCAATACCTGCATACTTCATTGACTATGAAAATGCTCCCTGTGTGCTTTCTGGAGTGTGCCACGTGCCACAGAACATATATTATCCTTTAAATAATGATAAGATCAGTAATTACCTTCTTTTTAGAACAACTCATGTGATGCTTACATTTCTGCCTTATTGGACTTGCTCTTTGGGGCCATTTAGTCAGTCCTGGCTCACTAGATGAGGAACTACTTGAATAAGTGTAGTTTACCTAATACTTTGTTCAGATTGATATGCCCTCATAGAAGCCATAAATTACCCAATGGGTCCAATGGACAATTTATGGCTTCTGTGGACATTACATCAACATGATTATGCATCAAACTTCTAAATGGAGCATAGTATAAAGTATAAAGGACACACGCAGGAGCCAGGTGTTTTGATTTCTACATCCAGCTTTTTGGCTGACTTAAGGAAGTGTTACATCTCTGAGGCCCAGGCCTAGCAGAAGGCTGCAGGACATGGCCCCAACATGTACAACCCAAGTTGCTGTCTAGAGCATGCTAATAGGATACATGAAGGGGAAATCTGAAATACCAACCATTTTTGGTACATGAGTGGTTTACTTTGTACTTTATGGAGGTGCCTTATATCCCTTTAGTTTCATATTCTGAGGCTTGAAGGCAGACAGCTACAAGCTTGTACACAAAGAGCTGAAGGAAAGCTCTTGTGTTTATATGAGGAAAGGAGTACCATGAGAGATGAGAGACAGCACTTCTTCATGAGTGATGGCCTTGAACTCCAGGTGCCCAAGCCACCAGTTTGGGTATTGTAAGCCATGCATGGAGTGAAAGCAGATGCCCCACTACCAGCTCAATACCTGAAATGGGCTGCTACTGCGCTCCTCCCCTCCTTCCTCTTTAATTCCATGAATCATAAGATACTCAAACCTGACAGCCTGGCTTAGGTAAGACGGCAGTGTTCCCACTGCAATGAGCTTCGCCAAAATTAGTTTCAGTGCTCTTTCAGAGAGATGGTGCTGGGACTTTGGCTTTCTCAGGCCAAGGACGGAGATGCATCTATAGCTCCGTCTGTGAACTCTCTGAACATTGGTGGTCAGTGTGTCAGAGAAAGGCAGAGAAGCCATGCCATTTTGACTATTTTGCTGCTAGGTCCAACCTCAAGACACTTTTCCAGCACAGAAAATTGTGGAGGAGGAGAGATTGTGTGGAGGAGGAAAGATGTAAGCATAAGTCTCTTCTGGGGCTTGGGCCAGAGGAAGCAACTATAACAAAAGCAGCATGCTCAGAGAAGATGCTTGAGGTACCTCGAGCACATTTAAGTCAAAAATCCAGTTTAGAGATTCACAGCATTAGACAGAAGCCAAGGAAGAGTGTTTAGGACCCTGATTTTCAGTTGCTGTTGCAGTACTTATATCCCTTCCTTGATTCAGACCTTAATCTTGGTTACTCAGTTTTGCCATCTGTTGGAGTGGAATATTAATTCCTTTATATATAAGCTTTATACAAAGAGATTTATGGAGCTTAATTTATAATCTTTCAGCTTGCTTTAATTGTTCAGAAGGAATGATATACACTCACTATATGTTATTTCTGATGTAAAATTAACAGTGTATGTTTCATTATAAACAAAGTAGTTACAAATATGTTACTCTTCTTTTTATCAGCCAACATTTCAATTAACATTTGTCTGATTCTTCTTTCTATTTGTTTTCTAGTTTTGTCGATAATTTCATTGTCACAAACAAAAGGTTGATTTTTTTTCTCCATCAGGTTCCACTGGACATATTCTGCTTTATGTCCGCCAAAATGCGTAGATATAAGTCATGCTAAGGCCAGAGAACACAGTGAAAATTAATATTTTTAAAAATCCACTCATTCAGAAATGAATAAATAATTTATTGCTTTTGAACACTCAGTGTCATAGAATATCTCCATTGTTCACAATTAATTAACTTTTTCTTTTTCCTTTTTTAAGATTTGCAACTAGAATAGTGTAGACTGATTGTACAGGAATTTATACATAGGAATAACATTACGTACAAGTAATCTTGAGGTGAAACAGAACTAGTGAATTCATAATGCTACCTTAATGCATATTTACAGGTATGTTTTCACTTGTGTATGGAACATTTGTTGTCCTCTGTTAAAAGAAAAAACATATGTGCACATATATATATGAAAAGAGATAAGAAAAGGAAAAAATATGCAAGTTGAAAACAAAATCTCTGCTTGCCCTTCAGTTTACTATTATAATAATGTTTATTTAGTATATGTTAAACAAAAAAGGCAAGCCATGTTATCTTATACTTGCCTGTTTTCCTAGTGAGACTCAGTTTGTCGTCGTCTGCTTTTACTTCTGAGCTTGACAATTTGAAAAAGTTGTCTTCAAAATTAGAATATCTTCTCTATGAGATAAATATTTTCTTTGTGTATTATGGGATAAATGTGCCTCCAATACAGAAGGTGTGATAACTAGTACTGTTGGTAACTTCTTTTCTTGGCTGCAGTCCCATCAAATGAGTCACATTTAATCAAGATTTTGCCCTATTATATGCCTGGGGTCAGTATCCTGGAGATTCGGTGGTTACTAATGGTTACTCAGGCAGTGAAATGAAAGACGAGGTAAGGCAGAAAAAACATACATGTAAGGTGTATTTTTCTAAGTCCTGCTGTGAGAGTGAAAGCTGAAGATACTTTCCCCCTCCAAAATATCCAGCTTTTGGGGGCTGCAAAATGGATTCTTGTTATGGTCTCAAAAAAAGGAAAGTGATGCTAACCCCCTTTTTGAGTAGTCTCAAAGACTTCTAAAGAACCTGTGGGAGCAGAGCAGGAAAAAAATAAAGAGGTCTTGGTTAGATCCAGCCTCTGTGAAATAATGGGCTGGGGAGAATACACTGTAGGTGCTCCACACCTCAGTTCCTCAACAACCAGCTGTAAACAAGAGCATTAATGGATGTAGCTAATATAACGATAGATTTTAGACATAGCTAAATTACACAATTAGCCTAATCATTTAAGATTTTTTATTTTTTTTGTTAGTTCATACAATTGTCTCTTTTCCAAAAATCTGCTCATGCATCTGTCTGCAACTGATATCATATTGTCATTTCATGTCACTCTCATTTGATCTAATACCTGAAAGTTTAATTCATGGTTAAAGGCCTAAGTGAAATGGCCACTTAACCGAATGCCTACATTTCAGTGGCTTCAACAAATGACCGCTTTGACAGAATGACTGTGATAGGAATTAAGAGTTACACAAGTCCCTTATTAATCAATGCTCTTTGGACTTTAAAAGGAGGCAAATTGTATCTAAGGGAAGTTAGGGTGTGCAGAGGATTCGTGTGTCATGGGAGGAGGGTATGGAGTGGAGAGAAAGGTGGGAGGAGAGGGGGTTATTATCCCTTTTGTTTTGGGAACATTGTTCCCACTGAAGTCAATCACAAATATACCATGACAGCAAAGGTGCATGGACCAGATCAATGAATCTTCAATGTTGGAGTGCAACTACATGCTGGATCTTGCTATTTAAAAAGCATATATTTCCCAGATGAGGGCACTGAAATGAATAATCCCTGTTACTGAAAGAAAGTTATGTGAGAGCAAAATAGTCCTTGGGACTGGGATTCAGTTGCCAGTTTAGCTCTCTGCTGCACAGTTTTGTGGCTAATCAGGGCACACAGAAAGGGTTTCCAGCTGCTCCATGCTTTCCCTGGGGAGGGATTTTATTGAGTGCTTGTGTGTATATGTGCAGCAGCACCTCTTTCAAGCAATGTATGCGACAGCCAGGGAGGTTTATTGGTGGGTCTGGTTTGTTGATGGGTTTTTGTTTGGTTTATTTGAGGTATTTTTTTTGTGTATTTTTTTTCTTTCTATGTATCCCAGAAGAAACAGCTGGGGAAAAGATTTTAGAGTAGCCCTGCAGGCCTCTTATGCCAGTTTATTTGAGCTGTTTGTTATGTTTGATTTAATTTGTCCCATGCTTAAAAAATGTGGACTCCTAAAGAATGTAGACATGCATGAGAAACATTAAAAATAAATAAATATTCCAATAATGCCACCCAAATTGCCCTAATGTGGTAGGATAAAATAAATCAATGTGGGTATTTTCAGTGTGATGAACTAATATTTGGGAACATATTCCTAAAAGGAGCTAATTCACCATTGCCTATGACCGATTTTGTAGCTTGAAGTCAAAGAAAATACATTTGCCCGTAAGGATTATTCATACAAGGCTGGTCTTCAGCCCTCGAACTTGAACCGGCAGCCCACAGCATGAGAAAAAAGCTCTTCATAGGTTGCATTTAAGGTTGTTTTTTTTTTATTTGTTAGGGGAAAGATGGAAATTTATTTATGTTTGGCAACATTAACATAGTAGTGCATTTTTTAATAAGGATGATATCTTTATAACAATTGTGTAAAATATCCATATTTAATATGGCTTTAATTTGTTAAATAACTTCTTTCTCCATTTCTGTGTTTGAGCTTGAGCCTTCAAAAATCTGCAAGAAACACTCATTTTTCATATGATTAGCAGACAAAAGGAGCAGACAGGCAAAATGACATCTGTTCCTTTTGTATTTTTTAGATAATTATCCCATTTAAAGTTAATATAAAATAGATTTATTCAGTTTTGTTATAGGAACCTGATATATTAATGAAAAAAAAAAACGCTAAGTACGACTTTTTCTCAAAATCAAACCACTGTTTTTTTTGCTCTTTCTCATTAAAGTATTTCTTTATCCAATACCAATGAACTAATATCACATTTTTTCACCTTTTTATGCTGAAAGCTACATTTCATTATATTAACCCTTTATTTTCCATCACCTACAGTGGCATATCCACAACTTTCGAGAAATCATCTCCAATGAGCAAGGTCATCTTTAAGTAGAGTGCTGAAGATCCAGTCCTATATTTTCAAGACCATATAATTGAGGTATTTTATGATATAAATATAATTCACAGATTGTGTTTCAATTTGTTGTTAATTCTGCCACTGTAACTGTTGCTGTCTTAGTTACTCCCCCATCTATACTGATTTTTTAGATTTCTGTTTTACTTTTTTCTGTCTTTCTTTTTTTCCCCTTGGGTTGATCTCACTTCTTACTATATGCCAAAGCTTGGCTTTAGATAACCATGGACACGATTTGGAACTGGCTTCTCAAACAGTTCATATAAATCTTGTGGCCAAAAATTCATATTTCTTAGCAGCAAAGGTTTTGTTTCATTACTATATACAGCTTTTGCACAGAGACTGTATCCTTTGCAAATATCATTGCCATCTATCTAAGGGCATTCATAAGAGAAAACAAAACAAAACAAAACAGATTTTTCATTAAGTTGTTATCATCATGGTTTCACTTATGGGTCAGAGTAGGATTCAGTCACCCCAAATCCACTATCACTGTAAATTCATGCATGCATTGATTCTGTTTATGCATTTCTATTAAGCATAACTGTGAATTTCCATGTTGATACGAGATACAGTGTTCAATCTGTGGAATAGACTGGGAAACCAAGAAAGGAACCCTGAATACAAGCCAGAGCATGCTGCCAAAAGAGAATGCGCTCCTGGGCTGTAGTGTGAGACATAGGTATGTGAGAGGATACATTTCCTAACCAAATGGGTTAGGTAAACATCTGTAGCCTGTCAGCTGGGTACAAAGGAGTAAATCTACAATCTTGTAGATTTATCCTTACTTCAAACAGATTAAGTGCAGCTTGCTTTTATTTCTGTTGTTTGCATCTGTGCAATCCATATCTTTGTGTCTGGTTGTTTTTGTGAATTTTGTAAGTAGTCTGCTTTTAACTTTGACCTAACTTAATTGAAGCATCATTTCTAGGTCATTAGCTAGCACCGAAATGCTCCATGGCTGTGGCTGTCCTTGCAGCTGCAGGGTTTGAACCACTCTTACAAGTGCCTTGCAGTTTCTTACATTTCTCTGTAACACTGAAAAGCAAGGATTTATGGCGATGTAAGATGCTATAGCTGGGAGTTAGTAACACAGTGATGTAAAGAGAAAAGAAACGTCTCTCTCTGTGTGCAGAAAAACCCTGGTATGTGGCTACTAATGGAGAGCATACCTGAACCTGCAGAGACCCAGCAGAGTTCGTAGCCATGTTCAGAGCACATCGATAATACATCAATACTTTACATTGATCAGAGAACAAACCACCATCTTTAGAAGGAAAGCCTGCATACCTACTATTGGCAGATCAGACTGGAAATAAGTAAATGTGGAGAAACAGTAAAATTATTTATCCTTATCTCGGTTGCATTGTATAAATATGATAAGCCTTAGAAACAAAACCAGCCTATAAAATTATTTGTCATTGCTTCCTTCCCATTTCCCTTCCAACCCAGCTGGTGCATTTGCAGCCAGGTGAGCTTTTTAAAATTATCTTCCCACATAAGAAAGTATGGGAGCTATGAAATATTACTGCAGTCCAGATATCTCTGAAATGCTGATCTGCCTGGCTAACATGGAGACGAAATGCAGTTATTCCCTTTGACATGAAGTCACTTGTGAATTTACCAGATGAACTTCCCTGACAAATGGCTACCACCCACTCAATCCATCACTTCAGGGAGGCTGAGCTGCCTCATACTTTTCCTTTCCTGTGTTTTTAACTTTTGTTCTGCTTCTCAAAAAGATCCAGGGGTAGATTCCAACCCAGTATTCAAAAGTACGTGATTCTGAGCACCAAGTAACAAAGAGGTCTTTTAAAATTGCATATTATACAGTAATCATGTACTTCAAAATTTCCTCCTTTTTAATATAGAAAAATCAGCTAGAATTCTTCATTAATATTTTAATTGGCGTAAGTGTTGAGTTCCCAACTATCCACATGGTAATTTACACTTATGCTGTAGCTGGTGGGAGTTGGTTTATTTTTCTTTGTGCTAATCCAAGGATCTCACTTCCTGTGACAGGAAAGCTGCAGACGACAGTTGCACTGCATGGGTAAAAGGCACAAAGGGAAAGGTAAAATATGTATAAAATAATTTTTCTAAAATATAGAAGAAAAAAAATGATAATAATAAAAGTCCATAGTTAAAGAAATCCACTCTATCATAGCAGGTAGATGAAAGTAGGAAATAAGTATTCCATGTTGATACACAATTCAGCCTTGCTTTATTTAAGCAGCTGATGGTGTAAGGTTGCATTTCAAGAAAATTAAACTGTAAAAAACATTTTTTCTACTTAGAATCAAATCTGAGAAAAGGGAGGATGCTCAGCAGATATGCAGTATCTCAGAAAGTTATGTGGGAGAGCACCCCACAGATTTCCTATCCCTATGCACGCGCTACTTTTACACAAGCTCCAGGGGAATTCGGGAGAGCCACCATCCCGGTGTCTTCTCCTGCTTAGCACTGGCACAGCACAGAGCTGCAGATGAAGCAGGGGTGGAAAGGAACTGCTGAAGGAAAATCTGGTCTAGCAGAAGACTTTCCCCTGTGGGCTTTGGCACATGGGGAGAGAGGGAGTGCCCTCTGTAATGCTCAGTGGATGGTGGGAGTCAGGGCTCAAAGACTACAGCTGGTGTGAACCTGGAGAGGAGCTGTCAGAGGAGAGACTGGGCTACTGAAATTGTTCTTGTGTGCTGGCTAAAGCCCAGGGCTGACAGGTTGCATGGAGCTGCTGTCAGACATCCCCCACCCCTGCCCTTCCTGGGCTGGTGTCCTGTGAACTTGCCTTGCTGATGGGACAGGGAAGAGGTATTGCTCCCCATGTGGTTTTCCCACCATTTCCTCAAGGATTGTGGGGATTGCTTTAGAAAGTGTGTGATCTTTCTCACTGTGTGGTTTTGCTGTTTTTGTCATTGTTGCTGCTGTTGGTTTTTAATTTGTTTCTTAAGGGAATGAGGTTTATGGGAGCATAGGGTCTGACTGGATGTCTGTCTCTTTTTCTTTGCCTGTTACTAAGTCTCGAGCCCAGTGACAGCTTTCAGCCAAACGTAACAGAGGGCTAAAGCTCTCCCAGATAATTAAGTAACAAATGTCATGAAAATAGACAAATGAGTAGAGAAGACAGATGCTGTAAATGCCCTTACTGTGGGAAAAGCTGCAGAGTGGTATCTCACATCATTAGGCACTACAACAGCCACATGAGAAAAAGGCTCACGTAAATGCCCCAACAAGGAGCTAGCTTCAGCTGGGTTTGTGTTTCATGCATACTAGACCTGACCACTTATAAGACAAAGCTCTACAGAATGCAGGCTTAGATTCTTTCTGTGCCCAAATAGCTGCTGGTTTTCTGATTGGCATCCCTACAAAACGTTCTTTGGATTCAACTATTTACACTTAAGATATTATCTACCTGTAAGCAGGTAAGCTGAAGTGCATATGATTTAAGCAGGAAAAAAACAAAAAAAAACAAAAAAAAAAACAAAAACAAAACAAAAAAAAAAAAAAAAAAAAAACACCAGTATCCCTCAGAAACACTTTTCCTGCACTAAGATCTGCATTTCAGAGACTTAGAAAAATGGGCACAGTGAGGAATATATTGTGTTGTGCCAACAAAGCCATAGCTGTCAGGAGAACTGAATCGACAATGTGGCCATGACTGCATATGTTGCAGTGAGTAGGATTCAAGAACAAAGAGCAGAGACCACTTGAGAGAAATCAGGAGAATTGGCTCATACCATGGCGTTAACGATGCTCTAGCCATAATGGAGATGCAACAGCTCCCACAGCTAAAATGGCTGAAGCTAGCAAGATCAAGAGCTCCACGCATTACAAGTTAATCATCTTGTTAAATATTTGGCTGTTGTGGCATCCTGGAGTAACCCTGACGGAGCAATGCACAGGGATAAATAAGGCAGGCAGCTCCTACTGTGGCCAAGCATTCCAGCTGTGTGTGGCCGCATCTAGGGCACAGCTGGGGACCAGTGACTCTTAGTCCCAGTCAGTTTTAGGAATACACTAAATTCTAGTTTTAGAAAAATTAGCCGAAAATTTAGAAAATGAGAGGAAGATCGTTTGCAAACCTGTTTCTGTGTGTCTGAAGCTAATCACCTAGGTTTCTGCTATGCTAAAATCTCATGAAGAGTTTTATGGGACTTTAGAGCAATGAAGAAGAAAGGAGGTTAGAAAATAGACACCTCTTGGCTTTGTAGCCCATAATCTGGGGAGTGGTTTAGATCTGTGGCTCAGCCCAAAGTTCAAGGGAGAGAATAGAGTCAAACTTCCTTCTGTAGCTCTGCTCTATTTAAAGATACTTTTTAAAATAAAAGCCTTTTCTGGATAGCCAGTGCAGAATTTATTACTAAACGATGCTCAGATATCTTTACAGTATCAATCTATGCTATTTCCAATATTTCCACGACCATCGAGAGAGAGAGTAGTATTCTCCTTTAAGTCTCCATCTTAACAAAGCTTTGGTTTTGCTTCCTCTGGGTGATTTCAGGTTACCTGCCATCTGTGGCATGACATGGAGACTGACTATGGGTAAAGCACCGTAGTATTTTAGCACATGTTCAGTACCAACAAGCCAGCATAAGTGAGTGAAGTAAACAGAAGCCTAATCATTACTCCATGTTCCTAGTGCATAAAGAGAGATACTGTCCACCCACACAGTCTGATCAATGCCAAGTCTTTTGCAAACTTGGGGCTTTAGTTCAGCTTCTCGGATTTATGCTCCTACATCCCTCCCTGCTCCCACCGTTGTGGTGACTTAATGAGCTGACTGGAAGCTGCTCTGCCACTGTGCACAAAAAAGGTGTGCTGAGGATGTACGCTGCTGAGAAAGGTCCTCTCAGAATCACAGAATGGCTGAGGTTGGAAGGGACCTCTGAAGGTCGTCTAGTTCAGTCCCTGTGCCAAGCATTATCACCTAGAGCACATTGCACAGGATCACATCCAGGCAGGTTTTGAATATCTCCAGAGAAGGAGACTCCACAGCCTCTCTGGGCAACCTGTGCCAGTGTTCTGTCACCCAAACCATAAAGAAGTGCCCTCATTTGGAAAGGTTAAGAACAAAGCTTCTTAATACTTTTGGGGGCCTTATGTCATTGCATGGTGGCTTCAGCTTGACAGGATTTCACCAGATGGCAGTCATACAGAGCTGACCACACAGCACCTCTTTACCCCTTTTCCCCTGACTTGCCTAGTGTTGCCCATGTTTTAAAAGCTGCTGCATCTTCTTTACATGGATGCTTTGTAGTCTCCTGAGAAGGGAATGGGTCTCTTTGGAATGAGCTCTGAAATACAGCTACGGTGATGTCATTTCCTTTAAAAGATGCCAGTATGAAATGCTCAGCAAAATCAAGACTGTCATTGTTAAAAATAGATCACTTATAATATTGTATTGAGTTGTAATCAACAGTGCACATGGCTCAGCCATGGGCAGAGAGTGGAGAAGTTTCTGTGAAAGACAATTTATACACTGTAGATACATACATTGATAAATTGATTAAGAAATTGTCTTTCAGTTTACAAAAAGAGAAGAAATATAAAAAACTGGTGGGGTGGAGGACATGTCACCATGAAAATTTTGAATCATGATGTACAGCATGGGTAGAAAATATCCCTTTCAAAGGACAAAAACCCTAGTAATATGAGTAGAGGAATATTACAGAGGAAGTCTGTGCTGAACAGTGTGTGTAAACAGGTATATCTAAAATTGTCCAAATGCCATGCTTGCTCTCTCTAGCAATTCTTATAGCTCCAGCTACATTAAAAAACAGAGAATTGTACAATTTCCCCAGAAACTCAGAATGAGTTGAGAACTCATTTTTCAGTGAAAACTGGCTATGGGAGACATAGATTCTAAGTCAGACTCATCTTTTGGTACAAAAAATATAATTTCTGCAGTGCTTTAACAAATGCAGATCTTTAAAAGAGCCAGTTATTAATAAGACATTTCCCCACTTGTCAAGATTTTTCTTCATAAACAAAAAAGGAATTATTTATTTATTTTTTGCACTGGAAGTTATAATCAGGGAAGAAAATAAAGATTTAAAACTACCTTGTTGAAGGTTAACGTCTGGTGTGTTAGAAGACTAAAGAGCCTAATATACTTGCTTATGAATATACAACGGCAATAAAGATTATCATCAAGGGCAAAGGGGAAGGATGCCTGGACAAATATCTGTTATTCACAGCTTGATTGCCTTCTGCAGGGTTGTGAGTGTGTGCACACATGTATGTATCTGATTAAGCTTCAAAATTGCACTGAGGTTTTCTACGTGATATTAATGTAATTTCCTAGAAAGTAAATAGGGTCAGACATGCAGTATTTTCATTTCATTTGTTTTCTTTCTTCTCCCTCTTTAGTTTCCTTCAGGGGAGAAAATTTTTGTTCCTCTGTGGCTCCTACTAGTCCGGGTCACATTTCCTTCTATACACTATGGATCCTTTTTGATACCAGTGTAAGTATAGCCATTGATGTCACTGAAGACAGGATTAAGTTGAGAGAGAAAAAAAGAAAGAGAGAGAAGAACATAAAGTCTTGCAATACTCATATTCTTTTCTTTTTCTTTCTTTCTTTTTTTTAATCTAAAAAAAAAGTCAAAAAATGCTAAAATACTGCTTAAATAATATGCATCATTATTTCATATACACTAAGAGAGAGAGGTTATGAGGTCACACTACAAATTAGAAGACTTTGAGGTGACAAGGTTGGGCTGATGATAAAGCAACAATTCAATTTACAATTAATTGGGTTTAATGAGTATTCTCAGTGTCTCCTCCACTGCAGGGCCTGATCATCCTATGCACTGCAACATATGGAGTTGTTTGTATGCAAACTAAGTAGGTATACAGAGAAGCATGAAAATTATATCTCTATTTATTACTTGGCATCTTAGAAAAGAAGATACTAATGACTGTACATTGCACAAGATCATAAATAATTGTTTTGATGAAATAAATACTAAAGTAAAAATTTCTAGGAAATATTGTTGAAAACATCCTTTTAAAAGTCTGCATTGTTATATTAATTTAACTGTGATTTACAAGATTCTTGATAGATTTTCTTTAAAATATATTAATATTATGTATTTTGCCTTTTCAGATCTGTTCTGTATAGATTGCTTTTGACTACTGTGAATTCATTAGCATGATGTAATATGTATTTAGGGTGTACAAATTATCTCTAACCTCAGCAGATCTAAATGGAAACAGCACCATGTAGATCTCAAGGCTATGCTGGAGAGCAATGTTTTTCTGTAACTAAGATTCAAATTCAAGCAGGAGACAGAGCTCCTCTCCACAAGGAGCTATATACACGCAAGGCTAATTGTCTAGTCATATTTCCTCACTCAGATTATTGTGCTTCTCATCATCAAAGGTTAAATTCAAACCTAAACTGGGGTCTGATCTGCACACATTCCTTGCAGCAGGGCTGTCTCCAGCAGTAGAGAAAACATGCTGGGGAAGGTGGTGTGGAGAGAGATTCCAAGTTTGAAACAGATAGTGAATATCAAGGTGCTAATCTACAAACAGTTGCTTTCTGTAATTAGTCCAGCTGCAGGCTCATTATACTCCATGCTGAAAGGGTGCTACCTAAAGACACATGGGTGCCCTGTGCTTCGCTTTGGGACCTCTCTGTGCAGCAGGGATGTTGCAAGGATGAATGGACCTTGAGAGCAGCCCTGAGTCTCCTCAGCATGAGGAAATGCCACCAAAGGGTGTGTGAAGCCAGGCTAGATCACTCTGCACTCTATGTCCCCATCCCTGCCCTGAGGGGCACCTGGAGGGACCCCAAATGCCCAGAGGCTGGTTCCTGGGGTACAGATGTCTGGTGGTGTTGCATAGAGCACCGCCAGTCCCTTGGCTCCCTCACCAGCTAGCTACACAAGTCGCAGGCTCAAGTATTTTAAGACTGCTATAAACTATGCCAAAGCCTGTTCTGGCTGGTGGCCAGGCAAGAGCTGGAGTAATAAGAGTGGGAAAATGCCTCCCAGTGACATTTTCCTCAGCTGCCCTCAGCTGCTCCAGGCAGGACGGCTGTGCAGATCCAGGTGCAGGCCAGGGAAGGTGGCAGCCACTGAAAAAAAAAAAAAAAGAGAGAGAGAAAAAAGAGAAAAGATGTTGGGCTGTTTTGAAATGGTGACTTCATTAAAAATATATATATATATTTTACTTGGGGATTTATCATGGATGTTTACTTCCATGACTGGAAAACTGTTTTTCACCTTGTATGGTCATTTATACACTGATGACTGGGTGTGAAAGTTCAGCACTTCCGTAAGCCTGACTTGGCAGTACTTCGTGCCAGCCGAGCTCAGAGCGGACGGGGAACACACAGGGGGTGAGAAAGATGAAAATAGAGCCCCTGCTGGCTCTTTATGTATATGTATATGTATATGTATATGTATTAAAAACTCCAGAAAAACTAGTAATCATGAAGTGCTCCTGAACAGGGGAAGTGTCCTCTCCTGACAACAGAAGCCAACAGGGCAATCAAAAGGTTATTTAGGTCAAGTCATCAGGAGCCTGAGATGCAAGTGCTCTCTGTTAGCATTAAAAAGAAAAATGGTTCGTTGTAACATTGGTTCATCCAAACTGAGATTGTGTTTGTTGTTGGTTTATTGTGTTGTTTTCTCTTTTTGTTTGTTGGCTTTTTTTTTTTTCCTTTAAAGAGAGATTGACAATGTTGAAAGTAGGGCAATTTAGGTAGTGGGTGTCTCACACAGGGGATACTTTCACTGGTCATGCTAGTTATTACAGTTTGAGGCCAGAAACAGGCCAAGCTTGGCCCTATCATATACCATAAATGGGGAGACTACCAAAGGAAGTTCAGCTCTCATTGCCCAGGTTAGTTAGTACACTTCATTCTTTATAAGGCAAGCAGTCTCGAGGACTGATTTATTTTAGTAGCACTGGAGAAAACACTATTTCTTAGTACTGCTACCTCCTTCACTTTTCACTACCCATGAAGATGCCCATCAATACTTAGCAAGACAAATTATGAATAGGGGAAGGAAAGACTAAGAACAGAGGAAGAGCAGTAAGCAGAAGAAAGTACTGTTAAGACAACATTTACTCTGGCTTTCCAGCATCAGGTAAGG
Source organism: Aythya fuligula (assembly GCF_009819795.1). Taxonomy (NCBI): domain Eukaryota; kingdom Metazoa; phylum Chordata; class Aves; order Anseriformes; family Anatidae; genus Aythya; species Aythya fuligula. The sequence continues at coordinate 33,621,248 of NC_045562.1, forward strand.
AGATCTAACAGAGAGAGCAAATGTGGGCTGCAGACTGAACCCAAGCAATCTTTATGGTCTAATACATGAAATGGCTGCTCACAGAAGAAGAAGAAATTATTAGGTATCCAACATGATCCTAGAAGTAGACACTGTGAAATATATCTCTGAAAGGATAGAGTAGACTTAAATGTAAAAGTCCGGTTAATAAAATATAATTTTTGCCAGAGGAATAAAATGAAACAGGAGGATCTTGGGCTGAATTCTTCATTGAGATATTGAAGTAACTTTATTCATTATGATGATTGGCTTCTCCCGCTGCTCCAAGGAGCATGATTCCAGACTGTTCTCTTTTGGTCTTGTTATTTGACAAGCATAAAGTGAACGGTAAATTTATTCCAATCTTTAAGCACTATTAAGAGGAAGGTTTCAATATCACAGGATAGGTCTAAGCCATATTTAAGAGGAAAGCAATCCGTTTAGAGCCCTCTTAAACCTCTAAGTCATGCAACCAAGGAACCAATGAAACAGCTGTCAATAGCCAGTGTGCCAAGTGAGACTTCTGGAAAGGAAGGCAAGCAAAGAGGACAGTGATCTTCTCACCCAAAGAATTGCTGTAAAAAGTGTTGAGTGGATGTGAAAGATGAAAGCCCTAGCAGGAGAAGCGCCTTTTGTGCTTTTTTGGCTAAGCTTCTAACAGTGAGCCATGAAGTTGTCATTCATCCCTTGTCAGCTGTAATATGTAAGCTACATGCAAGGCAGCTTCACAGAGCTGAAAGGAGTGCTGCTAGATAGCAGAGTTGGATTTGTAGCCTGCCATCAGGACAGCCAAACATGTACTGCTGAGGTGTGAATTATGAAAGTTAGTTTCCAAATGGCCAAGGGGCAATAAACATTAATATCAACTAGACATGGACCCATGCCAAATAACCCCGACTCTCAGGGTGTTTGGATTGCAAACATTTGATTGGGATCCAAGCTTTGCAGCTGGCCTTATCTCTGCAGTGGCCAAGCCAAAACCCCAGGGTTCGTGGCCACCTGGCACATTCTGTGATCCAAGGATGCAGCGTCTGATTACCTGCTCCTTTGCCACCTCCAGCAAACAGTCCTTTTTATCAACAATCACTTGTGCTTCCTGTCTTGCTCTGGTATCTTTTCCCTGATTTGGTGTTTTTTTCTCTCTCATATTTATACTGGAGGTTCCCTGAATAAGGGACAGGCTTTAAATCTGTTTAGAAGAACTCTGGGTAGAATTATGCAATATTGTGGAAAATCATCAACGGAAGGCATGGAATCTGAGCATGAACTTTATACCTTCCGTGCAAAGCTTACAAAGGGCACTAGACTGCTGCGCTTGTGAAAGAGAGGTGGGTAAGCAGTACATTTAATAAACATACCCAATTCAACTTGGAAGACCTTCTGAAATTTTAAAAGATGTATTATGGCTGGTTAGCAGTAGGTGACTACAAAATCCAAGCCAGAAGTCTCCAGCCGTTCCTGGGGTCAAAGACTGGACTCTAACCGTCTGTGTTTATTCTTTCCACCTCAAATCCCACTGACTAAGTGTCAAATGGAGATTGGCAGTCTGGAGATTGCAAGTGTTTTTATTCCCCAGGACATAACGCATAGAGAATGACTTGACTTTGCCAAAATATACTCCTGAGCCCCTCATTTCACCTCCAGCAGCCATAGCCATGCAAGGAGGTGTATGATCACCCTGTTCTCAGTGGCCGCTCTTTTTCTTCCTGGACATTGGAAAGGAGGGGCTAACTTGGAGGATTTTTCAGAATATCAATAATTGGAACAAAAAATGTGTGCCAGAAGTACATGTACCTTTAGGGGGAAAACATTGCCAGGCCCAGTTTCTAATAAATGCCTTTACCCTAAACCAACAACCAGGAAACAATTCACATTTAATAGCTTAGAAAAATACCTAGGAACTTAGCTCTCTATTCTTCACTTACATCTAAAATCATATACATTTGTAGCAGGATATACTATGTCCCTCTACATGGGGTGTATCAGAAGATACAACAAAAGAAAGCAGAGCCTCTTAAAAGGTTTGAAAAATTGAAAAAAGTCTGACCTAAAAGTCAGACTTTAGGGACAGAAACAAAACACTTTGCCTTGCCCTAACCCTTAAAGCCAGACCTGCATTGTGATCCTAAAATTGCTGAGATTTTTCCTGCCTTCTGTAACAGACATGACATAAATATCGAAGAATGCTGATTTTTGTTGAATTCTAAGAGGTTAATTAGCATGTTAATTATCAGTAATTAATATATGCAGATACAGACATGAGAAATTGAGACTTTATTGGTATGAAATTTGTCTATTAGCTACACTTCACACTCATCAAGTCTAGTGTTTCTGAAGCAGTAAGACTATTGATCTACATTATGGATTCTGCTCGGGTAATTACGATGTGTATTTAATATCCTTATCTTAAAACAGAACAAGGGGATGCTGAGCTTGCATCTGGAGTTGTCTCAATTTCCTCTTCTAACTTAGTGGTTGAAAAAATACATGAAATTTTATGATCAGTTCAATCCCTGGTTATAACTATCTCCATTTTTAGCTGAACAGGTTTCCTGAGCCTACATTTCTGGCTATTGTAATTATAGTCTTGACTCATGGTTGCACAAGGAAAAACATTGTGGACTCCACACTGATAAAATTTCTGCAGGGACCTCATCTGAGCTTCTAGGAAATCAAAGGTTAATAATGTTGATTGAGTTGGAAGGATGAAACCTTTGGTTTCTGACATTTTGAGAAACAGCTCACTTCAATGATATTTAAACATAGTGGTGTGGCAAGTCTTCATGGATTGATATCATATTAACGTATATCTTTTCCTTTGTTTTTTTCACTGTCCCCATTGATACAGCTATCATTCCATACCAAATTTTCTATATAGACTTTTCTATACACACCTCCTAAATCATGAGTATGTCTTTCTTTAGATGACAGTTTTTATAGTTACCAAATTTTTTTTGAAATAGTGTAGGTCTAGGACATACCAGGTAGTCTAGACCATCAGAATACTATAGCAAGTAGATGAAGATCTGTTCTGTCTGAACTGTACAAGCATCAGGAACATGCCAACATCATTAAGACACAGTTCCTTAAAGTCCAGGTGTAGGTATGGATATCACTCCATATCTCCATATCCATAATCCATATCCATATGGAGGTATGGATTATGTCATATATAACATAACATATATATATATATATATCATATATAACATGGAGATAATCCATATCCATATCAGTTAATACTGCCCAGCCTTGTCTCCACCTGTGTGGAAGTGTCGAAGATGTCTGGCAACATCTTCATTTATTTGGGGCAGAGCGCTAATGAACTTGTGTTTCCTACTTGGCTGAGGGTTTGGAGTCTTCTTTTTCAGTTCACGTTTTCAGTTCTACCCATGTGTTGTCATCATCTTCTACATCTAGCTTGCTGCAGGAACCCCAGATTCATTGCCTGTTCTCACTGTTGACTGTTTTATTAAGAATTCATATTTTCCTGGAGCAAAATTCAGAACTGACATGCTTTGCAAGGACTGTCCTGGCACACATATCCCTGACAGTCTCATGAGACTATGGGGCAACCCGTCATTTGTGTGGGGGTTAGGAAGAAGATAAGCTATGGTGCAAATCTAATGTAATGCAATTTAAACCAGAAACAGACAGCTCCAGGTTTTGCAGTATCACCTACTGAGACCCCAGGAAAGGTTGGAAGGTCAAGCTGTGAGCTGTTTCACTTTCATCTATTTGTGAAGGCCACAAAAATCTTTGTAGACATTTTAACAAATAATGCTTCAGAAATATATTTTCCCTTAACATCCTGCTCCTTTTTACTTCCCAAGTGTAAAAGCCAACAACAACTCAGCACGCATGTTTTAAGTTGAATAAAAAGAGCTGGTAAGAATGCATGTTTCACCCTTCCAGAGGGGTCATTATGAAAGTAGTGAGGTTAAAAATAATGTTAAAGTGATCTGCGGAAAAAACGAACTCTTCATTTTTCTGCATCTTTTAAGACATTCTGAAATGTCTCTGCATGAACCCATGTCTCATCCTCTTTCTTTTCCCTTTGCCCCCACACCCAGCCTCTCCATCTCAGAAAAGGAAAGTTTTTGGTACCTCTGGCTGTAGCAAAATGAAGGGACCCTCAGTGCTCTCCCAGCTCCATCTTAAGATGAAGTCAAAGTACACAATTCCCCTTCTCACTTTTCCCCTTAGCCTCTAGCATGATGGTTACTGGAGTAGTGAAGGAAACCAGGCACCCAACCATAATGGGATTACATTACAAGGATGTTGCAGGATGCACCTCTCTGCTGCTGTAGTCTCCATGAGCCAATATTAATGCAGATCTTCAGTGAATGCCTGAGAATTTGCAGGACATTTGAAATGACATTGATGGTGCTTTACCCATAAAAAGCAAAAGTTACTGGGCATTTGAAGACATCTTTTTTAGCAAACTGTTAACAGCTATTCAAGATTATATTTGTCAAAATTGCAGGAGAACTCATCCTGAAGTATGTGTAAAAGCATCCATCTTGACCTACTACTGCTGGGGCTGTCCAATGGACTGTGTCATTATCAGTTCAAGATATGCTACTGTCAGAGGGAACTGCTAGCAGAACTTTCCTCTCTTAGGAAGATGCTCAACATCATCTTAAAAAAGGTAAGTTCCCTTCAGGTATCTCAGATAAACAGCAAGAACTACAGTTCTGCCCAGTCAGGCACTTCTACAACCACTTCACAAAGTTAAGGGTACTTAGTGTCATATTTTTAAATGCTGAATCCTAAATACCTAGAGAACTCAAAATGAAGAATTCCTCATCGTGAAATTTCAACATGTGGTACAAATCAGTTTAGCAGCAGAGTCAGGTTTTCTGGATTCAAAACACAGGTTCATTCTCAGTGATGAACCTGTTGGCCCTGAAGGCAAGTGGAGACGCACCAACAGTTTGGTAGCAATGTCCAGGACAGTAAAGGAATGTCAGAGTTCTGGACACTACAGCAATTGAATTATTAATGAACTAATTAGCATAGTTATTACAGTTATGTTAATAATCTTACCATCACAATGATTATGATAGTTATTAATATAGTAACGAGCATAGTTAACAATGATAACATTTATTAGTACAGTTATAAGCTCTTTGTATGTTATGTGAGAAGGTATGCTCTGGTAGCACCTTCTCACTTTGTCCTCTCAGATACTCTCAGTTCTCTTCTGCTTTTTCCCTCCTTGTAGCTACTGTCTTTCCCTTCTCCTGTTTAATCCTTCCAATCTGTTGTCCCAAAGGTTACCCTTATCCCTGACTTTTCCCCTACCCCAGGGATATTCTTCCATTCCACAGGATTTGTCCCAGCTATGCACAGTGCATGTCATGAACTGTACAACCATCACTGGATTCACTGCACATGTGGGATATTCACCTTCACTCTGGGAACTGGGGTAGGAAGCCCTAGTTTCTGTTGACATCAATGCACATTCACTCTTGATGTCTTTCTCTGGAAGTCTTCTGTGCAGAACAAATACAAAAGAATAAAATAAAATAAAATCAAGTGGAATAGTACCATTGAACATAATTCAATGATGAATACAACAAACATTAATTTATAATAACTAATATTGAGAAAAGAGTTCTTATGAAACCTAGGCTTTCTGAAGCAAGAAGTCAAGTTCAATGTGGTTACTGCCTTGGCTCTAAACATTTAGGACCAGGCTGTGCACTAGCTGGACTTTGAAACTACTAATGCAAACATTGGCTTAGAGTATACTACAGCAGCTCATAAAGCTCCATGTTACAGGGACAAGGTAGCTGCTGTTTTGGTGTTTACTGTTTCTGTTCTGGGGTAGACTGCATTTAAAACATGGCAAAGGGGTATGGCATCTTCATACAGATGGAGGAACATCCCTTTCCTCCCACTGCCCCCAGACTCAGTGGTGTATCTGCAGAAGGAGCAGCTATTGAGCCTAGGATTTCTGAGGTGAACACAAGGGAAAATGCCCCCTTTTCTTATTAGTTCAAATGCAGCTGAGAAATTACAAGCACAAATTGCATTTGTAGAACAAAACACACTATCCTTTGGAATGTGGTATCTTGCTTTCCAAGGGTCACACTACTACTTACAGTTACTTCAGTTTATGCTCACTTACCCATCACCCTCAGACCCAGATCTAACAGAGCAGCAAATTTTGATGCAGATGTCTCTTGTCACCATTAGCATTGCACGGCATGTGCAGGCTCAGAAATGCAACCACAGAGGGTAGCAGGTTCAGATGTGCACACATGCATGCATGCATATTCAGATAACAGTAGCATCTGGTCACAACTTTACATGTCGTCCCTTCTTTGTACACCTTCGAGTGCTGTCTTGCCAATAGACCACAAATTGGCCTCCTTTTGAGAAGTGTGTTTTAAAATGTATATACACACACACATACATATGTCTATACATGGAGAGAGAGAGACGCCATGGCATATATGTAAGTATACAAATACAGCCTAATAACATATGACCCTGATTGGGCCACCAGATGTTGGCAATTATGAAACTAGCTAAAGGTAATATTAATGACACACAAACATCCTTTTTTGGAGTTCTTGTTCATGGTCAGAAACAAAAATGAATAATGAATTCTAAAATTGGTTTATAGCAGTGCCATCAACAGCATCTTTGCATCTTCTAGGTGTTTAGAGATGAGGGGCCCAGTCAAACCTGACTGGCGTGTGGATAATCCCAAAGGAGGGATGCGCAAACTCCACCCTTTCCAGTGCTCACTTTTGCAGAGGATGCTGCTGTGATCGTGGCTCGGTCCCACTGTCATCAAAAAGGACAGGGAGGAAATGGGACTTACAACAGCAGTGCCTGGTTTCAGCAACTGTGGAAGCCTGCCATATATGCTGTGCATCGTTTTTATAGCCCTGAGATCATGACACAAGATAGAAGCCAGAAAATAGTCTCTTATCATCATTCCACACACAACAGTCTCTCTTTTAGTATGTGCCCTGGGCATGATCCTGCCGGTTTCACTGGCACAGATACGGAAGACAGTATTTACTCTTCTCTGTAACCTATTTACAGGGATTTCTTCTGAACTCCCAGAATTTCCCCTGGAGTGGGACAACCCCATGCTGTTCTCAGTTAGTGCTATTCATAACAATTTCTAACAACAGCAACAAACAACAAAATTCTGCTGTGTTGAGCCTGAAAGATTTCTGGCACAAAATATTTGCCAAATACAGTCCAGGATTTCATTTGGTGACTTTTTGGCCAGCCTGCTCCTGAGCCGGGGTCCTTGGGAGTCCAGGGTCATCAGAACAGAAATTAATTCTGTTCTAACTGAAACCAGGACAACTGGGAATGAGCTACTCTTCCCACCTCTCTGCTTGGCAAGGGGAGCAGAAAAGGCCAGGAAACCTTAACTATAGCACAGACCACACCTTTGGAGTTGCAGGCAGCTGTTCAGCAGAAATGACTTTTCTTGCATCAGTGAAACTGTGGAAAACAGCAATGTTACTGAGCTGATGTAGCTTCTGGGGAAAATACTTTATCTGGGAAGTGTTATATATCTTAGGTTCTGAAAGAAAATGGTCACAATTTCTTGTTCATAGGAACTTGTGAAACATTTTACATTTTGGTTCAGTTTTGATTAAAGTGAAGTTTGGAAAAGGTTAAGTTTTTCACACACCAGAAAGCTACTTTACCACCAGTTCTCCTTCTATTGCAAGCTAGGGCTAATTAGGCAAGTTCTTGGCCCAATAAGCAATGAGATGGCCAAATAAAACAAATAGCTATGCTACTAATCTCTCTTACATAAGTGAAACATGAGAGAATTTCACAGAATCATTGGTGTTATTGTAACTAGGATTTAAAAACAGGATAGTAAATAAATGTCATTGCCTTGTCAAAGAGATGTAAGACTTTTATACTGGCTGTATATTTGCCCTCTTGACTGCTGGAAAACAGTGGAAAGAAATATCATAAAAATAGAAGCGCTTGAAAAATATGGTGGAAAATTAGGCAAATAACCAAAGCAGTTTGTAGTTATAGCTAAGTATTCAAATTTCCATTTACCCTACCCAGTCTTGAAATGCTAGGGTAAATTTGGGGTTGATTAGGAACACATGACAGGAGCCTCGATATCTCTCAGCCCCATAGCTCTCAGACACATGCAGTATTATTTAATGTCCTCTTCATGTTACACATGCTCTTTGGGATCATGACCAGGCAGGAGCCACAAATAAGGCTGACCCTGATGGTGCAGGTACAGAATACAATGCTTCCGCCTAAAATGCTTGGATATTGCCACCGAAGAACTGGAACATGAAGGGTTTCTGAGCATGAAAAGGCTGTAGCACCTGCTCCTCTACCTTCTTCCCATACAAGAACCTTCTAGAACCTTTACCTTCCTGTACAAGGAGAACAGTCTTACCTAGCCAAGAAAAAGGAAACAAGTCACCCGTCTGCCAGAGGACTGGCAGACTAAATACACATAAATTTATTCACTCGCATGCAACAACGGCATGCAATCCGTTTGTCTGTACATAGTGGTGAATAAAACCATTGCAAGCTGAATGAAAACAAAAGGTATGCTTTGAATTAATAGTTTTTGTTCTAAGTAAAATATGGAAATGGAACCCTAGAGGGAGGAAAAAAACAATACTTCATGCAAAGGTAGTTAAAAAAAGAGACAGTTGATATGGGAATATGGAATTTAGTGTCTTTGCATACAGTATTTTTAAAAAATGCCAATTTTCAGCTTTTACTTTGTGGAATGTGGACTAGCAGGTCAGTTGCATAAGCTGTTTGCTGCTCCCATTTTTCCACTGTTCATACCTTTGGCTTGGATAAATTCTTTTGAAAAACAGCTTTACAGAGCACAGAGACAGGTGCATTTGCTGGTGGAACTCTGTAGACCAACTAGTCAACTGACTAGGGTAAACCTCTTCCCCCTTAAAACTGGTGTCTTGAATTGTTATATAAATTCAACAGTTTCTAAAGATAAATGTGACAGTGACAGCTCTCAGGCTGGGCAGGTCAGTTACTCAGTTATATAAGAAACCCGGCCTTCTGTGCAATGTCAAAATTTGCCTGCAATATGTTTGGCCAAAGATCAACTATAAACGGAGACTCTGATCTCTTCAGACTTCGTCTGACCTGCTGTGGTTTTTTCTAATATGTAGCCGTCTGCTCTGGGCCAGAACTACATTTTCTTGCATTCTAGATTTTATCGTCATTTTACATTTTACCTTCAGTGTCCCTGTGAGAAAAAGACTGAGATTATTATTATTAATTTATTATTTTTTTTTAAAAATAGGATCAAGCAAAGAAGAAGAAAGGTACCAAAAATTGTAGCCTGAAATGATTATCTTAAACTAAGCTCCTTGGCAAATATTGGTATTTTCTGGTAAAGATAGAAGAAGATTGTGAAAACACATCCTGCCCACCTTGCTCAAAACTGACTGGTGAGAAGAGAATTGGTTGTGGTTGCACACATGCTATGCATGAGTAATCAGGTCCTCAAAGCTTTCAAGTTACAAGCCTGAAAAAGATAAGATCTTCAAGCAAGGGGTAAGTCTCATTATGAAGAGATCAATATGAGACATGCTGCTGAGTGCTCACCACTTCTTCACAGTAAAAATCTGGCATATAGGCTCCTCAAAACAATAAATAATTTAGCACAGATCCCAAAGACTTCATCGGTTTAAAAATCATGCTTTCATTTTTTTCTGAACACACTGTGCCTTACATTACTATGGAAAACAACTTCCAGTGGAAAAAAGAAGACAAGTGTTAGTGAAATGGTTTAAAGAGAGCTTCTAGGTTTTCCCCTGTAAATCTGATGGCATTTTGCAAATAGTTCCTTGTTTTGCTTATAGATTTCAAAATTATTGTCTCTGATTTACACGTGTTTTATACATGACCAGAGGAAAACATTTTTAAAATTAAATAAAATAATTATCTTTTTTTGTCCCACAAAATGGCCTGAGAGAGTCAGGATGTAATCTACTATGATTTATAGATCGCTTTTTGAAGTAGATTAGATAGGTGATTTTATATCTTTTAAAAATAGCATAGCAAAGTATTCCATAACAGCAAATTTTTCACACTTCATCCCTGGATCATGAAAATGGTCTTCTTCCATTAAGCGCTCAATAATGAGCAAATCAACATGTTTACCTTCCAACTGAGACATGTAACTATGGAGAAATCCAGCCATCTCAAGTGCAGGTGGTACAGAGCTCTTCAAAATTGTGAAGTAAAATACATCTTCAAATAAAATCACAGTGCAATGACCTTGGTCAAAATTCAGCCTCAGTTCTACATATATTGGGAACCAAATCCTGGAGTAACAAAGAATGAACTTCTTACCTTACAAATGATCAGCAGAAGGCCTTTTGCTTACTTCAGTCTTACTGAAACCTGGCATGTAAGTGGGACAGCCTTTGTGAATCAGCCCTATGCCTGACTTGTGCATGGATGTGAATGCTATCCTGAAAAAGGGGAGGAAAAAAAAGGTGATTCAGACTGAGCTTTTCTAGACTTAAATAACAGTTTAAAAATTTCAGATGTCAGAGTGCAACTGATTAAATTTGCAGCTGTCTAGGTGAAAGCAAGTGATTGGAGGATCTCAGAGGATTTGGGACCAGATTCACCCATATGGTTTCAGTCATTCCGACAACAGAAAACATCTGTAAAACTCTTTCCCTGGCCAGAAAAAATTGAGTTTATAGTTACTTTGTGTCTCTAAGTATCTGATGAATACAATCCTTTGTCTCTAGAAGCATCCGAAAACCCAGATGCTTATCTGCAATTCTCAGCTAAAAAAATTGTGATAGGCATCTTGTGATAGCCCATCATGAGCTTTTCAGTCATTTTTGATATTGAGTAATCAGTTAGAAAATATTTGAACAGAAATTCTCTCTGTGCCAAGAGGAGTTTTTATCTTGTATGGACTTTTATGTTTATTAAAAGGAAGATCCTGTTCTGGGAAACTTGCAGCCTAGGTATAAAACTGCAGAAGAACAGTTAACAATCAGTTTAGATAGACAAATTAAGACAAACAGTGCAGGAAGAAAGTCTAAAAGGAAGAGTAACTGAGCACTTGCATTTGGCTCATTTCATGTCTTAAAGCTGCAGGGGGTTGTTTGTTTTTTATCTGTGCTCCTTTGATGGACTCAATGGGAGGGTTTTATGAGACAAGAGTATTTTGAGAAGAGACTTTAAAGAATAAGGGGTGGAGGCACAGTGGATTGGGTCATGAAGGGAATTTCAGGCAGGGGGGCTCCATTGAAGAAGGCACCAGAGAAGGAGCTGGTGAAGCAGATGTGTGCAACTTGAGCCAAGTAAAGGAGACAAGGGTGAAAAGATGAGAGCAGAGCTCTTCTAGCAGACTTCTCATGCTTCTTATCCCACTCCCACTTCAAGCCTGAAATGCATGGAAATAGAGGGTGGGGAGGTACTGATGGAAGAAAGAATTGTCAGTGGCAAAACTAACCCAACCTTCTCAGCCTTCAAAAATATAATTTTAGTGTTCTGGATTGAGAGTTTAGATTAGAAATTTTGTCTGTTTCCACTTCCTAGTGCTGGCAGGTAGCAATATTTTCTAATTCTTTTTCAAGATTCATTTGCTAAAAATCTGCTACTTTTCTTTGTGCTTGCTTGAGACCACTTGCACATTTGGATCTCCCAAATATCACACAGAGAGACTCTGGAGACAGAGAATGAAAGAGGTGCTTTATTGTTTGCTCCCTTGCTAAGTCTCTTTCTCTCTTTTTTCTCTTCCCCTGTCTCTGAAGGAAATATTTCCAAATGTGCACTTTCTCAGTCTTGTCTGAATGTTCTTTAGATAAAGGTCAAAGATACAATTCTTGTCATTGCATAGATACCAAAGAGAATGGTTAAAATGGAGCAGTATCCAGTTTTGTGGCCACATTAAAATAACTGAAAGCAACAGCTTTAGGACTGATTTAAAAGGCCATGCAAATGGGTAAAAATCTAGCAGCCTTAAGACACAGTTTAACACTTTGGGACATATTGCATACTTTTATAAAGATCTTTAAATGTTGGCAGGAGATAAATCACCTTTTCCAATTATTTTGAAATTATGCAAGCTAGGCATACTACAACTTTTGATCACAAGTATCTTACTGAAATGTATGTAATGTAATTCTCCAAGTACTCTATCAAGGTCACACTCAGATCTAGACATAATGGCTCTCAGAACACTGGTGTTCTGAGGGGCTCTCTGCCCTTCCACTCGGCAGCAGTTAAACAAGTACAATGACATAGGAAACTCTGATTATAAGAATTCATCAAGTTAAACTAAAATACTAGCTATTAAATGGAATACATAAAGTAGGAAAGAATTATAATATAAGCAGTGTTGTGTTTTGTAAGTAATGAATAGATATCTACTGCCCATGGGAGAAAAAAAGAAAAAAAAAAGACAACTATTTACTTTAGGCAACAAGATAGACAACGACATTAAAGTGAAAATTTTTGTGTCCTTTTAAAAATAAGTACTGCATATACCTACATAGAGAGTAGTGTATTCTCCAGTTGCTGAGAGCTAGTACAAAATCAACATGCTTTGACAGATAGGGATAGTTCTGAAAGGGTTATTCAGTGCTTAAGAGAGTATTGTCACTTGCATAATTTTAATAGAATTAGCAGACAGTTTGATGGGATTACTTCTTCTCATGATAATCCATCTTCTCTGTAATACTGGGAATTTTTGGTGACAAATGTGGCTACTGGCTTATACAGATTTTTTAAACCTCGTTTTTAAAAGTCATTGTGTCATTGAGCATTGTTATTATTAGATATGGACATTTGCCAAAGCTCAGAGCTGTGCAGTCCCAGATCAGGAGAAATTTGGATTCATCCTTTCCATTTTGAAACTAACCTTCTTTAATTATAATTAATGATTTTTTTTTTTTTAATTATTTGTTAAATGTGGATTCAAGCAAAAAGGAGTATAGAGAATGAAAGTGTCTTGAAAAGTTTATGAAACAGAGATGACACTGGAAGTATGGATTAAGGGAATGGGGCAAGGAGAATCAGGTTGAATTAGCAGTAATAAAATAAAATAAAATAAAAATAAAATAATAATAAAAAAGGTAATAGGGTGAAGGATATTGGGAACAGTTATACCTGACAGTGCAGTAAAATGCTTGACCAAATTGAGTACTCTGGAAGACTCCTGCCTTCCCAAAGGTCTTATGAGTAAGGGGTTAAGAATGCAATTGGTAGGGAACAGAGGAGAACGAGTCTAGATGGTTTTATGGGCTCTTTCTGAGGATTCATTTCTGAGAACTCTATACAACCAGATGGTAGGGAAATGGCCTCTTTGCTAACCATGGAAAAGACCACCATTGTACAAAATTAGAACCAGTGACACTTCTCTGATTTATTTTCTGCTGCTTATTTGAAGTCCAAAGTAGGAAGTGGAAAGGAAGGACCCAACTTTGCCTGCCTCTTTTCCATCTTCTATTTTGTCCCATAGAAGTTGTTGTGAGTAGGTGTAGAGTAGCCTCCAGTGCTATGCGATGCACAAATGAGCCAGAACAGGGAAGAACAAAAGTGACCTTCATACAATGCTGTCATGACTGAGACTCTGACAAACTATTTGGAGGGATGAAGTGTAAGAATTGATATGGAAGAAGGATTCTCAGAGGAGTATAAAGGTTATAAGATAAGGGATAAAGTTGCTCTAGTGGTATCAGTGGGGAGATAACAGAGTTTTGGTACCCAGAAGTAATATTTCCATGGCTACGTACCTATGGGAATACAGAGTATTCTTCTTCCAGAGCTAATATCACTGTGAAGCTGGAGGATATAAGTAGTAAAGTTCATTTTGATGACTTCCCTGATGCTAGCTTATTGGGCAGTCCTCATTTGTATGCCCTTTGAGGTTTACATACAATCTTCCCTCCCAGCTCAGACCATTAAGACCTCTCAGGAGCCTCATTTCATTTGGAATAAAAAATGAATGTCAACCTGGGTCTAAGGGCTAGTCTGAGGCAGAAGCAGTACATAACACCAAAGAAAGAGATCATCTAAAACCTGTAACATATGAACATATGAATCTTTCCAAAGTATCTGTAATTTAATAGATATAGTTTCAATTGCACATATGAAATTTCAGATGTAAAACTCTGGTATGGTGAAAATTGTAATTTTACTATGAAATGTCATATTCATTCAAAATTGATTCCTACATGAGCTTGCAAGTGCACACACAGAAATGAGATTGTTCCTAGACGTGGGGGTAACATAAGTAGTGTAAGAAAGGGTCAGTAAAAAAAGTGGTGTGAAAATATATAACTAGCATATACTCTCAGTGTAGAAGCAATCTTGATTTTTGCAGCATATTCTTGAAAAGTATGGCACACAGCAATGTAAAAAAAATAAAAATATAAAAAAAATGTAAACTCATCACAGAGATCTAATTTCTTGTTAGATATCCCTTGGTATGTTTTATTTTTTTTTTTTTTTTTTTTTTTTTTTTTCCTTTTTATTTCTTTTCTGTAGACACAGTCCAAATGTGCAAAGAGGAAAAAAAAAAAAAAAAAGTATAAACTGAATTCTGAAGACTGTGACAGGTGAGATTGTGTTGAAAGTGTAGTGAAAAATGAAGACAGCAAGGACACTGAAGGATTCTAGTTTTTATTATCTCACTTGACTAATGCACATTTCAGTTGCATGTAGTGCAAGTCATATAATGAGATACATTTGCAATAGACCAAAATGTAAGAAAAGCAACAAAACTCTTCCAACAGAGGATATGTAAGGCAAGGCTTATCTGTCAGCATTGCTCAGTAAAGTGTCCTAAGGGAAAAAATATGTACAATTAGAAATCAACTTTTGTTAGCTGAAACACAGACTCCCCCAGAGTCCTGTTGGAAATCTGGATAGTTTTAAGATCTATATAGCACTCGGGCATACAGGACATTTCCCTGCATGTTCTGGAGTGTAACACCCTGGATCCCTATGAGATACTGAACTGACAGTCCCAAGGGGCCCAAACAGATTCAGCAGCAAGTAAATTCCTGGTGCCATCAAAATCAGAGAAAGCTCCCTTTAGTCCTTCTCTTGAAGCAGCTCTGCTCAAAGGCCTGTGGTCAAGGTGTTGTGAGGTCCTGGGCAGAGTAGCAGGAGTAGTTTTGAAACCAACCAAATCAAGAATGAAAAATAAATGGAAATAAACACACTGGCAAGTGTTCCCACATAAATATAATGCAGTGCAGAGTAGGAGCAAGTGCTATAATGAATCGGAATAGGATAGCATTGGTTTGGCGAGTTCGTGCAAATATCACAAAAAATATGAACAATGCTTATGTTATTGTCTTTATGTAGTTCTCATTGTTTCTGAATATGTACAGACCTCCAGTAGGCTATTTTGTGGATTGTTCATAGGGAAAAGGAAACATGAAACAAGAGTTATGCAGCTGCAGAAATTCAAGCCAAAATGCTTCCTAAGAGGAAGCCAACTGCTTGGCATCATGACCCTGTAGACAGGAGGAGAGCTTCAGAGTGATATATCTGCAAGATGAAGGGTACGTGTTTCTGACATGGTGATATTTTAAATTGGGAAGAAATTAAATCATTTAAAGTTGATAACTTTCCTTTTCTGTTTGTCTGTGTATGAGTCAAAGAAAGTGCCTGTGGATGAGGGGCAGCATGTTCTGCCCTCTGCGTACCAATTAATACAACTTCATTTAATTGTAATTCTGTTTCTATTAATTATGGAAAGAATGCCAACCTTATGGTGTTTTTTTTGGTAAGTTTGAGTTCTTGATGAGTTTGGTTCGCAACATAGTATTTTTATTGTCTTGTTGGAGGGCAGCCTTCTTCAGGGCTTGATTCTTCCTTCTCTATCTGGTGTGAAAGAAGAGTCTCCAAGGTTAACTCACAGATTCTAAGACTTTTTTTTTTTTTTCCTTCTGCTACTTTTGAAACTTCATCTTACATTTGAATGGCTTGCTTTTTCAATGTATTCTATCTCCAATAGTTGCATGTTGTTGTGAATGGAACAACAAACATCAGTGAACACCATAGCTCTCCTTCAACAGGTGATTAAGGCTTTGAAGCAAAGCATTGGTGTTTGTTCCTGTAACTTTTAAAATGCTATCTTATTTGAATTTGCATTTGTTTGAACTTAATTTGATATTGATAAGATCCAGATAATGAACTATAATGAACTGTTTATTCAAGATATCTAGCTGTTGCTTATTCTACTGGATATTACGTTGCAGATAGCTGCAACTGAACAATTCTTTTCTAGTTTACAATATTTAGTACATGAGTAATTATTCCAACATACATGCATAAGAGATTAAATGAATATAGGAACAATCTTTCCTGTGGCTAAATTTTTGTGTGGTAAATGTATCCTCATGTTAAGGACTTGATAGAATACATAAGGCACAGAACATGGTATATATTACTTGATCTTGGGTGGTCTAGTAGATCATTCCTACAGCTCAAAGCCCCTTGCCATTTAGTGAAGATACAATATAGTATTCTTCCATGACTATTTACATTCCCTTTTTTGCAGCAACTTCAAAGGCATACATTAGGCATTTCTTTCCTCTTGTCTTTTTTGATCTCCCTGAAGACAAATTTTACTATGGTGACAAAATATAATACAGTCCACTCATTCATTAGACACAGATCTTATTTACAGCAGTCTTATTTATTGTAGTGAGAAAGAGAGCATATTCCTCAGGAATGGTCATGGAAGAAAAATCAAAAAACATGACTAGCAAACTTAAAAAATAAATAAAAAAAAAAAATAAACTATTGCTTCTTTTATCTCACCAAGGCCTTTCTGCAGCTGGGGAAATGATTAAGAAGGCTCTGTAGAACAGAAAATCTGAGAAATCCTGTAAAATTCAATTTTATTATTTTAGAGGTTTCTGAGCAGTTATGTAGTCCTTTTGAAGCTCAATTATAATTCACCAGGAAGAGGCAAAGGAGAAAGATTTTAAATCTTCCTTGGAAATAGGAGTTACAGAGGGACTGGATATAGAGTAAAGATAATGAGATCTTTCTGTCCCTTATATAGCCAGTGAAGATGCTTCATGTAATTCTTAAATGAGTACTTAGTTCTAACATATTTTAGATAAAGCTCCCCAAATTTCTAATTTGTAAAACCACTCTGAGTTTTCATGGAAGAAAAAACAGCAACAACAATGACGACTTATTCAAAACAAAATTAAAAGAACCTAAGAAACTGTGGGCATCATTTCAGTGATACGTGCTTCCATTTATAGTGTTTCCTTTGAGGATCTCAGCAGACATGAATCGAACTTCACAACGACTATGTCAAATATTTTGGATTATTTCTAGAACAATCACAACTATTTGCAGTCAGAAAATGCTGATTTGTCAAAAAGAGAATAATGTCTTACTCTGCTGGTCTTTGTAAAGATTTGTCTTGATAACATGGCGTGTGTTGGACTGATAAAATGCATGTTTTGACTTTTCCAGCTGTCAAATAATATTATATCCCCATATAGGATATGTAGGAATGATGGAAGTTCAACAGAGGGTAAGAAAAAAGGTTTTGACCCTCATGAAAGCAAACACTCAATTTTTAAAAGTTTATTTCATATAGGTCATGTTTTGATAATGAAAATTCTCAGAAATTGAGTTTTGTAGCAACTTAAAATTTTTAACCTTTTATTATAGTTCAGGAAGAATAGAAAATGCTTTTTCATTTATGTATTTATTTTGTAACCTTTCATGAACTGAAAGATTTTGAATTTTAGTGAAGGTAATTATGATATCAAATTTTCAGAGCTTCAAGTGTTCTGTAAGCACTACTGCATATGTTAAAATTTAAACACAAAATTGCCCAATCTGCAATGGACAAGCTTGTGATCTTAATTTTTAATATATCTGCAGAACAGGGATTTTACAAAAAAAAATTAAAAGGAAAAAAATAGAAAAAAACTTTCCATCTGAGACACCAGTATTTCCTGGTATGTTGTTCCATTTCCATATAAACCATGCCTCCAAAATATCAACTATTCCCCCCCACCCCCCCCGCCCCCAGGCTTAGGAACACAGAACCCTGAACACACTGACACGGCAGATAAAGTAGATAAAGTGGATATACATACTCTGTTCTTCATTAAAACTAGCTATTTTAGATATGCTGTACCGAATTAAAATATTCAGGGAAATACTTAATATATTGCTATGGAAAACTGACCAGTACAGATAGGAGTTTATTTAACACAAACCAGTGGAGAACTGAAAAATGTCCTATTTGAAATCTCATTCATAATAAAACCAAGTGAAAATATTTGTAAATACAATTTCCAAACTATCCTGTGAACTAGCAATACTAGCAATATAATTTTTGTATGCATACCTATATACAGCAGTACATGCTCTTATACTTCAAAGATAGCTCCTGTATACCTAAAATTAAACAAACGCTTGTTTTGTAGCTGGATCAAAGTTTTGTGACAGAGTGGGCAATAGCTAAATGGCACTCGTGATAGGGAAGATGGCTTCATATAAAGCAGGAAACAGCTCTGGTCAGACATTTGAGAATGTATTAAAAAGGAATGTTACTGAAGCAGGTAGGGATAAGGGGGGAAGAAAAGGCAGGTAAAGTAAAAAGAGAAAGGAAACCATCATCACAACTTACTTGTACTTTAAGGCATCTTGATAGACAAAAGAAAGAGAAAACAATGCTAATCTACAAGGTCAGCAAGTACAGAGGAAAGGGTAAGGTATGTGCACAGATGCAAAATTGGCTTAAACATTGAAGACAGAGGGTAATTGTGAACTTCAGAAAGAGAAATGCAACTAATGGACCTCTACATGGGTAATCATTAAGGATGATTCTGTTCAGTTTTTGTGTCAGTGAGCTAGAAGAAATAATGCAGCTCACTGACAGAGGAGCTGGAGTGAAAGACCAGTTATCAAGTGAAAAAGAGCATTTGAATTGACTTAGACTAGAAACGATGTGGTTTAGAGCAGAGCTGAGACTATTAGTGACAGAAATGAAATACATGCATCAAGCAGATGTGCAATAGAAAACACTAATAAAGAGAAGGATCTCAATGAAGTTATCTAGAATAGAAATTTTGTTTATTAGATTCTCAAGTTAAACTGAGAAAATTAGCATAAATATAAGTTAAAATACTATTTGCCAGAAGACAGATATTACTGAATATTCAAACAAATCTCTGAATGCATGTTACAAATATATTTATGTAAATATATCCACAGTAGAAAAACACTCCAACTGTAAAAGGTAAATACCAACCAGCCCAAAACTTGAAAGAGAGTTAATCCTCTTTCATTTCTTTATTAATAGTGATTGAATGTGGTACTGTGTACCTTCAAGGCAGATACAAGGACCCAAAAAGAGGAAATGACAGTTGTTTTTTTCTCGTACTAATACATTGGGTTATCATTACATAACACAAACTAATCGATTAGATGATTTTGTAGTTCTTGTGCTTTTATTTTTTTGCTATTATCCATAAATATTTTCTTGTTACATGTTTTGTGAAACAGTTATAAATGCAAAAAAAAGGTTACAAACTTTCAAAAATTGAAAGTGAAGTTATATGAACCATGCTTTCACTATTTAGGTATGTGGGAAAGTAATGAATTTTGATGCTGATTTTAAAGGAACTTAAAACATAAACATGGTGTCTCATTAATCTACATTTATATAAACAAATTTAACATACATTATTCGCATTATATAATTGCTGCATAAGAGCATATAATTTCCCTTATCCTGGAAGCTTCTAAATCATGATAGAATTTTTCTGTACTGAAAACTGCTCTTGGCTAAAATCTTTTCTTTTCAAATACATAAGCTGAAAATTGTTTTACTTGTTGACCTGTGAGCCAAGTTCCCCAAAGCCTGATGCAAATTAAAATGGTTGAGTTATAAATATCTCTGAAACTAGGTTTATAATGGAAACACAACCAGATCCTCGACTACAGCGGTACTCATGGGGGCTGTTAGGGCAGTTTATAGAGCTATCAGCGCCAAACTATAAGTTAATGAGGAGGAGCAATTGACTGTAATAAAGCACCCCTAAACAAGAAGAGAGCATTAAAAAATGCAGGCACTGAAAATTCCTGTTGGGCTTTCCATTAGCTATATCCCTGTATAAAGTTGCTTCTTTCATCATTCTGCTTCTGGAAAATATTGCCTTTACTTCTTATATTTTCATATTCTGAATTCAGTAAGTACACTTTTATAGACCTGAGGAAGAGGTGTGTGTGAAACTAAAAGTCAGAAGCCAGTTGTCAAAAAGCAATTTACTATTCTCCTCTCTTCTCAGCCTTCCCTCTGTTCTCTTTATTATTACATGACTGGGAATGCGCCATAGGATGACAGCAAGATAAAATTAGATATGGCTCCATTTGACTTTTGCACCTCTTCACATCAATCCTCTCCTGCAAGTTTTATTGTTAACATTTTAACATGGCACAGAGTACAGGTGTCTGTGGCAGGCAATCAGTGCTTGAGAAAGATGCACTTAAAGACATGGCTTTGTTAATGTTAGGGTATAGGGGCAACGTGGAGTAGGGAGACAATTGCCATTATTCTAGTCATAAAAATGTATCACTAAGTAAATTTAATGCATACTATGACTATCATTATAAAGCCAGCATTCACTGTAGAAGAGATAACAGAAAGATTTTTCTCAGTTCAAATATGATTGGTGATAGCATGGAGAGAGAAGGTTTTTTATTTTCCAGACAGAAATCTTGGTACTCCATTTTTGTAAAAGCAATTAAAAGATTGAGGCTGAGTGAAACTCATCAGCAAATAATGCTGTTGAAGGTAAACATGAACACCTTTGAAATCACCTTGTCATTTTTTTTACATTGGGATGTATGTGTTGCAGGAAGCATTAAATAAATTCTCTGTCTTGGATTGAGATGAATGAAGCAAATGATGAAGTAATCCCCTCAATATATTTGTGTTGTTGTTTTTTTTTCCTTCTTGTTGGCTATGTGCTGTCTCTTTTCTGAACTGCATACATACACTTCTTAGCGAGAGTAATAAAGAGATAATTTAGACAATATGCATACTATATAAAAAGATGCATACAGTATTCCTGTGTCTGGCTTAAATTAGTGAGTGGTTTAAGAATGTAAAATAATTCATTATGTGTAACTGCATCTCCTCTCAAACTCTGTTATATGAAATGCAGTAGTATAATGAACCCTTTTAAAATTAAAACTCCCTTTGGGGTCCCCTAAGCCTGTGCTTCCTACCTGTCACCTTCACTTGCAGAATTGCTACCACCTCGGTTTTCTATGTCTGCTTAGCCTTGTGTGATGGTAAACTGGAAAGTGAAGGGTAAAGCTGATGGGAAGATGGCTATGCTTTTCTGCAGTTTTGCTCTAGACCGCAACAAAATCCCAAAGTTTCACAGCGTGGAAACTGACATCCCCTTTGACAAAATGGGGTTGCACTGAAATCCATTTTCTCCAGTCTAGTCCAAGACAGCTCATTGTGGCCTCCTTTCCTGTGCATAGGGAATGGAAAGTGAAAATACAGAAAATAAGCAGTCTCAAATTTATTTGATCAGATGCCTCCCGTTCCTAAGCTAAGAATGTGACAAGTTTTTAACTTTAAAAATGCAGACAACAGGATAGCTTCAGTGGTGCTCCCAAGCTATGTCCTGCTATATGTTTGCATTTATGGGAAACCCATTAACTTGGTGTTTCATCAGTGCGACTACTCCTATTCTACATTACACTGGAAGACCTGGCAGTGGAGATTGCTCTACACCCATGACTACAAAAGTAGACCATTGCTCTCTCCAGAAACTGGTATGTCCTGCTGATGTTGCCTGCAAAGCAACAGGGGCCACTTTCCTCAGCTTCTTGTGCCCCTTTCAGGTGAGGAGCTACAGGCTGCTGAGGGTTTAAGGCACTATTTTGGAGGAGCACGAAGGGCTGGAGGGAGAGGTTGGGACATGATTGGGAAGAAGGAGGAATCTCCCTGCATGTCTCCTGCCTCGCCACTGTTGCTAATAAGGATACTTGTACTGCAGCAAGAGATAGGGTACCAGGCAGTCCTGCTGCAAGCCTGGACCTGTGCATGTTGTGACTCCAGTGGCCAAACTGGTTATATGCTAGTGATACATAACATGCTATATTGGATACTGTATGCAAAACTCCTAAAGATAAGGAACTTGACTTAATTCAAGTACCATTTTTATCATGTTGTGTCTATAGTAAATCTAGCAGAGCAAGACAGAAGACCCTTAAATTTTAATGCAGATTCATTTGATTTTGAATCCTACAATTGTTTGTATAATACTGAGGAAAGAGAAAAATAATCCTTCAGCATGTCTGCTGGGCTCTTCAGGCACAACATGTTCATAGACTTACTATATATACTTTGTATCCTGCATAATTGCAGTGGAGAAAAAAAAAAAAAAAAGAGAGAGAAAAAGAAAAAATTGCACACTCAAACTTAATTGAATTCAGAAACTCTAATATGTCAGGTCACAGAAGGCATGTACACATTTAAATAGGACTGCTGCTTTGGAAACCAAGTAGCTCTGAAGTACAGCTACATGTTGGCTCCTGACTCCATGCAGCTCCATTAGGTAATGTTTTAAATATAAAACCACTTAATGATGAATGTTCATAAATGAAAAATGCATATTCCCCATAATACGTTTATCAAACAGCAGTGCCCACATATTTTTAGCACACACATAAAAAAATCACATTAATCCATATTGTTGTGAAACGCCTGATCTGCCCTTGAAAGTCTGTTCTAAGATTTTAAATAATCAGTCTAACAAGGGAACCTTTTTATTTTATAAGTTCCTGCTTTTTCTAATAGATACCTAACAAAGCAGAGGAGGAATGAATGTGGAATGGCTTAGGTTTGAGGTGCTTTAATACCAACAAAAAATTTCTTCACCTCGAGCTGTATGACTAACTGTTAAGAGATCTTAATTCCCTTAAAGAAATTAAGTGTTGAATTGACAAAGGCATGCCGATTACAGAGCCATAATGTCCACAGCAGCAGAAGAGGCAGAACGTATTCTCAGTAAGAGACCACTGTTATTAAATACACTGTCACAGAAAATTAGGCCAAAAGCAGATCACGTTTATAGAGGCAGCATAGCAAGGCACACTCTTTTAAATTAGACTGTCCTCGTGCACTCCACAGAGTTTGTTCTGTACTGGAATTTAATTTAATTCAATGCAAATCGTACTGTAGTCAACCTTTTGGCTTCCACCATCTTTTCTCCCATGTTTTGCATGTTATGGAGACTATTTTTAAAGTTAATTAGCTTATCCAAAATAAAGCAAAGAAAGATGCAAATCCCAAACTAACATTTGAAAGCACTATAATGTGAAACTGACTATACAATGGTAGCTGTTAATTTTCTCCTATAGAATCTGCTTTTCTAAGAAAAGGAAAGTAAAGGATTCACAAGAAAATTATTTTGAAGTCTTCATTTACATAAATCCCTTAAAACTAATTTCTTCCCCTCTAAAAATGAAGTAGTAAATATTGAAATGAAGCATTACATAATGGGAAAGGAAGCAAGTAGAGAACAGTAGAAACACGAGTGCTGAGTGGAATGATTCTGGAAGTGAAGTAGAATTGAAAGAACAAATCTTGACCAGCAAGTCAACGTCTGTCATCAGGATTTCATGTGGTCTCCATCATGTAGGCTTCCTGCTCCACGGGAACAACCTTTGTGCTTATTAAATATAAAGGAAATCTAGACAAGAAGACAAAATTACTTAAGAAACATCTTCGAGAATGGTATGGAATCCATGACACATGATTCACTTAATAGGAGCTGGCAAAACAGGAAATACACATTATTGCTGACAATCATCATATGAGTAGTACTTACACACCATAGCCAGGGATGGTGACCTCTGTGATGGGTACTGTGCAACCACCCTGAAGTAGCCACTTCTTGTATCCAAAGATTTATTACCCCAGGAAACAATATAGGGCTAGACCAGGAGCAAAACCATAGATAAACCTAAATTACTGCAGGGCAAAAGGTAACTGAAGCATCCCAAACCTCAGCTAAGAGCCAAGTCATGAGCAGCTCTCTCTGGGGAATTCTGTTTCTGTGTATCTACCTGTCCTATGGGTGTAAGACAAACATACCATTGCCAAAAGCAGACTTCCTACCTCTCACATGCCAAACCCAAATACTGTAGGGTTGAGCCAGACATGTTGTAAGTGGAAAAGAAGCCAGCTATAAGGATCTTCAAGGTCAGGAGGAATTACACTGAATAATGGTGTCCCTAATGCCATAATGAACATTTATGTTCAGTTTTATTATCTCAGCCCCAGCCAGTTGCCTCCTAGAGCTGGTGTATGTGAACAAGGGAAACATAAGATGACATTCATCTTAAGAGAGCTGGAGATGAATGCTCACTCTAGTTGAAACTGCTGTGAAATAAAAGTGACAATTTGAAAATTTCAGTCAACAGTTGTCCATGGTTTGTCATGTAACATGTATCAAGTCTGGCTCTGCGCAGACCTGTCCTGCATCTGATACTGAAAAAAGGTTTTTATTTCCTGCTGGAATAACAAAATACATTATTAAACTTTCAGAATACTTTTGAGGGAGTAAAAACTTTGTAGTATGGGATTAGGAATCAAAGAGTTCTTGTCGAATTATATAAATGGTCTGAAATACAATGAGATGCATTTCAGTAAAGATGAGTGATAAGTATTCTACTTAAATAGGCATAATCAACCACACACAATTATGGGAAGTAATGATGTGGTAGGCAGTAACTCTGCAAAAAAAATATCTGATGGATTGCAAACTCAACATAGGTAAAATAACCAATAGTTACGGTTGGAATAAAACAAGTTTCATGCTGAAACATGTAACTAGGAGTGCCACAGATACAAAACACAAAGTAATCCTTCATCTTTTCTCTTCACTGATGAAATCTATGTCCAGCCTGAGACATTGCTTCCCAGGAAAAATGTAAACCAATACAGAGATCCCAGAAGAAATCATCAGAAATCATCATCAAAAAGTGATGCTGCATGTAAGGAGGGGAATGCCCTGAACAACTCAAACCTCCTGCAAGGTGGAGAAAAGAATCCTGCACATCATTTGTGATTCTCTTGCTCCTTAGTATTTAGCAGTTTGTCTTTCACGTCACTTAACAAGCTTATATAGACTTTTGTGAGTTGCATTGGGCTAAATCCCTACCAGTCACATTACTCCAATCTGTGCAACTTATGTTCCTGAGACTTACCACACTCCAATTGTTCTGCACATTGCACTATGCCAAATATTGCTAGGTTGCTTTATATCAAGATTTTTTAACTTGAGACTATTTTTGGTTTCTTGAATAATGCCCAGGGAATATGGTTCACTTGCATTCATGGGCAGGCTGCTTGTGTACATTTATTAATCACATTAAAAAAAAAAAAAAAAAAAAAAAGTGACAACAAAACACTTCTGAATCTTGTCAACTTCACCTGGCATTTACAGAGAAAAGCCCAGATGTGCTGGGAAAAATATGGCTGAGTGGCAAGCTAGTGTGTCTTAAAAACAGAAGTGCAAGTTTCTTCAAATGTGTACAATTTTCCATTGATTTTCTGGCAAATATCTGTACTATTCTCATTTCAAAACACCAAATGGCTCACACCAGACAAAGTATATTGAGCTAAAAATGTTTTCCATTTTGGGTAATATACCATTTTGATCAACAATTTGGCTAGAAAAGAAACAAAATATGAAGATGCAACTTCCTTTTGCATTTTCTGTAAATCAAAAGCAAGGGAAAAAAAATGTGTTGGTTTTTGTGTGTTTGTTTGTTTTTGCTTTTGCTTTTAAACAGAAAAAGAACACACACTCAGCAATTGACTTTGGAATACTAAGTATAATACTTTGAAATACATCTAAAATATTTTTTTAAAAATCATATTCATAGAATTTAGAAGACTAATTAACACCTGGCCTCTGTTTGGAGCTAAAAAACAGGCAGTCCAGAAAATATAAAGTGCGGTTGTAATATGTAGTACTCATGGATCCAAATTCAGCATTTCACACCTGGAACAGTTGCTCTGTCAACAATAAATGTATGGCTCATCTCCCTTAAATAGGAAACTTAGATGTCTGTTTTTATGATGGAGTCATTCTAGAATCTTTCTAGTTAGTTGAAGGGGTAGGTACATCTGGAGAAAAATTCATCTTCCCCTAACCATCTAACTTTCAAATGAATGCTTATTATGATTATTATTATGTTTGCTAGGTGTTTAAATAAATAATGCCTGTTTCTTCCACTGGGTATGCAAGCAGTCTAGACAACTACATGATTCTTGATGTCTACACTCCAGACACCTGAAGTGTTGAAGATAAAACCCAGCCAGGACAATGCAAGTGAACAAACCCACTGGAGTGCTACTGTGTACTAGATCAGAGCCTTATTATACTCTAGATAGATCACCCAACAAATCACATATTCCTTCCCACCATTTTAGATAGTTACAGTTAAATGATGGTGACTATCTCTGAATGATGTGACCTGAATTTTATCTACATCTACAGTTGCAAGATTAAAGTAGCCCACTGGAAAAGAAACTAGACACTGGCATCACTCTGAGCTGCAAGCTGTAAAACAAACCCTCAGCATTAGATAGCTCTTGATGACTCCCTTGTGCAGAGCAAAGTAATAGTGACTGCTCTAGACAAGTGGTTTCAGAATTTTAAAAACAATCAGGTAAATATTCCACTTACTCAGTGTCTGCTAGCACAGGGATAATTGCTAGTAGCTGCAATAAGTTGAGGAGTTACAGTAGATAATTCAATGTGCTATACAAATATACGTGTTCTTCTATTATTCATACCATGACATTTGTTGGTTTTCTCAGGAGTAACAAGTGAGGCTCCTACTGGTTCATGAATTACTTGAATTATACATGGTGATGGGTAGGCATTCACCATGTACAAACTGGTTTTGAATCATGCATTTCCTGAGGGCAATATTTCTCATGGTAACTAGCAAACTTTTTAGGTCTCCCAGAGCCTGCTGTGTATTAGTAAATTACTACTGTGGCAGTGATCCTAGCAAGCATGCTTTCTGGTAAATGTGAGAGATAATGAATGCATAAATGTCGCTAGATGGGAATCAGCATTTTTAATTTTTCACATTCAATAAGCTATCTATAAAACTACTAAGCAACTATCTGCAGTTCAATTGTCACTATAAATAGCTGTCCACAAGAGGGAGGTGGCAGTAGATCATATTTTTTAAGTTTGGAACTGTATAATCATATCATAACTAACAGTCCTGTTATGTTCTCAGTTTTAGGCTTTTGTTTCTAAGTACCTCTTCAGTGTTTTTAGTTGTTCATTTGTATGGGCAGTTCTGCCCATCTATAACAGAAATGTGCATAAAAACACATTGGTACACGTTCACTGTGTAAATGCAACACATTAGCTTTACCAAAGGACAAGCCTTTTCTGAAAAGATTAATAAAGACAAATTTTTCTTGTTTAAAAAAAAAAAAACAAAACAAAACAACAACAACAACAAAAAACAAACATGAAACTAAACAAAAAAAACAAAAAAACCCTTTATTTTCCCAGAATCCCAGAATCCATTTTTACACCAGTAAAAGCTGAAAGGAAGCTCAAACATTGTGAAGTCTGTTGCTGTTCATGGAACATTTCAGATTACTGAGGTACCAAACTTTAATTTTTTGTTAATGTTTTAAAAAAATGTAATGTCATGATGCAGACATCCTGTTCAAACCTTGCTGCAGGAAATGGAGATCCTGCTTTGTCCTGGCTTGGGCAGCAGATTTGCTACAATAGGAGCCCCAGCAAGATGTGAGCATGGAGTGGGGCTGGTACCAGGGCTGCCACAAGGCACTGCCTGAGGGAGACAGCCCACCGGCAGGCATCATCCATTACCTCTCTGTCAAGGCTTTTAATCCCTGTGTCAAAACTAAAACCTAAATACTTGTGTTTGGTAGGAAACAAAAGCACCAGCAAGCTTAATTCCTCTGGCAAAATGAAGGAGGTCTGTATAAAGTGTTTGCTCTGCTGGGCAGGAAGTATTCTCTGTGTTTTCTAAGCTGGATAAGTACAAGTGCCTTAACACTATGCACTTAGCACTCATGTCTGCAACATCTAGAAGTTTCTTATGAAGCTTGCTGAGTTGAAGACATGTAGTGAGCTAAGTAAATGTCTTTCACTGTCCCCCACCAAAAACATAATGTGAGTAAACATGCTGTCAGGGAAGTTGGGGATCAGTAAAATGCATTAGATCTTTTTCACCCTGTGAAGGCAGATTGACTTATTACATCTATTTTCTAGTGTTTTGTCCAAGTGCAGCCTAAAATTCTGAAGTACCAGCACTTCTGCCTTCTGCTTTGTAAAATGAGCTAGATAAACCTCATAGTCAGGATGCGTCTCTTGAATTTCAGGTATAATTCATGCTGTTTTTCACTTCATTCTTTGTAACAAAACAACATAATATCTAATGCACTCCTGCACTGCTTTATTCTTTGCTTACCTAAATCAATCCCTACAGTGAAAGTTTAGGAGTCTTGTTAATAAGGCATTGTAAGGATTTTTTGTCACATTAGTTCTTAAGATAGAACTGCATTTAAATACTTTATTATTATTATTTTTTAAAGGATGTAATGATAAAGGAACATGTCACCACTTGTTGGTGATAAGTACAGAAACTTGCTAAACTTCCTTTATTTGATAGGCATTGAGATAGAAGTTAATATCTGTTATAAGACATTTCTCTAATTTGTGTAAAAGTAAATAACTATTGAAACCATCTCAGGAAAGAAAAAAAAAAAGTCACAGAAACACAACTTGTAGACTTTCTGCATGTTTTATTTGCAGGCTGTGAATTTTATGGCCATAAACTTTGAAAGCATTTTGTATTTGTACTTCCTATTCCTAGTCTCAACAATTGCACTCTGCAAGACTTTCTTTACTCCTGTTCTACCAAGAAAAAAAGGGTTCATTCAGCCCAACACACCAAACACGGCTCCAGAGTAGTAGTCCCCAGTGACTCCAGTGCCCCTCCAGTGCCCCCTATTTAGTGATTTTTTTTTCCATTTTGTTTGCTGACTCCACATTCTGATCGTGCCTTGCTGAGCAAAAAAAAAAAAATCACAGAATGACAGAATGGTTGAGATCAAAGGAACCTCTGGAGGTTATCTGGTCCAACAACCCCCTGCTCAAGCAGGAACACCCAGAATAGGGTGCCCAGGACCATGTCTAGGAATCTTTTGAAGATCTCCAACGAGGGAGGCTCCACAACCTCTGTGGGCAGCCTGTGCCTGTGATCCTCACAATGAAAGTGTTTCCTGATGTTTAGCAGGAACCTCCTGTGTTTCAGCTTTTTCCCACTGCTGCTTGTCTTATCATCAGGCACCACTGAAAGAGCCTGTCTCTACCCTCATTGCACACACACACACCCCTTCAGGTATTAATATGCATTGATAAGATTCCCCTGCACCTTCTATTTTCCAGTCTTCCCTCATAGGAGAAGTGCTCCTGTCCCTTTATCACCATTGTGGCCCTTTGCTCCACCACTTCTTGGAGCTGGGAAGGCAGACCAGAGCCTGAGAAACTTCAGTTCAGGGCAGCAGAGCTTCACCCCAGGCAAACTGGACACTTCTGCGGGAGACCCCACATGTCCATGCAGCAGAACCCTGCTCCACACCTACTCTTATCCTACATTAGCTTGCTTTAAATCTGTGCACAGACCTTTTAATTAGGTACAAAACTAGATACTAGG
Source organism: Aythya fuligula (assembly GCF_009819795.1). Taxonomy (NCBI): domain Eukaryota; kingdom Metazoa; phylum Chordata; class Aves; order Anseriformes; family Anatidae; genus Aythya; species Aythya fuligula. Next base: position 33,651,044 of record NC_045562.1, read on the forward strand.
TTAACTAAGTAAGCCCTGAAGTAGTAAGTAGAAGGCTGGTTGTCATGTTCCACCTCTAAGACCTGTGCATAATTCTAGATTATTTTTATAGCTTAATTTATGGCTACATGTTACAGCAGGAAACTGAGGGCTCCTGTTTGGATGCTGTTTTAAAAGTATAGGCATACATGACTGACACATGCCTAAGTAGTCAGTGTAGTCTTCTTCAGTAGTGAATATGTTTGAAGTGAGCAGGTTGCACTTGTAGACCTAATGGTTAGTTCTATTCGTCTCAAATTCAACAGTGAATGGTAGTTATCCCTAAAGAAAGTCAGCAGCTGCTAACTGTAAGTAGGTGGGGGTTAGTGAGCTTAAGAGTGGTAATTAATGTCCCCAGGATAACCATTTTAGGATGCTTTAAGTCTGTTACTGTTATGTCAATAAATCCTAATAATAGCAAAAATGAACCAGTTGAGAAGGCATTTTTTTTTTTTTTTTTTTTTTTTTTGTCATTCGTAAAAGACATGAGTAGCTGCTTGCTCTGCTGTGATCCTTACTAGCATTAAGGAAGCCCCAGGCTGTAGGAATGCCAGCCCACTCACCTTTCAGAAGCACAGTGCCCCAGAGAAGTGGGCTGGTAACATTCTACAAAATTTTAATGTAGTATAATAAGGAAAAAATACAAGAAAACAGGAACTTGTAACATCTTCTACAACATCCACTTCATCCTTTGCACTTTTTTCATTGTTTATGTGTACCTGTCAGGAAGACAAGTATTTCAGAGCCAGTATTTTCGTACACTGAAGTTGTGTAGCCTTACTTCCATTACACAAATTTTTGCTAGTTTGGCGGTATATTAAGAGAAGATCTTTGTCTATTAAAAGGTATTTTAAGCAATAAATTTATTTCATATTTATTTGTGTTTGTATGCACCTGATTTTTTATGGGGTTCATCTACTTAGTTTATAAAGGTGTATCTATGAGTGTATGTCACTGAGCTCTGTAGATAGTACTGTAAAAGAAATGCTCTGTAACAAATAATACAAATCATTGTGTATTTTATAGAGACGTGCTTCTGTTGGCTGGTTACTATGGATACTTTTTCTTGTGGGTATTTGTTATTTATAACTTCAGTATTGCATCTCATTATAATTTTGCTTTTAGTTTTTATAACTTTTTAATAACAGGGAAAGAAATCATTAGGAGTACTTGTAAATGTGTTGGTGAAGCTTTCCCAAATTCACTATAAGCAAGTACAAACTTTATTGTAAAATAGATCTCAAACTATAAAAGAGAAAAAAAAATGTAGATGGGATGCATATATATACTCACAGCAGGACTTTAAAAAAAAGCAAATCCTAATAGCGGGTGAAAATCTGACAGCTCTGCTCTGGAAAGGCCTTGGTGAGCTGACTGTCACTTCCACACTTTCTATCTTCTAGCTGGCAGGACTTCATATAGGAAAATAAGGAAGATGTCTTCCAAAAGTAAAATCTAAATGCTTCTCTGTTATAGTTAGCATCAAATCACATTAATTCCTCTACTATTCATTGTGATAATGATATTAATCAAGCTGCTCCCTGGATACTCATGTAGATGTAGTATGTAATTCTATGGAAGCTCCACTGTAATTTAGTATGAATTAATGTTCACTTATAGCAAAGTGTTATGGGAAAAATATATTTGTGGACTTTACGTAGGATCCTATTCTTCTACTGTGAAAGAGGCCAAGCAGATGAAACATGAGCCTGAATAGACATTGGGTGTAATGAGTAGATGCAGTTGCATGTAGAGTGCACTTAACAATCTCACAGTGTAAAAATGCAAGGCACTCAGAGCTGTTATATTTTCAATGGCTTCATCAAGAAAATGTTGAGAGACACTGGTATTGTGGTTAGGATTAATGGAATCCCTCAGTGTCCTCATTAAATTTAATAAACCTGTGCAACAGGAATAATAATAACACTTCACATGTGTATAGTGCTGCTCCTTTTGTCAAGGATCTCCAAGCACGTTACGAGCACTTGTGAATGGAGCATCACCATCCACCTCCGTGGAGAGGCTCTCCTCTTCCTGCCACAGACGATATCCTCTCCTGGGAGATGCCTCAGCACAGGGTCCTACAAGAGTTCTGGACAGGCTTTACTGTTTTGTTATGATACCTTCAGAAATTATATTCAGTGGTTGCCTAAGACCCTAGTGCTATGTGTTAGGACAAATTTAATATATATTTTTAACATTCTATTTTTATTTTTAAGAATATCTACATTTATCTACAGCTTGTATATTTACAGTACCATTATCCCAAAACTTATTTCATGTTTTTAATTGTATTACAGACAAATTTATACTGCTCAAACTCTTCTTTACCTCACTGGGACAGTTTGATTAAGTAGCCATGCAGCCTATGGTCCTGGAATACTCATTTTAGAAAAAGGCTTCTCTTCTTATTTTGGTAGATTTCCAGTGGCACAGAGACTTGTTGACTTGTGGTCTGTCTCATCAGATCAACCTATGTGTAAATGCTCAGAATTTCTAAAAGTTTCTTCAGCTGTTCTGCAGCAATCAGACTTCTCCTCCTACATAAAACCTAGCTGTCCACAGCTCTAGGATTTCCTTCATCTGGTGAAAAAGGATCACTGATTTTTAAAATGTACTTCAGATTCTCAGCTACTGTTATGCCATTTGTTAACACTCTCCTCCTTTACTAACAGTCCAGCTCTCTTCTACTTTAGTCATCTTTGCCTAAGATGTGTATGATGTGAAGCCACTCACTTTCCCACTCATTCAGACTAGGAGAAAGACCAGGAAATTCTTTTTAACAGGAGACTGACTGCCTGGCCAGGGTATGGCAGATCTGCTGGGAGCTAATTAATCTGTCATTTTCTTTTTGCGTGCTGTGTATCTGGTCCTTTGATGGTTGCTGAGAAAGTTATGAAAAATGAATAGAAGGGAGAGAACTTAGGGATTCTCTTTTTTCTCCCTGAAGCTATAGATTTGTGCTTTGCTTTGGCTGCTGAGGACTATGTCCATACCCTTATTTAGAAGGAAGAAAACTGACCATGTTACTATTAGAGAGGACAGGACTTCTAAGCTCCTGTGGACAAAGGATATTACAAAACCCACCTTGAGAGGCAACACTTTCAAGGTTGCCCCATTCCTCCTTCACCCTTTTAATAACAAGACTAGTTCTGTTCCTTTCTGTCATGCTTACCTGATTCATTACTCTTGCTAGACGCCTTCTGTCTTTCAGACTGCCCCTCAAATGCACATGCTCCTGCTCTTTCTACCTCACACAAACAAGTTTTACTATTAATTAGATTTGCCTTCCAGCCCAACTGTTCACAATCCAGTAACAGAGAAACATCCAACAAAGAAGACAGGAAAGGGTGGGAAGCTGGGAGATCCATCTCCAAGTTTTGCTCCTAGGTCAATATCTTTCCTTACTTAATTTGCTCTGTAAAGTTCTTTGAAATCATTGGATAAAAGAACTGTGCAAGTATATGGGTGCAGTTAATTATATTGCATTTGTAATCAGGCCATAAAAGAAAAACCCTTGAACCACAGCTACATTGTTCCAGGCACCGCAGTCCGTGGACTTCTTCCTTTCAATTTTGTTCCATGACAGCCAGCGGTAATAGGTTCTCACTGTATCCAAACTCCTGCAGTCTTTTCAGCCTGTCCTGGCCAGTAGCCCATCAGCTGTTCTACAAACAAACATATATTTCATTCTGTATTTATTTCTTCCTTCTTTTTTGTCCCACTGTGCAAGCAATTATCTATTGAATCCTTAATAAGCCAATCTAGTCCAGCCCACATGACTATTTTGCTCTAATCAATTTATTCAGCTCACATAGAGGGATTTATCATATTTACAATATCACAGCTATTTGTGTGGGAGTTATGAAAGGTAAGGAGTAATTTTAGGGAAAGAAAATCCAGTTGTAGGTTTTTGCTGTTTTTGTTGAGCTCCAGTATGCGGGGGTTCGTGCCTCCGCTTGGGAGGGGAAATTCTGATTTCAGTCAGCAGAGTTCAGATCCACCAAGGGAGGAACAGAAATGTATAATTAACAGCAGCAAATTACTTGGAAAAAAGGAGTCAGACTTTTGCAAACTGTCTTTTTTTTTTTTTTCCAGAAGCATTTTCTTAAGTTTTACCATTGTTCTCTAAACCTTGAAGATGGACTTCACCCCCATCTGTTATCACTTTAAAGTGAATTTATTATCACAAGGGAAGAAAACACAAAAGGCTCAGTGAATCTGGTTAGAGAAGAACCTGTGCAGGATGGATATTTATGCAAGGTGACTTTTAAACCTACTGTAAAATCTTAAATTTAAACATGACTTTTAAATCCACTGCTGTAGCCTCAAGTCCCCACAAGGTGTGCACGTGGTTTGGTCTCCACATTTCCTGGGCTTCGTGTCCCTCACTGCATGTGCTTGGCGAACACTTTTGGATCCGGCAACTATCCAGCCTCTACTTGAGATTTGACTGCAAATCAAACTAATAACTTCCTTGGCCTGCAGGGAAAAAAATAATAATAATAATTAAAAAAATAAATAATGCCTTCTCAACTGGTTCATTTTTGCTATTATTAGGATTTATTGACATTACAGTAGTATTAGGGAGGCCCAGCTCAGGTTCCTGCATTGAACTTCTTCCCAGCTGCCCCAAATCCCACCCTTCTCCCTGATATTTCTGTTTCATAAATGATATGACTCAGACTTGAGCACAATGTGCATGGTATTATTCCAATACACGATGGCACTATTCTTACCCTGCCATAAAAATAAGGCCTATGCAGAAACAATGCAGGGTCTGTAGAAGCAAGTAACACATGTAAGAAATTTCAAACTATATTTTCTGTATGAATTGCAGTACATGAAAGTGTTAATTTCATGTTGACTCATGAGAAAGGTATGAGCTGCTAAGACTTGTACATTAAGAGGCTTGGTTTCTGCTGTAGCTGCAGCATGTGAGCTGCAGCACATGCTTTGCTTCATTTCAGAGTGAAAAAATTCTCCTCTTAGAGTTTTGAGAGGAAAATGTTTTCTTCACAGGCACTTTTATGCTAATTCAAGTGTTCTTTCTTCAGAGACACACAAGTAAATCAAGTTTCCAGAAAGACAGTCTGCACCAATGCCAGTGTTAAAACATACCTGGATTATTATTATTTTTGTTGTTGTTGTTCTTTTAAAAAATTTCAGTATATTTATTCTTCATCTAGATCCTGGGCTCTCCAGAAGGGTATAATCCAGAAGGGATTAGTTCCAGCAAATAGCACAGATGAAAGCTGGTATCCAGTATCTGCAAGGGTTTAAATCAAAATACAAATGCAGTTTACTGAAGATTAAACCCAACCTTGCAAGTGCAAAATGGATGGAATTTGCATCTTTCAGTGTAAACTCTGGAAAACCACTAGGCCTGTCATTAGAAAATTCTCAGTTATAACATTACATATTTATAGAACAGTGGTTGCATTGAACAATATTTATTGTTAGTTCCCCTTTTAGGGCTAAACCTGATCCAATGCAGTTTAGTGCCTTTCTTCTGGTATAGAGAATGAAATGCCATCTGTGTCACCATACTTGATCATGCCTTTTGATAGAGGGTTGCTGACCATCACTGCTTTGCCCAGATTGAGCTTCTGAATAGTGGCCAGACTCCTCCCGGGGCAGATGTTGCTCTTAATCTTTTTCTGGGGCACATGGGCAGAAGATCCAGAAAAGTGCCATCCATCTGTTTTTGCATTTCCCAATTACTTGAATTTGCAGTAACGTAGCTTGTCAGTGCTGTCACCCATAAGACACATTCTCTTATAATTGAGTACTGCACCATCTCAGCAGGCTTCTGAGCTCTATTTTTTGATGGAGTAGAGTTCAAAGAAAGATCTAAAGTCTGTGAAGAGAGAGAGGCCCATAGATGGCATCTATTTCTCTGTGCCTGTCTCCTCCCATAGAGATTTAGACAAAATCTTCTGTATGATAATGTTTTCTTCCAACTTTTTTCCACGCTGTTCCTCATACAGCTTCAGGCTAAACTTTTATTAATTAAAAAGGGCTTCCAAAATGCGGGAAAAATTCCTAGAAGACAGGAGGGGTGAAACTAAGGCAAAGAGCTTTGAGAACTGCTGGAAACAAATAACACAGACAGAAAAGAGGGAGAAGCAAGCTCTCAGTAGTGTTAAAGATGGGAAGAAAGAAATCAGGGTTGAGGAGGACAATGATTCCAACAAGCCGTGTTTTCTTGGCAGAGGTGGTGCTGTTCTTCACCTTTAGCTAAGCCTAGCTTGTATTAAACAACCTAATTATTCTTGCTTAATAGTCACAGCTCTCTAGCCCAGATCTGAGGCTCGTTTTGACTGCAGTTTGCTGCTCTCTCCAGGCTCATTTGCTGCAGACCAAGGCTCTACACCTTGACGATATACCAATGAGCCTTTTGACCTTCTCAGCCTCATCGTAGATGCCCAGACAATGGCTGTTCTGCACAAAAGAGAGCTGAGAGATGTAGGGAGCTGAGAGGTATGCATGCTGGGGACTCTGTAAAGCTCTTGGTAAATTGAGCCCCATAGGGTGCAAGTACTCACCACAGTGAGGCTGAGTCACCAGAAGAGGTTCAAAAATCCATAGTTTTAATCTGAGGAGTGCAATATATATAAATAAAAAAAATAAAATAAAATAAAATAAAATTATAAGTCTTAATGAATGGCTGCTTTGAGTATGGATTATACATTGCTAGCAATATGCCAGTGTTTATAGCACATCATTAGCCTGTTAGAGCTGTAGTGATTGAACTTTTGTGTTTGTTTCAAAAGTGCCACAGTACAACATTTTAGTCTTTCTGCTGCAGTAACCACTGGTTGTTACAAATCCTTCATGAATGCATTATGGAAAACTGGGGCAGAGTTCTTCACTAGCTAGCCAAGTGCATGCCTGCTGGGGCTTTGTACTAGGAAGCAGTGAATAATGTTTTTAAAAGCCAAAGTAACAGTAGAAACCCATTTTAATGCATACAAGCATGTTGCACAAAAAATAATTCGCATTGAAGTCCCTGCTGGTATGTGAAATTTATATCATTCTACAATGCAAAGTTTATTTTTCAGGTGTTCCTTTAAGTGGGCTCATTCTTGTATCACGTTTCACCTGTTAGTGTCCTCAAAATAACTTAGCTCAGTAACGTTTATTATTTTGTTGAGTATTCATGTAAAAAAGGCATCATTGTACTTCCTCTATGGTCTAGTGCACAAAATAATATTCTCAAAGGATACAGTACACATTTAATTCTGCCCTGCTTTACTCATTGGTATTATTGCAGAAAAAAAAAAAATCATCCTGCTTGATACCCTATGACATGGCTATTAGAGGCAGCACTTCACAACATGGCACTGATGTTGTGACCTCTCTAAAGGGGTTAGGTCCTATGCATTCTTGGCAAAAAAAAAATATAATACGAGGCTGTAAATAATTACATTATGAGAGAAGTTGTTACTTTATTTGGTAATTATGAATATAAGGTACAGTTTAGAATACAGATCATACGATAAGTGGTGAAATGCTCCATTGTTAAATTAGTAGCATTGGGATAACCTTTGTAAAAATTAGTTCACGTAACTATTTGTTTGAAGCTATTTGTACTTAGAAACAAGGAAAAAAATGCAATATTTTAACACTATTGCCTATAAAACATGTATCTGGTTGAATGCTAGAAAAAGCAAAGAACTTGGTGCTTTGTGGCTCCTTTTCATTCTTGGGCCAGTCTAAAATTGGAAAGAGTGACTATTCCTTGCTAATAACTTTTACCATGTTGTTCTTCTTCCATTTCACCACTCCATGTGCTTTATCTCCTGCCCTCCAACAGAAAAAGAAAATGGCAAAATAAATTATAAATAAAAAAGGAAAGGGAACAAATCAATAGAAGATAAGGCATTGTATTATGGAAAGGTAAAGACAGCAAAGCAAAGGGAATGGAAAAGTAGGAGACAGAAAGAAGCATAAGGAAAAAGGAGTGATATTTTCCAAAGAAAATGGGAGCAATACCATAAAAATGTCTGAAAACAAGTAGCCCACATAACAGCCTACTATTAATATTTAAATAGCTCACCTAATTGTTTTGTCATCTCAGTATAGGAATCTTATAACTATATTTATATTAGACATACTATTATCTTCTTTTACAGGAAATAATGAATGGAAACCTTGAGGAGACCAATGCAAGTTCTTGGCCACTAAATAAATAAAATGACTAAAAACATAAGTGCAGATAAGCAGACACAGGTGCAGTAACAGCTAGGCATCACACCATTAACTTTTAAATTACAATCTAGAATTAGCTTTGCCCTCTTTTTTTTAGAGGGGTCTGAAAGCCAGCATCAGTTTTCCAGCCCTTGGAGCAGCATCCCTCTACCACTTTTGATGCTCTAGAAGCACTGCCCTCATAGCTACAGATAGGGTGAGAATACATTTTGGCTTTGAGATGGAGCTGGTATTTCAGAGCATGGTTGCCAGAGACTTGCTGATCCAGGTAGTTCATTTGAGTCCTTATCTATAATGCGTATCCTAAATATTTATCTATGTTTTGAATCAAGATGAAACCACCTCACTGTGCACCTAGCTGAGGTCACCATGACATTAATTACAGTACAGGAAAGAACTTTATGCTTTGTTTATTTATTTAAAGAAAAGCAGCTGGATATAAAAAAAGTTGTAATTCCATCAGTAATTAGGTCTGGAGCTGCAAATTACATTTCAACATTCAACACAAGCAACATATATATACATACACATACAGTCGGTTCTGTGCTGTGCCTAATATGTTGGCAAACACATGACAGAAATGGATCATCTTGGAAATGCATGTTTGGCAGTGCTTTCACTTGTAAGACTTGATGGCAGCTGGAGATAAAGCATGCTGGATATACTGGTCAGATAAAAAAGATATAGGGGTAGATGATACAAACAGATTGTAAGAGATGTGCCAGATGCTGTTTATGACCCTAAGCCCCTTCCACACATACAACCTGTCTTGTCTGTCTCCTTTTAACATTTTCTTAACAAGCTCTGGATTAGTTAAAAATCACTTCTTAAACCAAGCCACTGAGTTAGCAAAATTATTATTACTTTTCCAACACAGGTATCATGGATATATTGATATCATATTTTACAATTGAAGATGTGGATATTTGCTTCTGGCATTACAATATTTGCTTTACAATTATGACACTTGCAGGAAATGAGGAGAAATTGGAAAACCACAATATAAGTGGAAAAAACAGAGGAATAAGGAAATTGAGACATCTTCTACTGCTGACAGGCAAGGACTACTTGGAAAATCTACATTATAGCTGCACAAATCTGGATCCCAAAAGATGATGTAACGCAGGGTTTGGCCTGAGACATTTCAAAAGCTTGAAAGAGCTGAAAAGCTAGATGTATTTGTTCAGCAGTACACAGTGTAGTTCTCCAAGTTATTCTAAAATCTGTGCTACCTGGGTACAATAAGAGACATTAGTAGCAGAGCAGGGATAGATGCCAGTAAGTTTTGCAATTGCAATTTCTCCAGAGGCCCCACATCTTTGTCACTGACCATAAGTGAGCATTTCAGACTCTTTTTCTATCATTCCTGCTAAAGGCAGACTTGAGTCAGGAGTGTGGAGAAAGCTGGTTGCTGATTAACCTGTTTGACCTGTCACCTAAGAGACTTGTGATATAAAATATTGCTTGAGCTTTTAAAACAAATAACTGTAATTTCCATTTAATTGATTTTTGACCTTGCACTGCCATTATTCAATGGTAATTTACCTGAGCATAGAAGAACAGCAGCTGCATACAAACTGTTAAGAAAGATGCTGTAAAAATATATGTGCACCAGAGAAAGACTGCATTTATTACAGGCTAGCTTACATTTGTGCAGTAGCCAGTTGAATACTGTTTCCTTTTCCTGTGATGTAATTATCAAAGGCAACATAATCCACAAGGAAAACTTTGAGAAACATATGGAAGTCTGTGCTATGCAAACAATAAAAATCCTTGTTTGAAAGCAGTTCTATTGCTTTGTTTAGGACTGTTTTTTATTATTTATTATAAGACCCAGGAGCGTGCTTAGGATTTTACAGAACAAAAAGGAATTGCAGGTCCCGGCCCTTAGCAGCACACAGCCCAGGAGAATGAAGACAGGATTAATGCATAGGAGGCCAAATTCTGTTCTTTGTTCAAAACAACCACAGTTTAAGAATGAGGTGGCTCAAATTCTATCCTGGATATTCAACCCATGATTTTGGATCTGAGGAAAAAATCCTATTAACCATTCATCATAATCTGGATGTCTTAATGATCTGAGTATGTCTTTTTAGGTAGATTACAGGGTATACAGTAACAATGATTATCACTGTTACTACTATCCACAGTAACAATAATCTGTATTGCAGCCTTGCATAGAGGCTCACATAGGAGAGATTGTTTTTTTTACCATTGTACACAAGCTGCTATAATATATGGTGAATTGCCTTCTTCTTAATTATGGTGTAAAGAGAGATTGGCTTTTGCAAAATAAACAGTAGAAGAAAGGAGGAGAAGCTGAGCAGTTCTGGTCTTGAGTTTCTATTCCTCCAGGCACAGAACAGCAGTCACTGCTTGTTTGAGAAAAACATTATTTACCTACTGGATAAATTGTAAATCACCTCTCCAGGTCTTGAGCCATCCTAACTTTATTCTTACAAGTTATATCAAACTTCAAGAATATCCTAACATCTTTTCACTGGAAACTGGAAAAACAAGGAAAAGCTTCACTGTGAAAGGGTGAAGAGAAAATAATCCTAAAATCAACTACATAAATCATGGCCCTGACTTGAATGAACCCTTTGAAATTAACTGATAAAGGATTCAGTGATACCCTTGAAATCAGCTGTCTGTCACAAGCCCATAATCTCCATGCAGTGGGATAGAATTTGGAGAATGGAATTGCAGGAGTAATTGAGAATTGACCTTGATTCTCAGGCACTACCAATATCCCATTTTCAGATTGGCTGCCAAGATGACAATATCGTGGTGTGTATCGGTGAGGAGAATGGGTACATGCAAGGTCCCTCATTCAACCTTTCCTTCCCCTTAAGGACATGAGCTGCACAAAATGTACCCACAGTTCGTATTCCCACTGCAAGTGCTGGCAGAATGTAAGAAGAGTCCTTGCGATTTGTCTCCTATATTTAATCAAGGGGCCCATGCTGGCCAATAATCACTGTTTTACTGCAGATTTTCTGCCTGGATACTGGATTAGATTCTTTGGGTTTATGCTCATAGCATTCACATTTGAAGTATCTTGGTTTGGGGTTAGAAAGCCCTATATCAAGCCAGAATTGTCCCAGCAAAGGAAGGCAAGAGCAGTCATCTGTCGTAACTAGAAAAAATTAGCTTGTAAGAAGCATTAATGCCACCTGCACTGGTTACAGCCTGCCTCAAAGACACTTTCCATGAGTGAAGTAAGCAAAACTCTGGTCTAAGAATTCGACATTTACAGCTTCCACTATGTTTATACCAGAGGATATAAAGCTTGTGGTAAGGGAACTGCTGAAAGGAAATTAAAGGGTGAGGTCGAGGCAAGAAGCAAACACAGAGAACGTAGATGTATCTTGTCAGAAATGCTGATTACTGTGGAATGAGAAACCCCAGCAAAACTAGGAATAATGCTGGCTTTTTAAAGAACACAGGTCCTGAGAGAAGGGGAATCAGAGAACAAGACCGGGATGTAGTGTCTCACAAATTCTGCAACTTTCTGAAGAATTGGATCATCTCTCTCTTCAAGTATTTAAAAAATGCATCCTGCTAACAATGATGTATAGTGCAGAAACAAAAGGTCTCCACAGAATGTTTTTTTAGCACAGAGAAATATATAAGGTGTTAAATATTTCAGGGCCAGTCAAGAAGATCAATGAATGGGTTTATAACAAACATCCATCTAGGAAATTATTCATCAGTGATACACAGAGAAGTAATTGCAACTAAGTAGGACGGCTAGCTCAAAAACAGGACATGCAGTGGACAAAATTAAGTCACAGAATAGCAGTCATAGATGTATAAGAGAAATGAAGGTTGCCAAGAGATGGCAAATGGATGTGATCATAGCATTTTCCTGGACAAGACAGATGAGCAAAGTACAAGGCAGAGAAAAATGGCAGTTGCTCTCTTACTCCATTAGTTACTTGGTATCAGCAGCTGCTACTACTAATATGATGTTATCTGTATCTACAATCAAAGTTCTGTATTTTCAGTTGATTTGCAACATAGGATAGAGCTCTTGTTTAAAAGAGAAATGTGCACTCATTAGTGCTAGTGAGACTGTGTTGTGGCAGAGCTTTGCACAGAGGGTTGCTGCTGGGCTTCTAGTGTAGCTGCTCCAGCTGGAACAGAGCAGGAAACTTGTGAATTAATTCCTGTTTTGAAAATATTCTCAATGGGATCACTCTTAAAACAGGTACTCTGTTTGCATGTGGAACAGAAATAGGTAACAATCATCAGACTCGGATCTCTACATACCTCACAAAACTACATGTACGCTGTTCTCTCTGTGCTGTTGTTTGCTATATGATAATCATAGTTTGCTGGTATAAACCCACATATGATTACTGAAAAATTATGGGGAAAAGAACAGAAAGAAGTGGCAACTTGAGGGAATGCCAAATAGGCTTATGTGGCTCAGAAAGTGTCATTTTTTCTAACTATATGAATTGATCAAATAAAGTGTATTATCTGTCTATATAAAGCTTGGCTGTCTTGTTTATCTATGAGAAATAAAAGAGAACTAGGCTTTGTATTTGAATGCTATTAATTATATACATGTACATAAGAACATTTATATGCATATATAATCATATAATCATCCTCAGAGTTGCAATCAGTTCTGTCCCAGTTGTGCTGGCTAGGAAGTTAACATAGAGCTAGAAATAGCCACTAAAAAACAAATCCTGTGGTCTCAATGGGAACATGAATGTTCCCAAGTTACAAGCACAGGAGGCATCCAAAAAACATGTTCCTCTTTGTTTGTCCTTCAAAGAGATAAAAATAAACCAACCTGTAGTTTATGAATGTCTGAGAAATATAACAGCAAAAGAGAGTTTCATGAAATAATTCTATGAATCCAGTTCTTCCAAGCTGCTGCTGCTGCTGCTGCTGCTGCTTAAAGGTTAGCAGTAATGAAGGAGTGCCAGTGAACAGGTCAGGAAAATATGACTGGGAGAAAGTCTGGAGGTAAATATGCCTGGCTGCCCACCTGGACGTGATCTGAGGTTGACTGAGTGACTGATTCAATATGCCTGAGCATGAATAAAATAGCATTGCGATTCAATATGATTGCAAGGATAAAAGATCATGTGTGTAAATGATTAATCTCACTGTCTGTACAACTAGAAGATGAGGTGAAATGACAGGAGTAAATGGAGGAAAACGGGAACATCTGAAGTGCAGAATAAGTGGTGACAAAGAATGGTCCCAGATGGCCCATTTCTAATAATCAATGGAAATCCATATTAGCAATAGGCTTATGAGTAGATGGAAGTACGCCAGTGCATGAATTAACATCACTTGCACCTGACTTAGCCCCAAGATCAAACAAGTCAAATTGTGACATGAAAGAATAATTGCACCGAGGTCTTACTGTTAAATTATTTCTGACAGGACTTTCTCAAATGGAGACTCTCCTGACTGCTCCAAGTGACTTTGTAAACAGGCATGCAGGACACATGTGAAAGAAGGGCTGCCTCTTCCAGCTATCTTTGCAATATGTCTTGTATGCTTTTGAAGAGGAATGGGGGGATATTGGAGGCAAGACACCTCTTTCTGCCAGGGAATTAATAGATGTACAAGCTCCTTGATTCATTAATATATATTCAGTTTCAAATTACCTATCTATTGTATGTTACTTTAATCTTCTTTGCTCTTCCTTGAACAGTTTCATCTGCTTTTGGGTGGAGGGCATTAAACAGGCTTATAAAGTTCCAATTCATTCATCCTCATTAACCATTTTGTTCTCTGCTGTTGTGCAGAAAATTCCAACACAAGGCAAAACAGTGGCAAACAAAACCCTTTGACACAGCCGTCTATGTGAGGGAAGTGCAAAGACAGTTCACAAGACCACCTGTCTACCTGACAGATTTAACGAACAGAATATCTGAAATACCACAACTGTCAGCATGCAGTTACTCTGGATAAAACTACATCCCTGCTCTGTGATTGTAATGGCAGAATTACCTTCAGACTAATCCACCCTCCCTCCATAGGATTCATAACACTACAACTATAATAAAATAAACACACAGAAATGTCTCTGTGTTTGTATGTGCCTCCCCATCCCTCTATCTCAATATAACTGAAAATGGAGTTAATAAGTAAATAACTGAGATATTCTTGCTTGATATTTTTTGTAACACTCTGAAAGAGACATTTTATTCTGCAATTTTCCTTAACCTGAAAAATGATGAGAATTAGGAACTTTTCTTTCAAATTTAAGCAAGTTTATATTGATTTATTTTAGTATTGTGTGCAAGAGCAGTTTTCTGTATCTTGTAAAATACTAACTGTTTCAGGGTTTCAAATATGCATCAATCCTTTCTTGGTTCTGAAAGATTAAAACCAACCTTTTCTTATATGATTGCGTGTAGATGCCATTGGGATGTTCAGAAATTATAGAAATACAGAGATGGGTACATATTTGGTAAACCACCTAGTTTCCTCCCATTGCCAGCAGAAATGGTGAATGGAGAAAATTACATAGTTTTTTTTTTTTTTTTTTAAAAAAAAGGTAACTTTCCTGAAGAGATGAACTGGAAGAAGAAAATCCTGCCTTACCGAAGGCAATAGCATGCTCTCAAAATGAAAAATAACAACAGCAGTCAACATTACATACCAGAAACCTCCTGTTACTGTCACAGTTGACAGTCATGTCTTTTGGGATGGGAACATTATCCCAGATTTAGGTCTGGGGCATAAACACTGTGTTTCTACTGATTATGTGATTATGCAATTGGAAAAGATAAGCAATCATAAATTTGATATTAGAATACTGTTTATGAAATTAGACAAGAGGCTGCTACTGTCTGAGCAGCTTGCAACGTTAGAAGCAGCTACAACAACAATGACCCAGGAATAAATCTTAAAGTCTCTTTATATCATCTTTTCCTTTCCTTGGACTAACTTTTACACAACACACCTATATAAAATAATACAGAAAGACCTACTCTTCTCACCTTGGAGCTACAGGGAAAACAAAAACACAAAGTTTTTTGCAGTGCCGCTGATGTTCCTCTGGAGGGAATCTTTCTGGTATGGCTCCTTCCTTCTGAGGAGGAGATACAAGGTCTGAGCATTGACTGAGGTGAACTTCAGAGGAGCAGACAGCACCCAGGGAAATATGAGCTCTGTAGCCAGAAGCTTTGTCCTCAACTCCAACAGGCCATGCTGTGAGTTGGTGCAGGAGGGCAGCTCCTCCCTGGCTGTTGCAAGCTGCTTTGCGCAGCCTCAGCAAAGACCATGAAAGTGGCTTGCTTCACAGGACCATGGTTCTCACCTTCTGAGCTCAGGCAGCAAGAGGCACTCTTCAAAGGGTGCTTTATAAAGCTTTGTGTTGGTGACACAGTGACTCCTTTCACTTTTGAGAGGGCCTTGTCTGCTCTGTCGCATCCTCAAATGAAGTCAACAGGTAGCTAACCATCATCTGCTTAAAAAAGCCTGCAGACATTTCTCACAGCTAACAAGAAAAGAAACTGAAAAGCAGTTTAGAAAGAGAAAAATGCTTCATTTAGCTCATTTCTGTCACTAATACTAAAAGTCTCTTACTATTTCATTTCATGGTAGAGTGCAGATGGAAGTCCTCTTCTTGCCTGATACCACTCCCTCCCTTTCCCTCAGTGAGCACTTTGCCCTTGTGGCACTTGCAGACTGAGCCCAGGCTGGGATGAAGAGATAGATTGGGGGGTGGATGGGAACGAAAAATAATAATGCTGCAATTCATAATTCTGTCATCAGGCCCAGTTTGATAACTTGCATAAAATACATTATTGACGAGGGCTGCTTTAGGAATAGAGATTATTCTGTTGTCACATTTGTGGCTCAGTGAAGGAGACAGTAATGCAGAAGCAATAAAATGTAAGGGGTCTTGTGATTTCATGATTAGGTTTTTATATTATGGATTGTGGCAAGTAGTTGTTTAATGGCCAGGTTTCCTTTCCACTTAAGTCAATGGGGCTTTTCTGCTGATTTCAGTGTTATAGATTCTTAACTTTTTTTTCACTTATTTGATGATTTTAGATTTTATATAATGTCTGTCAATTGGTGTTTCAGCAAGTTCTTGGTGATCCATCAAAAAGGCCAATAGGCTTTTACCATCTTGTCCAGCTATTTTATTAGCTTCTTATTTTAGAGTATTGAAGTTCATGGGTAATAATTTTTCCTCTCCTTTTGTTGACAGTGGAGACTCTTGCACCAAATTTTAAATAATGCCTAAGTCTAAGCAGCTCTATTAAAGCTCAGTCTGAAGAGAAAGCAATTATGTCACCTTATCTGAGATTTTTCCCTCTGTCTCTTGCTCTCTCTGATGATCTTACAGAGAAAATAATTTATGAGACATTAAGAGTCAAAACAAGCCCTCAGAGATGCAAAGGAGTACTGGGACTTGCAATTAGACATTACATTGCATGAGTGTAACTAATCACAAAGGTAGCTTTCCTTCTCCAGCAGTAAGACATGACCAGAATTGTCAAGGTGTGCAGAACAGGAAAAGACACCTCACATGTTATTTGAAGAACCCATCACTTGATTCTGGATTGAGAAGACAGAGAGGAAGATAGATTTTTTTATTTTTTTTCTCCAGTTTTTAGTAACAAGTCATGGGCAGCAAAACAGAAAATTGCAGGAGGCATAAAGACAGAGATCCTGAGCCTGTGTCCAAAGCTTTTCATCTGTCATCTTAAATCCTGATAAGATCAGTTCTAACAGTACGAACTTTATGGGTGGTTGGTGACCTGTCTGATAGTTGCTAATTTAAAAGGAAACAGACCTTTATGCCACGACTGCAGAGCATGATGCCTCTTCTATGGAGGTTAGCATCATCAGCAAAGAGGCTGTGAAATCAGCTTTTGGACTTCCTCTTCACTATATATAAGAGGACAAAATGAGAAAATTCATACCAGCAAGTACTCCGTGTTTATGCCATAAGAAAACACTCTGACATTTTAGATTACATTTTGTAAAAGTCGCTTGGTGCAAATGATGTTGAAATACCATTCAGTTTCCTCTCTGCCATGACTCAATGTTGCTTTGTCAAAAATAAGACATGTTGAGGGCTTCTTATTATTGTGAATGTCCTGTGGCAGAGATGACACTTAGTGGTGTTTTTCTGAAAAAGCATACTTTGCACTGTTACTCTGCTTGTTTGTTTGTTAACAGCTATTTCGGGACTGTGAAGTCAGGAGAGGTACAGTGAAGACCATGTCCAGGTTTAAATCCACCTAAGTCTGGTGATGAGGAGGCTTAGCAGAACACGTACAGAACTGGAGATCTTAATCTAAAGTATTTTTCCACTAATTTAATGGATGGTGTCAAATAACTCACTGAAATGTTTTCCTCTTTTCGGTACTAAGATAAGAGGACAAATTTTTAATTGGGCTTTTTAATGTATTTGGAAGGTGTAGTAGAGAAAACCCACTTTATCAGTAGTCAGTGCTCAAACAAAATGTAGGAGAGGTTGCAGGATTAGAGCATATGAAATTGCATACTATGCAGACTGGACTTTCATTTGGGAAAAACCTGCAGCAAATATGCACATTCCACCCCCCACCCCAACAACATCTGGGGGGCTTTGCTGGAGGCTGCCACAGGGCAGACCCTGCACAGACTTCCTTCTCTGCTCCTTTTCTCTTTATTGTATGATGAAGGTCACACCTAGGAGGTGTGACTTATTATGTCAGTGGGGACTGTCTCAAATTCTTTGAAGCTGTAAACATAATTTGATATTTAAAGAGTAATATGAGTACTAACAAACACTTTTCCATGTCATTTTTGAAATGGGTTTTTGAAACTTTTCTCTTGTAGTAACTTAGAAACAGAAAAGATAGATGGTACCTGTAGCTGTACTTCACTGAGGGAATAATTAGTAGCATTCCCCTTCAAAAAACAGCACTCACCACTTCCACCCTGCCAAGAGCAAGAAGGCAGTCCAAAGACATCACCTCCCAGGGAAAAACATTGCTCCAGAGCAGAAAACTTCATCCAAGGGGAAGGCCTGGGGAGCATTCGAGTCCTGCAGCACTCTGGCTTTCTCAGGGTGATCCCAGGGTGATCTCCAAATGTTTGTATGCTGTGGAGAAACCCCTCTGGGGGTGAAAGATTTATTCTGGCATTTTTCCAGCTGCTACAAGGGGCTCCCCCAGCAAAGAGGGAGAGCCCTGCGCCTGGTGTCCTTGCCCAGTGCTCACTGCATCAAGCTGGGACTGCCAGAGCTGAAAGTAGGCAAAGTGTAGATAAACCTGTACAGCAATCAGGGCAGCCTCTAGGCTCGGATGCTGCTATAACACCAGTGGATTTTTTTAATGTACAGCTGCAGCACAAGCTTCCCCTATGCTGCAGTGCCTCCTCCAGCAGCACCTGGCCCAGGACCATGAGGGAAAAATCCCAAACTGCTCAGGGGGTTGTCAGCATGGGTCAACAGAGCATTACAAGACAGGTGTGATGGAGATGGGTAAAGTGTCCCCTTCTGTGTTGTGCTCTCACCATGACAGGGAGTAACACCAGCTGATGTTGTTTTGCCAAAGTTAAAGTGATTTGTGGATCAAACAACTTTCTAATCTGCAGCTTTTCTAAAAAAAATGCACCCACCATTTCATTTAATACCAATGTGTACAGTATTTCATAAAGTGCCTTATTGAGTAAATGTAAATGTAAATGTATCCCTATGTGTTAATCTCAACCACAATATTTTACCACAAATAAGAGAGTCATAGAAATTCTATTTGAATGTAACAGTACTCAGAAAGGGGGACACATTTTGGGAAGGAGGCACACCGTTTGTTTCTGCTCTGTGAGGAGTATGGGATTCCAGGCAGCCAGGCACAGCAGTTAGCTACCCCAGATGGCATCCTGCTGCAATGCCACTCTGCTCTGGTCAGTGGCATTATCATGCCACTGGGAGCAGCTTCCAAACCTACAATGAGCAAAACTGATTGTAAAATTCAAAGTAAATCATACATAGCTTCTCTCCCTGGGGATGTGTGTGTGCTACATAAACACAACAATACTTCCAGCTGAGAAAGCCATTCCCAGTGTGCCTTTTTAATAGGATGAAACTAGAGCTTAATACAAATACTTTGGTAGCGTGCACTCCAATTCTGCTTAGCAAAGCTCCATTTTCCTGTTTTAAATTCAGAGCTTTAGATCCTTTGATCCAAGAGGTTAAATACTTCAAATCACATCAGTGCCCTAAGATTGTGAAAGGCCAGCTCAATGATGATGACTGCAAGTTGAAACATTAAGAATGCAAATTATCAGCCAAGTGACAACTGTTAAGCTGTATTAAAGAGTATGCTGCTTCTGCTTAGCAGATACACAGATAGAAATGTTGCTACTGTGATTTTATTTATTTATTTATTTATTTACTTATTGCAGGGTGTGGGAGTGGTGGGGTTCAAAGTACAGAGAAAGCATTTGTTCTCTTGTCTGTTCACGTGCTGTTTTGAAAACAAGGAACAGTATCACCTCAAGAAATCTGCAGCTGGGTCCTGTCACCAGGCAGTGTCCTTTTTAATAAATACAGGATGGTGATGAAGAAAAAACATTAAAAGAAGTTTTAGTTTAACAGTCAATATGTTGTATAATACCAAATGCTCCTTGTTAGACCAGTTTAATACTTTCTGTGAGTCATAGATGGCACATTATGGAATTGAAAGGCAACGGCCTCTGCTGACTCTTTGCTGAGGTCTCATAAATTCATCGAGTTGATAGAGCTTGTCCAAGTACTTCTGCATATCACATTGATTTCATTTCTTCCTTCCATCAAGAAAAAATAAAAATGAAAAATAAAAAAACTGTATAGAAATTCTTCTGCTTTGGATGTGCAGATGAGATTTCTTTACAAAGGCAGCACCCAGCATGCAAGGAAGAGTACTTCTCATGTGTCCATTTACTTATTTCTAAATGGAAGCACATTCTACTTTAAAGCCTTCTGACACAAATGTGGAAACCTGATGATGAACTCAAATCAAAATGTACCAACCAAAATATGTCCACTTCCTCTTCCTGCCTCTGCAATTTATTGCTGCTGGAAGGCAGAGATTTTAATGCTACTGTTAAATTAAAAAAAAAAAAAAAAAAAAAGCAGGATGGTTTTATGACACCATTCACACATCCCATTCTGGCATTGCACAGTTCACAGGCTGAATTACATTTTAGATGTTATATGGCACTTCACCACTGACTCCAACAAAAGGAAAGATCAGACCTCATCTTCTGAACTGAATCTTGTGTCTCTGCCACAGTGTCCATCCTGCACTCCTGCTCTTACCTGAGCCAATCTGCTATGGTAAATCCTACGTTCATGCTGCATCGGTATATTTTTTGTAATAGTGGAGTAGTATATCATATTGAAAAAGCTGAATAAGGCATTAATGCCAGCTGGTATGACTGCATCATCTTACTGAAATGTTACTCTCATCATATGATGTCTGATGCTTTTGTGGCCTATGAGTATCTTATTCACTGATGGATGCAATAACTTCATGCAGCCTGCAAGCAGAAATCCAACCAAATACAAATACAGTAACAGAGCAGTGCTTTTTTGGAAAAATAATTTTGAAATGCACAGATATAAATACCCACCTTGCACAACACCACTGAGCCAATCACATAGATTTTGTTCATAACTTTTAAATGATTGTTCCCAAACATCATGAGAGAGTATTTTGCACTTTGGTATGGAAATTAGTGACACAGAACTATTGACGATATTGCAAAACTATATACATTGCAACTTAATCTTGCTGGTATCTTCCTGGTGTAAAATATAAATTCCTAGTAAGATGATTCTTTGGTGAATTAATTTCTAATGCACAAACCAGCTTGTGACATTCAATGATTTTTCTCTGGCTATCACCGCTGCTGTTTTTGATTAGCCTTCCTTACAAAAACAGTTTGGAGTTCTGGTGCAGTCTGTTAATTTTTGAGACACTTCCCTTGGAAACAGTGCCTATAGACTGCCAGCATTCAACCATATCATTACTTGCTTTCCCTCAGTATTTGGAAGTCATTTTTTCCTTGGTGTTTTAAATACCAGGCTCTGTGAGATAAAGTACAATGAAGAACTTTTGGAGAAGCATCTGGAATTCATCTGTGTAAAGAGTGAGTATAGACATGTAGAAGATAGTGTTTGTAAAATGATTATCCGCCTTCTTGATTTAATAAATTTTATAGAACTCCAGATTCAAGTTAATGCAGCTCTGAAACAACCAGCTGTATTTATAACATAAAGTTGCAACTAATCACAATCTCTCATTTACTGCACCTCAAAGTACTTTACAAAGGAGGTAAATATCATTATCCTTAATATATGAATAGCAAAACTGGCAGACAGAGAAGCATGACCAACCACCTTTCAACTTTTTCATAAAGCTTTTATAGTCTTTTCAAAGCAGAGATCACAGATACCAGCCAAGAAACCAACATCCAACACAGCTCAATGAGAGGATGATAGATAATTATGTTACACAATTGTCTCAGATTTCTAAAATGGTTAATACAGTACCATATCTGACATGCGTTTGCTGTACTGTATTACCCACAAGGGAAGTCACCAAAAAGAGAGAGACCTTTGCTATTGTTGAAAATATTTCCTGATTCATGTCCAGAGTCAGACCATGAAAAATAGATCTGAAACCAGCTATGGCTGCTGAATGCTGAGAGAGTTGAGAAGAGCTCTCACCTAAGGAGGCTGATGTGACCCTTTTGGAGTTGTAAGTAGTTTGTTCAGACAATAACAAACATGTAATGGGAAGTTCCTCTAAAGAGTGATCATCTTCCTTCTGCGTGAATTGAATCTCCCCCTAGTAGCTCAAGTGTTTATAGGAATGTCACGTTACGCAATTCCTGACATTCAGGTACTGCGTCTTTGACTGTGTGGACCATAGCTGTAATTTGGAGGAAGTCTGATAGGATTAAGGAAGTCTCTTTGCTGTCCGTAGCCCATGAGTTAGCACTAAAACAATGTGATAACTGCATTTCCTGAAACAAAATAATAGAGATATTGGAATGATATCACCACTGTTTCCTACTGCAAAAGCATTATGATTGTTTTGCATATGCTATACAGAAATCTTAATGTCAAGTACTGTTTATTAAACAATATTTTTACAATAATAAATTAAAAATGAAATTTCAGCTAATATGCAAGTCTTCAACATTGCTATACAATTTCAATTTCTGAGCATGAACAACTATATTTATCACATCCTCCAGGTATACAGGGTGTGACAAGCTTTTTAAGCTTCCCAAAACAGTTTTGCCAATGCACCTTCACCCTGATTTGGAACTTCCTTATTATTCCAGTCTCAGGCTTTTCTTGATGAGAAATGACATGTTGTGCCAAATTGCATAGTAGTCTCTGCATCAGTAAGAGCACTGTAAAAATTAGGCTCTGTCATTTTCCGGTTGCATCAAATAATGTAATTTCCCACAAAATCGAGGCTGAGTTTCATTCCCAAAAGGCAGTTCAGCATGGTCACCACACAGTAAGTGAGCTGCCAGGTTAAGCCAACATTTGAACCTAAATTCCTCCGAAGTGGTTATGAATAGATGTGCAGCCTTGAACTGGAAAAGAAGGCCTGAAAAACACACATATGAAAGAGTAATTGTTGTTTTTGCTGTGAAGAACATAGGCCTGGAAACTGCATCCTGCGTCATTGTGTCCAGTCCCCTGCTGTCTTAGGCAACCACAACATATAATCCTTTTCATAAATTTATCAAGTTCCATCTTCAACCCAGTTAGGTTTCTTGCCCCCAATGGGAAGGCTGTTCCCAAGCCTCACTGTGCTGAGGGTTAGAAATATTCTTCTAATTTCCAGCTCACATTTATTCATGGCCAATTCAGACCCATTTGTTCTTGTGCCAACATTGTTCTGTAGCTTAAATAGCTTCTCTCCCTCTCTTGTGTTTACCACCCCTGATGAACTTATAGAGAGCAGGCTGTCCCTTTGGCCTCTCACTGTCGTGCCATCCTGTTTGTACACAAGCTGCAATCCCACTGAACAATGGATGGGCTATTGTTTTACGAAGGCTAGCTGCAAATAAAAGCAGCTCTCTGCCTCACTGTCCTGGATGGGCAACATCCATCATCGGGTGTCAGGCGACCCGCGGAGCCCTCCAGAGCTCAAATGCACAGCTCAAAACAGAAGCATAAAGTCGTCATGGACCAGTCATAACAGATTCAACATAATGGGGACACTTTAGCACATTTCCCCAATTAGCCCTTGTTACTTCTGAGTGTGAAAGAGCAAAAAAACTGTTAATTATGAAACAGACCTACTGGTCCTTAGTGACTAGGCAGGGAAAACTACCGTCAGCAACTGGGCTAAATGAGTATTTTCAACAATGTCAGCGTGCCTGTGGGAGGAGAAAAACACATTCGTGCTTTCAAGCATAATGGGAGTAACTGGTCAGAGAGCATGGAGGGTGTGAGCTAAACACTTCTCTTGTGAAGGCTCATCTGTGTATGCATAGCTTAGTTTCATTGTAGGTGTTAACAACCACAAGGCAGATTATGAAATTTTCTTGAGAGCCCTCGGTTTCAATACTGAAAGGGTAACTGTTCCTTAACATATGCTGGAGCAATTTAAAAAGGCTCTGCCCCCTTGTGTTTCTTACTTATGCGTTTTTTCCTGTGCTTCCATGATTACAGCAGGAAATCTCAGAGTATCATAACATAAACATCATTTTCTCAATGAGTAAGATTTAAGTGACAGCATACTTCATAAAGGATGCAGGTTTATCTGAAGTCCTCTCCCTGTGTTTTTATGTATTCTATCATATTATATATATTCTAATATATTGATTGAATTCTATATAACATTACATTATATTATAAAATATAGTGTTTGTGGTAGAAGAGTTGGGAATGGTGGAAACTGCTGGCAGAGCCTCATAGCTTGAGGACTGATGACCTTGTAATTTAATTCCTGCTAGTATGACTACAGTTGCTATTATATTCATAAGTGTCTAGCTCTCTTTCAGCTTCACTAAAATATCAGTCTTTTAGTCAAACCACATTGTTCAGATGGGTCTCTGCTTTCCAACATACTCATAAAGGTCAGAAAATTGATCCATATTTTATTTTCAAAATTATCTTTGAGCTAGACAGTTCTTGCATGCTGCTCAGGGAAAGAAAAGAAAAAGAAAAAGAAAAAGAAAAAGAAAAAGAAAAAGAAAAGAAAAAGAAAAAGAAAAAGAAAAAGAAAAAGAAAAAGAAAAAGAAAAAGAAAAAGAAAAAGAAAAAGAAAAAGAAAAAGAAAAAGAAAAAGAAAAAGAAGAGAAGAGGAGAGGAGAGGAGAGGAGAGGAGAGGAGAGGAGAGGAGAGGAGAGGAGAGGAGAGGAGAGGAGAGGAGAGGAGAGGAGAGGAGAGGAGAGGAGAGGAGAGGAGAGGAGAGGAGAGTTGAGTTTTAGAATCCCAAAAATTCTGCAGACCCCGAGCCAAAACCAAGAGAAAATGGAAGGGTCAAACACAGTTTCAAAAAAAAGTGGCATGAATTTAATGAATTGTGAGCTAATGAATAGTGAGTTATAGCTGCAGGGCTGTTCCTGCTCTAGTGCTTTTAAAAAATGTTTTGTCCTTTCACAAAAAGATTTTTCTTGGTTTCACACACAGAGGTGAAGGGATTCTGGTATGCCATTTCCTGGAAATCGCTAGTTTGCAAATCACACATATCATAGTGATGTTAGGAACGAAATGGAGAAGTAGATTTCTTATGACAATATCTATTCATAATATTGTCTTTCTGTGCGTAATGCTGGTGCATGTGTTTGAGGAGATGATGTAGTACATGCTTCTGCAGCACCCATTTCAGCAATAACATGAACATTTCAGCAATAACATCTATCACCAGGCTAGCTCCCATGCTAGAAGATCTACCGTCACCCATTTCCAGGGCATTGGTGCCAGCCCAGCCCCTGCTGACAGAGCTGAAAAGACAGAGTATTTGGTCATTTTTTCTTAGTTGTTGCCATCATCTACTCATGTTTTGGAGACAAATTGGCATGTACAGTTCCTTTTTCTCAGGATAACTTTGGTATAGACATTGTGTCTGACACAGCATCTAACGTTAAAATGAAGAGACCTGTTTTTGGTTTGAACACAGTTGTAGAGTGAAGAAAGACCTAACTCCACTCCCAACCAGCTCCTGATATTTCATGGCTTCAATTGAAGCAGATTAGCTATTGTCCTTGACACATGATCAGACTCAACTTCAGCTCATGTATATCTCAGCAAGACAGATTTGGCAGTGGGAGCTGGTGTTGGTCTTTGCAATAAAATTAAGCAGTCTGGGTGCAATTGATGAGACTATTCCCTTGAATCATCTCACTGTAATTCTGACTTCCTTTCACAGTGGATTGGATGGAGGCCAGTGGTTCGTCAGGGTGCCTTGGGCCAGGAAGAACATTAGGAGAGAGAGACAGAGGATTTATCCACTCTGTTGGAAATTAGTCCCTCAGTGATCAATGCTGATTTGCTCCTTCTCTGGACAGTCTTTCCTAGCTTCTATGGATTAGATGCTGGTAGTGTGGGGAATAACAATAAAACCATTCGCTAGCTGCATCTGGTGCAGGGAAAGCTTTCCAGAGATGATTAGTTTAAGCATTCTAGAGAGACATAATAAAAGGGGGATCATTATTACAGTGTGTGTATTTTAGGGGATCCATTACTGCCGTGTCTTAGCATTATTACATAATTTAAAATAATAAAAACAATTATCCTTTAGAATAAAGGAGACTTTGAAGACGCTGAGTTATATGTCACTGCTTATGCATTTGTTAGGCCAGAAGCATCTTGGCATGGTCATTAAAAACTAAGCAAAATGCAAGCTCTAGTGGAAAATCTTGGACAGCAATAGGAAAGCTGCAAGAGTTGGGTTCAGCATTATCCACAACAGAAGCAATGTCTACATCTCAGAGCTTGGCACCATCATCAGCATCCTGCCACATAGCTCAGGCTCAGCCTGTTCCTCCTGTTTTGTTTTCATTTGTAGTGCATGAAAATAAAGAGCAGGGATGGTTTTCATCCACAATGGATGTTATTTCTCCCCCTAGACATCCTGTCAAGACTATATCTTTGGATGTATTGGGATACAGATATCAAATGGAGATTCCCAAAATTGTTAGTGTCCCAGAATCTCAGGCTGGAAGAGTTCTTCCACAAACTACTCAAATGCTTTAGGACTTGACTCTTGTGACCTTTGCAGCAGGTCTGAGATGGTAGCAGCAAAGTCCCAAAGGAGACTAGTGGGATATGTGAGGTGTCTTGCTCTCAAGTTATAAACATTTTGACACATGGCATTGCCTGATGGATATGTAAATGACATGGATCTGGGCATGAGGGCTTTTTTTCCTCACAACTTTTCCTTCTGCATCACTGACTTGCTGAATGACTTGCTTAATATTGGAGGTGTTTAAAACTGCAGGGACTCAGATCTTTTGAATATGGGAATGTTGTTTTTGAGGCTTCAGTCTAACTTTAACCTTCCAAGTTTGAAAATGTCAGCTTTCATTTACTTGTCTCAAAAAAAAAAAAAAAAAAGACTGGGGAAACCCAGTCAGTTCAAATCAGTAATATGCCTACCAGACACTGCATAAAATGTGCTACTTAAATGCAAATTATTGGTGATTATGTATTATTTTGTCTATATTAAAATATATCAACACTGAACATATTGTCATAGATACTGGAGGATGTGAGAGGGCTACACAGGCTTTGTAAAATACCATGTGTTTGGCATGCAAGTTAACTGAGGCAAATGTTCTGTTTGAATGGATGTCATACATCCACCAGTGTGTGGTGAAGATGACCCTCTCCCACACTAACACAACCTTGAAGGACTGGCATTATGGGAAGTATCCTGGTTTCAAAATGCTGTACCACTTTCCTCTCTCTTACTCACTGCAAATTCCTCTTGAAGTCAGTGGGTGGCTGGTCCTAAAAGAAATGCTGGGCTGAGAGCTGTTTTTCTTAGATAAAAGTTACATAGAGTTCTTGTGCTCTCTGTCCTTTACTCTGCTTCCCCAAGAATCCACATCAGCAACTATTTGTATTGGCCACACCATTATGTTAAACAGAAGGGGCTGACTTACACCCAGCCCACACACAATCAAAATCACCACGTAGCATGAAGCTGATGTCACCTCTTGCTGCTACTCACATAATGGATTTTGTTCTCGGTCTGTGCACCAGTACATAATTTACTAGTCTAAATTGTTCCAAGAGACATAAATTACTGAATCAAAACAGTCTGAAGGATTACCAAAATTCATAATGAAACAAAGAATACAAAGATGTCACATGAATGTTCTTCTAAAAATTCTCTATCAGTTTGATTTCCACAATCCATTTTTCTTTTCAACCTCTGGAACATCCCCCTCCAAGAGTTAAATGGTCACAAATTCAAGGCTTCTTTTCTTTTTTCCCAAAACAATCACTTTGTCACCAAGACACATATGAGAAATTTATTCCTGTCTCTGCTTGGCATCACTGCCACCTCATGGATTAATGAATTCTGTGTCCTCTAATTCCCCCACATTATGTACCTCTGTTTTATATGAGTAGCCAAATGTATCAAGATTCATTTTAATGAATGTGAGTCATTCTCCATATTCAGAACTGTTATGTTGTAAGTAAGCACACCATTAGCTGTGCTAAAAATAAACAAGCATTACCTGCAGGAAAACCTATATTGTAAAAGTATGCACTGTGAAGTACAAAAAAAAAAAAAAAAGCCAGGAAGGGTGTTTGTGCTGTATGCACTGTCTGTGAACAATATAGATTACACACAGCATCTACTCTATGTTTACTCCAGTGTATCTGAAAGCAGAGTAGAACCTGAGGATTGCCTTACCAGGAAATTTAAATTGAAGACTTCCAGTGTCATTGTAGGTTTTATCAATTTTCTTAAGTTAATTTAAAAGTTAATTTAATTGTTAGTGTTGAAAGAAAAATAAATGGATGGTTCTTTGTAACACCGTTTTTCTTCTGTGTCTTTGTTGGTGTACAGCAACTATTTGCTGTGTGGCTTTCTGGAGGTTTCAAGGTTTGAAAAGCTGAAAATTTCAAGGTCAGCCTGAAGCTGCTTAAACAGAAAGCATGCATGGCTTGGCCATGTGGTATTTCTGTTCTATTATTTTCATGATTCTTAGTGTGGTGCAATGGGAAAGGCTCTGGTTGAGTCTCAGAAACCAAGCCCATAAATCAGTAGAGTCAATCAACAAGTCTGGGGAACAATATGTTCTTCTATTTTAATTTCTTTGTGGGAAATGTGTAAATAGATACTGGCAATGAAGCTGGAATATAATGGGTACTTATAAATTAAAGCATCCAATGATTTATCTTCTCTACGTGCGATGTAAAAAGAGGTTATGCTTTCTGATCTGTTAAAACACTATTTTTAAAGTAATAAAACATCTTTAGCTTTTGAGGATGAAAATTACTGTCTTCTGAACAGTTTCTAAAAATATGGGAAGTTAACACACTGAGAATAAAATGTAGAGACTCTCAGCAGAACATTTCTATATGACCATGCTCACATGTTACCAGAGACCTACCAGCTGCACCTCATGTACCACACAAAAGCAAGGCAAACAGACCTGGGCAGGGATGGCACCAGTTACCACAGACTCAACCTGTCACTGCAGTTCCAGCAGTATAGGACCTCTGTATGTCTTTACCTAGGTGTTTCCCACTGTAAAAGTGGATGACGAACACTAGGCTTAACTGTTTCACAGCAGTCTCTGGAGACTAATTAGTTAATGTTTGTGCAGAGCTGATAAAGGTAGTCATAAACCATAATACATAAAGCATTTATCAAAAGAAGGGAAGAAGCCTTGAAACCACGTTGTCCCTATCCCTTTGCTAATGAGTTTTTACTAGCATTTGAACAACTAAAGAGCTGTCTGTACAACTGATCCCGAACAGCTAATTTAAGCCCCACTTACTGAAATCCTTTTAAACAAAACAAACAAAATGTGTTTTATGATGAAAATTCATTATGGAAAGAAACAGAAGTCATTTATAAAGTTACATCATCCATTCCAGGAAAATAATGCAGGACTTGTGATTTAGGAAGCCAAACACCAACCCTACATCAAAGAGTCTACTAAATATTTACTACAAACAGCTGACAAATGGCAATTCATAACTCAAAAATATCCACAAAACTGCTTGCCAT
The DNA here is from genome assembly GCF_009819795.1 of Aythya fuligula. Taxonomy (NCBI): domain Eukaryota; kingdom Metazoa; phylum Chordata; class Aves; order Anseriformes; family Anatidae; genus Aythya; species Aythya fuligula. Next base: position 33,680,473 of record NC_045562.1, read on the forward strand.
TTTAAATAATTTTATTACTTTTTTTTTTTTCTGTTGTTAAAAAAGGCCATATTTCTGTATAACTTACAAATAGGAGGAAAAAATTAATATTTGAGAAAACAATTGTTTGCAAACAGTAGTCTGTCCTGCCCTAAGGACCTGACTTTTAAGGTGTATTTGGGAAAGCAGACCATAAGTGGACTTTTCGAAAGCTTCTGAATATCTAAATGAGGTACCTATGAATTTTTAAAATCAGCTTTCTGCCTGTATAAATCTTGGCACGCTTAAACGCCTTTAAAAGCTGACCCCATGTTTTTGCAACATGAAAGGCATTATCTGAAGGCTCATCTCCATTGCAAGAGGCAGCTACTATTACTGTACTACCGTCATATCCCTCAAAGAGAACCAAAGTGAGTCAACAATACTAGGCAGAACAGCAACAGAGTATGTCGTGCTAATTCAGGCTAGCTTCTACCTTCATCACCGAAAGATCATTAGGTTGAGTGTCTTCCCATCTTCAACCTGTTCTCTTAAACTGCAAGATAGCTTAAGCTTAAATATGGCCTCAGTTTTGTAGGAAAGAGGATCTGGAGAGGGATGATGAGATTGTACCTCAAACTATAGTGAGGAAGCTTCAGGTGACAGGTATTAATCAGCTACATCTCTAGGCATGATTTGGGTTTCAATTTAAGACAAGGAGTCCATCCTTCTACTTCCATAAAGATATATTGTATTTCTAAAAATATAATTCCTGATGAAGCTGACTGAAGTGTATGTCCTGTGTTCAGTCACAGATGTAAAGACTTAATATTGGATTTTTGAATGGGAGAGATGCCTTTTTCTTTTCAAAATTATGGTGGCCAGATGTGTTGATGTGTAGGTCATTCTAAACCTAGTTATTGAAGTGCATAATTCAATCCTAATATGAACTGCAGCAGGTAATTTTTTAACTGAAAACAAAGTTATAAAACAACAAAATATACCAACATCTTAGAAGCTGCTTATTTGTACCCATAAAATGAACAACAGCAAAACTAATTTGGAGATGGATCTAAGAACTGGGATGGACCCATTGGTGAAAAAAATGTTCCCTAGAAAACAAGACAGTTTTCAGCTCCCCTTGGGAACATGGTGATTAACTGAAACTCACTATAAAGGGACATGAAGAAAAAGCTAATAAAATGTAAACAAAAACAACTATAAACACCACATTGCAGAAAGTTTGGCTGGCTCCGAAACCTGCTGATTATAATACAAAAAATGAAAGCATTAATTTAAAACCAGCATCTTTGATTAGTTTCTTTATTTCTCTTAATTTGTGAATTTTCCAAATATTTTGCTTAAAAGTACTTACTATGTGAAACACTATTAGGTTTGGAATAAGATTTATATATCAACATCTATTTTTATATAAAGAGCTTTAGAAATAAAAGCTTTATAAAAATACACAACACTCACTACATTGACGGGTTTCATATGATTTAAACAGGTGGTTTTCCTGCCCAAAATGCACCATTCTCTGTCTTTATTGCATTGTCTTAAAAACATAGAACTAAAATCCCTGCAAAAATTTGTGCACCCAAATTTAAAAATGAACTTTTTACCTGCATTTTGAGTACTCTGGAAAACATTTATCTCACTGAATTCAATTGCTGAAATATTCCTGTAATACAAACACAGTCAGATGCAAGATCAGATGATGCAGACAGTGTTAAAAACATAGTTGAACTATTTGTACCACAGCACTTGGTCGGCTACTCCATCATATTTGTCAGAGCAACAAAGGCTGGCCTTACACCTGCAAAAACAGGCAGCTGCACAAGACATCTCCTCACTCTGAAATTACTTTTCAGCTGCTTTGTCAACAAAGTGGCTCCCCCTAGGCAAGTCTTGCTTGCCCTTGAGTTGAAAGACTCGTTCTGCACCATAAATATGATCAATGGGTAGTGGGATAGATTTACTGCTTCTCAGTCCTCTTCTAATCTCTTCCCACAATATCATCAATACCCTCTGTTGAAAAAAAAAAAATTAAAAAAAAAAAAATTAGCACAACCATGTAAGGCTGTGAACACCACGAACTGCCTCTTTTCTCTCCAGCAACCTAGGGGATGTTCCTTAGTATCCTTGAGGAAGTAATCTGAGGAATACATACAGCAGGTGTTAGCAATTGGCATGGGGGTCTCTGTGCAAGCTGCTCAGAAAAATAGTATTCTCAGATGCCACCTTGACTTTGTCAAATCCTTCAGATGACACAACAACATTGTAGAAACACTGCCTTTATGACAAGGAGAACCACACAGCCTAGAAGCCAAAGCACAAAAATGTAATTGTGTGCCACTGTGGCAGAATTTGGAAAGTAGAAAAAAAAATCATAGAATTCTGATTGCCTTTCCTAGTCCTGTACTTCCTGGATTAACTGAACTGATATTGCTTCCTTCTCTAAAACCCCTGTTTACCAGTGATTTCTTCACTTCTCATTCATAGAAGGAGCTGTGTTGCACCGTCTGGAATCAATCAACATTAAAATACTGTTTTTACTAACGTGGATTCCTTGGGGAATCACAGTTTCTGCTGTGATTGAAAGCTTTCAAAGGTCAACCAGAGCATATGATATGATATATTCAACATGATATATTCAACAAAACCCACAGAATCAAACCTCAAAGATTTCTACGTCATGAATTATATTTGAAGCCATCATGTTCGACTGAACTACTACCCATCTTTGTGCAGGTGTTCCCTGTTGACAAGGACAGCTGACCAGTTGGCTAGAAGTCAGACCAAGAACTCTGCTGCTGAAAGACAGACCTTTTGTATATTCTTTGTGATGTATGTTCTAAACTGCATCAGAATGTGTGTGTTACGTGCTTCTTAATATAAGAAGTTCACCTATGACTACTCTGTCTAATATAAGAAGTCGATCCCAATGTCTGCATTGAAGTCAGACAGGAGTCCTTAAAGAAAAAAAAAAGGGGGTGGGGGGGAAAGGAAAGTTGGCATCTTTCTGAACACAGGTCATGAAATAATTATGGACTTAAAATGAAACTATTCATCTTTCAGCAGTAAATCAAAACAGATAGGTAGATATTTTCCCAGACAAATGTACAACAAGACTAATGAAGTCTGACAGGATGAGTGGTAACCGTAGCTTTCTGTTTGGCAGCCCTGTGTTCGAGTTTACCCAGTCAGTATCTCAGACAGGAGCAGTTCTGAAAAGGGACAGACAGAAATCCAGACATGTAAAACCTTGACAAACCTAAGCTTCTAAACTAAAATGGAAGCTTAAGAAATCATTCAACTTCCTTCAGAAAGCTAAGTCATATCTATCCTGAAGTAAAGGAACATAAATTTCTGATTCTTTTTTTATATCTTAAACACATAATGCCATTTCTAATAGATTAATAACATATGGAAGAAAGTCTTACAGAAGAAACTTCGAAGGCTTTGAAGGCTTCAAAGAACTTCATCTGTCAACTACTGAGCTTTTTTTTTTTTTTTTCAGTCTTTAGCCCTTATTGGAAATGAAAACTCTTCAACCTGTTTTCAAACTATGTCCCCAAAACAACAACCATGTCTCAAAAAGTGCCAAGCTTTTGTCTGGTGATCGCATACTGTTTTGTCCCCAAGGAAAAGTCTAATTTTAATAGATACACATGTAGGAAAAACAGAGTATATGTATTTAGTTCAGTAAGGAAACACAAATTTCCCTATATGCTTGAGTTTGATATAAGAGGTTGTGTGTATTTAACCATCACTTTAGGATGTTAGCTTTAAATCCCATTTTTTGGTATTATTATCAATGAATTGACCAACCTGGTGATAAATGATTCCCTCACTAAGTAGTATGTCCTCGTAACAGTAATAATAATTATAACAACAGTCATAGCAATACAATTGTCAGATAAATGGATAATTTGTGAATGAATCTCTTGGTAAACCTTGCTCTTTTGATTCTCCATTAGTTGACAACTAATGACCTCGAAGTTACAATTGTACGTTTGTTCTTAATTATTAACATCTGATCTCACTAGTCATAATGATTTTATTGACAGTATGCAAATCACAAAATCAATTTGCTTCTCTTAGGTAAAGACTTCATTTAATTAAACTCAGCATTTAATAAGGGGGAAACATTAACACATTATGTGGCAGTTATCTGTTTCATAATTACATTCAACAGCATGCCTTCATCTGTACACTTTCCTGCAGTTAAAAAAAAAATATAAAAAAATAAAAATACAACACCAGCATTACATTACAAGGTTTATATTTGTGATTGCTTCACTTCATCATTTGAATAGCTGTATATATTAACAGAAAATAGCATTAGCATGAAGAAAAAGCATAGATATAAATCACCAAGAGAAGTCATCTCTGTGAATATAATAGAGTGATGAGGACCCAGCAAAGCATGGGTCTAATTGCTTCATTTACATAGACATAGATGTTCACAACAAAACATCAATTGTTGTACTGGAAGTGTCTCTGTGAGTACAGTTGGAGTTAGATGAAGGTGGGTTGAAGTGTATTCTGGAAGAAGTTATCAAATGAAAATGAGCCAAGAAGTTGTTTCTACATTGACTCAAGTACCTAAAAGAAAGAGTAGCCCAGGCAAACTAAGAAAAAGAAGACAAGAGTCTGAATAAACCATGCTCTGCAAGACTCTCTAAAAACAAACTATAATTGAAGATTATTAAAACTATGTTCAATAAAAGAGCAGCTGTCATTCCACATAAAGCAGCCAGCAATGTCTGTGTCTGGGATCAGCTGTTGGTTTCGCACCTAATTACAACAGATTTCCCCTTGTAGTGCGCCATGGGCACACTTTGCTCCCTGCCTGTCACGTTACCGGCTGTATGCCTCTCGTCCCAGTAGTTGCTTCATCTGAAGCCAGGCATGTCATGAAGATGTCTTGTGACTACACTTTGTTACACAAAAACAAGGCAGGGAAAACAATTAGAAGATATAGACTAAAACTGGGAAAACGGTATAGTAATAGCAACCACTTCCTAGGAAATAACAAGAGGCCAAAAACCAGCAATCTGGGGGTATCCCTTTACCTGTTACAGATCATGAGCTGTTAATGAAAACCTTTAAAAGGAGGGTTGTGTTGATAAATATGCATTTTATCCAGTTTAGGAACAGTAAACTATCATGCAGCTTGTCCTCCACACTCTGTTTCTAAGGAGAGAGCAAAGCAGGCATTACACATGACAGGATTTCCAAGATGCAACGTGTAAGAGATTTAATGCCCCTGGAAAATGACAGGCATCTAATGTTACATCACCTGTCATTTTCCTCCTCACCTGGCTAGATAGCCTGCTTCAAAATAAGGATAATCTCACCTTTTACCCATTTTCTTCTGAGGTTATCTGCCACCTCTACATGCTGCCCAGTGATAGACTCAGTGGTTCACTATGACGGAAATTAGTAGAAACCCCAAAATAATAAGTTCTAGGAGGGAAAGGTTTTTCACACATTTGTCAGGTGCTTAAGGGGGGTCGGGAGGTTGGGGGAAAGGAAAGAAAAAAAGATGATGACTAATTTTCCCTTTTTGGAAAACACATATGGACAAAAGAAAATGATTTACATTCACACTTTTGCTCTACAAGCAAAAAGTCTTGTTAATAATAGAACTTGGCCGGCTCATACCATACCCTTATCCTTAAATCCATTGCAATGGCATGGTACTTCTGTTGGCTTCCACAAAATTTGTTAATCAACAGAGATTTCAGCTTAAGAACGTGGTATTTCAGAACATACAATCCATTTTCAGGTTGATATCTAGATACCATGGCCAATATCCCTGATAAGTGATGAGAAATGTACTTAGCAAAATGATAGAGACAGATAGCCTAGATATCTGAGCTCCAGTAACATCCCAGGCAGTCTGGGACTGCTCATGACTGCACAAGAGAGCACATTTGTTGTGGGTCTGGTCAGCTTCCCAGTGATCTATGCAGACAATTTGTGGATCTCTTTTTCAGGCTAGGGTAGAAGGTACAGGTGCCACCATGTTTTAATAGCCTTCAAAACAGAAAGTCTGTTCCTGTCTTCAGATGTGCAAATGCAGCTTCTTAGTTCCCGCAAATTCAGCTTGTGAGGGTTTTCAGCTGGCAGGCAGTACACTTGCTGCATTGTGTTTAATAAAGCTGTAAAAGACACAATGTGCAAAAGATTGTACATCCACCCCTAATCCTCTGCTTTATCACACCCATACTTTTTTGCCACTAGGTGCTGGAGTGAGCACTGTCCAAGCATCCTGTGCCTGCCTGTGCGGGGAAAAAGAAGGAGGACTTCTGAAAAGTAAGAGCGTGTAGGCACAGAACATATCTTTCATACTACTGATCTATCCTGTGATCTTGAGCAAGAACAAGAACCCTGCACTTCTTTATCTTCTGGTAGACCAGAGTATAGTGTACAATGAAGACCAAACTCTGTTAAGCATGTGGTGTTTTATAAATGCTGGTGATAGATTAAGATTACTTAGTGGCACATAGTGGCTACCTCTGTGTATGAATAACACGAGTGTATTTAGGAAACACCTTTTCCCACCAGGAATTTTGGCAATACAGTTTGTTACTTACATATTACATCATGATTAAGATACAGATATAATTGTTTGTAGTAGCACTTAGCTTAATAGTAGTATTACACAGGGATTTTGTGCACAACATTTTACAGTGATGCCATATCATTTAAAAGTAATGTGATGCCTTTTCTGTCTTGTGCAATAAGCCTTGCTCTGAGAACAGTTGGGAAAATCATTTTAGCACACAATATTTTATTGCATATCACCTACACTTATGAAGTCAACATGCAGTTTTGTATGAAACATCGTCTTAGTGGCAGGATTGACCATAATGAAAGGTACCTTATTAAGGTGATAATCTTTCAGGCATCTCATGCCTCAACAGATGAAAACAGAGTCTTTATAGAGAGCTTTAGGCACTGGCCCCAGAACTGCAATTAATTCAGAAAGACTTCAAGGAAAGAGAGGAATACAAAAGTGTGCCAAGGAAATAAGCTGTGGATTTTGAATCCTATATCTGAATTGCAAAGTGAGTCTAGATTCCATCATATTACGACAAGAGTCAATCTGGAGCATTTTTGTTCCCCTGAAATCTTCTGTGAGATTCCCTCTAAATATTATATGATTCTTGCCAGCTGAAAACAATTGCACACAGTTCCCTCCAACTACATTATATCATATGCAAGATGTTAAAGGAGATATAAGATATTTTTTTACCTCAAAGACTATGACAGTTCCATTTAACATAAATAGAGAGGTCCCTGGCACCTTTGGTCCACCCAGTCTGATCTCAGAGGATTTCATTTTCCTGGAAAAATGCTGCTGCTGCTGCTTCTAGTGACTCTTGCTTGTGACAGTCCTCTCGACTAGGGGAGAACGAGGAAGAATTTCCAACCACTAATGGAAAGAAACAACAAAGCCTGTGAAATGCACACTCAGGAGAACATAGAGAAAACGTGACTGTTTGAAGTATATTTATTGTCTTGTGTGATGTAACGATGGTTTCTTGTGTGCTCTACAAACACCAATGGAAGGGATCCCAAAATGGTTTAGTGAAGAAACAATTTACTGAAGTCCCTTTAACTCATGGTCATCAAACAGGGAAGCAGCTTGAATTCAGTCCCTATTATTTGACCCTAACACTATAAGTCTAGTAAAAAAAAAAACAAAAAAAAACTTGATTTGCTGTACTGAGGTGTGCTATGCTCTTTAAATACCATTTGGCATATAGCATACATCTAAACTGTTTGATAAGTGTACCAGTCCAAATAGCCTAGATCCCAGTCTATTCCCAGCCAAACTGTCATGACTCCCATCTGTTCCACGTGGCTAGTTTACTTCCCCCAACAACTGAGGAACTGAGAAAGGGAGAACTATATATATGTAAATCTGCCCCCTGAAATGAGGGTGGCATTGGGTTACACAACTCAATTCGTGATCTCGGAAGTACTTCCAGGTGCTGCTTATTAAGCATACCCAAAGAGTACTCTGGCAGAAAGCCTAGATCTCACAGTATGGAAAACTGTAATAAGCTGTTGATGATGCATATATGGAGATTGCATATACACAATTTTCTAAAACTTCTTTATCTCAGCTTCTTCCAGTGCATTGGGCACCCTATGCATTTTTTCTTAATTGTTCACTCAAAACAAATCATTGTAAATACATACATATTTTACACACATCCTCATAGGAGAGGAGTAGAACATGCCCATATACAGCATTTGCAGGTTGAAAGGATCTGACAAGCATCAACTAATTATACTATTTAGAATAAAAAGAAGAGGGGCTCATCTACATAGCTATAGACAAGCTAGTCTCCCTTTCAGTCGAATGGCATCTAGGCAACACAGACGAGAGTCTAGGGCACTATTCATTTCATCCAAAAGCAGACACCTAAAATAGATGAGATGTATGTAACCAAAACACACCTTTTTCTCTCTACTGACTGCAAAGACAGTATTCTTTATGTGCCTTAAGCATGGAAGAATTTAGATTTCCAAACCTGACTGGGATGAACTAATTTCAGTAGTAGGATGAAGTACTTTCAGTAACTTCATGTCCTGTATAAATTATATTCAGCTCTATTTTATCCAGCTACGAAAGCAATACTTTCAATATTTGAAATTGCCTGGAGAAGGAATACGAAATTTCGTATGCACAACGGAATATAGTCTAGTAAGTACTTGTGAGCAATATTCTTCTCCTGTTAAAGTCAGCAAAAGGATTGAGTATTTGTTGTTCTTACTATGATTACTAGTTTCTAAAAAAGCTGTTTGCTCAACTCTGTAGGGTTTATGTTTCATGTTACAAGTGACAACCCTGGTCTCTTTAGACCAAAATGCTGATAACAATAGCTATTTTAACTGTCCATAAAAGGTAATCTGTACGACAGCAATCTAAGAGTCAAAAACAATTGTCTCTAGATCCTTTCAAATTATATTATCATAATTATTATATTTTGTGCCATTCGAATCCTGCATATTGACTTCTTCTATAAGAAATCATGTTCATTTGTTATGAGAAAATAAAGAAAGAAATATAAAGAAATCTACTTCTGAAGGAGTCATGAAGAAGCAGCTGACATGTAAGTTAGTCATACTTCCTTGTGGCTTGTCTTCTAAAGACATACATGGCCAATCTGCTCATAAAAGTCATAGATACACTGCTAATAGTGAGAGATACAAAACCTAAGTTGCTAAACTTTTGGCCAGTCTTCTCCAAGCCTCCAGGTGACAAATACAATAGTCTATATACTAATGTTTCAGCAAGAGCAGAATCAGATGGGTTTTGTTTATGGCAATGATATGTAGGAAAAAAAATGTTTTCTAAGGATCACTGAAGAAATCAATTACGTTGTATACCTGTTGTATTGATTTTGTTGTTGTTGTTGTTTTTAATAAAAAGAATGCCTATATATATATATAATATATATATATAAATAAAAACAACAATAAAAATGCAGGTTGCATTGAAGAGAAGGTGTCTTGCTTTCTCAGGAGCCCCAGAGTACAGGGTGTGCCACGGTTTCTTTCACATTCTTTTTGATCTCTGTAACTTTACATGAAAGTATTATAACAAACAGAAAAATAAATAACTGCATACATTTGCCAGGTACAGAAGATTGACCTGTATGGTACATATATTGACCTCCAACTTCATCACGTTACATCATTTTGGAGTGCTCCAGTTACAGTGATAAAAGTGCAGAAGCACTTTTATCATTGTAACTGGAAGAGTGAGAATGGGAAGGGGAAAAAGAAAATCAAAACAAAACAAAGCAAAACGAAATAACACAAAGCACATAGATAAGCAAAGCAACAACACCAACAACAACAAAAACAGGAAGAGAAAGCCAATGCCCCATAACAATTCAGTAGCAGATGACTCAATGAAGCCTGTTTGAGCTAAGACTGTAGCCAATGCCACAACAAGCAGCAATATTAGCCATCTGGGAGCCTGAGACTTGGAAGGATGGTTGCAAGTACAAACCCACCCCCTCATCTCCTGGCTCCTGAGGGAAAAGGGCAGCAAAGCACCTCAGTTTCAAATCTCACAGAGTTTTAAAGAATATGTATTTTTTTGGTCTTTGTGTATGAGGGCACAGTATTCACTCAGAAAGACCTCCCCTCCCCAGGAGGATGTAAAAAAGAATGACTCATGAGTCAGGCTGATGATGCTTTGACAATGGTAGAAGTTCTCACAACAAAACTCAGAGGTGCTCTGTGGTCCTTTGATACAATTTAGGACAACCACCAGCTGTCTTAAATTACACCATGAAGGCACATGAAGTTGCAATAAGCTAATCATGCTCTCCATACTGAAAGCATGTTGTAAGACTCCTAGTTCCAGGCTATCACAAAATCCACACATGGAAACCATTAGCTGGGCTTAGTTTACTGTTTTGTTACTGTTTACATATAGGCACAGATAGACAGATAGATTGACAGTGTAGTAAACATTTTCTGTCACTAAATATCCTCGTCTTTGCATGACACTTAATTTCCATACCTTTTTCTAATATGATTACAAATGAGAAGAAGGAAAAAAAATGAGGGAGGATCGTGAAGGAGAAAAAAGCTTAACAGAAAGAAAAAGAGAGATGAGTAATACTTCTGTTTCTGCTTTTCAGAAGGTCTTGTTTGAAATCTCTGTTGTGCCTGAAATGTTGATTCACCCATTATACTTTTCAGTTTTTACGTTTACCCTGAACAACAGCAAATTTTTGTAACTTGTATATGGGAAAGAAATAAGGGTTACACTGGGGGGAAAGGGGAGAGGGCTGTGTAGTTTGCATAAAAAAGTACAGTTGGAGGAGCTTTATAGTAACTCTGCTTAATTTTGGAAGGAGGGGTGGGGGTGGAAAAGAGAGAGCGCATTTGTTTTCTGTCAGCCGGGCAAACAAACCTGAGTTAAAACATGAAGGTCAATTTGGGCTTATTCCTTCCTGCCCGTTATTGCTGGTACCAAGGAGCCAGAGAGCCAGATCGTTTTCTCAATTGCGCTTGAGCAGTCCTTGTGTTTTAAGAGTACACCTTAAGCAGCCTCTGAGCACCTCATTTGCCATCAGTGGGTATGCACAGATGTGTTTTGCTGTTCTTTAGAGTGAGATATACAGGGAGTTACCTGGCTGATAGTGAACTGGGAGGAATGTTGTTATATATCGAGTGGTAATTCGTGTCGAGAAAATGGTTGATATTAATAAAGAAGGGGGAGATTTGGGAGTGTGGCCATGGGGGTCGGAAAGCCCCGTGGTTGATGATAACATTAGATTCTTAACGATGAGGCCATCAGGAATATAAAAGAGTTTAGAGGGAACAAAGAAGGGTGATTCAGGAGACTCCATGCAGTCTCTGGTTGCTTGTTCTCCAGCCATTAAGGCATGAAAGTTTCTGGGTGTTTGCTGCTGTTGTTATATTCAAAGTTGTTTGACCAATGAAAAGTTGTTTTGAAAAGAACTGCTATGGGGTAAAGGGTATAAGAGGGGAACCTGTCCTCAGGATAAAAAAAAAAAAAAAAAAGGCAACATGATGTAATGAAGTTACGTCGTCAACGGGGAGGCAGAAAGAAGGAATGAAGAGGAGCAGGCTAGCGGAACGGAGACCAGGACGGGAACAGGCACATTGATTGCCTCATGAAGATAGGTTCGGCCAAACTCAGCAAACTGCTCAGAGAAGCTCGTACTGAAAGTCGCTGGAAATGGTCACACCGGAGCTGGGAAGAAGCTCAAGCTGAGAGAAGCTGACCTGTGCATACAACTGCCCCTCGCTGGTAAGCAGCTGCGCATTATGGAGAATCATACGTCCTTAGGAACAAAGACTGTCCTGGTAACTTTACAGCTTATTCTCCTTATTAACAATTGGACAGTTTATGAGCCTGAAATATGGGACCAAATTGAGGTCAAGGTGTGGGACTCTGCTACTGAAAATGACAAGGTTGCAGTGGGATTGCTCGGCACCTGGCGAGCAGTCTCTGAGGCCTTAAAGAGCCATTTGGAACCACAGTCAGAAACGTGTGGTTTGCCAGACCATGAGGGAGCTGCGGGCTCCTTTACTGATCCGACTGCTACGCCATCGGCCCCTCTGCTGCTACAGCCATCGAAGGCTTTTGCTGTTACGCCCCCTGCTGACCTGGACGTGCCTTTTGACCCAGGCCCTATTGGCCTTGGAAAGGAGATGGATATGCTTTTCTTTGATCCGGGAAGAACGGGATACATAAGGCCCGAAGGCCGAGTTGCTTGACTTAAAGCAAGACATATTGTTCAAAAGGAATGGAAAACGGAGACTTGTTTGTAATCAAGAAAAGGAATAGAAAATGGAGGCTGTTAAGTCATGGAACTTAGAGGATTTTTTGTTACCTTTTCTGATTGTATAGGCATACTCTTTTAGTATGTAAAAGCAATGTTCTGTATATTTAGAATGTTTGATGTTCATGTGTGCGTGTTGGTAGAGCGTAGACTCCCCTCACACCCAGCACTGTTTACTTGCCTTTTATACCTTTTATAAATATTCTTTTAGAAATATTACTAAATTCAGATTGAGATGAGACTTCATTTATAACAATAGGATGCAGCTCTGCCTATTGGACTAGATTGCTGTTCAGGGTTTGTAAGTTTAAAGATCAGTAAAAATTATTTTTGTAACCAACAACAGCAGATGTAACTCTGAATGCACATTAGGTAGCAAAACTAGGGACAAAAGTGCCATTTTACATAGTCACTTTTCATAGGTACACCTTTCAAAGTCCCTTGTTTCTTCTGCATATGAATAGGTTTCTGCCTTCTCCAGTCCTGCTCTGTGTAATAAATCCAGACTTCCTACTGTGGGTTGTAAGTAAAATGGCAGCTTCCACAAAGTGATAAGAAAAGTTCAGAAAATGGACAGCTATTTCTAGGAAGTGTTCTGGAAAATTACTTTCAAAAAATTTAGCATACTGTGCATCATTTTTCTCTCACTATTTTTTGTGCTTATAATACTTTCTTGTTTGTTGTAATTATTGATGTTTGCACTTAATTCACTGAGGTGGGCTAAAAGTAATAATGGTTTCATATGTTTAAAATAAAACACAAATTAATATCTCTGTGATTAGAGGTCTTCCTCAATGAGACAAATTCAATGTCCAATCATTTGGATACAAGGATTACATGTGGGAAATTTGACAGAAATTTTGAAAATATTCTGAAATACATACATATATATATATATATTATTTTTTTTTTTTTTGTAAAAAAATTAAATCTGATTAACCATAAGGTAGCACACTGCAAATGGATATAAATAATATAAAGATCAGAAATGTGATTACTTACGTATCTGTTTTACTTCTATTAAAGAACCACATGATTTCAATGATCATTCACACAGCAAAAATAAATAATCAGAGCAATCATACCATGACTCATTGACTTCTTGGTAAAAAACTACTATGTACACAGGAAGCAAAAATAACACTGACAACAACTTGCCAACTAAAAAGGAATTGAAACTGTAAACTATAAGATAAGAAATGAGTAGCTACATGAGATCAAATGTCAAAAGAGAAAGTAAGAAAGAATGGAAGAGAGACCCAGATTTAGCCTTCCAGTATCATGTATGTAGCACCTACAGCTAAATGATGTCAGCTTGATCTGACAAGAGTTCAAATGTTCTAGACTGAGTTAATAATCACAAATATGAATTTTTATGCAAATCTAGAAGAGAATATCTAATCTTCTAGACGGCAACATAACCAGGTTTTATCATTCATTCTGACAGTAGAATTATAATTAATTCACAAAATGCAGATTTAAAGGTGGTGAAATGCATATATAGAGAGATCTATAGATATATGAAAAGCACTCAGAAAAGAAAATATATTCATGCAGTACAACTAACCACTGGCAATAAAAGTCTCAGGAGCCATGTGTAAATCTCCTCCTTACTGGAAGCCTAAAATAAGAGAAAAGAAAGGGGGAGTGAGTTACCTCTTTTTTCACACCCTTTCCCAGAACACCTGGCAATGCCCTTAGGGACTCAAAAATGAGAAGGCATCTGGGCCAGAAGGCGAGAAATACACGTAAGGTTCATCCTCAACTCTGAATGGTGTCACTTGGCACTGTAGAAAATACCTGCTCCGAATCCCAGGACAGCAGTACATAGAAAGGTCCTTAGCATCAAAGTTTTTCAAGTTATTTCTAGGAAAGTGTTCAGCTTTCTGGAGGGTTGATTCTTGAATGTATTTCTGCATTATAGATCATAACCTCTCTGAACCCATGCAGCACAGCAATGATAATTTGCATAAAGTTTGGTGTGCTTTTTGGGAGTAGCTTTCACTCTACTGCAAGTTGATTTGTATTCAGAGGGGAAACTAGTGTTAGGGAGACAACAGGTTGTCTTTCAGTTTCACTTCCAATGACTCCTTTGGTCCTCCAATAAAGATGTTGGTGAATGTCATATAAGCATTGCCCTGTTCTAGTGGATTGATACCCAGGTAAAAGAGCCTAGGCAGACAGTTGGAGGCAGAATTAATAATAAAATTCTTTCTATTTACATCAGCTTCTCCCAAAAATAAATCAGATGACAAACCTCAGTTTTGACAGGAAAAGCAAACATCAGCCATGTACAAGAAAGATAAATGGACTGACCAATCCATGTCTTATGGTACCCTCTAGTGACTACGTCATCACCAAATTTCAGCTAAAGTGCAACACATCCAAGGACATTCCCTAGGGTCACTCCTGAATGTATGGAAATCAGTCTCCAACTTCCCTTGTTAGGTAAACTACTGAGTGCTGAGCATTAATTCATTTGTTGCTTGCACCAGGGTTTGACACTCTAATTCCAGATGCCCAGCTTTTAAAATCTATATGAGTTTGCAGCAAGACACACAGTATTCTTTGGTCTCATGGTATGAGCTTCCTACACAGCAGGAAGCTGATATTTTTTCATGTCAAAACCCAGTCATATCTCAGAAGGAAACAAAAATAAGCTTTTTATTCTCTGCCCCAGTTTTCATCACAAAACCTTTGGCCCCTGCTGCTTTCATAAGATCTTTCCTCCCTGTCTGGCACATGAATAGTGAGAAATTTTTCCCAAGTGCACTTAAGCCCTACTCATCAATCCATTCCAAAAGCCACTTTGGGTTTGGTGTCCCTCAATTCAAACACTCCCTTCTGCTCCCATGGGGTTTAACTCAGAAGCTGGTGAGAAATATTAATATCACCTGAATGGCCTGGCCTTGAAAGGTCATCTTCAAAAGTGCTGTAACTCCCTTCTTGACCACTGTTCTATGTGGTGGCAGAATGGAAAGAAAAGGAAATTTCAGCAAGCTTTGTACCTTATTTCCTTACTTTTAAAAGCATTTCTTTGTTGTTCCAGTTTCTTGAAAATAATCAAAGAGATTTTGCAACTTAGATAACAGGTAACACAAGGGAACTGGTATTAGTAAAGAAATGAAAGGGTATAATATCTGTAGGGTTCCATATGTGCTATATATTTTCAATAGCTGCAAACTCTACCTGTAATAATATATCACTGTTTTGCTCTTCAATGTTATAGACCCACCGCTTCGAAACAGTGCTGTCTTTGGACCATAAAGCCAATCACAGTTTAGGCAAGGGATGTTTCAAGAGGTGAAGGTGAAAAGGAATTTTGGGGAGAGAGTTTAAGGCTTCCCTGAGAAACTTTGCAGCTCGTGGCTGAATGGTTGTTTGTACAGGAGTAGTTGGAAAAATGTGCCAAGCAAGTTGTTGAAGAAGCATTAATGCTTTTCAAATGGATTTATGGATGGATACCTAAGGGGTCAGCATTTCATGATGCAGTATTGAGTTATTTTAATCCTTTACTCCATCCATTTATGCCTTTGGTCCCATTCCCAGAATGGTTGAGTCACCTTTATGAACTTATGGCAGAGAAACGCAGTGACTGGGAAGTGAGCAAGACACCAACGTTTGAAACCTGAGCTAGATCTGCTGATGATACTTCCTTGCCATTCCCGGAACCAGTGGCGAAAACTGCATCTGATCTGTTTTATTTAGCACTGCCAGCCATCCAGTGAACAGGTCTACGCACTGCTCTCCAGAACACGAATACAGTATCTTAAAACTCTCCAGGGCTCCAGTTTTCAGCTGTTGAAGCTGTTTTGAAATTGTGCTTAGGGGTGAGCAAACAGCAGCATGACTGGCAGCTATCATGACTCAACCTTGATACTAGGCAAACTGAATAGTCAAATAATTCACTGTAATTCAACCTAGCAATTCAAAATACTGCACATTCCTGATCCTCTGGCAAACTACCTCATGTAGGGTATGATATATTTTTTCAGCAGTTTCAAACTGCCAAAAATGTGGTATTATTTCTCAAACAGGAAACAAATTAATGAAGGATATGAGAGGTAAATGAAAACATGTCACAGAATGAAAACATAGTTCAAAAGCTCTTAATAAATTAAAAGTTACAAAAAGCAATTTACAGAGTGTTTTATGTATGTCACTACGATGAGGTTTTATTGGTGTGATATCATAATTTGGCTGTCTCTGATCCCTTTCTCTTGGCAGCTCTACCTTTAAAGACATTATGTGCTGATCATGCCAGCTCAGAAAGCTGAATGCCAGAGGTCTGCTTTATTTGGGCAGTAATCAACAGGACTTGTAGGTTTACCTGAGGACTTCAACATCAATTCTCCAAACACCAGGTCTTGGGGTATTTCTTGTTTGACTTCAGTAATTGCTTTTGTGCAGAGAAACTGACTAAAGTCATCAGGATTTGCTGCCCAAATTGCATGGTTTTCAGTTGTTTTCCAAATTTCCCACGGAACTATCTGTGTTTACAAACGTATCCAGATTTTACTTTGAACTTGCTCCCTTACTCTTGCCCTCAAAGATAAATGAATTCCTAAACATGTTTGTACTTTGCAAATTCATAGATTTATACACTTCATGCCACTTTAATCCCTATTAAACTAATCTGAAGTCATGTCAGGCCAACTATCCACAGTAAAATGGATTAGACAAGCCAGTTGATCAGATATAGAAATGACTCTGGGTGCTTTTTCTGTCTAGCCTCCATGCATTTAGAGCACTATTTTCATACAAATAATTTTGTTCTCTTTAATTCTTTTGTGATTAAGCTAATTCAAAAATAACATTGGTTCTTAGAGAATCATTAGTGTGAAGCAGAGCAGACAATGCTTTTAATTAGGGCTTTTCATACCTCCTCTATCCATTTGGTAATAAAATTACTTCTGTATTAATTGATTAGTTATTTTAATTTACACAGCAGTAAGTGCTGATATGCAGTGGCCATAAAACATCTTTGTTAAATAATTTTTAAAGTACAACTGATATTTATTTCCTGGAGAAGTGAAAGATGTTTTGTTTAAAAGCTTTGTGATGTATGTGCTGTAGCTCCTGAAAATGCTTCTCACCAGAATGTAACGGACCTCCCAATGAATTTTAAGGAACTTAATACATATTTCAACATTATTTTTAATTCTACTACGTACTCTTGTATTGCTAAAGGAATACATTGGTTCTTTGTATGTCTGCAAATTTTGTATGAGACCTCTTTTTGTAAAGGGATTCTCAGACTGGAAAAGAGTGCTTATCTACTGAATACTCAGAGAAGTACTGTGTTTTCAATTTTATTTACACTGCTGTTAATTTTTGTCGCAAAGAAATAAATTAACATACTTTAGCTTAGTAAAGGGAATAGTCATTAAAAATGGTTGTTGAGAAACCAGTTTTTCATGCACGTTTAAAACAGAACAAATCACAATTTGGAATAATAGATTAGCATAATTAGATCATTAGATCATTAGATCAAAGTCTCTGTTCAGGTTGCAACATTAAAAGAAATGTAAGGATATTTCTAAACTACTACTTTCCACATTTCATTTTGAGAACAATGGCCTGACTTCTCAGCTATGCTAAACTCTTTGTACTGAAGGATAGAAATGCAAAGAGGGTTTTTACATTACTTAATTATAAATTACCTCACTCAAATGACCCCTTATACTACTAGGTTGACATAACACAGTTTTGGTACAAATATTAATTGGGATCTGCTTCCCCTGCCTTTCCTCCATAGAAGGATATTTCCTGGCCACATTGCCATGTTCATGTCCCTTTGGAGCATGGCAACGATTTGACCCCATGTTTGACCCTACACACCCCCTACCACTTATGCCTGTCCCTACTTCCTCCAGCAAGAATGGGGCTTTCACACTTATCCTATTCCAACCACAACATCATGCCATGGTTGGAAAACCAGCAAACAATACTCTTTCTCCTCATCAGTTAAAAAGTTTGGAACATGGTACTGGCAGGCATAAAATTACCCAATCCTGTCTTACATATGTGTAAGGGTAGAAAAAGAAAGAATTCCAGAAGTTTTTCTACAGGAGATGGTATACACTACATTGCAGTTTCTTCAAGCCATGCTTTGGACTAAGAAGAGAAGATCTGAGTGAAAAAGAAAACAAAAATGAAATCTTCCAGCAGAAGTTTTAAAGAAAAGTGTCTGTCTGATACCCAGAAAATACCAGTCTTGAGCTTAGACTTGCTGCTCATGTTAAGCAGGTGTGCTGAACTTGCTTATACCTATATATATCAGTATTCTTTTCTGAATGTTCTTGCAGCAACACAGCAGAAGTAGCTAAGAAAAAGCAAGGATTGGTGAAATAATCTCCAGTGGTATCTCCCGTTCTATGGTAAAACATAGGGAAACGGGAGAGTGTTTAACATACGGGAGAAAGAATGACATTTACCATTATACAACTCCATTTTCTGTTCCTTATGAAGCTTCAATCATTTAAAAATTTCTGAAGTCATATATGTGTTTCCAACTGAAGTTATTTATTTTATTTGTTTCACAGAAAGAGTTCAGAAGTTAAAATAAATAAATAAATAAATAAAATAATAAAATTGCCCCAGCTAAAAACATCATTGAGCACTGAGGCATTTATTTTATGTGTTCCAGCAGCTTGCCACAGAAAATCATTAAATGAATGTCATCCATCCTGTTCATTGAATGAGGCCCACATCCCCTGGGAAGAAAAAGGAAAAAAAAAAAAAAAAAAAGCATGCAATCATATCGTCATAGGCTGCATATTTGGAGCATTTTGCAACTCTAGAATATCAGATTTTTGAGGATTTACCAATCCTTTAAGACTTTTGCATACTATGTTTATAACTATGGTTTGTCCACATACTTCCTTTTCTACATTTTTTGCCTCTCTTAGATGTTGCTTTCATCTGCCACCAGACTGAAACCTCTTAGGGCAGAAAATGTATCTGCCTTTAAGTACAAATGGCAACTTGCATATAAAAAGTATCATAACAGCTGTCATAATGATAACCTGAGTTACCATTTAAGCCACATAAAGACACTGTTTTAGGAGAGGGACAGAAGAAGGTACACTCTTAAGGAAAATCATATTCTGGTGTTTAAAGTCTTAGCACTCAAAAGGAAGAAAAAAGTTAAAAAAAATAAATAAATAAATAAAGCTGCTCTTATGGCCGAGTAGTTGCTAGCTATTTTGCAATTTTTCTGCACTTGGCAAAAGAAAATGTAGAAAAAAATAATTCCTTCTATTCTGTGGGGTATTATTAGTGTAACTTGCCCAACAGAAGTCAGCAAGGTGACAGAATGAAACTCTCAAAAGACTGAAGAATTAGATTGAGCTTTTCTGGCGTATATAAGCAGTAGTACTATCTTGTATCTCAAATCCTTTGCATTTGGAAAGACTAGGCATATACCAAGTATAGAATACATTGGGCAGAGGTTTTCTAGTTACTGTCAAGGTGAGCTTCACACTGAGCCTTCATCAAAGTTTTAACCCAAACAATGATAATCAAAGAGACAGTGACAAATGGAAAGGAAGTGGGGAAGAATAGTGACATTTGGTGCTGAACCATATGTGCGTGGTTTGAAAGACATGACTGAATTGTTTTTGGTGCTCTATTATTCTGACATTTAGAATGAGGCAAGTTTCCATTTCCATTAATGTACTGCCAACTCAAAGGGGAACTGTCGCAAATCTGAGACTAAAGAAAGCTGTTCCTCAAACTTCTCTTGAGCATAATCAATGCCCTTGCTAAGCAACAGAGTAGTATCACAATGTATAATCTAAGTGATTATTATGCTTTCTGCTTCTTGAATACAAGAATGTGTTTTATACCGTCTGATGATATGGCATAAGTTTCTTTGATAAAAGATCGTGAATTTATATATGAATGGAGAGCAACCAGTGCAAAGGAACTCTGTTGATCAAGATTTTCTGAATACTAACCTGGCAGATATAGCCGAGAAAGTGATCCAGCTGTAGGTGGAGGGTGTTCAGGTGAAAGACTGGAAGTGTGAAATCTTTTCAAACTGTATCTAAAAAGCAAAGCTATTTGAAGAAAAAATACAATGATAATTAATTTCCTTTATTCCTTTTTAAAGTCACTTGATATCTTTACCAAAAATAAAAATAAAAGGAAAGGGGTGGGGGGGGGAGGGGAGGGGGGAGAAAGTAGCACAAGGTGATTCTGGATTCAAGGTCCAGCAAAGAAGTTCTGGACTCTTGAATTCATCCCCCTCTGAAACAGCTCCTGGATGATGAAATCTCCATGATCAATTTAGCTGCTTTACAAACAATTTGAATTCAAAGGATTCTCCTGACATTGTGGAACAATAGATGAGCAGTTCTAAGGATGACACTCAGTGATCAAAACTGAAGGGATTATTTTTCAAAATCATTTTCAATATTAAAGTCATCAATATGAGCTTTATTTACTAATTAATGTTTCCCCCTTGTGACTACTTATCTTTGAAGCTTTGGTCATTGGCTGGATTTCATTCTCCCTAGCAGGCTGTGATAGTTCTTCAGTAATGGAAAAAAAAGAAAATCAGGCTTTGTATCAGTCATACTGATTGCATGCGAAGTTATTCTTTCTGCTTTTTGTTCATTTGCTTGCTTGTTTAGTCTGGCAGCAGTTTAAGGAAGTCTCCAGGTGATAAACCCCATTTTTTATGTAATTCCTTTTCTGTAGTAGACATGGAGTTCAACTTTTTCTTTTTCACCTAGAACAAACACACCAGGTTCTATGCCCTGTGCCAAATCATGGACCTGGGCTGGTTCTGCTTCCCAGCTCCTCTTGATGCTCATTCTTGGAGCACTCTCTGAAAATTCTGAAAAAAATCTGAAACCCATAATTTAATTTCCTTGCATGATTCGCAAATTTCCTTCTGACCGTATAGGACCTTGGTGCCATGATGTGCATTTCTTTTTAGTTTGGAGTAACTTCCTAATTCTTTATCAATTTGAGTTTTGCATCCCTCTTTGTGGTGTATTTCCATTCTGATACCATAAAAAAGACCAAAAAAAGTATATAAAAGTTTAGGTATTAGAGATACACCTTGACTTCATAAAAATAATATTATTGCTAGAAAAGTTGGCAGGCCATGGCATCTGAATCTCCTCATTTACCCCCAGAGCAAGTGACATAAAGATTAAATGCTCTGTAATAATAACATACATGCTCCCTCAAAACACCCCCTCCTCAATATTGGACCTTTGTTTAAGATACAAATCATGCAGTAAAGGAGGACTAAGAATAACCAACAGAAATGCCAGGGGAGAGAGGCACATTTTGAGTATAAATCACAGAATTTACCTTAGAAAGGATGCAAGCACAATCCCCAAGAAATGTTGTAGATTTGTGAACCAAAGATTGAATTAATCTCCCTTTAAACTTTAGGTAGAATAGGAATAACAACTAACACAACCTTATGTGAGATGGGGAAATAAATTAAACCTAGAATGCAGGGAAAAAAAAAAGAAAGAAAAAAAAAAGATATAAAAATCTACTGTTCTGTCTGCAATGATTGCTGACAAAAATACTACGTTGCATAATTATACCTTCTAAGGAAATAGTCTCCAACTCCCATGACATTTGACATAAGAAGTCGAGAAACTATCCATTGGAGCAGTTTCTCATGTTACTATTCTGCTCTGCATTTCACTTTCTGCCATTTGGCCCAAAGAAACCACCCACTGAACATTTGCCTTTGAAGTGCTCCACCTTCTCTTATGTAGTATGAGTGACTTCTTGGTTCTCTCTCAATTTGCCACAGACAGCTTCAGAAATCTTGAAGTTGTGAATTACTTCTTTTATTTTTGTAGAATTACTGTAGCATCTTATGTTCAAAGCAGCAGCCTCAGAGAGAATGGACTGCCAGCTTGTATTACCCAGACAAGACCAAACCAAGAATGAGTACAAGAAGGTTGGAGAAGGCTCAGCAAGAGCATGGGTAAATTACATTCAATCCATTTCACACTCAGATGAGAATTTTTTACCCTTCAGATGCTTGTTACCTAGGATTTTTATGTTTTTTGTTTTTTTTTTTTTTTTTTTTTTTTTTTTTTCCATATATTTGATTCACAATGTACAAAACACTGGAGAATTATGCAGGATTACAGCTTATCACAGATCACAATACAAACTTTGACTCTCTGAAAAGTTTTCTCAGTCCTCAAAGAGCAATCACTGTTTTGTATGAAGGTCATTGTATTTTATATCCAAAGTTTCTCCCAGTCAAACAGTTTTCTTGTATCTGGCTGGCAGTTATCATCATATTATTTGATAAATCACTCATAAATCCTTTGTACTATATTTGTGTTACCTTTCTAGCAAGAAAACATTGTTGCTGAATTCAGAGCTGTAAGATCAGAAATTCCATGAAAAAAAAAAGACTTATGCAAGTAGTACTGCCATTCTTAGGGACATAACTGCTAATTATTTCTTAAGAAAGAAAGAGAGAGAGAGAGAAAGAGAGAGAGAAAGAGAGAGAGAGAAAGAGAGGAAGAGAGGAAGGAAGGAAGGAAGGAAGGAAGGAAGGAAGGAAGGAAGGAAGGAAGGAAGGAAGGAAGGAAGGAAGGAAGGAAGGAAGGAAGGAAGGAAGGAAGGAAGGAAGGAAGGAAGGAAGGAAGGAAGTTCTTTCTGCCCATGTCCACTAACTGGGTTATCATTTGAGACATTTTGTGGACCCATACTAACTTCAATATAGTTTTATAGTTTGGACAAATTCATGGTACTGAATATTCATATGGCGTATGATACAGACACTGAACCCAATTTAGTAAATGAATACTTGTAATTTCACCAAGGCCCCTCTGAGAGATTATTATGCAGATTTATGAAGAAATATTGCTGAAGCAATTCTTGGCTATGTTTTCAGTCACTGAGGACTTAAAGTATGTAAACCTAAAATAATTTCAGACTTATTTACTGTCAGTGCTTTGATCTTCTGAACTTTCCTGACATTATTTCTCTCACTGCTTTGTATCCAGCATCCCCTCCCCTGTCCTTGCCCTTGAGCAAAAAGCCAGCATCACAACACTTACAAGTGTTGCCAAGCTACTCCCAACAATATCCTTGCTGCCATAATGCCAGCAATCTGTTCTAATCCTGCTGCTGCAAAATTGCATTACAGAAAGTATGGACACAAGCATGTGGGTAATATCACTCACCTGGAAATACAGAGACTGAGACACAACCAAATTTGAGCAGATTCTCATACCTTCTCTGTATGATGAAGATCACCTGACTATTTTGGGAACATCAGCCTCCTAAAAGAAGGAATATTCAGGTGGAGGAAAAATGCAGATACCTGACAGCATATTATTGTCTTTTAAAATTCACCATGTGTGCCGTAAGTTGTTCACCATGGCAGTGATTTTACAAGCAGTATCTTTCTAAAAGCGCCACAGACACGTGTTTTTGTAGCAGTCCCCATACCCATTGTATCACTTTCAACTTCATTCCTCAGGGTGTTGAAAAAGAAAACACATTGCTACTGGCTAATTGTCTCTTAAAATAACATTCTATTCTCTGATATTGCTACCAAGAATAATAAATTAAAAAATAAATCAGTATCCCTCACTCCTCTCTGTTTTACCTCCCCTGTCCTACTCATTAAGGAAATTAGTCACCATTGGACCATCTCAGTTTGCTAGCGGGCGGAGGGCCAGATCCTGAATCCTTATTCATACTGCATCATTCATTCCTCAGCAATAAGGGTTCTAGCTCGCATTAGATGAAGTAAAACATGGGTAAAGTCAAAAAGAGGATATGGCCCACGGACTTCAGAAAGCTACAGCAACAGTTAAATTTTAGCATACTGTAAATACCACAGCTCTTCTTGGTTACATTTCTTGGTATACAATATAGTAACATATGCTATATGGAAGTGAATTGTAAAGGCCAACTTCTGCTCTTGGATTCAGATCTCCTTGACTTCAGTGAGACTGCAGAGCAAGGGAGTCTGGTGACACCTGCAAGCAGTAAGTAACCATGGCAAATTCTCCATGGGGGAGCCGTGGGAAAGATCAGCAGACATTTCCTGAAGGTCTCCTGTGCCTCATGTAAATTGTCACACTGCAGCTTGTTTTAGGAGTGTTTTGTGTGGTAAGCAAGCACAGGAACATCTTGAACTCCTTTTACAAATTTGTATGTAATAGAATAAGGCAAGTGAAGCCAACGGCCCCAAAAGCTAGACATCTGCAAGTCAGAGACATAGCAATAGGGAAAAAAAAAAAAAAAAAAGGTGGAAATAGACAACTATGGGAAAACGCAAGAGAGCTGGTGTGAAGTAGCTCTATTTCTTTTCTTTTCTTTTCTTTTCTTTTCTTTTCTTTTCTTTTCTTTTCTTTTCTTTTCTTTTCTTTTCTTTTCTTCTCTTCTCTTCTCTTCTCTTCTCTTCTCTTCTCTTCTCTTCTCTTCTCTTCTCTTCTCTTCTCTTCTCTTCTCTTCTCTTCTCTTCTCTTCTCTTCTCTTCTCTCTTTTCAACAAAGGTTTTCCTGTTTCATCCTTCTCTGTATTTTTTTTTCCACATTTTCTATTGTTTCCTGTATTCCTTTTCTGTCTTCATACCCTGATCCTCTATCTTTTTCTCCTTTGTTACTCTGTTTTTGATTGACTGTCAAGTTAGAGATGGGAAGAGGGAACTATCTTTGCAAATGTCAAAGAGTAACTGCGAAAAGACACATATTTGCACACTTTATAGGAAACACGTTCAACTCTATGCAGATAGGATCCAAGACACAGGTACAGAAAAGTAATTAAAGAAATCCTCGTTATTTCCACTCTGCAATCACTGAACTATCAATTGCACAAGTACAGCACAAGGAGATGACTGAATCTTAAGGATGGGTCCAACCACTTGGCTCTGTGTGACTGCAAATAACAAAAGCCAAGTTGCATTTTTTGGAGGGTGAGTCATGGCTGTAATTGACTCGACTAGACCAATAAATTGCACATGGTTTAAGGAAGCTTTTCTCATTGTCAGAAAATTCCCCTCCACTTGTGGCACCCCTTCAGTAGGACCACTAAGCTTTGCAAGGATTGGAAGGTTTGAGAGGGGCTGGGCATTTATCATCTTTCAGACAGAATCAATCAAAATACCATGAACTGTATTTGAGAGGTACTACAGTTAACATTTCAGTGCCAGGGAGTGATGATATTGTTCCACAGTACATTACCCCACTCTTCTCTCAGGAGTCTTTTCCATCACCCATCTCATATAAAAATACAAGGCTTGCAACATCCAAAGGTAGAACTAAATGTGCCTGACTTGCAACCAACTTGGCTTGAGGATCGTTATTTATGGGTGCTGGTAAGAAGGAGTTTGAGGTTGTTTTTTCAGGTAGTCTTTTGCCAGGACTCCACCTGTCAGCTGTAGTGGCCAGACACCATTTTGCAGCATCTGGAAAGCCAGGGATGGTAGGCAGTGATTGTGAAGGCAGAGATTTTTCAAAAGAATTTAAATAATTTAGGTAAGCCTTCAATATCTCTTCTTTACCTTTATAATGCTGTACTTCCATAAAGGGCAATGCCACTTTTTAAATAATAGTAGTAAAGGGTAGTAATGACGAGTTTGCATATTGTTCTTTTATTTACAATAATCTCATGCTTTGGTAGTGCCAGCCTTCTAACTCCCAGTACACCCTGCTTCCTGCTGCTCTTCCAACTAACCTTGGGTGTTTCTGTCTTTTTCTTCTCCTCCTGTAAAAATGTACAAGAGCAAGTATTACTCTTATTCACTGGCTGAATTTTTGGGAAGATTCTTCATTCTTACAGGACATTATTCTGAGTTTACATCAGCACCTTACATTGGAGTTGCAACACTCCACACAGTCCTAAGCTAGTGCTTGTCTTCATCTGTCATCTTCCAGCAAATCAAGTGGCTTCACTGTATGTGTTTTCTGTCCTGGTCCAGCTCTGAACTAGAGCCCTAATAGCTGCTGTAAATAGTCAGCTAGCTATGCCAGCCATGCTTCCCAGTCCATACTCAGAGCAGAGTGCATAGTGTGAGTACTATGCTAATTTCTGGGAAGACAGGTATACTCCATCTCTGGTGCTTCAGCAAGGAATAAAGAAAAATTGTTCTGAAATGGGGTGAAAGTAAAATGTACATTTTTGCTCGAATATATGTGCAATGAAAGAGGTAATGAAGGAGGAAATTCCAGATACAGTACATGTACAGTAAGTACAAGATTTCTCTTTTCCTGGTAATTCATCCAACCTGCTATAGTTAACCCTACAAGCTATTACACAGACAGCATAGAAATTAGAGCAAAAGAAAACATGAGAGCATCCAGAATCTGCTTTCCTTATGACATTTGTTTCTGTGCAGTGATCATTTTACGATCTCCTTAATTTCAGAGTTGATTAATACACCAAATCAGAACAAATCTCTTGCTCTTCAGTCAAGGCCAGTATTTTTACTTCATACATAAAGGCCTACTCTATTGCCTGACATGACACATTCTACTGGGTAGCCTGTACCTGAACTGTGTATTATTTCAGTTAGTTGCAGTAAGGGCAAACACCAGAATATTAGCTGTAATTTTAATTTGGAGAGGGTCTTCTTTATTGAAGAGAGGAGCTGAATATAAAACAGCTTTATGTCCAACAACTAGATTCTTAAAAAAATAAAAATAAAAGCATTCTCTGAGATTTAAAAACCTGGTCCAAGGCATCATACATAAGAAAAATCTGTTACTATGAATTTCTTGGCAGTGTTTGTATTATAAACGTAATTTTCCTTTTGTCCAAATGACAAAAAATAATTGCATACAAATATACTTCTAGATACAAAAGTCAGAGTCTTGCCTGGGTCATATAATACCCACTGAGATCTGCTCTGAGTGCTAACTGAGGTTTTTCAGAAACCTTTTCCTTCTGTTTGTACAAACTGTTTCTCACACAAATAGTATGCTTTCTAGTGGAAACTCACAAGGCTCTAGAGCATGCAAGCCTAATGCTTGCTCCTCTCCATGAAAACTTGAGTAGAAAAAAATCAGTTACTCAAGAATTTATGAAAAGTGGAAAAAGTGATGTGAGTACAGCTGCAGGAAATTCATTTTATAATCTGAATAGCTGCTCAAGAAGATTTTTTAATAATAACCACCTAGATTTAATGGGGACATTTTCATATCCCTCATTCTATATTTCTGAACAACCATCTGATACTTTGTTTGTTAGAAGTACTTGCTTTATCATTTAAATTAAGCAGAAACATTCATTTTCTTTCTTTTCCACCTCAACAAGATTTGCCTTTTTTGACTCTGAAAAGCCCATACACTTCTGGTAGTCGATCCTCTCAAAATGTGTGAAGATGTTCAGTAAATGCCAAATACACCTCACTACCCCACTAACACCATCCATCATCATTTGCTCTCCAATATCAATCTTCCCCTGTCTCTGTTTGCACTTGGTACCAGAAGGAGCTTCTAGAAGGTGACCCGCATGACTCCTATCTAACTTCTCTGCTGTGGTCCCTGAAGTGATTCATGATCATATCAAATCCATCTCCCTGGTGTTGTTTTGTCCTTAAGGCTTCGGCAATTGCAGAGACTGACTAGAAACTCCAATCAACCATCTGGTGTCTGCCAACTGTACTGTCTAGTCAGGTTACACTGAACACAGAGAGAAATGTGTTTTGTATTTGGATCCTTAATATACACATCTTTTCCCATGGGCCAAGCAGAATATTAACGGGTTGCAACTCTAAAAGGCTGGGATGGCAGCAGAAGAAAACCTCAGATGTAAAAGGAATATTTAAAGTCAGCTCTAAAACTTGACTGAATGGAAGTGCTAGTATAATGTGTGCTGCATCTCTGTACTGGCAAGCACTGGATTTAATAAGTGACAGAAGCTTTTTCATCAGTTCTTTCTACAATTTTATGATCTGTTTTTAATTGTAATTTGCCTATTTGTAAGTGATTAGAATGTTGTTAAGAGAGAGCAGTTTTTGTCTTTAAACTCTGCTTGTCCTCTAAATAACAAAAAGGAAATATTAGAAGCCTGAAGAACTCATTATATGCCTTTTGCCAAATACTTTTCTGAGCAGGCTGCATCAATCAGTGCCTTGCTATCGACTGTTCTACTCTGTGTATTTTGAGATGAGCATTTCCCCGTAGATCTCTCCCCTTTTTTTCCCTTCTCCCCTCAAAGGATACCACAGAAATGGAAATACGGATGTGTTTGCCAGACCTGGTCTTACCACATTACTGCCACATGAAAAGTCCTATTTGTTATAAGCCGTTAATAATAAGCTTCTTGCTCGGCTGGTTTCCTTCTACCAAAACAAATTTTATCATGGGCTTTCATGATCACAGCAACCAAGTGCCTTAGGTGGACATTTGGGGAATTTATTCTCAAAGGAGGCAGCACTATCTGCCTTGGTGTCATGTGCCTCTTGACAAAGGGCACTAAGGACAGGTCTTCCACAGCATTTCAGCACCTTGGTGTCCCATCCTTGAACACCAGCAGCAGTCAGTACATCCTTGAATCACAATTTTAATAATACCAGTTGCTCCTGTGTTACGTGCATTGGCTGTTCACAGGTTAATTTGGTGGCTGTTATTGCCCAAGAGCTTGAAACCAGACAGCAAAGCACAGTTCATCATTTTCACTGAATGCAATACAAACCACAAACTGACATTATATTCACTCTTTCCTTTTTACAACCTACAAGAGCAGACCTGGGGCAGCCATCCTGCAGGAGATAACAAGCTAACTGTGACCTTGCTACCTGTTTGGCTTATGCCAGAGGGAAAGCCAGGACAGTGCTGGTCAGACTGTGCAAGATGATCTTGGGGGTACATCTGGGGTCTGTGCCCACAACCATCTCTTTCCCCTGGGGACTATGAAGTAGCTAGCTCTGGAGGGATTTCCCTGCCTGCCCACCCACTTGCTAGCACACCAGGGAAGCCAAAATGGCAAAAATGGAGCAAGAATAAACAATTTCTCATCAAAATATAGAGGGAAAACCCAGATAAGTTTGCTGTTCCATTTGACATCACACAACTTCCTTCTTAGGACATACAGATACAGACAGAGGCTGAAGTTTTCAATTGATTCTTATTTTGGTTATTAAGTTTGCCTGCCTATATTAAGGAAATATGCCTGCAGGGAAGCCTAGCTAGAAAACAAAAGTGAACTTACGTTTTTCAACCAAGGACAGAAAATCTCAAGAAATCAAACTCTTAACTATTGAGATCAAATTCTTCAACACCAGCACATTGAGACTGCTTATCAGACCTTTTCATTTGCTAGATTTTAAGCAGGGCTGTACATGTGTCACACACTTCCAAGGCACAGATTTGTCCAAAAGTAAAACCCAAAACAACCCCAGCAGCAACATTGTTAAATCCTGGGGAGGCAGCTCAGGCTATATTTACTATATACCATCTGCATGGAGCCCTAGGAGACATCATGTTCCCCACTGCCTGCCTCTACTATGAAGAGCTTTTCTGATGTGTAAACCATCACTTATCTTGTCTTTAATTCCCTTCATGTGACCTTTTGCAGAGCATGGCAGTATAACATCCTTGCTATGGCAGGCTCCAAGACCATTTGAGGACAGGCCTCATAAAGCCTGCCTTTAACATTAATCGATCACTTTATTATGGAAGTAAATCAAAGCAGTTAAACTCAGGCCTTCTGGGAGTTGAAGGTCAAACAGGGAAAAACAAACTTTATTCCAGGAAGAACTCAGAAAATTTCTTTCAGCCCTTTGCCTTTGTTCCTTGCCTTGGAGAGGTGGGAATAATGCTTGCTTATGCTCACCATTTAAGGGGAGAGGAAAGCAAACATACATTAATATACTCAGAGTGTTTGTGTCTCATCACCTCTTAATATGTTTTTTTTTTTTTTTTTTTTTTTTTTGTTTGTTTGTTTTTATTTTTTTTATTATGCGTGACAGCATAAATATTTTCAGAGATAAAATTCAGCTTAAATAAGTTTTGCAAATAAGAAATGCTGCAATGTTAGTCTTCAAATGGCCTCTCCAGGGCTGGATGCGCTGACAGCCAAAACTGCCGCTTCCCTTCTTGCAGCTAGTCAGGGGAGATCTCCCTTCCTGCCACATCCCAACTTCTCAGCAGTGTCCCAGACATAAGTGCCTCAGAGCTTTATTACTGTAATCTTCTGAATCTTGAAATAATACCATACAACTTGAAAAAGTGCCCCAGGGTTGAGCAACAGGGTTGTGAGAGAAAGACAGCCCGGCAGCAAGCTGCTGCTTCATTGTGAGCCCAGTGCCAGGTGATGCCAATGCCCTTTCCCCAGGAACCCTGTGTCTGCAATAAATACTACCTCTGCTGGGCAGGCACATAGGAAACTCCAAAGAGTTGCCCCTTCCCACACTGGAATTGTGGTGGGAGACAAGCAGTGGTGGAACAGGAAGGGATGCCCCCACAGTGAGCCAAGGGCACAGAAGCAGAGACTTTGCCACCACCTTGGAGAGTCTCTGATTTCCCCCATCCAAAATAAGGAATACCAAATACTAATTTTTTCCTATTTTTCAAAACACATTTTTTTTCCAGTTTCATTTGCATTGGTTGCTTTAAAGAATAAAATCCTCAGCACTGACTTTGCTACTAGCCCTTCACTCATCAAGACTAACATTTGAGGTTGAAGTGTCTCCTTGAACTGTTTTACTTTTTACCTTACCTTGGATGTTTCAGGACTTTACAAACACACTCACAGGCACACCCACATGACACAGGAGGGTGTTGGCCAGTAATGAGCTTTCTTGTCCGGGGAACCTGCCAGTTTAATTTGTTTCTTTGTAAGACAGCAATTTTTTAAACAGAAACTTGCTGACATGGTAAGTAACATGAGTGCAAGCACTGGTCAACTACTGTTTATTGCATTTAGCATGCTGAAAAGCATGCCAGTCACTTCACAGAGCACACATGAAGACACTGCCTGTTCTGAGGTGTCTGAAATTTAAACTTAGACCTGCGGTGGCACAGGAGGATAAAGCATCCTTGGGAGCAGACAGGGCTAGGAGAGGCAAAGGTTACCAAGTAAGATGATATCACTGATCAGTTATAGGATGTCCTTATCTTAGCTTCTCAATTAGAAACAATAAATAAGCTTATTTTAATGGGATTGGCACAGTGATTGACTCACAGAAAAGGTAACCACTCAGGAAAAAGGTACTTGTGAAAGAAATGATTCCCAGTTCCAGGAAGCAAGACATGAGAGTTTACAAACAAAATGAAAAATATGCTACTGCACTCAAAACTATGACTGGAGTGGGAATAATAGGTAAATTTACAGTGGACCGTAAAGATAGAAAAGTAGACAAAGAAGAATAATATAGAATATACGCACCAATTACAACTATTAATGGAAGACAGAGGAAGGGAAAAGTGCATTGTCAGCTTGAAATATAATCCATTTCGTAGAGTTTTGTTTTCCTGTTTTTAGTGATTACATTTCTTTTTCTTTTATGCAATGAATCATCTAAAAAGAACAGGGAAATCTGACTGCACTATTAATTAGAAAAAAATATGGAAATATAAACTGCTATCAGATACAAACACAGCATTAAAACCTAGAATATGTATTTCCATAACTCTGTTAATTACAGTAGTATTAGAAGCATTATCAGTACCTAAGAAAAATCAGAAAAACTATGTTTTCAGTATCCTAGTGACCCTTTAGGCATGGGAAATAGAGCTGACTCAAATGTGGCATGATGCAGCCAAGAGTGTGAGAGGTCATTTTTCTGAAGATCTCTGAAATTTAGCCAGGTCGACTGAATAACACAGTGTGGGTCACCAGGTTCAAGAGCAAGACTATGTGAATGATCACAGAGTGGTAACTACCACTCTAGCCACAGGCACAGGGGAAAACTGAGGCTGTTCTATAAATTATGAGTCCTTACTTCGGGTTGTTTACAATAGGAGCCATTCATAGCATCAGAGATAGGTTCTGATCCTACAGCTGAGCATGGGAAATGCGGTGCCCATTTGAAATAAAACAGGGATCCATCTCCAAGCACTACAGCCAACCCCTTTTTTTTGAGACAAGAGCAGCAGGACACCTTGGCTCCAATTTCCCCCTCACTTATTGCAGGAACATCAATCTAAACCTGCATGATGTGTCTGGGGCCTGTATCTCTTAAAAAGATTTATTTTTTTTATTGGTCAGGCATCTAAATCCAAAACAACCTCAACCTCTGGATGTGCACAATTTAATGGGAAATATTTATAACAAGATATCCTGAAAAATCCTAGTGCTTTCTAATACTTAGTGTGTCAAGGAAACAGAGTACTGAATATTCTAGTATTCCCATCCCACTGGCAACCACAAAGTCAGAGGTCCACATAAAAGGAAAAAATTATGAAAGACTTTCTCTGAAATGTCTTGAGTCTCAGAAAAACAAAACAAAACAAAACAAAACAAAAACAAAACAAAACAAACAAACAAACAAAAAAACTGATCGGTTTTGCTTGGTTTGCTTTGAGTATTTTGAAGTGAAAACTTGACTTCTTGTTTCCTCCCAGCAGACTTGTATGCTAAGTTAGCAGTCATTCAGTGTTGGAGCACTTCCCTGCATATCCACATGTGCATGTAAATAATTCCAATAATTTCCCTGGACACAAATTCTGATAGTTTGTTTCTAACTATAACATGTCTCTCAGTGCACACTCTCTCCCCAACATGCAATTTCAGCAAATTTAACAATTATTTTTTAATCTACTTGCACACAGACAATGAAGATGCATTCCCAGGTTTAAACAAATAAATAAATAAATAAATAACAACAAAAACAAACAAACAAACAAACAAAAAAAAGCCCAAATATTTCCATCAGGATTCCCATCTGGAGCAATGCTTTCTACCTGGAGGGTATAAATATACATATACTTGGCTGATCCAAAACCCACTTAGCTTTCAGTGTGTGTTTTGCTCCTGCTGTGGCTGTTGCACACAAAAATCTATTCTACCTGACCATTCACAGACTGGACTGACCAGATTTCAGTATCCCAGACTACAAGAGGCCAAAGTCTGAACCTCTTGGTAAATCTTCTAAAAGGTTATTTCCCCAGTAATTGCATCTAGGTGTTCAACTGGACTTGTGGCCAGGACCCCTACAAATATTTACAAAATTTACATAGCTGTCATGGTAAAATATCTTCTTTGCCCTGCTCTTTTAGTTTGGATAAAATATTTCAAATTTCAAGGATGAATCTTGACATCCAGAACTCAGTCACTTTAGGGTGTAACTTCTTAAAAAAGCAGAGAGTTTGACTGAAATATTAGCACTCTAAACAGGACAACTAATCATAAAGGGTGGTTTTCAGTTTGGCAGTCTTAAATGACGATGCTTGCAAATGGACCCACTCATTCACCTATGTGCTGTAGCTCCACTGGAATAAAAGATGGCCAGGAGGGCTATTTTCATGATATACTGCATTCATAATCAATTTTTATATAATCTGTTCCTTTACTTAAAAAATAGAACCTTTCAGAAAATGTAAAACTCCATTGTTTAATGAAAAATATATAATAACTAGCTTGGCAAATGTTGTATGTAAAATTTCAACAGAAACCATAAATTATATTAAATGCCCAATAAAAATGTTCAATCAAAAGCTCATTTTAAGATACATTGTTAATGAACTGTATGAAATGATGCTTAATCAAAACCCGACACCTTGCAGGGGAGAAGGATTCCACAGGACCTCCAGAGCACTATTGTTCTGAAAGAAAGATAACGAGAGAACACAGTAATTAATAGTCTGCACTCCCCTGGCATTCTCCAGGGAATTCCAATTTCTAAATGAGCTCCACTGTTTTTCAAGAAAGCAGAAATTATGCTGCATGATACCGTTAATGCCTTCAACTTGATCAAACATTAAGACATCATTTGTCAAGCAGGTTCCCTTTGCTCTGGAGTTTTGATCGTTTCCCCATTGAAAGTTACTGGGTGAGAAATAGATGAAACTTTCTCTGTAAAAGTTCATTCTGCAAAAGCAGTGCAGCATCCTTATCCTCTCCTTCTGTAATTTTGTAATTCTCAAATTTGATAAAACAAGTTAAAGAAAACATCTAGGAAGACTTCTTCACCATGGCAGTATTAGTAAGAGGTATAGTGTGGGTGTATTGATATGCACAACAGATTTTCTTATTTGGTCCCCTTTCAGTTGGCACCCTATTACAAGCATGTCGTATTCACCATATATAAATTTCTAAATTTTCCTAGCCAAAGATAGAAATTGCTATTCTTTCTAGCAGATTAGGAGAGGGGGGTAAAGTACTACAAGGACAGTGTACTGAAATGCTCGTCTCCCTGATTACTGTCAGTATTTACAGTTGTAAATAGTTTCAAATTCAGCTCTGTGTGTATTTTTTCCCCTCTTAAGTCCTCCTTCCTCTGAGAAACTTGGAAACATTCATTTTCTAGCAATGCAATTTTTCAAAACAGTCATAGGCTACTGTTATTATTAATCATGATATTCATTTTAGTACAAAGATGGATTTACTGAAGAGCAGAGGCAGATACAGCCCCCTTCCCTTCCCTTCATTACTGCCTCCCACTCTGAGCTGTGCTCCTGCTCACTAAGCCTGCAACACTTAGACCTAGAAAAAAATAAATACACACCATCACCAACAATGTGTGAGCAGTATTAATGCCTTGAATCTTGCATTTCTTGCAACAGGAAAGTTGAGTTTTTTTTGTTGGACTTGTGCTGCCCTGTGACCAGTGACCTCCAGGCATAAGCTGGGGTGGGATTTTATAGCACATTGGCAGTGCCATGGCGACCTAGCAGGAGTCTTCCACTTTTCCTTTGGGTCCCAGCACTTTCATGGTCACGTTCATGCTCTTGCTTCAATATCCCTGGCAACTTGTTCATCCCCTCAAGCACTTTGGAGAAGTCATCCCATGTTCGCGCCAGTGGAGCAGCTCCAACTGATGGGGTGCGAAGTGGGAGAGACCCCATGGAACAGACATTTTTCTGGAGACTTCCACATCTGCCAGAGTTATGAAAACGCATGCAAAAAAAATGGATTTATATTAAAGACAGTTAGATGTGAAATGTTCCTACTATGAAAAGCCTCTTTTAATGTGTTTTCTGCTGGACTGGAGACAGCTGTACTGAAATGAGCAAAACAGGCTGAGTGGGGAGGCTGTTAAGGGTATTGCATGGCTGCACAGGACAGCTTTCTGCATGCCTGAGGATCCATGCCTCAGTGCAGAGAAATAGTTCACATTATTAAGGCTAGAGGACAGTGGGATGTAGCTTTTGCTGACAGAGGCATTACTATGCCAATGGTACGCAACATGTAGGGTGTTAATAATTGTGGTCTTATTTGCATTGTTTCCATCAATGGGAACAGCACGTGGGGCCCCATTTCTGAGGAGTCTGGTGTTGGGCTGACACAGATGGAGGAGCTGCTTCTTCCATCGGCTGCAGACACAGCCTGGGGCCAGGCCCAAACCTCAGCTCCATGGGGAAAGGGGCTGGCTGGCCCCTCGTTTGCTCTTGCGTGCACATCAGCAGCTCAGTCCTGCCAGGAAGGTTGTTCTTAGTGGCGTTGGGGGTCCTTGTTCCACAGTGGAGTGTAGGCTTTGGAAGTACATCTATGTGACAATTCAGGAAATACAGATTAAGCCAAAGAATCAGTGCATTAGTCAATCTGTCTGTTTTCTGATGATGGTTATTTTTTTCTTTATTTTTGCTTCTTATAAATCTACATATATCTACATCTGTATAGCCACACAGAGAAATGTGAAGAGGTTAGATATGCAGCCAATATGAGACACCAAAAAACACTTGATGTGGTGACAGAAAACACAAGATCTCTCATATCTCAAAGCAAGTCTACTCTTCTGCTCTATTTTCCCATCAATTTTTCAGCTCTTTCCTCCAATTTCCAACATAGTAAATTTGGTCCCATTGCTATCTTTATTCCTTAAATATCTAATATAATTGCTCTTTATATTTTCTAGGTAAACAATGTTCTTCCCAAATAATCGTTTAAATTGTTTAAATGTATTTTCTTTTTCTTTTTTTTTTTTTTTTTTCCCTTACAGTAATGAACACCGCTATACATTTACTTATTTTCAATTTCAGATATGATCTGTCTTCCATTTTTTTAACCTTTACTTATGATTTCTTTTCCATACTTTGAAGCATGTTATAAAATATATATATTATTAAAAAAAAAAAAAAAAGTAATGAAACATTCAGAGGTTTATTCTCCTTGTAGGTTTTAGGAGATGCAACTTTGTGCTGAAGTTTCAGACTGCATTTTATTACTTCCAAGAAGGTTCAAAGAATAACAATAAACACCTGCCTGCACTTGTATGCTGATAATCAGTTGTAGGCTGACAAATATAACATACTCAAAAGTATGCTCACCTCAGTTTTGAGTCACAACTGGATACCTCCAAGACACTAGCCATGTTCATATTCTCTCTGTCTCTCTCTCTCTTTTTTTTTTTTTTTTTTTTTTTTTTTTTTTTTTAGGAAAAATGTACTGTGTTTTGGTGTTTGTGGTTGTCTGGGCCTCTGTGGTGATTTCACAGCATACTTTCCCACCTGTCTTGTTCCACTCCCTTTTTCCTGCCCATCAGGATCTTCATTACAACATTCTTTCTCTTAATCACATGCATTTCTTTTAGGTTACATGAGCTACTTACGCCAACCAGGAAACTAAGTGAGATATGATCAGAAAACTCTGGTTCTAAGCAGTTCTGTGCCTCTTCCTCGATTGCTGAGGATGGCTGCTTAGCATTAGCTTCTACTCAGAGATATGCCTGTGCAGACAAAGCAAAACCTGTCAGTGAGCAAAGCTGTACATGAACCTGGGAGTACCACCTGAGTACTGCTCTCCATAGAAGGGATGGCTCTGCAAATGAAGGACTAAGAATTAATCCTGGGAACACAGCACTTCCCATGAAAAAGAGTGCTTCTGGACTTCTGAAGTGTGATGCTCTAAGAGTCTTCTGTAATCAAGAATGAAAAGGGGAAATGGTACTGTAGATGTTTAGATGAATATATTATTTGAAGAGAAAAAAACAGCTGACGACATATATTATTAATAGGTTGTTAGTGATGGTGTACTATTAATAGACCTACAATTCTTGTCATCAGATAAGGTAATCTTAGCATTTAAAAGCAAAACAGTCTTTAAGAGTGTAACATCTGAATGTGCCTACAGAATAATCTGGGAGAGAATTACTGTTCCTAGGTAAGTGTTTTGTGTTTTTACTGATATATGTGAAATGCTGGGCAAAAGTTTATGCCTTGAAAGTTTATGGGTTGGTCATGTAAAAAACCCATTTGAATTAAATCAAAGTTCAAATGAAATAGATTTAAATAAAACAATTAAAACACACAGAATGGCACACAACTCTGCTCAAAATCTGTGTTTAAATAGAAGATAACGCTTCACTGAGTTTTCATGCAGATTATAAAAAAAAATTTTTGATGCCAAAAGCTAGCAGACAATGAAGCTGTAAGCAAAAAGAAGCAGTGGGAAGTGGGAAGTACATGAAACCACAAAACACAGATGAATGTCTAAAAAAAGACTGGGAAATTGGAAATCTGCAGATCTCAGAAAGTTAACATGATGGACTCAGGGTCACAGTACAGAAGGAATGAAGCAGTGGATGTATGATGCTGCATGAATAGAAATAACGGTAGGTTCAGCTATAATACACAAGGTATTCACAGAGGTTACCAGCAAGGAGAAATGACACTAGGATAAACATTAGTTGATATTTAGTGCACATATTATTTTAATATCCATAAAAATATTTGAACAGGTAAAGCTATTCAAGCTTATCACAGTCATTGTCAGAAAACTGGACGTATTTTGCAGCTTAGTCATGAACGTGCAAGATGTGCATGTGCATTAAAGAAGATAAAATATTTACAATTCTAAATTGCAGATACAATGTTCCACTACAGCTTGCTTTCAAATCATGCCTGAATCTTAAATTGATCGTGTAGATATTAAGACTGGGAACCATCTGACTTCCAATGCTACCAGCATGCATTAAGCTAGAAGATGTAATGGAAGAATACAGAGATTCACTTCATAAAGCCCAGCAGTTTCCTGGGGAATACAAGATTAAAGTGAATCCTCCACTATGAGCACCATGAAATACCCCTCTTGCACTAAGACAGATTGACTAGCAATACTCCTTGAGACTGAAAAACAGACAAAAGCTCCATGCTAAAAATAGAAAAAGGAATGCATGAGAGAGCTGTAACTGCATCTAAGTCCATGATATCTGAAAATGGTGCCTGAACAAGAATATTACTATATGACTGTACCTATATATGCTTTTATATATTCAAGTTATGTCTTTATATGCTTATATATGTGCAAGTTATGCTAAATATTGCAGTTGAAGGATCCAAATGCAGCTCTAGTTTGATGTCCTTTGAATTGTAGATTCTTAAATCTTATTGTTTGTTTACATTGAACTTTGACTGAAGTTCACTTTCCAGAGGACACCATGTCTTAGAGGCATTCATAGGAAAACTGATGCTTTCCCCATGCTCCCAAGCAATGGCTCCTGTTAGCACACCTTCCCTCATCAGATGAAGGCACTCTTCAGTATCCCCACTTTTCCTCCAAAGCATAATTGTACACAGTCATAATTTTCCTTTATGACAATTTAATCAGGCTGAACTCTTTTAATCTCTCACATTATTTACAAGGCCAAGTGGAGTCATACCATGCTGCACTTGTCACTGTCACCTAAATAAAGTTTCTGCACCAGGATCCTACCTTTACATAAGTGAAACCCCAGACCACAAGTAAATGCTCATAAAAACAAAGATAAATTATAAACTCATTTACATAAGGGGTTGGGACTAAATGGATCCAAGAGGGCAGTCAGCAGTCTTTAATTGAGACAAACAAACCTCTAATTTTCATTAAAGTATGCTGTGCAACAAAGAGGTATGCCCAGGATATTTCAGCTGTTCTTGCATCAGTAAAGTCATGCCTAAATTTTGACTAAAATCTCATTAAATTTGGTAAATCAATGCCCATCTCATTAAATTTGGTAAATCAATGCCCAGTGTCCTGAGAATGATGCCTATGGAAATAGTGCAATGGAGATACAGCATTGGAGAGAAACACAGATTCAGGGATAGATATGCCAGCTGCTGGCACCTGAAACAGACTGTGGTGGAGCATAATAATACAGAAGACACTTGAGGCAGGCATTGAATCTAATATAACGAAGGGTTTCATCTGAGCCAGATCATGAGTTATGCCTGTTTCTAGACATTTTCTTCAGGTAAATTCTGCGTATATTGTATTTCCAAATGTGACTGCTTTCTCAAGTCTGTGTTATTTCTAAACAGACCAGTGATGGATAACAAATTGAACTGTGTAGTCTATGATCACTGAAAAATCACGTAGTCATTCATACTGTATATAAAATATGGGAGTACTCCCAAAATATACTCTTACTTATATGCAGGTGAATGAACACACAGCCTTGCCAGTCTGCAAATATAACTTGACCACAACAAAATTAAATTGTGCCTATTGTGAATTTGTTTTGGACTGAGAATGGAAGAACACATTACAAACTTATATTACAAGTTTATTTTCATCCATGTACTTCAGATTATCTTTCATGAATCTTTACCTTCAGATTAGATAAAATTTGCCTCACTCAAAATTTTTCTTCTTCATTCCATAGAGAGATGAAAAAAATACGGGAAATCTCTGTTATCATTTTGTGTTGCTTGTACTGTAAAACCACCTGAAGGCTTGAATATATGAATATTGCTCTGAAGTTGACATTAGATGTTCCTCTTGAAAGGTAAAATGTAGTGTGCTGAAATATTAACACAACACTGTCTAAAACCTATCTTAATTGTAAATTCAAGGGGGGTTGCTCTCTAAAGCTGGCCCTGAGCTCTTGAAGCTATGATAATTTGGACCCACTGTGGAAGTGGGGAGAACAGAGGTTGTGGGTAGGGGGAAGGTGCAGTAATTTGGTGAATCACTATCTGGTGTTATGACTGACACCGGTATTCCACTGTCAGTTCTGCTTAATGAAACATGGGGTGAAAACCTTCACTCCCTGATGTGGGACCTCCCCTTTCAGAAGTGGTGTATATTATTACTATTAAATCCTTCTTATAATGGCTTTTCTGTCTGGCAATGATTTCTTATTCATAGTTATTGACCCAGGTTAGATCTATATTTTAAAATATAAATCTAGATTTGCACTCTAGAATTTCTTCTGTAGTGTCAACAGGCAGGAAAGTACCATCAGCTCCCCCACCTGACTTTTTGTCCTCAGCGATCCCATGGAGCCAAATTCCCATGCAAGCCTAACCAGCAAGGTCTCGTCACTCCGAACCGTGTGTGAGGGAAGACAGAAGTGACTTCTGAAAACAGCTGTGGACATAAATAATGTTACAACACATGGACATGTGTGCAGCAGACCACAGGAGTGTGGGAGCTGTGTGGTCTGCTTCTGGTGAGACAAAACAGGTGAGCAGAACTTGGTGGCTTAGACCCAGAGCAATGGCAGAGGAGGAGATGATAACTTTGGACAGGTAGGTGATGGGGAGCTGCAGAGATGGGAGCCTTCAGGAGAGACTTGAGAGGGTATCCAGCCACAGCCCCAGTAGCTCAGAGACCCAAGCATCTCCTTGCTGGGGCTGCTGGTCTTGCATGTCTGTGAAACCTAGGCTGCGGGGACCCTGCAGGAGTCAAGAGGGTAGAAAGAACTCAATGTACCAAGGACTTTGAAGCATGTTATTTCTTCATTGCGTCTGCTGGTCAGAAGGACTGTCCTTAGGACTGTTACAGAGAATGAAAACATGGGAATGCAATGTATTGATTTTTTATAAAAACACATTTATGATGTCTTTCAATATACTTTAATAAAAGATGTTACATCAGAACAGCACCGTTTGCTTTTCATTCCTTTTACAAGACACAGAACTTGCTGCACTCTTTGCAATAAAGGCAGTGATTAGTCTTTTTCCTTCTGCTGCAAAGTAACTCTGGATTGTTTTTATTACTCGACCAACAATTTATTCCTTTACCAAACAGAGTCTATGAAATGTGCTATGAGGAAACAAGGTTTCTTTCTCTGTATTTATAAATACATTAAATAGATTTTTTGATTATTTTTTTCTATTCTTTAGCATTGTCCCAAAATATGTTTCCTTCATTGTTACCACGGAAATGCACATGCTTTCCTTGAATATCTCATTATGATCTTTCATACAAAGACCTTCAGGAGTGTAATAGAAAAAAAAAAAAAAAAAGTATCTTATTCAAAATAATCTCATCTCAGTAGACCATTTTCCTGTAGCCAGTCTGGGTGCAGCGCGTGTGTTTTGCAGGTGCATTCTTGCTGACCTTGAATATAGCAAATAGGTGTAAATGACATTCAGGCCCCTCTGCTGCTGTCATTATGGGTTCTTTGTTATACTGCAGGAGTCACATTAGCATTACACTGAGAGTACAGTATTGCAGGTGAAAGAGAAAACTGAACCTCATGGATTTTACAGTATAACAGCTTTGGCTCAGACTCCTGAGGCACTGAGCCAAGTGATAACAAAATGTATGTTAAATTAAATACAAAAAACCCTCCTACATTAGCATTAAGGATTTGACTTACACTCCTAAAGAAAAAAAATGTTCTAAGTTAAGTCTGCATCTGTCTGAGTCTGGAATTAAAGCAACACAGACAACCTAAACTTTAAAAGACATGACAATGGCTTTGCTTGGTTTAGTGGTGTTTTTGTTTGCTTGTTTTGTTTGTTTTGTTTTTAATTCTACTTTGGATAGTTTGCAAATGACATAGAGTAGATTATGTTTTTAAATCTTCATATTTTTTAATAAGAGATTTTTTTTAATTATTATTTTTTTTTTCAGATAGGAAACATTAAGGAGCCAACCTATAATTGTTGTAATCAAATTCAGCAGACTTTGGAACTGTCCCTGACAATCCAGGAATATAAGTGAAGCAAAATTTTGTTGAATGCACACAGAGGACATGCTGAAAGATGGTTTCCAAAAAATCTTTTCACAGAGTTGTTCAGGTTGCAGTAATTTCCAGCATTGCAGGTATCCACTTTAGGCTCACTTTTTCACAGTAAGAAATACAAATTTCCAATTGATAGTGTCTTGCCTAACCATATGATTAATCACTAAAAGTTAAACAATTTATGTTTTAAAAGCCAGAAAAGGCAAATTGCTAAGCATAAACTAGTTCCCCTCAAAAGAATGGAAGGACTTACATGAGTAAATCCCACAGGACCTAGTCTTCTTGCTGAAAAATTAAATTGTTTATTTGATCTTCTATTCCTTTCTAACCAGGCACATGTATACAGCATGAGTAATCTAAATAACAAGGTTTGACTTGCAATTTAAAAAAGGCTGTTATGAATTCCCTCCTCTGTTTCAAAAGACAGAACAATGAGAATACTGAAAGCCCCGTAGTAATCTGTGCTGCTGGTGATAGTGAAGGAGCAGGACTTGAAGCCATTCTTCATCCACAGGAATGGACAAAACAAAAAACAACAGCAACAACAACAAAAACAGGTTATGATCAAAGATCTATAGATTTAAAAAAATAATAATAATCTTGCTTTTTTATTAATTACCACATCCTATGAACCATTACATATGTCACT
Source organism: Aythya fuligula (assembly GCF_009819795.1). Lineage (NCBI taxonomy): Eukaryota > Metazoa > Chordata > Aves > Anseriformes > Anatidae > Aythya > Aythya fuligula. The sequence goes on from NC_045562.1 coordinate 33,723,449, forward strand.
GAAACAAGACAGACAAGATGTTTACTTAAAATTAAACTGATAAAGAAACATTGAAATAATATCCTAGTTCAATAAAAATGCATAAAAATGAAAATAGAATTGGTGTACTTACAAGAAAAATGTGAACATGCTTGAAAGATATGATGCAGGACTCCAAAGGGACATGGAAAACCTGTAGTCTCCCGATAGCCTGGATGGATGCATGTAGTAAAATGCCTACTTATCGACCTCTCTTAAGGAAATTATGTTCATAAAACTTATGGGAAATATTCTGATCTGAAATTGAAATTATTGCATCCACTTGGAGACATAACTACTCACGGGACTTCCTTAGTTTATTTCTTATTAATTGAATTCTAGGTAGAAATGTAAAATAATTTTTAAAAATAAATAAAAACAGATACGAATAACATGAAGACAGATGAACTTCAAAACAAAATCAATTTCTTACTGTTACTGATTCACATAATTTGTCACAACATTTCATACATCTTCAAATGAGTGAAATACAAAAAGGGAGGACTTTTCTCTCAGGATTTTCACCATTTAATTTTCTTTTGCTGATTGCCACAAACTTTCAAAGGTGAAAGAAAAAAATGTTCTTTCTAACCAACACTCTGTTTCTACAATTGATCTTTGCTCTCTTTTTCTTTTTAATTGGGACCAACCAGTAGACAATAAAATGTAAGTCAATAAACAGGTCAGCTTCTATCCATTCATGTAGACAAGCTTGGGTTTGTTTTAAAAAAGCAATACCAAAACCTCCAGTCATACAGCAAATGTTCTGTCAAATACACATATGTATACATATATTAATGACAAGCTATGAAAAAAGACTGAAAAAGTGGCTAGAGAGCTTAATAAGCACTCTTTCTCCTTTCAGTAGTTTCAGATTGGTTATTGTGAAATGAGAAAGGACCAGGTCTTTTTCTTGTACTGTGCACAATGCCAGGCAGAACTAATTGTCTGAGCCTGAAGCTGTCCTGGTGCTGCCTTGTGCTCATTGTCCTTGGTTACATTCCCATGCAGGGGAATGTCCGTGGGCAATCCATGGGGTTTTGTTCATTTTTTATGAATGCCAGTCTTCCAAGTGGATCAAAAGGTCATCCTGGCATGAGGACCCCAGCAGCATTTGGTCTTCATACATATTGAAGGTAAAGTTGCACTGACATTTCACAATAATCAACAAAACTTTCTATTTCTACGGACATGATGGTGCACCACAGTGAGCTCATGTTCCTCAGCCTGACTAAAGGTCCTCTGACATGTCCTGGGACATGTTTTAGATGCTTTGCTGTGTTTATTGTCCTTGTGCCACAGCAGCTGCTATCCTTGTTCATGCTGATTAGTGTGTGGGACAAGCCCATCCGCTCGCTGTGCACTGAGTCACCGCATTAATCAAAGGTTCTCTTCCTCTTGTCTTCTCCCAGCAAGGAGACTGGAAACACACTTGATACACTTGAAGCTGGGATCCAAGATCTGAACAGGATGTCATGCTACTCATACTCTTTATACCCCAATGCATGAGTCTTCTCAGAGCATCTGCTGCATATGAAGATCCTTTTTCACCCACTTGCTTACAGTGAGACATCAGTGCTGTCTCACTGGTGTAGTTTCTTTAGAGCCAGATGAGATGCGCTGCTTGGCTGAAGGAAGCATCTTGGTTGCCAGCTGACTGGCAGGTAGCAGTGACATACAAAGTCCCCAGTAGGCCTTTCTTGTGTTCATGTCCTCTCCTCCTTGTTATAAGTCCATGGGGATGAACTAACAGGCAGACAGCTAAGCTTATAGTCTTCAGCAGAGGTTTTTTTTGTTGTTGGTGGTGGTTTTTTTCTAGGTTTCTGGAGCTGTTTTATAGAGCGACAATTAATTATTTATACAATATAAGTAAGGGATATACATTTGTAAAACTGAAGCAAAGACATCACTGGATTTAAAGCACAGAATACAGTCTTGCTCTGAACAAGTAGAGTAGGATGCAAGCTCCCTCAAAAAGTACAGCTCGCGGGTAGCAGCAGATCTGGGGAGCTCCTAGATGAGTGGGTTCGAGGTCCATCTCAGCCACTGTATAGACAGTGCACTGTGGAGCTCAGGGTAGATATGTCTTTGCATAGGTGGAGCAACATCAGAGTAAAGTCTCTCATTCCTCCTCCAGAGATGCATCCCCAACCAATAAATACGTCCATAAGAAAAGGACAGGCTTTGTGCAGCTCAAGATGTGGACTATCCCATTCTCGAGGCAGTTCAGCTGAGACACTTCTCCAGACTTTCTCCCATGTTCACTAGTTGCTCTTGAAGGATATAATACACCAAGCACTATCTGCTAAACTAGCCACAGGTCTTACAAGTGTACAATCAGGCTCTTTCGCGTTTTCTTCAGCAGTAACAGAAGCGGTGAACAATCCTGCCAAGAGGAGGTGGATGAGACACCGAATTTTATATTGCTGATGATGAATTATTATTCTCCAGGAGGCTTCTGGAATTGGAAATTGGAGAGGAGACCAGATCATTTCTGAAGGGAAAAGGAGGAAACCTCCTAACTCTAGACATTGCTGCAGAAAAACTAATTCTGGAGAGGACAGTAGGAGACAAAAGATAAGGAGAAAGTCAGGTCCTGGGGCAAGTTGAGCACAACTTACTTTCCTGGAAGATTGAATTTGCCAAAGTTGTAGCAACCATATATAGCCAGAAATGATGATAAACCAAATCATAACAACTTTAGCCAGAAATGATGATAAACCAAATCCTAACATAATTCTCTAAAAGACTGCTGCATAGATGATTATTCCTTCATACTTAACCAGATTGCCCAGTAGTTCCCCACGTGAACAGCCAGAAGGCCCACTACTGCAAAAGCTGTTCATCAAGGCAGGCTGGCCCAACTGTTTTGGATACAACATCATTGAGTACTGTATTCATTTGCTGTAAGAAAAATTAACTTTAGCCAAACAAGGCTGACTAAAGCAGTTCTGGTAATCCTAGCCCCTAAACAATGTTAAATAAATGAAAATGCCAAACCTTGTAGACACAGGACAGAGCACTAAGACTTCAGGTTTTGGTGAACAGTAGAATGAAATTCAAGGGAGGGGGGAGGAGGAGTGAGGGGGAAGGGAGGCTGAAAAATCTCCATTATCATCATAACTGAGCAGGAAGTTGTCCTTAGCTGATCATTTCCTACCTCAGCACCACCAGGCATAGTTTGTCTGAGGCCCTCATTAAAGCAGTGTGTCTGATGAACTGCACAATGGGTCTGATGAATTAGAGTTTATTATCTTCTAATAGAGATTTTCAGGCAACTAGGTACATTAGCAATAAATTTGGTACACTATTTGTGCCAGATCCTGTGTATTTTAACCAGTGCATCAGAAATCAAGTCAATACTGATTACATGGTGAGTTACTTTTATATGGAGATGCATTGTTTAAAGTTGATGCAGAAGAACAGAGCATGACCTGTGTAACATGGACAGAAACAATGGGGTTATGGCAGAAAATCCAGATTTGCCGCTAATGTAAACGGTCATAGCTTCACTGCAGCTCACTAAAACAAAGGCTGCTTTAAAAATCCAGATCACATAGCCACACCCAGCATTAGCTTTCATCCCCTAAACAATGAGCCACTGTCATCCTCTCATCAAACCAGAAGGTGAAAAGAGGAAAGGGAGCTCTGGCTGTAGAGAAACTCTAATGTTTTCTTAGATACCTCTTGACCTTGGGGAGGGGGGATGGTATACATCAATACTTACATTTCTTCACCTTTCAAGAGATGCTGAAGATAGGTATGTTTGTGTATTGGTTTGTATGGATGCTATCTCAGCCCTTGCATCAGCACTTCAGGGCTGGCTGAAGAGTAAATGAAGGCTTTGTGAAGTTAAGCCAGCAAATATAGATACTAAGGGAAATATTTAGATATATTTGAAGAGATGGTACAAACTAGTACAGGCTGAGGCTGGTAAAGCATAATAAATTTCTCTTAGAGTATTCATGGCTAATAGCTGAATCGATATTCCAGTCATAAACAATTAATTTGGTTAGGCCAAGTCAAGAGGTACATCTTACCTGTGGCTTGAGAGCTGAGCAACAATAAAACTAAACAGCAGCAGTACTGTGTGAGGGAATTTGAGGTCCACATCTGTTCTGTCACTTACACTGTGCAATGGAAATTACTCATATGTAGAGGGTGTTTCCTGCCTATAAGGATGGATTTAAAATTCTGCACATCTGCAGAGCAACAAAAAGCTTGTTTTCAGAGGAGGTAAGTGATGGTCTGTGGTTTTAACCTAGCTGCAAAATAACAGCAGATCTTCACTGCAGCTTCAAGTAGGTATCAGGGGCTTCCAACTAGATGCAATACCCCAGCTCCATCCTGCTGCCATCGCCTTGTCTGGTTATCAGCCACACTAGAGCACACAGGCATATCATTCCTTCAGTCTTGCCCTTACAGCTTGGTGTGCAGTGATATCGCATTGCATGGCTGGCCAAACATCACAGCTTATATATCAGTGGCTTTTTAAAAATACCTGCCAGCTGTGCACAACTTCTCTGAGCATTCCAGCCATGTGTGGTGGGATTGGTTAGCTGGGGAGCTCCCCCGCTGCGAAGTTCAGTACCCAGCATTGACAGAGAAATGTCAGTTCTACAGAATGGCCTGATAGGACAAAATCATTCTCTTTCATCACGGGTAGAGTTTGGGATGATAGATTGACTGATTTGCTTTGCAAAAACCTGAACAATGTATAATGTCTTTATAAATCCCCTGTACTTTTTCAGATCTGAAGAACATTAAGCTAACAATTCAGCAAAGGTAAAACTCACCCATGTGCAGGGGAATTGTACAAGGCTGTGCCCTATGTGCCAAATACTCTTTCAGTGAGAATATGAGGTACATTTGCCTTTTCAAAGCACTCTGCCCAAGGAAGAATTCCTTCCTAAATGAACAACAACTCTCCAGTAAGTAAAACCTTCCAGAAACAACTTGCTGATGGAACATATCACACAGTACATCATGTACTATATTTCCCCCCCAGGTAACCTGCCTGAACGAAGACTCACTTTTGTCCTCAAGTTCTTTTGCCTCCTTGTGTGACTTGTATCATCATTCTTCAGCAATGCCCTCCATGCGGAGAGACGCCGTGAAGCGCGCTGAATTGTGCAATGTTGTCAAATAAATTTATGGTACAATATTTGTTTTCAGAAGGCTGCTCCTCCCAGTTCTGCTTTAGCAAAGAATTTACTCTGGCCAAGGTCGTGTGAATTTCAGCGTGGGATACCTGACTGACAGTCTACAACCACATGCCCCAAAGATATATTGCCTTCAAAATACATGGCAACAATACACTAAATCCATACTCAGCTTACAAGCTTACAGCTTTTCTATTCCAGGTTTGACTAAGTTGCGTGCTGTACAGACAAAACCAGACAAACACTCTGTAGTTGCTCCAGAGAAAGAAAAAAAAAAAAAAAAAAGGATAATTCAGAATAAAAGCATGAATCCATATCAATCATTCACACAGGTTTATACACACATAGGTGTGTGGAAAACCAATCAAACTGATGTGAAGAAGAAATGACTGGCTATATTGACAGTGAGGGATTATCACTATAGAGATACATGCCAGCAAGACTTATAAAAGGGATCTTCAGAACTAGTCACATAATTTGAATGAGAAATGTCTCAGGAAAACTTAAATGTCATTGCTGTTCAGGTTGTCAACAGCAGTTCTGTCATTTAGGTAAATGTTCTGTTACTTATTACAGCCTTTAATAATTGTTCTTGCATTCGAAACATGTTGCGTTCCTTGAAGCTAAATAGCAAAGTGACCCACTACTTATTAAAGGTTATAGTGGTAGCATAGCAGCATATAGCATAGCCCAAGAAAAGAGTCTTACTTATGCAGATCCGTGTACTGAGACACATTCGTTGGAGCTAACTCTAGACAACCATGCACGGTACTTCATTAATATATTAGGTCCAGTGTTTGGTCTGTTTGTCTGTGCTTGTCACATTTTCTAAGTATGAAGTTCAGCTTTACTACATACATCAAGGGCATGACAGTGTATTTCTAAAGGTTGTTGAAAACTGGACTTAAAAAACAATGAAACATTTGTTCCAGTAATGTGCCAGGATGGACTCATTACAGGGTGCTCTGAAGGCCTCCAAAAGATTGATTTTATGGAGGGAATAGTAATCAACATACCTTCCAAAAGGAGGTTTCATACCTTGACAAGTACACCTTAAAGAGAGATCACATCAGGTAGCTTTCCAGACCAGGCTTCCTTAAGGACATTAATTCATGAGCCTATTTTATAACTGACAGCTGAACTGTGAACTTTGTTTTTTTGCACAGTGTGTAAGATTGTTCTCCCAAACCCCTAGAAAATGTGGTGGAAAAAAACTGGAAAATGCAGTTATACCTCAGTCCCATCACATGACTTGTCTGTTCTTGACCCCAGGTTCACATCCAACTTAACTAAGAAAATTTAATAAATATATAAGAAGGGAACATGGGCCTGGGGAGGGGAGTAATAATGGCCACATGCTGCAATACAGAGAAGAACTGGAGCAAAGTATTAACACATGAAAATCATGATTCAAGGCAGGAATAAATCAAAAGGGCTGCAAAGACTGCAGCGTGTCCAAGGTATTTTCTGTGAGCTAGAGAAAAAGAGGCCATCCAGGCATTTACAGGAGGGACAAGTGTCAGCCCTTAAAAAAAGCTCCTATCACACTAATAGCAAATATCCTCTGATCTAATTTTCTTACTCTGCAGTTTTTCCTGACCTGCTATAATTTTGCAACATGCTCTACAACTTTTCAATTGGTCTGTTGCTTGAAACAAACTGACTCATCAACTGATGCACTTTTACTGCTCTGTTTACACTACTGTAACAGCCTTATTTACAGTACAATAGTTCACTGTAATGCCTGAATATAAAAAAAAGACAAGCAAAGCTACCAAAGACAGCAACATATTCTCATCTCAGGGGCCCATAACAGAACTTGTATAGTACACCGAGCCCTTGGGAGAACTGGTGTGCATTTTCCATCCAAAGTGCTGAGTATTCAGTGCTTGTTGGATTTACATATATGCAAGATTGCATGCAAGACTGCTTCTGGATTCAGGAAGCCTCAGTGTGAAAGCCAGGATTCAGACTGAAAGGAGGAAGGATGTCAGGGAGGAAAGAACCTGAATTTGATCATAAAATAACATTTGCATATAGACAAAGGAAGTGATAAAGCAGTAAGAGGAACTGTATAGAACACATAGAAAGCTTTGTCATTAAAGCTGACTTAAAGAACTTAAGCACCCCCAAAATTTGGTCCCCACCCCCTAACTTGCCTTTTTCCTTCACCTTCAACAATATTCTTTATCCATTTGAAATGCTTATTGCTTCTTTGGTCTTGCTGCTTTACAAAGGAAGAGGTTAACACCACGAGCAGGAACCAAGGAATAGCTGTGGGTAGGTCTGTGCAAGCTTTTAAGTACGCAGCTCTCCTACAACACCTCTGTCTTGCCTATAATACCCTTCCTGCTAAGTTTATGGGGTTGAAACTGTAAGTTAAGTAGAAGGAAGTTAAACCACAAGATGCTTTTGTAAGGCAAGGAGATTTCCCTTGGAGACAATATTTCAGCGACAACCCAAATACTGCCTAAGACTATTTGAGCATAATTCCTGCCTTATGCAGCTCAGGCTATTTTGTTCAGTACTCAGTACCAGGCAACCATTTCAAATAGATATGAGCAGGAATAGGAACAAAATTAAGTAGTTAATGGGAAGCATTTGTTATTGCCTAATTGCATCAAATATATCAGTATTTAAGACAGCAAATCATAAATATAACTGTCATGGAATTGTTCAAGGTTGAACACAATCTTGGAGTCAAAGATTAAATAGCCTTTGCCTACTGATTCATCACTATGAACCTGCTGGTGTAATGACAGCCAAAGAGCTTCTGTCCAAGGAGAGAATTCATAACATAGGACAACTCAGTGGATTTCTAGTTATTTTAAAATTATTTTTCTTTAAATATAGACCATCTATATGAGTATCTACTCATCGTTCCATAAGGGTCAATTATTAGCCTTTTGCAATTATTCTTCCAACCTCTCGGGCTCAATGATGCCTTTTATCTTCCCCATTTTGAGCACAGTTCTTAAGTGTTCAAGTGCAGAGAAATCCTCTGTAGTGAACAACAGCATGACTTAATTTTGCATCCAAAGTTGACTTAGCTGTATGAAGAAAGCAGGATAAAAAATACAGGTTTTTCAAATAATGCTAATAACAGCCCACATAAATGGGACAGAATATTACTTGTCATTTGACCAGTCAGTTTTTATAGAAAATCAAAATCATTATTGATATAAACAATAGGCTCAAATCCATTTATTCTTGAGAGAAATAAGTGACTCCTTGAGGTTACTGGCTCCTGAAAACAGTACTGTTTCTTGCGTGCAAAACTGCTAATTGCTTCCTAAAATGTAGTTGTCCTTACATGCTATGAGTAGCTATGCTGCTAGTTTTTGCAACACAGCTTGGACAAATGAGTATCTGGCATTTTCAAAGCCAAATAATTTTTGTGATATGTTGCAAATACAGAACTTTTCTTAAAATGGCAAGACAATTAAAGAAAAGTAACAAAAATTATAACGGAGACAAAAGAGAAATTAGATTTAAACTTCATCTCAAATATTTCAAAGGTAAAACCTAGCAGAGGTTATATAAAAGATGTAATATATTTCATATTAGTAAGTAATTTTCATCAACGCAAATGAAATCCAAGTGAGCACTCTTGGGTTGACATCACTAAAAAAACATTAGAAAAAGGGTACATACAAGGTAGGCTGCAATAAGGTGTATTGGCACAAGAATTAAAAGACCATAACTGTTGTGAATGTATAAAAACATACTACAGTTTTTAGTCTAGTTCCCTACTTTTTAGTTTAAACTTCACGGTAGTTAAATCACTTTGTGATACTTGCAAAAAAAAAAAAAAAAAAAAAAAAAAAAAAAAAATCCTAAAATTATTCAAAACTTAAGCCTAGATGGTTACTGCTATGGCTACAGTGGAACAAGATATTTCTAGTAGTCCCTTAAAACTGTGGTCAGAAACACCCAAATTCGGCATGACCACCACACTCAGCATGATGCAACTGAGGCCCATTTCCTTCTCCTTCTACAAGTTGAAGTGATGATGACCCATGCATGTTTTAAACGCCACTAAGGCTATCAGATTCTATGCTTGGGGCAAAGAAAATGTCTAAGAAAAGATGCATCTAAGTTACTGGCCATAAATGATGAGAGGAAGTGGGATGAGAAACAAGCTAGAGACTTTTGCCTTGCAGCTCTCTATCACCATCTAGCACAGTGCATAAGATCAGGTTTCATAAACAGCCTGAGCACAAAAATCTTCTCAGATGTTCATACTAACTTCTGGAGGGAGTTTTTTCCCCCCCTCACCCTCACACGATAGCCTGAAAATATTGGTCTATATAGAACAAGTGGGCCTTTATATAGTGTAATAAACAAATACAGCACTCTTCTGGTAGACTTGATCATTGCATACTTCTGTGTCGTTTGGAGAAATTATACCATAAGTTCTCATTTTCCTGACACCCCGGGCAGTGTCTCCTCCATTTATGCACTGAGTCACTTCAAAGAAAACTACTGTGTAAAAGCCTAATGAAAGCAGTAAAATTCATTTTGATGCCCTCTTGATGTGCCAAGGGTTCTGATATAAGTTTTCACAATCATTCCTGCATAAAGTAAAAATCAGTCCCATATCTGCTTTTTTGTTAAATACTAAACCTCAGCAACCAAACATATAATCAAAAATAGGAGCAATGATCAGTTCCGCTATGTATCTCTGACATTGATAGAAAAACAGGCTACAGCTAGATACACCTGGATAGAAGAAAAACATACAGAAGTATTCTTCTCAGTCATACAGATGAAATAACCTGTAATGTTTTTAAATGTATATATATATATATACACACACATGTATTTAGATGTCATTGTACTGACTGGAAAAATATTCACATGATACTTGAAGTGAAATCCATATTGACATCACTGCTTAGTTATGGTGAACAAAAGAATCAAAGTCCTGAGGAAGTAAAAATAAGTTCTCTTGTGCTTTTAAATTATGGATTTTACTAAACCATGCTAAAATATTCAACTTCAATCTTTTTGCAAGTCAACAAACAAGACAGGGGCAAAATCTCCCTCTCACAGACATTTGTCCTCTCATACAAAATTAGTTTTCATTTACCTTAATTTCTTCTGTTTGTTAAGAATGACTAGATCTATTAAAGCTCAGACATGAATTTTAAGATCAAATTACTTTCTCATGAATTTATCAGTATATTAATCTCACACACTAAAAAGGCTTCCTCCCTCTCTATAACTCCTGGAGCAGCAAACCACATATATTTTCCGTAAATATACGTATTTCCCAATAGTCCAGTGTCCACATAACCTTCCTGGTGGTTGGACCACCCCAAACCTTGGTCTTAACTTTGAATGGAAAAGTAAATTATTTCTGTGTTTTATTATTTATTTTTATTTTATTTTATTTTATTTTTATTTTTATTCAAACACTAATTCATTGGAAAATGTATTTATCTCTTTGGACTCTTTGGCAGTGACAGACCTTGGAAGAGCAGTTTTCAGTGTTCCCTGTCACCATGAGGCTGACTATTCCCAGCTCCCTCAACAGAGATTTGCCCAGCATTTGCCTCCTCACTCTCCAGTTCATTAGGACTTCTCCAGTTACATGTGTATTGATACACATCCACCACAAACAGTCTTGAATGGCTGAGGAATAACTACCAAAACCAACCGAGCAATTACAGATAAGGTGCAGGTCATATTTCTTGATTCACTGATGCAAATTGTTACATCTCAAAAGAACTTCCAAGAAAATAAATGAAATAAAAAGCCCTACGGATACATAAAAAGCTGCAGGATTATTTTCCTAAAGGTAATTCATTTATATAAATTCTGCTTCCCATTTATTCATAATAAACAATATTAGAAACATTTTTCAAAAGCAACAGAATGTAAGCCAGTCTTTTCTTGAAACAGGAATTTTAGACACCCTGAAATGAGAGACATTTGAAAGTTACATTAACAAAGAGTAGCTGCTAATAACTTTAGCTATTTTGTTTGCCTTAAATCAATTTTATATAAATCTTTTACTGTCACAGGCAAAATACATTCCCTGTGCATACTCAGGAAGCTGACAGAGCTGGTCAAAGACTCCTTCTGAATAAAGAAAGCTCCCTTCTGACATCAGAGCAGGACACAGTAACTCATGGTGGGTTCCCATTTCAGCACAAGGCAAGCAGGGAAACTCTAGATATGTTTTGATTGTAAGAGATGGACTATCAGATAATCACTGGGATAAAAAGCTCCACAAAGAGAACCAGCCATTTAATTCATAGTATCTTTAAACAGCGTGATCTAAACCAAGTCCTGTTATGACATGTGTATCAATATCAAACTGCTCTCACATGGGGAAATGATAGAAATGTGAAATTAAACTCCTAAATTCCCAGAAAAGAAAATCTAGAGAGCATGACAAAAACATTACAGACAAGAAAGCACAAATATGATCTCAAAATCAAATGGATAAGAGCAGCATCACAAACAACTAGGATGCCAAATCAAAAGATTTTATTATTGTACTATGCCACTGGAGAAAACAGATGACTGTGCAATACCTATGGGAACAGATAAGCATTAATGACAGCATGAGAAAGATGAAAGAGATTAACTAGCTATTCAGGCAATGTGTCCTTCCTGCCTTGACCTATAGTGCAATGCAATGCAACTTATTTTTTACATAAAATACTTAACATGTCTCGTAAAATGCTTTATAGGGAGAGTCAAGTAGGGTAGAGGAAAACTACAAAGACAGACAACCCCCAGAAAAAGTCAAGTAGTTGAGATAAAAGTCTGTACAATTTCCTTGTTCTCCCTACTCTGTCCACACCTCTTATAAAATCAGTGGATTTTTCTTTGTTTTCTATCCCTTCTGTGTCTGCTGTCATACTTTAATTTCACAAAACAGTGTTAGATGCCATGTATATATATATTTGTAATTTACTTATTACATGTAACTTATTCTTCTGCTTGCTGCTGAGTAGAGTTGACTGAAGAGAGAAAATCATAGCTGGCAATCTCCCTTTTTGTGTGCATGCGATGACCCTGATAAATTCAATTTTTAAAGATCCTTAAAATAAAGGGATATTTATCCACTACTCTGAAAACAGAAGTCTTGCAAACAATTTCCCTCTCCTCTGAAATCAAGGCACAGCAAATAAACATACCTAGTTACTCCCAGGAACTGTTACCTAGGTGTTTCCTGTAAAACAGCCAGCACTAAAAGACTTAAATCTACATTTCAAATGCATAAAGTTGCCAGCGGAGTATGAAACATTTATTCTTTCTAGATGATGGCAGCAATTCCTTGCAGTGTTTTGTTTCCTTTTTCTTTTTTTTTTTCTTGTGAATTCAAAATTAATAGAAAATCATATTGAACATGTTTTCAGTTAGAAGAACAGATTATCTTTAACAGAGATTGATATATTTATAAAGCAAAACAACAACAATCCAACACCACAAGAATATATAGAATTTCTACTTCTGTTGATTCCTCTGTCTGGGGGGAAATGGTGAGAAATTGGTGGGGAGAGTGGGAGGGGAAAGAGTACAGAGTCATTTCTTGCTGAATGGAAAGCAGGTGCAGATAATACAGCACAGGTCAAACTGCTTCATCTTCCCAAGCACTGCTGCTCAGACCATGGATGATGGAACCTAAAGTAGTCCCACGACGGGAGTAGAAAACACCAAGAGTAGAAATCTGAAGCTAGACTGGCAGTGGAGCCACATGTAACAAACTGCAGAAAATGTTCACATTTCTTGAAGCTATGCACTATTTTACAGCTGGGTTTAGAAGCAGTGATTGTAGGTGAAACTGATAAAGGTAATAATGAAGTCATTGGTTTGCACTGAGATCTGCAGTGCACCCATAGTGCCAAGTCCATCCTGTTATTAGTGGCTTATTCTGATGTCTGTTGAGTTGTGCTTGCAGATGCCAAGACTGAGTTGGGCTCTCTTACACTTATCAAACATGCCAAGCTGCATCAGGTAAAATGGAAAAATAAGGAGGAAGCAATGACAGGAATTGCAATGAGCTGCCATAAAATAAATAGCTGAGCAAGGAGCAAGAGCCACAAATCAAGCAGTGTATTGAAATGAATAAGAGGGTAATGGGCCAGGGCAGGGCATGCATCTATTCTTTTCTCATGGCAGCTGGACCTGTTCACTGATCACACATACATCCTTAAGGAACAAAGTATTGAAATGTCTAAGACAGAAGAACTATTGGCATGCATTTATTTATTTAAAAAGAGATTTGAATAAATTATGGAACCAGGTAATGACAGCAACGATACCTTAAAATGCAGAGAAAAAAAAAAACAGTGATGGATATTGGCAATAGCTTTGTATTGATGGCTGGTGGAAGCAGGAGCTACAGAAACTCTGCTTCATGATATCCATGCTTTCCATGGACCACATCTAGCAGCATTTGAAAAATCAAACCTGGATCACAAAGACAGCCACAGTATAAAGTTTTTGTTCATATAATAACACATACTGTCCTTTAGTTTTTCACAGTAGCAACTCATACTGCTTGACTTATGAAGAAGCTGGAAATGCCACACCATCCTCTGACATTAGAACATACTGGTGCGGGGGGACTGTCTCTCAGTGTTGGTTGGATCACTGTTAATGAATGATACCTTCCATAGCTCAGTTCTAGTACCGTTCCCAAGATTTCTAGAATTAAAAAGCAGCATTTGCCATTGCCCAAGCTGAATTCCTGAACTGAACCTCTAAACTTCTGTCCCGAGGAATGTTGGGATGGTGCTATTCAGCATTAACAATTTTTTATTTTACAACAAATCTTGCCTCCAGTGGCTGCCAGCAAGCAGTCCAGTACTAGTTGTGAACTTCCAACAGTTCACTGCTCCATAAACCCTCAGCTTGGTGCTTTTGCCCCTGCTCACTGCTTCCTCCAAGAGGCAGGCAGGCATCAAGAGAATGGTGGGAAGTGCCACCAGTCCACAGAAAGAGTGCAGGAAGAGATTTTTGTAATGTGTTTACATCTGTGTATATTAGGACTTAAACTTAGTCTTGATACCATGTTAAACCACCGAAAATGGTAAGTCTCATGAGAAAAAAACAAACAAACAAACAAAAAAAAAAACAACAAACATTTCAGGCATTACTCACACAGTTTAGTTGTTGCTATCAAGCAGAGATAAATTTAAAGGCAGGAAGAGATGCATGACATTGTCGGGTGTTGGTGATATGGTGGCAGAAAACATATAGTAAGCATCTGTACGTGTCACATCCCTGTTATATCAAGACACAGTAAAGCAGAGTTCTTCATGGAGACTCCAGCTGGGTCACTTCTGATTTTGTCACTGTCACTTGCTTTTGTGCTGTAGCCTGTTGAGCACTGTTTCAACAGCCCTGAAATATCATATATGTGCCTTTGCAATGGCCTCTGCATCCTTCAGAAGTGTCAAGGAGGGCAGGCAGCACCTTGATATGGCCATTCGCCCTCATTTTCCCAAGCAGACGCTGTTCCCTCTCCATTTCCTCACATCAAAGAGCTGCCCAGGGAGGTTCTCAAAACTGGTGAAAAAGAAATACAAAATTTCACTTAGGTGCAATTAAAACTAACAAGGATATCTCACTGCCTAGGGGTAGTAAGAACAAATCTTGTACATTTTGTTGTTTTCAGAACTATTGGTAACTTTCATCTCACCAAAATGAAAGGTCTTCACCACAAACCATACCAAGCAAAGTAAAATTAGATGATCTCTCATTCTACACTTATTCTGTGATAGTCAATGAACATTTTGTTATTCTAACATCTTGTCAAGCATTTCTTGAAGCAAACTTACCTTTCACTAAGGCAAGTTTTTCATTAATTATAGCAAGGAATTCGATTCCACTTACAATTGAAGGGAAATCCAGTTATTTTGACACAAATTCTGCTTGTGTAGGATTAAGTCCTCAATTTTCATTTAAGGCTTAGAACATTATGTAAGACAATAGAAGTAACCTTTAATATCTATCCTCTCAAAACTGTCACTATAGTTCTATACCAAGTGAATTTTACGCAATGTAAAATTATCATAGAGTTTTGTAAAATTATCATAGAGTTTTGCAAAATTATCATAGAATTCTTATGAAAAATACTTAGTATATTCACATGAATGCCAGTGTGTTTAACAATGATTAAGCTTTTACAGTGAAGAGTAAGGAACTATTTATGATTTACCATTAAGGCTGGAATGCTGTCATCTTGAGTTGACACAAATATGACTAAAAGAGAGTAAAAGAGAGAAAGAGATGAGCTGTCATGCATAGCTGACAGTAGGAGCAGCGATAAGCACATGAGGAAGTTGTTACATCATTAAAATCTAAAATCACTGCTCTTCTCTCAATCTTCTTATATTGTATCTTACATACTTTATCACATTATTTCAGCAAGAAAGTTTTAACAAAGTTTTTTAATACAGTAAAATGCACGTATGTACTTGTCCATAATTTACTTCTAAGCTATTATTGATTTTTTTCTCCACAGGGAAGCATCATTCAGTTGTTCACATTGGTAGCAAAGAGCCTCAGAACAGAACTTAAGCAGAAAATCATTTCCCTATCCTGTATTAGATATTTCAGATGGATTCCCAGCTCATACTTGTTAAAACAGAATGCAGTTAGATTTTTTTCCATGATTTGAAAAGGTTTCCTCTTCCAATTCAAGTTGATTGGAAATTCATTTCCTAAAAGTGTTCCCACACTTCACCAGTTAACCATTGAGCACTGCCCCATGCCTTATTTAATGGAATAGACATGCCTTAAAAAGTGCTTTCTATACTTTCTAATCCAGCTAATAAAATTTTGTGACCATTTTTTGAAACTTACAAAAAATTAATATTTCCAATAACTTGTCCTCTGAAAACAGGGTTCTTTCATGATGTATCTAAGTGGGAACTCAGAGCCTGAGATACTTAAAATCCAAAATTAGGTTTAAAAATCTTCATCACTGTATTTCAAGGCTTCAAACTTTAGTGTCTTAGAGTTATGAGGTATTTTCAACAAATTTATGTTTTGTCATATTTGTGTAAATTACAAATGTAAATACTTCCTGAAGGACATAACATTCTGAATAGCTTGAATATGTAACTTATTACTTTGCAAGGAGGAACTTTGCATTAGCTCCTACGGAAGGAAAAAAGCAGAAACCTTATAAATTTAGTCAAGAGAGGTCAGAATGAATCCCTAAATAATCTAAATTGGTTTCATTTCAACTCTCTCTTCCTCTCAGCATGTAAATTATACTTTTTTACAGTTCATCTGGGAGTAGACCCATATCTGTTTGAGGCAAGGAAAGAATAAGCATACACTAAAAATCATTTAACTTTTTGAGCCAAACTGGCAAGAAGGGAAGCATTAATTTAGATGGCCCCTCCTTTTCCCTCTCTTAGTTGAGAAGCTCCAGAGGGGAGCATGGAGAGAGAGAGAAATGCCTGTGATGCACTGCCCCTTTTACAGCTCTTGTCAGGTGCCTGGCATGGGTCAGGGAGAAGCAGATGGCATGGCAGAGAAGTTCGTCACACATTTGCAATATGCTTGACCGCAGTAACATGCTTTCTTGTTAGGAAGTCTTCCTCTGCAAAGGTAAGGGCTTTTTGCACCTGAAGCAGTTTAGCTTAGATGCAGCAGTTTAGCTTTGATGCAGCATCCCTGGGACCAGCCCTCTCTCCAAGCAGCTGCAGATGCCAGGCTCTGCAAAATCAGGGATGCTAGGCTAGTTGTTTAATTAGTTGGGTCATCAGTCATCTAACAGCTTTGACTGGGGGAACTGAGTCACAGCCGAACTTCCATGCTGGCTGGCAGATCATGGATTATTATTCTGTAAACAAGAATGGAGCACCATGTGTGTGATGAATACTAGGGTATTAAATGCATTCCTCCACTTATAACTCAGAGTTCTTTCAAGAATAGTTTTCTGGGAGGAAAAAAAAAAAAAAAAAGACTTTGCAGTGCTTTGCAGTGTCTACTAGTGATAAGAACACTGCATAATTTTGAGATTTCATGACTTCTGAGTTGTTTTATTGGAAAATAAAACCTTCCTTCAGCCACTAATGAGAATAAGGTATTTATATTTAATAGAGTTTAAGTGGTAGCAGAGAGAAACTGTGTCTTAAATTGAGACTTCAGCTCCTAATTGGTCTTCTCAAACTGTATGAGAATGATTACATGCTGAAGAAAGCCACTGTAGTACCTAGCCATCTGTATAACCCTCCATCTCTATTTTGTTTATGTGAAATTATAATGCAGATTTACAGGAATCTGTGGTCTGCAGAATATTTTTGTTTAAAATATAATTGCCATGTATCAGCAGGATCTCTCTTCTGAAGAAGCCTGAACAGCAAGTACAGATAAGTATTCTGAATGGCACTTTCTTTTCCACCTGACAGATTATCATCCTGCTTGGGTGCATGAAGCAGGACAGAGCAGGGCAGATTGGGAGTTTTTTTTTTCTTTTTGTGAGGCAGCAGAAATTAGCCAGTTTAGTTCTCTAACATATAGTTATTTTAAAGCACAAGCATTAAACCTTTATGTGTATTTGTTGTTGTTGTTGTTTTGTTTTGTTTTTGTGTTGTTGTTTTGTGATTAGATATGTGTAAAATGAGTTTTATACAATGGTGCAATGGCACGATGTTTTATAAGACTGCTGGGAAAATAAACAGAAAGAAAAGATGGAAAGAAAAAACAACCTGCAGCAGTCACTTATATTTCTCTTCTTCTAGATTCTGAGGACTATCCATATATTGGATAAGACTATCCAATCTGATCATTAAATTTCATCCTTTTTAATACTGGAATGCTAATAGATAGCTTCTGTGAAGGTGTGTTAAAAGGAGACATCCTGGTTGAACTGGTATGCCTTGAATTCTGCTGCATTTTCTGAACGTAGGTCTTCTTCATAGTGCTTCTCTCATAGGAGTCATCTGATAAGAAGACTCATGTTTGATCTCTGACTGTAAGAAACAAGTTTGTATACAGCATGTATATGTATATGGATGTATATCTGTAAGTATTAAAATAACATGCTTTCTTCTTCTTTATCTTCTAAATTCTAATATGTTGATTTTTGTGATGAGCTCCATGGAAGTGAACAGTTCTACTGCAGCACTTTGGATAACCTTGTTTTTAACAAGCTTTCTTGTTTTAACAGAGGTCTGCTTGAAGTATCTCATTTTCCTAAGGAATTGCTTCAGGGATGGAAGGTCACTTTTTTTTTTTCTTTCTTATTTGCTTGTCACAAGCTACTTTACTGTAGTAACAAGGTTAAGGCAATTGAATCAAATATAAGAGCCAGAATGGTCTCTATTTTAGGAAAAGGAAAAAAGAAAAAGATTATTTCAGATTTGCTATGCTGACTGTCAAGGTTTGCACATCAACATTTTTGCTGTCACACCTGATCTTAGAGTATAAATTTCTGTATCTGTTAGTCCTGTTCTTCAAGAGACATACTAAGCTTGAACACTAAAATGTACTGGAGACTGCTGAAGAACAGATTGATTTAGAGTCTCAGGGCAGCCTTCAGATGATGCATAACTGCTACAAACCAAGAAGGTTGTAGGTCTTTTAAGTCCGTACTAAATCATATGTGAATACAAGATGATGAACGCACTTAAGGATGTTAGATCCTCTTTTTAGATACCCTTGAGCATACAGTAGCCAAGTGTTTCACTGTCTTACCAAAAAGTTGGTAGTCAAGCTGTGACTTAGAAATTTAAACTTTTCACTCAGTGATTTGGAATGAAAAATCACAAAGCTTAAGGAACAGTTCAGGCATATTTAAGCAAATTTACAACTAAAGCATGTTTATTTTTGCCTGTAGTTTTATGACCATTTTTATACTTTTGCCAGAGGTTGCTAATATTTTGTGATCATAATGATTAAGGATGATAAATATTTTCTCCAACTGAACATTATCTCTATTGCAAAAATGTCCTTAGAGAGCCAAAACACAGATCTGGGGTGGAATGCAAATGCTTAAGCATGTCTGCTTAGCACTATTTTAAATGCCCAGCTAGGTATTGAATGTTTTTATTTATTTTTGAATGGGTCACTCATAGGTCTTTTGTCATATTTGCCAGCTCTACATAGGCACTTTAGAAACAGACGGTGTAGAAAACTACAATAGATGATTATGCTGTCTCCTGGAAAATTCTCCAGGTCACCTGAAATCTCATTTCTGGATATTCAACCCCCTTTTTTTTTTTTTTTTTTCCTAAAATACCTATGCACATGCTTCCCAGTAAGAAATATGGCAGAACTAATGAACGTGCTAAAACTAAAAACAAATTGCAAGGTTTTGGCACTACAAAAATTTGTGTGTGGCAAGCTTCTCCCATGCAAATCCCATCTCTTCAATGCAGAAAATATGACTATGATGTAACTTGGATGGAAATCATCACAACTTTTCACTTCAGATAAATCATTAAGTAGAATATTATTGTGGAAGCAAAAATCTGGCTAAACAATTTGTTTGAGTACAAAAGCATTCCCACCACAGAGAAATAGCACTGCTTATGTGCTCCAAGATAAGCTTATTCTTAAATGCTACATTAAACTGAAGCCAAAGAAAATATGTATAGAACAGAGACAAGAAAGACAAAAAATGCAAAGAGTAAGAGGAGAAACTACTGCAAGAAGGTAAAAGCAAGAAAATCAGGTCAGTCAGTGGGCAGTGGTAGGGGAAAGAACCTGAAACTATTTTATGGTAAAGAAAAAACAAGGTCTTTTTAGTTATTTTTGTGTTTGTTCTGTGTGAATATGCAAATGGAAAACAATTTAAGCAAATTAGAAGGTAGCATTTTCTGAGCATTAATTTTCCATTAAGCATTATCAGGTTTTCTGTGAGGTATTTCTTCTTATTGGTTATGTTCATCCATCAATGAGATGCAATACCACAGCATTTGTGGAGTCCAAACGAAACAAGATAAGTTCAGATCAACTAAGAAAGTGAGGTGTCATGTCAGGGAAAAAAAGATACAGCATAAGTAATGAGGCAAGTTACGAATTTTATAGTAAACATACTTGTGAATTGCAAGCTTACATCCACTTCACAAAAGGAAAATGGCAGGATTCATCAAATAACATTTCCAAACACTTCCTTCAGCTTATAGTTATTGCTACTAACACAGTTTGTCCTGGGTATCGCAGTATAACCTATATTCTCCTCTCAGCCAGATATGGAGGTAAACTCCACTGTCCTAGTCCCTGAATCATGCAAAGGTGGGATGTACTTGCATCAGCTTTAGTGGTAAAGCCATGTTCAGAAGTTCCTGAATCCTCTTCAGGCTGACTTCTCCTCCAACCCTGCCATTATTCACCTTTCAATTGTTTCAGGGAAAATCCTTGTAAGACTGCTTTCTAAACCAAATATACTACATGGTACCTTTAGCATTCACAGAATAGCTAGAGGGCAGGTAGCAAAGCAAGAGATGGAAAACTATGTAGAAAAGGAAATTCAGATGAAAATGCACTATATATTCATGGTATATCATTCAACCAGCTGGGCTAAATGTCAAAGTGACTGACACTTAACTCATGCAAAACTCCCACAGATTGGAATACGAGTGATGCATAAATAGTGACTTCAGGATCAAGTCTGTTCCTGGGAGGTACTGAACACTCTTCACATCTCCTGTAGTCCTGGAATATACTTGGCAGCACCCAAGAATCTGCCCAAATCCTAGCTGTCTTCTGAACCTCACCAAAGACCCCAAAAGTTTTACTTAATCGTAACGTCTTTGTTTTGTTATTGTATAAAAACATGTGTATGTTTTTAACTGTTTTTAAGGATAAGTTAGCCAACAGAGAACAACAGATAGTCCCTTGTGTTTTTCTGTAATTAAGAAAGAAAAGATGCCGTTTTTATGATCACCAAGAGGCTGAAATACTGTTGGCCAAAGACTGATTGCATTGCATGTCCCTAAATCTTCTCTTCTCACTAACAAATGGAGTAAGTAACTGAGGACAAGCCTATACATGTTTTCATCCCTGCCTACTCTTACCACAATTCATTCAGAATCAAAGTCTTCCAAACTGGCAAAAAGCCTCTTTCACAAAAAACATAAATTAACTTAAATAATTAGACACATTAAACACACTAAAGATGATGAAATATTTGGGTACTACAGCAATTGGGTACAAGTGAATGCCATAACTAACTGTTGGCCTCATGTAACATTGCCAGCTCCTTACCCTAACACACCTCAGCCTTTCTGTACTGTTCCTAGGAGGAAGTTCAGATAACCTTTTTCATTTCTGCAAAAGTAAAAGAGATTTTTGCACAATTTTTGAAATTGTTAGAGATGCTTTTCTAATTTTTAGAAATAAGCATCAATAAAACTAACTAACACTATTATTCTATTTAAAGATGGAGCATTCTTCTTGCATTTTAGGGACAGACACCAACAAATTTCAGATCTTTCTAAAGTTGATTCCATCGCGTGCAATGAGTCATCGTGTTGTGCCACGGAAAGTGAGGAAATACAGAGATGGAAGAGGAAGACATTTGCTTCCTCCTTTTACCACTGGAACTGCTCCCTGTGACACGTACTTGAGATGGGGCCTGTACCCACCCCAGAATAAACTGAACTACTGCATGCGATTTAGAACAGAAGGCAATAATTTCAGTTAAACCCTTTCTCTTTAACTTCTGTGAGTGATAGATAGAGGCAAGATCCTCCTGTAAACTGAAGAGTTACACAGTTAGTATCTTGCCAGTGCAACAGCATGTTCATCACTGTTAGCTTCAGTGGAGCGCACAGCCTCAGCAAAGCAAAGCATGGGGCTGTGTTTAACAGGTAGCTATAATTCTCTGGTCCGCTGGTTCAATAAATGAAGGCATGATCATTGGTAAAAAAATAATCTAGATTTATCAGAAATATCTATAGTCTTCCTTCTGTAAAACCTGCACCATTATCACATAACCCACAGCTTTTCTCATTTAATAGATTCATCTTTTTCTGTAACATTTTTGGATAACACTTCCCTGCATATGTAGTGTCAGCCAACTTCACATTTTTTCAGAATCTCAAAGTATAAGCAAGTGCTTTGGTTTTCTTATGAGTCTAGATTCTTACTTTATTCCTAAGGAGTGTAGCCTAAAAAGGGATTTATCCTGCCCTTCATACTTACTCCTAATCAGGGGGCTCTTTGTAAATTCCTTGACAGCAACACTCATTTCACAGCCAGATGTTTTGTGAGACACAACCTGCCAGCTCTCCTCTGTCTTAGGTGGAATAAAAATTTATAGTTGTTTTTCACAACCTCACACAGAATTTCACACAGAATTGTCCCAAAGTAAATTCATCTGCCTTTGGGTTTCACCCCAACTTATACTGCTTTAAAATGATTTCTCCTCTGATGCCCCTTGCAGTTGCAGCCACATTCACAAACTCCAGCTTGCTCCCATCCCTTAAGAGTGCTGGCAGGTGAGATGGCAGCCGTTGAATGCTGATGGTATTTGCAATCCTTCATCTTTCTCAACTCTTGCACCTGCCTTCTCTTTGCTAAAATTTTCTAGACTTACTGGAGTCCCAGCACTGTCAAAAGTCATCTTCTGTGCTGCAGTGTTTGTATCTATTGTCAGCATTTCTCACCTTTCCCAACTTCTTCTGCTCACCTTAGGGTACTGTGAGTTTTTTGACTCAGTGTTGCCCTTTTCTTAAAGATGGGTGTGATTTCTAGAGAAGGCTGGGTCTGTGCTGTCTGCAGCTCTGTCTAGCATTTTCAGGATGGACCAAAGCTGGCTTTGCATCTGCTCCCTTCAGCAAAATCATCCATGGATAAGGGCTCTGCTAAGCCTGCAGCATCCTTGTTTGTTGGGCGGATGTTGAAATATGACTAACTCAAAATCAAAGAGTTAGTAAATTAACATTTAAAAATGTTTACTGAAACCAAGAAAAAAAAAAAAAAAAAAAAAAAAAGTACTTCTTTCTCTATTAGCATCTGTTTTCTTCAAAAACAAAGAAATGGAACTTCATGTAAAGAAGACAATATTTTGTTTTAATTTGAATAAACATTTTCTTTTAAATATCTTCTGGAAAAAAAATAAAATAAAATCATAGTTGCAACCAACATATGCAGCTTTCAATTCACTTCACAAAGATAGGCCAAACATTTGTAGGCAAACATTTGATCTCCAGGCTGCAAGAGAGTAGCTATTTAATAAAGCACAACACTTTCTCTGTTAGCCCTTACAGCAGTGACAGTGCTCATTACTTAACTGAGAGGAAGAAAAAAATGGTCTTGTGGTTGAGATACGGGGCTAGGCAAAGAAGCCGAGCACCTCAGACCTATTCTTGGTCCCACCACAGATTTCCTGTGCAGTCTGAGGCAAGTCACATAACCTCTCCATGTCTCCATTTCCTTGTCTGTAAATCTGTTTAGGTTTTTAGAGTGACCTTAATCACTACAGTTGGGGAGGACCTGCTCGGGGGGCAAGGCAAACAAATGCTCAGCTGTTTTGAAATCCCCTTTTAATTTTGGCAGAGAAACTCAGAGTCATAGCACAAACTACTCTGCACACCTCATCAAACGGAAGCTGACGGCTTCATCAGCAGCCTGACTTCGTCTGCTATGCAGAGGATATGCACTTCCACCAAGCTGATGACAGAAATGGTGGTGTCAGAAAGCTGAGAACAGTTAATATTTCACAACTGAGTCTTCTCTCAAAGATGAGGTGAAGTCTTGAAAACATCACAGAGGTGAAAATCCAACTGATTATATCAATTTATTTATATAATATTAATATTAATATTAATAATGTTAATATTAAAACATTTCATATATATAAATGCATATTTTTTTAAGTGAAAATTGTCCTTTCTCAGTATGATCTTGAATTTGAGATTACAGTATATGCAGAAGTACAATGGACTGCAGGGTCCGAAATTTTAATTTATATATTACAAGTTACCTAGAAAATTACCATTTCCCTTTTCTATCCTTCTTAATTTAACAAAAAGAACATGGAGAAAAAAACAAACTTAAATATTAAAATAAAAATACATTTACAGAAAAAAATCTGAATTAAAAATATAGAACAGAAAATCACAGGAGTAGCCTTTTGTAATCTTCTATTTTGTTATCAGGCTGATTTTCAAATTGGAGGAACTTTGGTCATACACATTATCATTAAGGAAATACCCAAAGTTTTGGATGCTATGGATGAATTAAACTCTGAGTGCTGTTTAGTGATGTGTACCGTTACTTCCTGGACACTCACCTATACTGAAATGACCTGGAAAAGCAGCAACACAAAAATACATTGTAGATTTTATGAGGTCAATTTCAATTATAACCAGTCTGTTACTTCTAACACACTTTCCTCTGAGCACTCTATCTAGTATTTGAAAATGTTACTTTATGTTTGCTGTGATATTCTCCAGATTTTTAATAAAATTCCTTTGAAAACGCCTATTTATCTGTAGCAGACTTTTGCCTTGGGAAATAGCAAACTTCCTGGAAGAATTACTTTAGGTTGCTAGAAAGATTAAAAACATAATTTAGTCTTATACAAACATGAAGCATGTCTTAAAAAATCTGCCCTTCCAGATATATGATTTGTTCTTTGGTCAAAATTGAAACAAAGAATGAAAATACTTAGCTAAAAGGTGTACTTCTGATCTCCTACTTGCTCTTTATAGCAAAAAAAAAAAAAAAAAAAAAAAAAAAAAAAAAAAAAAGATCCACTTATCTTGGCTTTCTATATAAGTTATTTTACATCATCTAGAATTATGGCCGGGTGTGTATAAAGGTTGTGTCAGCATTTCCATTATAAAACCATATTTTAGGGGGTTTATAACTCAGTCATAAAAACTCACTCTATGCTGAAACTTGGCACATGAAATCCCAACCTGGAACAAATTTTTATCACCAACATTAAAAAAAAAAAAAATGTTTGGCTGTTTTTCAGTTTTCTGAATGACATATAAAATGGGAATGATTTTTGGTTGGGGTGAGGAGGAGAAGCTGCCTCATGAAGGTGCTGCTTGCCAGCACTAGCGGAATGGAGAATGGCAGAACCTCAGCACAAGCGACAGGGCCTCATCATTCACAGATGCCCATTTCACGCAGGGATTAACCTTACGTGTGCAGGAACTGTGAACTGCACCATGCCAGGCTCCCCAGGTGTTTAACCTATGCAGATGTGATCTCTGTTTCCACAGAACCAAATCTGCACATGGAGGCAGGAAGATCAGGAAAATCCACCTTCAGAGAGGCCTCCTATCTGGGGTGAGAGCCAGTCATCCTGGGCGGCAGCCCAAACACAGGTGCCATTTTGCACAGGAGTACATGAAGGCAGATCCCCAGTGTCTATGCAACTCTTAGACAACCCATGTGGCTGCTGTTTGGAGATACTTGTCAGGTATTTAATGGCAGGAACAGCCACTGCTAATTTAGGCCTCAAGTAGTGCACAGACTCATGCTGAAAGTAACCACTGACAAGATGCACTTCAATATGTATGACAATAACCACACTGTATTCAAATTCAGCACTGCCATAGGAGGTGAGAAACACTCCCAAATCCAGTATTTGGACCTTACATAAAATGAGAAGGACAGTGAAAAGAGTGGTGGGAAAAAAAAAAAAATGCTTGCAATAAGGAGTTGTATTTAACAACATCAGGTGAGACGTTCAGAATTCCTATCTTCTGTCAAAGTACACTGCCTACAAGAAGGCTTGGAAGAGAGCTCAGAAAGCAGAGGAAAGGTGGCCATAGGTAAAATGATACCTTTCAGAAACAACAAATCACTTCCAAAAAAGGAGAAGCGTGTAAATTCTGACAAGTTAAATGTTAAACCTCTGTAAGGTATGCCAATTTATTGAGGAGCAACTTATTAAGGGAACTCTTTAAAGGAATAAAAGTTAATAATAAAACCTTTTTCAAGTGTTTCAGGAACAGGAAGTCTGTCAGAAAGTCAGTGGGGTGAATCCCAGATCTGAAAGAAGCAAAGTTCTTGGTGACAATAAAACTCTCAAAAATGCTATGTGAATTATTTGTGACTTTGGCAGCCATGCAGCTCCCAAACAGAAGCTGATCTCATGGAGGAATGAAACAAAAGACCTATCTCAACATGTGTTGGTAGAAGTTTTAAAAAATGTTATTAAATCAGAAAGTGCTCAATTAAAGAAAATAGTACTCATCAAAAGAAGCTGAAGGAACCAGTTCAACCAAATCACAAACCATGGTACGGAAACTATTACTTAAACAAACCAGCCTCTGTGTGCACCAGTATCCCTACAACACTGGAGGTTGGACTGACCTTTGCTCTCAACCAGTATGGAGGATTTTATGGTTTACATACTTGAATGTCTTTTTTTTTTTTTTTCCCTTCCTTTCTTTTTCTTAAAATGGTGTTCTTACATCTAATGCTTTGTTCCTTGGAAGCTCAGCTTCTGGTGACCTAGATACATGTACTCCAACTACACAAGTCTAGAGATACTAATATGAAAAATATATTTTTCTACCTTAAGTCTCCATGTTAAAGTTTCTATCTAGCTCTTACTGGATTGATCATTTTCATCAGTGCCCATAAAGTCTGTCTGGCAGGTTTCTGCACCCTTAGCACCACAGAGACTTTTGGTCTGAAGAGCACAGGTTCTGTGTTGAGAATAATGTTGCCAATAGGAAAAGTTTATTAATGTTACACCAAAATCCACCACTGAGCAAGGTAATCACTTTCACAGTTGCCTTTTTGGTTCAGAGGAGTCTGGATCCAAGATCCTTTGTGTTAAAAGGGAGAATTACATTAATTAACATCCTTAATCTTTCTAAAAAAAAAAATCACCTGTGAAGCAGACTGAGACCACCCAGGGCTGAAGAGCTATTTCAACAACTGGAAGTGCTTTCAAAGGAGGCCCCCCTGGTAGCTGGGGAGAAGTGCTATACCACTGCCTCCACCAGCTACTTGGCTGCAGGGGCTACTCTGCCAGCCTGCCAGCGGTAATTCTTCAGCCCTTCTACAGCTTCTTTCTCTTAATAGATGCTCACCTTAAAAAGGGAGTTAACTACAGAAAAAAATGGTTCAAAATCATGATGCTAGGTGACTAGTCATAAAGGTATTTTTGTCTTCTTTATTAATTTTCATTTATTTAAAAAAAAAAAAAAAAAAAAAAAAAAAGCTAGTGATCTTTGGCCTTGTCATTTAGCATTCTCCAGCATTAGACCCTTAACTGCTTTCAATTACCATATGCAGCTGACTGAATGGTGGGAGTGCCCTCCTACACAACATTGCAGAATGGTGTCACCTACAGCATCATGCCCATTAATTGCCTATGCCATTGTCACAGTAAGTATACTGGGAGACTGCATAGCCCTGCTGTTTCTGCCATGTCCTGTAGAGGAGAGCAAATCTTGCCTGTTTTCTACTAGTGTCATGGATTACTTCTGTTACAAAGCAATTTATGTTGAGCTTTTGAGTTAACTTTGAACGTTGTTTCTTAGTTACGCATCTGCTAATGCTTACTTAGAGGGAACATGTGGGGATCTCATGTGTGAGGGGCTGTATTCCAGCGCACAACTGGGCTGCATACCATTAGTGCTTCCAATCAGGAACCTTTATTTTACTTTCCTCTTCTCTTTCTCTGTTCTTCTTTTAAGAAGGACCTCATATAACTCAGTGGTACTGAGAACAAGCCGTACTACACCTTCATAACAACAACAAAAATGTTTGTTTTTGTTTTTCCTCCACTGCATCAAAATTGTGGATGGTGTCTAAGAGGCCCTCTTTTCTGGATGGTTGCAGCCATTAGACACCAACATTTCTTTCCTGTAGGGATGGGGCAGAAATGGGGATCACCACCTCTTAGACAGATGTGGACAAGTCCTGGCAGGGATATTCACTGATAGTAATTCACTTCCTTGTCCGGTGTTTCCTGAGAGCACACTTTTTAAATAAGCTTTTGCATCTTCTGGTGAGAATGCTTTTACCATTTATGATGTAGTGTTCCTCTACAGGATTACTTTTCCCAGATCTGCCTGAATATTATCCCAAGTATTCATGGCAATATCTACTGCACATTTACGCATGAAAAAAATATATATTTCATGCTGGTCATGAGCAGAGAAACTGTTCATTTCTCTACTAGTGTCAATTCAACTCTGAGGCAGAGTGTGTCACTTCTTTACAGCCTTCAGGCCAGATCAATAAGAACCAAGTGCAGAACATGCACATGTTAGGGAAGATGGAGTTAAAGACAAGTCTGAAAAGCTTCACACCTCTGGAATCTTCAGTGATACATTAGATGTCTTACAACAGTGTGTATAATATTGCTGGTTTAGTGCTAGCACTTCTCTTCTTGTCTTCTAGCACTTGTCTTCTCTTGTCCTTCACAAGTATGTTATGAGGATGGTGTTAGAACACTGTTTTAGTAAATACCGACACTGCACAGGTATCACCAGAGTCATCTCTAACCTTTGCTTTATGCTGATGCTACTTTCTTAGAGACAGAAGCAAGTATGGAGTACTGGTGCTCAGGTATATTGACAGACCGCTCTTACACAGCCGTTGCACTGCCTATAAGTGGATGCTGCCATAAAGAAGCTTTACCCTTCCTTTCTCCCATAGTTCCAGAGTGTTTAGTGATAGTAACAGCTTTGGGTAGGCTTCTTGTGTTGTGTTTGCTTGTTGTTGTTGCTGTTTCCCCACAACCATATACACACACAAAATCATTCCTGTCCATAGCTATGCAGAGACCATTACCTCTGCTGTTCAGCTGGGCACCACTGAAGCCTGAAAGCTTTGTGCAGTCATGCTGCCACTTCTGGGCCTCTTAAATTTGGAGTAAGCTGCATGATCTCATTGCTGTTGTAGCATTTAAGCTCCCTACCTCTTTACCTACAGCCTGTTGGTGGTATGTGCCAACACTTTCATAGCCAGCATGGGGGACTTAGTAGATTTCAAGTCCTCCCCTGAAGAGGTCCTAGAAGCAGTGTGCACCTAGATGACAAATCCAAAGGAATGACAAAGGAATTTGTGGTTGCCCTGGAAACTGAGACCAGTCCAGACTGTGTGTTAAAGAAGAGGCTGTAGCTGGAGAGGTGATGACTAGGATCTGCCATGAGCTAGGTGATGTCTTAGTGTGACCTACAGCAGATAAAAAAAAAAGTGTGGAGAGTAAAATAATAATAATAATTATAATAGGTCACCATTGCTGCTTATTGCAGACCATGAAGCTTTTCACCTGACAACAAATACAGTGACGAGAGGATGATTGCTGTCAAAAAAACAGTCAAGGACAACTGGCAAGATGCTGGGAGGAGGTATCCCACCTTCACGCAGTGCAGTGCAAAGTTCAGGGGGTCCTGGCCTACCAAGAGAGCTCCTGAGCACCGTGATCCTGTACCTGAGAAGGCAAACCTCTTCAAAGGTTCATGTATCTCTTGCTCACTGTCTACTTGAGTGAGTTTCTCCCGTCTTATAGTACTTGAATGGTAGTCCTCATTGTAATATAGGGAATAAAACCATTCCATTCTCTCATGATGCTGAATGCTGAAATTTATAAAGGGTGTCCCCTTTAATTTAAAGAAGGAAAGGATCAAACAACATTATAAAGCCTGTTGATTTCTCTGAATAGTAGATTTGTTTTTAAGGCTCGAACCCTACAATATCCATTTTGAGCATAACTTCAGAAGAAAATCAGTCTATATGGGCTTTTTTTTAATCCCAGTTTGTTGTTTTCTATATTTTGGCAATGAACAAGCTGCACAGCTTTCAGATCTCAAAGCAGTAGCACTTCACCAAAAGAAAAAAGTTGTACTGCTCATAGTGTTAAGCAGTTTCAAGTCATAGATTATATTTGGTGAAAAATCTTGAAATAAGGATAAGTTCAAATAGCTATTAACTTTATCTTTTTTTTTTTTCTAATCTATTGCAAAAAATATTTAACTTCTCATCTGCTTTCATTGTTTCCCTAAGGCTGGATCTAGAACAGAAGCACTTAGGTGCTTATGACCATATGATAAAGATGGACAGGACTTGCATTAGTAAGGCTATTTTTTCAGGGATATTATCTTCCTGCCCACCCTGAACAATATAATCACTAGCAGCTGAAGTGCAGATTTTCTATGACAAATCCAGTTGTGGTAAGGCTTTTGCAGACTCAACACATCAGTCAACTGCTCCCCCTACTATTATACCTATGGCAGGAAACAGTGTTATTCTATATCTGTTTACATTGTTATTTGTCAGTAGATTCTTTCCTACCCATCACAACAGTGTTAAGGAGGAGAGCCTTACAAAAGTGGACGAAAAACATCCAGAGAACTATTTTTTATTTGTAGAAATTAAGGAAGAGTCTTAATCTTACTTTAAGTGATAGAAATACTGCAAACGGCCAAAAGCAAGAATGTTGATGCATTTGTTAAACTGGAACTCCAAACGTGTGTCAAAAGAGGATTTCCACAGGAAGAGAGCAGTCCTCCAAGTATTGTCAGTCTTAATTATTCTGGGGTACTCAACTATGGAAATCCAAGTCAGATAGCAATACCCATGTCAGATAAGAACATAAGCAACAACTAATTGATTAATCTCTATCACAACTCCTCCTTCCCTTTCCCCTGTAAAAAAAAGATTAAAGCGTGATCTGCACATTGCAGGAACAGCAAGTCTTCTCCTTTTTTTTTTTTTTTTTTTTTTTTTTTTTTTTTGTGATAAATGCATTTTACACTGCATTATTCCTCTATGTTCCCTTCATGCTAGAAAATCAAAAAAATGATTTAAGTTATTGCTTTTGCTATCTGGAGAGTATTAGCAATGTCTTAATGATCAGAACAGGAAATATAAAAGTCACACTGATTTGAGTTGGACATTTATATAAATCTGTTCAATGAGATCAATAGTCAAGTTTTTCACTAGGTTTGGGGTTTTTTGAAGGCCACTCTCTTTCTTGTAAAATATGTGGTGACATTATTAAAAGTTTAAAGCTGAAGTAAAAAATTAATCAAAATGATTTATGTGCTAGAATGCTTTGTCCAAAGCCCTGACATTAGATAACAATAGCAGATGTTTGCTTTTCCAATGGAACCAGCACAGCTTGATTGACTGTAAAACTGAATGCCAATCAATCATACACTGAATCCATGGTGAGTTAAAGGAATAGCTGTATTTTTACGAATATTACATACGCTCCATTTAACTCACTTTAAACTAAGATCGTGTTGCATTGTACCATTACACGTATGTGCCCACGTACATTACATGCTGGCATTACATTAAACCAAAAGGAAAAGGCTAAAGAAAAGAAAAATTATGAAGAAGTCAAGGGAACATGGTGAAGGATATAATAGAAAATTACAAAGAGCACAATAGTGTTAGTGTACACCCCCTGCCTGGCCCCCAAGCATTGTGGAAGTATTTACTTATCCAACTACAAGCTTCGTGGTGCTGGGAAATAAGATAAGGGAAGGAGCTGCAGTGACAAGAGACATCATAGAAAGCAGATTCTTCCTCTATCCCAAGACAGTCCTGACAGTGAAACTCACCACTTGACTGCAAGGTAACATTATAGTTTTATTAAAAGGATCATAGGTTGCCTTGATTTTAATTTGTCGGCTTTGCCTTTTACTAATCAACTTCCTTTGCTCTCAAGAACACTCTTTCAGTACACTTAAATCACTGCTGCCAAAATTCCCAGGAACAGAGGCTAACTGATATCTTACCTCATTTGATCTGTGATGTTTGCTGTCTTGAGAAACTGGGGATGGTAAGCTGCCATATCTGTGAGACTATGAGTTGAGATCAGAAATAGATGTAAGAGTCCCAGGCTGTTGTCTAGTATACTTGGAATTGCTGAAAGGATTTAAAATTTATTGGCCTCTACTTATGGCAGGTAAACTGGAAAAAAAAAAAAAAAAAACAAAAAAAAAAAACAAAACAAAAAAAAAAATATTATTCCTCCATTAATTGTTAGTGCACCTCAAAGCATCTGTAGCTGTTGTACACATAATTAGAACATATACCATTTTTTTCTTCTTGGGCCTTATGTCAGACTACTAAATGCAAATCACTAGAGTAACTAACAAAAATGCAGTCTTCCTGGTCAGCACTTCCATGTAAATATATCAAATATTAGGCCCATTTCATAGGGGTATGATCTAACTTTGATGGACTTGTTATATTGTGTGCAGCCTTCATGGTGGGCTTCTGAGAAGGTGATGCTTGTGGGCATGTGTTGGGTCCTGCCCCAGGAACAACTCCAAAAGCCAGCCCCACAGTCAAAGGTAGTGCAGAGATGTGTGCATGCCAGGTTTAATCAAGTCCAGCCAACTTTAAAATATACTATGGACAGTAACTGCATTTAAAAACATTACACTAGGAATTAAATTGAATCCCTCTAAGATACAGAAACAAGACACTTGCAGTTTCTAAGTCCCGTGCAATGCTCATGACTCACACAACTGCTACTGCCCATCCAACTTTAACTTTATCCCCTCAAATTTGCAGAAGTACATGTAAAGGTCAAAGTAAACATACAGGAGATATAAAATCCCGTTTCCTATTCAGTTGAACTGTCTCCAAAGTACTAAAACATGAACATATGCCACAGTATTACTCACTACATAAAAATACATATGTTAGTAGATATACAGTATAGTTAAAACACAAAATTATACAATCTACATATACTTATATAAACCTGCAACAACATAATCTATCAACACACCCAGTCAATCAAATCCTATATATAAAAATATTTTCTTATTCTCTACCAGACACTAGACAAAAAGTTGCAGAACTTTCGACTGCATCTCTCTTGAAAATTTCATTTTATTTATAAATGGCAGCATTTTTTTAAACCAAAATCTATTCTCTTGCCAGTTCCCATGATTTCAGTGAGGTCTCCTTATTTGATGTTTTCTAAAGTCTCTGCTCCTGAAACTCCAAATTCAGCTTTTTAAAAATAGGTTGTGTTTTTTTTTTTTGTCATCACATTACAGAGAAAATGTTGATGTCATTTTTAATACCTAAAAATTCAATTACCAGAGACAAATGAAAAGAACTGAACACAGTATTTTGAAAACATTACTCCTTGCTCTAAACTGAAAGGTTATCGTTAAACTGCCCAAATCTGCTGATACTTTATTCAGACACATTGCCTTCTAAATTACTGTTCGGTTTGCTAAACCTACCTTTTTCTAGCTGAAATTTCCTTTTATTTTTAAAAACCAGAGAAGGCTTGAAGTCTCAAGTTTGGTATATCTTATTGATTTTAAATCCTGGAGAGGGGAGAAAAAAAAAATGTATTTTGTCATTGCTTCAGCTACAGGTAAAACATTTTCATTGTATCTGGAAATCAAGCAACTTCTTCAGTGACAGCTGAGGTCAGAGCTCATGGTGCAAGCAAAGTACCTGTAGAAGATGGCCACCTTTTATGCACTGCTAGAAGAAGATACAACAATTAACAATGACAGAGGCTCATGCCTCTCAAATCTCAGAGCAGACCGCAGCCTAAAAATGGTTACCTGAAAGCCCTCTGATATTCCTTATGCCTTTACTAACTGTTGTCTTTAATTAATCTTATCTGTTCAGGACACAGTGACTGAATATTTTCAACTCCTATGATTGAAGTGTCTCAAGCCTATAGCAGTGACAAGGCTTGTAGATCACAAGGCTTGTAGATGACAAGTAGATCTCTTGGAGAATTGTAGTGTTTTGTCAAAATATTTTCCTTCATTTCATCTGCTAGAATCTTTTCATCACTCTATATCTGCAGTGAAGCTTATCCTGGTAAGAGGTATCCTCAAAAACAGGGCCTGCCTATAAAAGTCAAGTCTTCATCTCCCTAGGAAAATGGGAGATATTTTTTTTAAGATTTACAATGTTTTAAAAAGTTAAATTTGCTGTCAGTGGAACAAAACTGATATTCTATTTTATTTTATTTTATTTTATTTGTATTGTTGGTGATCTATCTGAAGTTTCTTAGACACAGCCTGGTTACCTTACCAGTACCTAAGCATAACTCTAATTATAATTCCTGAAAAAAGACTCAATGTCAGCAGCAGCTCAGTACACAATTAGTAGCTCAAGATTTAGGGGAGCTTCCAACTTTCAAAATGATTAAATGAATTAAAATGATTTTCAATTATCCAGACTAATTTTATATTTAATGTAGGCATCTAGGAAAATGTCTGCTTTCTAACAGCATTTAGTTAAATAATGTTATTGTCAAAACAAAACAAAAAACCAAGAATGTGCATCTAACATTAAAGCCCCAAATTCATTGTCATTTGGTTAGACTGAACACTCATGCATCTCATCTTAATTGGACTGAAGGATGTGTGGCACTTCTCTGAAGTAGGACACTTATATTTTTCTGTCCAAACTTTACTGCAGAACCTAACTGAGGCAGTCAGTTTGTAAATGCTGCCAGTTTCATCTTTTGGGCTCTTCATTCATTTATTATTGGGTTGTCATTGATGTTCTTGGACAATTTTTAGACACTTGACAGATTTCAAAAGCTTTCAAAGAGAAAGTCTAAAGATCTTCTCTAATTCTGTTTCTAGATCTTTTGAAATAAATAAGTCCTTGGAGCTAATAATAAGTAAAAATAAGAAGAAGGAGAGGACAATATAAGTAAAGTCTTTGTCATGCAGAGAATTGTTCCAATAGCTGTAGCATTTTATCTCTTTTTTTTTCTTTTTTTTTTTCTTTTTCTTTTTTTTTTTTTAAACTAGTTTAGACAGGATTATTACTTAGTTAATTCTTGATTACTTTTTTTTTACAGTGGAACATGATTTAATAAGTCAACACTCGCCTTTTTCTGACCCTCTAAAGCCTACAGTTTACTATTCATAATGATGAGAAATAGCTTGGGTATTTGTTGCTGTACAGATCTATATCTTCTTGGACACCACAAACAATGTAAATCTTTTCCATTTATATGCCCGATCATTTTTCCAATGTACTGAAGTGTTTGAATTTCCAAGGTCAGAAAATGATTAATCTTATTAAATGTTTGACACAATAAACTAAGCAAAACATCTTTTGATATTACAAAGAGAAGATAAAAGAATGAATTCTTATCTTTGTAATGCCTTAGCTGCATGACTTCGGGGTTCTTAGGCTATCATAATATAATGTTTATTAGAAGCCAAAACAAAGATTTCTCTCTTAAAGAAATATGAGAATGTAATACGGTAGGAAATCTGATAGATATATCCTATTCAAATAAAAAGTACCATACTTGCAAAATACTAGGAATGCTAAGAGAAAAAAAAAAAAAAAAAAAAAAAAAAAAAAAGGTATAAAAACAGTCAAATGAGAAAGTCCTTTCTGGGCAGGAAACTCATGGTGTCTAGCACACTAACAATAAAGATTTTCAGTGGAATGTATAACAAATCTGGGAGACTTTTATTGAAAAAATGGTCATGGGCAGCCATATTTTGGTTTTGGCTAAGCCTCAGTCATCATGTTTTGATTTAGAAGAAGAAAACCCAAACCACCTGTGGTTTTCATTTTTAATTCATGTCCCATAGGAATACAGACTTTACACTTTCCAATTTTTCCTACCCATGTGCAGCCTGTTAATCAGAAAAAATAATATTTCAAAGCTATTCCTGTCCATGTGTAGAATTTTAAAGGGAATAAACTGAAAATATACAGCGGCCATCACCATCATTGCCCATGAGCACACAGAAGGGATCTTGCAAAATCCAAATCCCCAACATGAGTATCACAGATTGCCCTCTCTAAAGCACATCTGCTGCAGTGCCAGCCCTGCACAACTTGAGGTTATATACTGTTATCTTTTCCTAATGAATAATGATGGAGATGAGTGAAATAATAGCAGGTATAATGTGGTCAGGAGGCAGATTTCTCCTAGGTAATGGTCATTTTCTACAGGAACATCAAGTGGTTTTGGAAAATGAGGGAAAACAAACCACCTTACTCAGCGAGGATCTAGATAGCAAGTGACAGAGTACAGGACACTACCCTAGAAAAACAGAGTACAAAAGAGAAAAGCATGCACACAACCTCCAGATGTGGCAGAGGTAATATTTTGTAGGAAATGAGAACTGGAACAGTCTGAAACCTGGTAGCTCAGGTGAGTTATACTCACTTCACAGTTATGCCCTATGTGGTTACACCTACAAAGATGCAGGAGAACATAAAAATCAGTCAAGTACTCCCCATATTAAAGGAAGAAGTTCATTTTCTGTGCTAATCCACCACAGCAGACTTTCAAAGCCTCTATCCTTTGTCATGCAACGAAATGCTGACATGCATTTCTTTTGTTTTAACCCCCGTCTAACTGGATCTCCAGCTGGCAGATGTTACTGGCAGCTCTCTTTGAGAAAATACACGGGTGAAATCCAGATCCCTTTGAAGACAGTGGGAGCTTTGCCACAGCCTTCAGTAGGGCTGTATTTCACACACTTCGATTTGATAAGGGTAGCAAATTAATAGCAATAACTTGTTTTTAAAATCTACATCAAAATATAGGTATTTCCTTTCTCAGCTGAAATTAGGTTTGACATTCTTTGTGATAGCACTCCCTTTGCAAGCCACTAGTTTTATATATTTAAATGTATGTATAGACACATACATGCGTGTATATAAAATATGCAAAAATACAGTCTGTATTAAACATCTTTCACATCGTAAATGTATTTAATATAAATCCAGTTATGTGAACCATTACCTTTCCTTTTACAGTTAGACTATTTTTATAAGAAATGGTCATTTTTTACACAAAATTTAAGAATACATTAATTAAAGAGAGCACGTAAATGTATGTATAAACAGTATACATATACAAGTGAAAATCCATGAATTTCTTTGTCTTTCTGTTACATACATATGAACGTAGCATACATAAGATAGTAAAATACCAAACAAGCCCAAAATAAGGCAACTTCTTTGGAAAAGTTCTAATGAAGCAAAGAGAGACCACAATGGCAATCAATGGTTTTATGAACAATTCTGTGGTCAGAGGCTTGATCATACAAACCAGTCATGACAAAATTATAGCTTAAGGCCCGGGTAAAAGCATCATAAATTCCAGGGAGACTCATCACATTAGTGAAATGACTAATATTCATGTTTGTAGGTGGAGATCCTTTGTTATAATGAATTACAACAGATTTCTGCAAAACCTCTGTGATCTATATCTCAATGGCATTTTTTTAAATGCTCACAGGAACAAATGAGACACACAACCCTGTATTTAATATATAGGCATTTTGGTACTTTCCCTGGATTACTTCTTCAGTCTTTAAACAGGCATATATCCATTTGATTTTAAAAGTGATTTTGTACCAAGTTATGCAGCAGAATGGAGTCCCTTGCACTTATTATGTTTTGTCATTTTTTCAATTGCTTTAGGGATTCGCCAGCTTCAAAATACTGAATAACATGTTCCACTGACAAAGGAACATAACAACTATTTCTCCAGAAGTGCCTGAGAAATAATAGATGTCTGAGCCCAGCAATTTTGTAAGATGGATAAATAATATCCAAATCTCATAAATGAGGAAGCTGAAACAAAAAAAATGCTTGACAGGTGACGTACTTGTCAAGAATACCCTGCAATGTCATGACAGAACTGAAACTAGATCCAACTTCTCCAATTTTCAGGGAGGAAATGGCTTGGCATGAAAGTTTGTCTCAGGTTATACTGAATCCAAAGCATCATAGTTATTCCATTAGCTGCCCACAGACACTGTTCAGCTGCTGACCCAGTTTACACTAAAGCAAATGTTCCAGTTAAAGAGAATGTGTTAAATGCCATGTAGGATCACCTCCCATAGTAAACCACATCTACCAGAAGCTCAGTTTCAATCACCTCTAGGCCTTCCACTTCTTATTTGCATCTGTAGAAAAGCAAACACAGAAAAAATGGAAGTCAAACCAGTTTGGGGGGACTATAAAGCCCAACTACTACATTAATGGTGCCTTCCTTTGATGATGCTGCCAGAAAGTCCTGGGGTGGGGAGAGAAAATAGACAGTGAAGAAGAGTCAGGGGAGAGGAGTTTTGAACCTGTTTTGGTCCAGTGCTAGGCAAAAAATAAATAAATAAATAAATAAATAAATAAATAAATAAATAAATAAATAAGGAGCTATTTGTACATGCAAGAAGAAAGCAGCTTATATACAGAGATAAATTTAAAAATAAATAAATGCAAAATTGCATTTCTATACAATATAATTGAAATTCTTCATCATTTTTATCATGCTGACTTGCTTACATTCATGTGGTTTTAGTCTCACAGATGTTCTGGAGGATAGGACATGTAATATGGCTCCATAGTTTTCTAACCACAGAATATCCAAAATATATAACCAGGAAATCACTTGCAGTCTGTGTGGGGCTTGGCAGATGGTATTTCTAAAAATGCAAATATCCAATATGGAGGTAGTAGAGAAGACGGATTTCACAAGGGAACAGTGCAACTCTTTATATGGAGTGTAAACTTTACACAGTATTCCAATATAGAACTGGTGAGCACTGTTAAAAAAGTTTCCAATGAATATTCATTTCAGTTTATAAACATATTCTCTTCAACTGTTTCAATGCCCTCTTTGTGTTTGCTTACTGTGCATGTTCTAGCTATTGCATTTTCTGGCAAGAACGCTTGTAGAAACAGCAAATTTTAAGCAAGTATTAGAGAATATATATGGGAAATGAATTTTTAATTTGGAAATATGGGTGCTGGCTCCAGAAGTTTATTCCAAACAGGTATCCTCATCCATTCAAGAGAGGAATGAATGTGACCTGCAAGATCAAAACTAGCTTAGATTGAATTTCAGCTGTTAATGCTTACAAGCACATGCACTAGCAGCGCATATTTTTAAATTTTGGTCAGATGGGACAAAATGAAAAAGTAGTTCCTGCTCCTGCTAAGTAACTCACGTGTAGTAGAGGAAAATAAATCAGGCAGTAGGACTGTGTAGGTTATTGTCTGAGCTGACTTCTGATTTATGTTGAGATGTTGGCCAACCTGATCCTTTTACAAAAGGGAAATAGAGAAGGGATGTCTCAGATGAGGGGCAGCTTCCCAGCCAGACTCTTTGGGCTATGACCAAGTTTTTCCAGCAATGAGAGCTGCACCGAATGTCCATCCTTCCACTCTGGAGCGCAGCCTCTGGACAGAGCAGAAAGTCCAGTTCTGACCGCTGGCAACGTGTTGTGCCACTGATGGAGCATGCTATCCACCACTAGCAGCACAAAGGATCTGCTCCTCTTTTACTGTAGTTGGTTTGTGGTTTGCAAAATCCTGAGATGAGCAGAAAGCCTCCCAGCTCCTTATAGCTGAAGCAATCTCTACCACCAATTTTCTTTGCCTGATAGGCCAGCCCTATGAAGCCATGTAGTTTCAGGTCCTGATAGTTTTCAAAGCAAACGGTAAATATAAAATACAAGTACATGAAATGTATGGACGAACAAAATAATTTGGGCTGAGATTTGCTCACATGGGACATGAATGACATGAAAATTTTGGTAATGATGTTTTAGGTTTAGATAACAGTAAGCACAGAAAAGACAAGGAAGATTTCATATGATGGAAGATTTAATTTTAAGTGAAAGTGTTGCACAGCTGCAGTCACCATCTTAATATACCATAAAATACATAAATCCAAGTTCCTAACTGATGTAAGCAATTACTGCTTCATCAAGTTGATTTACTGTGGAACTGAAACATACCATCCGCCTGGCAATTCTACCATAAACAGACTGGATTCTCTGTTAGTATAGACTAGTACTTTTACCCATAAATATATTTACTGGACAAAAAAAAAAAAAACATAGAGCAGACAGAAATGCATGTCCTCATAGAAAACTGCTGTAAAGTTTAACAGAAACAGAAAAGTTTGTTTTATAGAGCCACTGCATAACTTGAAGTATATGTATACACATCTCAAGCATAGTATTCTGTAAAATGTTTTAATCACCTGACAGTGAAAATGTCAAACTTGATTAAGTTCTGCTGGATTCTGAGGTTGGGGGTTGAGTTCAATGTCTATTTCTCCTCTCTCTCTTTCTTTCTCTCTCTCTCTGCTCTAACTTTTGTATGGCTTTCCAATTCATATTTGCTCAAATAAAAATCATAGAACAGAGAAAAAGGCTATCAGTCTCTGGATTGCTGACTTTAGTAACGGGTCAGTTTCCTTCCAAGCTGCATCAAGCTCAGACAGCTTTCTGGCAATTTCAGCTCAGCTGCAAACAGCCAAGATCATGTGAGATGATCCAAAAGATTCCTAAAATATTAGATATGCCTGTATATATATTTCAGACTAAATATTTTCATGGATGTAATCACATGAAGGAAAAAACCCTTAATGCATATGAAAAAACAGCCTAATATACATTAGACTCTACTTATGAACTATTAAACTATACAAATTGGATTGTCTATTTCTTAGTGTCTTACAAGGGCTTTCTCCACTGCAGTAAATTCCAGCTGTTCTGAG
The DNA here is from genome assembly GCF_009819795.1 of Aythya fuligula. NCBI lineage: Eukaryota > Metazoa > Chordata > Aves > Anseriformes > Anatidae > Aythya > Aythya fuligula. The sequence goes on from NC_045562.1 coordinate 33,764,042, forward strand.
GTTACATCCCATATTGAATTGGTAATGTTTCGCCACTTTGAAAAGACCACACAGTCTGTCATCATGAAAATCCATCTACCCTGGTGAGAGGGCCTCATCCGTAGCCAGTTACGTTTCTTAAGTAGAGATGATTTTGCTAACTCCTTTATCATGTGTTCATGGTCAATTTGTACAAAAGTTATTGCTTCTTCAGAAAATATCACAGCATACCAATACAAATTGCTGTGGGTTTACAATTAAATATTTCCTCTCTAAAATCTTGCCACCAAAAAAAATATATATATTAAAAAAAAAAAACGTGATTTTCTCCATTATTTTTCATTCTAATAATTAGTATGACATTAATATTTCTAAATTTGTAACAAAAGACTTAACCAGTATCTGTGTGTATTGCTAGTACATTTTTGGTGCAAAACATCATCTATTTTTTTCATTCACTGGCAAGCAGTGTCAGTGGCTACTCTTGTTCACACACAGAAAACCATTCTTGAACCCATGACTCCAAGTTACTCTATTCCTTAGTTGTAACTTCCAGTGGCACTACTCATTTTTCTGTGGCCCAGGTTCCAGGGTTTCATGTTCACTCCATGATGCTGGCCCCAATTAAGTCAGCGAGATTTGTGAACTTTCATGGTGATGGACCCCTCTCTCAGCAACGTAACAGCTCTGGCTTCCTAAGCACTCTCTATCCCATACAACAGTCACAGTGTAGGTTACTTGACTGAGACACTGAGCCATAACAGCAAATCACAGACCTGAAACATATTCAGATAATGTGGGAGTGTTGCATTTCTTGGATTTGAAATGCATTTTAAAAGGAAAAGCAGCTACAAAAACAAATTAATTTGGGGTCATAGAGTTCTTCTCTGTGAAGAAGAATAAATTAGCATTAGCTTCAGCCAGAGATATGAATATCTATGACAATAAGCACAGTTTAAAATTTTCATCTGTGCCTCACTCCACAGTATTGGTGTGCTTCACCAATATAAAACTGTTTTTTTTTTATAAAACAGTTTTTCCAAGAAACTTTATAGGAAGAAGGACTGATCAATGTGAGAAGTATAATAATCAGTACAAATCTGACTCATGTGTTGCTATTGGAGTAAACAAGGGTGGTAAACATTTTCTTACATTCCATCAGACTTGATTCTCTTATTACCACAATTTTACTCCAAAATAACACAGCTGGACTTCTGTGAAGTTTCTCTATTTGTACAGCAACCGATAGAGGAATCCAGATATGGATGCTTTTTAATGCTTTTTCTCTGGATTCACACAGTTACAATAGAGATCAATACCTTACAGCAGAGGTTTTCTTTTCAATGTCTTAAAGGCAGAATATGTTTGCTTGCATAATTTTGAAAGGAAGTGATTATGCTTTCCCATTCACAAAGTGCAGAAAGCCACAATAGCTTTCATTTTAAAATGGATGAAAGTAAGCTAAACATGAAAGCCCTGTTCATCTTGCAGTTTGCAGCAGCTCCTAGAAGCAAGACCATAGCCCAGAGAAATATGTGCCCAATGCTTTTCCCACAAAAACACTCAGCAGAGATCTGGGTACTGCAGATTGTGGAACTGCAGAAGAATGTGAAGTGCTGAACTGTGTAAGCATTGAGGAGGACCAGAATACACCACTTTTGCAGATAGAAGAACACACCACATCCTTATTTTCTTCCTGTGGGAGGTCAGTGCTTATACTGCAGATGTGCCTGCCAGGGAGAATATTTTTCACTTGCTCTTCTTCCAGTGGCTAATCTGCACGTTCGTTTGCCTCCACTTGAAGAATGGTTTGTCTGAGCTTTCCCAGCATTACTGGCAGCGGACACAAACATTTCCACAGATTCATACTGTATCACCATCACCCCTCTGCAGCAGGATGGAAATTTTATCTATCTCCCAGTTTGCCTAGCCTGTGGTATCAGGATTTAGATGCCTTGAGTCCAGCCCCAGCTGCTGGACTGACTTTTGGAAGCAGAATCTGAAATCACCTTAACAGCAGCTGACCAAGAGGCTGAGAGCTGGCTCTCTGTCCTCATGGCTGCCCCACCAGGTGACCTGGCAAAGGCCTCAGGCCCCTTCAGCCCCAGCTGGGCTCTATGGGCACCAAATGAGATTGTGTGGCTATGACCAAAACTGCTTGTAAAGCCCTTCATTATCCCTGACAGTATAAGCAGGAGTAGAAACAGTATGCGGTGCTTTGTCCTCTCATTGTGCAGTTGTTGGGATCAACAGCTTTGTTTTTGCTCTGTTTCAGGAAAGCACCAACAAGATAACTGAACAGCAGGATTGCCTTTTAAGGATATTTATGGTCCACCTCCCGATGGAGTTCAATGCACATTTCTGCATACGGTGTATATTACACTATCCCTAATTGTTTCTTCTACAAATTTTGCATGCTCTTGAAGCAAGGACAAAAAGATCAAGACCTCAGCATGGGACTTTTCCCCCCAAACGCCCTCAGGCTTTCACCTTTTATAAGTGGAGCTAACGATTGCTGGACACAAAACTGCCACCAACCAGCTCATTCAGGTCTTTTCCCGTCATGCCTTCCCCATAAAAAGAAATGCATTAACTTCTGGGTCAGGCTCTGCCCCAGTTTTTGACCTGATCACTGCTGGCTGCAGCCGGAACGTGGCCTCTCCAGGCCTGCAGCCTCGCTGCCAGGAGGTCCCTGGCCCACACAGGCTCTCTCCGAGGATCCTGCAGCCAGCAAGCCACTTGCAGACTGAAAACACGTGGCCACAGCTGTGAGTGAAAATGAACCTGAGCAGCGCAGTGCCGCTCTCGGTAACCATGTGGTTTTGTGGGGAGATCTTAACTGAGCGCTTCCTGGTTTTCTAATGTTTGCTTGGGGTTTTATTCTCCCACAGGAGGTGCAAGCTGAAGGAGGTATTGTGAGACGCTGCAGCCAAAACTCCATCTTGATAACATTTTTATAGGGGTGAAACTACAAAGAGTAACTCAGCAGTTGCCAGCACGGCTGTGTTAGTATGAGAGAATAGCCAAAAGCATGTGAGTAACATTCATGCTGAAAATATGATTGATCACTTCTTTTTTTTTTTTTTTTTTTTTAATTTTTTATTTTTTCCTGCAACACTGCTCCAAATCCAGCTTCAGTGAGAAGTGACTTGAATTGCAGCTGAGCTCAGTCTTCAGAGGCAGCTGCCCTGCTTCCCTTAAACCACAGGTTCACGTAGGAAGCCCATGGCATACTTGCAGGCAGCGTGTTGCCCAGTTGTTCCTGTTGCATTAAAACAACAGAAATACATGTTGATCATTTTGGGGGATTTATCCAAAAGGCAAGTCAGCTCATTCATGCACGTGCCAGAAAACTGAAAGAGTTAAATTATCTCTTTCTGCTTAGAAAATAGAGCAGGCTATTAATAAAGGTCAATTTGCCTTTGTTTCTAGAACTGAGGGATCTTCCAGATAAGCTGTTGTTCACCATCAGGTATATGTGCTCTCTGTACATCCATCTCACACTCAGAGAGTGCAGGATTACCAGCACCCAAGTTATGGGTACTGCACTGGTGTGCAACCTTGTATACCATATATTTTCCCCTTTTGTCATCATGCTGATTTGTCCTTCTTGCAGGTACTCTATATAACTTGTCTAAAAGTACATTTATGTAATTTACTTAATTTAACATTTGATTTGCATATTCAAATATCTACCAAAGAATTTGCCTTTGAGTAGGGTTTGAGACAAAAAAAAAAAGAAAAAGTATAGAATTTGGAAAATATATCAAGACCTTTTTCTTAATTCTTAAAGTTCCCTGCTGCTTACAGGAATTAAGTATGGAAACAACATCTGTGTAATATTGTGAAGGATTTCAAAAGGGCTTCTCAAAAAGGGCTGACACAATCTTACTCCTTTTAGAAGAGGATATGAAATGAATTGCTTACTTTGGCTATTACATGCACTCCCTTCCCCCAGCAGTAGAGCCAAGAGCTAGTGGCACGTCTGAGATTTTTTTTATAGGGAGTCCTTCAAATATTTTTCACTGTTTGCAAAAAGACCTAAGAGAGATCCCCTCCCATAAACATAACAAAAGAAATCGTTACACTAAAGCCTCACTTAAGTGAATGAATAATAGATTAATAGAATCTTATGATTAATTATTTACGTCATGTCTCTGCATATGACCCTAACAGCTGAAAATGGTAAATAAGTAAAATATATGTAAGGACTCCTAAAAATGTGTAGACACTTGAAACCTTAATTAGTTAAACAAATATATATATATTTATTATTATTATTATTATTATCCAATCTAGTAAGTATTAGATCTAAATTGGGAATCACCAGCAAGTCTAAAGAAATGTCATTTGACTATAGACAACACCTCCTTTAAAGAAAATACAAAAGGATGCTGCCCTCTCCCTGCTCCTGAATAGTTAGCAATCAGTTATTAGCCTGAACTGGTCACCTGCCCAGAGTCTTGTAATGCCATCCTCCCACAGAAAGGCACTCCCATTATGGCTTGTAAGAACAGGTGCATTTTCAATGTCACTAACTAAAATCTTAATGTCATATAAAGCTGCATTTGAGTTCCGATAGGCTTTAAACATCACCTGAATGATACTTCCAGATACTTCCAGAACTCATCTGGGCCTAATGAGATTTGTTTACTCAGAGGCTACTTCTGTGTGAACACACAGGCATCACATCTTTCTTCTACTTTCCAGAAATATTCCAAGAGATTGTAAGTGAGGAATTAGCCTAAAAATCACAGAATGGCTGAGGTTGGAATGGATCTCTGAAGATATCTTGTCCAATCCCCCTGCCGAGCAGGATGACCTAGAGCACATTGCACAATATGAGGTCTGTTTTCAACAGAAAGAACATGGACTGATTTGGGATAAAGATGAATGTTATATAAAGCCTGCTTCTCCTAGGAAAGCTCATTATGAAGTTTCCATCAACTTGTAATTAGAATAACAGCAAAAAGAGATGCCATTGCAAATACTGTATGTCTGAGTTCAGATCACTAAACAAGACTGCATATTATATGCCTCTTTTTCCCCACTTCAGGCATGCCCATCTACATGACTGGCCACTCAGCTCCTTTGAATCACAAATGAGCCTCGATGCACTGATGCTTCACTGAACTGCATACATCTGTATGTACAGATATTTTGGGACAGAGAGCCTGCCAAACACCTGCGGGACACCAGCACCATACAGATTCAGAAGTAAGAGCATATCCTGCAGACTGTGGTACAGGATATCACTTTGTCAGGTAGCTACTTACAAATGCACATTCTACTTACCAGAAAATGTTCATGATGGCAGGCAGCTCTACCTGGACACTGTTGCATTTAGAGTTGGATTAAGCTGTCCAATATAGTTCTTTATCTAGATTTGTTTTTATCCAATGGGGAAAAACAACCATAGTTGTTTTTAAAAATTAAATAATACATGCTTACATCCCCACTGAGGACAGGTATAATCTCCATTCTACAGAAAGTTTTGGTACAAACCCCGTGAGGACAGGGAAAGGAAGATCCTGAGCAGGGAAAGAAGGGCATCTTTTCCAGGAGCACACAATCAGATGTTATATGGCTCCACACCTCTGCTCTACTGCATGGGCGATCCCTGACCTGACACCAGGTGTTGTGTGGCTCAGGCTGGAAGAACCATGACCATGAAGATTCCTACACCAAGCAAGACAAGGGTGCAGTGCCCGGGCTCTCTCTGCATCTCCTTCAGTACCTGGCACTGCAGTCTGGCTCCAGTTTGGCAGGAGCAGTGGAGTTCACTGAAAACGTTATTTGTAGCAGGAATATTTCCATGCATCATGCCAGAATCCAACAATGCTCTCTCAAAATAATGCTGTCTAGTAAAATCAACCAGCTGAAAGGCATTTTGCACAGTATCAAAAATGTAAATAGAGTGGACAGTTGGCTGTTTACTATGCATTTGTATGAATATGTAGTCACTGGTCAAATCCAAAACACACACGTCCTTCAGAAAATAAACCAGATGCATTTAAAAATGATTTATGTTGAAATAGCTGTTCTGTACAAGTATAGTGCTATTGCTTTACAGGAACCGATCAGAAAGTAGAAGGTGCCTGTATTCTCATAATGGTATTAAGATTCTGTGCTTACTAGTATCCACTTCTTATTCATAGGAAGAGTCCCCACTGAAGCTAGCAAGACTAAGTCCTCCGGGATCAAGCCCTCAATTTGTGCATTAACAGAGTACTTCAGCCTCCAGTATTTTTAATCTTCCATCACAAATACTTTAAGGAAAATAAATATTTAGACAAGATAATGTATATTAATGTAGAACCTATTTAACATTGATTCTTTCTTTCCATTACAACTCATATAACACCATGGGCTGATTTGATCAGTCCACATACACATCTGCAAGGCTTGCAAGCATCTGATTTAACCTCAGGGTACTAACTTCTAAAATTGTAACATTTGGGAATTATTAAATTTAATTAAATGCTTTCAATTTTCTATTCATCATTCAACCCTTCATTTCAAAAGATAAAGTAGCCTGAATCACAAAATAATAATAAAGAAGATGCTCCAGAAGTATGGTCAGAGAACTTTTTCTTGCACCTAGGACTTCAGAAGCTGCAGCCTGAACAGGCAGGGAAGTGGGGACAACAGCTGAGCCTTTTATCCAATGAGCATTTCAAGGGGCTGGAGGTACTCTGCAACAAGCTGCCCCTCCAGTGAGGATGCATGCCTGGCCACATGATTAATATGAGGATGTCTGTCGAGAGTGTGTGAAAGAATGGACAAAACAACATTTCGGCACCAAAACGACCAAACCAGAACTTTGATCCACTTTGCAATGATCCCCTTGCAAGAGAGCAGACCTGTGCCCTGCAGGTCCAGAGGCTAACTGTAAGTGATCCACTCCTCACCATTGAAAGCCACCTTGTCATCCAGGAGACAGAGATGCTCAAGGCCTTGCCAGGATGCCATAGTGCCCCCCTGACCTATGAGTACCACATGGGCAATCCCAGAGGCAGCAGGATAGAGGTGTCTGACCCCTGCCCTTTCCTCCCTGCAGCTCCAGCTGGGCTCACCGTGGAAGCTGGCAGAACTCCCTTGGAATTGGGATGCCTTTTGCTGCAAAGAACAGGAAGCCAAGGGTCATATAACGTGGAAAACCCTCAGCCAGTGCCCTGAGGCTAAATGTCTTGGAGCCAGAAGCCCGGATATAAAAGCCAAAGAAGTCTTTGAGCCCAGAAAAGGATTAAATGGATTTACTGGGTCCAGAGAAAAGCCAAGCAGAAACAAGGAAAAAATACACTTTCTTGTTCTCTTCAGCTCACTGCTATTCAAGAGAGAAGAAATATGAGTTACAATGAACTGAGAAAGGTTTTTTGTCTCTGTGTGTGAAAGGAAAAAAAATATATATTACTTGTGCTTATTTTATGTTGTTCAATAAACTAGCCTGGGAAAGGAATAGACATATAGATTTCTGTATGTTCATGGGGAGGTGAAAAAGAGAAATGGAAGCAGACGGTACAGTGCTTAACCTATGGGTTGCATGCTGGTTTTGGAAAAATAGTTATTTCAGATTGTCAGTTTCATGTCATTTTCTGACATGCTGCATTTGGGTAAAGGCTGTCTGTGCTGTAGCCATGTTACTCGAGAACCACAGAACTTCCTACATCCTGATTATGGCTGCAACATTGTGTGTGTTAACAGATGCAGCATGAATAGCTCTTCTGTTTCTCTTACAATCTCTGTGTTTTTTAAACATCAATAAAATGTCCATGATCCACAACACTTCTTAAAAGATTCACCTTTGAAATCAGTGTGTGTATGCAGGCATCCTCTTTATTTATATTTGTATTTAGCTTGCACTCTTTTAATATTCTAAGTCTGCTTATCAGTAGGAGACACTTCAATAATCTAATGTGAATAAAATTGATATCTAAGGATGCACGGAAATTCATGGTGCTTATTCTGTTACTCAAAAGCAGGTGCTGAGACTGTGTATTTCTGCTAGTATGAACATTTATTTGTTGGAAGAACAGCACAGTACAGACCTTCATTTCAGTTTAAATATCACGTAAAGATAGGAAATGATTAATAAAGACTTGCCCCTAATTTATCAGATAGTGTCATAAGGAGAGCTTTGAAATACAACAGAAGTTGCTCTGTGGCTCTCAGTACAAATCTCCCACTGAAAATTTCCATCCATTCCTATGTAGTAATTTGTTATATCCTCTAGCATATGTATGGCCTCATCATTTCTGCTGCACTTCTACATCAGCCCAAAGATTTTACCGCTGTAAAAAGCTCTTAGTGTGTCTTTGGATATCTCTTCCTTGCCCTCTGGGGGCTGTTCCTTTTGTGAAGCATGGGCTGAGACCTGTTTTGGAAGACATGCACGTCCACGTGTTTATGTATATTCAAGGCCGCGTTTGTTTGCGGCAATTTGCTGCCATGGTCACATGCTTATTTCTTCATTTCCAACTTCATTTAATACACTTCTATAAGAATGAATATTTGGACCATGAACCCTCTTTTATCAAAGTATATATTTGTAGGCTCTGATATCTCTGAGTACACAGATACCTGATTATGTAACATGTTTGCATTTAGGCTATTTGTGTAGCTGTTGAGCAGCAAGAGTTACTGAAGCACCATAACAGAGTGCCAAACTTGCTGAAGTCTGAGAACCATTTATGGCTTCAGATAGCTACGCTTTGCTTCTCACTTGTGTGCAGAGCAGATAAATAAGTTATTGTGGTGTTCTCCATCACTGGTCAAACAGAAATTATTCTGCCATTACATGGCTTTAGCAATAGGATATATTCATCAGTACTGGTTTACTACCCAAAATGAGAAGGATGAATGTGAATAACTCTGAGTGTGATTCTCTCTCCTCTGCTTTTCCTCTAGTCTGTCTACTTAGACTTATGAAAAATGGATATAAAATGGTTCATGCCCTCTCTGCACATAAGATACACAACCATGTGTGTAGCAGGGGAAATGTATGAAAGTATATCTGTCTTCACACATATGATTGACATACCACAAACACTGCCTTTGAAAACTTCAATTATTTTTTTCAGCTTAAAAACATTTCTTAAACCCTAAAAGAGCTTAACATTTATAAATAGCTTTTGCTTTCTTCAGTAAGGAAAATATTTCTCTTAACTTTCTATTATGATTGACCATGGAGAATCAACAATGTTGGAAAAATTTTCAGCAAAGGTGTTTTCTCTCTGCCATGCTCCTCATGGACTTTCCCTCTTGCTAGTCACTCCACCTCAAAGGAATAATTAGTTGCTAAAAAATGTGTTTCATTTTGGCTGGGAGAAGACAGAGCATGTTTTTAATTAAGGAAGTGGTATTAAAATAAACTTTTCTAGGAAAATGTGCACAGGGTAATATATAACATAATTAGAAAAATACATTTAAAAAAAAAATGGTTGACTGAAAAGTTGTCAGCCAACTCCAATATCATCTGTATCTTCCCTTGCAAGTGTTCTCCTTTTGTTCTCATTCTCCTCTTGGGTATACTCCCTTTTCTGGCTTTTTCTTTTCCTCAGAAAAACAGTGCCTTAGCTCTTGCTCCTTCACCATCTATTTTAATTGTCCCTAAGTCTGCATTCAAGAAAAGTACAGATATTTTTCTTGTGATCAATAAGCATCTGCCCACGGGGATTCTTGCCTCTAACCTTTTGCTGGTCACATCATTTTTATGCTTCATCCTTCTGTCTCTGCTCTCTCATACTACTGCACTTTTTACTACTGTTTCCACATGTACTGAACTTCCAAGGTTTTGGTAAGATGTGAGACCTGCCTAACACATTTACCAACACCAGTTTTGCAGCCTGGCTTCCCTGTGCTAATCTGCACTCTTAAAACTGTGGTACACTGATGGCTTTCTTAATGGCTTCAGCTTCACGTTGATTTATTTTCTGAACTGCTCATCAATAACAAGAGGCTGAAGTTTATAGAAATGTTATGATTTGTGCAAATCTTGTGTTAGCAGGACCCTAGGAAACCTTCAAAGCACCCAGCAAACAGTGTGTTTCCTCTTGTAGAATGCTGTTGAACTATAATTCTTTTCTCTTGTGCTGTCTCATTAACTTCAAAATATTGCTTCAGCCTCTGTATCTGTGTTGGCCAGGTCTCTCTATAAAACCCTATCAAAAGGCATCAGTTTTTCCAATATTTTCTGACACCCTGTCAGCATAAGTGACCAAGTTACATTATTCAAACCACACGGTAAATGCTGCTCAGGTGGAAATGGCAGGCAAGCGACAGTTTGTGTCAGACAAAAGCAAAACGTGAATGGTAGCACTCCCTCCCATGAAAGAAAAATGCCCCAGGTCCTTATTATTGCATGCAGTGTACTTGGCAGACTTTGTTTTCTGAAGCAGCCATGCACTGATTCTGTGACTAATATCAGGCTTTGTTTGTTTATTAACAATAGCCATCAAGGAATAATAATACCACTTCAGAGAAAGCTGTACAAATATGAATATTAGCTTTAAGCTATTTGGACCTGTGATAACTTGAAATTAATTAGCTGTTTGCTGTTAACACATTTTGAAGACTGCCTATAAATTCCTTTTGCTTTTGTATTGCCTTATGTAGAGCTTCATTTCAATTATCATCTTCCATTGTGTTCTGTTGTACTACACAAATAAATTGTTATTTTATTTTTTTTCTTTCATTGAAAGCTGAAGAACACACTGATATAGTGGTTTATAAGAAGTTCTAGCCCATTCACAACTAAGTTTTAGTTGTACGGTGGTACACAACAATAAGCAACTGTTTCAGGCTCAAGTCAGGGAAGAGATATGATGAAGACCTCATCTAAAACAGGGAAACAGCTTCTGGAGCAAGGTCTGGTGCCATGGCTATATCAGGGCAATATCCAACAACAGTGGAGCTGACAGTAACATGCACTACCCCTCGCAAATGCTCTCTGGAGACCCATTTGCAGGAGGAGGTGCAGATGTCATGGCACAGTGCCCCACTGGAGGTGATGGGGTGTCACACAAGTGGTGAGGTGGAGATCTGTGCACCTGACTGGCAGGTCAGAGCCAAATGCAGGTAAATGCATGTGAACACAAGAAACACAGTAACGCTGATGGGACTTTTGCTGTTGGTTTGAAGATAAACTGTGAAAGAAGCAATAAAATGAATGAAATTGCACACTTAAAGAAGCTAATACAGAGACTGAGTAGGGCAATAGGAAGCATATAGAATTGGCATATGTTCACATTTTGTTTTTATTTTATAGCTAAGCAGAAGCAAGACATATCATTCGTTCTAAAGTGTGGTTAAAAGTGACTATAAAAATGGCATTAGAGTGCCTAATGTTTATATTTCAATGACTTCCAGATGTAATATTCTTTTCAATTTATAAATAAAAAACCTCTATTTGTGAACTGTCAGCTCAGAAAATACCAGCTGGCCTCTGAGAATTGGACTTCCCTGTGTCCAACCTGGCCAGTAATGAAAGTTGTGCCGTATTTCCCTAGCCCTTGCTATGCTGGAATTTACACACCAGTTTTGCATAAAGGTGTGCATTTGATGAGTGACTCGTATATTCTAATTTTGTTTTGTGCAAACAAAGGAGACCGTCAACTATACAAACAAACACGTGTATGCAAATCCTTTTCATGCAGCCGAATGCCTTTGGGTTTTTCAGCAGTTTGTAGAATATAACAAAAAGACAGCCCTGCCTGTGGTTTCCAGCAGATATCTCAGGAAGGCAATGTGATGACTTTCCTCATTTACTGCCAGCACAAGGCCCAGCCTGCCTCTAGGATATAAGGCCCCATCCAGAGAAAATGCACAGGGAGGAGATTCCAGGAACTAGTTTATTCTCTTTGTTGCCTGATATTATGCCCGCTGATACATGCAGGGAGGGGAGGGATTCGTGAAAACTCATTAGAGATGAGTAAATGAGACTAATCTCCCCCACTCCTTCTACAGTCACTCCTCCTCCCAGCACCAAATGAACATCAGTCTCTTTCCATGAGAGAGCCTGAGGAAACTGAAGATGACCATGGCAGGCTTTGGCAAAGCCCAGCCCCTGGCCCCAATGTATTGGGTGAGTCAGCTTCCTGGGAGCAGGGAATGCACCAAGACATCCCTCACAGCTCCTTCTCACCTCCATGTTCCCCATCGGCAAACAAGAGGGTGCCCAGTATGACCCCCAAACACCAGCGCCTCATTGGTTTGTGGAGGTCACAGGAAATATGAAAGCTTGAACATCTGAGCTAGGTTTTGCCTTTGGAAACATACCCATCGTGCCTGAAGAAAATACATTCTCAAAGTTGTTTGAAAGAGTCAAGAGTCATTAGAATATGTAAATGGTAAAATTGTACATGGATAATAGTCTGATTACCATTTCAGTGACAGATGTTCCAACACAGAACCAGATTTTCAAAGGAGATCCGGGTTAAATTTTCAAGCATTCAGCCCCACATCTGGAGTTGAGCTTTCAGATGAGCTCACCTCTCATTTAGGCACGAAGAGGGCAATTCTATGCAGAGCCCTCAACATGTAGTTCCCATTGTGATTTGAGTAAGATTCTCCTTTTTCAAAAAAAGTTGCAAAAGTTGCTAGCAGCCAAACTTGCTTGAAAATCTGGCCCTGACTGTTGATGCTAAACACTTCTGAAAATCCACTTCCTTTCATGTACCTAAGCCCCACCAGCATCCATTGCCCCAGGCATGCTCTCCTTAGAGGTTTGCCAGGGACAGCAGAATGGATTCCCTTGTCCTACACAGGGCATTCAGCAATGGCCTGCTGTACCCCATGCTATGCAGCCATCTCTCTAGGATATCAGGGAAAGGCAAAGAGAGGGATAAAATAGCAAAAGCTACACTGAAAGCAGGGGCAGGCTTCCAAATGTTGGTACAATGAATGTTAGGTGCCAGGATCTGATCTTGGTAGCAGCAGTTCAGTACTGGAATTGCCACCAAAGTCATGGGAAGCCAAGTGTGACTAGGAACTGGCTTTCTATATGCATGTACATATTGTCCAAAATATGACAGAACCTCCCAGGCAACCTCCATCTGTCTCTTTACAAAGTTTCAAGTCAAAAAAAAAGGAGCTTGTAATGACAACTAACTTCAGGAGGAGCACCACCACTTGATTTGTGTACCATGCAGCATTTACACTTAAGGCACTTCTATTCTGCTGAAGTTGCTACAGCAGAAAAGACGGAAAATGGCATTACTTAGCCCAGCTGCTGCTAAGCACCTTTACAAAGAGAACCGTATCACTAAATCACACTGCTCGAAGCTACGACAGCTTAAACAGGTCTGAGAATGAACTCCCCAGTGCTGCTGCGCTGGGGAGGTGCTGCAGGGAAGGGCACAGAGAAGTCAGGGCAAAGCTGCTGGCAGCCACAGCCCTGTGGAAGGGCACTGGGTACAGCCACCTGCAGTGTGGAAGTGCCACCTAAAGAAAAAAGAACTTACATGCCTTTCTGCTATTAAAAATAGGCATCTTTTATCAATGTATGTAAATTGCTTTAAGAGGGGGAAACATGCTCAAGTATGATGACTCATTTTTGCATTCATATCTAAGAGTATAGCACTAATACCGAAAGTACAGAAGCCGTTCTCGCGCATTTGGTTTATTATGTGTTCAGATTCTGGAGTGCACAAAACACTTTCATAATCACTTACTGTCTGATATGAGTTTCCCTATTGTTGGGAGGCAAAACTTGCCTGCTCCACTCGCTCAGTGCCTTGTCTTGTGCCAGTGACCTTCAGCGTTCACACACAATAATGCTAAATTAGTATTCTGGGGGCAGGGAATTCCTCTGTCCTTCAACAGCCGAGGCTTTTTTTCTTTTTTTTTCTTTTTTTAGTTGTAATTTAAACATCTCCCAGCAACTCATTTCTCCAAAATCTGTGATTTAACTATCATTTATTCCAAAGTGATAACGTCAATGGGAAAAAAATGTATTTGGCAGGCACGCCCTCAGAGCTGTCCATGTTTTGTCACCACCAGTCACTACTGGCTGTGTCAATTTTAAAGTGAGGCATGAATGCTTTCTGCAAGAAAATCAGCAGTGTTTATTACTGCAGGATTACAACCTGCTTTGCTCACTGTTTGAGGAAGGTTTTTTAATCTCATATTTCATGAATTACTAGTGCCCAGAATTGTCTATCAAAAAGTTTCATGTTTGACGGATTTCTTTTTGAAAGTCTGCATACATAAACCTTTATTATTCTGTGATAGCAGAAGAAAATGTATTTTATAAACATTGCCTAGAAATAGTGACAAGATAGTTGGCAGTGTGGAGAGGTTGCTAGTACCTGATGGTTAATATCTGGATAATGTTGATAGATGCAGTAAAAATGTGATAATGTTACAGGTGCTTATGACAGGCTGCCAGAGGAAGCCGTCTGAAATCTGGACATCCTAGCTGAAATTTTTTCTTAATTCTGGAGTCAAAGACAAGGAAGATGGAGATAATTAAGAGATAGGATGGGAGGTGAGATTAGAGAAATATTCCAAAATGTTATAAAGGCAGATAATTAGTGACACAGTGTCTAAATTGCCAGAATTATATACAAGCACCAAAAAGAATATTTTCCTCTCTTCCTAACTAAATACAAACATTTTGAGTTTGTTTGTTGATTTTTTTTTTTAATAATTACTATTGGTCTTTCCTTTCTTATTTTTGTATGTGAACAGCTATTTTTATTAAAAGCCAGCTCAAAGGAAGAAGATGTATCTACATGTATCTGTTCTAAGTATAGCAAGGTTAATAATCACTCTTATTTGTTGAGAAGTGAGTTTCTTGCTCTGAGTCTAGCTATTGAGAAACATCTGTCCGTGGTGTTCACAGACTTCTTATTTCGGTTGAAAGTTTCGCTACCTTAGTGCATATCCCAGCATTGTGAGAATACATGGTGGAAGCAAGGAAATAAAAAATATATATATTTCAACTAGGTAGAGACAGTCATAAAAGAGATTGTGCATTGATTTCAGCAGCCTCAGATTTTAGCCTTAGTAATCATTAATGTCATGATGGCTGAGGACTAATTTTTTATCTTAACTAGGAGCACTATTTTTCTATGGTCCTTCCTACCCAGATTCACAGAAGTTGCTCAGCTTTATTTAGCCATCCATTAGAAAGCACAGACAAATGTTGCTGTTACATTTTATAATTGTTTCTGAAGATTAAACAGTCAAAATATCCATAATGTATGCTGTTTCTTAACAGAAATCTCCATACCTCAGCTTAAATGACTCTGCTGGGAGTGTGACTAGCATTGATCACTTGTGATTCCACTCAGTAAAGACTCAGCATGGTCAACAAGTCACTACAAAATGTGTTGTTTGTCACTGAGGTTGCTGCCAAATTGCACAATGCTTTTCCACTTTGTCCAGCCTGCTTGAGAGACGTTTGACCACTCTGTGTCAGGCAATATCAGAATTATTCAGAGAAAACACATGTGGATCAACAGTAACCCAAGAAGGCACAGTTTGATCAAAAAGATGTTTTCTTCAAAATACATGTTAAGGTGGAGAAAGTTTAACAGATGCCACAGTGTAATGTATTGCTTCCCATTGAGATGGTATGCGAGACAACTGGAGGCTCTGGCAGAGTGCAGGTGAGGGCTGTGCTTCTGCAGCTGGGGCTTCCCTGCCTGAAAACACCCAGTGCTGATGTGCAGGAGGTAATCCCAGAGGAAACTGCATCTTTTCTTACCCGTGAGAAGACCACAAAGTCTCCACATATGGGATCTTCAGTTACCAGCATCTGCTTGTGTTTTCTTCAGATGCTGGTATCATACTTCACAGAGCTCTGGATATGAGATTAATCTATTGGGAACATCAGAACAAGGTGGGAAAGACTGGGGTCCCTCTGGGACATGTTTCAGTCAGTTTTTGCAATATCAGGACTGTGAATTTTCACCTGTGCCACCATAAAGACACTAGAAACAAGCCTCAGAGCAAGGACAGCATGCCCACTGGTGCAGGTGCCCCCAAGTCCCTAGGAACTCCCCACCATGGCTGAACCCCACTGCCACAGTGGATGAGGAATGGGAGACAGCCCAGCAACTGCTGATGGTAGCAATGCTGGGAGTCAGACCAAGGTGTTGCTGCCACTGTCAGTGTGATTTTTATCTTATCCCCTTTATCTGAAACCTACCACAAACAGCCAAATAGTAGAGGGCAGTCTCGCTTTGGTTAAGATGGCAAGCACTGAGGTGGAGACCAAGAACTCCCTTTCCTTAATCCCAGCTCTACCCCTGTGATGTTGTGCTGCACATCTCTCTTCCTCTCCTATTTATGTTCACCAGCCATAAAATATGGATAGTGCTTATCTGTCTCTTAGTCATGTTGCGAGCATTATTTTATGAGTGTGTTACAATGCTTTGAAAACTAAAGTATTCTCAGAATTACTCTTCTAATGATGTGCTAGAGGTCAATGACATTGATAAGCCAGGTTGCCTTGTCATTAAGTCATTTGCTTGACCGGCACGCGGTTCAGCACACCACTCAGAGAGCTCTGTGTTCACCTTTCTTTCATAGCATTACCAGAGCCAGAGGCCTAACCTTATTTGCTGAATCATCTGCTAGAGCTGTGTAATCAATGTATTTGCTCTAGATACTATTTCCAGTGAAAATAGCTGCTCATGAGGCCACACCTCACACTTTGTAGTGAGATAAGCAGTTAACCATTGTCTTAACTAAAGATTGGCATAAAGCTGATAATGCCACTAAACTAACTGAATGGTAACTTCATTAACCCTCTACATGCCAGTCAACCTGAAATGTGAACCTTTCCAGCTGTTCCTGAGTGTTTACTGAGTAAATCTCCCACTATTAATACGCACACCGTGCCAGCTTTAAAGCCTTACACTTGCCTGTTTCAACTGGCTGTGCAGCCAAACCTTTGCCATAACTTTATCCCTTCAGGCTCTCCAGATGCCTGGCCTTCAGAAAAAGCCATGTTGTCTGCTCCAAGTGAATGCATTATATTACCTTGCTTCGTTTCCCTTCTTCTCCTTCTTTAAAACAAGAAAAACACAGAACCATCATGACGTGGACTGAGTGTCGAGGCAGTCAAGACATGGTTATCCCTGTCCAGATGAGTCATGCGAGTCCTCAAGATTTCCTTCTCTGTGCACGAAACAAAAGCATGGGGCTTTTGATTTCTTTTCCTCCATATGCCCTGCCCAGCAGCCTGCTTACTGTGACACTGGTGGGATGTGGGCACTGATGCCCAAGACCCTGCTCGGGCTCTCTGATGATAGGTGTGCACCTGGACTGCTGTGTTGGCTGCACTGAAGAGGTGTCCCTGACCCTGACCCTGAGCAGCTCACCCCCTCTTATGCATCCACTGCCCTGCTACACCCCGCTGCTGGTTGTGGTCCAACCTCCAGAAGAGTCCACAAGAGCCTATTTAAAAGTCTTTTGCATTCAGGACTCAAACCCAGATCTGCTTCAAGGTATCTTAGGGTTGTCTTTCCTCAGGCCCCTGCTTCCTCCATGCAGGAGGTTTTGTTGCCAGCACCTGATGGTGGCAGCCTTGTCTGGGGCAGACCCCGCTGCCTGGGCTGCCCTGCACATTGCTTGGTGCCCACACAGCAGACCCCCACCCTGTTCTGCCCGACCAGCCCACCCACATCTTTTATCACCCACCACCTTGTCTGCTACCCAAAATCAGTTTAACTGAATCTTCAGAACAGGGTGTTTTAGACATTTTTGGTCTTAGAGCTAGCCCAGAATTAATTGTCAGGCTTTTTTGCTGTCTTCTCAGAAAAACATGGGCTGAGTGGACATAAGAGCTTCTCTGCCACAAGGGTTGTCTTTTCAGATCAGGACTGAGGCACACTGCCAGCATAACTTATAAATAAATAATCAAAATAATAATAATAGTAATAATAACAACAGATGTAATGCAGAGAAAAGCTTCAAAGGTCCACTGAATCCCAAGATCCATAAAACCTTCAGCTTTTGCTGTGTAATCTGCTGAAATGTGCAGGATAAACAGCAAGTTTCAGTTTTTAAGATATGAAGAGTTACACAGTGCCCCAACTGTATGGTGTACAACTTACATTTAAAATATAGCCCATTTTTTCCCCCAGTCTTAAGGGCTTGAGAAAGCACCTTGTATAGTACAGTCGCAAAACTGCAGCAAGTCCCACAGCCCAAAGACATCAATTGCAAAGAGAAGATACTCAACAGGTCCACCCCGTTGAGTAACCAACATCTTGCCCTACGTCATAACATTTGCCTCTGCAAAACACACTCTGTATAGGGATCCCTGATTCCTTTCACCTGCTATCAATACCTTGCTTTTATCTTCTCTGAGGATGAAATCTGACTAACTCTTTCACACCACAAGTGATAGGGCAGGATTTTTTGAAGCAAATTTCAAAGTAAGGAGTTCCTCACCAGTGCAATTATGGTTTATTGTTTCACTCAGTAAATGTTTAAAAAAGCAGCTGTCTCTTAAGAACATATCATAAAATGTGACATGTGCACACAAACTGTAAATAGATAGAAATAATTGCTTGTACTAGCAGATCCAGTCCTGTGTTGGTTTCAGTTCCTGGTTTAGTTGCAGACTTTCTGTCCACCTATAAGCAAATGAATTAACCTTCCCTGTAACTAATTTCCCTTTCAGTACAATCAGCAGAACCAATCCCCTTCTCAGAGGATGAGTTGAGTAGCCCAATAGGGCCCCAGGACACTAACCCCTACCCCAAAGAGGACTTGAGTTGGACCAAAGTAAATAGCTGGCAATGATTTCACAGATTGTCAGTATAGTGTGAGTAATGTGATTATCAAAGAGAAAGGGTTTCCAGCCAATCTGTGGTTGGACTGTTACACATTTACACCAAAGAACCCACAGGCTCAAGTTAAGGTGTGACTTTATTAGCAGCATTTAATTTCCCAGTCAGATGCCTCACTATCTTTTAAAGCCATCATTGTCCAGAGGACCAAAGGAGAACCTCAAAGGCCAGAATTCACTTGGGAGCCACAGCCTGCAGCTGCTCCCATAGCTCTTGAAACAAGAGCAATCAGGTTTCAGTGATTTTTTTTCTTTTCATGCTCTGTCAGTTAGTACTGATAATCATGCATCACTGACAGTTAAATGCAGCACTTGTTTGCCACCCATTGTTATTACATCTAGGCATCTTCTCATAATTAAAGTGCAGGGGCTCCTTCCCTCATTTCCCCACCCACATCTAGGAGCATCAGAGAATCTTTGTGTCTCTATGGGGAGACAAAATAAAGCCTCTTGCTTGTGTTTTTCTACAGAATTTTCTTGCTGAACCAGTGATCTTGTCATCTGTATAGAAAAAAACAACTCATTTTCAAGGAGAATGAGAAATGGATCTCTGTAATTATGAGGGACTCACCTCTCTGTGCTTCACTGGTACCTTCACTATCATGACAGTGGCTACCTAGCAACCAGGCCTTTTGACTTCAGCCAGCTTTACTCATATATATTTGTATTTCTGCTGGTGTGGGGAAAAGGAGGCCATAAAAATATTAATTTCCTTGGACAAGCTAAGCTAAAGGATTTTCTTTTAGAGAATTTAAAACAATGTTTCATCAACAGCTTGAAGAAACACCACTGGCATGTTATTTTGCATTTCAGATGTGCCTGTTTAAGTTCACCATATAAATCTGCTTCCTCCCAGGTTAGAGTGTGAAAAAAAAAAAAAAACTACTTAGTATAAAAAGTAAATTTAATTAATTAATTAATTAATGCATAAATATAAAGCAAGCAAGCAAGCAAGCAAACAAACAAAATGAATAGCAAAAGACCTTACAGTTTTTAAGACAGCAAGTCCTCTTCCTAGTGATGCACAGTAGCAATAAACCCCCACCAGTGGGTGGTTTCTGGGCTTACCCTGACATAAGGATTACTTAAGCTTTAAATTTATGTACTTAATGCCAGTTACTTTTTGCCTAGAAGACAGGGTGGAGTTAACTGCACTTGAGATTTGTAGACAGAGGCAATCTGAGGCAATAAATAAGTTCTTTTGCCTCCCTCCTGTCTGAAGGCAGAACTAGGTTAACCTTAAAGCTATATAATTGTTCTCATTGTTTGTATTTCAGATTATTACCCTTCCTCCCAACTCATCCACAGGGGGAAAAAAAAAAAAAAAAAAAAAAGCAAAAAGCAGAAGCTGTAAATCACTATATAGAGCTTACCTAACTTGTCTTTGCAGATGACAAAGAGTAAAAGCTAGTAAATAGTTCCTGCCCATATTCACGTGGCAATTGTTTGGTTAATTCATGCGATGAGATACACTTCCAAAAATGTTTAAATACAGCTCCATATTCCTCCCTGTGACCTTTCTCCTCTGATCCGAAGCCCCATCACAGTGCTCCTGTCCTTGGCTTTGTTCCAGAATTCAGACTGGTATATTAGTTTTTTAGCTATTCTGGCGTTTCTTATTTAGTGTTATCTCACTAACTTTTAGTTTTTCAGAATATTTATTAATTGATATTCACAAAACTTATTTGAAGTAGCAAAGTTTTCCTCATCCAATTTAACATGCAAGGAACAAGGCACCCTATTATTAGAGCATTAAAGAAAATTGGGTAGATTTCCAGATTCTGACAATTAGGTGCTAAATTAAATGACTTTGTATGATCAGATGGGAATTGGCCAACTGTTATCAAGGTAGAAATCAAACAGCCAATAGGCAAACAAAAGGAAGGAGAGGAAAACTGTTTACATAAAGGTAGATACAGTAAGAAACAAAGACATGCAAATGAACTAGACCAGATATATTAAGTATTGCTGAGTAAAATGAATACCCAGTAATTCTGATTATCAGACTACTTATTCTGGGTATTAGAACTTTAGACTCTTACAGAGGACTGAAGATTTAGGTCCACAATTAACAATTAAATACAAAAAGAAGGGACTAAGTGAAGCGTAGCCTCAGTCCAAGTGTTTGGACAAGTGCTTGAGATGTTCCAGCAGGATCCAAAATAGGTGTCATCTTGGCTGGAGGCCAACCAAAATAAAACTGAGCTTTTGGAGGAGGACCACTCACTCTCAAGGTCTCCGTCATCTCAGAGTCATCACAAGAAGAGACATGCCAGTGAATCACCACAGATTTCCTCTGGTTCTGCCTGCTTGAGAAAAACTGAAGTCTGGGCTTCTGCTGAAGGGCACTGAACCCACATCCAGGTGAACATGGAAAAAATGATTTTTTTGGATGGAAGTGTTCACACTTTACTTAAATCCTCCTGTAGGCACCAAGTTCTTGGACAAGACTTAGATTTCACAACTAATCTTAGTGAGCTAAATGTGTCACTGCTTTAAGCCTGCAAAAGCCAGCCAAGCTGGATAACAAACTATGATTCCTCTTCTTTAAAATATTCCTCAAAGGAGACCAATAGCTTGTCTTTGCCACCCCTACAACTTTTCCTGGATGTGGTATCAAACATTTCAGATGGAAAACTGAGGCAAAGAGCACGTTCAGGTTTAATGTTGGTTGCATTTATGGTGTGTAAAATGGGGATAATACCACTTGTCTAACTTATGAGAGAGTTAAAGTTTGCAAAGCATTTTGCAGATGTCAGAAGAATTATAATGATCATTAATTAGAAAATCACAATTCAGCTCATTCTTTGATTCTAGGCAGATTTCATCCCTTACCCTTTCTACAACTGATGAATTGCAATTCCATTTATCTTCATTGTCTGCAGTTTTGAAGTAATGGGGTAAGTTCACGGCAAAGGCTTTGAGGTGTCTTCCTGTTACCAAGAGTTCCTATTAAATACATTAAATTGATTCAAGTCTATTAGTTTATCAAAAGAGCATAATTTTATTCTTTAGCTTTCAAGGGAAAGCAGCAACTATCTCAGTAATTACTGTTTCCTTGCTGGTATCCCAGAGCAAGCACACGTGCCATGGTCCAAAGTAATTGGTAATGACTGGGTACAAGCATGTACATATTGGTCCTACAAACTAATAAGGTTAATAGGAAGAAATGGAAAAAATGTGGGATGTAAAACAACCAAATTTCCTGTGCAAAAGAACATGAATCTTCCAGGTTACAGGTACACATATACATGGTATACATGTTCATGGTACTTATGTAAAAAAAAAAAACAGGTTATGAAAGATCTCTCAGTAACCCAGATGTGCAATCTGAATCAACAAACAAATGCATTGAATGCAGACAAAACAAGCTACAAGGATACAGGAGAGATTTAGCCACCCATGGATCCTACATGCCCTTGATGAAATAGGCAGCTTCTTGGCCCTTCTGAGGATCTTCTCCCTCATTTCAAGGACAATTCACCTGTGTCTGACCAGCCCCATGGTGTTACTGCAAGTTGAAGGTAAGTATACATGAGCAGAGAGGGGGTTTTGGCCCTGCTGTGCTGCCTCAGAGGCACATTTAGCTACCAAAGAGAAAGGAGGTGGTGTTTCCTCCCTGATGTATGACCTTCTGATGTGCCTCACCCCAGGTGGGTGGAGTAATAGCATCCCAGGGTGAGGGATGAGTAGAACCAAAGGAATGGGCATAGGTGGATAAAGTGAGTTGGATGCAGGGAGAGTCTGGTGGCATGAGGGTGAACAGTGTCTTATGCCTTGCATGGCTCTTAATCCATATTGGAAAGTGCAATGAAGCAGAAAGCTTTCTGAAGTTCATTTCAATAAATTTGCCTAAATTCTTAAGAGATTTCTAATAAAATAGTCTTGTCAACTTCAGTGAATCATTGATTTATACCAACTGGGGATTTATGCTGTTGCTGGGGGTATTTCTAGGGTACCTGTAATTTTGTTATACTAGCAAGTTAGAATTATTCTGATACATGTACTCTTAGTTATTATGGACTGTCATCAGCCCTTCAGTCAGCTGGCCATGATTCATGAAAGAAAATCACTCCTAATTAAACATTCATCTAATTATTCTTGCCAGAAACAAATGAAATATGCAACCAATATGCTCCACAACAGCTTCGTAAGAGTACCACTAGGATTTGTGAAGCCAGATGACTGAATGCACAGGGAAGCTTTTCAGCATGTTACATGAGAAAAGAATCCATCCCTACCTTTTAACTGTCTGCTGAACATTTCAAGCAGTATTTAATGTCAAACTAGATTTTGGAGCAAGGCACATTAATGACTACAGTAATTGCTCTTTGGGAGAACAGATTTGAGTGACAACACTTTCTCTAACCTCCAGGGACTTACTTTCCCATGAACAGCTTAACGTTTAAACAAACTGATTTCTCAATATTTTATGGGGAGAAAAAAAAAAAAAATCCCTGCAGAGGCTCACGTAACTGTTTTTCTGTATGTAATTAAAAAGAAAGACCTAGCATAACATTTTTCTTTGGTGTGTCACTGCATTGCTGGTTTACTCCATGCTTGCATATGCATCTAAGTAGTAGGATGTTGACCCCTACGGAATGACTTCAAAATGCCTACAGCTTATCGTTCTCCCCATGTCTGAGAGTATAAATCTAATTACCAAGTGCCTGGAATATTTGTGTGAGTCCTGTAAATTTCCTTCTTGCCCTAACTTATCTCGGTTTACCAAGTCTTGAATATGCAGTAGCTAAAGATTTTCTTCGCAATGCATGGACAGACGTGATGCAAATTGCTTATATACATTTGATTGAAATCACCAGAACTTCTCTAGAATTAAAAACTGGTCTTACTGAAGGGAGAAGCAGAAATTAGGTCTAGCAGTATTTGTCTCATCAAAAGCTCAAGTGCATAAAGTGAGTGCATGCTTCTGTTTCAAGTTCACCCCAAAAGTCTGACCTTTGATTTTGTTGTTGCTGTTGTTACTGCCTAATCCAATACCATTAACAGATGGGTAGCCAAAAGATATATTGTACATTCATAAAAACTACAGTAATGCCATGAAATTCTCAATATTTGTTTACAAAAGTAATAACATAATTTCTGTTAAGAAACCTCAGTTTGAGGAAAATATGACATGAATTATATGAAAGAAGTAGCCTTTTGTGGTTGTTTCTGTGATGTTCAAATATGTGGCCAAAGTCTGGAGATTCAGCAGGATGCTTCTGATACAGTCACATCTGCAGGTTATCAGGTTCTGGCATGCTACTTCTCTGTAATTATTTATTAAAAGACCTAAAATGAATGTTTCAAAAGGATTTTGCAGGGAGGTTGTAGTTTGGCTTTGTTTCCCAATGCTGCCACAACTTTTATGTGCATGAAATTTAGAACCATACTGGTTAAAGAAGGTAGGTGTTGATCTCCCTTTGAAATCAAGACTTACAGATGTTCCTTATGAAATCAGTAGGAAGTAGACATCTAAAAAATCTTCAAAAATCTAGCCTCTATGCTCCCTAGAATATCTTCTTATTGGAAGCAAGCAGTTCAATGCCGGATGTGGCTTGGGAGTTCAATGTAAATTGATTATATCTTGGGGATTTCTTCAAGCCAGCTTGATTTTTTATAGAATTTCCAACAACTTCTTTCGGTAAACATAAAATATACCAGGTTTTCACTAAAAGACTACATTCCTAAGTGACAGAACTGGGTATTTAATTGTATTTTGATTCCAAACAGAATGTGTTCCATATTTACCAGAAACAGGTAATTCAGCAGGACAAGTGATCATTGCTGAGAACGATTTTTGGACTCAAGAAAATGTTGAATAGCTATTGATGTTGCTGTTGTTTCATGCACAATAAATATCTGTTCTCTTTGATTCACAACAATTGTTTTAAGATGGTGGGCTCAAATACTCCCTTCTTCGAGAGCTACATGTGTGTCACCTGAGGCTGACAAATCACAGCATAACCAGCAGGTTATTAATATACTTTTATGCTGTACAGGAATGCTTTGTGACTCTTGAATGCCACCATCAAAGTATTCTCTTTCTCATTCTGAAAAATATGGTCAATTTAGTTTTATTTTCAGTTATCATAACCAGAGATTACTGCCGACCTTAATCCACAAATCATATCTGCCTTCCCACATTGACCAGATTAGTCATCAAACCGTCAGATCTGTAGTCATCTTTCTCTCTTGGTTTCCTTATTATCATTTTATTACCTCTGAGTTCCTGCAAAACCACAGCCTTCCTTTCCAAACCTGGCTACCACTGCTCCCATAAGCTGGAGGAGTGTTTCAGCAAGCTCTGACCACTGGAGAATGGAAATTCAGAAATTGTCACTATGGCCACGTGATTGCCATCAAGCATCAGCAAAGGGCCGCAGCATCACACGCAGCACCCACAACTGTGAAAAGCAGAGGAAGTGTAGGGGCAGCAAACCAGCAGCAGGCTGGTGGATCAGAAGGCTGGAGATGGGGGTCACAGGAAAGGCCGCCTCACATGTAGAAGGACAAATTTACAGCTAAGTCTCATGATTTGTGTTCCCAACTAGCTATCTCTAGACAGGTCTCTGCTTAGATCTGAGGTGCTTTGTTTGTTTGTTTGTGTTTTTTTTAACAAGCACTTTTGATGTGCCTGTATGCTGTCTGAAGGGCCCAAACACTTAATGTTAGATTTTTGCTTCTATTCTTTAGACCAGTTGGCTAAATATTCACTTTGCAGTATCTAAACATATGGGCATCTATATTCTTTATCAGATGTAGCTGAGTCCACCAAGCAATAAGGGGACTTATTTGTGCTAACTGTTCATTTTACATTGTTTTTAATACTGCAAAATAGGGATTTAAATTTGTTTGCATACAGAAAGCAAATTATTTTTATGTTGTTCTGCCAGAGTAAAATTTCACTGCATGTATCTTTCCTCTTCTTTTCTAAGAAGCTATCTAAAAATAGATGCTGTACACCTGCCTTATCTCTGTATACCATCCAATAACTAGATCTAAACATGTATGTAGCACTGCACTAAAATCCTCTGCAAAGCCTGGAGAGAAAACTTCATACACATGGCTTTTGCCAAGATTTATTTGCTTCCCACATCAGAGAGCTTTGACTGCTCTAGCCCAAGCTTCCCCCCAAAACCACCTTTGATAGCACTCAAAATCAAAACTCCATTTCCTCGCTCTTTCCTTTATGGAGGTTTGCCCAACTTTTCAGTTCAGTTTACTTAAGCCTGGAGTCACACCACACACTTTATAGTTTCCTGGCCCTTTTCCGCTGGGGAAGAGGGGAGGGCAGCGAGTCAGGGCCACGCTCCCACGGCTGCGCAGGGCAGGCACAGCAGCAGGAGGCCAGTCCTGAGGCCCAGAGCACATCACAGGTCCCAGACCTCTCAGTAACCTTGTCTGCTCCAAAGCTATACAGATGATCTGTTCGTAAATCGAGCACGTGTAGGAGGCTACAATGACATCTGTAAATCTAACACAAATTAAATGTGTCTGGGACCTGGGATCAATTGACAATCAATAACTCTTTGCCACCACTGAAGGATTTCAAGAAATAACATAGAGACTGTGGTTCCTCTTGACTTGAAGATGCTTATTGTTCGCAGCTTAGGTCTCTCCATTTAGAGATAGGAGGTGTATCTTTGAATTCTTGGGATTTGAGAGCAGATTAAACTATAGTTGAACTGAGTAAAAGCAACTTGCTGACACTTCTGTATGAAATGGAGACATAAATTACATTTTCAGGGAATGATTGCACCATGGCGTGAATTAAAACTTCTTTTTTCACTTATACCTGTTACATTGAAATGACAAGGACTGTCACTCCCTGCACTTTAGGGTATATAATAAGGTCAGAAAAAATTCCCTGAGGATGGAAGGTTTGCAAAGTTGTGTCAAAAAAGGCACCAACGTGTAATTTTTCCTTCCACTAAAATACCTGTGAAAGTGAGTGGAGGCAAGAGATTGGACCAGTCACTGCTGTGTAGCATTAAGATTCCTATAGAAATGATCGCTGCAGAATTACTGAGAGAGATGGTAAGTGCACACCTATGAGAACAAAAATATTGTAGTTAGAAGAATAAAAATGTTGTAGTTAGGCTACAGTATATAATACGTAATTGCTATCACATGATCACACACACAAAAAAAAGTTTAATCTTTAATGATTATTACAATTTTCGGATTACAGGGACAAGGAATTTCTTTCTGTTATGAATTGTTCTTGTTTTGGAGCCTGGGTCAAGAACTCTGGAATCGCTAACAATACACAAATTAAGGATTTGGTATATGCCATAATTATTTGATATATGCCAGACAATTTTAGGTGAACCCACGAACCTGAGTGGCTGTGATAATTTGTCAAAAGTAACAATTGATGCAACAGATCTTGACATGCAGTAAATGGCACAAGCAGCGGAGAAGGATACAGTAGAATACCCCCATCAGTTACATAGACTTGATCACCAGTCACTCTGTGCAGTTACAAGCTTCCAAAGCAGTCAGAGAGTTGTGCCCACAAGGAAAAGAAAACGGTAATGCAGTAAACGTTTCAGGGTGGTTTTGGACTGGAGTCTCTGGTATGTCAACGTGTAACAGTTTAATTAGCCTTCATTCTCCAGTAAATCCCCCAGAGCCCTGTAGTTGGGCAAAATGCCCATGAAAGCCAAGAGGAAAGCATCAAGCCCTTTAGTGTAAGGAGGCAAATACAATTTGACTTTTTAATAAATTTACACATACCTCAGTCAAGTTCAGAAAAATGCAGGGGAGGTCATTCCCTTCTTCTACAAATTTTTCTTTTAGTTGAGTTATATACCTCCTAATTTGAAATAGCTACTTCTTATGGAAATATGGTGCTAATGTCTGAGTGATAACCTTTTCATTCTGGAATTAAAAAAGCAAAGGAAGTTTGCTTTGGACCAGATGCAGCAGCTTTAAGTTCGTTCCTCTCTTCCTTCAGTATGTCATATACTGTGGTATAGAAAGGGTGTTATTAAGCTTTTCCAAGCTATCATCATAGATGTATGAACATAGCACTGGTGGTTTTGAAAACAGTGTAAGTTTATAGCAGGTGAGGATGCAGCCTGCAGTTTGTGCTTGTGTTGGGGGATATGTGCATACTGGAGAGCAAAGCACATGTGCAAGCACAGATTTCTAGTTTTCTCCATTTGTTTATTTCTAGAAATTTATTGTTCCATCTCATTTAAATTGTAAGCTCTTCCAAAACTCTCTTTAAAAATGCAGACCTTTATGAAAGACATTTGAGAGTTTTTTAAAAAACCTCTAATATGTCCATGCCTCATAAAAGAGATTTGACTAATTCCACATTAAATCTATTAAGATTTAATCTGACTAGGAGACCAACTGAGAAATTGTTTTAGGAGCAACTCTTAAAAATCAGGCATTTTAGGATGAGTAGTAGTAGTAGTAGCAGCAGCAGCAGCAGTTTCATAGTAATAGTGAATGTTTTTTTGACCCATTTCCAATTTATTAAAGCATTTTTATTATTAAGCCTTTATTACTAAAAGTTGCTTTTACTCAGTTCAAATTGTCTTGTATCCTGTAAATTCTATCTTTAGACTTAAAAATTGAATTAGCTTTTGAATTACAAAGTAAAGGTCTAATGAAACATCTTTTTGATGACATAGTAAATGAATGTGATGTTTCATCTTCTATTGTTTAATACTTAAAAGTACTATTAATTTACAAAATGGACAAAAAATCTGTTGGACAGTGTAATTCTTATTCTGAAGATGAAAGAAAAATATTAGATTTCTTGAATTAATATTATTTCCTTTCACGCTGAAAGGGTTCCATATAAATACAAAACTGCACATTTCTTACAGCATGAATTGCTTTTACCTGACTAAATAGAAGACTCTTCTGAGTGTGTTCAAGGAAAATGTATTTATCCTTAGGCAGAACATAAGTACACATGGTTATGAAGGTCAGCCTTGTTTCTAATCTGAGAGAAATATACGTACCATATTTAGCAGATGCATATACAAGTATGCCCATACAAGACGAGAGAGTGAGAAAAGCAATTATAATTGCTGTTCCTCAAATATATCATGAATTCTCAGATTTTCATATTATGCTTTTACTTTCCAAGAACAAACATTCGCAGGACTTAGGAAAAAAAAAAAAAAGTAAAAAAAAAAAAAGTTTCAGCTTCCACCAGGACTTTTGCTTGGTTAAATGTTAAAATATTTTAAAACTTTTGTGAACTGCAATCTTCTTGTGATCTTTCCAAAAATTATATTAATCCATAAAGCAGATTTTATTCTAAGCAAAGTTGGATGGCAAAATTCTGCTCTCAGTGCAACACTTTAGATGCCCATGCATTGCATGAATCTGTCACTGGAAGCTGAATTCAATGCCAAATTTCTCTATTTTCAGCTTCTATCGACAGGTCTACAAGTAACATATCTAACTAGTCTGCTACAGAGAGCATAGTCTGATCTTTGTACCTTAGGGAGCTTTTGCATTTGAACAGCATTAAGAAAGACAGTTTGGCATAAGGATATTACAGTGATTTATACATACATACAGAGGAAACACTATCAATTTCCTCTTTGATCACTATTCAAAGTAATATCGAAGCAAATCCATAGTCTTCAGGTTTTTTAGGCTTAACATCTATTTTGCAGGCAAACTATGTACACATGTACACAAAGGAAATATCACTGATTTCCTCTGTGATGAGGGCCATGTAAATGCTCTGTGCCTTCCTTGCTTCTTTTGCCCAGTGCTTTTAAGACATGCCAAAGATAATTTGGAAAATGATTCATATTAATCAGAATTGTTTCGCCTTTTTAAATAAATTGACTTTAACACATCTTGATAGGGCAAAAAAGATAAGAAATTTTATGCATATACTATGATGGCACAGCTGTCAAGGTATGATCTCTTTTTTAGTTCTACTGTAGCACAGAAAAAATACAAAAAAAAAGAAAAAAAAAAAGAAAAAACAGTAGAAAAGAATTAAAATAAAATCTTTATATCTCATATCAGATGATGACCAATTGTGTGGTGTCACTGAAGAGCATGAAGTGCAGTAAAGTCTAAAAGCTATAAGTGCCCCATTATTCATTTTTACTGAAAACCCAAAGAGGGTTTCTTGTAAACTCAAAATTTGTCATATGGTCCTTAAAGTAGTCCTTTCAAGATTTCAAACAGTTGCTTCATTACTGACCTTCAGAACAATGAGTTATTTCTGTGCTTATGGGGTTCACAGCATTTATAGATGTCTAAAGTGCTGTGTTAAGGAGCAGAAATACAACATGAGGACTGGATCTCTTTGGCTACCAGCATAAAATTAAAAACAGTGTTCAAAATATAAACTTATGGAGATCAAGAAAATAATCGTTTTCCTTCTTCCCTTTAAAGCATGTCTGCGATTTTGTGTCTTTGCTTCTAGCTTTTAAAAGGATTATACTTTTAAACCAAAAACTGTCTAATTGAAGTTGTTTTTTTTTTTCAAAATACGGGATATCCCCAATTCTTTCAAATTTATAGTTCTCTTAAGTGAAAGATGCCGATGAAAACGAAACAGTTACCAAACTGGACTTGATAGCTACTGACTGGTGATTTCTTGGAAAGACGCTGACCTGTACTAATGCTTCCCATATTACTCAACAGATCAATTGGTCTAGCTTGTCTTTTTAATTTTAGGGCTGCCTCTGGAAGATAAGCCAACAGCATTTCTTAAGGCCATGTAAGAAATATAAAAAATATATCAGCCCTAACTTCCAAACCTAACTGATCATCTGAAACCCACTGGAAACCACACAGCAATGGTTTATAGCAGTTCCTGTCCTAAGTCCTACTTGGAACAAGGCTCATCCACCCTCATACTCCCTCCTGTGCTAGGGATGTATGGAAATATTTGTACGGATAGTTTTGTCTGGAAAAGCCAGCTAATTTTCTTTCAAAATAAAACCAGGGTTGCATGCATACAGATTTAGTGATTATAAAACATTGCACTGTGGAGAATATCTGGCTCTTTTTTTGCTTGCAAACAATTCCAAATATTTTTTAAAGGGTCCCAGCTGAGTACTGGGACCAAGAATAATGACAGAATTTTTGCCTTCTTTCAATTATATGAGATACACCTATTTGCCTTTTCCCAAGTTATGTGCTTAGAGAAAATTTGCTCTGCACAAACTTGTGTTCCCACCGCGCTGATTGCACATGTGCAAACACACACACTTATTTTTGTCTTAGAGCTATAAGTGCTCTCGAGCCAGGAATGTAATTCATGCTATTTGCCCAGACCCTTGTTTTAATTCTGTATTTTTAAAAAGAGCCAGTATGACTGCATGATGTAAGTTCATACTGAGGTAACATGGCCATCTCTGAACAGCTTCTCAATACTTGATAGATTTCTTTACTTTTCACAATGTGCAAGTGCATCTGCATGCTCTGTTTCAATAATTTTTAAGGATCTTTTTGTAACTATTTGATTTTATATAGCCATCTACCACTCCCAGTTCACCTCACCATCTGGGATATTCGGACTCAGTGTGTCTCAAGGCCTCAGTTTCACAGTAGAAAACATCATTGACAGAAACTTCTCCCACTTCATACTGGATGTCATGCCTCCCTAGCACAGGAGACCATCTCTTTCTGACCACAAGGCAAGTCTTATGCTACACCTAGGAGCAGAGCTAGCTTCTGACTGCAGACAGAGCCACCTGGCTTGGATCCTTATTGATCATAATGACAATGATGGACCTTGAGCATTAGCTCCTGGCTATGCCAAACCCCTTTTTTTTTTTTCTTTTTTTTCGCATTTTGTAATAGGTAATTAAGAACTGAAATTGCACCGAGTACATGACAAAATGCCTACAGAGAGCTACACTTTTTAGGAAGCAAACTTACAGCCTCAATACCAGGCAGCAGCAGCAGCCTGTGCCCATCCTGTATTCCACAATCTGTAATTTCAGCTACATATCTATTTATTCCAATGCTGCAGCATTCCATTTCTGAATGAGTTCCCACATCATGGTGACACATGCCTAGCATTATTGCATTTTAGACAGCCATCTGTACTGAGATATTCAGCCAATAATTTGCCACCAGGAAATTGGTTTCTGGGAATATATATTTTTTTATGCAGAGCGCATGCATGCCTGTCTCTAATTTCTAAAATCCATATATCCTTGACGTATCCTGTAGGAAGGGGAAATCCTATTTCATCCTGAACTCACTGTAAAATATAATGCTTGATGTTAATTAACAAGCAAGGCAATTTATGCCATAGTTCATCAGCAAAACCTTAGCACTAGCGTAACAATCCAAAAGAATAAGTTGTAGCATGAAGATGGCAGTTATCTAAATACAGCAAATAGCAGGGGAGAATGAAATAGGTCTAACAGGACATGGATCCTCTAACTGATGAAATATATGGGCTAAAAATACACTTTAGTGCAGATAAATATAGAATAATGATCGTAAGAAAAATAATCTAAACGTGGGCTGTAGCATCAGTAAAGTGATCACACGGTATCCTGAAAAGGAAAAGAACCAGGTAGTTATTAACAAATAATACTTCAGTATGTTATCAGACTGTTTTATAATACCCATATGTAGTGAGAAATGGCCACCTAACTTTAGATCATTAAGTCCATTTCCTGTGACACTAGAACATAGCCCACCAGATGGGAGACACATGAAATATTAAAAAGATACTAAACATGCACTTTAACTTTGGGCAGAAAGCCAAGGCTAGCAGGAGCGCAGGCAGGCAACGTGCAAGGGCTGAGGAGGTAAGAGTTCCTCAGTTGAAAAGTGTGGTTCAGATTATACGAAATGCAATGTTTATGCCTGCTAAAATATGATTTTTTAAATTATTTTTTTCTTTTTCTTTTGCCTGAGGAGGGATGGGAGACAGAGAGAGAATAAAAAAAAAGGAAAGCATTAAAGGACAGCTCAACATGCTAGAAGAGAAGAAATTCTATTACTTTGAGCTAAGAGAGCTGGACTTATGGAAATAAAGATTTTGCTTTTTTTAATTATCAGAGATTTTTCTGTTTTGCATAGACACCAGGCTGCTAATCAGAGGCTTTCACAGCAGTTAATTCCACTTTGAGTAGGATTAACTTTAATATTTAAATAAATAATCTCCCTGGCTTTGCAGTTTTTGGGTGACAGAAATCTGTGGAGGAGAAAATTGGAAGTATTGAGAAAAAAAGGAAATTTCCATCCTCCACCAGGTCTGGAAGCTGAGCAGCAAAACTGTGAGAATATCTCAAAGGCTTTCCACAGCTCTGGAGGAAATTTCAGAGAAACTGGTCAATCAGTTGCAATAAATTTTGGTTCATTTTTTCTTTGAGGAGAGAAGTCATTCATAAGTATCTCTATAGAGTCCACCAAGTCTTTCCAGACAGAATACTTGTTCATAGCGAAGAAACAGTCTCCAAAGCATTTGTGAAACTGTACATAATTACTGTTTTGACTTACAAAAACGTCCTCTTTGGTACAGTTTAATTTCTTTTTCAAATTTACATAGTACTGCAAAAATGCAACATTTCATAATAAATGTCAGCCAGTTTTTGTATTTCATCAAATTACGTACTGTCAAGTTAAATATTTTTATGATAAATTCACTTAAAAAGTGATCTCTTTTTTCTTTCCCTCCTGTATATAGTAACTTTTTTATTTCTGTATATGCTTTGAACTTCTACAGACCATCATAACAATATTATCAGTACACAATGGTCAGAAAGCAGAAGTAACACTGCACTGTTACCTCTTATAGCATACAGATATTTTTTATAACAACCTTTTTCAAACTCATAAGAAGGATTTTTAAACCAGTTTGGAATTAGAAAGGATAACCCATTTCCTTGATTAATTGCAGCTTACACACAACAACAGGTTTTGAGAAGGAAATAACTTAAGGTAGCAATTTAAAGGGATGGCAAGATTTTGCAATAGGAATCACATCTTAGAGGTACTTTTTAGAACTACCTTGTTAAGTTAAAATAAAACACAAGCTAGTGCAAGACGGGAGCAAAATAAAATGGTAGATCAAGAGAAGTGACTAAGGCATATACTTTCTCAGTGATCATCCATCATTATCTATAAGAAAAGGGTTTGTGAACACTTCAAGCCAGCACTCCTGTAGAACATGTCCCCCCCTCCTCCTGGTCCCAGACACCCTTGGCACTGCTTTAGCCTGGCACATCCCCCAGGCAGATGTCATTTGGGATTAATCCCCCTCAAACCCACCTCTCACTGCATGGCCCTGCCTGTCAGTGGGCACATGCATCTTCAGTGAGGATCATGGATAGGGGGAAAGGCAGGCCTGCTTCTTCCACCAGCTTTGCTGGATTTGGCCAGTTTACCTGACTTGCAGAGCTGGGACCTAATAGGCGTTTTTGGGATAAAGGGTAAGATTTTCAATTTTTGTCTGTCTGCTTCAAACAGACATAGAGTGCTCCCAGCTTTTGAGCTCTCTTGGGCTGCATATGCTGAGAGAATAATCCCAGAGGGAAAGATTCTCAATTTTACTGAAATCTCCTTGCAATACTTGGTGTAAGAAATCACAGAGCTGATGTCAGCTAAATTTAGATTGGCTGTAAGGCCTTTTGGCATTACTAGGAAGGAAGGAAGGCAGGAAGGCAGGAAGGGAAAGACAGAAAAGACAGACAGAAAGACAGAAAGACAGAGAGAAAGATGGAGAGAAAGACAGAAAGAAAGACAGAAAAAAAGACAGAAAGAGAAGACAGAAAGACAGTAAAACAGATGCCCGTGAGCTGACTTCTAGGTTGAAATTTGTTGCATATGTTCAAAAAATACAGGCAACATTTGCTCTCATGTATTGCAGGCGGTAGTAACAGAAATTTGACATGTCAAATAGAGTGCATGCCACTTAATCTATCCAGTTTGAGATCTGGAACACAGTGTGTTACAAAGACCCAGGGGGAAAAAAAGAAAAACTAATAAATAAATAAATAAATAAATATTAAAAAAAAAATTAAAAATAAAAAATATATTAAAAAATGATAAATATACATAAAATGGGGAAAAAATATAAGTTCTGCTTTTCTTTTCTGTCTCCAGCTCCACCATTCTTCCTTTCTGATGTAAATAGCTTCTAACAGAAAGATTTTGGACTACAAATTTTTATGAAATGTTGGCAATTCAAAAAAAACATGTTAAGATGAATGACATAGTTTGTTTCCTTCAAAATTTCTAAAGTTCTTATTTTTGTATGAAACATCAGGAGAGGTTTCATAACAGGTCAGAATTAAACCTCCTTGAAATGTTATATATTAGCTTTCTTTTCTGTCCTTCTACAGGACAATGCATGGCAAAAATCTGAAAAAAACTTTGTATTAAACAGAACATTTGAAATAGTAATTCAAAGAGTTAACAACCACTGCAAATAAATTTACTGCACTTCATTATAAAGTTAAAGTAAATGGAGCATTTAAAGAGAAATAACAGATGCCATCATCCTGGATGGATAATTAACAGCAGATTCTTTAACACTTATATTTAAATGGGACAGAAACATTTCAAAAAGATTTTTTTTCTGTTGCAAAACATTCAGATGAAAAAAAAAAAAAAAAAAAAAAAAAAAAAAAAGACCATTAACCACCAACAACCTCCTTAGGGAAATGAACTTTTAAACAAAACTGAGGAAACACTTCAGCAGTCCAGGTTTCCACATTTCCTGAGAGGAGTGTGAGTAGTGTGTTGAGTTCCTTCATGTTGAAAAATGGTGAAGACAGTACTTAACCCCTTACCATACCTTTTGGGCAAGGACTTTACATCCTTCGGCCTTTGGAACCCTTGGAGCTCAGCTTCCCTGCCTCTGGTGGGCTTTCCAAGGCAGCTCTGGTCTGCCTGCACCAAGATGGGTGCCAATACAAAGTCAAGACTACATCATCCTCTTATGCACCATTAGTATAACTGCACTGGGGCACCATCCATTAACAGATGACTGGTAATAACAGTGACCTTATTTTTTTCCACACACATTTTTTTTCCACCTTCACTTGAGCTCTTCTATTTTCTTTCCACCTCCCCGGTTTTGTGGAGACGCACAAAGCCAAGGTTTGCTCAAGCCTATTCATCACAAAACTACACCTATATTGCTGTCACTTGGCACCCTTTTTGGCTGCAACAGTAGAAAAACTGGCTTACACTTACAGAGAGACTGGAAACCTCCTCTGTTTTTCTAGAGGTGATCTCTCAAGGTAAGGATTAGCACATTGTTCAGGCAGTCTACAGGAACAAAGCTGCTTTTGCCATTCTCTCTGCCATTTCATGGCATTGGATAACACCTTTTGCTACTTTTAAGAAGTACAAAAGCCTTTGAGAGACTGTAAAACCATCAGCTACCAGCTCACAAAACTCCCTCCAAGTCACTTGGTCTGAATGTTAGGGTCAGTGAACGACATGTGGCCGTTCCTGACAGTGCATGACCAGGGTGGGTACATAGCTCATAAGGCTGGAAGACCATCCAAGGTCTCTCATTATGGGCATATTCAGCACACGTGACAGTTCAACCAGCCTCTGCCCCAATATATCGTTTCAGCCTCTGCATGCATGTTGCTTATACAACACAGCCTTTCAGATAAACACAGGTTTCTCACTTTCCTTTTCTGTTTACCAGGCTGTATGTGTACAGATTATCTTCCGAATTAAGACACACACAGATGCTCTCCTTATTAATGTGAGAAAATATTAGTGCCAAGGGGCATTATAGATCTTTTCATTCAGCAGTGGAGAAAAAAAAAAAGAAAAAAAAAAAAAAAGGCAAAATATGATAAAGTTAGACAAACATCAAGAAATGAAGGACAACCCCCCTCAACCACTTACATGTCAATCTGATTTTAACTTTGAATATGAGGTCTGCATATGTAGTCTCCGTACTAGCAGGTGCGAATTAGTAATTGAGCCTTTTGACAATCCTAGCAGTAGAAATATAACATACAGCCATAATGAAGTGTATAATGCATTCCTTGCTTGGTAAAAATAAAGCTGGGACTCTGAACAATAGAAAAAGATAGCCTCTATCTCCTAATCAGCAACAACTGCACTCGCCTGTGCCTCCACAGAAAGCAAACCTCCATCTCTGAGCATACAGAGGGTAACTGATTAATATGAACATCCAAGAATGATTATGACAGGAAGTTTACATAATGGTAACAGTATCTGTCATACTTTGCCATTCTCCCACATGTGATATCTGATGTCTGACAGTGACTCACGGGCCACAGATCTCATGTGGCTGCTCAGTTAGGTATGACTAAAAGACAAACCCAGGATCATGTAGATGGCGTGCACGTGTGTCCCGATGCTGACAGATGAGTGGGTGTTTATTGGTTCTGGTGGCAGACACCTGTGTGTGTCATCAGTATTTAGAGGAAAGCACATGGGCACTGAGTTACATCTTTATAAAACCATGATTTTGAGATGTCTGGGAAGAGAAGTGATGCTCAGAGTTGCTGTCGCCCCTCCTGATAAGTCGATAACTTAACATTTCTGTCTCATTTTAATTTTCCCAAACTTCTATGTGTATGAAATTGCTATAGGCAACTGCCCAATGCCTTTGCATCTGCTAGAACTGTTAAGTAGTTGATGAGGTCTTTTTCACAAGATCTGGCTGTTTTGTGTTTTTTTTTATTTTTATTTTTATTTTTTTTTTTACAATTTCTGAAGATATAGAATCTGTTCCAGCAATATGGCGAGTGCAAATGCTCTTATTGGAGACCCGCTGATATCCAAGAAGATGTCTTAGTCCTCCACAGAAAATTATCTTTTGAGCATAAAGGTGTAAATAAGTACGTGTAGATGAATGTGTAGAGAAGGAATATTAAGATAGATAAATTTCAAGTATCTCAGATTTGTCTATAGTTCCCATGAGAGGCATTTATTTTAATGGAAATTGCTAGAGGACAGTCAAGCTGTTCATGATATCAGTATTGAATATCAATATCTTCAATGACACATGGAGAAGTTAATGGGCTATATTCAGTCCTTAGCGCATGGTAAAACTACCACTGAAATTGGAAACTGTTGACTACATACAGTTATGATTATATACTTCAGTTAACCTGAAAAAGCAGGTCAAAAACGTTTTTTTCTTTA
Source organism: Aythya fuligula (assembly GCF_009819795.1). Classification (NCBI taxonomy): domain Eukaryota; kingdom Metazoa; phylum Chordata; class Aves; order Anseriformes; family Anatidae; genus Aythya; species Aythya fuligula. The sequence continues at coordinate 33,801,939 of NC_045562.1, forward strand.
ATTAGTTGGGTTGTTTTAATACTATAAAGAGCACTTTCATGACTGAATGGCTTCTCATGAATCCTATGAATTGTTAGTTTATAGGTAATGTTTCACATGTATTTTCTTACACAGGTTTAAGTTCCCTGAAATGTAGCTTGATTTCATGGGTTCCTTCCTCGTAAACTTATTTGCGAAGGGAGGATCTCTGAGCCTTGATGGCTGTCTGCTGTGGATGAAAGTGAGGCAAAGGACTGTAAAACAAATAAAAAAGGGAGAGGAGAGATCAAAGTACCTCATTAAGAGTAGTATGTTACAGCCTTGTCTAACCTCTGCTGCAGAGATTGTATAAACGTCTGCTCCAAATAGCTGACAGCCTGTTTCTGCAGTGCTGGGCTGGAGGAGAAGCTTGGTGGGAAGGACACAAACACTAAGATTACCTGGGTTTCCCCATGTGATCTGCAGTCTGAGTTGTTCTTGTGGCAGCTCACTTGATTTTTGAGGAAGTTGTGGGGAAGTTCACGATCTTTCAGTAAAATTCTCTAGCAGTCGTGTTTCCACCTGAATGCTCCTAGAAACATACAGCAACATTTAATATTTATCATAATTGCACTTGGCTGTGTAGGCACACCTTCTTACACTTTTTCTGACAACTGCATGTCAAGGAAAAGACCTTGGACTTCTATATTTACATCATTTCCCACCCAATTCTATGACTGTGCAAGTATGGCTGAGCTCTTCCTCTGTCCTCACATTTGGGCTACCTCTCACTAGCTTGTTTGTTTTCCAGCAGAGATGCTAGCCACATCATAGACTCTCCACAATGAGGGCCTCCTTGCCTGGCTATAAAGGCATGGCCTGCCTTTTGTTCCTCACCTTGCCAGTGCCAGGAGGACTTTGGACTCATCCTTCCCATCTGACAACTGTTTTTCAGCTCTGAACAGGAAGTAGAAGCTTTTCTGAGCCAACAACTACTCCAGGGCCAGTTTCACACCCACTCCTTGTGATTGCTCCTCCAGGCTGCTCGGTGCTTCTCCAGGCTGTCACATGCCAGGCGGAGCCCTTAGGAAGGAAGACACATCCCTAGGATTCAGACCAGGTTTCCAGCAGTGTGGCAGGACTGGTCTAAGGTGTTGCAGTTGGCAGAGGCAAGTTGGGATTTGCCCGTCTGTTGAGAAGAAGTAGTCAGGAGCAAGCACAGTTGTTTTCCTGTTGATTGAGCCAGCGTCTGTCCTGCCTTCTACCAGGACATGGTGGCTGCTCTGCCAGCTGCCAAAATATGGCTAAAAGACACACTATTTAGTTAGGATGGACAGTCCAGCAGTAACCCTCACATTGACCTGCTTTCAATGGGCACCACGTAGCAGCACTAGCTTTGGCTCTGAAGTATCTCAGTACACTCAGGCCACTGCTTTGTGTCACACTACTGCCTGAGTGGAAACACCCCTTACAGTTTGCAGAGTGCTTTTAATGACAAATGATACACTGTAGCTTGATGTTATTGTCAGCTACAACTATTATGAGGTTTGTTAAACTCTTGGCCCCTTGCTGTCAACTTGAACATGATTCATCTCATCTGAAACACCAAAGTCCAACCAGACACTATTCCCAAACAAGGCATCAAGCTATTGGTTGGCTTTTAACCATTTTCAATCTGGCTGCAAATTCCCCCAATGGCAGAACAGAGGGTACCATCTCAAGCTCAACGGGAATGCACAGACAGCTCCTCTGGTAGCACACTGGTAATTAGGAGGCAGTTTTAGCATATTCATCTTCTTCTCCTGCTTTCCTAGAGGGTGAGCATGCTCTTGTTGCCTCACTCTAACATAAAGCCTTCACTTAGGACATGCCGCCTGGCCAGTACCCCATGCCAACCCTGCCTCCTCCCTTCACAAAGGCATTGCAGGCTCTCACCAGAGACACACAGCGGCAGCCTGGTCCAGAGGAACATCCCTCTGAAAGGGCATAAAGAGGGAAAAGATAAGGGCAAAGAGGGCATCATGAATCCTTTGTGGTGGAGGGCCAGAAGACTTATAGACACATGCATTTTGAATGGCTGTGCTGATTTCAGCCACCCACAACAATATCAAGGAAAAGCACTGCACCATGAGGGAAAGCACCATGCAATGTTGTTCACTGGACTGCTGTATGTGTTGTAGAGTATTGCCATGGAGGAGAATGCCAGCATCCTACAGGCACCCCAAGAGCTCTGTCAGTGAGGGACACAGTTGGTAATTTCTGATACAGAAACCCTTAACAAGACAGGAAACTTCTTCCTCACCCTTCTCCTTACCAAAATGCTATCCCACACACACATTTGTGTCACTCCTGAGCTGCCACTGACACAACTCAGGTCTCCGCCTGCCCCAGGCATGTACTCTGCACACAGGTGGGAACTGGAGCAGGCTCTGGGCATTTTTATACAATCCAAAATAGAGGGCCTTGACCAGGCTGCCTGCCATCAGCCTGTCTTGTCCTAGTCCTCCCCACTTGTCCTCATCTCTCCTTGGTGTATCCATTTCAGGAGGGCAGGTATATCCAGCAGTTCTTGACCCACAGCAATCCTAGGTGTCACATCCATGCCAAGGGCAAAGGTGTCATAAGCACCTCATGAAGAAAAGTATGTCTTGGGGTAAAGACACTGCAATCTTGGCAACCAGCTTCAGGGCTAATACATGTATGTGGCAAATGCCTAGCAGTAGATGAGGTTCTTTAGGACCTTATCTGTTCCTATATTATCTCCAGGAAAATGTGCTCACTGGTCCATCCCAGAGAGAGCCTGCTGCAGCATTTGTTCTCACAGCACATGAAGCTACAGCTGAAGCTGAGTCAAATGACAGAGAATCTTCTCATGTGGTTATAGCTCTGGCTACCTGTCAGCTCATGGATCTGGGTTTATCACTTCCCTCACAGCAGGCAGGCATAAGCATACCTCATATTCTCCTCAGAACAACACAAAACTCACATGGTCTTGCCAGCAAGAAAAGGAAAGACTGTTTTACACCTCTACAACCGACCACCTTCCCTGCCATGTTTCACAAGGACACCCCTGGACATCCCATCCCAGATGTGCCTGGCTGGACTTGCCCCAGACCTGACGTGCATAAAGACAAGTGGGTTGCAAACAAGGAATTTAAAAGCCTCAGAGCAGGAGATGTACTGCCTTAGGACCTGGCTGCTGTTTAGGTGATTAAGTGACTGTAGCTGTTTTGCATGTGTAAGAGAGGCACCCAGGCTTCTCTGTGTGTTTGAATACTAGGATGCAGCTCTCTTGAAGATATAAGTTCAATGTGTATCTAGACATCTGGCCTAGGGCTTGTGGGGCGTATGGAAGTGAGAGAAGTCATGAAGAATCCTGCCAAATACATGGATGACTAAACAGCCTTAGTTGCCCAATTTTGATTAGATTAGTCATATCCTTGGTGCTTCCTAGGCATGCTGGTTGCATCTGCCTATGGCTCTTTGTCAGAGGCACAGCAGATAATGCCCTTCAGAGATGTAGGCAGGGGCTGCCTTTTCTGTTTATATGCTACCTATCACATAGGTTAACCAAATCACTGGTGGTTGCTTACAGAATATGTTGCTGTATAAATAGCTACTAATAACAATAGTTTAAATCTTTATCAAGCTATAAAAGTCTCCTCGCCACACCCATGAGAGCATGATCTGATTCCATTGGAGTGAGATCTCACTTCCTAGTAATCACACCCCTAGCAGGTTTGCTTTGCCAGGGTGGCTGCTCACCTGACATGTCCACCCAATGAAGACCAGCATATCTGCATCATGGACTCAAGGAAGTTCATGATCAATCTTTTCCTTATTTTTATTATTATTATTATATTTATTTATTTACTAATTACATACTAATAGCCTTAAAAGAGCTCCATTGGTTTCTTTCCAGGTGGACAGGTCAGTTTGTAATGTAGCTTACACAAATTAGGTCTTCCAGCAAAAACATGAAATAAGAAGGCAGCTCAGCCAGGGCTTCTGCAGCAAAGGATTTACAGAGGGGTTGACCTCTGCTTGTAGGTAACAGGCCTATATTGAGGATGCTTGTGAATGCACTCTTTCTCCCTCATTCTTTCTTTTTTTCCCTGACTGTCCCCTGTCAATTTGACTCCTCCTAGGAGGCAAGGACTACTTGGGGGGCATCTTCCCGTCGTGGTGAAGGCTGTAGCACAAGGTGGCACTGGAGTATTATTACACCTTCTGGGTGATCTCTGGTCTCATTTCTATTAAACCAGGATTTTTCCCATAGGGAATACAAACAAATTAGTGTACCATATAAATAATTACCTTTATGTAAATGCACGTGATAAGATAAATGGAATCTGAAATGATTAACTAACCTTCCATTTAACAACATTTCTGACATTTGATGCAAGGAATGAAGTCCAACCAGCTCTTCCTAATACAGACTGAAAAAAAAAAATAATAATAATCAGGGGGAGAAAAAAATAAGGCAACAAAAATCAGCAAAACTGATGTCCAACCAGAGTCAACTACCACTAGGGAAGGGACAACTTCTTCTCCATGGTTTGTCTTCATCAACCTTATTTGAGCTGTGCTTCAGGTTAGACTTGGGCTGATTTGGAGCCCTGAGTCTGAGTACCCCCAGCCAGCACAGTGTCACACCAGAGCCAGCTGGGAAGCTGGTGATCCAGAAGCACTTGCCCAGGGTTGGTCCCAAGCTTAGTGAAGCTGCCTGTCAGTAGCTCCATGCAAATGTGGTTGTGCTGGTTCAAGGTCTGGAGCTAGCCCATTCAGCGCTTGCCTGGGGATTTCTGCACCACACCTTCCTGCCCAGTGTAGACATGTCCCAGGTCTATCATCATTTTCATCTGCCAGGCATTCAGAAAAAATAATTAACTTAGCTTTGCTGGCACACATTCTTTACACTAAATTATTTGTATCAAAGAGCATTATTTCAACAAAATCTTTACATTTAAATCATGAAAAATAAACATGAAAAGGCTTAACAGTAACAACACTGATTAAAAATGTAGAAAAACTTGACTGTGTTTTTTTGGCACAGAAAGATAATTAAGAAGAATTTTAAGGATTTTCTCTGTAACAGGTAGAGATTTAGTGGTATTTTGTATTAATCACTTCTAAGTTGCAGACACAGTACCACTGCATAGTGCAAAATAAATGACCAGAAGGCTTAATGTTTTTTGTGTTCTTTTTAAAGTGATTTCATATTGCAAACTCATGCCAAAAGGTTCATTTGTTTCTGAGTTTCTGGCTCTGTGGACTGTTATCCATGCTGTGATTGTATGACTCTGTTTGTCCACACAGTTATTGGAGTGCCTATGAACAGTTTGCAGGTGTCATTCAAGCTTCTCTCTTTTTTTGCTACCAAAAAATACTTTTGACAGCTACTGATCAATCCATTTTAACTGCACACAATTCTGTATCTGCTGTGATTCATGAAAAAAACTGTCTTTTATCAGGTTAGGAATATCTTTTGCATAAGAGCATACCTGCTGTAGGAGTGTTATACAACACCTCTTGCAATCAGTGGAGGAGTCTCACCACTCGCTCACACTGTGAATGAAGTTCTAAATTGTTAATGTAAGCTCTTTCATACCCTAAATAATTTGGGGGTTTTATTTATTTGTTCGGTTTTTGTTTTGTTTGGTTGAAGGATACATTCTTGTTATTTTATCCAGCACTTCTTTATCTAGCCAACGTTTCAGACACTTTCTCTTCTGGCAATTCCTACACCATGACTTACTTTGATGCCTTTTGCCTTCTCTGGTACAAAGTTCCCAAAGGGCAGCCTGAGACACCTTTGGGTAAGATGCACAAGGACATTAGTTGCAGCCATCCTCAATGAATTCAAGTGTCTGAGGCTATTGCAGCTATAAAGTCTCCTCCACACATGCCAAGCATTTGCTGAGTGTTTGGGGACCCCGAGAGTCCAGAGAGCTGCATGTATCACACCATCTGATTGCACCCCTCAGCTTCTCCCATTTCTCTGAAAAGCAGCAAGAAACTTTGTTTCACCCTTCTGCTTTAAGGAATAGTAGGAAGTGGACACTGAAAGTTTTGAGGAGCTGAGAAAGGAGAAGGCTTAGGAATTACAGGTTAAGTATTTTAGGTCCTGCTATTTGATGTCCTGCTTGTTATGCCAGCTTTCCATAAACAAACTTTGGGAATCCTTGTGCTAATAGTATCTTTCCATCTTCTTAATGGTTATGTTTTTCACTCCATATGGCCACTTCATCTGCATTAAGCCTCCTCACTTATAACAAAAAATCCTTCTGTCGTTTCTGCGTTTAGCCAGGTCTGTTGCTCAGATGGTGTAACCTCCGAATGGTTAAACTGAGTCTGTGTAAAATGTTGTTTCTCTAGCTATAGGCAAGGGCAGAAATAAATATATTTGGTACTATAACTATTTAACTGAAAATCTAACTAGACCTCAAAATCTGTGTGCTTTGTCGCATATGTTAGAAACAGATCCTCTTTGAATTGATTTGTAATAGCCACTCCTATTACCACCTCCTCCCACCCAGAAGCCTGACTGCTCTTGATTATGTCCTGATTGTCCCCAAGGAAAATTGTCTGGAATAAGTGAGGCTGAGTGAGAAATTGAATGTTGTTTTAACACCATAACACTTTGGCTGTGCTGGACCAAAGGTCCCTTGTCTCCAATAGTACCCGACAAAGATTGTCTGGAAAACAGATAAGAGCAGAGTGAGCGTGCAATGGTACTTTCCCATGCTATCTCCTCTGCTCCAGAGATCTTTACCCATCCTGAGCTAAATATAATGTTCTTGTACATGACAGGTCTTTTCTTCCATGAATTTGTCAAATCACTTCTGGAGCACATTGAAACCTTTAGCATCAGCAGCATCCTATGACAAGCACATTTCAGCTGTATTTTGCATGATGAAGTACTTCCTTTTGTTTCTTTTGAACTTGCCGGATAATCTTATCTGGCCTACCCTAATTCTTATCATATGCAGAACAATGATCAGTTGTTCCTGATTCACTTTCTCCATCACCGCTCATAATTACACAGATCTCTACCATATTTTTCTCCAGTCTATTGAAATATTTATTGCAGAATAGATCCCATGTGTTCTTTTGATCCCAGTTGTTGTCTTTCTCTGTTTATTTTCTAGTTCAGCTTTATCTTTTTTGAGAGAAGGATGAGAGCTGTACACAGTAGCAAGATCATGAAGTTAGTCAGTGACATCTCTTCTCTGTTCCCTTTCTAATAACTCCAAGGTAACTGTGCTCATTAAAGAGCACCTTGTGGTCAACAAAAAGATTCCCATTAACTTTGGACTGAAACAGACACTGGCTTTCCCACTGCCTGAAAATGGAACAGGAGGAGTGCCAAAGCACATTCTTGTGGTGATCCAGTTGGTCATATATAATATCACACTCACTGTTTTCTGTGTAAAAAAATTACTAGTAACTCTTAAATCACTACTAACACCATATAAAAACAATCCTTACATCCAGCAAACCCCAAACCCTGGCTTCCATGACGTTAAGAACTGTGACCTTGATTTCAGTAGGGGCAGGCTCTCTCTCCAGATTGTCATTCCTCTCTAAGAGGCAGTAGTCGACTGGTAGTGAGAAAGCACCTTACTGCATCCAAGTCAGTATCCTGGCTGCCTCAACTCCTGGCTGACTGGACATGTTCTCCATGCCTATGATGAAAAATAGAATATTTAAAATTCATTGAGAGGTGAATATAGTAGAGTATCTGAACACATATAAGAATATATGTAATATGAACAAGGTAGAATGCCATGATCAAACCGGTTATTTTGTCACTAAACTTGAAGAATTTTGCTAGGTAAGATGAGAGGATGTTTTCCTTTGAGGTGATTATGACAGACTGCTACTATCTACCACTTCATCTTCCTCTTGGTCTTTTAAAATATCATCTTTTCTCCATCCAGACATCCTTTTCCTAAGCCCATGCTTACTGGCCTGTGTGTCTAGAGGTGACCCCTCAAATCGTTATTCAAAAAGGAAGCTGATTTTAATTGGGTACTGGAAATCTTTGGCAGCAGCTTGGCTGCTTCATGCTCAGAATTCTTTCACTTTCTGGTGATGCATTTTTTAATTTCTCTTTTAAGAATTCAATTTCCAACATTAACTTGCACCTTTATTACCTCAGAGCTGTAAATATGTCTGCAGCAGCCCCTGTGGCAAGGAGCTGCTGTGAGGAATGATGTCTTTTTTACTTATCACAGGGTGTGTCTTGCAAAGTTTGCTTCTCCCTTCCAGCCTTGCTCCCCTCCTGTTGGGAAGCCAGATTTTTCAATCAGAGCATCTGGGCAGCTGGTTCAAAGGTAGGCTAATTCTTCAGTAACACTATAAATATGCCTGTCGTGCTCTGCTCCTCCAGTTCAGTAGCTCAGGCCTCCTGATACCATAAAAGTCCCTGTCACCGGAACCTTTGCTCTGTGAACACACATTTTTGGGCAATAGGGCATGTAACACACTTTTGAGTCCTCATATGCCAAGATGCAGAAAATCAATTTTAATGTCCCTATATAAAAGAACCAGTGAAGCAAAAGGCTATTAATATTGCCAGGCACCCTCCTGCACTGGAGGTAGGAAGAAAAATGCTACTAAAATAAAAGGAGGCTCAGTGCTTTTTTCAGCCTGTTTCTGTTGTGACAGCAATTAGCTGTATAAAGCAGTGTAAGAGAATGGAAATGGAAAAGTGAGAAGTGAGTGTCTTCTTCATAATTCTCTCAAGAAATGTTTGTTACAAAAAAAGAAAAAAAAAAAAAAGAAAAACAAAAGGAAAAAAAAAAGAAGAAAAAAAAAAAAGAAAAAAAAAATAGAAAGGTTATGCTTTCTTTGCCTGCCCATTAATAGATCTCATTCTGTTCAGATCAGCTCCAGATCAGAGATCAAATAAGAAAATCCAAAGGCAGCACCTAGAAACCTAAAATACCTAAAGAGAAAGTGTTGAGAAAAATTTCCCAAGTCAGAAGGTATTAAATAGTAAAGTTATCATCGTGTAAAGATCTCCTTGTAGTTTTAATTAAAATCCCTAATTTGTATCACTCAGCAATAATTGGCTTTATATCTGAGACATAAGCCACCTATATCTTGATTTTTTGAGCCCTCAGACTAGTCTCAAATTTTATAATGTTTGAACTCCATGGAGGACAAAACAGAAAGTGAAAAGAGGAAAGAGAACAAATCAAAACAATCAATTCAAAGCAAACTGGTTTTGAAAAGTTCAGCATTAAATGTCTTCAGAAGGTTTCATCTCAGGGTTTTGACAGAGGCAAATTCTAAAATCTTGGAATACTCTGCAGAAAAGAAGTCAGCAGGTCTTGTCATCAAGTAACACATAAATGGGAATTATTTCAATCATATGAGAATTTTAACCTTTGTGACTGTGCCTTTCTAGGGATAATTTGAGTTGTGCTTGAACTGACACTCTTTTGTGTGCTCGTACAAGGCTTCTTGTTCTTCCAGTTTTCCTCACTGTGTCTGCTGCCACTAACCTCTTCCTTTCCAAGTGCATCCTGAAAGAATTTCTCAATGCACTCTGAGTGTTTCACGTGGCTTTCTATTGTTTTTATTTAGCAATAGGAAAGAGTTCTGTTGCACAAGGCTTCTCTGTTGATGTATACACACTGATACTCACACACACAAAAACAGCAGAGTTTGGCATAGTGAAAGTCTTATCAGACTGGCTATATATCACAAATAACTGGATGCTCAATGGGTAGATTTAGCTGATGTTTTATTTTCCTCTAAATATTTTCTTAATAATGGCACCATTTAAGCAACTTCAGAAAGAAATAATGCTAAGTGCAAAAAGGCTAATATAATAAAGTTATAAGAAATGTGTTTGTACAGCACTTTTAAATCTCTACTGGATTACAAACTAGGAAACTCCCTAGAATCACTTACAATAAACAACGTTTGGTGTGAATAGCTCTTTCTATTACACCCATCTGTGTGCAGAATTAAGAAGGTATCACTGTGCAACCCATTTAAAAAAACAGTGTGTGAAAGATTACAAAAGTACAAGTCTGAGTGATTTTATCAGGAAAAAAAAAAGAAAAAAAAAAAAAAGAAAAGAAAAAAAGCTGAAGTATATTAGACGTAAAGACACTTAAAAAGCAGTATCTATAGGGTAACAAGTATACTGACATGGTATCAGAGTAAGTTAAACGTTTTGAGTTCTGTATATGCTCAAAATATCTAAGGCTGACATTGGATATTCAATACACAATGCAAAAAATGTTCTGAAAGATGAAGTCTATGCTGTATTTCTCTGCAAGATACTTGCTTGCAGCAGATGCTTCAATTAAACTTTCTAAAAACACTGAAATGGCCACAGTTTTTACTGCATTGTTTAATGCTGAAAGAATCATAGCATCTCAGTGTACTGATGAGGCATGTGAAATAATTTGAAGATTTGTTCCACTGAAACATGGTCTGTGTTATACTTTCATAAAAATTCACTGGTAATAGGATGATTGGTGGTCTGTGGAGGCATGTGTAAATAATGAACTCAGAGTGCACAGTGTCGTCAATTTTAGGAAATAAATAAATCACATTCTGAGTTATTTAACTAAATGAGAGTGTGTATGTCACTTCTATATATAAAGTAATATTATATCGGTACCTGAGATAAAGAAAGTTTTCACAATAATGATGATTACAGATATTGGAAGATACATGTATAGCTGTGAAATTTGGGGTTATTTGGCAAATATTTATTTCCCTCCAGAAAAACACATATTCTGAAGATGATGTTTCTTTAAAAAAAAAAAAAGAGAGAGAGAGAAAAGAGAAAAGAGAAAAGAGAAAAGAAGGAGAAGGAGAAGGAGAAGGAGAAGGAGAAGGAGAAGGAGAAGGAGAAGGAGAAGGAGAAGGAGAAGGAGAAGGAGAAGGAGAAGGAGAAGGAGAAGGAGAAGGAGAAGGAGAAGGAGAAGGAGAAGGAGAAGGAGAAGGAGAAGGAGAAGGAGAAGGAGAAGGAGAAGAGAGAGAAGAGAAGAGAAGAGAAGAGAAGAGAAGAGAAGAGAAGAGAAGAGAAGAGAAGAGAAGAGAAGAGAAGAGAAGAGAAGAGAAGAGAAGAGAAGAGAAGAGAAGAGAAGAGAAGAGAAGAGAAGAGAAGAGAAGAGAAGAGAAGAGAAGAGAAGAGAAGAGAAGAGAAGAGAAGAGAAGAGAAGAGAAGAGAAGAGAAGAGAAGAGAAGAGAAGAGAAGAGAAGAGAAGAGAAGAGAAGAGAAGAGAAGAGAAGAAAAAATAGTTATTCTGGGAAAGTAGGACCATTCTGGAAGTGACCACCAGTCATGCCCCTGAGCAGTTCCCAAGCATCCAGGCATCAGCAATGTGCCAGGACCCTTGGTCCTGCAGGAGGATGGGGACACATGGGGGCACACCAGCACCTGTCATTGGCAGCATGACCATCCCTTGGTGGGACATGGGGCTGTGGGGATGTGGCAGCATACATGGAGCTCAGCCTCAGTTCCAGCAAGGGTTTATTTGGCCTCTCAGCTTCCCAAAACACCTCTGATTTAACAAATATGCATACTTCCTGGTGGAATGCTACTTTCTTGTAAAATTCCCAGCCATCTGTAATCAGGAGTTATGCCTATTTCCTTTCAGAGGTTGTTTTCTACAACAAAGCAATGCAAGTTGCAGCATTTGTGACAAGGACATCTTTAATGCAGAGGGTATGTCAGGCAACTGCTTCTCCTCCCTGTGTGCCCAGCTGCACAAGATCCAGTGTTCGCTCTCCTTATGCCATGTTGTAAAAGAAAATGTGTGAGCTATTACTGTAAAACACAATCCTGTCAAAAAATAATAAAGTAACAATAAAAACGTGTTGCTGCCTTTCATATGGTACACTCTATCATTATTAGGTTTTGCTCATTGATGGAGCCAAACTAGTTTCTCATATAAATCCACAGACTTCTGTGTTTTTTCACATTAGGAAACAATTAATTTCATGGCATTTATAAACTGTTAAAAATAACTATACCTTTTTCTTTTCTTTTATTTTCTGCAGTCTGAATTTACTGCAAAGGATACCAAATGAAAATACAGTGATATAAATCTAGATGTACCTGCAAACACATTTATTCATGATCCATTTTAAGAGCTTAAAGCAAAAATACAATGCAGCTCAGTAAGTTTCCTTTAAAAGGTTTTGAGGAATATAGCAATAGCTTATTATTATTAATTCTAAATAGGTCTGCAAGATTCATTAACACGTTACTAGAGCCAGTTCATAAATGTGAGATTTTTGTTAGCCTATAAATTAGCATCAGTTAGATGTTTCCAAAAGTCTAACCAAAGTTGGAACAAGCTGAAAACTTGCATATTTAACAACAACAAAAACAAAAAAGGTGTTGTGTGCTCTCCTTTCTATGTTCACCCCTCCAGTAGATCAAATGTTATAATATACCATCAGCAAGAAGTAGTTCCCATGATGTTGGCCTAAGTGAGCAAAGGAAAGGATTGGAAGAAGAACTTGGAGGAAATTTGGAAGGTGCAGAAGACACCTGAGCCCCATCTGAACTAGTGCAACCTCTGCAGGTGCATGAGGAAGGGAATGGCTGGAAGATGGTTTCAGTCCCAGCTCCCTTTTCTCTCCCCTGGCTTTCTTTTCACTTTAAGAATCAAGAAAGAGGTCATGTTGCTTTATTCAAAGCCCTTCAAGTCAGCAACTGGCTGTTTATGTATCAGTAGCCTCAACGCTCTGACAGAAGAGATGAGTGAAAACTGTCACCATCCTCTTATCAGAGGGAAAAAAAAAAATAATACCTAAGTACTCTGAGCCACAACACTCCATTTGAACAGCTCCCTTTAAAGCCACGGTGTATTTTTATACAGCAAGAGAGTTTTCTTCATTTAGAAGAAACTCTTTTGGCTCCAGGAAGTAGTAATAAACCTTCATCCCGTGTTGCTTCTTCAGCAGTACTCAATCTGGGACTATTTCAGCCCCATGGCCACCACTGAGCCTGCAGGACTTGGGTTGCTGGGGATCACTGCCAAAGGCTGAAAACACAATTCAGTGCAGGACAGCTACAACATCCCTCCCATCTAGCATGGGCACCCATGCAACCTGCCCTGTGGCTTATAATATTTGAATAATCATAAATCTCTCTAGATAAGCTGTTATTTAGAGAGCCTTCCTCCATGGCTCCCTCTCCACCTTGGTGCCTCATCCCCTTCCCAGCCACTCCTCCTCCCTGTCCAGATACTCTGCAGGCTTCCTGGAACTGCATCAGCCCCAGTGATGCTGCAGACACCCCAGCACAGGTCCTGGGCTAGTCCCCATATCCTGAGAGCCTTGCATGAGTGAAAGGCTGTGGGATGTTTTCAGATGCTCCTGTACACCGAAAATAGTTTTGTTTATTCCTAGGAGAATATTTATTATTATTCAGGTAAGCCTTCCTTAATGCTTTTGTTCCTCTGTTTGCCACTTTACAAACAACAAACTGAATTAAACCCTTAGACATCTGTCAGAGAGGGAGAGGAAGAACAAACAATGACTTGTACCTACATACTTCATAAGGACACGACTTTTATTTTATCAAAACTGCCTTCCACTATTCAGCCTTCATAAGCCTTGATGATTTAAACAAAAGTCTGAGCACTGCACCATTCCTGTTTCCCTACCTGGTACTTGAGGAGGGCAGAAGTCTTTCACCCAGCCCTTGACCTACAATATTTGCTTATCATCTCTGATTCAAGCACACAGGGGCAAAGCCTAAAAACTACTAGCAGAATCTTTTTCTAGACACTTCCGATAGGGTCCATGGAGTGTGGGTGAACTAGTTCAGTAGCAAAGGACACCGCAGAGCATGGAGGTACCAAGAACCCTGAGGAGACACCCCCCTAAAGACATGGGAAAGCAAACAGCCACTCATTAAGAACACGGCCCCGCCACTGCAAAGTCACAGGGCCTACCTCAATGTCCTCATGCCACCACCAGAGCCCACATGGTGTAGGAGGCATGCAAGTGTTTCCTTGAGAGAGCTTTCCCTCCTGGAGCAGCCGCCATCCTGGGTGTCTCCTCCTCCCACAGGCCCCTGCTCCAGACAGCCATCCAAGGGTGTTGGCTTTTGCTTCGGAAGCTGAAACATTTCCTGAAAGGTTGTCACAGCTTGTCATCACCAAATAGGTTGGACTGGCTGGAGCACTGCGTAGGCTCTTCCTGAAACCCTGCCGATGTGTCTTAACCAGCAGTGTTTCATTCGCGGCCTTATTTTGCCATGTCCAAACCCAAGCCGTATTGACCAAAAAAAAAAAAAAGTTAACTTTGAAGCTCACTCTAACTTTTGTCCCAGCATGGCTTTGAGCCAAAGGCAAAGAGTTAGTGCTTTAATCCACTTCACCATCTATCCCTCTGGGGGTTCATAACTCAGCCATGAATGTTTGTTTTGAGCTGAAACTTGCAGTGCAGGTTCTCCGCCAAAGAGCAGCAGCAGGGCGGCGGGCAGGCACCGACTGTGGGCCCCAGCGAGAGCATGTCTTTGGGGGACACGGGTGAGGAAGGGAGGAAGGCAGGAAATGCAGCAAGGTGTGGTGGGGAAGGTACAGGAGGGAAAAACTGCAAGACAAATGTGTGATAAAACCCTCATATTTGGCCAGCATATCCTTGTTCTGCTATGGTTTAGCTGTCTTGACTTTTTACTCTGCAAGCTCTCTCCACAGTGGCTGGGGCTTTCTCCTGATCCTCATTAGGTAGTGTTGGTGTCAATATAGTGCTGTGAATCATCATAATAGCAATTATAGCAATGTCACTATGACTGGCTCTTCTAAAATTAAATATTTTTGTATTTGTAAGCATACACTTTACATCTTTGCAAGCTTTATGCATAGTTTTAATGCAGAATAAGATTCAAGTGAACAATACATTTTATCTGGAGTCCTATGTTGTGCTGCCTGAATATATCATGATTTGTCTTTTTTTTTTTTTTTTTTTTAATAATGCCCTTGCAAAGAGTAGAAATGCTATCTCCATTTTACAGAAGAGGAACTGAGGTACAGAGAAGCTAAATGACTTCCCTGAGGCCATATGGGATGTCTCAAGCAATGCAAAGAATGATACTGTTTCATAGCATTCAGATCACTGAAGTACTGTGGTGGATCCCCAACCACAGAGGCACTGAGATATTCACTATGACCTTTACTGGCTAAAAAATAAAATCAGTCATCTTCTTATCAGAGCACAAATACTTTATATGTGCCATGTTTACAGACGGATTTCCTTAGTTTCAATTTCTGAAGTTACATGTCTAATCTCTGTAATGCAAAGCTTGTTGGAATTTTATTTATAACGAACCTAATGAAAGATTTTCCATTTCTAAAATCCTTTCTCTGTTCTGACATGCACCTTCAAAGCACATCTTATTGAACAGGTAATAGGTAGCTACCCCTTTCTTTAAAGATCTTTCCATAGGTAACAGTTAGTTAATTTAATTTCACTAAATCTGAATTTTGAAACTCCAGAAAGAAAATAATCTTTCTAGCATACTCTCATATCCGCATGGGTATACATACCTCTATGCCTGATCAAAAGTACACCAGCAAAAGATTGTTGTGGCTGTAAATATATTAAACTTTTTTTTGCAGCAGCCCAATTTTCAGCCTCTCCTAGCACTTGCTATACAGAAGGTCGGTGTGAAGCTACAAGGATATAACTGTTCCCAAGCTGGTTGTACAAGCCATACACACATTAGCTAATGTAGTGAAATTATCTGCTGGGTACCCTCACTCCATTCAAGGACCAGGATGCAGAGGTTTCCCCACACAGAGACAGCCACCCAAGCTGTGGATTTTATGGCAGAGTTGTGATTGCTTCAAGCAGTTTTATTTGCAGCAGGGACCAAGCTCCAGTACAAAAGTACATGGGAACACATTCTTTATCAACTACTGACGAGTCAGGGTAAGGATAAGCATGACTAAGCAAGTGCATGAACATGAATAGATGAAAAGTTGAGGTGTTCTTGGAAATGCAGCTCTCAGCAAGCAATGCTGCACAAAGATCTGCCCACTTAATTCTGGCTGAGAGAGCATTAAATGATCAATCAACAGCTCACCCACACAGCCATTTACCTTCAATAGAAAAAGGGACAGAGCTTGCATGGGAAGAAGAGCCACTTATTCAGCCAGGCAGTTGCAGAAAGTGGAAAGCTGAAGGATGAGCAGTTCTGATGACAAAAATGTATGCCAGTTACCTGTGGTACTTCAGATAGTCTGTGAGAAGTTGTATCAAACAGGACAATTGACACAGCCTACATCATTATGTGCTTTGTATAGGAAAATGGCCACAAAAAGGTGTCAAATGAGCACAACAGTCATGGTCAGCCACCTGCACAGGCTCTTGCAACAGAATATAATCACCAGATTGGCAGTCCCTTCTGTTGTAAGTCTACATCGTGCTCCCATCGGTTTGCAAATAGTAGCACTTCATGTGTGGCCACACTAACGAGGCATGTCTCTTTGGCCATCCAGCTACATCCCTGACTTCCTGTCATCAACAAGCCCACTCTGGCCAAATATGTTGCACAAGAGTGGCTGTTGCCAGATGCCATTTAGCAGATCAGAAAGACAATAGGTGGTCACTCCCAGTTCATGAGATGTTGAGTCATTAACAGGAAAAATAAAGAATGATTCACCATATATGAAAGAGACATGTGCATTGTGGCAGCTATGCTCTGTCTTGTAATGAGATATCATGTCACTGAGAAAAATCAATGCACACTTTCCAAACAGTATTTCACTATATACTAGTATTTTGCTATATGCTAATACATTCAAGGCTGGAAAGATTACTGAGATATCACCACTGATGTCTATAGATGACACACAAGTCTGAGAATCATTACATATTAGTACTTAGCACTTTAGGCACATGCACCAGTGTACCATTAATAAATGCAGATGTGCAAAGGAGAAATGTAGTTGGGTCATCCTAGCTACATTAACCTAAACTTCTCGAAAAGATATGCTCACATATTTCAAGCACTTCTGATACCTGTGAACGCACAACTTATTTCTCTTGTAAATCTTATACATCTTACCATGTCCCATTCATGGCGTTGCAAAAAATGGCTCAGCTTTACTGTGTAATGTATTCCACTCAAGAATCAACAGTCCAAATAAGAAACAGAGCCCACAGGTGTGCAGAATAAGACATTACTGAGGATTCTCTCTGAGAAATTAAAATGAGCAATCATCAAACCTAGTGATAATTTGGGACATCAAAAGATGCCTCATCAGAGGTCATGCATCCTAGCTACCTATCCTCTCATTTCCAAAGTCAAATTAACACACACGTTCTTTGAAGTACCAGTGTTTACCCAAGAGCCGTTAGATCATTGCTGGATACTGGTAAAAATATAATGACTAAGCAAAAGCATTTTCCACCTTCTATCTGTGCATGCTGCTTTGCAAAGGTGCATCACTAAATGTGCTCTAGCCTGCTAATGACCAACTGCACTAAATGGCTTGTGGCTCACTGAAGAAAAGCCCGTTCTGGAAAGACTTCAAAACTCAAGTTCACACCCTGGCAATGACCTACCTGTCAGCACAAGCAACATGTCGCCTGCTCCTTCAGGTAGAGCAGAAATCAACCCTCCCCCAAAAAAAAGTAGTCCACAAGCAGAAATCAACAACAAAACAAAACAAAACAAAGGTTTGAGACAGACAGGAAAAAGCTCCTGGTGAAATATCTCAGCTTTCTTATTCTTTGTAACTGGTATTTATTCTTCCAGGTGGCTTTCCATGAACATGGCAGGATCAGCCGACATAAAGTAGGGCTTTGTGCTCTGGCTTTTTCAGTGTTTTTCTCTTTCATATTGTTGATTATTAAATGTGTTCACTTCTCAGATATTTCTCTTTTTGCTCTAGAAATAGCACAGAAATAATATTTCAGCTGAATGAGAACATGCTGACTTTTGATGTTTTCAACAATAGATGGGTTGATGTGAATATGAAAGATGATGTACTTGATTTGCTTCATTTTTACCAGTCTCTAGAGAGTTTAATCTATCCAGAAAAGAAGTGTCTGTCTGTTTTTTTCCTATGTGACTGTCAGTTCATCATCTTGTAAGACAGAGTTTTTCTAAAAACAAAAAAGTAGAATTCATAATGCAATTTGGTCACGGGCCAGATCCTATCACTTTTACGCATCTTATCAGTAAGTCAAACTCCTCTATGAGATAATGTTGAGATATCAACCTACTGTCATCAGAATGATGACACCTGGATCCAGTGCCCAAACTTTGAAAGAAATAGTTTTTCTGAATGCTTATCAATATTTACTGAATCAGAACTGTCAGATTCAGCTTTACATAACTGGCCTAAAGCAGCATATGTTTACTTACACATGTAAGCTTATTTTGCATACTTCCTAATATTTATTTTCACTCATTTAATTTCCCAAAGGAAGAAAAAATACTTCAACCTTTACAATGCACAAGAAAGATTTCTCATCTCCTCACATGTAGAGCCCCGGTCCTCTGCCTGCAGGAACAGTTGCAACTATTCAGCTTCAGGTTTTCCATCTGAAAAAAAAAAAAAAAAAAAAAAAAAAAAAAAAAAAAAGTAGAACAGAAATTTACTTCCTGGTACCTCTATCTCGACTTCTGGTAAAAATGTCCTTTTCCTGCATTTATCAGCCACATGAAGCTCTGACTGCCACAAAAATATGTAAGGGCATAAAACAAATGGATGTTGAGCATGAGCTTCTGCTTTTCTTCTGTAGTCATATAAGGATAAGGTGACATTCAATTACATTAAAAATTGGCAGCTTTGACTAAAGGAGGTCCTTTTTCATATGATTAATGGATGGAAGTCCTGGCCGCAGAATGTCATTGAAAAGAAGCGTTCCTCCTTGACTTCGATGAATCTGCAGTGATCTGCACACACACCGAGTCTGGCCCTGGAACTTCCCAGGACCAACAATCTGCAAGATCCAAAGATGACTCTTGGAAGGGATTTTGTTGGAAAAGAACCGGAGAAAAATGCCACCTTTGACATGTCACTAAATGGTTTTTACATATGACATCTGTAGAGCAATTGTGAAGATTTAATTCACCAGCAAGAACTACTGGCATTTGCAGTTTTTCACAGCCAGTAATATACTGACAACTCTGCTAGAGCTAGGGGTTTCATCACTAATGATTTAAGCATTAAATATGATTAATACTTTTAGACAACATTTATTAGCCACAAAATCATAAGAACTTCTACATTCTCATTTCTGTTATAACCTGCATTTTTCCATTGCCTTTGATGTTTACCAAATCAGATTTGACACCCACTTTGAGTAGCTCTTTGGCAAAGATAATAATAAAACACAGATCTATCAGCTGAACATTTTTCAAAGAAATACTGAGTATAACACAGGACAATTGGTAAGTTGGTTCATTAGCTACTTGTAACTTTTTGCCATGCTTTTTAACAGACATATTCAGCCACATCTAATTGCATGGTAAAAGTAGCATCTTCTACAGGTTGTAAATCACTCATGAACCAGTCTGATTCACCTCACTAAGACATGGAATTGTATAAATTGAATACATTTTGCAGTTACACAATTGCCTTTCATTTCAAGGTTTGTTTATAACAGCACGAGGTGCCTCAAAGGCTGCTTGGGCTTAGGCAACCAATGGGGAAGATGCATCAACAGGTGGAGCCAGCATCTGCCCAAATGCAGCACCAGAGCAACAGAGCTCTTGACAGGGAGTCCTCTTAAGAGCATATGAAATACCAGAATATAATTTAATTTTACAGTTCTAATAACATGAATGTACTGTACGGTGCAAGTTGAGTAAGAAGAGGACCAGATTATGTGGGATATGTGCTAGGCACTGCACATATAAAACCTGGGGCCTAAGAACAGTTTTTGCAGGTGAGACCAAGAATTCATCTCCCTCAACATCCTGCCTCTCTCTAACTGCTGATCTAGCGAATGCCCAGGGAAGAGAAAGACAAGAAACAGCTCAAGTATATAGATGTGCTACTTTGTTTTACAAGACCAGCTGCTGAATTTCTGCACTTCAAAGTAAGTATTGGAGCAGCACGTTTGAGGACATTTCTTCCCTCAGAAATATTCATGAGAAGTAGATATACAAGCAGAGGAGTCATTCTGAATGCTGTAATCCACATAATTTAAATTAAGTACAGCTGTATTGGTAGTGGTTGAAGAGGATACATGATTATTTAAAAAATCAGCTTCACTATAAAATTTTCCTTATTTTCTTTGCTTTCAGAGGGTAAGATCATGATACTGTGGTCTCTCCTTTAAGAGACAGGCAATTGCAGCTCTTTCTCCAGGCTCATTAGAGCACAAGAGAAAACTGCACCGATTAGAGGAAGGGTGCAATGTGCTGTTACTTGCAATGCCAGTGCTGGGTACAATGACACAAGGCAAACCAAAAAAAAAAGACTTAGTCTTGGAGGTGTTAGTATCTTGAATGAGCTTGTCCTACTGGTCAGAGTACTCTGTGCTCTCCAAATAGCACCTCTTGCAAGAGCCTTGAGTGGTTATAAAAGTCTCATGCTTATAAGAAGGAAGAGATGTTTTAGCCAAATTAGCTTCATATAATTTTAATTGATATTTGCATTTCATGGGGGTCCAACCCAGCACTTGAAGTGCTGAAATACCAAAATAAAATGCATGTTGCAGTCCAAAGGCACTCGGTCAAGATATGCACCTCAAACTCAGAATTTCCATGCGAATTAAAGCACTATATCTTTTGAGGTTTATATCTCACTATTTATAGTACAGCTCTGTGGGGCCTGGTCTTGCAGCCCTTAATCATATGAATAGTCCCATTCAATACCACCACTCACGAGAACAAGGACTGTAACAGCATCTTTCTCTGCCTCTTTCCCCATCAGCAACTGCTAGCGCAGAGGCTGCAGAGCAGATGCCATTATAACCCGCAGCCTGATCCTGATCTCCACTTACAGTGGCACATCATGGGTAAAACCACTGCAGACACTGGCGTTACCGCAGGAGTAAAACAGCTGTGAGCTAAGTAGGATCAGGATCAGATCATCTGCTTACAGCCTCATATGTTTCCAAAACATTCTCTGATGGGGCTGAAATTTTCCATGATTGATCTCTGGCCAAAGGCGACTCTTCTTTTTTCCTTTCTCTCTCCCTCTCTCTCTTTCTCTCTCTCTCTCTCTCTTTTTTTTTTTTTTAGTATAAGCAACCCCTCCATTTTTGAGAGCAGAGCAGATTTTGGAAAGAGGTCAGAGCAGCACTGTGAGGAGCAATTCTATAACCCGCAGCCCTTTTGTTCAAGTCTTCACATCCCTGAAGTGCAAAATGTGATTTATTACTGTAAGATAGTTAATTGCTTAAAGAGGCCAGGAAAAAAAAAAAAAAAAAAAAAAAAAAGGCAAAAATGCTGGTGGTTTTTTTTTTTTTTTTTCCTGTTTCTTATTCAAACACAACTCCTGCTTATATTTTCCTCTACTTTTTTATATTGTGCAATAGTGAAAGCCAAAAAGATACCACCATACAGCTGGTTGCAGAAAGGGAACTAATAAACCTGACTACAAAGCAAATCAATCTTGCTCTGTGTGGTTTCAAGAGTGTAAAAGAATCCCACTGCTTCACAGAGCCTATGCAAGGAGCTAACTCACGGGTCCCAAGCCCAGGAGAAAGAGCAAGCCCGAAGCTGCTCATAGGAACAGAACCAGCAAGAGGGCCAGCTCATTTGCAAGTAAGCAGTTTATATAAACACATTGAAAAACATAGACACATTTTTTTAAGTTTTATTAGTTTTAAAAATAATTTAAAAAATGATATGAATGAGTCTTCTAGCATTTGCCTCTGGACAAAGCCTCTCTTTACTAACGCAGAGCAGGAGATGGAGAGCCTGCTTTAGTTTCTCCAGGTTTTTGTTTCCGGCTCAGTGGTTTCTGCCTGAGCGCAGCCCAGATTCTCCGCGAGGTCAGCAGCCATTCAAAATCGCTCCTGCTCCCGAGGACCAGCCAAGACTCATTATGTTTCTGTGCAAACATCCTCCTGAAATCGCAGCTCCACTGACAAACAGTTTTTGCACAGCAGAAAACAACAGGGTAAATCACACCGAGCTAGAAGTTGCCACTTTATAGTTTCCAGCCAATCTATAGAAAAGCTTGTAATTGCATTAGGGCACAAAGTCTTGTAACAGGACAAAAGCAGGCAGGCACATGTGTTGTCCTAAGGAGGATCCATGCAAGGGTCAATTTGATAAAATGGTCACATATTTAATAATTTTCAAACACGCACGGTGAGGGCCCAGCCCTTGCTCAACAGCAGAATGATCTGTTCAGCAAAGAGTTATATGTCTGCAGCAGGCATATAACACAGATGGGGAAAAAACTTACTCTACAATGGAAAGATAAGGAGCTGCTTGAAGGGGAGGTCTTGTTTCACACTGCTGATGGTACGTGCTGCCCCACCTCCAGCAGTTCTCTCCGGGAGTTCACCTCTCCATCCTGCACTGAAAAGAAGTGTCATGGACTTTGTTAGATTTCCATTATTTAGGATGTGTGTATCCAAGGGCAGAAATCCTCTTATTCTCATGGCAAACCAAAGCCTGTGTGCCACTGGCACCATGACGGAGTGATGGTATCTATGAGGAACCAGTGGAGCAGCTGTGAACCTGTCACAGACTGCCTCAGAAATCATGGGCAAATCACTCACCTGTCCCACAGGACCAAGGAGCAAGACTGTCTCAGATGCTTGTATCCCCAAACCCCTGCCCTGCCGCCATTTAAGTGCTGTTGCATTGCAATGCTGGACTGTTTCAGCAGTGCCAATGCCTTGTTCCAAAACCCCACACGAGCTTTTATTCAGCTGCCCTGACAGCCCAGTTAGACACATTTCACATTAAATGAAGGAGAATGAGGATTTCCTTCCAATCCAGGGATGCCAATAAACACAAGGCTTCAGAACCGACCTCACGGACGTTGGAAATCTTCGTCTCTGCACCACATTGCTTTGGCAAAGGCCACAGGGAATGCAGCCTCCCCCAGAGCATGCTGGCTGGCCCAGGCTGCGGACCCTGGTCTCCATAAAACATGGGATGCTCAGAGCCCAAGCTTTCCTCATTAAGTACTCTGGCCACCGGAGGGCCACACAAAAAGAAAGAAAGGGTGCTGCTCCTGTGGTGTGTGTTGCTGCCAGAGTCCTGAAAGCATTACCCAGCCCTTGCAGCTGTAGCAATGATTGGCAGTCCTGACTCATATGAGTAAGCCAAAAGGGGACTTTGGTTAATGATTCTGGATTTCATCAAGAGCCCTTCTTCAAGTCCAAATTTAAGACTCTGCCTTCTGTCGGCAAGCTGGGTAGAGCTCCCTCCTATGCTGTGGGGACTGCGCACAGGGAGCGGGTTAATGCAGGGAGGCACAAAAATAATGTGGTGATGGGTGACCACAGAAGCACCATAGTTAGACATGGTTTGTTTAGTGCCAGAAGTATGCAAGTCACTTTGCCAGACAAGAATCCTCCTCCCAGCGAGGCTCCCAAAGAGCCTATCATAAGGTTTTTTTAAGTGTTTGCAGTTTGCTGGCTGAAGCTTTCCACTGGAGTTGGTCTTGCCTAGGGGCTGTACACTTGCAGGGTTGGAAAACACGGTGCTGATGTATTCTTGCCAAATCCAGCTTGTTCCTTGGATTGTTTCCTTTCTCTAATCACTGTTTATCTTTACACGGGCCAGATTGGCCCATTTCTTCCACTCTTTCACTAGTCTCTACAGCAGATATATGATCTCTGAAATTCTTCCTTGGCTGACCACAATTCATTCATCAGGGAATAAATTTATCCCTTTCTTGGGCAGTCAGTAAGCACTCAGTGAATTTCCAAAGGCACTTCTAAGGCCTCAGCCACCTTGGGTGTCCCAGTGTCACATGAGCACCCATACCTCAGGGCACCGATGCTTTTAGCAAAGAGCCTCCCACCCATAGCCTGTGGAGGAGTTGTATCTCTGGCTCTTGGAGGGGAATGACCTCCTCCTCCCCAGTACCTCCATTTCAGCAAGAAAGGAGAAAAAAAAAAAAAAAAAAAAAAAAAAAAGAGGTACCCAAAACCTGCCTTCAGCTGTGTTTCTAAGGAGGGATTTACAGTAAGCCAGCCGTGTTTGTGATTTCTACTCTCTTTCTCATGATATTTGTTTTGATTCCATCTAACCACCTCTGTAGCTTCTATACTCCCAGGCCCATTTGCTTAATGTTCTGTTATCACTGCTTATATTTCAGTGTGTATTCTACTCAGAATAGGTGAGATGGATGAATAAAGGATTGTCATCCCTTTTTACAGATAGACAAGTGAGAGAGTGGAAAAACTGGGTTATTCCTCTGAAGTCTGCAGCACAGTCAAAAGCAGAGCCTCAGGCCCCCAGTTTGGTACCTTCATAAGAATCCCTCGAGTTTTCCCTCCGGACCTATTCCAGCTCTTTCTGCTCTTGAAGGGGTGGATAGACATGCTTCAGCAGTACCTCTAGCTGCCTGGGACAGCATCAGCAACACTTTCACACCAAAGAGAGAGGAAGTCACTCACCACTAAAGCACTAGGAGGCAGATTCAACCCTTACATAAGTGAAAGCAGCTCCGTTCTGCCAAGCCTGAATTTGCCTCTGTATCCATAGCATTGCATTTTTGAAGTTCTTCTGGCCAGAATGAAAAGGGCTCTGGTAACCCAAAGAAACCATAAAGCCCAGTTCTGAACTGGCTATAACACAGTCAGCTGCCATCTCTGACAGCTGGAGATCATTGGGCTGCGGATGCGGTGCCAGCACACAGATCCATCACCCATTGCCCCCCGCAGGGATGCAAGGACCATCGCCAGACTATTCCCATCTTGCAGCCAGAACTGTGGGGCTGAGGCAGCTCTGCTGCCATCTCATGCTGTGCTGCTTCTGGCCTGCCTCCGTCGAGAGCCTGCTCTCCACCACCGGGAGCGGAAACCAGGGCTGAGCTCTGCAGTGATGCATGGGGCCCTGCCTGCTTCGCTGTGGGAATTTTCACACTTTAGCCTCTGCAGAACGCCCACTTAAAAATGAAAATCTCTAGTTTGGGGCAAAAAAGTATTTGCCAACACACCGTAATTGGAAGCCTTCAAGTTCAATTTCCCATTGGCTGCACAATACATTTATATACAATTTCTAACTTTGCTCCTCTCAGACATTTGGGTGTACAGGTCTTTACAGAAGAATTTTATAAAAGTCTTGGAAATGCTGCCTGTGCCAGTGCACAGGGTGTTGATGTCCAGGCAGCTGCTGCTACTGGGCAGGTCAATGTCATTGCTAGAGTCATCTCTGTCAGTGGTGAGTGATACTTCATTCAGAGTGCTGACATCAACTCACAGGCAGTGAAGACAACAAAGTTTGTTTGGAACTTCTGATCACGCTGTCTTGAAATACTTAAGTAATGTTATATCACTCTGATCTGTGTTTTTCTCCATGTAAATAAAATTACCAAAGCCACTTTTTAAATAATCTTAGTGACCAAGTGAAAATAAAAAATAGCTGATTTTTTTAAGAGCTTTCACATAGCCCTCTCTCCGTTTTCCACAGTGAGGCACAAATGCAGCATACACAAATACTATAGCCTTTGCAAAACACAAAACTCGAGCAAACACAAAATTATGCCCCAGAATTACTTTGACTCTCCAAAGCAAATGAAAGAAACAAAAGCAAGGGTGCTTGAGCCCTGGCATGTTAAGGCAACAAACCTCTCTGCTGACCTTGAGTGAGAAGCCCTTCCCGTCCTCTGCCCTACATCAGCATCAGCCACAGCCAAAGATACTGCAGATGGCAACTTGCCCCTTGGCCACAACTCATAACCAAAAGACTACACCCTTCTGCAGTCATTATTCCCTTGGGCACAACGATATCTCAGCTTAGGCTTTAGAGACCTCATGAAAATCAAGCTTGCTTGCTACACATAAAAGGGTTCCTATGGCCCATTTCCACATGAAAACACCTGCACTACAGAGAACTATATAAAAGGCCAAAGTTTTATGAAAAATAAAAATTAAAAAAAAAAATAAATCCAGTAAACATTTTCAATAAATGGTCTAATCGCATTCAGTTCCTTCAGAGCTTGCTGGAATAATCATGAACTCTGTCAGTGTTAATGGGGGTGTTATAAGTATCTGTGTAGGACTGCCTCTGTAATTCAGCATTAATTAGCTGAATCATTATTTTAGAGTGTTACTGAATTATCTTATAATTACCACCTAACTTGGTGCTTGTAAATGAGGCAACAGAAGGAAATGGCAATTCTTTTAAATGTACTTAAAGTTAAGAAGGCATAATAAACACTCCATTCTGTCCTTTTTAGAAGCTTTTTTATCTTCTCTGAGATGTAAGGCTAGTACAACGGCTTTCATCTATGCCTTGTAGATTTATTACAATCATTATAACAAATGGAAATGAATATTATTCAGGTTTATTACCCTATAGTATATCTTTATGAGCACACAGGAAACCATGTTGCTTCTTTATCCACAGCCTATAAAGAGAATGAAAGATCCTGCCCTGGAAAGCAGAATATTGTGATTTAAAAAAAATAAAATAAAAATAAAAAAAAATAAATCATTTGACTCTCCTAATTTAACTGTTTTGCTAATAACTTATCTACTCTGATTCCCAACACAATCAGGGCTAATTGTTGCACACTAAGAAGCCTCATTACCAATTGACTAGGAAGGTAGTTAGGAAATACCACATATGTTTTGCTGTCCCTGATTCTGCTCAGCAAGTGCTAATGCTGTGGTGCAAAGTCTACTGGACCACATCCCCGCCTGAAGCATACGGAAGCAATGGGAAAGAAAGGGAGTATGTTTATCACTGGGCAAAACAGAAAAGCTTATAACACCTGGCTGGCTCAGGTTCAGGCTCTGGGGATTAGCTCTGAATGCTGTGGACAAGACACTTTGCTCAGATCATCATGTGTTCCCGCGGGAACTACTACTGAGTGCAAGATCTTCTGACAGCACAGACACATGTTTCTAAAACCATAAAGAAACATGTTAAGTGAATCTCCCCTTATGCTCAGGGTTTACGGGAAGGTACTTTTCGTAACTTCTCCACTTTGACTAAAAGAGATTGTCCAGGTCAACAGATCTGAGGTCTGCTAGACCAAAGGGGAGTCAATGTTGTGCAACCAGTTGTGCTAGCAACCAGACATTTCTTGCATGCTTTAGTTTCTCAGGGTGTATTCAGAGATTTGCAGCAGGCAGTTACAGTCTGCATTCCCTTACTTTTACCACATACTCTTTCTGTGGGAGTCACAACATACCTATAGCCTCCATTTTACCCCTATTTTGCAGGCAGAGCTGGGGCATGTTAGCACTTGACTTGTTTAACTGCTAAGTGGTTCTAAATATGAAACAAAGATCAATATGCATATATGAAGAATTAAGATACTTGGAAAATATTTGTTGTGAACAGATTTTCAGCCTGACTATTCTCAAATGGATCGCTTCCTCAACACTAAATATTATATGCAGTTTGAAATAATGTAATAGTTTACTGTGGATGATTGCTGGTAGGATGTTACTGATACACCTAAGATATGAAACACTAAATCACACTTTACTTCTAAATCTATGAGAAGAGATGATTTTCATATCTTGGCATGTTTATTGCTCTGAGACTAAGCCTGTTATTTATTAGGGTTTACTCTGTAGTTCTAAGAAATGGCAGAGTATTACTATTGTGATTGCACTTCTTGCTAGAATCATGATGGCATTCACTCTTCATATAGAGCAGTTTAAATCACTGCAAGAATCCACAGTACAGTTAAACAATTTGGTGGCAAACATAGTCCACAAATAACCACAACTTACTTGTACTAGAGTTTTGCAGATACACGGGAGAATGTTCTTTTTTACTTGTCTTTGCCTTCCACACCAAGGTCCACTGATTAAAAATGTGTGTCAAAACTTCAAAAGCAGCATTTAAAATAGTCCATTATTTGGAAATATAACCATACTAAAAACTAGAAACACTTGAAAATTCGTATGATGAAAATATGAACCATGGAAAAATTTTGGTTGGAAGGAACCTTGGAAGCTGATCTAGTCCAACCTCTTTCTCAGAGCAGAACTAGCTTTAAAGCTTGATCAGGCACCTCAGGACCTCAGGTAAGAAAATTTTGCTTACTTACTTCACGAACTTTCTGAAGCTCCATATAATAAAATGCAGCTCTTTGTTCAGTTAACATCCATAAACCCCTTCATTTGGAGGTATTTAGATTTGTTATTCTTACCCACACCATTAGTATCAGCACAAGCAGTAGTTTTACGTGTTGGTATGGTTGCCAGCCAGTTTGCAGATCCTACTTCCAATTATTCATAACATTTGGAAAAACTATAAAACATTTCCACACCAAGTGGATTCTTGACTTCATTTTTGTTTTAAAATACTAATTTCAACTGAATTAGCTCTGGTGTTTCTAAGAAGCAGACTAAGGAATAAGCTTTCTGCTGAAAAACCTAGTGCTCTCCCATAACTTTAGAGCAAGGACAAAAAGCTGTGCCAAAGAACAGCTTCTCTATGCAGTTTCTGTGCAGGTCCACCAACATTTGGTTCGAGGATGAGCCTTATAAAAACTGTAATTGAACACACTCAGTATAGACTTGCTATCCTTTAACAGATACCATCTGCGAGGATACCAGCCCCATGGAAATGAACCTTTTGATGAAAATAAGCTGTCCTCACAAGGACTGTGGCCAGGCTGTAAATGAAAGCCAGAGAAGCCTTACTCTCTGGAGCTGCTAAAGGCTGTGCCTAATCTGCAGGGTGAGGGAGTGTGTTTTGGGTCTCTAGTGGGGGTGGATTGCAGCTGCGTGCTAGGCCAGGACCTGGGCACAAGCAAGGTGTATGCCAACCCATGCTCCAATCCCTGCTGCCAAGGGAAAGAAAGTCTGGGCTGAGGGAACAGCTGGGAGGTTGTTGTCAGATGGATGGCGCTTGGTGTAGGACATGAACACTGAGCGGAGGATGATGCCATGTGCTGGGGATGGCAAGGGGCTGTGGCACAGGAAGGATGGAGGCTGGGACAGCAGCCTGCTGCTGGAGGGACCAGAAATGAGCAGACCACAGATTGGGATGCTGTCAAGACAGAAGGGTAATTTAGAAAGTTACGAGAAGGATGAAACAGCAGGAAATATTAATATGTTTCTGAGTCTGCTTAGTTTCCTTCACTGCTACGGCATTTCACCATTTTGGCTAATCTGCATCTCTGACTTACTCCAGGACAGGCAGGACCCAGAGAGCTCTTAGCTGCATCTTCCCTGCTCCCACTAGCACAGACATCGAGCCATCCAGAATAAATCTCCCAAGAGATGTTTTCTTCTCTAGCCCACAATTAAATGACTTCTTTGCTCTCTCTTCCTGTTTATGTATTCCTCCTCCCCTGTGATTGGGCTTGGTGGCTGAAGAGTCATGTAGTGCTGCACGGAGTGGCACATGTCCATCCCTCCCTCTTTACAGCTTCTCACTTAACATTTCTCCTGTGTATCCTAATTAGCGCATTGCCACCTTTGGGCTCCAGGTCACTTTCTCCAACTTAAAGCCTACTTAAAGCATGATCATGTAACTTTGCACATTATAGAGTATGAAAACATGCAATGATGAAAGATCATTTTAAGGTTTATTCTGTTAAACTTGATGAGATTTTCTGTGCCCCACTGCATTAAGTGTCTGCGTACATAGTCAAATGTAAAAGGATACTTAAGAATGAAATAGTTCACACTACCCGGTCAGTGCCTCAGGTTGATAGATTAGGAAAACCACATTGCACCTGCCCTGACTGTAACATCAGGAGGTTAACTCCAGTGTTCAGGCATTAGCTTAAATGCAAACAAAATATGTTTACTTAGTTCAGTTTGAACATGTGCGGCCTCAGTTGCTTGATAGCCTACATGATACCACAGCATTTGCAATTGTGTTGATTTTTACTGCCAGGATAAATGTTAATACCCTCCCTTTTGGTTCTTTTGTGTGTGTGTGTGTGTGTGCGTGTGTGTGTGTGTGTGTGTGTGTGTGTGTGCGTAAATGTGGGGGTGCAGGAAAGCAGATGCAAAAGTACTTCATATTTACGTTCTCTTAGGTTCATCCAGAGCTCATTTAAAATTATTTACTCTCAGGCTTTTTATTAAGAATCCAGTTTCAGGAAACATTTTACGTCAATTTCACACTCTTCCAGGCACGTAACTATTTGCCTGGGAGCTGGTGCCAAGACCACAAAATCCATAGGTTCTGATGACCATTTTGTTGGGATCTACTGCTGGCAGTCGTCATCCATCCCAGCACACCACTTTTGCAGAGCACTGGCAAGGTCAGCTCCTTGCAGCCCACCAGAAACAGGCTCTCCATAAAGCTGTGCTCAGCGTTCACCATAACTATGGAACAAAACTCAAACGACAGTTCCTCTAAAAAGTTTGTCTGACAGCTTACAGATCCGGATACGTCATTTCTTGGCATCTATCTGTCAAATTATTTGGCAGTTCTCTCCATATGAATTGTAGCAGTTTAGCTGCAACAATTTCCAGATCAAAGCTGTCAATCACTAGGCAATTCCCACAAGGACATGCAAAAGGACCTGACTGGGAAATTATCTGAAGCTGCAATAATCTAAAAGATGTGATAAAGAAAAAAAGCAAGATTTCCCAAATTATACAGACAGAAGTTCAATTACTGTTTTCCTTTGTATGGTTTAAGATGGCAAGCTATCATAGCCACAAGATCTGGAGGCAAAATCTAGAAAGTGAATTGCAATTCATCTATTTCCTTGGCATTCCCTCCCTTTCCAATTAAATATGCTTTTCTTTTCTTTTCCATTATTGTGAGGAGGCAGTAAACCTCAGTCTAAATGAGCATTTACTTGAAAATCAGAGCTCTCCAAGGCATCCACTGAAACTCCTTTAATACAATATTTGCTTTAATTTGATTTTCTGTCTTGCCTGTGGGAGAGTTTCAATCACATTTGGTATGATTTATAAGTGTACTCACCCCCCTCCTGCAGAGGTCAGTCCCTTTCCTAAAACCGCATCATTTGACCACTAAGAATTCCTTTTACAAGTAAACAGCTGAGTAACCAATATCATCGACAGACAACAGTAAGCACAGTCCAGTTTTTATTAGGGTCTCTCAAATGCCAAAAAGCTCACTTTAATCTCCAATAAATATAATCTGTTTACATCACCTGCAGCCTCTTGGTTGTCTCTTTCATAAAGACTGTTTTCTTGGGCTCACTGACTAATCTCTTCTACCTTATCTTATGAAGAATCCAGCTTCACCACGCATATTTCAAGCAGTCTTTCCCTTCCTGAACCCAAGCGAACCAGGGAATCATAGTCAGTGATTCTCATTTATTTATCTCACCTCTTCAAAATTTAAAATCACACACAAAGGGTTAGGATACAAGCACCGTCTTAAAGATATTTAATCTTGCTCTCAAGATACCTATCTCACTTTGTTTCATTAAAATAATCTGCCACATGCTGTTGAAGGTGTCTCTCAAATAAACAAATACTTTTTTTAAGAGGGTACGTTGAGTAAATGTATCGCTCAAACTATTAAAAACGTAGCATTTAGTATTGTATACATACAGATTTATTAAGCCTTTATCAAACATGGAATGATGTGTAACAAAATAAAAGCTAAAGTCAGTGGCAGAACAGTAAAATTTATTAATAATCAAAATAATATTTTTTTATTGTTAATCTATCCTAAGACTTGCCAAAGTACTACCACACCTGCTGTAATACTGGACCCAAAGTAATTTTTTTTTGTTAATCTCTGTCTCTTCCGTCCCCACATTAATCTCTGTAGGTTCACAGTACTACATAAACTTATCAAGAATTTGTACACATAGAGAGAGAGAGTAAAGTAAGCATTTTGCCATGTTTGGATGTTTATCTTCTGCTTGGCTATGTATGTGTGGTTGTGTGCTTGCTGATCAGCCGCACAACCCTAAAAAATTAGTGTATTTCAGTCAATATATATCTTCAGGATCTTGGGTTTTGAATTTTGTAAGATTCCTCTTTCTTGCAATCTGAAGCTCTTACCAAGTCATTATTTATCTCCTCGGCCAACTTATTTCCCCTATTCACCTACTTCAGTTTCAAGTCTGTGGGAAAACCCGGATGATTTCTACGTGCTTGTTTGGCTTCTTTTGGGGAACTTTGTCTTGATTTTAGAAACAGCATGCATTACCCAGCCTCAGGTCAGCTCTTCCATCTATATTACCAGCTGGCTTAAAAATGTTTCCTCCCCTGCACTGCAACAGACAGAAGTCTGCCCAATTTTTCTTTTCTTCTCGGTCTTTACAGACTATCTTTACAAGGAAGATAACAAACTTTGCATGTGTGCATTGCACGATAACGAACAGTGCAGAGGCAGCTAACCTATCTCCAGAAACCAGGTGAGGGACCAAAAGTATGGTACCTCCTGAGTTAACATACCTGTAAAATAAGTTAATACGCATATCTGTGATGTATGTACTCCAACTTGTTTTACTTGCTTTTACAGTGGCTATAACACAGCTGTGCACAAAGAATATATATTTACACATGGCTTGCAAGGGCCATGCAGCTTCGGTTGACCGTGTTGTTAAAGACAAAGCAGAAAACCACAAGGAAAGGCTGCCAAGCACTGGGACAGGGTAAGCTTTGTGACTGTTCAGACTTGAGAAGTTCACATCAGGGGACATTCCCAAAGAAGATGCATGCACATCATCTGCCTACGAGTTTCCTCAGCAGAAATCCCCTGCACCAGGCAGGAAACCCTGCCCATCTGCAACAAAAGGCCCAGAGCTGTTGGCAACCTGAAGGATGAGTGAAGCTCATGCACACTGTGCCAGAGACACTGCCTTACCACTTGGTGTTTAGTGAGAGGCTAAGCCCACGGTAGCCCTCCTCCTGAGACCGTAGCTTTTGGCTGCATTTCTCTAGATGACAGGGCTTAGCTGTCATGTCACTGATCACAAAATCACTTGTTGGTCTCTGCAGGTAAACAATGAGAGACCCCGAAGTACATCATCCCAAATCACAGCTGGGTACCAACAATGCCACTATCCCTACTGCTACCCATCACTCACAGAAATTATGGTGTCAGCTGACTAACGCTGATGTTGAGAGGAAAAGTCAGAGGAGTGGTATCTTCCAGTTCTCTGGGCCACACGTTTTTATGGGTCACTGCTTGTCCTCATAATGCACCCCAAAAGCATCAGAGCTGTGGAATTTACCTAATGCTTTGTTAAAACTTCAAGTCCAACCAAAAGCCTGTCAGCCTGCTCAGTTTCACACTTGCAGAGTGTTCCTTCATTTCATTACCATCCTAATAAAATGAAGCTTCTTGTTTCCAGATGTGTCTACAGTCCTGACGGCATGAGGCACCCCAATGGGATCTGTGCACAAACTGAGGCGTTCTGTGACCCTGCGCTGTTGCTGTACAGTAACTTCCACTGTGTCTTTGACTGATTTATCAATGTCTTTGTGGTATTAAGCATTTTCCTGTGATGTGCAACACTTTGAACAGTGCCCATTTCAATATACAGGCATTAGCTATGGGACAAATCTCCTGTTTTTTCTCTCATGGAAAACCTGTTGTCTCTGAAAAGAAGATATCCATTCACCTGAACCAAGGATAATGTGAAAGTATTATTAACTTTAAGTCCAACAAGTAAAAATAGCAGGGATACACAGCAATAACTGGAATCAGATTTAATATTACATTCTAGCAAACCCTGAAGCAACATAATTATGTGGCCACTGCTGCATCAAACAAGGAATAACCACTGAACACACTTGAAGGCATACACTGTCATTTACTGATGATCTTTGGATAAGATTTGTAATGTGTGTCTGCAGCCTCCCTCTTCCTTTTAGATTTCACAGAGGTGCAGGGAGCTGGGGAAGCAGAGGAAAAGGAGGATGGAGGAGATATGTTTCTCTGGTTTTGATGGACTGTTTTATCTGTCACTTCAAACAAAGGTTTCTCTGAACAGCTCTCCTGAATGGTCCACAACAATAGTTTAATATCTTATTTCTTACCAATGTCACTGGGACATAATTTGGGAGGGCCTCAATCCTGGCTATGAAGACACCTGACAAGAAACAACTTCCTCTCTCTTCATGTGTACAATATCACTTCACCTTTCCACATGGGGATCAATCCATCTTTGCCAGCCCTTTCCCAACTTCATTGAAATATATTTCAGTATCAGAGTTGTGAATGATTGCCCCCCTGTAGCAATTTCTAAGGCAAAATTCAAAGACTTCTAACAGTCTCTGCCCACTAAACCATACCCCTGAAGCCAAGAACCCAAACTAGCTATAGGGAAATTGAAGAAGATACTTCAAATGAAACACATTTCTCTTTCGTTTTTTCTCCAGTTCCATTTTTATCCTATTTATACACTTCTACTGTTCTCAGCCCTCTGTCTCCCTAGAACTGAGTCTCACCACTGACTCTCTATCTGCTGCAGATGAAGGGGCCTCACAGGGAGAGGGGCCAGCTGGAGACTAGAGACACCTCCCTGCTCTCCTGGCCAGGATGCTGAGTCCCACCCCCCCACACCAATTTCTTTTTAAAAAAACTCAGTTTCTCCCTCCTGAGGGAGTGCTCCAAGCTCCCAATTTCATTGGTCCATTTCCCCAAGACTTGCAGTGCCTCCCCCAAGTTCTGTTGCCTACCTTAGTCAGTACTCGCTAGTGGCCTCACTAAAACCACCATGAAGACTGAAACAGAAAGAGAAAATGACAGGCTTTCATTCGCATGCTTCTAGTCTTTGATGCATCTGAGATGGATGGATGAGTGTCCCTCTGCACCTTACTGCTGTCAACGAAGTGATACCATT
Organism: Aythya fuligula; assembly: GCF_009819795.1. NCBI lineage: Eukaryota > Metazoa > Chordata > Aves > Anseriformes > Anatidae > Aythya > Aythya fuligula. The sequence goes on from NC_045562.1 coordinate 33,836,756, forward strand.
GTTCTCCATGACTGCATCCATTGCCTTCTCCGTTTTACCTCTACACTCTAAATTGTAGTCACCTTATAATGTCATTATCAGCATGAAACCTATCCTGCCAAGTTTCATGCACTTTATAAAGGTCATAGATGGCCATTGTTTTATACCACAGCTGCTTTTAATTCTCAATTGCCCACATACTTACTACATTTTATATATACGTTTTCTGGGTTATTTAACACCAAATGAATTTTTAGTGTCCCTTAAAAGGAAATGCTTTCTCCATACTGCTCTAAGTACTTAAGTTCTCATATCAATCAATACCTGAATTACCTGTAAACCTTCCTTCTCGATTTTCATTTTACATATTATCAAACTAGATGGGGGTAATTTTGAACTCAGTATCTTTTTCATATGTAAGAAGACGGGAGGTCACATAATCTCTTTTAGGAAGTATTCCAGTAATTTGTGGATTCAGAAATATCTTGCCTCTGTCACTTTATCTCTCGGATCTGTCTTCTTCTTTATTTTAATCAGAATTGGCAAGGCAAAGTGCCTTAGGCTGTTTTGACCCACTGCATCTTCAGCCCTGCAAATCATCTTTCTGACACATTTGATTAAAATGGATCAGCTAAAGGGGACACTTTGCAATTCCTTGACATAAACTCCTCACTTTTGGTCCCATTGCCTATTCAAGTTCCCAAGAGGCATGGCACCATTAGAGGATTTTCTTCTGTAATCAAATTGTGATAATTCTTTTCATAATGGTGCAATTATCTGCTCCTTTCTGGTTTCACCTCAGAAAGCTCAGTGAGTCATAGACCTTTACATCTACTGCATCTACGCCCACTGATGATCAACAAGGAGCGACAGTCCCGGGGACTGCTTTACTCTCCACACTGGGTTTACAAGGAAGCACCTGCTTGGAACCAGGCACCCTTCAGTATAGGCTTTGACATAGAAATGACTAGTTCATTTATTCATTTTTGATGACTCCCATAAAAAAAAAAAAAAGGCCTACTCCTTTCTGTTTTAATGATGTAAATCATGTTACAATCACTATTGTTACGATTATATAAAAGTATCGTAAATGCTGCAGTCCAGCTCAGTATCTCAGTTCCTTAAATATTCCTGTGCTTCCTTTCATTATTTTTACACATTCCTCTTACTGAAAAGAGCAATGCTCAGGACTTGAAAAGTGAAGCTCATCTGCAGGACAAGTATCATGATGAAAGCTGTCCTTTGCCTGGAAGAGAACCAAAGAAAGTACATGAAAAAATCAGTACTTAATCTTACATTTAGAAGTAGCCATGTCTTATGCACAGTTGTCTAACACAAATAATTTCAGATTGGCTCAGTTCTTCAAATTTTAAGTCAAGCATAGAGAACAAAACTGAAACATGCTGGAAGAGCAGTACTGGTTTGCTAAACTCTCCACTATTCCCGCCGTGGACTAACTTTGACTCCTAAATAAACAAGATTTCCTTTGAGTCCTGGCTGATCTTCCTTTAGAAGTCTTGAGAGGGATACATAATTTCTGCTTTGTGACTGTCTAGCCAGAGCTGCATACGTAATGCAAAATAAATAAATAAAGAAAAACATTTTAAATTGCTTCATTTTGGCCCCCTTCCTGCCTCTTTTCTGTTTGCTTTCCATGTATATATGAGGGACTGAATTTTGTTGTTGGAATTACTCACGAAAAGCAGAGTTCAAAGTGGCAAGCACAAGAACAGCATACGCAGAAGCCAAAATGTAAATGTGCATGTACAAGAATTCATGCCAGAAATTCCTGCACATTTGTGGAATGTGCCTCTTCTGACCAGGCTCAAGCAGGCAAGGTAATGTCAATCTTCAGGGGCTGCTGCTAATCTGTACAGCAAGAAGCCCTGACAATGTGGGTTTTCTAAATTCATTTTGATAATGAATGCATTCAAACAGACCATGGTATGTTTGCCTTCCCCAGACAACAACCAAATGTGTTTTAACCATACATCATTAGTGCTCATGCAGCAAGGTTGGGAAGGCAACTGCTGAAAAGGAAATCTGGTCCTGCAATGAAAAGCAGGGAGCTGGGATTTGGGAAGCACCAGGCTTTGTCATTGCCTCCTGAGGTGACCTTTGTTACGCCACTCCCTGCATATGGAAGGGGAACGATGCTCCCCTTCTCTCCGAAACTTGGGAGAAATACATCTGCACAGTGACTGGGTGCTGCAGGAGCCAGGATTGTACAAGCATGGATACACCGACAGCATCGTTTTCTGAAACCACTCTGGGTGACCATCGAACTTGCACAAAAGAGAATAAACCATAGTCATGCAGCTGGGTTGGAAAGGATACCTACTGTCATGGGTGAGTGAATCATTTGGTTTATTTGCATATGTTTGGGACTACCAGAGACCAACCCATCAAACATGTCAAAATTTTTGTCATACTGAAACCCTGTCCTGGCTTGTGGGCTGAGTATCAGAGGGCACAGTGGGAAAATTTTGCAATGCATTACTTTGGGTTACCAGAGACTTAGTCTAGGCCAGACAAATCCTGGTATGACCTCCGTCTTCAGAGTCAGGATACTTTCTTAGAACACAGCTGCATTGCATCGCTTTCTTCACTGTACGTGTCAGGGAGGGCCCATCAGAAATCTCTCCTTTCCAGGAAATTTTTAGATTTTTAATATTTTAAGATTTTAAAGAATTTAGAAAGTAAACATCTTTTAAGTCTCAAAGTGAACATGATCATGCAGATAAATACCAAACTGTTCTTCACTGCATAACACCTGAGAGCAGGTAATTTCAGGATTCTGGAAGAATCTGGAAAATTGCAGCAGGATTCTCCTTTTGCTATCAGAAATGTAAAGCTGCATCTTCATTTAATCAAGAAGGTAATTTCCTCCACACAGCAAGTTTCAAATTCTACTTACGACCTTGATGTCATGACAATTTTGGTACTAACTTGTTCCTCAGTAAGTATTTCTACAAGAACTGTGAATAATCATCAAAATTAACTAGCCTATAGAGTGATTAAATAATTTCCTCCAATTTGCATTTGATATGTTTATTAAGTGCTGGAGGGTGTTCTTTGCTCTCTTATTTTTACTGCTGTTAAACACAATGTCTGGATTTTTGGCATAGGTGCAGTACTATTATGGTTACTACAAAATTTTAATCAGATTACGGTATGAGTTACCATTTGATACTGTATGAATGCCAGTAGGTAGTAGATAAATACTAAGATACAATTAGCTGCCACTACCTTTTATTGTTGGAATTCATTAATATTGAAAGTAAGTCTGAGTTCTATGGCAGTGACAATGTTTCTAGTGTGCTGCTTTTTACAGGTTGTAGTTTCAAACAATAGTGCAGGTAGTAAACAAGCTAGAAGATGAATATAAACAATGTAAATAGATACAGCAATGTTAAAGCTACAAAAAATATAAATTCCTGCCTGCGTGTTATTACCTGTGCTTCATTTACCCTACCATTGTCAATGAGACCCATGATTCAAGACATATAATTCCTTGTGAGACATTTGCATTTTGAACCAGATGAAACTATCAGTGCTGATCATCAATAAAAACTGTGATTTTAAACGTATTGGAAATCTGTGCTTTCAAATGCATGTCTTGGCCCTTTACACAAGCAAGTGGTTGCTAAAGCCAATATGCATTAGAAATGCAATTGTACTATACTTAGATGTGGTTCAACCACGGTTATAACATGGGCCATTAAGAAGCATTAAAAAGAAAAAAAAAAAGAGAGAGAGAGAGAGGAGAAAAAAAAAAAAAAAAAAAAAAGGAAAGGAAAGAAAGAATCCAGGTTAAAAGGGAAAATATTCTGTTGCTCAGCTGAAAGACTTAACTATAATTAGAAAATAAAATTGTTCAAGATTAGTCCAAACAGATAAAATATTGATGTCTGGGAGAACATGAGCATGCCATACAGAAAACACATTTACTTACATTTTCCCGGGGCTTGTAAAGCATTCTCAAGACTTTTGCTCAGAAAGGTGGGATGCCATTAACTGGTGGGTTAGGGGAGGCTGTAGGTTCCTGTCTCAGAAAACTCGCACCTGTTGAATAGTGAAAGTAATCCCTGCCCTGTCATGCCCACCATTTCCCCAAGTTAGCAGCGGGCTTCCCAGAATGTTAACTTCCAGTCAGCTATAGTAATCAAAAGCACGCGAGGCAAATGGCATAAAATGTAAATCTCCAGTGCGTAACACCAGTTAAAGGACTTAGATATTTGCCCATGTGGTCGCCTGCTTTCCGAGGCTGGAGCTGGAGCACAGTGGGAAATGCCCAGCTGCCTTAGTTGGAAGCGACTCAAAACTTCATCCGCTTTGGTTCAGTTCTCAAAATAGGGCACATGACCTCTAAGCGAGACAGTACAGTAGGCTGCTTTTACTCCGCACTGCTGCTCCTGCAGCCCCTGGTACAAATTCACTCACTTTCCCAAGCTTGGGAGGAGGTAAGATTTGACACTCGCTGAGCTTCAGCCTTATCTTGTTTAGTAATGCATTATCCACAGCAAATTTGCCACTATCTTTAGGAGCAGAGATGACATCTGCTACAGAGTGGCTTACACTTGTCTGTCTGCTGCTTTCAGTGCCACGTGTCTGACATGAGTTAACCTCGTCTAAAATACAAGGCGAGGGAAGAGAATTGCTCGTCGGAGGTGTCCACGCTGCTCCTCTTGACCTACTTGGAAAACCACGACTGAAACTCTCTGCATTTCCTTTATCACGACACAGCTGCAGAAGGCAGTAAGGGGACCACTCTGAGCAGAATTCGAAACACGCTATATATATATATATATACATATAGATTTGTATGTGCTTAAACAGCAGTATTTCCAAACCTTGCAGATTCCCTGTGTTATTTTATCGAGCCCAGTGTAGGTCCTTTTTTTTTTTTTTTTTTTTTTTTTAAAGGAATTGGCACAATGAGAAAAGATAGCCTTTTCTCTTGTCAGATAGAGATCCAAATTGCATTTTATAATCTGACAATTATGTAGTTTGATTTTTTAAATAAAACAGATAATCTCCCTTCCCCGTTCAAGATGAGATCTTAGTTGTTAGTGACAGCTGTTAAAATGCTGCTAAAAATAGATCTAGTGTCAACCACTAAAAAGCTAAGTGCTCCTGTGAACCACAAGCAGAAAACAAATGAGGTTTCTACTGAATTTGTGGAAAATCTGTGAGCATCTTGCATGTGCTGGGAAGGGTGCTTTATCCTTCCAGCAGCCATCTCTGGGTGTAACACAATGGGAAAAAAAAAAATCAAACATTTGGTATATTGGATATATTCCCTCAACTTTATTTTCTCTCTCCTTTCTGCTCATCAGCAATAATAATAATCGTGCCACACTAAGGCTGAGACTGCCTCCAAGCATTTCAGATGCCTTTTTCATTTACACCTTTGCCCTGAAAAAAAGAAAAATAAATAAATCAAACACACATGAATAGCAGGAAGAGTAAGACAAAAGAAGCGCAACCCATCAGCCAAACACCCCGCTCGTATAAATTGCCATAAGGTAATTGTGCTCTGCACGGCAGCTCTCAGAGCAGCCGAGGTGCTCGGGTGCTTTTGGCGCCCCTGGGATTTGCTTTGTGCGGAGTTGCAGGGAACTTTCCTCTGCCCTGGGACTGCAGCTTCCACGCCACTGGAGGCGGCTCTGCCGGATTAATAAATGATCTGTGTTCCAAAGCAGCTGTATGACACGAAAGGAGTAAAAGGAGAGAGAAGAGAATTGCTCGCATTCTGTGTTATAATACGTCTCGGTAGGTTCCTCCTTTTTAGCTACATTCTGGCTAAAAATAGAGCGCTAGTGTAGGCACAGTGAAATATGATTTGCTTCCAATAATATAGCAAACTAATTGTGAAATTAAGCTACTGAATGCGCCGTTATCTCGAAGTCTGGCCTTAGCAGCACTTTATGCTTCCCCATTTAACATTTATCAAGTTACCCGCAAACTTTGACGGATGCAAACAACAGCTGATAAAATAATCGCCTTTTTTAAGGCCCCGGTCCTACCGAGGCTTTGGCACAGGTAGCGATCCCTCTCCGCGAGCGGTCCTTTTGCATGTTTAAACACTTCACCGAGGGCATTAAAACACGGCCAACTTGCCCTCCCTCCGACGCTTCACTTTTTTTTTTTTTTTTAAAGATGCTTCAACGAAGAGACATTTAAAGCCCCCAACTCCAAAATAATCGGCATTCAGGCAGCGTAGCCACCAGCGAAATATTAATTGACGAACCCATATCGATGTTAGCGCTTTTTAGTTATTTTTTTTTTTATTAACGGGGAAACGTGTTGTTTTTGTTTTTTTTTACGTGCGCATTTTTAACATTTTTTTGACGAAATCGGGGACGGATTCGCTGCTGACCCCGAGGGCACGCCGCTAGGGGGGGGACAAGGAAAAGGGGGGTCCCCGCGTTTGCCGGCAGCCCGGCGGAGGGGAGGGGGGGGACCGAGCTCGGCGGGCGGGGGGGGCTCCTCCGCCGCCGCCACCGCCTCCGGGGCCGGGAGAGCCGCTCGGCCGGGGGAAGGGCGCGGGGAGACACTCCTCCTCCCCCGCCGCCCGCCCTGCCTCCCCGCCGCCCGCCCTCCTTCCCTTCCTCCGCCGGCTCCGCGAACCAGGAACCGCGGCGGCGGCGGCGGCGGCGGCGGCGGGCTCGGTGCGTGAGAAACCCCGCGGCGCCGCTCCGCCGGGAGCCGCCGGGAGCCGCCGAGAGCCGCCGGGAGCCGCCGGGAGCCGCCGGGCCGGCCGGGCGGCGCGGGAGGGGGCGGCGCGGCCGCCGGGCGCTGCGAGGGGCCGGGCAGCACCGGGGAAAGGGGGGGGGAGGAAAAAGTTTACACCCTCGCCACTCTCCTCCCTCCTCTTCCTTGGTGGCGCAGATGGGAGTTTTACCTGGAATGACATAAGTTTGGCTTTTTTTTTTTTTCCCCCTCCCGTGGCTTTTTTAATTTTTTCTTTGAGGGTGTCTCTCTCCCTCCCCCGTCTCCCCACCACCACTTTCTTTTTTTTTTTTTTTTTTTCCCCTCGAACCCCCCGCCCCCGTTCCCCGCTCCTGGAGGATCCACCCCCCGCTCCCCTCCGCCGGCGGGCGAGGGTGTGACCCGCGGGAACACCCACCCACCTAGGCGTCCATGGTGGGAGCTGTCCGCCCAGCCGAGCCCAGCCGCTCCGAGGGCACCCCGCCGCCTGCCGCAGCCCCGCTCCCACCATTTCCTCCGCACACTTTTTTTATTGTTTTTTTTTTCTTCTCCCCCCTCCCACTTTCTTTTATTTTTTTCTTTCTGTCCTCGGTGCCGGTGCAGGCTCGCTGCCGGATGGTTCGCTGGCAGTAGCCGGGGGCCGTGCCTCCTCCCGCCGCGCAACCATGTCGTAGAGGAGGTGAGTGCGGCGCGGACCCTGCGCGGGGCGCGGAGCGGGGAGCCGGGGGCCGGCTGCCACCCGAGCCGGCGGATCCAGGTCACGGCCGGTCCCGTCCCCGGCGGGGAAAACTTCGCAGGAAGGGCACGGCCATTGCTCGCCGGGGGAAGCGCCGAGGCAGCCCCGCGGGGGCTCCCCGCCGCCTTCCCCTCCTCGTCCTCGGCCGGTGCCCGATTTCGGGGCACGGCGCGGGGATGGGCGAGGCACGTGAGCCCCGAGCCCGGCCGTGGTCGCGCCGTCGCCGCCGATGTGATACGGAGGGCGAGCGGAGCCCCGTCCCCGCTGCTCCCGGGGGATGCGAGCCGGGGCCGAGGTGCGCGCAGCCCCGCGGCGATGCGCGGCCCCCGCCGCCGGCTGCGGGCGGGACGCGGGGCGCTGCGGGGGCCGGGGGCGAGGGCTCGCGGAGCGACTTGGGACCGCGGGCTCAAAGTTTGCAGGGCGCTTGCAGGGGTTTTGGGGGGGGGTTCGGGGTTTTTCTCTCTTTTTTCCCGCATCTCCGCGGGAAGGGGGCAGGCAGCCCGCGGGACGCCGTGCCGGTGCCGGGGCAGCGCGGCGGGACGAGCCCGGCGGCGTGTAGAGGACGAGTCCTTGAACCTCGGCGCTTTTTTTTTTTTTTTTTTTTTTTCCCCCTTTTTCCCCTTTTTTTTTTTTTTTTTTTTAACCCATCCCCGCACCGGCTCCGCATGCATATTCATGCGCTGCTGCCCGACAAACGCGGAAATCCAGGGCCGGCGCAGAGGCGATGCCCGGCCCTGCGGGCACCGGGCGGGGGCGGCCGCGCCCCGCACACCTCCACCTGCCCGCGGGGGGCCGCCCCTGGGCGCGGGGGGGCGGCTCCGGCGGGGGGGGCCGCGGCGGCCCCTGCGGCTTTAAGGAGCCGCGCCGCGCCGCCTGTGTCGCAGCAACTTTGTATCAGTCATGTCGCCCAGCGGATGAGTGACGGCGCCGCGCGGCCAATGGCGAGGCGGGCTGGCCCCCGCCGCGCGGCGGGCAGCCAATGGGGGCGCGCGGCGGGCGGGCCGTCAACTTGAATTTATCTGGGCATGTGACATGTTGTTAAAGGACTTGGCACCGGGGGCCGTCCCCTCCCGGCTGCCGCGCCGTGACACCGGGCGGCGCGCCGCGCCTCGGCCGCCCGGGCAGGGTCTGGGGCTGGGGCAGGGGGAGCCGCCGGGGCCGGGGCTGGGGGAGCCGCCCCGCCCCGCTCCGCCCTCGCTCCCTCCCGGCAGGAGGAGGCGCCCCGCCGCAACAGGTACCCAGCCCGGGGACCCCCGGGGCTGTGAGGGGCGCAGCCCCGCGGGGGGAGGTTCGGGTGTTGCGTCCCGGCGGGGGGAGCGCACAGGGCCGCCCTCGGGGGGAGCCGGGGTGTGGGGAGCCCCGCGGAGCCCCCCGCTGCTCGCAGCCCGGGGCCGGGGCGAGCGGTGCCGGCAGCCGCCGCGCTGTGCCCGGTGAGCGGCGCGGAGCCCAGCACAGCCCCGCGGGGCTGCCTCCCCCGGCCGCTTCCCGGGATGCGCTGGCCGAGCGGCGCCGCTCGCCCCGGCAGCAGCGGCAGCAGCAGGGGAGCGGGAGGTTTCTTTTATTTCTTGTAATTCTCTCCCGCGGGGTGACCCAGATCCCGGGCTGGTAAAGTTTCGGAGCGTGCCCGCCGCTCGGCTCCGCGGCCAGTTGGAGCTTTGCTGCTTGCTGCTGCTCCTGCTGCTGCGGGAGGGATCGCCCGCCCGCCCGCCGCTGCCGAGCGCACGCACCGGGGTCGCCTCGGGCCTGGCCCCGCAGCTGCCCCGCGCACCGAGCTGCTGCCGGGGCTGTCAGGGTTAAAGCTGGCTTGCAGCTCGCACCCTCCCCGTAAGCCTGAGAACCGAGTCCCCCCCGTTTTTTCAGAAATGCTGGTCACCCGCAGCTGCAGTTGATTTCTCTAGGAATTAGGCTTGCTCAGCACTTAAATCGGGGGTAAGTGATTATCCGGGAGGGGCTTTCTGTGAAAGCAGGTGCTCCCGGCTGAAAATTTTAGGCTAGGGGGATGTGACTCGGTGCACGCGATCATCTTCTAATAAAACTTGCCCCTGAGGGCAACGTAGGTATAGGGCCATAGTGCTCAGTAAGGGCAAAGAAGTGTTCCAATCTTTCCCTTTAAGTTTTTTTTTTTTTTTTTTTTTTTATGTTTGCGTGGTTTTGCTTAAAAATTGTTTATAAGTAGTGTTAAGGCAATGAAATGCTGTTAAAATTGGAAAATTAGTACTTTCTGAAAGGGGAAAAATCTTTGCATAATGTTGGTATCACAAGTAACGGCGGTTAAGTTTCTGCAGTTTTAACAATCTGATGATGAACTAATTCCTGCCAAGAAAAAAAAAGTTGCTGTTACCTATACGCAATTTTCAGAATAATGGAGAATATTTTCAAAATAATGCATGACCACTCAGAAAATGGGCATGCATCTTGCTCCCTGCCTAGGGAGAGTGGCGTGGTGGGCGGGAAGCTTTTTTTAGGACCTTTTTTATAAGAAGGTTTACTTCCCTTTACATATTCCTTTTGCTGGCTGCCATGGAGGTTGGTGGAATTACAGACCCGTTTATTGGTCCTGCAGACCCTTCCTCTTTCTGTGGAAGAAACTTTTGTGATGCTTCTCTCCCCGCTCAGCCCATCCTTCCGCATCCCCTCTGGCGGCCGTATGACAAGCTTGCGTGTCTGTGTAAGGACAGGTCTGTACCCAGCTCCATAGAACTGCTGCTTTCTTTCAAAGCATCATTTCTAGTGCTGGAGGATAAAGAGAAACCCTTGTAGCTCACCAGCCTCTCCTGCTTTGACGTCCCTGCAACATGACAGTGTGAGGTCTTTGGTGGTGCCGCTGGCATTGGCTTCAGGGTTGTGCTGGTGCTGCCTAGCTGTGCCTTTCGGGGCAAGGCGAGGGCAGGAATTGGGGTCGTTGCAGTCTGCTGGCTTGTTTTCTCTCTGAACCCATAGGACTGTCGTATCTGTGACACCTTCTCCCCTGGTTTGACTGGAACTGGACAAATGGTTGAGAAGTGATTGATGGGGCGGGAAGTGGGTCTGGCAAGCAGACAGACGGGGATAGACAGAGTGAGCGGATACGCCTTGTTTCCTTAGGAAATTAGGAAATTTCCTTAGGAAATTGCACTGTCCTGTCACTTATTAATTTTACTTTTTTGTGCATGTCTTTGCTAGTTATGGAGACAAAAGGATACCACAGCTACCCAGAAGGCTTAGAGATGGAGAGACGGTGGGGTCAAGTTTCTCAGTCTGTGGAGTATTCTTCTCTAGGTGCTGGAGATCAGGCTGGTGACAGTAACTATATGGAGATTGTAAATGTAAGCTGTTCTGCTGGCGCTTTTGCAAACAGCAGCACTCCAGGAAACAACAAAGAAAAACCCGAGCTCCTCTCTTGCCTGCAGCAAGACGGCAGTCAGCCTGGTGTTCTGCCCTCCGACATCAAAACTGAAACAGAGTCGAAGGAACTGTCGGCGACGGTGGCCGAATCCATGGGTTTGTATATGGATTCGATACGAGACGCTGACTACCCCTATGACCAGCAGAACCAAGGCAGCCCTGGAAAGATCTACCAGAACGTGGAGCAGCTGGTGAAGCTCTACAAGGAGAACGGCCACTGCTCCTCTCCCCTCCACGGCGCCAGCAGGCCCTTGAGGTCCTTGATGTCGGACTCGGGAAGCGCCATGAACGGCGGTGCCATGCATGCTATTGTCAAAAGCCCGATCATGTGTCAAGAGAAAAGCCCTTCGGGCTGCAGTCCTCAGAACATGACTTCCTCAGTGTGTAGTCCTGCTGGCGTTAACTCTGTGTCCTCAACTACTGCTAACTTTGGGAACTTTGCTGTGCACAGCCCCATCGGCCAGGGAACTCCTTTGTCGCGCTCGCCTAACGTTGAAAACCGGGGGTCAATGTTGCACAGTCCCGCACATGTTAGCAACGTAGGGTCTCCACTTTCTAGCCCTATAAGTAGCATGAAATCACCAATTTCTAGTCCTCCCAGTCATTGCAGCGTGAAATCTCCCGTCTCAAGTCCTAACAATATCACTATGCGGTCTTCTGTGTCCAGCCCTGCAAACGTGAACTCAAGAAGCTCTATTGCCAGCCCTTCCAATGCCAACAACAGGTCCACTCGTTCCAGCCCAGCGGTTAGCACTGTGGGATCTTCAATCTGTAGCCCCATCAACAACTCTCTAGGATTCCCCACTTCCAGCACGTCGGCTGGACCTAGCAGAAGCCAAGAGACTGTTCCCAGTCCAGAAACAAAAGACAAGGGTGCTCAAGAAATCCCATTTCCCAAAATGGAGGAAATGGAGAATGCCATCTCAAACAACAGCCAGATGAACCTCGTTCAGTTCATAAAACCCGAGCCAGACGGTTCGTTCGGTAGTGCGTGCATTGGAGAAAACAGCAAAATAAATTCTGATTCCCCTTTTTCAGTACCAGTGAAGCAAGAGTCCACTAAACATCCTTGTTCCGGTGCCTCTTTTAAAGGGAATCAAACAGTAAATCCTTTTCCATTTACAGATGGCTCATACTTTTCTTTTATGGATGACAAAGACTACTACTCTCTTTCTGGGATTTTAGGACCACCTGTTTCTTCATTTGATGGCAATTGCGAAGGTAGCGGTTTTCCAAATCCAGGCCTCCCTGTGGGGATTAAGCAGGAGCCTGATGATGGCAGCTATTACCAAGACAACAGTATACCATCCTCTGCCATAGTTGGTGTAAATTCAGGTGGACAGTCCTTTCACTACAGGATCGGTGCCCAGGGCACGATATCTTTGTCACGGCCAGTTGCGAGAGAGCAGACGTTTCAGCACTTGAGCTCGTTTCCTCCCGTCAGCACGCTAGTGGAGACCTGGAAATCGCATTCGGAGCTGGCATCCAGAAGAAGTGATGGCTATCCAGTTCTAGAGTACATTCCAGAAAACGTGTCCAGGTGAGCAAGCAAGTTACTGCTTTTTTCTTTCTTTTTTTTTTTTTTTTTTTAACAAGTTTTCATGTTAATTAAACAAGATGTGAATTAAAATGGGGGCTGGGGTGGTATTTCTCAGGCTGATGTGTAATTCTGTGTTTGCATTTCAATTCCTATCGTTAGATTGGCTGCTTGCTTGCTATATTTTACTATGGCTTTAATAAAAACAAAGTGATCGCTTTAATATTTAAAAAGAACATATTATATTCTATTGTTATTAGACTTGAAAGTGTAGCTTTAGTATGTTTATGAGCTCTTACTACTACAAATGTTGCTTTTCCCATAATGAGAGCTTAGCAAAATTGCTCTCGCGTGTCCCATAAAGGGTATTCTTCCTTAGCTGGTGCTTGAATGTGTTGTACCTCAGATGAAATGTTGAGATGAGTATAAGACAGTAATGTCAGGAATCCATTTTTGCAAGGATGCATGGCTGTAAGTTTACGCCAGGCTTCAGCTGGTTAAGTTTTAAAACTAAACCTTACAAGCCTGTGGCAACGTATTATTTCTGTATTGTAACTGTAGGAACATTTGGTTTGTATATATAGAAAAATGCCTCCAGAAGGAGGAGGGCTGTTAAAACTTGACGCATTTGAAAGGGATAAATGGATGAACTGATCTCCTTACTTTTGGTGAAAGAAATATGCAAGTGTCCTTTGATTTTGTATCTCTTGGCTGATTCCTGGAAGCACATACTTCTCCAACAAACAGGTGTTCATGTATTTTATAAAGGACACTTAGTTACATAAGCTATTTAATTTCACAGTCAATTTTACAAATTATTAAATGCATCTGGCAACATGACCGAGCTACAGTAGCTACGTAGCCTCTTCATGTGTCAAACTGGCTGACCAAGGTTTGTGCTAAAGCTCGGTGAAATAGCTGATAACAGAATTTGCATTTACCTTTCTCAGGTCTTTTCTATTTTTTTTCTCTTTGAAAGATACACAGCTTCTACCTTATTCTTGGATTGGGGTGATGAAGATGCGTAGCTTTCTCTATTTTTGTATGATTCTAAGTATTTCTGAAAAAAAAAAAAAATAATAATGTTGCAATGAAAAACACCTAAAATAATGGTGCTTTGGGGGAGGGAAGACAATCTATTGATCTAGAGTTCACGGGAGGAAAAAAATATTTTAAATATTTGCATTTTATTCTCAGACCCGTTCAGTGTCTCTGCGATCTGCTTACCAATTTGCAAATTGTACTTTTTCTTTGTCAATTTCAAATATCATCTGTAGAGAATATACTTCTTAATGCACCTTTCTTAAATTGGAAGGTTTGTATCCCACCTTCGTGTTGAACTTTGCACATAGCTATATATTTGTTATCATCTGTGCTTGGATCAAATGTGCTTTCTGGATGAAGGAAGATGAAGTTATTGTTTTCTAGTTATTTTACCTGATGAAATTTTCATAAATTGCATTATTTATATAGCGGGAAAAGTTCAGCAGAAGACTGATGGGTTGTCTGAAAACAAAGGCCCAGTGTTTAATTGCCATTGTGGATGAGCGCTGTTACTTGGGCAACTAGCTCCTGCCACCCGTAAGAGCTCTCGTATGAGTAAGTGCTGCTCTGGTTGAGTCAAGGTTGTCATCTGCTGCAGGATGTCAGCCACTGCACGGTAAACAGGGAAGTACTGGTAGGAGCAAGGTCATCAATAATTATGTTTTTAATGACAGTTTCTCATAAGGCTTTTGAAGGAGTACCTTCTGATCTGACATAACTCCATGGTAGCTCTTCTCATCTGGTTTGCCTCTGGACCAGTAAATGTATAGTCTGTCATCAGATGTGATGTGACTCCGCTTTCCCACCTTTGTTTTCTAAGCTGATACCTTAGTAAGATATGCAGCTGAGTGTAGTTGTTGCTTTTCATGATTATAGTCCTGAAATTTTTAGTGCTTAGAGCAATTACTGCACGCGTGGAATTCTGTTTAGGTGGTGGTGATCTGCAAGGTTGCAACACGTCAGACATCCTGATCTGTGTTCCAGATTAGGACATGTGTCATCATTTCAAATCTTTAACTCAGCCCCATTATTTTACTAAATGTTACTGTTAATCTGCTTGGCAATGGCTTTCTGCTAACAGGTGCTGCAGGGGACCTGTGTGAAACCCTTTCATGTCTCAAAATAAATTAATGTAGAGGTCATCTTAGCAGTACAGATTTGAATGCATAGTTGCCTGTTCAGATATTTGTGTACTGACAAGTCACAGAGGCTTGTAAAAGCTCACTCTTTCTAATGAGCCTCAAATTCATCTTCACCTTTCTCCTTATTCCTGTGCCACATTCCAGCTAAAACCAAGGAAATCATGTTCAAGTTTGTTCATCTTCCAAAGTGTTGTAATAAAACATGTATAGTTCACAGCATGTATTTCAGCTGTCCCATATTGTACCTTTTTGATATGCTTCTGCCTTGCAGCTTACATGGTTGAAAGGCCTGGGTGACCAGGAGTGAAGAAGGTTTTTCAAAATGGCTATTCAGAATGTTACTAGAAATAATTCTCTTCTATTAGAATATCACCTGTTATTAAATTGGTGCTTTCTTGAGTCAATTATATTTGCTGATAGTGTCTAATGAGCATGGTTTACGCATTTAAAATGTCTTGCAACCTTATTGACCAAATACCCACCGTGAAATGGAACATAATTTTTTTCTCCTTTAGTTACTTTTATTTGATGTGGTCAGTTATGGTTATTTTTAAGGTGGATGGTGGTAACTTTGTTTATAACATTGCAATTTGCAGTGTTTGGGGAAGGAGATCTTGTTAAGCAATAATAATAATAATTCCCCTATTCCTTTTGACATGTTTCTTATGCTAATATGCATGCAGAACATGTCTTTGTCTTCGAAAGATGGAACATGTTTTATTTTTAATAGAGGGTGAATCATACCTGTGTGTCTGTGTATGTAGATCCCCCCGCCCCAACCCCAATGAATGACATTTCTAAGAAACAGTGGTTTATAAAACAAATAATAGCAAAGTGGGCTTGAAAAATAAGGTATGTGAGATCGTGTGATATCGTTGATGGAAATCTGCACTAAGAATCCAAATAAGATTTCGCTTCAAGGTGATTGCTCATCTGAATCAGGGTACAAGCCTGAGACTCATGATCATACCAATTATGTAATTTTCAAAATGGCTCAGGAAAATGTCATGGTTGCTTGAAACAACAGTATAAATTGAGGAGGATGACCTTTCTGCTGTGTTAGTTCTTACCTAAAGCTTTTTCTGCAAATGTGCCTTTTCCCTCTAATTTCCATATTAACTCTTGTATGTACATGTACATACTCACTTTATGCAGCAGTTGTGCAAACCAAGGGCTGATGTGCTTGCTGTGGAGTCTTTGTGGCAGTTGCAATTGGATGGTTTTGAAATCTGGCTAGAAATCAAACTCTTTGTTGCCATTACCTGTTAATGTCACCTTTCCATGCATCTCCCCCAAATCTGCTTTCTTCCCAGGCCAGGAACAGGTGTAGGGTCCCTGCCAAGGAGGAGAGGACTTCTGGAGATGGGTACATCTCCATGCTGGGGAGATCTGGGAAGACTTTTTCCCTATTCCCATGTGTGATGGGGGTGTGGGGGCCACTGCAGATGCAAGGTATTGCTTGCTGAGACAGGTGGAAGATGAAAGGGAATCACATGCTTTTTTTTCTCATGATTCAGCAACAGCTGTGCTCAATACCTTTCCAAACTTTCACATTACTTTTTTTTTTTTTTTTCTTTTTAAGTCCAAGTCCTTTTCCCCAATGGCTGTAGGGAATGTTGTACCACTTGCTGATCTGGCATGTATTTTTTCTTGTTTTCTTTCTTTTTTCCTATTACTGTTTTTAGTAATAATAATAAATCTTTCTGATTTTGATTTAGAAGCTAAACAAAAATACCCTCAAACCTATTCTTCCAAGGTGGCATTTAACTACATGTCTTAGCTGGTAGACAGGTCAAAGAATTGAACTGAAAGTTGAAATCTAAGCATGTAATTGAACTGACTGGAGCCTGGGTAGTCTGAAAGGAATTCAAGGTACAAAGTTATACAGGTTCCTAAACAGTTGTTTCTGTTTGCTAGCCTGTCTATCCTGGTGAGGAATGAGGTGTTACCGTTTCAGCAAAGGTTCACTGGTGTGATATAGTGTGGGGTAATTAACACATTTACACAGTGTTGTTACTAAATAATAAATTTACTATACTTATTAGTTGTTAGATTTTAATTGTTATCATTCAGACAAGGAGATATCGTGAAATAATGTATTGATATTCTAGAGTTCAGATATGCTAAAATCAGTTGAAAGACTGTCATTGACTTCTTAGGGTTTACAGTCCAATCTTTGATCCATGTTGACAGTGTTTAGAGACTTCTTACACCTATTTACTCCTGAACGATTCACATGGATCAGGACATTTTTTTGGCTCTGGTGTGCGGTCCAGAGCCTGCAGGCTGGGCTGGGTGGTACATTTGCTGCTCAAAAAAAGATAACAACAACAACATAGCCTTCATTTATGTGTAACCCTCACCGACTTGAATGGGTGATTCAGTTTAAAATCAGATTTCAGGCTGTTGCAAGTATTTTCTGTAAATAAACTTTGTGTTAAAAATTATCTAGAATAGTCACTTATCAGAATGATACCTGGCAGAGAGATAAAGGTCTGGTAAATATTATTTTTAGAATTTATGATTGGCCTTCACCTCTGTTTATTTGCTGATGGACTTTATGGGAAAAACACCAAGCTGTTAAAATATTCTCCGTGCTTTGGTAGGGTTGTTTTCCCCTTTAGCTTCCCATAAGTTTCCTGTGCAACCTTTTTAACAGTGTTTCTTTTATCTTATACACTATAACCTTAAATATGTACTTGTGTTGTTGTTGTTTGTTTGTTTTTTTTTAAATTTAGAAAGTAATACTTGTTTTTTTTTTTTGTAGTTTAATGTATAATTTTATGTAATTTTTAACAGCTCTGGGTGTAATCTTGATATAACAGGAACCTCTAAATGTGTCTTTATTTCTCACTTAAAAAATTATGAGCCTGCATTAATAAATCAAGCCAGAAGGTCTAAAGGTTCTCCTCAGCGTACCAGCATGCATTTAACAGCCTTGTACTTCTTACAGCTTTGTTTATCATTATTTTGTTGAGGGTGCTCTGTTTTGATTTGCTCATCTTACTGAGGAGTTCAAAATCTGTATAAAGTATCTTTTTTAAAAGTTACTGCTAACGATGCTTTATTTTTCTCTTAAATTATACACATAAATTGACTTGTGTCCTAATGGCAGCTAAGTCCGCAGTGCTGGAAAACTTGTTCCATGAATGGGCAGATGTTTGAAATCTGTGGAAATAAGAGCTCTGTTCTCAGTCCCTCTGCCATTATCTGCAGTTTGGTTGTTTCTGTGGGCGGTCATAAATCATGTTATATATTACTGAAACATTTATATGGTCAGTTGATACTGCTGAACTTTACAGAACTTGGCTGTTAGAAATTGGTTTGTCATAGGAAACAGTTACCGACTATTATCAAAATAAACTAGCTTTTACATCATGTTTGGTGATACAGAATATCACTGTGATATGATCTCTTGACTGTCTGGAAAAGGGAAGGTAGGATCATCTTTGTGCACAGATGTTTAAATAAGCAAGCAGAAGAAATTTTGATTATCCATATTTTGACAGTATGGGTCCATTGCTTTTAGTGAGGACTGGAAGACACTAATATCTGAAATATTACCGTATAGTCAAATGTTCTCATTGTATGGGATATGCATTGCAGTTATGCAGGTGAGTATCCATGCGGATTGTTGCAGTGGTATCAATAATCATGCAGTACTCATATTGTCTGCAGAGGGAGTAAATTGTTAAGTTCTGATTCAATAACCTGTCCTTATTCAACAAGCACTTAGCATTAATGGAACTTAAACGTGCTCTCAAGTGCTCTGCCCGGTTGAATCAGATTTCTGTGTACGTATTGGTGCTTTGCTGAACTTAGGCTTGAGTAGAGATTGCTGTTGGAAGTCATCTGCGGTTGACCAATATATTGTTTTCAGTGACGAAACATGCTGTTGGGCAATGCCCTGGAGTCTAGTCTGGTCTGACGCTGTTTTTGCCGTTGATTTGGGCATGGTGTATGTGTTATATGCGAGAGCCAGATTGGTTTCCTGATCCAGTTCACTCTGAAGGTCTAAAAACTGATGGGTCAATGCAACTCGGTGAGTGGCGCGGTGTGACACGGGCATGAGAACAAACCCAAGGGACAGAAAGGGAAAGGTGGCTATGAAATATCACAAGTGCGTGTTGCTGCTCAAAGTTAATGCAATGTCATGCTGTAATGTCAGCATTTGTATTTTCAGGGTATGCTTCTCAAAAATAGCTTCTGTTTTTTAACCATAGATGTCTGTATATCAATGTCTGAACATAGCTGTAGAAGCTGGAGTTATAATGGACTGATTTCAATCAAAATCCCTTGGAAAACAGTGGAGTGTTGTGATTTCAGATTCAAGCCCTGAGAGGTCAGAAAATACTACGGTTTATGATGAACACAGAACCTTGACTTGTTTTCTCATGAATACATGTGACAATATGGTCTGCATAAGAGTGATAAAGATGGCTCAATAAGGGAACTAAAAAGGGACTATGAAAAACAAGTATTAACTATGCCTAAGCTTAGTAATTTTATCCGCTCTCACGTGTAGCAGGTCGCTACGCAGTGCTTGGTGCTCAGCATATGAATTACCTGACTTCAGCTGCAGTCTCCTCCAGGTGGAATAATCTGTGGGGAAAAAAAAGCAAGGATCACTTCCATTGCATGCAGCTGCCCTAGTCTCTGCAGCAGTTACTGGGCATATTTGACTGCACCCTAAATAGACCCTTATATGACTTGACTTCTGCCCTGGTACTGCACAATGCAGGGGAAGGTCACCACTTATTGGAGCCATGCTACAGTCTCCTTTGCTTTCCTGCTGGAACCATGTTGGTTTTGCTGCTGGAGGAGACATGCTGACCTTGGAGGAAGGTGTATTTTCTTTTTTATTTATGCCGCAGGGGAATGGCTTCATAGGCCAGAAAGTCTCTGATCCATGCCAGCAGATCCCAACATGGTCTGCTTCAGTACCACTACTAGCAGGAGCAACAGTAGTGGCTCTTGGCTTCGTGCCAGGCTGTGCCTGTGCTTAGGAGTTGTTTAAGGACTTCCCATAACACTTTGAAGCAGGGTGCATGCGCATCTTTAATAATATGCATGCATCTGTTCAGGAGCTGTTTCACAAATTCTTAAGAGTTAATTTACTTACTGGACAAAGTTTTCAAATAAGTTGTCTCTTTAAATAGGAAGTTTAGATTAATATATATGTGTGTGTATATTTAACCTCAGTTACAATAGATTATTAACAAGAACTACGAGTGCTTAATGATGTGTTTTCTGAAGGGATATGATCTGGGTAGTCTTCCCCTGCTAACTTGAAAATATTGATGTAGGATTAAAAAGAAATAAATAAATGGTGATTCTGAATTCTTAAAATGATATCTAACATCATTTTTATCTATTCAGTATGTGAAAAATATTTTTCAAGGTAGTGTTTCTTTACTGAGTCGTGTAATAACAGGAGTTTCTAGTCTGTAGGTAGATCACAAGAGAATAACTTCAAGATGAGTTTTATTTCTTTATCTTAAACTGTGAATTGCAGTCCTGCAATTACATTAGAATGTGTTGTTAGCTGCTTGCTAAATTAAATCTGTGTGACTTTGAAATCTGTAAGCAGCAGTGCTGTGTATTTACTTCAGGGGGAAAAAAAGCTTAAATTTCAAATTTCAGAAAAGCTTAAATTTCAAATGCTTAAATTGGAGGTGAGGTAACTTAGGGCTAATATATGAAGATATTTCTTTTAAAAAGAAAAAAAAAGAAGTAAACTTCAGTTGGAATATCTGAACAGAAACTTAATCCAGTATTTGTAATTTTACATATAAGAATTTGTATGCTCTCCGAAGATGCATGGTAATGCAGCTGATTGTGGTTAGTGATAATTAATAATAGATCAAAGAGTTGTAGCCCTGAGGTTGAAAAGTAAATTTCAGGCTAATTGCTGAATGTTTCTGATGATTTTTGTATCGCTTCGCTCATTTACATTCTTTTCTAAATGATACATTTTACTTGCATATGGAGGTGTAGTAAGTTTTTGAATGGACTTTCAGACTGAAATTTGGAATGATCGCATTCATTTTTCTATTCTGCTTTTATTTCCTTGTCTGTTTTTGAGAAGTAGTACCCCAAATTTTGAAAAATTATGGCTTTATAAACCACTTTCCCCACAACTTGGCTTCTGAAAAGCGGATTTAAAATTATAAATCTGCCATTTTCATGTGTGTCGCAGTGGTCCGTTCAGTGTGCCTGTTGCCTGTGAGTGAATTTTGATGCTAAACTGGTGGTAATCTTCCCGCATAACTAATTAATTAAATAATGGTAACAACTCTGAATAACTGGGCACTTCTGGGTCTGTGGTAGGAAAATGATGCATTGGGTTATGAGTCCCCCGAATTGTTTTGAGCAGGCAAGGCAGTGCTCTGCTCGATGACCTTTCGGCTGTGCCTTGCTTCTCGGTGGCAGGTTGATGCCACGTAGGAGACGGGGCAGGGGCTGAGCTCCGCCGGCACTGCCCTGCCTCACTGGTGGCTGCGTGCACCCGTGTGCATCCCCCAGAGCTTGCGCAAGCTGGCTGCGGCTGTGTACCTGTGTGACTGCGTCACCCCGCCGTGTCCTCACCCAGACCTGTGCTCCCGGAGCCCTTGGGGAACTCGGGTTTCGCAACCCGTGGGTCCTGGTTTACTCTGGCAGCGTCTGGCCATGGAAAATCAATCATGTTTGTGTACGTGGCTCTCCGTTGGTACTGCTGCGGGTCAGGGAGTGGGGAGGGGGCTCTTTGGCACCCAGTTAGCAGCACACCCTTGGCCTGCACAGCTGGAGGCCAGCCCCAGCCTTCTGCATACACCTCACATTGATACCCTCGAACTGGGAGCAGAAAAGGTGTCGCTTCTAAAAAGCAAGCCTTGAGGCATTGAGACAGAGGCTTGAGTTCAGGTAGCTGCCCCAAAAGGCTAGAGGCCCGACTTCCAGCACCACAGAAAGCTGGTCTCCAGAAACTGGTTGTGCATGTCAGTTTTGAAGCCTGTAGTGCCAGGGACCTTGTAAATGAAGGTGGGTGGGAAACTTGCCCTGTTTCCAGGAAGGCTTTATGACCTGTCAGTTTCGGTATTTTAAATTGAATTAAATTTGTGCTCAAGAGTGCAGTATGTGAGAGCAGTTAGTGAGCTGTTCCTCCAGTGTTAGGTACAGATCTACTTTGTTAGCTCTCACTTTACTATTTTTCAAAGCTGTTTGGATAAATAAAATTGATAATAATAATAAAAATAAAAAGACTGCACAGATATTCATTCTGGAATGTGTGAAAACTTTTAGAAAAAAACACCACCACAAACAAAAAAAAAAATCAAGTCACATTTGAAGACAATCAATATAGGATTAAGGTTGGTGTGTCTAAGGATCAAGGTCCATTTCTTTGTGTGTGTTTTTTGTTTTGTTTTAATTTTTGAATATAAAATAAACACACGTCACCAGTTCTGGCCCATTGGGCACGGGATGCTGTAGGTGTCTCTTTCCATAGCTGGCAGGAGCCGGTGTCCCAGAGCTGGGTACAGTCCTGCGTTACGTGCCGGTACATGCATGATTGTTTGGCAGTAGATCTGCCCTCTGGAGATGCCTGGGTGGATGGGGGAGAGGTGCCATGCCCAGGGGGTGTCCCTTAGCTCTCCAAGCACCCCCAACCCAACAGGGATGCTGGGGGGATTGTCCCCCAGTTCCTTGGGACTCCCCCACTGTTGGTCACTTGTCCGCTTGGCTTTAGGGTGGGGGAAGGTTTGCAGCATGTTTTGCTTTTCTACTTTTGCTTTAAATTTGTTTGTTTGTTTATCTTTGGGCATTAAGTTAATAATTAAAAACAAATATTGGCAAATAAGCATTCCTTAAGGATTATATAAAGTTAATAAACGTGACTGGCTTGTCCAAATTCAGCACTGAACCTTTGTTGTAGGCTGTCCCGCTGTAAAATGCATTGAGTAAAACAAACATTTCTGCCGGATTAGCTCTGCAAACCCTTTAGGATGTTACCATACTCTTCCTTCGGATGCACTGTAGGAAAATTGAATCATCTAAATCGACTCAATTAGAATTTTTAAATTCTTATTTTAATCTGAATTCATGTAAACTAGCTGGAAGATGAACAAAGTGGGGGTTAGACATGTCAGCTTCTACTCAGCGTATGGAAGTAAATATTGGAAACGGTCCAGAGCTTTATGACTGCTGCCAACTAATGACATAAGATAATGTTGCAATGAAACAATGTACTTGATTTGCACTTGTTTCCTAACTAACCTTTCTGTTTCTTTAGACTGTTTGGAATTTATGTTTTTCAAGATTTGACAGTAAAAAGTAGATTAGGCATTGAAATTTTTGACTGATTAAATATGTAGTAATGACAACTTCAAACTGCACAAGCAGATAATGAGATAAAGGACTGTTACTTCATATTAAACCATTTGGTGGAAGACGCAAGAAGGATGAGTGTTTTGGATGGACATATTATTTTAAAAAGGGAAAAAAATTAGAGGAGCTAATTTATATAGAAATACAAAGTGAAAAGAGTGAGTTGCTGATTTGCTGTTGTTGTTTTTTGTTTTGGTGTGGTTTTGTTGGGACCACAACTGCAGCCATTATAGGTCTGCAAACAGTCCTGTGTTTCCTTTCTAAAGGACAAGAGTTAACTGTGTGTGGAAGGCTGTTAACAAATTTGCTAGATATGTGTCTGCATTTTTATTTGAATCAGAAATGTGCTTTTGAAGTGAATTTTCCAGTTGCCCCCATTTTGTGTGGGGTGGCTGTGGAGTGAAAAAAATAGAGACTTCTTAGAGAGCAGTGCCTGACAGAAGTGCTTCAGGAATTGCTTACAGCCCTCCAGCCCCTGATGGCTTCGGTCTGTGTGACCCTACTGGAGCTGCCATGGTCCCCATCCTGCAACACAAGTGGCATGGGTGGAGGATGCTCAGCACCAGCCTCTCCTCGCTCTAGAGCTTTGTATTGCACCATACTATCTACTAATGGTGATGCTGACGCTGTGTTTATTGCGGTTTTCACCTGCTAACTCAAGCATTTGTAATTGAAAAAAGATTGAGTTACAGGCAGAGAAAATTATTCCAGAGAAGAGTTGGAGGCACTATTTTCAGCAGATGTATTTATGGTTCTGAGCTGTATCCAGAATGACCAGAATACCTGCTTACCCTTCCTTCTCAGCCCTTCAGAAATCTTAGAAACAAGTAAATTAAATGCAGGAAGTAGGAAATGAGACTGGAGTGACAAAGAAGATCTATCCTGGTGTTGGTTTTGCTTTGTTTGTTTGTTGCTGAACTTCATTTCTTTTGAACTCGTTGGAAGATCTAGATAAGGTCTGCAGATACTCTCATTTAGTATATACTATTCTGCAAAGGAAAATGCAATTGTTTTTTATGGTAGGTAGTTTAGTGAAGTACTTCCAAGCAACTGTAACTTATGCAAACTAATTTAACAAGTTAAAATTATGGTTTCAGGAAAAAAATCTTTTTTTACTTTTTTTTTTTTGTAAAGCAAACCTTTTGATTTGCAACTAATTATATATTGCAGATGTCTGATAAATTAATTTTCATATGAGGCTAACAGAGTCAGATAGGTGA
The DNA here is from genome assembly GCF_009819795.1 of Aythya fuligula. Taxonomy (NCBI): domain Eukaryota; kingdom Metazoa; phylum Chordata; class Aves; order Anseriformes; family Anatidae; genus Aythya; species Aythya fuligula. The sequence continues at coordinate 33,860,876 of NC_045562.1, forward strand.
TGTATTAGTGGCTTGTAAATGACTCACAGCTATTAACTCTGTTTATAAGATAAATAAATCAGTACCATAATTCCAGGGTCTAGATGAATTTTGAACTTATTCACCACCTTACTAAGAGGATCTTTTTTTTTTTTTTTCATTCCCTCTGTACTATGATGAACAAGATACTTCATGTCCTCCAGTGTTAATCCCTGTCCTTCCACTGGTATTAGCCCTTTACACAACTTCAAGTTACTTCAGGTTCTACCTGCTTCAGTACATACACCTGATGTTGTGCTTTTTAAAAGGGAGATCTTGCTAAGGCTCAAGCGAGGTGCATGAAGCTAACTGGTGCAGCATGGAAGACAGGTCTTCCATCTGCCAGACGGATGTTCAGAGTTTCGAGGCCTGAGGAGATGTCAGCCCTAGCCCTGCTTTTGGGTGGTAGTGGTGATAATGGTGTTGGTGGGTATTCACGGGGACTTCTCTATGCCAGCCCCAGCAGTGTCTGTTCCCTGATCAGAGTTAATGGGTATTAGCTTTTTTACATTATGAAGCCGTACCCCAGACTCTGAGGTGGTATTGATGTTGGCCTCACATCAGTAAGTCAGTAGAAATGAATGCAATTTTCATGCTGAGCAGAAAAAATATTCAGGACAGAACAGGAACAAGCTTGAGATCAGGAATGTGGAAGTGTTAATACAATTTAACAGAAAAGAAGAGTAAGATTGTAGGAGCAAGGAAAATAGCAGGTATTGGTACAAGATGATGTAAGCTAAATACTGTGCACCAGATCCTAGGAAAACTTACGGTTTTGCCACCAGCACTAAAAGTTGGGAGTATTCAACATTTCATTACTTCAGTTTAAATGGGATAATTTGATATTATAGGTGTATTTCATGTAATCAGGTTGAAAGACAGCAGTAAATACACACATTTCACATTTAGTACAATCTAGCCTTTGTCTGACATTTCACATGGGCAGACTAAGGTACCATCTACCTCTGCACAAGGTTATGAGAGCTGATGGTGGAATACATTTAATAATCTGTTGTTCAAAGGACAGAAATGTAACTATCATCTGCCACTTTTAGAAAACCTTGTGTTAATGATTTTTTTCATCAGGTGTGCAGAAAAACAAACAGTAGAGCAGAACTTTATGTTCTTCTCTGTTTCCTTGTCTGTGCTGCATGGAACATCTAAAATACCTGCTCATACAGGTTCTGCCAATGAAAGGTAACTGCATAGCCACAGCTTAATCGTGTTCCTTACGTATTACGTTAGGTCTGCAGATTAAGAAGGGGAGATGACAAGAGTAAATTTAGGCTGGGACTTCTCCGCCAAGTCCTCAATGCTCCCACCAGTAGCACGATGAATTAGTCTGTTTCTTTAAAGGCTTGAAGTAAATATTGAGTTGGGTTTCCTAGCAACAATTGTAAGGTTAAGTAAAAATCAAATTTGCCAGGTATTGCTTCCAGAGCACACTAAACTTTTTCTTGCAAAATTTTTGCTTTTGGTACATTATCTGCAGTATGAAATGCTCAATGAAATCTGTTAGTATTGTAAATAAAGAACTTCAGAGTCATATGTCCAAGGACAAGTCACCTAAAATATTATTCTTACTTTGGGACACAGATTTCCTTTAGGCACAATACAAATACACAGCAGAACTAATGAGGGCTAAGCTTAATGTGAGTTCTGCAAGTATTAGCTATGTGTGTATAAATAACATAATAAAAATAAAACCCACTACATATCTTCCACTGTTCAAGCCTGCCAAAAAAAAAAAAAAGTTCTTATTTATTGTTGGTTTTGTCAAAGTAAACAAAGGCATGATATACAGGTCCAAACTGGATTTGTAATGACAGGAGAGAAGATCAGCACCAGTACTTTCTGAAGTGACATAAAAATAAAGAATTTGTATTCTTTTATCCTTTTTAGTAAATTTCATGCAAGGAAATCTCTACAGGTGCTTTGGATTTTAAGGTGTGTACCCACCTAAGACAGACTTGTTCTGGATAGAATGATTTCCCCTGGAGATACATGCAGGCCTGGAATTTAGGTTAGCCCAGGACAGATAGATAGATAGCAGAGGGGAGCAAGGAATGGAAAAATTTGGTTGGCTGCTTCCAGTCCTAAGTTTTTGAGTCTATAAATAGAGTCTATCAGAATATTTCTAGTTAGTTCTGGGGAAAGTCAGCTGCTGTGCTGGGGATTGGCTGTGCTCCCAGAATAAGGAGGAAAAAAAAAAAAGTATGATAGGAGGCCTATTGAAAATCTACCAACTGACACCAGTGAAATCAAGAAATTGGACAACTCCTGTATTTGGGCTTCAGTTTATTTTTCTTCAGCCTGTGTCAGCCTGTTCATACTCGCACAGCGTCTCTGCCTGTAGCCACGTGAGAGCCCCCAGGCTCTCCAGGCATGTGAAGTGGGTCTGCATGCAGCCCAACAAGGGGCTGTGACTCAAAAGCTGGGACCTTGGACTCATTAAAAGCAACATGGAAGCAGTGGTATATTAGACCTGTTTTTGGTGCTGTACTGTCCAGCTTGTGCAGTCTGTCCGCTGTCTGGATTAGATGCATTGTATAAAGGGAAACAGCAGAATGCAAGCAAAGGATGAATTTTAAGTTAATAGGATTAAGTTATCACGTAAGTTGTGACTTCTTTTTAAATAGAAAAGAGAAATGTCTGCTGATAATTTTATGTGCAAACTAGTTGAAGTATGTTATGATACCAGAAATAGACATTTAAGGGAGTCATGATGAGCTTTTCAAACACTTAAGGTGCTTTCTAGGAAACATAAATTATATACTTGAAAAATACTCTGAATTGAGGTTTAATTACATTGTATAAATAGAGTATAAGTAATTTTTTTATTTTTACAGTATTTTAAAGGTTCTTGTAGTTACAGTAAAAGATAACCTTTTACTGTAACTAACCACCTAAAAGCAAAACTTTTTCCCACCCAATAACTGCGGAAGGATGATCCTTCATACTGTAAGTGGTCAAATGAATAGTGTTATGCATGAAAATTGGACCAGACTACTCTGACATGTGAATAGATGCTCATCTGAATTCGTAGGAGCTGAAATTATCTTAACAGTAAATGAGATCTGACCTAATAGCAGAAAAAACAATGTATTGAAAAAAAAAATAATAAAACCATACATGACAACTGTATTGCTGTTTGGGCTTTGTTTGCATCTCAGTTTTCATTTATCATATTCCAGATATCGGGTAAAGTTGTTATACTGAATGTGTATGGCAGAAGGAGGAAGGATAGAGCATTGTCAGTGGTTCTAAGAGTTGCATTCTGCCTTTTGATGTCTGTAGGTACCCCATATTGGTAAAATGCTTAAATGCTTCTTCTAGATTTCTGTAAACATTAAATAAAGTCAAACCAATATTTAAGTTTTTTTCTTTTTTTTTCTTTTCTTTTTTTTTTTTTTTTCAAAAACTTGTGCTGTTAACATTTGAATCAACAAGGAGGAAAACCTGTCAGGGGTTGAAATCCACTCTCATTAGCATCGATGGCCCTTCTCTGCTCACTTTCTGTAGGACTAGTATTTCAATAGGTATTTCACCAGAGGATGACTGTGGGAATTAAAACTCTAATTCATTCTGACTGTGTGTGTTGCCTTGGAGAAATGTTGAGGAATATCTCATCTGTGGAGGGAGGAGGGGAAAATAAACTTACGTACAGCCAAGGTAGATTTAACTTGGAATAATGCACCAAGTTTTGAGGGAGAAAAAAAATATATCAGCTATGTGTGTCAGTAAGGCTCCAGGAATATTTCAACTTACAAAACCATTTGTCAAAACCCAAAGTATTGGAAAAGGAAGATAAACAACTTATTAATATTTTATTTCTTTTTCAGATCATTTTCTGTCATGTATTTGGAAACTTTACTGAAATATTAGTCTCAGTTGAGGAAGCAGCTCAAAATTCATGTTAACTATTAATTGTGCCACTTTGTAAGTTAGATTATGCAAACCTATTTGACAAATTGATCTTGAATGAGATCAGAACAGAGATCTGAAAAGGTGACTGTAAGTAAATCTGATGGTAGAGGATGTTTTTTCTTTGAAAAGAAGCAAAACATTTAAGATGCTTGTCATAGCCCACCCTACTCCTACCTCCTCAAAAAGCTGCAGCTCTGGATTTAACATTGCTGTATCATCCACATTTTCTGAAGTAGGGTCTGCTCAAAGTTTCAGAAGCACACAGTTGTGCTTTTAAACTAAGGACTTGATCAGTTAGAGCCCTGATGGCTTTGTGCTAGCAGCCCCATTAGAATCAGTGGGACTGGCCATATACAAAGGCTTTGCTTAAGCCTCTACAGATTGAAAGTTTTCAATGTTTCTAACTTACATCAACTGTTTTATATTATGCTTTCTTTTCTGAGTTGTTCTGGCACTTTGATTTGTGTCACGCACAGCGTGCATCTTTTCACACATTCAAACCCTGACTGTGATGGCTTGAATCCTTCATTATTTTGTGATTAATTGTAGAGATACAAACATTATCAAATCAAAATCCCCGAAAGGCCTATTTTAAAGGATCTGCCTAGCTTTTGATTTAGCTGCCCCACAAATTACTTATCTGGTGGCTGTGTGGTTTTTAACATCCTGCTAAATTTGGAACAAATCCATTAAATACTTTCTGCAATGTCTGGGGAATAGAAAGCTTGATAAGTTATTTCGTCCATTGCTTGGGTCAGACCTTTCAAGAGACGGCAATGCTGAGTGTTGAATCCATTAAGTACAAATCAGTGGGTGTGCAGGATCATAGTTTGTATTGTCTGTTATTATATTAGGGTGTTCAGTACAGATTTTCAATTGCTAGAAGTCCAATTTTGTCTTTCAGATACGTGTAAATTCATAAACCACAACTGTAGCTGTATAGGAGAAAATTGTGATTCAGGTGAGAAAATAGCACAGCAAGGAAAGCAGCTTGCATTAGCTATTTTATGCGTAGCTACATGTGGTGGTTTTATAAAACCGATTTTGTCCATTGGGATCTAATAAAAGGCTAGAGACTTATTTGGTTTATAAATCCATGTGGTATATTATTTAGATATCCAGAGAGAAAAGGTTGAAGAAGTCTCTTGTGTTATCAATTCCTCAATGGGAAACTATATTAAAAACAAAAAAAAAATAGTATATAATTTAGAAATGCAATATATAATGTAGGTTGAGAGACAATTACTGTGTTTTATTTCTGTGTTTTCCATTTTACTGAATGCATTTCAGCAACAATTGGGTTTTGGCTGTAATGCTATTTGTAGCAGTTTCATGAAGCTGCACAGCAAATTACTGCGGTATACCAGATCAAATCAGCTCTTCACTTCATTTGTGAAAGTTGCATTATGAAAAACTCTTACTACAGGCTTATGTAGGTAACAGTGGTTTTGTCCATATTTATATAATTTCATGTATGTTAGCAGGAAGTTCTGAAGTAGTTCTAAGATGGACATAGCTTATATAGCTTGTCTGACATTTTTCAGCATTTGTTCATTTAAAACTGTCTAATGAGTTGTATAGAAAAATGCAGAAAGTGTTTTTCTCACAAATTCCTGTCACCTGGGATGCAAATACTGAAGGAACTGGCCTCATGCATCTACGACTTCAGCAGCTAAGCCTGACAAGAAATTGTATGCTGGTTATAAGTGTTTAACAACAAAAATATTTATTGCCACTTTCTTGGCATTAGCGTTCCTGTGTACCTAATTTGATACATACTTTCCTGCTTTTGATGACCTACTTTGAAGTGCTAAATGGCTCACACCAACATGTAAGAAATGTTAGGCAGACTGTGCAAAGAAAGGAAGTTCTGTGTGGCTGTTCAGTGATAGCTTATCTCAGGAGCTTGGGAGAGCATCACTACTAGTATGCATCCTGAACTGCTTACGTGGGGTTTGCAACAAGGTTGATTGCAGAAAGAGAGCAAAAAGACTGAGTATTGGCAGAAAGGATTAAGGTTTGCTTCAAAGAAGTCAAATTAGTTAATTTGGAGAAATTAGGAAGAGGTGCTAGCCATCCATTATGATAGGATTTTTTTTGTTGTTGTTGTTGTTTCCATTTTCAAATGTCTATTGCTTAACATTCTTGAGGAAGCACAGCCTGTTTCTAGACTTCCTACAAGTTCATGGGGGGCATTGCTATGGACATGCTGAAGGAACTTGCATGGTAATGGCAGATGCCCCTCCTCATCCTCAGCAGCTATGAGAATGTCCTGGTGATGGGTTTGGATTAATGGACGATGCTGTGTTTTTTAGCTGTAGAGTGTTAGTGGCTGTGGAAACATGCAAGAAGGGGGTTTGCTCCATCTGCTACTTAAACTTCTGGAATGTCCAGAGGGGTTTTTGGAGTTTACTTCTGGGGGAAGCAGAATCTCTAGAGACAAAGAGTCTGAAAGGTGGCATTCAGGTCTTGTTTTCGGCATGCAAGGTGTCATTTAAATCTAGGCGAAGGCACTGTGCTTCTTTTTGATGATGGATTTGAGCATGTTTTGGCTGAAGTGGGCAAACCAGATGTCTGAGGTTGATAATGACTGTAAGTAGCTTGGGATAAATCATGCTGAAATGGAGTCTGTATTCTCTGATCTGTATCCTGGAAATCTACCTTTCGTTCCTGTCTCATTGCATGGATTTCACTTTTCTTTCTCCCTGTTCAAAGCAGCTGTGACAAACTACCATTTGATTTTGATACTGTTGGGGACTACTGGTGCCCAAGTATTCTTTACGCTTGCATTGTTAAGAAATCCTAATGGAGATCAGAATCCCAGAAAATGGGCAAAAGCCTGTAAGTGCCAACTCTGCAGTCATACATGTATATGCTGTTGGGGCCAAGCAACAGTTCACTGCTTCTATGCTAGGAGAGAAAGTGTTTTTTAGGATGGCTCAATATGGGCTCTGTCAGGCATCCTGATGAGAAGAATACCTGTGGGAAATATCTGAAGAGTGATTTTTAACATAAGGGTGTTGGTCTCTTTCATTTAGAGTCAATGGAGAGAATGAGAGGAGAGCTATTCAGAGCAGAAGTTTAATTTTGGTGGCTGAGAGATACCCTCAGGAGGAGCCTGTGTCCTCTACTGCATGAAGGAAGAATGCAAAGGGACGCTTGGCCAAATATGACCTTTGAATGCTGTCCCTGTATTGTCATCTTCAGCTAAAGTTGCGTGTGTTCCTGCATGTTGTTCCTTCAGGTTTCACTACTGGATTAACATCCTGATGGCCTTTTAATAAGACCAACAAAGAACAGGTCTGTCCAGATTTTCTGGTCTCATCGGGAAGGCTTTAAAAGACTTTCTCTGCAGCAAAAGCGAGCTTCTGTACATTTAATTGCTGTAGTAGCAGCAAGGGCAGAGCACTCCAATCCACTGAAAAGTCTGTTTGATCCCCTATGGTCATTTGCTGGATTTTCAGTCTCCTCAGTATTCTGGATACAAAAAAAAAAAAAAAAAGTGATTTATTTATTTAAAAAATAAAAAAATAAAAAAAATAGCAAGAGGTTCTACTTCAGTGTGTATGTCTTTGAGAGATGTTCCTATCTGATTTTTTTGGCAGGGGTGGCCTGGGGTGGGGGTCATTCCCCTCCATATTCCCTTGTGCAGAATCGCTCCAGGGCAGTGCACTGCCACTGTTAGCCTGGCACTTGCCCAGGCATGGCAAATGGAAGTTTTAGGGTGGCGAGTAATTTCAGTTCCCACTAAACCAGACATTGTTAGATTGTTAGATCATAAAATCAAAAGTTGTTGTGTCCTAGGATTTAGTTTTCAGTTAGAGTGGGTTAAGACTGGTTTTGCTTCCACCTTTGCTTATATAAAGTCAGTGTGGTAATGCTTGCAAATAATTTTCCCCATTATGTAAACAATTCGTCTTGGTACTTTTGGTGATGTTGACAGTGCCACAAAAGCCTGAGTGGTAGAAAAAAAATTCTTGCACAGTAGTTTTCAATTTTTCTTGGTAGTTGAGGTCTATTTTCCTTTCTATCCAAAGACTATTAGAGAACAGTGTTTTCTTTTTATTTTAGGAGCTGCTAGATTTAATTTAGTCAAATCAATACTTTTTGAGAGCATTAGGTAAGAGTTTGACTATTAATTATAAGGAAATGCATGCTTGTTTTGATTTTTTTTTTTTTTTTTCAGGTTACCATGTGTCATAAACTCAAAGTACCTTAAAATTAGCATGTATTTTTAATTTGTAGACTTCTCATTGTCTTACTTCTCTTTCTCTGCCATGAAGGCAACCCTTTTAGGATTTTTATAATCCTTGACATAACAGATAACACTCTTCCGTTTGTAACTAAAGTTCAGGAAGTAGGTATAATTTTGCAAGGGGAAGAAGAAAGGTGAAAAAATGGTTAACATCAATTTTCGTTATTTTGGTAGAATGAAAATGAAAAATATATAGAGCACATACTTAGTAATTTCAGATCTATTCTGTTCTTTTTTATTCCTGTTCTTTACCACCATTTCAGTACAATATGCATACATATTTCCACTAATGAAGTTTTAAATGTGGAATCTTTCTCAAGTTGTTGAACACAAAATAGTAAATGGGTCTTTCTTACTTCAAGAAACTATTCTAGTTAACCTCCTCCATGCTTCTTGCAAGTCCACAGCAGGGCATAAATGTCTATGATCCCACAGAAGGAAAAATTAAGAACAGTGGATAATACCAATCTAAGCTTGTCCTGTCCTTATGGCTCTGTATTCCTCCATTAAATCCCAAGAACAATTTTATTTATTTGCTAGGGGTTCAGGAAGCGTAATTAAATGACAGTTACAGTGTAGAAGTTATTTTATGGTGCTATCACCTTGTTTGAACTCGGTGAGTTTCTTTAAGAAAATACTGAGCTAGAGTGAGCTGCTACTGCAAATGAGACAGGAATAAAAATTACTCTGGCTGGCCAAGAAAGAGATGCAGTTGGTTGAAAACTTGTGTGTGTTTGTGTGAATGCTGGAGCAGATGAATGTGGACGCTTGGAATACCTTCGGCAGAGAGATGATGTGTAGGGTCCCAGGCTGGAGACTGTGTGAACAGAATTGAAAATAAAAAGTATGACAGAGCCATTAGTTTGTGAACATAATTTATGTTTTGGAAAACACAAACAAAAGCCAAAGTTTAGACGAGATTTGTCCTTGAATTGGTAATAGCATTCAAATGGAAATCTTAACAATGTGAGGTTGCTCTATGGAGCATAAGAGGAGCTCCAATGAATAATTAAACAAGTGATAGCTAATAAAATATACAGCACATTGCTTCAAACTTAGAAATTGTAACTCTGCCTAAAGGATGAATGTTTTTCATTACTTTTTAATTGTTGCCAGTGTTGACCTTCAAGGTCTTTTTCTGGCAGATAATTTGTTATGGTAAGGATGAGATCATTAAGTATTTTAGCACAAGCCGCATGATGCAAATAGTTTCCTAATATTATAGAATGCTGATGTGGTAGGAGTTTGTTTTCTTAGGAATTTGTTCTCCATATTTAGTGATTTTTCAGATCATATCTTAAAACAGCAATTCTACTGTAATCTTGCAGGACAGTGGTTGTAGGTAGTACAGTAGCAGATGTCAGCAGTTTTTGCTGTGAGATTTTTGTGGCAGGTTTTGCATTGTAAAAAAAAAAAAAAAAAAAAAAAAGTATTACCATAAAGTCTTGGTATGATTTTTTTGGCTCCTAATAATATTTGTTTATACTAAGAAGAAACAACGGCTTTTCGTGTTTGCTTGATTCATGAAAGCATCTACATGGGAGCCTGCAGGCTTTCCCGTGCCGAAATGAACCTCTGTGGTGTCTGAGGCTCCAGGGCCTGTATTCAAGGAACTGAGTGTTACTAAATTTTGCTGGTTTTGTACTGTAACTCTTCTACTATTTTAGTGTTTTCATAGGTAGGTACTAGAAAGATGTATTGGGAAAATACCAAATACTGTCAGGATTTGAGTTCACAAGTCTTAGAGTAAATTTTCTCCAGGTAGATGTTGTGTTACTCATCTTTTTTGTCAGTCAGAAGATATGCCTACTCAGAGGTGAACGGTGGTGCGGAGGAGCAAGCCAGTATATTACTTTCCTTTGAGCTTTCTTGCCATTATTATTTGCCTAGTCTAAGATGCTCGGAACAAACTGGGATCAGTTGTTTGTTCAGACATTTGCTGATAGAAATGTTTATTGCTCACGTTGCTGCTGACGGAAGATGAGCAGAGCTATTGTCTTGTGTTAATCTGTGCTGTAGGCAGTCACTTGCAGGAAGTCTATAAATAATTCTTAGGATAAAATTTACCTTGCACCACTTATAATCTAAAGCAAAAAGCCTGCAGATGCATGGATGCAGGGCAGAGAGCTTCAGCATGTAGCGCACCTCTCTGCCAGCAGTCTGCAAAAACGACTCCCAGGTCTGTCTGGCTGGTTCCTAAGGAAAGGGTGGAAGGAGTAGAGGAAGGGCCGTGAGCAGAGCATGTACTCAGATGGATAGATAAGGGTGACCAGCACCAGCAGCTAGCACTGCAGTGACAGGGAGAGAGACGGCTGCAGGACTGAGAGGCAACTGCAGAAAATACCTCACTGCCTCCTGACGTGGTTGGTGCTGGGGTCCTTCCCTGGGCACGAACTCGTGTTTGGGCTGTTGCACATCAGGAAAAGCCCTGGCAGGGAGCAGAGTGCAGTGGCCCAGCTAATCCTGATTTCTTTTATTCTGATGTGCCCTTAATGAGCTTCATGAATAGCTCATTGCATTCCCCTTGTTTTGTGGAAATGATTTGGGTTTTCTAAATCTGTGGCATCCTATAGATTAAAAAAAAAATAATAATAATAGTTGCTGTGAATTATATTCATTTGGCCCTTGCTAATCTGTAGACCCAATAATTTTCACTTAAAAATATTCTTCCTCTGCTCTTTTATGATTGAAAATCCAGCATGTCATTTTCTGTCTCCTTGTGAAGAGATACCAGCATCAAATCTGTCATTCATGCTCGTGAGTAAGCCCCGTCTTCTGTAGGGAGCACCGTGTTCCCAAGTCAATAAAGTTGTAACATTTTCCCCCAAATATTGTTTCAGGAGACTATTCCAATTAATGTAAGTGGAAACAGAAGCCTTGTGATGGTAACCATTAAATAACTTGTAGCATTATTATTCTAAAGATAATGAGTTAAAGAAAGCCTGCGAGGTAGCTGAGGGAGTAATGCAGCTGTGATAGTATTTTTTTTCCAGTGGGACCTGGTGTGGTCCATTGGTGTAGCTGTGGCACCCACAAAAGCAGCGTGAACGCAGAGAATTGAAGCACATAAACTTGGCTGGTGATTCTGCTGGCAGTGGGGGGCCTCTCCACTTGCCCAAAGTTTGAAGTAACAACTGCCCCTTTTTACATCATCTTGGTGCAAACGGCTTTGGTGGATGTAGGGGACATGGGGCACAGGTGAGAGACAAAGCTGTAGTTTTCCTGTGCTCAGATATGTATGCCAGTGAAGGAAGTTGATTTGAACAAGTAAACTGTTTAGTTACTTCCAGTTTAGTGATTTCCCACTTATGTTTACCTCAGATTATATATAGAGAGACACATATATAGCTTCTTTATTCCAGTCTTCCTCCAGACCATCCTTTGGACAATCAAAATTGATGATATTAGAAGAGGAGGCAATGCTGATCAAAATGAGCCCAGTTAGTTACAGAGGTCTGACAAAGGAGGGATTAATGTTTACAATAATAACAATATGCTGTATTTGTTGAGAAGGGTCGACCATGTAGTCACAGAAATATGTTGCTTGTAGTGGAGGCCATGCAGGTTCCCAGCTCCTTACAAGGTGTCCCACCTCCCAGGGGGCTGCAGGGAGTTCAGCAAACCGTCTGTCTGCTGTTATGCATTTCTGTCACAGCGAGTGGCTGCAGCTGAGGACAAGGGGAAGAGCTGGGAATAAGCTCCCTGTAAAGACTTACATTGCTCTTTGTATGCATTACTTGTCATACCATCCAAGCTTTTGTTGTTGCTGTTGTTTTTTTTTTTTGTCTTCAGCAGGGTTGTGTTCATGATCTAAATATGACGTCTATTGTTACACTCAAGCAAGGATGTGCGAGTCCATTAGAAAATGTTCTTTTTGGAACATTCACCTCAAAAGAAGCCAAATGCTGACTTTAAATAAACTTGCGACTTTGAACCCAAATTAATCAAGTGTTTTGAATAACGTATTGTGGAGACATACTTTCTTATGTCAACAAGGAAAGATACTGCATGGCGCAGCATCCATAATGATGATGAACCAAAGGAACTATCAGGAATGCAGTCTCAGAGCACAGGCAAAATTAAGAGTTGTCTAACCATGTTATACACCATGCAAAACAGTAGATTAGAAGTAATGATAATTATTATCAAAGCGATCATTGGATTAAAAATAGTATTAACTCCTTAAGAGGAAGCACTGTTAATCAACTTGTACTAGATCAGTGAATTCAAAAACACTGGCAGATATTTTATTTTATTACTTGCAGGAAATACACTATTGCAAAAATCCAGAAGCATAAAGATAATTTATTATAGATTTGTATGTGATAGAGAACTTGGATGCCTTTACTTCTTGCTTAATTTGAGGTGCACTTTATAGTGATGAAATTCCATGTGATTGTTGAATTTATTTGGAGGTGAAATTAAAAAACACTTTAAAAAAAATCAGACCCAAAACACCATAAATGACACCTGAGATGAAACACCTTGAGAAAATAGTCAACAGCTGTAAAAATGCCCTATTGACATGTAAAATAATCCCCTTTACATGTGAAATTCTTGTGTTATACTGTTAACGTTCTCTACTCTGATTTCATTTATTTCTCCAATGCTGCAAGAAGCATTGCAAAATCAAAATCATGATTTAGCATACTACAATTAATTTCTGTTATAGTATTCATATAAAATGAAGAAATTCACCAATTGTGTATTGACTGTGACTGTTACACAGTATCTTCTCTGCCTGTGGCATTGTAGGATGGTTATCCCTTCTATTTGTCTTCTGAGCTTGGTTCAGCTCCCTACTGCCTACCCTTAGATTTCTGTTCCCCACCATCTCTTACTGATGAATCAATTTAATTTGTGGCTGCAGTCTACCAAGAGAATAGAAATCTGTTTGAGAGGATGTAATGACAATCCTCTTTTATCATTTTTTTGAAACAATTTATTATTTGGTTATAAAATGAACTCTCCTAGTGTTTACTTATATACATGCAGGCATATGTATACATATATACCCAATGTCTGTGTATATCTATGTACTGTAGCACTTTGGATTTTTTTTCAATATATAGAGTTGCATGTGTTTGTTCCCTGTCTGTGTAATCCAACAGTGACTTCTAATAAATCACACACAAAATGCAGCGTGACAAGGGAAGAAGCCACTGCCTCTCTGGAGTGCATAGTATGTGCTTGAATTTCTTCAGCATATGAGTAGCCTGCAGAGCAAATTCTTCACAAAGTTGCTGATTCTCAATCTCTTACATTCCCCTTGTTTTGAGCCTTGGGTATTCACAAGGTGATTGTTCTTATTTTTTTTTTTTTTATTTTCATTTTTCCTGCCTGTGCTTGTATCTGTAAAGTGGGTGCAGGGAGAGCAAATGCCCGAAGTATCAGGAACTGAAATGGGATGCATGAAGGCTGGCTTGGGGCCAAGATGAAATACATCTCTGTTGGCAGCAGGGGTGCTTGAGAGAGCCCTGTGATACCGGATAGCTTATTTTTTTAATCAGTTAGGCTCATCCCTACCTCAGCTGACCTCCTTTACTGGGCAGCAGGCAGGTCCTTGTCCCATACTCAGCTGCAGGGTCTCTGAGCATCCCTACTGGTGTGGCAGGAGGAGAAGGAAGAGGTGTGCAGAGGAGCAATGTTCTCCCTGCCTATGGTGGCATTGGTTAGAAGAACACCCACATGCCCCAGGACGAGCCAGCCCAGCAGAAAGAGAGCACAAAACCTGCCATTGTCAGAAATTGCTCCTTCCCTCCTCACCATGCATGCTGGAAATGATGTCTGTTGGCTTTGTGGTGCTACCCCCGCTGGCATCCCACAGATTCCCCTTGTGCCACAGTCCCTCACCCACATCCCCTGGTGGGCGCCCCTGAACTCCATGCCTGGCTGGCCATGGTGTTTTGGTGTCTGTGGTGTGTGGCAGCTGCCATGGAGCCTCACCCCATCATCAGAACAAGAGTATGCTCTGCTCGATCAGCAACACACTTCCAGCATGTTTTGCTTTCCGTGCCAGAGGCAGTCAGTGAGGAATATGGTTCGGGTCAGTATTTTCTTAGGGGCCTTTCCAGAGCAATGCAGCCTATGTATGGCTGCTGGCCCAGAGGAGCTGTGCAGCCCATGTGAGCTGTTCAGCTTTGGGGAGTGGTGTCAGGCCCAGGAAGATACTCCTATGGAAAGGACTGGTGAGAAAGTGAGGAAAAGCAGTGATTATTGACAATAAATAGATACAGAAATCTTCTATGAACTCTTTTTTTTTATAGCAGTAGAGCTGAGTGTCTGGCCTGCGTGCTTGGCATCCTTCCTCTCCAAGCTGTGGAAATTTTGCTGGAAGTTGATGCTTCTACTGCTGCTTTTTTTTTTTTTTTTTTTTTTCCTTCTTTCATTTTCCCCCCATACTTTCTAGTTCTGCACATGGATGCTGGCAGGGAACGGGGTTCAGGTGAGAGCAGGGAAGTGTGCAGGGTAACTGCTCACAGAGCCACCTTCCCTGGTGAGGGAGCGTGGTCGTGTCCTGCTCTGCCTCCATGGTCACAGCTGGTTGGTGCATACAAATCCAGCCCCTCAGGACTGCAAGGGCTTCACCTCAGTTTTGGAGGGACATGCCATCGCAGTCTATGGTTTTAATGACAAAAAGATGTGGGTGAGTTAGGGTATTAATCAGCTAGTGCCTTAAAATATTGATTACTTACTTGCTGATTTTAAATGAGTTTTTAAATAACAGAAATACCTTAAAAGTAGCTGCTGCTGGTACCGTGCAGCATATGCATGTACTTCATAGAACAAGTTAGCTAGAGAACCTAATGAGTATGTTCAACTGAAAATTTGGAAACTTTTACTTAAAGCAACTCATTGCCTAGGATGGAACGAATGGCATTACAAAAATTATAGAAACATTTTTATTTTTAAATAAGTTTTGCAAACACAATTGACCACAAATTATGTTCCAGATATAGTATAGATAGAAAGCTTAAGAAGCAAAGTTTGCTTTCATAGAGGACACTGATTACTTGTAATTTAACAGAACAAAAATATTCTGGTGTTTTGTCCATCAAATTAACACTTCGCTTTCTTTAATTGGCAAAAGGCTCAGGCAAAAAGAGAGGTGCTTAACCTGTTGTGGGATAATGAAAATTGCAGGCTGGCAAGATAAGGTATTTGTTGTGTAGGTTATTTGTTTGTATAAACAACAGTTTGCTATTATAGCTGATGGCATTTTAAAGAATCCTAACCTTGAAAAGAGCAGCAAGAGTTTAAAAACCAAACAACAAACAAACAAAGACCCCACCCTGATACCACGCATGTCCATGAATTAATGTACAGTTCAAGAGGCTGCACAGGGCAGTTTTCTGACGGTTTTCAGAAGCGCACCGAAGTTAACTGGAAGTCAGCTGTTAATTTCTACTATGTTTTGGATCAGAGCTCTAGTGAATTCCTTTCTTCTTTGTTGGAGACAAGCACTGTGTCAGAGTAATTAAAAAAAAAAAAAAAAGTATTTGCAAGATTTATTTTATTTTTGATTTAAGCAGCGAAGGAAATTTGTAATTGGATACAGTAATCAAAATATGTAAAAATGGTGCCTAGAAATATGTTCTTATCTCATGTAATTGCTTTATAATTGTCAGGGAGGGGAATCAGATTAGGAAAGATAAATATTTCCAATGCTGAAGTTAATGCATTTTTGCAAATGGTGGCTGTAAGTCTGCATTCCTTGAAGTCGGTGGGTGTTTAGAGGTTTTGCAGAATTAGAGTGACTTTTTGCAAATCCTCAGCTTCATGCAAGCACATGTGGTGGTTGTTTTTTCTTTCATTATTATTATTCCTTTTTTAAAAAAAAAAAAAAAAAACAACTTTTAATCAAAGCTTTCATTTATGTTTAGAGTCTGTTTTTAAGTAGGAAGTGTTAAACTTGAACGTATAACTATTTTTCTTGACTTCTCTTTCTCTCCTACTCTCCATTATCTCATTTAAAAATAAAATACAAGAACACTTCCATGAAGCTTAAAAATTGGTGACTGCTTCAACTCTTTCATACATGTGTTGAAAATGGACTTCTTTTTTCCTCAAGTATCTTGTTTTGAGACTCACTAGGGCTTGCTGCATTTTGTACTTGAAGTTAAAATATTTGTGGAACATTAGGAAAGCATCAAGCAGTTTTAATGAAAATGTTTTTTATGCCAATTACTGCTTTTAAACTAAAATTTTGTATACGTAAAAATATTGTCATGTTGTCAATAACTTTATTATAGAATAGAAGATTTTTTGAAAATAAAGCAAATCTTTAATGCCAGTTACTTTTCTAAACTCTCCAAGGATTTTATAAAAAAAAAAATTCTGCTATGGGCTATGGCATAGATGAAGATTAGAAAGGTAAAAACTGACCTTCTGCGAAGGAAGTTATGCTTCCAAATCAGTATGGGACTCCTGAAAAACATACCCCAAATATTTTGTTTACATGCTACTTCCAGGAAGGAGGTCTTCCTGTTTTTTCCCATTCTGTGAATGCAGACATGGAGACGGGGAAGTGGTTTTGCTGAAACCACCCTGGGCTGAGCTGCGGGTTAGGGGCGGAATCACACGAGCAGCCTGCGTGCACCCGCGCCTGGAAGATGCGTGGCGGCCAGGTCTCTGGGGAGAGGATGGGTCCGGTTGTCGGTTCAGAAATCCCAGACGGGGAAAGCATTGCTCAGGCTTCTTTACCCATGCTAGGGGTTGTTTGTTCTGGAATATTTCTGTGTTGTTGTTGTCTGCCTGTGCGGTCTGGGAGGGAATCGGTTGTATGATATTCAGAATTTATGCTCTGCATTAAAGTATTCTTACTGTTAGTTTCTTCAATTTTTGGTGTGAAAAGGAAGCATGCTTATCCTGTATGCTAGATTTGCCAAAATAAAATACTTTGTAAAACAAGATGCATTCCAAACAGTGATCTTAGTATCTCGCCTGAGCCTAGTATAGACAAACTGTACGTCTAAGTACAATCTTCACTGGTTTCACTCAAGATTGGGATCCAACATGAGAAGCTTATTAAGATGTGAAGGTCATTTAAATGAGGCTGTTTCTGATTTGCAGTAGTTTGATTGTGACTTCTGGATGATTTTTACCTAGGGAAAAAAATAAAAAGAATGGTAAGAACTTGAAAATGCGTGTTTCAAGCCCTTCCAGGACTTGAAGGAAAGGAAGGAAAAGCTGCCTGTTTATTTGAAAGCTACAAATGCCCCATTTTCTTCTGTATACAGTTTTAGAGTTGAGAGACTACAAGATATCAAAGTTTAACTGATTGAATACTGTCAAATATAGAACTAAATTAAGTATTTAATTTTTGGAAACTGGGTGTGGAGTATGAGAAGTCAAAGATTACTTCAGTTTGGATAAAGAAGAGAACTGTTTTCTGAAAGAATAATGTTTTTTTGGAAGATGTCCTGAAGCTTCTGGGGATAAAGGAATGTTTCCAACATAAAGTGAGGAGGGTAAAAGTGGTCAGAAACTGAGAGTAGGTTGCAAGGCCACTTAGGAAAAGGAAGGTACATTACCTGAATGTTCACTTCATGTAGGTGGCTTGCTGTTCCTGTTATTTGTGTTTTAATTACAGAAGGGTTGCTCAGGCTGTACTTATAATCGTTGATCCCTGACTCGCCTCCATATTCACTGTATTTAAACATGCGTGCAATTTTCTTTGTCCTTTAACAACTTGTTTCCTCTTCTTTCATGCTTTCATTCACTTCCTTCTTGGCTCTCTGTTAACCCTAGCCTATTCTAATTCCCACTTCTTGCTTCCTTTTACCCTGTCCTTCCTTTTCTTCCTAGCCCTTAATTTACCCCCCTTTCCTCCTGCTCCTCCATCCTTCCTGCCTCCTGCCACTGGGTCAGATGCTTTCGAGCGATGAAGGTGTGGGAATTTTCCATGTCTGTAGGGTAGAATATGGAAATGCACTGAAACTCATTCTCAGAAGTCTATACAGATTTCATATTTTCTGATTGTAACTTGCTGGTAAACGACTGCCTTCGTATACTAGTAAACCTTAGAAGTGAGCCCCCAGAAGACATGGATCCCCGAGCTCCTCTTGAAACCCTCCTGTGTAAGTGGGTACTGGCATCCCTACGGCTTCTTGAGCATGAAACAGTAGAGTATGTGCACTTGTATCATGAGCAAATAGAAATATGAACTGAAGTACTTGACCTAGTACCTTATATTTCTGCTGGAGCAACTTGATTTAATAAGTTAAAATGTTAACTCTGTGACTCCAACACGTCCATTTCCTTTCTCTGCTTTTTTTCTGAACATGCTCAAGGGCTTTTAAAAACATCCACTAAAAGAAGGAAAGACCATGAGAAATACAGTCTTAATTGCACGCAGTTTAATATTCCTGTGCTCTGTTTTGAAGGGTACGCTTGACACAGAGAAAAGCAGCAGCCCCACACTGAATCCTTTGTCCTTCCTGCCGGGTGAAACAGTAGATAGCTTACTGTAAATATGGCCGGCTGCCAATCCGTGGCGCAGATTCTTTTTTTAATACTGTAAACTGGCAAGAAATCAAGAATCGCCGTTCTTCCTTTTATTTACTTTCCCTTCTGTATTGAGGAGTTCAGTAAATAAGAGAAAGTTAAATGTTGAATGAAGGTTTCATATTGATTAATCGCTGAATAACAAAGAGTTATCAGCTTGTTTTTCTTTTGCCTCTTTTTTCCGTTTCTTTTTGGTGAAACTAGAAATATCAGTTGCTTCATCTGGAATAGATTATAGCAGTGAAAAGTCTGTGCAGAGTTTGAAATGAGGACAGAGCAGAATGCATCCATCATGAGTAGTTTAAAATAATCTGCAGGGCTGCTGCTGATTTGATCCATAGATGTACTTCCTCATGATTACTTCCAAACTTGCGTTAATAATGAGTACTTTGTCTCTAGAAAATACTTTTTTGTAAAGCGTACCCCAGCCTCTGCTTGTAAGTATTTTCTTATTCATACAACTGAGCTTCCTGAAATAGCTGCTGAGTTTTTTGTTTTGCTGTTATATGTAAAAGTGGTAGAGGGGTGTGGAGTTCCTTCTGCTGCTTTTCAAACACAAGGCATGCCTTTAAAGCTGCTTTGCTTTCATGCTAGAAAGAGAATCGGCGTTATTGCTTTTCTGACAACTGCATTGCTAAATTATTGGCAAAATTATCCTTGTAAAAGATAAGTGATTATGGTGATATTTAGATTGTGCACATTTTAATGACTTATCTGAATAAAAATGCGTTTCTACATGAATGATATGGGAGGTCAAATTAAATTTAAAAATTTCTGTTGCTGTTAAATACTAATTTAATGTGAAAGATCAGCCTGCAACAAAATGTTTTAAATCCCAAAATGTACCATGGTTAATTCAGAGGTCTGTCTATCTTCCTTAAAATGTATTAAGCATTTAGTATATCAATGTATGTGTTTCTGACTTGATGAAAGCTTAGAGCATACCATATAGGTCACATATGCATAGTTCTATTCGAGGTTTTATCGAAGAAAACCATGGATTTGTGTTTCTTACCTTCCGTAGTTTATGGTTAATTCAAAGTTAAGGTTTCTGGAAATTAAAAGGAATCTTTTTGTTTTTTAAAGCAGTGGACTGTGACAGAAGAAATCTGGACTTAGTTTCTTGATCTGCCAGATTTCTTGAAATAACTTGGTCAAGTCATCGCTATTTTTTTTCCTGAGTTCTTCATTTGTAAAAGGAAGATAATCTTCTTCCTTAAAATATGTCAGTATGGTAAAGATAAATGCATGAATATTTGTGAGACAATGCAGTGGTACTTAATGGCTTCAGTATAAGTATTCACATTAATGATTCATGTAAAAGAAAAATTGAAAAACTGCATTAACTTGAGAGTTTGGAGTATGTTCTTCTAGAAGCAGAGCATTTCTGAGGCTTAATTTCCAATCTGCAATGCCCAAACGAGGGACACAAAATATTTATGCAGGAAACTTAGTAGTTTACAAGTTTCCTTCCTTTAGTTCCTTCCTTCCTTTAGTTAGAAATTTTTTTTTTCCAGACTTGCAGGACAAGTCTTGATTTCTGGAGTAAATTCTTTTCAAATATGAAAGGAATGGCACTTTTTAAAATATATATATCTTCGCACAGGTATCTTGAAACAAAAATTAATGAAATTAACTATTTTAAGATAATTAAATTTGAGAGATGATCCAGAGAATAGAGAGTAACTTCTCTAAGCAATCAAGTAATATTTGTAAGCACAATATATAAAAAGCTCTTCTGTAAAAGCGTGGATCAGGAAATAACCCCCGTCTCAATGATAGCCGTCAGAAATTTCCCCTCATTCTAACTTTTCTTTTATCCTGAAACTAAATCATTCAAGATATGTAAGGAAGATTTATTGAAAAAATGACAAGTAAAGCTATCACTAACTTGTTACCATTTTAAGGTTGCTGGATGAGACACATAATTATCTTGAATACAGTTTCAGTTTTGTTGCCGTTTCAGTGGAGCACATTGCACAAAAACTAAAATTCACTCTTTAAGCACCTCTGACATTAGAAGGAAAAATAAGTAGCTGATGATTTTGGTTTTGGTCGTGCTTTACAGTCTGACTTTGCTTTTGGTAAATGTGGTAGTTTATTTTAAGTGGAAATGACATTATTGTCATCCCTGTTGAGCACCCACATTAGGGGAAAATTAAGAAATATCTCTACAGAGTTTGAGTTATAATGTGGCCGTGTGACTTTAGAGTACACTGCTAGTATATTTTCTTCTTTGATACCGTGAGCAGATTATCTTGAATAGCTAGCAGATGTCAGTATGTATTTTAAATACAGGAATAAGTGCTTGATATAAATATTACAGTGACTTGATTAACAAAGAACAGTGTTAGAACTGCAGAGATACTCTTACCACGTTCAGGTATTTCTCATGTGTATCTGAAAAGCTAGATTTTTGAGCTGCTTTAAATACATATTTGGAAGAAGCAGAAGACAGCTTTATCACTTGCTTCTTACTGACATCCTCAGTCCTTACAGTAACAATTTTCCTTGGCTGTTGCAGTGTGTGCCAGGAGCTTGCAGGTTCTGTGTCTGGCTGTAGACCCGATGCCTCAGATGCTGCCTTTTATCTGATACACCAGTAAGACAATTATCATGAGTCAGATGAACCCTCCACCCAAGGTTCCTCCTTATGGGTCAGGCCAGAGCAGGACCTTTTCTGATCAGGGAGCCAGTCTGTGAATTAATGTCAGTGAGAATTACTGGTAAAATCCCCAGTGATGGCTCGTGTCCAAAATCAGTAGCAAGACAGGCCATTTAAGTGTCTGCCCCTCCTGAAAAGAAAAAATACTGCTGGCGTCTCGTTCTTTCTCTCATCCTAACAAGGGTTATTTCTGATTTGTCCAAGTAAAACCAAGCAAGTAGGTTGGAGGAGGAGTGGGAAAAAAGGAGTGTCTTCTTCCTTCCCTTCAGTAAGTCTGCATTTGTCCTCACCAGCAGATCTTCCACCCTTGTTCCCCAGCTCCTTAGCCCACAAGGGGAATGTCCCATTGATCTGCTCTCTTTCTCAACAGGTCAGGGCATAAGCTGCTCTCTGTTTTTATCCCCCTGGCGAGGCGACATTGTATTCACTCTTTCACTTCCTTTGCCAGGTCGCCTCTCATTTTCTCCTTTGTAACAGGGCTTAGACCAACCACAGTCCTGGTCAGCTCCCTGCTCCCTTCCCAGAGCTGGGTGATACCCTGGGCAGAGAGCAGCTCATGGCCCTCTTCTGCACCTTCACCTTCCTGTCTTCCTTGCCTCCACTGCCGCACCTGCAGCGGTATCTGCTGCTGAGGGATTTTCTTTATTGCATTAAGCATGTGAGAGAAGATTTAGTAGGTGTGCTGCAGTGCCATTAGCCTCCAGTGACCCTGTGTCTCAGCAAATCCTTCCATGGCTATGAAGAATTTGTTTTGGGTTGAGTAAATTCATCTCAAAGTATTAAAGCTATCTGGGGGAAATCTGCTTTCTCTACCAATAGTGCCGTTTTCTTAATTCTGGGTTGTGGGACCTGCTAGTATTTGAATCATGCCATAGTTGAGTAACATCCAGTCTGGCAATGGGCAATGAATACAATTAAGTTTCTTTAAATCATATGGTTATGAAATATTTTCTGATTTTTACACAGAAATAGAAATGTTCTGTGTGTGGTAATGTTCATTAAAGGTGCTTTGGTGTACTTGGTGCAAAGTAACATTTCAACTTTTGGAGGATAAACGCAAAATACATCTTAAAAAATGTTGTCGGATATATTGACAAAAGAAATCCACCAAAGTTGGCCTATGGTGCAAACCAGTTAACAAGTTCTTTCCCTACAAGAAAGAGCAGCGTGTATGCATGCAACAGCTTGAAATCTGTAAAGAATTTAAATGCTCTCTTCTTCGATGTGAAGTTCGCTTTGTGACACTTATGTGACAGGGATGTCAGTTAATTATTATGTTTATTACAGGTGTGGCTCTGTGGCACACTAATACTGTTTGAGTACATGCATCAAACACGTATCTGTTGTACTTGAGCCACCTTCAGATCAGGTGTGCTCATAATGAATAACAGAGAACATCTACAATCCTTCATGTCCTAGACAAAGCTCTGCAGAAATGTCAGAGAAAAAGATCCAAACCTAGTATGAAAGCAAGTTAACAAAATCAGATTTTAAGGTGGGATGCGGTTAGGACTTGGAGCAGCAGTATAAAAATGAGATCTGAACTGGCAGGTTAGTCATCTGCCAAATTCCAGATGACAATACCTAGAAGTGTTTTGGTTTCTGTTTTTTTGTTGTTGTGTTCAACAAACAACACTCTTCCCTCCTTGACTGCTGAGTTGTTTTTTGTTCTGTGAATTGCTCAGTCATCATATCCATTGGATTGGATTTCACATAAACGTATTTGTTGAGGTTGCTACTTCCTTTCGAAAGATCACTGGAAAAAAAAAGAGGGATAACATACCTATGCTACATTAAGAATTGTTCCATAGTATTTGGGGTCCGGGGTTCAGTTACTGCCTTTAGAGCATCCAAACATCTTTTCACAGCTGAGTTTTCAGGGGCTAGAGTCAATCCCAGAGCAAGTGTACACACCACCTGAATGAAAATATTTCCTTTTGACCCAGTAAATCTTCATTTATCTCAGGCAGAGACAGAGGCTTGCTCCAGCCACGCGATGAGGAAAGTGACTCATGCGTTCCGGCTCCTATTCCAAAGAGCATTCATATATTTGACATGCATTAGCTATTGGATAAAATGTCGACCCTAAGTGGAAGGGCGTACTGTTAAGATGGACTTTATTGCCAGATACAGGAAGGATTTAAGACATATTTGCAGCATTTTTCTACTAGCAAACATTAAAAACCTTTCTACTTCACACGATAAACTTGGGGGATCTTACTCTGAAGTTTTCATTCTCCTCATACATAGTTTAGGAAGACTGTGCATGCAACTTTTGGCTATGACCAATGATGGAATATAATGTTCTTTAATTGCAGTAATCAAAAGGTCAAATAATGTTGTGAATTGGTAGGTATTGCTTCATCTACAGTACTGTAAATACGGTCCCTGGGGTTGAAGAATGGTGATTGTTACAGTTCTTTTACCATCTGGCACTGTGACAAAATTACCCTATCTTCTATTGCTCTAGCATGATGAAAAATGGATAAATAAATAGAATTTATGAGTTTTCTTTACAAAGCTTTTCCACAGGGCGATTGATTTTATTTTAGTCTGTATGAGACAGACCAAAATGAGAAAAAAAAAAAAAAAGTGTTTCTCTTTCTTTCCCAGATCCAGTTTAAATGAAACAAGTCTGATATGTATTTACAGGTCTTTAAAGTACCTTAACAGTTGTTATTTGGCTTTCTGAAGGGAAGATTCTGGCCTTTATTGTTAGTTACTGCTGCAGAAAAAATAGTTTTCATGCCCTTGGGCCTGTTATGCAGAACTTCATAGTACTTCATGATAAGCACTGGGCACAAAGCTTTTGGGGATGGGAACCTTTCTTTTTGATTAGGTGGCAGGTAACACAAAGATTCAGCTCTGTCATGTTAATCTGTTGGAAGTTTCTGCAGTGACTTTTGCTATCAATTGTGCATTCCGTGTCAAGGTCAAAAGTGTCACTGTATTTCAAAAACGAATACATAACCTGTTGTTTAAGGAAGTAGTAGTCTGCTTTGGAAAAGACTTACATGAAAAATTAAGCTGGTAGAATGAGGAATTCAAGGTAAATCAAAAGGCTTTTTATACATGTAAAGACATTCTATTTAATATGCAGTTGAGGTTTTCCACATTGCATAATTAGACAAATGGAAAATTAAATAACAGAAGTCAGAATCAGATGCATTTTGAGGGTTTTTAGGGGTGATCTTTTTTGTTTATGTTTTTTGTTTGGTTGTTTTAAATGTATTGTTCGTCCCAGGATAAAATGCTTTGGGTAGATATCAGACCTGTCTGTAAACTGCAAAATCAGCTTGTCATCTTACTTAAAAGGTACTTTTATATTAAAGACAATATACTGTCATAAAAGTAGTGTTTGCCATGAAGAAAATTTGCAGTGTAATACTATATTTAACTACTTTGTGGGAATTGAGCTGCTGTGATGAGAGAATTTCAATAAAGTTTCTAATGTAAAACATATTTTGCAAGCGTATAACCTTTTAAATATCCACAACTTGGAGTTATATATTGTTTGGCTATATTTTGCCTTCTTGAAAGGTAGTATGGATGTCTTTATTCTCAAAATTATGAGTAGAATTGCACATTTTTTATTATTAGAAAGGTACCAGTTATATTTTATTTTTTTAGCATGTAGACAGATAAAAGCTGGTATCAGTATATTAGCCATGACAAAGTAACATGTATGTATAATTGTGAGGTGAATGGTTCTTTGCTTCAATAAAGTAACTACAGTTGGAAAACTGCTTCCTAAAATGTGCAGTAGAAAGCCTCCTCATGTTGGTAGCTTCATGCTTAAATGCCTAATTGTACAATTGTACCAAGAGAGCATTAGGTAGAGTGGGATGTAGCTGGAAGGATGCTGCAGGACCAGTCCTGTAGAAAGGCTCGTTTTGGTCACAGTCACCCATTGGGGCACCTCATGTTCAGAAGTGCATCTGATGGATTTAGAAGGGTCAGTGATTCAGGAGAGCAATCAAGTTCTCAAGGCAAGTGCTCCAACAGTTGGGCACAGATGTATCTGCATGAGCATTTTGGTTTAGGTCAGGAGCATGTTTCAGAAGCAAGTCCGCTCATTGTCCCTGCTTCCTGCAGACATGTGTGTGTTGCAAAATGACCTCCGAGCACGCAAACAGGCTTCTTCTTGGGTGACACTAAACCAAAAGATGTTTTCAAATAGGTAATACCCATCTGGCCTGTGGGATCAGACTGGCTCCAGCTGAAAGTGATACCATCTGAACGAAACATGGATACTGGACCCTTACTACTTTTATGTTTTGCTCTCTGGATCCAACTCCTGCAGCGCTGTGCTGCTGCTGTAACCTATTCTGTCTCTGCCAGTGACCAGCAGCAGATGCCATGGGAAGACTGTAAAAGGCAAGCACGTAGTAGTGCTTTCCCAGTATATTTTCCCAGCTTTCAGCAATCTGCATCTCACAAGCTTCCTGAAACAGAGATGGTATCTTGCGTTTAATAGCCCTTGATAGATTTTTCTTCCATTAGTTTGTCTGATTGTTTTTAAATCCATGTGCACTTTTATCATCCACAATATCCTGTGCAGAGAGTTCTACAGTAGAACAATGTATGTGTTAGAAGTGCCTTCTTTTGTTTTGAACTTGCTACCTGATAATTTCATTTGATGCTTCTTTGTTCTTGTAAGAGACAAATGATTCCTTATCCACTGCTGTTAATGCTGCTCTGTTTATCACAGATTGCTTTGATACCAACTTGGTCGCTTGTCTTCCAGGTTGGAAATATCTGTATCTGTTTAGTTCTGTGTACAGAAGCCATTTCATACCTTTGATCATACTTGCTGTTCTCTCTGCCTTTCCTAGTTCTGCTACATCTTATTTTGAGACTGGAGGAATGCATGCAAACTAGACAACATAGTGTGCAGTGCCTGTCATTTAAATGCTGACATGGTATGTTCTCTGTTGTTCTGTGATCCTGATGATTTTTAACAGTATTTGATATTTGACTGCTATTGAAAGTAAGTGGACATTTTCATAAATATGACTCTTATAAGTGCCAGATTGCTGAAATTGTGAAATTGATTGGTGATATCCAGAGCCTGTATAGGGTTAGGGTTGGTTTCTTCCCCAACCATCCTCACCACCATTCCATGCTGTTCTTTATACTCATCAACACTGAATTTTATCTTCCACTTTTACTATTTATTCCCTTCTTATGTGAGATTATTCATAATTCTATTACAGCTTTTTTTTTTTTTTTTGTATTGATATGAGTAACTTAGTATCAGCAGCAGACTTCTGTACACTGTTCTTCCCCCTCTTCTAACCTATTTACTCAACTGTGTCCCATCAAAACTCCTGTGGAACGCCAATATCGACCTGCTTTCATTAAGAAAAAACAAATGCCTAATGCCATCTTTTATTTCCCATCTGTTAACAAGTTATTTGCTTGTTTGGAGATCAGACTAGTTTATTGATCATGCTTGTCCTCACATACATTGATTAGCTAGCAATGCTAACAGATTTATGAGGCAATTCTACAAATGCCATGTTGACTCTTCCCCAGCACGTTGTATCTAGCTCTGTGTTTAAAGAATTCCATTCTTCCTAACAGTTCCTATCAATTTGCTCAATATGTACATCAAATTAATTGTTTTGTAGTTCTCTGGAACCCCCTGGGAGACCTATTAAGAGATTGATATTGTTTGCTCTCTCTCATTTTTCTGGTATGGAGATGGGTTTAAACAAGATTAACATGAGCAGTAATAGCTCATCAATGCATACGTGAGTTCCTGCAGAGCTTGTGGGAACATCATCTCATGCTTGTGAACTGTTACCTTTCATTTTGCCCATATTTCTCCTGTGACCTCCATCATTGGTGCTTAAATTTCATACTGGTTCTCAACCCCCATAAGGTGTTATTCCAGTCAGAGGATCATTCACCTAACCTCTTCCACAGTGAAAGTGCTGGTATTTTGTTGTGGTTTTTTCTTCCTGTTTTGGTTTATTTCTTGGGAAAATATTATTTCTTTGGTTTATATCGTTATATCTGATGGGGAATTAAAGGTCTGCTCAGAAAGAAAGGATCTACAGAAACTGTATGGTGCTACATTTGCTCTGTAAATTTGCTCTGTACATTTGAACTCTGTAAACAAGGTATTTGGAGTAAAAGGCAAGAGCTGTTAAAGCTTTAGAGTCTTCAAGTATCCTGAGTGGAAGAGGATGAGAACTGCAGCATTATCTATAAAAGTCTTCATAGGAATAGGGGAAGAAAAAGCCTTGACACCACTGTAGGATGGTATGATCATCCTGATAAAGAAAAGAGTAGCAGAGGAGTTCTCTGACTTGTAGGACTTTGAGGGAAAGGAAGTGCCCAAACTAGTCACCTGGGCAAAGATGAGGACTAGACTTAAGATAGAAACCAAAGTTACATTTTACATACCAGGAGTCCTTGTGCAATGCACAGGACATCAGATTCCTCATGGATGCTTCCAAGGAGGGTATTTGTGCAGCGTGAATGAATGTATTTACAAGCCTTGACAAGAGAAGCCCTGATCTTTCAGGGCATGCTTGCAGATCTCCACAGTTATTTGAAATCTCAGAGACATTTTATATTTTGTTTAGTTAATAGGGACTTGTAATTTCTGCGCTATATCAATGTTGATGGTTAATTACTTGTACATTTCATTAGAAAAGCAAAATGAGACTGTGCCTGTAAAATCCATGGCATGATCTGTTTGGTGTTGGCTATCATGTGGAAGTTAATATTACTCATGAAAAAAATCAGACACTAAATGAAGCCAAAGCATATGAGACTGCTGGGCTTTGAATGATTCTGAACACCTCTATGCTACCTTTGCCCACTTCAGCCTTAATATTTTGTTAATTCTGTATGTGGTTCTTTTGTGGCTCGGATATTTAAATTGTGATGGCATTATTTTTTTTTTTAAATTGTCCCATATTCATAACTCAGCAGTGAGTAAATGGTCCATAGATCCATTATTTTTCTGTCTTCTGTCATTTTGAAGTAATCCCAAGTGCAACTCCTTTATAATATGAATGGTATGTATTTCCAGTTGTGACTTAATGGTTTGGATAGTGGCAATGGTAATGAGCTGAAAACTCAAGTTGATGATCTCATCTTTCAGCCCACCAGCCAGTCTGAAATCCTTAGCTAATCACTGCTCACACATGAATACACACTTACCTAGAATATTTCTTGGTACTTCAAATTTTTAATATAAAACAGGGTGAGTTTGATAATGGATCAAATGTGACTTCTATTATTTGAAAGAATTTGCTTTTACTTTTTTTAAGGTAAATGAATTCTCTCCGTTGTTCACTTCCTAACTTCAGAGAATTTCTGAGTGCTGAAACTCAGGCATAGCATTTGACCAAAAAAAAAAGTTCATATGAGTGATGTTTATATCTGATTATGCAGAACAGCTCACAGTGCGCTAAAACTGTTGGATAGCATATTTTGTAAAAGTACTATTTGAGTAAAGGAGGATTTTGGATGACACTGCTTTTCATGGTTGTTGAGAAACAGTGATTCTTGTTTGGGTCTAAGCATAGCAGAAAGTGAGTCACAACACGCAGATTTGTGGAATGAATGTTTGTAGACTCAGAACTAAGTTTTCAGGTACTTGTGAGGGTTTTTTTGTTCTTGTTGGGTTCTTTTGGTCATGTCCTCCTCCCCATGCCAGAGTTGACTGAGAATAATTGGTTTAGTTCTGAATGTAGCACACAGATGTTTAGATAGGTATGTTAAAGGTTGGTGTTCATCCCACAAAGGGATTTTTGGACTAAACTGAGGCATCCAAGTTAGCAATGCAGCTGTTGCAGTCTCTATCTTTAAACCACAGAAGCAGAGAAGTGCTGCCAAAGGATAATTCACAGGTGCCTTTGTTTCTCTTTTCAGTGCAGACACTATCAAGAGAGAGCAAATTCTTTCCCTTCCTTTTTAATTCTAAAGTACAGTCATCTTTTCAGCAGTGGGGTTTGGCATCCTACCTCCAGAGAGCTTTGCTCAGTCACAGCCTGGTCTGTGTAGGTTGCTGTTCTTATACTGTTGTTTTTTCTTGTTAGAGCTTTGATACTGCGACTGTCGGGTTGGTATGTCACTCTGTTTTGTATCTACAACCAGCACAGCTTCGCTTTTACATCCCTGTCGTGTACTAATGAACCGAGTCTTGAATTCTGCTGCTGCTCCTTGAAAACTAAGTGCCAAATTTGTTTCCACACAGAGCTCCTTCACTCAAGATGTGAAGTAGATGCAGATGTACTAGTGTATACAGTTTGTAAAGTCTGTACTTGGTACTGTCTGGCTACTGATGGAAAGACTTGATTGCAATCCACTTGCTTGCTCTGCAGTCTTCTCTATAGAGAAGTTTATAAGACCGACAGGGTTGCTCTCTATCAACGCTAAATATTTTCAGTAGCTTATGGCCATATGGCACTTGGAAACCTTTAAGTATGTATAGAACAAAAACTTCAGGCAGATGCCAACATAGAGAGATATTATCCTCCAAATAATTTAGCATCAGTTTGGAAACAGTAGCTTTCAGGAACAACGTCTCTACTGATTTCTTTGTTTGCAGTATGCTTTACTGGCCTGACCATATGACATTTGTAATATGACTACTGCAATTTTGCTGCTCTTTCTAAAAATGAACACTGAAAACACATTACAAGAGTCTGCAAATAGTCTTGCTGTTATCAAGTGATAAGTTCAATGGCAGTGTATGATGAGTATAAGCTTTACATGATGCTTTTAGTACTAGCTGTGGAGGGGATGACATGGTTTAAGGTAGTCATTTTGGATGAATGTGTTAGAAGAGTCAGGCGGCAGATCACAGGCAGATTTTGGAGAGTTGAGCAGCTGAGATCCATTTTAAGGGCTACATAAATATTGTGGCTTCAGTACTTCAGTGGATACCTGGTGCTGATCTTTCAGGATCTAGCAGAATGCCCATTTTTTCCCTCTCTTACACATATACTTACTATGTTTGGTTTAGCTAAATTAGCAGGTTAGTGCTGCCTACCTTTTGTCATCACCAACCACCCAGAAATACTTAACAAAGAAATGCAAGTGCAGAGTAACGCTCTCCTTATGCTGCCTGTGTTGTTTATGATAACTTTCTCAGTACCCAGATTTCTCTCTGACTGTATATCTGTAATTATTCATAATTTTATCAAAATGAAACAGCAAGACGGTGCTAGTCTCAGGTGAAGTAGTCAGACCATTGAACAAAGAAGTCTGCCATAAGGCAAATTATAAAGCTGTTGGGTAGAAGATTGTGGTTTCTCAGATGACTTCCTAATCTCAATGTGAAGGGCAGAAAGGACTATTATGTAATAAAACTGAGAAAATGTTGTCTGTTGGCTTGTAACTGATGAGGTTTTAATGTAGCCCTTTGATAGGCAGAGGGATAGAAGGCTTTATAGATTTTTAGATGGAGTTTTATCCACTTTTATGAAGAGGATGACAGGACAGGCCTGATTACCTGTCAGGTCCCATCCTAGCTAGAGGAGAAAGATGACTTGCCTTTGTGAAGCAGGTCCATATTGTCACCAGAGAGCCATATAAATAGGGACAGTCCAAGAGAGGAGTGCATTTCTTTGGAGAGAAAAATTGACGAGTTTTTGCAATTCCCTATCTGATCCATATTAATGTACATTTGGTGTTAATGAAAGAATTTTCGTGATTTTATAGGGAAAATGATATTTTCAAATATTTATAAAGACCATTTTCCATCTATTTGTCCAAATATTCTGCTTGTATTAGTTTGTATCTCACTGTCACAGCAAATACAA
The DNA here is from genome assembly GCF_009819795.1 of Aythya fuligula. NCBI lineage: Eukaryota > Metazoa > Chordata > Aves > Anseriformes > Anatidae > Aythya > Aythya fuligula. The sequence continues at coordinate 33,892,035 of NC_045562.1, forward strand.
AATAGAGAAAGACTTGCCAGTGCAGAGAAGGGTCACTTGGAAGATCAAGAAAGAGATCTAAATCACATAACAGCCAGTAGAAATAAAGCTTAACTGCACCTCACTTTACATAATAAAAGGCTTGGGGCTTTTAAACTATATTTTTCTATCTTACTGTTTTCCAAGGATATGTATTTGCTCCTAGATTTTAATCTTCTAATGGTCAGTGAAATACCAAAGATGTACAGTTTGATAGACATGGTTCTATTAGGTTTGCTGTACATAAGATGTAAACTTCAAAGGAAAAAATGTTGATTCCTCTATAAAAGTAATACTTCCCACAAATGGAAGTTCTGTTATTGACTTTAAGGGACTTTGATTTTTTCCGTTAGCTTATTAGTCTTCATCCATTCATTTTTATTTTTTTTTTGTTACAGAGATAAGTCAGGTGCTGAGTTTTGCGTTGAAATTAACAACAGCAACAAAAAAGTATTTTGAGTGGTGTAGATTGGGGGATTTTTTTTTTTTTAGTATTATGTGTATCCTTGTATACTCATACTTTTTTTTGTAATTTCAATGATTTCTGAAATAAGATAAAAATGCACATTTCAAAGAATGCAAGACTAATGCATTTCAGAGTTAAGAATAAACAGTGTGCTCCTCAAGTAAAGGCAGCAATATGATGTGATACTGCTGTGTATGTAAAACAGGTATCAAAACTTTTAAGCAGTATTTGCACTATTTTTATTTTACTGGAGTCTCAAATTTTACAAGTCCATAATATTGACCAAAATGTTGATCTTAATAATGAAATGCATTTGTATAGCTTTTAGTATTTGTTCTTTATCCCACTTAATACTATATTTTTAAATGAATAGAACACAAATGCATGAATATGGTGCACAATCAAAATTATAGGAAATACTATTTTTCTGTGTAGGATAAGAAAATACTTAAACTCTCCAGTTGCCAGCCATCACCCTTTTACCAAAAAGATGAAAAATATTATTCACATCATTGTATTTTAGTTGCTAATTTAATGCATTTTCAATTAAAATAAAAACAGATATTGTGAATCTAAGAACTTTAAAAGCTTTTACAAAGAAAACATCACATTAGTGAAAGTATAGATAAGATTAGTTCATAGTGTTTTTTTACATGGTGTGACCTCAGGTATCTTTTTGATAATGAGAGAAAAAATAAAAATAGCCAGTTTTGACCGTAAGATGAATGAAAATACAGTTTTGCTCCTCCCAACTTCAGTAAAAGCTTTTATAACAGAATCCAACCGTTTTTTTTTCTTCACATTGCAGAGAGAACTTAGGATATACTTGGAGGCTGATTCATTTTTCATGGCAGAAGCTAAAGTTGAAATAAATATTTTGAAAAATAAGGGACCAACCACTATTCTTGGGTTTCATTTGAGTTATTTTAGTGTACATCAGCTTACTTGTAGTTCAGGTTTTGCTTTGTACTTGAGTCTCACCTCTTCTAAATCATGTTCACTGTTACTTAGTAGCTGTGATGAAAGCTGTAAAAGTTCAATATACCTTCACAGGAGAACTTGTTGGCAAAATAATACTGGTCTTTGGCTGAAGTCTGATTCCCAGCTGTTAAGTCGTATTTAAACTCATTGCAGGAAGAAATTTGAGGTCAGTCATCAAACTCTGAAAAAAAACATATGTTAGTTGAGGTTTTAGTTACTTGTCTTTTAATCTTTTGAAGGAGGCACATGCTTTTGGAAGGGTTGGCTTCTTAGGATCTGCTTTTGAAACATATTTATCAATAGAAAGATGTAGAAAGATACTTGATGTGTTTAGTTTTATTGCTGTATTAAACACTTAACTCAAAAAGAAAGTCATGGAGATAAAATAACAACTAGTATAACATTTTCGTGTCATTTGGTCCCTGTATATGTGTTAGGTATACAGATACTGCTGTTATTCTGGTTAATATTTCTTACTTTTCAAAATGTAATTTAGATGCTCCTGTAGTATTTTCATTTTTTTCGTCCTGTTTCCTCTGTCTAATCCCATGAGATATGATGTAGAATCACTAGTGTAAAGTTCCTTTTTCTAGGCTTGAGGGCAGGGGGACAAATGGGGGTTAGTAGCATTTCCTTAGGCATTGTTAACTATGTGTTTAATATTGAAATTCGGCCCAGAAATTCCAACTTGTAATTACATTTGTGGTTTAGTGGCAGAATATAATACCACTGCCTTCAGTAGTGTGTGTGCGTGCACACAAAATTATAGTAAATCTATTTGTAAAGGACAGACCTCAGCAATAAAGACCTGGTTTTGAATTTGAAAATCACATTCCCACATTTATTTTCAGTGCCTAAGGGAGATAATACGACAAATTGTTAATTAATAAATTAATTGTATGAAAGATTGTTTTAAATATCATAAATCTTAATTACAAAATAATTCAGATTAATAATAAAGAGAAGAAGGACTTGTTACAGCAGGTCAACTTGTTGACCTTCAGGTTAGTTCTTTTTTAGACAAATAAAATAGCATTCTCACTAGTACCAAAATGTGTGTTCACAGCAGTATTCTTGAGGCTCTGATACTATTATTATACTTTGAAACAAGGAGTATTTTCTCTTTCTGTTTAATATTTGGACGTTGTAATGCATTACATTCCGTGTCTCTAGCACAACAGCTGTAGGGAACATAAAATGGCAAGCCACCAAAAGGAGGAGTTTTCCTGCATTTAATGTAAAGAACTGCCACTCTGCATTTAGTAGGAATCTCTTAATTTTGAAATTAAGGGCTGGAGTTTTGGTCTGGTGGCAACCTTCAGGAAGGTGCTGTAGGAGGAGTTCCCAAAGATGTTTTGATCTAACTCACCCTAGAGTCAGAATTCTTTCCTGACTTTTTCTGGGGCCAGCAAAAATAATAAATACATAATGAAATACTGAGAGCTGTACAAAAATAAAAAGTGAAATAATTTGCTCTTGTTGCTTGCAGAAGTCGACTAGTCATGAAGGGAGCTCAGCTGTACCAGGAAGAGGGAATAGGTAGCTACTCCCATTCCTTATCCTAGAGACCCATAATAGAGGGAACCTTCCTACAAACAGAAAGGGTGGTTTTGTCGTGGCATGTTCCTGTGCCAGGCACAGCCTGAGATGCAGCGTGAACCCAATGCAATGGAGAGAACAGAAGATTTAGTCATATTCACAGACTTACTCTCCTGGGAGTGGCTGATGAGTTCATCTTAGGTAGGACAGTTACCTCTACCGTACTATGGACTAGAAGGTGTCAATTAAAGACTTTTTAAGCGTTAGTTAGGAAATATTTTTTTGATATGGGTGTGCTAATTTTATTTCTGTTCACATGATTAAACAAATAATTTTCACATAAGGAGGAGAAACTTAGCACCATACCAAGATCATTAATTATTATTATTTGTATTATGTTGTTCATTATGTACCTTACTCAGGCAGCTGAATGTCTTTGCTTTCTCGTTCTATATTGATTCTGCAGCAGTCTTCATCACCATTGTATCCAGAGGTGAAACCATAGGATCTGTGTTTACAAGGCCAAAACCTGCAGCAGATGACAATAGTCTCCTGGTCTAACTTTTTAACAGTGTATATGCAGAGTAGATGGGCTCATTAATAGCTAAACATCTGGCCTGCTTAGATGTTTTTATTAATCTAGCTGTCTTATATACGTATTTTCAGGTATTGAAAAGTAACAAAAATCCAGGCTAAGAGGCCCTGTAGAAGCACATGAAACTTTCTAACCAATATCTGTTTTGTAGTTCATTTTCCATGAGGAACTGCATCAGTATTTGTACCTCCCAACCAATTTGGCTTTGTTTTGTGGGGCTGGCTATATGAATCTCTCCCCATATGAAATGGGTGTTTTAGTCTGAACATAAATTTAGTTGAGAAACCACATGTTGCTATTGAATTTGAGGTATATTTTACTCCAGCCTGGGCTTAATTCAGTATGTAGTTAAGCACATTTATAACTATAAGAATATGAATAGTTCTAACTAGATGAATGAGTCTCGGTGCAGTTCTGTGACTTTGTCTGTCTAAAATGGACTATAGGTTTAGGACCTTAGAGTTCATTTTTGTCTGTATTAGAAGCATTATCCTACAGTAAAACCTCAGAATTAGTTAATATTGATGTTATTAAAAACAAATAAATGCCAGTTTGTTGTTGTTTTTCTGAAGACTTTTACCTATTTGTTTTTATGAACAGTTAGGAAAACAGCACTGATGAGTCATAATTGAATGTATTTTTGTAGTTTCAAGTCTGCCACATCAGTGTTCTCCAAATGAATTTGGTTTGCAGTAGACACTGCATACTGTAAACTTTTTCTGAGGCAATATTTAAATGTGCTTCCCTGGCAGCATAGAAATATAAATAAACATGCAGTGTTAACTTTGAGTATTATTAATCTGAGTGAACTTCAAAAGTAGCTTAAAAAAACTGTAGAGTTATTTTCGTTGGATTTCAAAGTAGATGTGCTGTACAGATAGTAATGTTTTATCAATCACACAATGAAAATAAAAGTAGAAGCTGTATTTGCTAAAAGCCATGTAGATTTTTGTACTGATGTGCTAATCCATTCAAATTTTATTGTTAACATCTGTACTGAGTGATTGGAAGGCTGACTATTTAGGAGCCCTTGAGACCAATATTATTTACAGTTGTGTAAATAAATTTGAGAAATACATGTTAGAATATAGAGAATTAGGCATATAAACTATTAAGAAAAATAAAATATTTTTAATGTGAGATTATATTAGTGCTAATTACTATTAAGATAATGTTCCAGATAAACATCACCATGTTGTTTAGCTAGAGCTTCTCCATTTATTGAATGATAATCATATTTGTAAAGAGCAACTAAGAGTACATTATAAATTAATTAGCTGATTATGACCTTCCTCCTTCCTCCATTTTCACCAGCTGCATAAATTTGCTATTGACACCTATAATCACCATCTTTGCTGCTGATACAGACCTCTTTGTGTTTCAGGGACTTTATGGCACGCTGTTTTAATGGATTTTCCCTACACATGGTGGTGGCGTGGAAGATCTCATTACATTGAGCCAATATTTTTATTTTCTTTTTGTTTGATAAGCCACAGTATAAGGAAGTAGCCTTTTTAGTATGTTTTCTGTATGTGTTTGTGTTAATAGATAAATTAAGGTGGCAGTTGTCTTTGTTTTTGCAGTGTGCAAATATAACTCTTCTGCCCTGCTTAATGAGAATGTGTTGTGACACTTCTTTGTTATGAGCATTATCTGACCAAGTAAGTTAGGCTGAAGGTGATTAATTTGGTAAATATTTCAAATATGCATTGTGTTTTAATGACAACTGTATAAAATCCTTGGGTCTCTACAGAAAAAGCATAGTACTGAAAATCATTGGGTAGAATTCAGAATTTCAGCACTACAGTTTTGCACGTATGGCATTGGGTTAACAATATTTGCAGTGCATAAAAAAAAAAATAAAAAGCCTAACGGAGTGAAACTAGTTGTAGAAGCTGCCAAAATTGCTTTTTTTTTTTTTTTTTTCCCACTGAGACCAAATATTTTCATCTTTCTCCACTGCTTTTGACTCAAAGACCTACCTTACTGAAATTTTTAAAATAAAGCAAAAGTATCCAACTAGTGCAGAAAAAGTTTATTTATGCTACGTATGCTTTATATAGAACAGCACCTCTCTTCTTCAGGAGGTACTTTATACAATAATTTTTAAAACCCTGATATTTATCGATGTGATGGGTCAGTATGGAGGAATCCCAGGAGCTGTGACCAGCTGTGCAGCTGGGAACACACCTCATCAAGCTACCTTAGAGCAAGGGCCCAGGAGGCTCTCTGCCAATGTATCTGTGCCTGACCAGAAATAATTGCCTGTAACACAACAGAAAGTGGACCAAAAACGGTACGGATTCCATAAACAAGTCTAAGTTACAGTTATTTTTGCATTGTTTTTATCTGTCACTAAAAGTCTATGGAGCAATTGATACATATTTACAAAATGAACCTTATTAAGAGAAAATGACCATGGCAAAATTAAAACTCTAGACTTGAACTGTGACAGAAGCTCAGCCTACTGATTTCATCTGACTCCTCCCTTTGAAAGATGTATTCTAACAACAGCTCCCCGGCCAAGAAATGTGGATTTTGCAGTGTGACTGTTGTTTTTGTTGGTGTGTGTGTGTGTTTTTTTTCCTAAAAACAGAAATTAATGTATTTATGCATAGTTCTATATAAGGATGAGCACCCACATGTGCCTTTCCTCAGAAGTCTTCATTGTGGCAATATGAGAAGGCTGTCTGTATCGTACTGGAATACAGTAATACAATGTTTTAACAGTTGAGTTTGGTCTCAGTGAGAATATCAACAGAGTAATCATTTTTGTTGTCTACAGTTTATTTCCTGCTGTCTTGTCTTGTTAAGATATTATCACTGTCATGCCATTTAGAAGTACCAATTGCTTTCATATGGCAATATGGAAAAAATGTTGTATTTAAATAAAATGCTTCTTTGGTGCTTACTTTTGAAAATACGTGATTTTGCAATTCCTAGGGAAGTTTGAGATGTGTTCTCAGGTATTTTAGTTTTCCTCCTTTTCTGCTCTGCTGAGCATCTTAGTAACTTTTTGCTCTTGCACCCTCCTTTTCTGACCAGCAGTGCTGTAGGTTGTTCCTCATTCCATGCACTGTTATGTTTCAGACTGTTGTGCAAATGAGTTTGCTTCTCATTCTCTAAAGAGTATCCTAACCCCAGGAATTTCCAGCCGGAGTGTCAACAAGGAGATTTGAGAGCATTAACAAGGAGTATCAATTAAAAGCATTACCAAGGAGCGTTTGGACTCGAGAACCTTTCATTTCGGAAGTGTAGAGACCATGTGTCCTTCCACTTGCAGGCAGATGCTGAGTCAGGGGTGCGCCAACTTCTGGGGAAATATGGGGAGCCTGGCATTTCTCCCTTACCCCCAGCAGATGTGAGAACTGCGCACACAGTAAGGCTGGAGAGGAGCTCAGTAATCTGAAAATGTCTATCCTTAGTTTTCTTGAAGATACCTTCAACTTCTCTTCGTTCTCTGTTAACCAAATGTATAGCTGCAGTAGGTATCTTAAAGAACGAACATCTTGAAAGTAGGGCATACTTTGCTTCTGGACAGATCCCTTTGTGTGTGTTAAGGAGCAGTGTAAATAAGTCATGTAAGTTCAGTATTGAACTTAGCTGCCTAAAATATTAAAAAAGGTTTAACAAACTACTAAAAATTCAACAGCAAAATATATAACTGGAGACATTACATTTCTGTGCACCTGTTTTTATTTGAGGATAAAGTTACTGTTTTGAAGAGTTTGTCTGTAATTTAAATGCAGTATGTAAAACTGGTTTCTATTAAAACCATTATATTCTCCTAAATTGTCATGTTGCACTGGAACCCTGAATAAGCCATAATGCACCATTATCCCTAAAAACTGTGTCATAAGAAGTCATAGAAGGTATCCTACAAAAGTTTTACTTGGCAATCAAAAGTATTTCAGCTAGACTATATTTTGCTTTTAAGTTGTTATTAAAATGCATGTGTATGCCTGTGTGTTTGTAGCATATGCTATAGTTCAACTGTATTTTTAATAGCCACATAACTGTTTTCCTCTGTACTTTGCCAGATGAATTCTTTTCAGTTTGAAAACTGTTATGCTTGCATTCATCCCAAGAAATAATTATTTTGGGAAAGGTTGAGAAAAATGTGTTTCAGTATTCTGTGAATAAAGTAATCGATTTGACTTTTTAACAGTGTAAATGAAAGCTTCAAGGAAAAAAATGAAATCGTGAAGTCTCCATCCCTCCTGGGATGGGAGGACATGCTGGGGACGAAACACAGCAGTGCATGTGGCAGAGCTTCATTACGCACTAGGGAAGCTCTCTGGAAGCTGTTTTAGGACAGACCCTCACTGCATCAATCCTAATTTCCAGTCTTAAGAACAGGACAGGAGCAGTAATAGCATTTTGCATAGCATGGGTTTAAAATGAATTTATCCCACCTTCTTTGGTCTGAGAGCAGTGAGGAGAGACCCCTCACCACAAACATTTCTTGTTTTATGTGCCGCCATGAAAGGATGCGGGAAAAACCTTCAGGAACCCAAGGAAAATGTAGTCGTTTAATGGATGTGAACAAATAAATGTTTTTCTTTCCTGAACCAGCTGTAGTTTTTTGTTCGTTCGTTTGTTTGTTTGTTTGTTTTTGACATATTGAGAGGGCTTGCATTTATCACTGTCTGTATTCAGGAAAAGTGCCGTTAATTTCCATGGGATTTAGGCACCTCCTCCATGAAGGTTCTTTAGAAAGCCAATGTCCTTGATAGTACCCTCAGGCACAACCACACCACATCGGTGCTCTGAGCACCAGACAGCGTAGGGACAGAATCCTAGAATTGTCTAGGCTGGAAAAGACCTTCAAGGTCACCAAGTCCAATCATCAACCTGGCTTACTGAGTCCTATCACTAAACCATGTCCCTTAGTGCCATGTCCACACATCTCTTAAATCCCTCCAGGAATGGGAACTCCACCACTTCCCTGGGCAGCCTGGAACACGCAGTGTGGTTTGCCATGGTGTTAATTAGGCTTAAGGAGGAAAGTCTATGATGTATACAATGATGAAAAGACTTTTTGTTACATCCGATGGCTTTAGATCAGGTCTGCTGTCAGTCTATTTCTATTTGTTGCTTTCAGTATACTTTGAAGAGGAGAAGGGAAAGAGTGTGGCTAACTGAAAATAGACTGCATAGGGGAGACACTGTATTGCAGGAGCAATTGCTTTCTAAATAAAGATTTTCTGTATCTCTTGAGAGAAATTAGGAAAAGGACCATAAAGTTTCTGTTGGCCAGCAGAAGAGAACCATCTGCTGGAGTTATGAACAGTTGGCTGCATTTAACAACCAGTGGTTGATGGTCTCTGCTCTAACCAGGAGGAGTTAGTTTATTCAATGCAGGTGATTGAAAGTGAAAAATAACACACCAATGTTAAGGAAGGGAGGGGAAAAAAAGGAAAAATGGAAAAAAGCTGTTTAAAAACAAAGTTATAGTTCCACAAGGACAGTATTTTTCTATTTCAAGTTTATATCATAAATTTCTCAAATCATTAAAAGGCACTGTACATGCCATGTAATGATGTTGGTGATTCATTAGCTTCATCTGCAGAGAGAAATACAACATTTTGGCACTTCCTTTTCTTTTTCCTTTCTTTCTTTGTGGTTTTCCATTTCTCTTCTGCAAACAGTTAGGATGAACTAAAGCATTCTCTGTTTTCCATTAGGTCTCATTTGCTACAGCTTTCTGCCTTTAAATTACTTCTGAACCACAGAATCTGGCAGTGCTCATTGGAAGGCATTTGAGGACAACTACTTGATCTGGAGTACAGCCATGTACGGTACTTGAAGGCATAGAACAAAGCAATATAAATTGAGATTATTTTACTAAATGTTTATGGCTCTTCCAGTGCAGCCAGTAGAACTAAAGAAAAAAAAAATCTTTATTAGGGCATAGTATGTAAATACTCACTTTTTATTGCATCAAAGAATGCTTTTACCTTCTCTGTCTGAAGACAAAGGCCTTTTTAATATCTTTCCCTTCATAGTGTCACTAATCTAACGTTCCTTATCTAATTGTTGGAGATTAAGTACATATAAAGAATCGTTAACATCAGATGTATTGAATAACTGATTTAAGGGGGACTGGCTAGGTTACAGATCAATCATGCTTCCACAGCTTTGCAGCCCGGTTTAAACTCCATACTGGAAAATGCAAATACAAATTTCACTAATATCTGATTGGAGCCAATTTAAACATTTTGGACCAATTTAGTTCTTACATATATTCATGCAACCTTATTAGATCATGTAAACTGCTGTTAGGAACTGCAGGTATATGGATGCAAAAAAAAAGCGAGTACTTCCAGTTTAATGCATCCAGAAAATGACATAACTTAGTTAAAGTAATGATGACAAGCAATATATTATCATCAGAATAGAAAATATTTTACAGTGTGCAATAAAAGAATGCTGTCTTTGGAGAAAGTGAGGCAATGGGAAGTGAGGAAATAAGGAGTTCAAAGTTGCAAGGGAGGCTGGGTTTAGGAGATCTGAGTTACACCCTCAGCTCCCGCCTGTTATTCTAGACCATGCCATCCTTCCCTAGCACTTGACTAGTTAGTCCCGGGGGCGCTGTGTTCAATGTAATTCTGAAAGTGTGGTTCACACATGGAGAAAGAGCATAGTAAGTAGTACAGCATAATGTAAAATAACATTCCTGCTAACTCATTTGGCTCTTATGCAATAGAGGAATTCAAGCCATGTAAACTGTTTTGCAAGGTGTTAGGTCATATTTTTTTCTCTTACCCATTATGGTTTATGTTCTTCCTGCAACAATCTCTTCGACAACTCAAGACCTTGGAATATTTACAAGCATGTTTTGAAAACTTGGCTGGTTACCTGAATTCAAATAAGGGTGATGAAGGTCTTTTTGTACAATTTTCCATGGGAAATAGAGAGTGCCCATGCAAATTGTGTAGATTGAGTTATTATTATGTGATTTCTTGTTTGCTTGCATGTTACAGGATAAAAATCATGAATAAAAATGGAGATTGGCTTGAACTCTTGGGGAACTTTGATAAATAGTGCTGTTTTTTCTGTATGCAGCTGTTATTTCTTGTAATAAAGGAACACGTACAGAGTTAAGGACATTTGAGATAGATGGAACGTCTTTGTTTTTAGTATGAAAATGTATCTGTTGCTGGAAACAGTAGGTTCATACTTAAAGCATGGTATGGTTTTAGGTCTTACCAAACATTGCAGTTATTCAGGGTTTCAAATTCACGATACTCGTTCTGTAGTTTTGTGGATTCCTTGCTATTGGTAATAATGCAGTAATGAAAAAAATATGCAGTTCGAAAGGTTCATGTTCCTGGTTTGATTAAAATAAAACAATTACACCTTGGAGGCAGATGCCAGCCATTTATTTTCCATGCTTTCTTTGTCAAGTTTACTCTGCCCCAGCTGAGGAAATGCTTGCTTATGAAGTGTGCCATGAGTATCAGAGCATCCCACCCTTCTAGTCTTAGCGTGCCTTGCAAGCTGGTGTTTTTGTATATTTGCCCCAAATTAAAACAAAGGCCTGTTGCAGGATATGAGTGCTTTCTCATATAGTGATTTTAGTGCAGACAGAACAGTATGCAGGACATCAAATAAGCACCCGATGAACTCTCAGCATCATGCCCAAGATCACAAGAGGGCATTTTGAAGAATGGTTTCTGTGAAATCGCAAAGATGCTTTTTGTATACCTCTGTAGAAATGTTTCATTTGTGGAAGACCCTTAATGAGTGTTTTTCTTTTGTTTTCTTTATGTTGTGAGCTCATGCCAAAGGCAAATAGTGCCATGATAAAAAACACTAATGGAGAAATACAAAGAAAAATTGCTGATTGGAATTCCTAGCCATGCTCTTTTATTTTAATATTTGCATGCCATGTAACTGTTTCTCTTACACATCTTGTAAATGAATAGAATATTCCCCAGAGAAGTAGGCTTTAGTTATTTGGTAGCTATCTTAGGCTTAATTAGCCTAAGGAAAATTAGCCAGAAATTACTGTTGTATCGATATTATTTGAAATAAAGAAAGGGGTCGTAGTGAAGGGAGTCTGATTTAAACTATTATTTTATTAATATCTTAGAATGCTGTATTTATTCTCTCCTGGAACAGGTGGAAATCTTGCCTCTTTTACTTTATTGGGTCGAATATAGAATTTGTTTAGATCTCAATCAGATACAGTAGTAACACGTTCACTTTGAGCTGTATGACATTTCCCTGACTACTTTAAGTGATGCCAATTAAGCTCACAGCTACATGAGTCACTTCAAATAAAAAGAGAGGAAAATGACCAAAAAAGCACATAGCCAACTTTGTGTGCTGAAGATTTAAGATGTAGGTCTGAATAGAAGAAATACATGCAACATTTTTGATTTTACATTATACAGTGCCAATTAAAAATGCACTGATGAAAACTGCTTGATTTTAAAAGGTTATACGGTCTTTAAAAGGCAAATACCAAATTCGGCTATAGTCTAGCAATATTAGAGAGAGGACACTTAGTTGCATCAGATTTGTTTTTATGAAACAGAAAGGAAAACACCTGAAATGCAAAGTTTTCCAGAGTAGTTCCTGCTTCTGTACATAGTGTCCAACAAACTCTATGTAAAAAGAATTTATAATAAGCATAAAAGTTGCCAGGGGTGGTTCACCTCTTAGTACAAGCACTCAGTAGAAAATTCGGAACATTACATTCTAAGTTTATCATAAAGAAGAAAAGTTTAGCAAAGAACCTTTTCCTTTCTGTCCCAGTTCAAAATTCACCTCATATGCTACTGAGCCTGACTACGAGCTTTTCTTTGTTCTGCTTCGTGTCTAGCTGCCCCCATCTGCTTAGTATGGCATCTCTGTACTTTGCAGAAAGTAATTCTGCTTGGTACAAAAGTGTGAAGGTGGTTTCTACAAATCCTTCCTATGTACGTATATATATACTTTTTTTTTTTTTGGTGTGTGTGAAAGAAGAGAGCTGTTTAAGTGCAAGGACAAACTTGGCAATGTTCAATACACTCCTCATTTGAGCTCAGCAGCAGTAAATGAGAGGAAGAATGAAGCAATACAGTGGTATTATTAAAAGATATTATTGTCCTACCATTGTAGTATGTTACAGAGTCAGTGTATGATTTGGTATTAGGGGAATATGCATGAAATTACAGTGTTTGGTGTGGTATACAGTCTTGCAAAGTGTAGATATGTTTCTATGTGTACTTGCAAAATGTGGACATAGGTTGAATAAAAGTGCAAGGCTACAAAGAGATGTGCAAAAAAAATAATATATATATGCACATATATATATTAGGAATGGAATAGAGGAATATAGAAATTAAATGCAAAAAGTGAAAAAGTTTCTTCTAGCCCGTGATAGCCTCGGAAAGGGTAGGATAGAAACACTGTAATGGAGAAAGAAAAAGTTCATGGGGTTTAGTGGTGACTGTAAATTCGTGCATATGAACATAAAGGTAAGAACTGAGAAGAGAAACAGGCTGGAGAAAGGGAATTCCAGACAGATGAGGCAGCACATGCTGAAGGGCAACCCCAGCTGCGTGATCATGAGGATGGGACGGGGAGGAATGCATGAGTGGGCAGTAATTGGATGATGGACACAAGATTAGAGTCAGGGTGGAGTGGGAGTGGGGCCAAGAGGAGTTTTTGAAAAAACAGGATGCTAAATATAAATAGGATTCAGACATTTACTCTGTCATAGTGACATAATTATGGCAGTTACATTGTAGTATTCTCTGGGAGAATGCAGACTCAGTCCTTAAGGTTTTAAGTTACTGGGACTGGGGAACAAACTAAAAGAAATAAATTGTATGAATGGAAGCAGGAAATGACAAAAACATGAGTGGTGATGTAGATGGAGAAATTAAGTAAAAAATAAATAAAAATTCAGCTTTACTTATTAAGTCAGTTTTAAATTTAGAATAATTTCTAAACACTCCAAAATAAATTATCAACCTTTTTTTTCATTTATTTTATTTTTAATAAAGCTGATGACGTTGTCTTTTGGTGGTAGGTGCTATTTGCTAACTTAACTCTCAAAGTCCATTAATTCATTTTTAAAAACTACCATTTAGATTCTATGAAGTTGAATGTGTTTTAAATCCCCAGATAGGTTTATTAGGAGAAATTGCATTTCAGATCTTGGACAACTTCAGAGTTAATGTACATCAATCATTGTCTTGTATTTATTAACTGGAGAAAGAAAGAAAAAAAAAAAAGTTGAAATAACAGATTACTACTGTTTGAAAAATGTATCAGTCTAATTTTCAGGTGGTAAAAACGTACTCATAATTGGAATTTAAGCCTAGTTTAGGCTCTTATGAGGTTACTGACTTTTTCCATCCGCATACATTGTGCAACTAATGAAATCACTTAACTCTAATGTTTTGTGATTTTAGCCTTCATTCTCTCTCAGATAACTTTTTCCTGGACCACGTTCACAGATGTCTTACACTTCTCTGCCAAGGGCTTGATATGTTTATTTTTTCGAACTTTTCCTGTTAGCTGCAGGCACCGCAGGCCTTTTCCTAGGCCCTCAGTGCTGGCCTGTGCCCTGTCAGGGGTGGGCTGGCTCTGCCTGGTCACGGCCACAGCTGTGAAGCCTGGGCTCAGTTACCACAGCTGTGGGACGGAGCTTGAGGAAGGAGGGAGCTCTCCTGGACCCGAAACAGGCAGTGGAGCTGGGAGCAGGAGCGCTGCCAGGGGTGTTGCTGAGCGGTGGAGGTCAGGTTAGTGGTCTGCTCTCAGAAGGAAGGCATTGAGATGGTTTTGGGTCTCTCTGGGCTGCAGCAGGTGCCCACAGAGCAGCGGTCTGACCGAGCGAGGAACGCAGCACACCACAGGCGAGGCTCCCTCAGGCTGAAGCCACTGTCTGAGGTGTTGGGGGCTCAGGAGTTTCCACTACTTCTGCTTGTACTGAGTCCCTCTGTTCCCTCTGTGATGTGGCAAACTGGGAGGGCAGTGGGATTTTTGGTCAGCTTTTGGCAAGCACCTTGCCCCTGTGTGGAGAGTGGCTCCTCAGCCGGGAGCTGCGGCAGCGCATCCCCCCTTGCTGCAGCGGCTTTGCCTCTCTCTAGGGCGGCAGATGGCATGATCTCCCATCAGAACGAAGTTTCCAGCATTATATGGCCGGGGTTTTTTTAGCAGTGTAAAAAGTGAGTGCATTGATGTATTGATCCACTCAGCAAATGCTGCAGGGAAGCTAAACAAAAGGTGGAAGAAATTACACCTGGGACTACAGCACTGGGTTGTGGTGTGAGGCTTGCTCCCGGCCCCGCTGTGCAGCAATGCTGAACCGCTTTGTAGTGCTTTACGCTCTCTTATGCTAATGTTTTATTCTGGTTGAGAGCTTAAGACAGAGAATGTTTTTTTTTTTTTAATATTATTTTTTTTATAAGCTCTTAGATAGAAAAACAAAATCGAATGTGGCATAATATAGCACTGAGTTCACTCAGGGGCCTCAGGCTCTACTGTATTACAAATAACACTTGAAAGTCACTGAATTCCGGTAACCTGACAACAACAACAAAAAAAAAAAACTTGATTATTTTGTACCAGCCTCTACACCAACAGAATTTTTAACTTGTATTTTTGGTTTAGAGGTGGCTTATCATTCTCTGCTAACCTGCTGAAAGCTTTTACTGATGAGAGATAAGCATACCTGATTATTTGTACTGCGTCTGTTCTTCATGTAGCAAAGACGCTTTCATCTGTCCATGTAGATAAACTTTCCCAAATCACTTCAGTTTCTTTAGACAGTGATTAAATAACTGGAAGAATGGTAAAAATTATGCCCTGTCCACACTGTTTTTTGCTGTGCTGTTTGCTCTGTTCTGCGTCAGTCCCCCCACTACTTCACCCCCAGGCCGCCTGAGGGCAGCGGGTCAGGACTGAGAGAAGCAGGCGAGGGCCTGGTCCTGCAGGAGGACCAAGAGGAGGTCACAGTTGCTAAAATAATAGAAGTGATGTTTGAATTGGCATGCTGGGACCTCCATGGTACATCCATGACAGTGCCTTTTCCTCCCACCCCTCCTTGCCCTCTCTGTGGTTCTGCCTTCGTTTATTTTTCAATCATCTACAGCTGTGTACAGCCAGCAGCTAACTGCTGCCCTCCTTCCCCACACCTGCTGTGGTCTTTGGATTTTGATTAACTACACCCGTTGGTGCCAAAATATTAACCTCTGCTCAACAACTGGGTCTCACTTTTTCCTCTGAATTTCTTCCCTTGGGCTGTTTTGCATGTTGGTGTTGATCAGCCTGGTTATTGTACGTGCCTTGCAGCCAAGAGTTGTGCCACAGCTGGATCTACAGGAGGACGCCGGTGAGAGGCAAGAGGTTTGGACTCGGTTATACTTTGAGCTGCCTGGGGAGAGTGAGCAGCCTCAGAACAATACCTGTAGTGAGTGCAAATTATTTTTCAAGTCACTGTTTCATTAAAGCCACTATTGCTTTGCTGAGCTGCTAAACAACCTTTAATTCTCTTTCCCTCTCTCCATTGGCGATGCCAGTTTGGAGATGTTGTTTGGTATCTTGTATTTTTTTGATTCCTGTGCTCCTTGAATGTATGGATCAAAAAGTATGATTTTTGTGCAAGGAAATGCAGCAATGAGCAATAGATTGCTCACATTGCTTAGGCTGCTCACATCTTTGTTTAGAGTCCCTTCTACAGTATCACTTCTTCAGTGGCTAAGGCAGCTGTAACTCATATCTCTTAATTTTTTTTTCTGTACTATGGCATGTTAAAAGAAGGGAGGTTGAAAACCCAGGAAAAGCTACTAATGTGCAGATGAATGTGAAAGTCTAATCTGTATGTCCAGCACTTAAAATGGAAACAGAGAAATAAGCTCTTTGGGATATTATCTGCCTCTTTGTATTTCTTACTCAGCACTGAGGCACTTAATGACATACTTGAAAAAGTGAGAGTAAGTAAGTATCCATAAATCACTGTGGCTTGACATACAAGACTACTCACATCTTTCAGTTTGTAAATATGATTTATATTATGTTGCAAAGGATCTGAAAAGACCTCCCTAAGCCAAAAAATGAACAAACCATTGGCATCTGCAGTTTTTTGGCTCATCACAGCACTTAATAATACTCACAGTTTGGAATATTATGTGTTAATGGTTTCACGTGTATGAAATGCCAGCAAACTTGCTCTACCGTTAGTATAAAAGACCTCAGCACTGGGGATTTAACTGGGTATTTAATTTTCTTGTTGTCTGAAGGATGGCACTGCTTCTCATGAGTGTAAATTCATAAGCTGTTTGTTTCACTGCAACGTGTGCTCCATCCAATAAATCGTGGCTGGATCATGACAGAAAGCGAAGCGGGTGAGTCAGCCCATCCAGTTTTCTCCATGAGTCCATCTTGCGAAGGCTGACATGTTGGTGCAGTTATTGCAGAGCATTTCAGTAGACAGTCTTGAGCTGGAGTCGTGAAGTAACATTCGCCTCTTGACACAGTTTATAATAATGGGCTTAAAAAGTGCGTGACACCTATTCAGGGCTTTAAATCACTGCAAACACTTCTAAAGGCAAGTTGGCTAGAGTTGCTTTTATTGCATGTGATGTGCCTTATGTCTGGGTGAGTGTTTAGTCCTGTCATCCTGGCAGGAGGTCAGTTCTTAAAATGGCAAAAGGTTTTTTCTCATTGCAGTATTTTTAGAATTAGTAGTGGAAAAATCGTGTGTAAATGCACAGGAACACTTTGGGAACTGTTGACTTTGTAATATCTGATTTCTTCAGTCTGTGTTTCCTGCACTGGGGGTCCCAGCCTTGCTTCTCACGGTGGCAGTGAGCTAAAGGGTACATGTCCAACCTAACAGCGGGAATCCTGTCTTAACTTCACTTAAACACAACCCTTCTGCAACTGGGTGTGCTCTGGAAAACAGCCAGCCAGCCAGAAACTGGTATGAAAGCAGGGGGAGGAACATTCATCAGTGTAATTAGATGAGAAAGCTCAGCCTGGTTGCTAATACCAGAGGACAGGACTTCCAGGAGCACTCAGTCCTGTGGCCTGAGCAGGAGAAACAGAAACATGTTTCTTTTAAGGGGCTGCAGGAGTCAATAGGACCAGGATACAGTGTGCCTTTTGGAAGTACACCCCTCTTTCTGACAAATTAGCTGTGACAAGGCTGGTTTGGGGCTGCCTGGCTTGTGAGAGTGGCTGTGGCAGCTTCGTGGTGGTGCTTGTGGACTTCTCTGAGTGATGGAGCACGTGGAAGTAATACAGGTCACGGGACCCTGCTGGGCTGCTCAAGTGTGGGGAAAAACAGGCGACTGCTGCTAGACAGGGTTGAAAAAGTAATTAAGGTGCCTGAGCATGTAATTCCCCATAGGATAGGATTTCCAGAAACACCCACCCTTTCAGATGCACAAACAAGTTACAGTTCATCAGCTACTTGCAGTAATTGTATGTGCATTATTAGCCCCTGGCAAAAGCAGGGTCACTTGAGTTAAAGAGTGTGCGTGTGCAATTACCGTGTTCGTCAGTTGACTCACGGTAACTTGTTATCCCACAATAATTCGACTTCTTTATTTCTTTTTTTTTTTTTTTTTTGGTCTTTCCTGACTTTCAGCAGAGGCAGTGGTATTTTACAATTACAGACTCTGCATCTTCAGACACCCGTAAGCCTTCGAAAACCTGGCCCAGTGTGGGTGCTGCACCAGGAGGCAGGGAGCTGCAGCCCTGTCCGCTGCCTGCATCTCACCAAAATTATTTCTAGGAGAAAAGTCCACAACACTGCAAATGGAGTGAAAACTTTGGCTAAAAAAGATTTGATCGTTACATCTATTTTGGGGCTATTGGGAAAGGTGCTCAGATGTCAGACATTGCTTGTTCATTACGTTGAGTTGCAGGGTGTCTTTGGCTCGGGTCTGTGTCTGCTGGAGGGGTGGGAGAGTGTTTGGGATGAGGCCAGCTTTCTTGTGTGGGTTTCTGGATTAAAAGCATTCTTTATCATTTTATGCATGGAGATTGGAAAATAGAGGGGTCTTTCATGTTCATGTCTGAGGAACTGTCTCTGAATGGTTTGGGATGTTTAATGTGGAGCACCTGGTCTCCTCAGTCGCTTTCTGTTTTACACCTGGCATTTTAAAAACAGCTTCAAGACCAGTGGGAAAAGCAGCCACAGTAAAAGTAAGATGAACTTTACTTGGAGTACTAAGGCTTTTTTTCTCTCTTTTCCTTTTTTTTTTTTTTTTTTTTTTTAAATCTGGATTTGGGTCACTGCTTTAAGTGGGTGTTGCAGTGCCAAAGCCAAGGCCCAAGGGCTTTGCTGCCACCATTCAGCAAGGCCAGCATGGGGCTGTAGGGCGAGCCGGGGCTGCAGGATATGGGTCAGTGTGGGGAGCAGGGGCTGCCAAAAAGGGGCAGGGGCACAGAAAGGGGTGCACCAGTGGCCTGAGGTCAGCAGTGGGTGCAAGGGGACAGCAGTGCTGGGGCATGGTGGTGCTGCCTCCAGGCCAGGCTCATTCAGAGCCTGTGGGTGAGCCTGTACCACTGTGCAAAGCCATGCAGATATGCCTGGGTTTGGAGATGCTGAGCACGCTGTTTTCAGTCCCTCTTGACCACTTCATGGAGTTTGCCCTGCTGCAGAGAGCCCTGGGGATGTTGTGAGCAGCCAGCCTGCGCTGCCTTGCTGGTATGATACCCTGAGGGAGACTTCAGCAGGGGTCACAGGCAAGCAGCAGTACCCTCTTTGCATCCTTCTCTGGCTTCCATGCACCATGGCCCCCTTGGAATGGGGTGGCTGAAATCTCTGAGGACCCTGCCTTATGGCTGAGGGTAGTTAATCCTGCTGATGATTCATCCCATTCAGAAAGGTTAGGTGAAAGCTTGAGTAACACATGGAGTCCTTCTCTGAGTCTTTTTACCATCCTTAGGGGACTCCAGTAGGAGTATCAGCAGAAAACCTGGCAAGAAGGGTGAAAGTTTGTTATTCCAATTGTGTAAGGAGAATGCGTTATTATGCATGCGGGGTGTAGAAACATGTTGCATCGGGATGTTTATGTAGCGCTCAGGGCAAGAGTCAGGCATTGGCATTATGCTCTGGGGCCCTGCGGGAGGGTTGTCCCTAATGGATCTGAGCGTGGTGACTCCACTCCCCCATCCTTCTGCTGCTCCTTGGGGCTGTTTGGGTCCCCTGCCTGCGTCCCAGCTGCCTCCTGCTTCCCCTGGTGCTGCCTGCGTGCAGCCTGGGGCTCTGCAGGACCACAGGTGGGAGCTGGCCGGGTCCAGCTGCTATTCCCACCTGGGTCTCTCTGTGCTCTGTACCTCCAACTTCAGGTTTTAATGTTGTTTGGGAGGCCAAGTGTATGGGAATTAGAAAGTATGCTTCTGCCCATGCAGAGGCAGCCCTATTGGAGCAGCAGCAGGTCTGAGAGCATGGCTCCGGGGCTTTCTGGCCATGGCAGTAGCACAGGCTAACTGAAATAAATTATAATCCAGTGCTGGCAAGGGTTAACATCGAATGCTGGCCCGAGCTGGAGAGCTTCTTCATTTGTTCTCTGTCACAAAGGAGTTTAAAAACAAACAAACAAAAAATGGAAATTGAAATTTTTGATTAGAAAAAATTTAGGATTGACTTTTTTTTTTTACCTGACAAACCAGCAGCAGTCTTCATCAAAGCCAAAACGAAAGGGAGGATTAAAAATGAAAAGAAAATGAAGTATTATGTAATTGCTTTACTTTCTCTGTTGAAAGTTATTTTGTTTTGACATCTCTGAAAGCAGAGGTATTCTATTCAAGCGTTGTTTGGTTTGATTGAAAGGTATAAAATAAGACCTGCTAGAGGAATAGGTTGATTTATTAGAAATACTCTAATGACACCATGCTAAAAGTAGTTTGTTACCTACATAACAAACACGACGAAGCTCACAAGCACTTAAAACGAGCTTCTTGAAGTGTAACATGCAAATGACTGGATTGAATAAATCTAAGTACTCTGTACCCGTGTGCCTAGCACCTGACACCGAAGCGGTGTGTTGCTGCAGTGGCCAGGAGTCAGCCCTGGTGCATGGACCTCCCTGCCACAGGAGAGGTGAGCACCGTCAGCAGAGGTTGTGCAGAGGAGTGGCTGCGAGCTTGCTTTTTCCGTTCTTGTGCCGAAGGAAAATCTGAAAGGCTTGTGCTGCTGGAGGGTAACTGGGGTGAGGTGGTTTTTGTGGTGAGGGAGGTGGGTTCCTTACCAATCCTGAATACAAAGGGGAAGAAAAGGTCATGTTCACACACAAAAAAAATGTTTATTCTACGGCTTACCTCAAATCTGTGCTGGGCCATTTGTTAATTAATCACTGTAAATATTTGCATTTTTAGAGAATTTCTGCTTTTGGGACTTGTTACTCCCATATTTGAATCATATTAATTTGAATATCTTTCAGTTATTGATGCCTAGGTTCTTGTTGCATATTAAAATTAGTTTTATACTCCGTTTCCAAGGACTTGCCTTTGTACATCCCAGTCCATTTGGCCGCTTCACTTTGCAAATTAATGGAAGGCATAAATAAGGGGGTCTTAAAAGGCTCAGCAGCACACGGCAGAACAGAGCTTGTAAGATCCTGTAAAAGGCAGTAAGAAGCAGTCTGCATCGGGTAACCCTTGATGATTTACCCCCCTCATTTAACTTCTTGACATACTCTCCTTCAAAAATAATTGCCTAGGCACAATGCAAGTGTTTGTTGAAATAGTAATGTCAATCGTTTCTATAGCACCTGTGGGTTTGGCCAAAGTATGTGAAGTTGTAATTATTTTTGGCATTCTAATTTAGTTTCACTTCCACCTTGAAATAAAACTGTGAAAAGGTTGAGTAGGCTTCGCAGTGTACTATTCATTGTGTAGGAGAGAAAGTAATTAAGCTGATACCTTTTACTTCTGGCAATACTTCTCAAGATGACTTAAGAGTGCTTAGGACCCCCCCGTTTCCAAGGTATCTTTTAGCATTGGAGGAATGTTATACACAGTATTGCTGGAAGTGTTATGGGTATACCTGGAATGAATGTTTTATAGGTATTAAGAACAATTCTGTTATTGCCGGAGATCTTTAAACTTCGAAAATATGCATAATGAGGACGCATAATAAAATGAAAGTCTGAGGAGGTTGTATTTTAGCGGGGGTTCTATTATACTGCTTAGACACCATGGCAGTGTATAATTTGCTACTATTTATGTTGGTATTTAGTCACACTTTTGGAACTCAAAAAATGCAAGAGAAAGACAGATATATACTTATCCACCAGGTAACGAGCAGAGAGTTAGAAAACCAGAATATACGTGAAGTTGCAGAGGGTCTCATTTACTTTGTTTTAACCCCCATGCAGTAATTTCGTGTACAGGTTCCTCAAGCTTCTTTTGAATTTTTGCAGTATAATTTCTGCCTTATTCCTGATGGTTCGGCCTTTTCAGTTTGTCTTGGCTTCTCTCCTCTGAGTTTTGTTTTTGCGTGTTTAATCTTCTTGCTTAAAAATCACCATTTTGCCACTTGAAAATCGCAAGTTAGTTGGACTCCAAAAGTCCATTTTTGGCTTTGTTTCGTGTCCGGCACCCCATCCCCCAAGCTGCTAGGTCTAGGCTTTTATTTTATTTTATTATTTATTGAGGAGAAGGGCAGGAAGGTTTACAACTAAACAAAGAAGTTGTCTTTCTATTTCCAAGTGCTTGCCTTGGGAGGAAGGCCTTACAAATCATTGCAAAAGCAGGATTTCAGGATGGGACTGTCACTGTACTGAATACTAAACTGTAAGCAACCTTTGTCCATCAGAGAGGTTACTTTGCTTCTCAGTTAAGAAGATATAGAAGCAGTGCAAGACAAGATGCAGAAAGATGGAAGCTGGGTTTATTATTATTATTTAATGAGTTGATCGGGTATTTAATATGTAATTCAGTCAACATTTTCTTCTGAGGTATGTTTAGAGGATATTGTGAAAAGGAGAATGGCAATTACATGTGGTTGCAGAAGCAAAAGGGAATTTTCTCGTCTTTTGCTTTATTTCCAGCTTTTTTTGAAAACTGAGTTTTCTAGACAAAAGCTTAGCTACTGCACAGTGGAAACTGCACTGGCGATATATACAGAAAACCCACAAAGTAAAGAAAAAGCTGCAGAAGCCATGCTCCGGTTGGTTACAATTCATGCTAGTATAAGGGAAACAACTTGGAAGCATTTTGAAGGAAAGCAAGAAGTGCTTTAATTTTACTTTGAATTATCTTACACCTTCCCGACACTGAATTTTTGCTACACTTGTAAAACAAACACCGCTGTAACCAAGTTCTACCTCCTCACAGAATGAGATACCCAAATGTAAAGGTACCTGAGATGCTTGGATCCGTCTGTGCATGTGTTTCAGATCACTTTTATTAATTCACTCTCATAACTATTTATGCTCCCAGAGTTCTTGCCAAACTATTAGCTTTTTCTCTCTTTTGATTCCTTGTGTTAATATTACACCAATGACCAGTTCTGTAGAGATCCTCTCAGAAACAGCAACTGGAAACAAAAACAGAGCCTGTCAGAGCTGGCCTCTGTTACGGCTGTGTTCTCAGGCGTGCCCATCACCTCCCAGTCTGCTTCCCAGTCTGCTTTATGTTTGCCGGTGCTTTTTTATATATCTAGTTTCTTAATCAAGATGTTGTGCGGAACTGAGTCAAGTTCCGTACAGAAGTAGCAGATCTCATCAACGCTTGTCTTAGCAGCTAAAAACAAGTCAAAAACTGAAGTTCTGTCAAAAAAAAATTAATTAGTTTGACAGGGCTTACTTTCCATGAGCTTGTTTGATATTAATTGCTTTAATTACTTGATGCTTATTAATTAAAGTCTTTATTAATACAATCCTAAATCAAACTTCTCATTAGTTTAAACAGGCTCAGTATCTAGATGACAGGCTATCATAAAGTTAATCTTCCCAATTACTCATTGGGTATTGCCACAACCCCAGTTCTCTTGCAGGCTTTTGGAGCTTCCCAAGTGTTCCAGGCGTTGCAGAAAACAAGAGTTATTGACTCTTGGATGCTTTTGTTACTTTGGATGCAAGTTATTCGGACCTAGCAATCTTAAGCAGTCAAATCTTAGTAGCTATTGTCTAATGTTGTCTAACTTCAGATACAGAGCAAAAATTTGTTGTATGCCTCTGCTTTTCTTTTTTTCTTCATTATTAGCAGCAGTTCACAGTTTTAATGATAATTGATCTCTTTTCTTGTTCCAATAAAATTTAACAAGCCTTTTTATTGTTTTGTTGGTAGTGATGGTGATTAGTACTTTGCCTTTCTGATCTTGTAATGCTTTTCAGTCAAACTTTCTGTTATCTTCAATTTTTTTCCACAAATGTACCGGGGTGGATGGGCTTGAGAAATGTAGTATGGAGCTGCCTTTCCTGCTACATTGAGCAAAGTTTTCTTTCTTAATAATTTTGCAATGCAGCATGTAGTGTTCTTGAAAGTTTTAAGTTACCATCTGCATCTTCAATTATTTCTTCAACTGTTTTGTCTCAGAAGGGTTCTAAGTTTTACAGAACTGGATGTGGTAAAGCACAGTTTTACAGTCATTTACAATGACTGTAAGCTTTCCAGAAGCTTTCCCTGTGCCCTTTTCTGTGTTCAGAATCGGGCCTTTGGGCTGATAGAACAGGATGCTTAAGGATTAAGACTCAGGATGATGGGAACTGACTCGATGTCCTGGCCAGGAAAGAATTCTGGTACTTTTTTTCCCCCCCATATTTATATGCATTTCCTATTGGAAAAAGATAGTTCTATTTTTTTAGGTAGTTCTCTGTATGTATAGCAAGCAGTAAATTCCTGGGTAATATGTTTTCTACGTGGGTTGTTTTTTATCTGTATGTGGAAAGAGACACTTAAAATATTCCATACAGCTCTCAAACATTCAAAGTTTTGTACTGCAAACAGCTGAATTTTGGAAATAGGCTGAAAATGGATTGACACCATCATTTGACATTTTTAAAATGAGGTTTACCTAATGAAGAAGTTAATTCCACTGAGGTACAGAAATAATTTTCCTGTGTCTGTTGGGTGCCATTCATATCCGGGTGAGACCGTGGTCCAGATTTTGACAAACCCTTGCAAGCAGCTGCAATTCTGCCTCTGAAACTACAGCAGAAATCTAAGAGGATGCCACAAAGCAAGAGTTGACATTGTGCAGTGTCCTGCAAGGTCTCTGTTCTGAAATCTGAAGCAGTTTTTTTCCATTTAAAGTACCTGCTCCAGTTAAAAGGCAGTAGTTGGTCCCTTACCACTGGAGTTGAAGGGCTTTCCAAGGACTAGGTGCTTTGGGGGTAGGGTTGGAGTGCTGAGGAAAGCTAAGTGAAAGGTGCTGTAAGACTTCAGAGAAGTCTGTTGCAACCTTGATTTATGCTAATGTGAAGTATATTAAAGGGGTAGAGAATATATTAATTAACATAGTCGATAGTGAGGAATTGTTTCTCATAGCTCCCATGCCAGTCAGATATGTAACCACCCTGCCAAGCAGGAGCCTACGCAGAAAATACATTGTGGGCACCTCGGCGAGTTTCAGGGTGGTGTTTTGGGGTATGCCTGCATCTGCTAACCATGCGTCTCTGAAGCATATTTGCTGGCACAGCCAAAATTGAAACTTGTGTTACTTAAAAGATTTTTATAGCTCTGAAGAGAGCATCGCTGCTGTCCTGTGCTTTCTCAACTTCCCAAGGCTTTTGTATAAATATATCTGATGTGGCCAGTGGTTAACTCCTACTGTGTTTTTTCTGTGCTTGACTGAGTGATGTCAGTTGATAGGTGAAATATCGGGCAGTTGTATTTCTCATAAATGCAGAAATGTTTCTCCACAGCAGATGTGCAAAACTGCTCAGATTGTGCAGTAAGGAATAATTTACACTGAGGCAATATAAAATTTTGTCCAGGTCACAACAGGAGGATTTGGCTGTAAGTTATTTATAGTATATTCTAAAATGATAATTCACATTTAATGATTCATCTCCTTAAATGCTTCTGTACTTTTGAGAGACTTTCTCATCATTCCAATCTTTTCTACAGTAAGTTCTCCTCAAGCCATCGAAGCGTATGTAAGTGACCTATATTTCCCCATTCCCATATTCAGTGGCTGAAGAAGGCAAATGAAAAGGTACAATTTGTCATCTTCCTTTCAACTTTTTTTTTTTTTAACAACAGCTGAATACTAAAATGCTTATTGTATGGAATACCACATTCAAATAAATTCTCCAAACTAAAACCATCTTGCCAAGGTTTACATATTTTCCTTTAAAAAAAAAAAAAAAAAAAAAAAAAAAAAAAAACAGGCTTAGTATTTTTTTCTGTTGCTGCCATCACCTTAGATGACCTGTCAGCATCATGACTTGGAGCACAACGGTGATGTAACTTGCAGATTATTGAGCAAAGATGTAATTTAATGTGAAGAGCAAGGGTTCTCACTTTTTCAAGCCAGAGCCTTTGTGGTTTAAATTCACGGAGCCATTCTCCCCTGTGCCACACAGAGCCACAGGAGCTGCCATTCCCCTGCTCAGCCCACGATGCCATGGCAAGCTGCTTTTCCATGGCCTGGCCACCCACCCCATGACAGTGCTGCGGGGCTGGGACATGCTCTCCCTTGCTGAGGAGGAGGAGGGGGTTGCAGGCAGCAGGCATGCACAAGCGCCTTTGCTTTCCTAATTCCACAAAGTGCTACCCTGGCTTCCACCTCCGCTGTGGAACTGAGATTTTGCAAAAGCGATGGGCAATGAGAGATGTCAGGGTGAAGTAGTGCCTCGTGTGTCTGCTGCTGGTGAAAGAAGTGACACGAGCTGTAGATCATGCTCTGTGTGCTCAGAATGCTTTGCTGGGATGTCCTAGGCTACCTTTAACACTTAACATTAAGGTTTTTTTTCAGGCTCGCTCTTGCTTTATACATACATGTAAGTACTATGAAAATGCAGCATAATTCCGCTTTGAAAATGACTAGTGAAACTACACAGGGTTAGCTGTTTCTTTCATTTTGATTCCAGTAACTTAAGCTAGCTGGGAGATGTTTTTGTTGTGTTTTGTTTGTTTGTTTGTTTGTTTGTTTTTGTTTGTTTTGTTTTGTTTTGTTTTTCTTGCTGCAATCTGATTTAGAGGTCAGAAAGGCAGGTTTCCTTCCTGCAGATTGTGCTGCTTCATCAGGGATAGAAAATCTGTAGATGAGTCTTGTCCCAAGTCGCATCTGCACAGCCCTCTGCTCTTCCACCCTGCTGGCCAAGACCCACCGTGCCACCCTGTTGGCTCCGGTATCCGTGCATTTGACCAGGTATCTGGATCTGATGAACAGGCTTCTTGATGTGGTGGTCTTCCAGAGTCCCAATGTGGCACTGACCAACTAGAAAAAAAAGCGAGGTGTCTTTGGGATTATTCCCTTTTAAATCCACTAGTGAACAATGCAATTCGTGGTGCCCCAGGAAGCTGAGTTGCTGGGCTCAAGGTGTTTTTCCCCAAGTGAGACTTCTGAGACTGTACTACATTCGATGTATGTGTGCTTATTTAATGCATATAGATGTGCTTTATTTTGAGAAAGTGTTAGCTTTAAATTAAAGATTAGCAGTTAAATATTCCTTCTACAGCAACAGCTATGCACTGGCTGCAAGTGTTACTTGCTGATACTCTAACACCAGCAGATCTCAGCCACGCAGAGGAGGGGATTAACCCACTGTGGCTTGCAGGAGCTGCTGGCAGAGTGAGGAGGGAAGGAGCGCTGGTTATCTGTGGGACAGAAGTTTTTGTGAAAAGCTTGCAGGCTCCTACATAGAGATCTGTCCTTAATGGGATAATATTTGTATGTTGATCTCATTTACTGTAAAGATGTTTACAAACTGAGGCTCTGCACTTGGTGTGAGCACTGATAGGGCTGGCTGTGAGCTGGTGGCTGGTTTGAGCAAGGCTGCTTGAATGCCTCTTGTTCAGCATCAAGAGCTGTTGCATCTACACGAAACGTTGTTCAGTGAAACAAATTCCTCTGTGTGATGGGGCTTTGCTTCCATAAAACATTGTTGTGACGATTTGGGGAATCAGAAGAAAATCAGGAGGAGAAAGTACCGTGTAAATTTGTAGCTATTTGCTTGTACATATTTATTGTATATCTAATCTTAGATATTAGGGAGGAGAGGCACTGTGAGACTTCACAAGTTCTCAAGTACAACTGAAAAGCTTTCCACTAAGGAAATCTAACTTCAGGTGTGGTTTTTGTTGTTGGTTTTGTGTGGATTTTTTTTCAGTGGAAAGCTTTGGCTTTCTGTTGTAAATTATGTTTGAGATAGCTGGGCATAATTTCCTTCTTAGCTAAACAGAAAAATAAGTAAGTCCATTTAAATGAACGATTACAGAACAGTTTCTGCTGCTAGTCATATTAAAACTGTTTTGTTTCGAATGGAGGGTTCACCGCAGCACTGCCAATAGTGGGGATTCCACCAAACTCAGAAATGCTTTTTGAATATCCTTCTGTTTGCCTTTAGCATTGTGAAATAAGCTCATTTTTTAGCATGTTTCTTAATGCCGTCTTTGGAAAACTGAGTAACAGTGAACAGCAGTACAAAGTTAAGAGTGTTTTTTCTCTGCATAAATATTTTTTGTAATTTGCTTCAGTTTCTTGAATATTACATTAACAGTAAATATGGTCCTGTAATATGATTTCCTCAAGCATGAGGACTATGGAAATAGCAATACTGCATTCATTTTGCTTTAGTCATCTAGTGGATAAACGAAGTAAATAATAAATTAGGAGTTGCCTTTTTCTTTTATATATATATGTAAAGCTGTAGTGCATGCAGCTTAAGCCAGAAGAAGCTGTTGCCCCAGTAATATTAAATGGGTTTCTAAGTCCTGCAGAATTCAACTTTCTGAAGAGAGATGATGAACTCCAAGACCCAAGTTGTGAGTGGAAGGCATTTGGGAGCAGGACAGGAGGTGTGAACTGAACTCAGCACTGTGTGCTCAACTAAAGCATAACTTTTTTATCTGAAGTATCTTCCAAATTAGACTGTATGTCTTTTTTAGAATATAATACAAACTGCAGGATCTAGGGCTTCCATTCCCAGCTTGTTTCTATGGTTTATTACCCTGCCTGTTAAAAGAAGTATTTCTCCTGATTCAGACACAGCCATTTCTTTAAAAGCTCTTTCTACATCCCTTTAGTATGCACAGTCTCTCTTAAGAAAGGTGAAGTGACCTATTTTTAAATTTTCTGTTATATTTGGTCCTTGAATCATTCTTTTCTGCACCTCTCCCACAAATTTATTAGCTTGTGGACAGTTGTGTTGTGTATTGCATGTTAGTTTGCTTTCACTCGTTTCATAATTCAGCACTCCAAATGAATTCATTTAAGGTTACCTCAGTCGGTTTTACTCCAGCAGTTCATGGTGAGCTCCTGTTGAGTTGTGTTCGTGCTCTGGCCCATTGCAGCCACCCTAGAAAAAAACAGCAGTGCTACAGGAGGAGAGCTGCTCCCATGGGCTTGGTCTCCTTTTTTAGATAAACTTCAACAGGCAAGTTTTTTAAAAGGTGTTTGTCGAATGGGTTTACCAGTCCAGAGCACTGCCCTATTAATACCGTTTGCCAGTCTTTAAATTCATGGCTAATCAAATCTTCAGAGATATATTAGTGATTTGAAAAGTAAGATAGAAATATTAGTGATTTGAAAGTAAGTACACCACAGTGCCAGGCCTGGACCTGACTCCTGCAGAGCCAGGTGCAGTGCCACGCAGTGATGCTTCCTCACCTGCAGCTGCTTTCAGAGACAGCAGCCTCTTATTAGTCTGTTTTCTGGTTTCTCTGGTTTATACACTGATAATCTTACTTAAAATATCTCGAAGAATAAGAGAAGAAACCTTGCAGAAATCTCAAGTCCGTGTTTACATGTGACCTTTTTGTCAGTTCAACTCAGCCTACATTGCTAATGGATTGTGCGTGCACTTTGAGGCTTGCCTTCCCAACAGTCTGAAAGGATTTCATTACATTTCTTTCTTTTTGCTGTCTCTTTCCAGAACTTATTTAAAAACTGTATTCTTCAGGCCAGATCTCTTATTCAATCAAACTCCTGAAAATGAGCTTGTTACAGCCTACTCAGACTTGCTAATCTAAATATGCATATCCCTAATAGGCGTAAATTAGGAGGATGTTTAAACAACCAATGGGCTGGAAATTATTAATCACCCTCCCATGAAGCAAGCCTCTCATTCTGAATCTAAGTAATCTGCTGCTTTTTGCTGAGTGTTTCTGTCTTCTCTGCATAATTATTAAGAAAATTATCAAGCAGATAACTTTGGGCCTCTACTTTTGGGGTTTTCTCGGGCTTTCCAACCTTGTTGCTACTTTTGTTTATAAACCATGTTATTTGGAGAAAATTGGCCAATTGGTCTTTATTTTTCCTAATGAATTCCCAATTTTTGTTCTGTTACTGGGTTGGGTATTCTTTATTTTTCTGCGTGGCCTCTCATTTGTTACCAGATGAGGGTGGGCTTTTGCCCAAAGTCTGGGGCCTTAGTCTGCAGAGCAGAGATGTGGATTGCAGGCCCTGTCCGGCTAATGCCCAGCTGCTTCCCTACCTCTCATGACTTGCCCACTGGCACTGCTGCCATGGGCACAATGCTTGCCAGAGCAAGTCTCACGTGTTCTGAGGAGATTCCCTCAGCTGAGCATTACAGCTGTATTACACGGGGAAATGTCTTGTTTAGACTGCCAGTAGGATTTGGGTGGCGGAGAGGACGGAGCAGTTTGACATTGTCTGGAGGTGGATGGCTGCAGAAATGTGCGTGCTGACAGGATGCAATCACCAGTGCAACTATTGGCAGCTGTAAAGACTTTTATCTCTCCCCTTAGTGATTTACTTTAGGTGGGAAGCTACAAAGATTTCAGTCAGCTGAGTGTAAGTTTGCATGCTCTGTGTGTGTGCGTTTGTGAGCACACGGTACTGCTTTGGAAATGGCCTCTTCCCATACCCAGTGTCCTCCTGGTTGTACTGTGGACGATTGCCAGTTAATAGTGCAGTAACTTAGTTGCATTACTTTGGCATGGGAAAGCAATGTGTGCATTTAGCAGCTCAGACAACTCGTTACAGGCTGTGGGAGGCCTGTAGCATAAATCTTCAAATATAAAGATTTCTTTTTATTTTCACGTATTTGACGGCTGCTTAGTCGATGACATCCATTCTCCAGCACAGTTTGATCACGGGCTCCACTCGGTACCCCTCAGTGCTGCATGCAAGTGGTTAGCCGGCTGGTCTGCCTGAGTGCAAGAGTGAGTGACTGACTGACTCATTCGCATATGTAAAACAGAAAATCAGGTTTCATGGAAAACGTTGTATGCGTCTCCTAACATGTTCAGGAAGGACAGAACCAGTAGCTTTGTTAGGCGTGTGAATTACCCCACTGTGTTTCAGTAGTGTTGTTTGTATCAAAACTTCTTCTCTAAAGCAAGGATTTTCATTTAGGTTTCTCTTTTAGTCAGACTTCCAGCATCAGTGTAGAACTAAATGCGGAAGGGGTGGGGAGTGACTTGATTATTCCTGCAGCGTTGTTTTGTATGCAACACGTAGTTTGTTGTGCCATGGCTATTGTCTTCGGCGTGGTGTCCAGGCTTGACAGCTTGCTCCGTAGCTGGAGAACTTCATGCCACTGGAGGTGCACGCAGAAGGCGCGTGCTGTACTCCAGTGCAAAGCAGTCGACTGTGGATTTCGGTAAGGAAAAACAGCAGACCTCACTCCTTCTCTTAATCTTGAGATACAAATGGCTGCGTTTGTACTGCTCCTTTCCATGCCCACACTTAAAGAAGTTATTTAATATCCCCTGTTGCAGTTTTCCTTTTTAATTTTAAAAAAGAAACATTTTAATCACTTCCATGCATGTGCTAACTTGAAAGGGTAAAATTATTGCATCACTGTTTTATAGCACTTGGCAGAGATGCAATTCTTGCTAATTTTATCCCAAATCATACCAACTTAAAGCACTTTTCATGCGATCTTGGTTTTCAGTACATTTTTTATACTTAAAGCACAATTTATATGCTCCCTGTAAAGTTTCAGAAGTCTAAACGACCTTGTCCCTGTTTGGATGCCCTTTGTTTTATCTGGTGCAGATTGTCAAATGCAATATGGTGGCCCTTATGATAGAGTAGTCCCCAAAGTGATGTCTCTGTGAGAAAAATACATCAGGGTGATAGCGGTGTATGATGGAGAGAAGGAGCTGATTATAATATTTCATACTAAAAAATGCCAAATGGCCCCTTTACAAATCTGCTCATAAAAAATAGTTGGGAGAGGGAGGGGGAACACACCTCTCCAGGAATTGGTTTGTATTCATGAATTCAGTTTTGATTTGCTGCCTTTTTTTTTCTTTCCTGAATATTGCAGAGGCTTTTCCAAGGAAACATAAATATTTGCCTTTAATAGTTCAGAAAGTAGCTACTAGTTTGATAAGAAACATGGCATAATATTTCCCTGCTCATCTGAATCTAATAGAAACCCTGACGCTTCCGAGGTATGAAGGGCACATATGTATAATCGGTCTGCTGCATGGGTTTTTTTGTTTGCCTTGAAATTTACTATTAGCCATTGTCCTTTCCCTTTCGCAGAAAGGAGCTTCCTTACCATCACCTATTTAAAACCTGCTGTAAAGACCAAGCAGCCTGCATCCCACACTGTTTGGATCGCACGTTGCCCAGGCAGACCTGGCTGGTTTCTATCCAAGTGATGAAGATCCAAGGTGGAAGTTCACTAAGTTTGCTAAGCAGAGAAAGTTGCTTTCTCTCAAATTTATTCTTGCTTTCATTGCTTGTGAATGAGGTAATGCAGCTTTTTATACACAACGAACCTATGGGTCTTCTTGGTTTTGATGGAGAAATGAATTATTTTGGGGAGGCTTTGCAGTATATTAGTGCTTCAACATTATCTCTCTTCATAGTCAGATGTTGTATTCCTGTTCATTTCTTACAATTGTTTTTTCCAATTTCAAGTATATTTTTAACATAAACATTTTATCATATGCAGAAGAAAATCCTGTGCCAAATAGGAAGTGAGAGGACTTGCATTTGAAGCCTAAAGGTGTTTCTGCTGCTGAGTGTGCTGTCCTGCACAGAAAACTAAAAATGGCCATTTTACCACTCATATACTTCAGCTCATATACTTACATTGTTAAATTTCAATTGTTAATAATGTTTGAGTGCTTGTAAACAAATCTCAGGCATGAGTTAATTTAGTCAGTCAAGTGATAGAATCTTTTACTGCATCTTTTCCTGAGCATAATGCATATTGCTGCATATCTCTTAAAAGACATATGAGCACAGCTATTTGTATGAACTAGAAAACCATCTGTTCAGAATTCACTGTCTGAAAACTTGTTTCCTGCAATGGTTTTTCATTCTGATTTCAGAACCTGGTATATTAAATATTTGCATTTGGAGGGGTGGGGGGGAAGGAATTAAAAAAAAAAAAAAAAAGTGTCTCGCTGGGGAAGTAATTCCTGTGCAATTCACAGATCTTGCTTCACTGGAGAACAGAATTTAAAAAATGTTGTGTTTCTTGCCTAGGTCAGTAGCAGTTAGGAGCGAAACAGTTGCCCTTGTATGCTTTTTGGTAATCTCCAAATATGATCTTCGTTACTGAATATCTTTGACACAAAAGTTCCAGGGGATGAAGTTTTTCTTTGAAGAAGTAATGAAATATTGATTGTGGTAATTCCTAGTGCCGCTCTTTCATTTATCCTGACAAAGTTTTAGGAATCCTGGCTGGCAGAGGCCTTTATATTGCACCAAAATCAGTAGACATGATCCATTTTTGATTCAGCCCCAGATGGGCAGCAGAGGTTTCAAGTTCCTGAAGAGGCTTATTTCATTAACAAATATGGGAAACCTTTACCAGGAAATATTAAACATCGAGCTACAGTATTTGTCTGCGATCCGTAGTGTGCAAAGCACTAGAATAACATTTGTCAGAAAAGTAGGTAGATGCAAAACAATTAAAATAAAATGTTTGCCAAGAGTCAACTGTACCAGACTAAGGTTAAATATCAGTGGAGCCCTTGGTAGAGTGGCAAACCGAAAATACACGTCTCTGAACTAGAGAGAAAAAAATAAGTAAATGAATTAGGTGTTGGATTGAGACACAAATCAGTTGTGCCAGAAAATGCTTATTGGTGGTTAACAACTGGTCTTTGTCTTCTGCTTATGGCAACTGCTAAAAGTTGAGGACAACAAAATGCACGATCTTGCATTTCCTACCGTTGAGCATCGTCCCACTTCTATAATTAGGTAGTCAGTGCCTGTGCACAGCTCTGATCCTTCTCTGTGCTGGGGCTGATCCTCAACACTGTGCTAAAGGAGCATGTCTCTTAGTGGGGCATTACTGTTTTTATGAAAATGTAAAGAACAAAGACTTGGGATGCTGTTAGACCATATGCAAATACCATTCTGAAAGCAACTAGGAGCACACGGTAAGGATTGTATGATGCTTAATAACAGAGTTCAGAGCTCTGG
Source organism: Aythya fuligula (assembly GCF_009819795.1). Lineage (NCBI taxonomy): Eukaryota > Metazoa > Chordata > Aves > Anseriformes > Anatidae > Aythya > Aythya fuligula. The sequence continues at coordinate 33,926,118 of NC_045562.1, forward strand.
AGAGCCCATCCTGTGTGCACGCTCAGGAGAAAAGCAGTCTGCTGACGAAGGGAGACTGGTAAAGCATGCGGTGTCTGTCTTAGGGAAAGGAAGGCTGGGAGGATATAGGGGTGGGTGTGGCAGGGATCTGCTTTGTTATTAAAATCAGGCTTTTGGAGGAAGGATTGTTAGGAGTGATTTAATTTTGTTAATTACTATTTTTAAGGTGAAGAGTAACACTGGGACAAGGATGAGTGCCATAGGCTGGGTTGAACAAACTTGAAAAGGAGATTTAAAGGCTTCTAGTCGTTGGAGAGGCAATCTTCGGATAAAAATACTTGATTAGTTTTGAAATAGGGTTTGTCAATTTATGGAAGAGAATTCAGTTATGGTCAAAAATGTTTGTGGTCTGATGTCTAAATGCAACTTGCAAACCATAGAATAAAATCCTTCAAATAGTCCTAATGGACACAAACTTACAGACCTCTCAAATGAATTTAAATAGAATTTCCAAATAGATTAATGATTGTTCTTTTTTTTAACTTCCTACTTACGATTAATACTTTTAATCCCAGACTGAACAAGGTAATTTCTATATCATTTCATAATTACTTCTAATTTTACAAAGGCAGTATGTGAGTAGGCACTACTTATGTATTGAAGCAGCATAGCTGAATCTAACGCTTAAGTTTTGATTTCAGAAGACTTCTTTTCCTGGATTACTGCAATGACCCAGCATAGATTGGAGGGAAAATGATGGATTCTTTTCATTCATTTTACTTCTCTGTTTTCTGTGGCAGTAAATTCTGTGGTTTTGGCTGGGTGCAGGAACATGCAGAATTGTATTTCTGGGTAGATTATCAACTTATTTTTTCCAGTAGCAACTTGAATTCTAAAGAGGAAACTTTTAAAGATATTTGAGGAGCAAGGTTGAACGTGTATATGAGAGTCTTATTTTTCTGCAATGCAGTTAAAGGGCTGTGCAGAGAATGTGGAAAACCTTTGGCAGTATTTTCAGAGCAGAGCACTCGTGCTGAATAAAAACTAAGCAGTCAAAAAAAAAAAAAAAAAGAACAAGAGAATAAAAAAAATTACCTTCCAAATAGAGTCTGGAAAGCTAATGAGTGTATGACATCATTTAACTAGTTATAAAAAGATTACAGCTCCTCTGATCCAAGAAACAGACCCTCAAGATTTCTGATGTGCCGTAGATCAAGGAGGTCTAGCTTTGTGCTGCTGAAGGTTGTCCTTGCCAGTAACAGGGCAGAGCACTCGGCCTCTGGCATGGTCTGGGGGAGTGGTGTCCCATGGTGGCCAGGCTGGGCACAAAGCAGTGTGGTGCCAGCTCTGCTTAGGAGCAGCACCCCTTCTGGGGACGGCAGCAAAGCACTGTGGCTCATCCCAGCTGGGACCAACGACTGCAGCCTCAACTGGCCAGAAATGGTCATCTGCACCCACGGGGCCTCTTGCTGTGCTTGGCCACCAGTGGTGGGGAGATCATCCCCTTTGGTGCCTTCCCACCATGGGCAGTGGGAAGGAGCCTGGCTATGGGGTCACCCCATTTTCTCCCTGTTCTGGATCTTCAGTTGAGTGTGCTGCTCATGCCAACCTATGGAGGTTGAAAGCCTCCATTGGGTCGCCTCTGTTCTGGCAGGATTTCGGATAGAGGCCAGAGCATTGGTTTGTCAGCTCTTGATGCTGTGCATCTTCTCCTTTCTGGTGGTACGTTGTTGCCTGTGTTCGCTCCTTGCTTCCCAGAGCAGCTTCCTTGTGAAGGCCTCCCTGTTCCAGTCTAAGAGCTAGTACAGCGGTGGAAACATCATTTTAATTTTTCAGTCTTATTAATTATATTTCAAGCTAAGGATGTATTTTTAGGAGGAAGGAAGAACTTATGTAACTCTTGATTTATTGCATTGGCTTAAAGAGCTAGCAAACCTGGGATTTTCCTCTCCTGTAGCTTTGCTGTAAGCATTTCCCTTTATGGCAGCAGGGAGGCCAGCATATGACTGTGTTCTGAAGAGCAATTCAAACTTTTTATAAATCTGCTGAACGTATTCCTCTCCATCATGTGTAGATTTTGTGGTAAAGAACAGCAGAAGTGAACCACAGAGTGGGAGACGTACCTTGACGCTAAGTGAAAATTGTGAAAGATGGGGAAAAACATCAGTCCTCTGGGGGGCAGGTGGTTTCAAGATGGTGGGCAGATCTGTTCTGAATAGGAGAATTTGGAAATGAGTTACACAGGAACAGGGCACTTATCTGTAATGCACATGTGTGCGTATGGAGATAATTAGTAGTAAGTCTGCAGAGGAATTCTGAAAGTTGGAAAATGTGGTGGAGCCAAGAGTAAGAGAAGTGAATTATGATTCTGCAAAAGCGAAATTACAGGTTAAGAAGTGTGTGTGTGTGACTTGTTGGGAATAATTTGCATAATAAAAACAACTTGAGAAAAGCAACAGAGCAGATAAAACATGCGTTTTGTCTGCTTCATCTGAGATTTACTTTTATTCTCGTCCAGCAACTACAAACCAAAGAGAAAACTTTTGGTGTTCAGAGAAGGGACATGGCGGGATGGGGGGTGGGGGAGCTACAAAAGACAAATAAGTACTGGATATAATTCAGAAAAGACACGCAATCAAACTGAACAGATTGCTCAGGAAAAGATCTATTCTGTTGCTGAAATCCAAGAAAATGGGGGAAAAACAGGAAATAGTGAAATCTGTTATTGACCATCTGCTAAGCCTAGGAACTTGAGAACCATTCCCATGACAAAAATACTAGATTGTGAACTTAATTTTATATTTCATAATCTTGAAGTACAGACATGAGTCCAACGGAGAGTCTTGTATTACTAAATGTTTAAAAGATATTTAAAATTACATATACATGCATCAGCATTAAATCATTTGAATCTTTTTTGCAAGATCTTTATTGATGGATTTAACAGATAGTGCCTTGTAAGGACAAGGCAGCCTCTTCTGAACATGCTTTTGAACTTTCAGGAGGAGAAGGAAAACGAGCAAGCTGAATTTCCTTTGGAAGGAGGTAATGGTCTTTCTCGTCCAACTTCCATCACCCTGCCCCTTTATTTCTTCCGAGCGAGCATTGCCACATCTGTGGAAATGAAGCGATGGCCTTGTAATTGTTACCATCTGATGGCAGATCACATGGACGCTCAGAGGGAACTGTTCGCATGCTCTGATGTTCAGGAACTAAGCGTTTCCCTGTCCTAGTGCTGCCCTCATGGTAAATAGAGTGTTTATTCGGGCCCACTCCGTTCTTGCTTCTCCTTTTACATACGGGTAAGAACTGGAGAAAATGTGGTCCCGTGTAATTTAAACAGCTTGGGGTGCTGTAAGCAAGTCATAAATCCTTCTGGACTCCACCTATTCCTTTACTCCAAAGGTGTAAAGGTGTAAATAGGGTTTTCTGAAAACGTTTTCAAACTATGTAAATGGATTGTAATTGCAGAAGGCTGTAATCAATGTGGCTATTCAAAGGCTACATTGTTCATTAAGCTGTCGGTATTAATGAACTCAGAGCACAGTTTGCAAATCATCGTAAATGTGGGCTATTGGCTAGCTTACCTTTTGGAGTCTTTTCACAGTTCAAAGATGAAAGTGAGAGAAGTCTCTGGCAAAAGTGTGTGTGTTTTTTATGAAAAATACCTAATATATAGCATGCAGAAAAGTTAGGGTAAATTCAGTTCTACGTACTGACATTGTACTGCCTTAGCTCAGATCAGTCTTTTTCTACGTAAACTGTTTGGCCTTGTTCAGGAAGAGTATTCTTCAATTTGCTTGTCCTCCTTAGCTGTTGCAGTTAGACTCAATGATCTTTGCCTTTTCAAATGAAGCTATTCTGTTTCCACATTTCACTTATCCTGCTCAGGAAGCAGAGTTGTAGTAGAGAAGGTTGCACACAGTCACAAAGCTGTACAGTCACAAATACTTCAGGAACCTCTTAAAACTGGTGATATCAATAAATGCTGTTTCATGAAGCAGGGTTGGCATCCATGTAGTTTGTTGAACCTTAGCAAAAGGAGCAAGGTCCATTTTTAACAGGCCTTGTATAAAGAAGTTTTAAGTAGTACGGTGTAGTAGGGTGTGTGCGCTGTCCCAGAGTCTTCATCTCTCTGCCTAACTCCAGGCTTGGGTCTAAATAACCCTGTCTTTCTGCCCACATTGCTGCAGCCCTTTTTGCTGCTTTTCCCAATAGTCCATCCCTTCCTTTATTCTTCTGTCGTCCTCTGTCTCGGCTAACACATTCTCACCATGTCCTTCTAACACTCCATTTACATGTGCTCATTGCATCCTGATCTCCTTGTGTTGGGACCTTCCTTTTCTTTCCGTTCTCCGTAGCAGCAATACGTGCCATGTCCTTAATCTCGGTTCAGGTGCAGCAGTCCACAGCAGCAAGACCGAGCAACTGTACAGAGAGAGGAAGGGAGAAAAATGAACTTTGTTCAACCCCCATCTACAGTTTGCTCAGTGCAGATAAAATGTGAAAAGAATACTGCTGCCAAATACCGTGAACCTCTGGTGAGTGCATACAAACAGTGCTTTTAGGGAGTTGGTTTCCCCAGGCTGGAAAAAGCATCACCTTTGACTCTGAGGTTAAGGCAAAGTCTGGACACTAAGACATGGAAATAGCGGTATGCAAAGGGTCAATTGTAGGAAATTTGAAAACTGTCAAAACAATGTTTTCCCCTTGCTTTGGTTTTTAAAAAAACAGCTATAGCACTTTTTCTGAAAAACAAATTCTTTCAGCCTGAAACACACCCATCCTGGAAAATGTTAATGTTTAGTTTAAAGCAAAAACAACAACAACAAAAAAACACCACCAACAACAAAAAAGAGAAAGCAACCCTTATTTCCACTTGCTTGCAGACGGAGTGCCGAGCAGTTTTAGTTGTAGCTGACATTCCAAAGATGTTACTTAACTTAGCCGCAAAATTAAAAAATGCAAAACAGGTTACAGGAGTAATTTATTTATTATCCTCAACATTTTATGGTATTTTTCAGTGGTAGCTATAGAGGCAGTAGTCACCCTGGACATGTACCAGATGTTAGTTTCATGAAGGCTGATTTTTTTTTTTTTTCCTTTGAATACTTTTCAGCTGACCCTAGTGTATCATGTGCTATCCACAGGAGGGCAGTCAACTGCACAGGGGCGACCAGGGGAATTGCTGATTTGCGAAGGGTGACTCTGTAATGTAATAACCTTGCGGGGCGTTTCGTAACAGCATTATATAATTCTCCTGTAGTAGAGCCACCACGCAGCTCGCGCGTCTTGGTGAGTTTTGTCAACATCCGAGCACCGACCGCATTTAGCTTCTGGCTTCCAACAGTGACAGCCTTCGCTGGAGGAGTGAACTCTGCAGACTGTGATTTGGTGCTGTATCTGTGTGTGCGCATACATGCATACGTACACACGCATATAATTTTTAAAAGGGCATAGATGCAGTTCATGTTCAAGCTTTGTCACGCTGCAAGTGCTCGCTTTGTTTCTGTCCTCGCATGCAAGCTGCCCTGTCCTTCAAGGATGTGGAGTAGATGGAATAAAACATCCCTTGGCCTTTTTTTATTCACTGCCCAGATGTACAGTTATTATGGTTCCTCTCTGCATGCTGGAAGTATCACAGCTTAACTATTCCCTAGTTTCAGATCTTATTGAACTGTGTCTTTTAAATAAACCCGTATCCTGCAGCTAGTTCAAGCCTGGTGGCTTTGTTTGGTATTCTTTTGTGAGGACTCTCTAGTTTAGGTTGTGCACAAACGGTAAGGAAGTGGCTGTGCATTTGGTGGAGATGGTCTGCCTAGATAGCCAGAAGGTTAGGGGAAAGTCCATGCTTGGATCATGCAGAAAACTTCTGCCAGAAGTACATGTGTCCTAACTGCTTGACTGCCTGAGGCTCTTTCTCTGGCTTTGCAGCTAAAACTTTCTGTGGACTGGTTTAAGCTGAGGATAACTCAGGTCAGTAGCTGCCCTGGCTTGCTACAGGAATCATGAAGTGAATTTCCAGGCCCGTGTTGAAATCAGTAGGTGCTTTATCGTTGTTCTCAATGAGACTCAGATCTTATTTGAGACTATGAGAGCAAGACCTTAATGCTCACAGCTTGCTGAATTCAATGAAATTGATTCTTCATATTTAGGTTGTACTTTTTCTTACATCAAAAGTTTTTTGTGTTTTTTTTTTGTTGTTGTTGTTGTTTGTTTGTTTGTTTGTTTTGTATTTTTGTATTTTTGTCATGTTCTAGCTTTGTAGTTTGTGAACCCTAACAGGTCAAGAAATGTGCCCCCTGGATTTGCATGGATATAGAGCTCTTACAAACTGTGCAGTCTGAGCCTGGAAATTTGAAGGCTAGCATGTTTGGTTTTGTTTCCTCCCCTGTTCTCCCCTGTTCCTTGTACCTTTCAATTCATGGTACTTAAACTAGTCTCACATTCAGGATGGATGCGCAGCTCCGCTGAAGAGGTTTTCCCCTTGTAATCTTCAGGTTTTTGTTGTTCAGCTAACACTAGGACGCCAGGTCTCAGTGAGGGATCAGAGATTCCCCCACCCAGCAGCTGTTGGCACACGCATCTGAGGTTCAATACGTGGTTATACTCTGGGGGGCCTCACCTGCATGATGCCACACAGGACCCCTCTGCTGGGAGCAGTGCTCCATCCCATAGGTGAGAGTGGCTGCAGAGGCAGAGCCCTGAGTTTGCTTATGCTAAAGGTGCCTGGAAATGTAAAACCTTCAATGTTTCATGCTAAACCAAATATTCAGTTTGGTCATAATCAATCTTTATTTTTTAATTATTATTATTTTATTTTTTAATTGTGAGTCTCAAATGCCAGTGAGCGTTGTAACTAGAGATAGGACAATTTCACATCAATATAAACTAGAAATGGAAAAGTTCCTGGAGGTCTTTAAAAGGAGAGCTTGAGACTTATCTGTCAACTTCTTTAGCTTCTGACTAGAAGGAAGAGTCCTTACAAATAATTTCTAATATGGTTATAGAATGAATGACTTGGGATTCTGTTTCTTTTGTTATCCTAACCAATGACTTACCACCTCTCAAAGGGCCAATGAGGAATCATGCCTGTATGACATGAAGGAGTATCCTTCCTTCACAATCGTCCTTCCTTCAAAATTCACAAGTGCTTCTGAAGGCAGGACCCCTCCCTGACCTGCAGTTGTTTTGGCTTTCTGGTCTTGCTTTTTGTGTCTCCAAGAACATACCAGGGAGGTAGCAAAGGAGGTGGTTCTCGACAGCATCTGGGCTGTATCTGCCACTGGATGTGATCTTTGTTTCAGGTTATGCAGTACACAGACTGAGACAGAATAATAAGTGATGAAGAAATAAGAGTATATTTTCAGATATATATATATTTTTTTTTTTTTTTTCATTTTTTTGGCTTGCAGTATCTCCTGAACTGGAAATCCTTAACTTCTGCAGTATTCTCCCTTGTTAATTTTTCAGTTTGTCTCCCTTGAAACAGCCAATGTAAAAACATATTGATTTTTTTCATATATTATTTTTTAATTCTTCTTATTTTTAGCATGTGGTGAGATGCTCCCACTCTGTCAGGTTATCTGTTATCTATTACCTGCCTCAGGAAGATGAATTCTTCTGGGCATGGTTGTTTCTGTGCAAATACAAGTTCCCTTTAGTATAGTGACATTTTGTTGTTGTCTCCGTGTTTGATGTCTGTGCGTTCTACTTCAAGATGGAGGCTTTAAAAATTGAGAAAGGAAACAGACCTATATTTTATAGCCACTTAATTTGGTGATGACTTATATAATTACGAAACGGAAGCATTAGATTTATAAATAGTGGAGAATTGTGTTGTTCTAAGGGATTGTGTCCACTATTTATCTTGAAGGAAATGGGTACTAGAAAGGAAATATTGCTGTGTCCCAACCATCTCTATAATTACTTTTTTTTGGTATTATATTTTCCTAACTCAGTTGAGACATAGAAATAAAACTGTATGGTACAGTTTAAAAAAAAAAAAAAAAAAGTAGTGTACAGTTTTGTATCTTATACGTACATACATATTTAGTTCTGTATTTATTGTTTACTACTAATAATCGTATTTACTTAACTATATGCATATTTAAGTCTGGGTATTTGACTTGAGAAACTGTGGTGACTGAGCCTGCAGTGCACCCAGGACAGCCTGGTTACACAGAACCATCTCACAAGCCCACGTGTCCAACAGTACAAAGCCATCTTGATGATCTTCCTGCCAACCAAGGCTCCTAAACTTCTGGAATGGCTTTTTAATTTGCCACAACTTACAGCGGGCTTGAGGTGGCATTAATTTGTGATTAGAACTGATACTAAGTTACCTTGCCTCCCTCTTGTGTTAAAGAACTTTAAAGAACTTAAAGAACTTTGCGTTTGCAGCTGGAAAATTTGTCTAACAGTTCTTCAGCACGTTCAGACTTCACTGCGTCAGGGGTTATTAAACTAACAGCACTGTACCTAATAAACTGTATGTTAGCATGGCTAACTACAGAGTTGTTGGGATGACACCAGAACTGAATTTTCTAGTTTTCTGAATCTTCAAGTACTATTTTTTAGTATGCGAGTGTGCAAAATTTCGACCTTGATCTGAGTCAGAAAACTGAGCTGTCAGCCTTCATTCCCAAAGAAAAATATGTCCAACTATCCAAGCTATTTTTTGAGATATATGTACATCAGCGCATTTACATTTAACATCGAAAGATGTGAATTGTGAAGAACTGACAATACCTTGAATATTGCATACTGATAGAAACACTGCTTTCTGTGTGGCTATGTGAAAAACAGCGCGCACCGTGGTGACCAGATCAGTTTTAGATGTACTCTGTTGGGAATTTAGAAAGTGTTTAGAAAGAGGGAAAAATGACGGAGGGCAGGAGTTCTTTTTTGCTATTCAGAAAACCGATATCCTAACTTTTCCATACTAATCTTTTAATATTTGATGTGTTTTAACTTTTGATCATTTTGCCTGGAGATTGTCCTATTTCTTATCCTTCTACTGGAAGTGAAAAGGTTGGCATAATTTACTGACACCAGTTTCAGTTTGATCAGTGTAACATTTGCTAGTATAGGATATTTTTTTCAGCTCCAGCTCCAAAGAGTTTTCTTTACTTAAGTATCAAGTTGTTAACACAAGTCCAACGGGTGCTGCTTCTGAATTATGGATGATGACACAGTCACTTTAGTTCGAATAAAGGTCCAGGATAAGATGCTTCACGTTATTCACCGAAGTAATCTTCATCAGATACCACAAACACCCAAGACTGTATTTTTACTTCAGTTCCAGTATTGCATATATGATTTCTGACTGAGTTGGGAAGAGGAAAAACTAGTGCCAAGTTACCTGTTTTGCATATTACACCATGAAGAAAGCTAGATGAAGCCTGTGGGATTATATAGAAAAAGATGACAGTATAGTATATTCAAACTTTAGGGTGACACACTATAGCAAAATGGTTTTTTGTCCAGTAAATATAACACTTCTAATTTCACCAGAGCCAATATTATCAAGATGGCATTGCTCATAGAAGAGAACAAAACTGGAAGGTGAGTCTCAGCCACAAATACACTTACTTATCTTTGGAATAGACTAATGTGCCAGTTCTGCTCTTAAAGGAAAAATAGTTTGCATACCTGACATCTGAGCCCTTTGAATCCTAAAGACGTGTTTAGCATGCAGAAGAGCGGAAGGAGAAACCTCTGAATCTTAAGAGAAAAGCTTGAGGAAATAAGGAAGGGAATACAAACTAAGGTAGTCACAAGGGAAAAGTTCTTGAAGTGAAAGCTTAGAAGTAAAAAATGTGTGTAATACTTCTAGTCTCTTTAACATAGTGAAGTTTAATACCTGAGTTATGGTATAACACAGCAGAATGAGTAGTTCAATATGAAGTAATTAACAAATATTGACCAAAGGCTGAGGAGAGAAAAGGCTTAAAAGATTTTGTGCATTTGTTCTTAGCCATAATAGATAGGAAGAAGGAAAGAGAGCAAAAAATTGTTTGTGATCTGTGTATTCTGCTCAGATTTTTTGAAAGTTAGCTATAAAATGAGTAACTATCCAGTGAAGAGAATGGCTTTCATACGTTTCAATTCATACATACATTTCCAGTAAAAGTTGTAAGCACTTCTTGGAATGCTGTACAACTTTTTGTGAGACATTTAGTCTCTTTCTCAGCTGAGCAGTGTTATTCAACTTTTAGCACTTGCAGAAGTATCTTGCATGTCAGGTTAGCACTGTTGCTGGTCTATACACAAAGGTCTTAACAGAGCACACAAGTGGTCTCTCCTTCCTCTGTAGCCCATAGAACCAACAGCACCGTCTGCACACTTCCGACATGCATTTGGAATTGCCCCAAATAAACTTAATACAAACTGAATGGGAGTTTTGTCATAGACTATTATGAACTTTTACAGAGTTAGTATTTAACATCCTTTCAGAATCTCACTGTTAAGGGGAAAAAAAAAAAAAAAAAAAAAAAAGCGACTATACAAATTGCATGAAGAACTTATTGTATAAAGGATAAATGAGTATAAGCATATGGTACCTTTCCAGCAACAGACTTGCATATGCACAAAACTTTCTTTAGAAGTTGCCTTGGAAGCATGTAGAGCTTCCAATATATCATTCAGACCACTAAATTAGACTTTCTCCTTATCCATCTCCCCTCCATGTTATTGTAAAGTGACAAGAGATGGGAGTAAATACGCTCCTCAATTCCTTTCTTCCCTGTCTTACCCTTCCCCTCTCCCCAGAAATTGCAGGGAATCATTGTTAAACATTGATACTCGTTCTGGCTCCGTGATGCATAAAATGTGAAGCAATTACCTTCATCTGAAAGGCAAAAAGTTGGAAGGGAGAAAAGTTATAGAAAAATACAGGGAGAGTATAACTTTATAAATAAACCATCTGTTAGCATGTTAAGGAGTTTATCATGCATCTCAACACTAATTTTGTTGTACTGAGAAACTGTAAGAGAGGGATTTTTCTTTTAGTGGGAGTCTGTATGACCTACTCTCTATTTCCTTATTCCTGTATTTCATATACTCCTCGTAGGGAATTAGAGAGGTTTGTGGTGGGTAGCAGGGGAGGATCATCCTTCTACTCGCACCTCTCTTGTCCTCTCCTCAGTTCACTCCCCTCTGCAGGCTGGTATCAGCCCTTCTGCCACAAAGCTCTAGAGCAACTCAGAATTGCCTTTCTGTATCTTATCTGAGATAGGTTTGATGTGGATCCTAGCATTGGCCCTACGAGGACTCAAAAACATCATTCTCTGGTTCAGGTATCAGGCTAAGTCTCAGTATAGCCATTTGTTATTCCTGCATACACTTTTATTTTTCAGTGGCATTCTCTATAGGCATAGAGTGGGCATAGAGAAGAAGGGTGGGGGGGAGGGAGGGAGCAGAGAGGGAAAGGAAGGTTGTTGGACCAACCACCAATATACAGAGTTAGGCTGGTGAATTGGATCAGTCAAGTCGTTCTCGGAGATGTGGGCGGGTAAATGTGAAGATCAAGTGTAAGCAGTAAATTAACTTCTGAGTATTAGTAATTTATAACAAGGTTTTGCACTTACAAGGTTCTTGGGTAATGTGTCCTCCTGTAGATTGTGATTAATCACATGCTCCGTTGCATTAAAATGTTGTTCTGATGATCTCGCAGCAGGGGAGAATGCTGCAAAGTAAAGCGAGGGCTTGAGACAGGTAAGCATGCCAGACGGTGTTTCAGATGGGCTCCATCGTGTTATCTTCCAGGAACAAATGTGTGGGATGCGGTAGTATTTTAAGCAACAAGCTCATTTGGACTAACTATATGCATTGGAAACAACTGGGTAGAGAGTAATTTAGAAGGTGAAGTTCAATGACAATTTGGCAGGTAGGGTTTGGTGTCACTCATCAATCTGATAATTTCATTACAAAATGTTTTTGCACTTTGTCCAAAATATCACCGTCAGGTACAGCATCAGATAAGATGGCTTTTTAGGTACTTCTCATAAGGAACTTGAGAAAAATTGTGAGTGAAGGGCACAGCTTCAAGGAAAAGTGATTGTTTTACTAACAGATGTGAATTTCTTGGAATGCTTGAGGGCTACAGTAATGGCAAATTGATGTATATCACTTTCTGTACTATCAGCAATAACCGAAGCACCTCAGAAGTGACTGGTTAATAAGGATAGGTCAGGACAGGTTTGCACCCCACCTTAGTTTCCATTCTGCTTAGTGTAATCAGAGCATCATTTGTCATTTCTTCACTTGAAGTAATTTTTCCTCATATCAGAGGGAAATAAAGAAAGAAAAAAAATACAGGAGTTTCAGATTTGGAGTACCGAGTTACTCCCCTCAGCATTTTGGATGTAAAGGGAGTTCTTGGCAAAGGTTGTGTCTTACGGGAATTCACCTTGAAGTGCAGTACCGGTCCCTGTTTCCCTTCCAGCTGTCAGAGTGCACCCTGTTTCTGTACGAAAAGCGAGTGGAAGCGTACGCATGTTGGGTGCAAGGTCACGGCAGTAAGAGATGGAAAAGATCTGCGAGGCTATCTTAGCCACGTTTCTGTCAATGAGACGTTGCCTATAAGACAATCTTAAATACTTTCTTCATTAAAATTTTAAACCACTCAGCTCCAGAGTAAAAATGCTTCTGTTCCTTTTCTCCTTAAAAAAATAATGTGCATATGTCTAGTGAAATTGCATTGTTATATTTAAAAATACCTTAACGGGCTGGTTTCTAATGAGCAATAGCAGTGCACTTTTTCTAGAGCAGTGAAGCAGTTCATAAATAGTTAATTAGAAGGATAGCCATACTTGTGCACTTGAGTAACAGTCTTCATGGATAGCTTCTCAATCATGCACACAGACGCACTGCAGCTTTATCAGGAGCAGCAACAGCATGTCAAATTTTGAAGAGGAATGAGGCTCACCAACAAACTTTCCAATTTCATTCTTATGGAGTAAAAAGCTGAAGCATATTTGCTTAAGACAAAAGTATCCAAAATACTGATTTTTTTTTTCTGTAAACATTTTTGTAGGACATGATACCTAACACATTAAACATGGATTTAAGCTTATATAAAAGATCCTATGTTTCTTTCACGTTGTCTGGATTTCAGCTGTTCTGTATATAGTTTGTCCCTGTCATCTGTTTCACAGCATTGGAAATTAAATATGCATATCATATTTTGTTAATAATATGGCAGTGAAATGAATTACTGTATTTTTAATGAAAACTTTGTGGGTTTAATGAGCAAAGAAATGATGTAAAATACAATAACCTAAGCCTTAATATTTTCTTGATCACAAGTCAAGCCTTCTATATAATTTATTAAAGTAGCATGATGTCCTTAAATTTGAGGTCAATATTTTGCAGGCTTAGCAGAGATTTTTATGCATAAGGGAAAGCTGAAACTTTTAAAATATTATTTCAGCAGTTTCATAATTTAGGATTGTGACCTCATGCTCTAAGAATAATTATGGCACATCACCATCAGCCAGGTTATCAATATTCATTCATAAACTTCTTAGACTCTTCAGATCTTTTTTTTTTCATGCAACCATAGTAACTTTAAGACAGGTAGTAAATGCCATAAGAAGCTCAGCCAGTTGCATTATTTATTTTGAGGAGCTCTAACGAGTATCTGCAGTACCTGCAAAAGCCCTTTTTATTCTATTATTTTCCCGTATTTTTTATTTTATTGTTATACCTTCTGCTGCCAGTTGGGACCAGTGTTTATGGGAGCTGGAACAGTGGCCACAGGCAGCCCCCTTGAGCCTATGTTTGTGGCTGCATGGTAGAAGCTCCTCAGCTATGCGTTGACTGTGGCCACCATAAGTTTGCAGTGGCTGCATGAGCAGTTTTTGCAAAAACGTGGGGAGTGCCATTGGCTTACGCTGTCGCTACAGTGGCAGAAAATGCATGAGAATTTATGCAGGCTTCTAAGACTACTTAAAACTAGTCTGTGGCTTTAAATTCAGTGGTGTTGTGTTGTTCCATACTCAAGATGGTCAAAAGTTGAGAGCCAACTACAAGGAAATCCTAAATCAGTGGCTTGAATACTGCAGTTTATTAAAATGTCCATCTGGCATCTCTGATGAAGCATTAAATGAAGTTCTCCAACTACCCACTGAAGAGCAGCTGGCAGCAAAATAGCACAAACACTTGTATCTGTGCTGTAAGTACTGCAGAGAAGGGCAGCAGGCACTCGAGATGCTCCTGCTGGAGCATTGGGTCACAGGGCACCACCAGGCCTGACCAGGGCACAACTGCTTAGGGCCACCAAGGACAAGAAGTTCCTCAGAAGTTCAAGGATGTAGACACACAACCCTACGAAAAGAATGCAGTTCGTGCTCTAACAGCTCATGCTTTGGGAACTAGTGTAATCTGTCACTTCTTACAGGAAAAAGAAACTTCAGCTGTTGCTGGAGTAATGGCCAGCAGACCCAGTGGGTTGGTTTGGTTGAGGAACAGTTAATGCAATTTTGCGGCCAAGGAAATCTCAGAAAAGCTGAGAATAAAGGCCTGTGTATTGTCTTTGTCAAGTAAACCAAAGCCTGTAATACCATTAATCTCAAGGGTTTCTTCAGATTTCAGCAAAATTCAGCTGTTGAGGCAGACTCGTGAATTGGCAGCTCTGGCAAGCATTTCTGATCCAGGCAGAGCATCGGAGTTCTTGGCTGTCGGAAGGGCACGAAGCAGGGCTTCGTCCCCACCCTCACCGCCCTTGGTATCACGTAAGCAGAGCTGCTTCTTGCCATGTTTGGAGTCCGTGGCAGGGGAAACTGCACGCCATGGTAGGTGCCTGGTGGAATTTTCTGCTTTCTGCAGTTTTCCGTCAAGCCAAGGTCACGCAGCTGATAACCTGCAGCCGGCTCTCTGCCAGCAACCGTGTGTTGGTTCCCAAGAGCTTGAGAGCCAGGAAGAACTGACTCTCCTGGCCACTCTGCCAAGCAGCTTGGCCTGAGCACTTCTGTAAGGAAAACTGAGGTTCTGCTTCAACCTCTGCTAGAAAACGTGAGCAGCACAGGCTTGTCGTTTGTAGGCAATTTCTGCTCCTTCTGCAGCAAGTTGTCTGAGTGCTGCGCTTGACAACACAGTCACGAAAGAGGATAACAAAAGGCAGAGCAGCATTTGGGAGATTAAAGCAGTGTTTCTGGAATGAAAGAAGCGCTGAACTTCAAACAAGTGCTTGGTATGCATTTACTTTTATTAACATTCCACTGTGTGACTATGAAATTTGGATAACAGCCTTGTTTCTTCCAAGCATTAACCAGTTCCTTTTGGGCAGTCTTTGAGTACACAGTTGCTGGTGTAAAAGGCCTGGGAAAGGGTTTAGGTGTTGGGTTCTTACAAGCCTTGTCAAATACTCTACTACTTCAGAAGAAGTAGATACTTGGCTTCGGTCATGATGAATTAAGAAAAAAAAATGTACGAAACAAAGCAGTGTTTGGCTGTACCTGGTCTGTTTGGGCCACAGGCTTCTGGTTTCCAGCAGAGGAGCAGGAGTCTGCCCATGGGCAGCATTAATGGAGATAGATGGGGATGCAGAGGGTGTGCAGAAGTAGGCAGCCGGTGGTGTGCTGGGCCCACAGGAGCCGCAGGGTTTGTGCCTCTGCATGGATGGGTACAGGGTGAGTAGGTGCTGCTGAGGGGTTGTGTGCTTTCATGACGCAGGGAATGCTTTTGGAATAACCAGGTGTGTGTGAGGGACCAAAGCTTTAAAGCAGTGATAGCTTTTTCCAGCACCTATTGCCATCAAGTTGTTGGTTGCAATAACAGCTCCAGCAGAAACAGAGGCAGAGGCTGGCTTCCCGAGGAAATCAAGTTTTATGTAACTGAGCTGTCTACCTGTTCCCCACCTGGTAAGCTGTAAACATCAGCCAACTTCAGTCAAGGTTGACAGGGGATAGCTATTACCTTTTTTTGTATTTTTTGCTGTAACCTTTTACCATTAGAATAGGTGACAAGGTGGAAGAGGGACGCCCAGGTAGTATCACCCCTAAGTGTAAGGTGCTGCTTGCATTTTTCTCCTGCTGAATGTCATAGATGTCATGTGTGAAGGAGAAGGCTTTAGTACACAGAGTTGCATTAGTCCTGCTACTCATTGGTTTCTAAGAATAACAACTAATCTTTTTCTTTAAAAAAGCATAGTTTAACTGGTTTCATACTCTTTGGAGCTTTACATACACTGGCTGTATTTTGTCTTTGTCATCTGGAAATATGGAAAGCAAATATGTAAGTAAGGAAACCTTCTAAGTCTCATCACAATTTGCAAGCATGTGCCAGAGCTGTGGGCTCCTGCATCAGGGTCTGTGGACTGGGAAGGGGTGCAGTGGGGGCAGCAGGGCTTCCTGGGCTCCTTCAGCAAGGTTACGCAGCTGCCTTACACCGCGACTGCTGCAGAACTTGAAACTGTGCAGCCTCAGAAGTTGCTCTTTGTTGAGTTGTCTCCTTTCTTCCCTAAGTGCTTATTCTGCATATTGTACACCTGTTTATAGCAGAAATGATTTCAGCGGCTGCAGGGGAAGGATAACAAAAAAAAAAAAAAAAAAAGATTGTTTTAGAATAGGCAGAAATTGTTTAATGGAGCAAAGAATGTGTGTCGTCAGGTTCTTTCTGTTTGGTTTTAATTGCACTCCGTGTGGGACCTGTTGTGTCAGTGTGCGATGCTGTGCTTTAACAATGAATGTAAATATCACAGTCCTTGCTATGGCAAATGGAAAGGCTGTGCCACAGATAGGCTCCCTGAGTAGGATTGGGGGGTGATGCTTTTGCGAGCAATGATGTTTGTTCAGTCTGCTACACACCTTGATTACTATGTAAATTGTGTAAATTTATGCATAAGCACATAATTATTCACACTCAACTGTCAGTTTGCCTCTAAAGGAACATGCTTCTGTGCATAAACAGTTAAACATAGTTTTCCTGAAAGGGAAGAATGGTGGTATTTTTAATTATGGCACCAGCTCTTATTCCCACTGAAGTTACATGCAAGCTGCCTTCCAAAACCAGGGCCCGCTATATATTGTAAGAATTTCAGATATATGTAGAAGGGATTTAAGAGGCGCACTGTGGCTGTGCGAGCTGCAGAACAGAACTTCCTTGCTTTGTGTTTTGTTTAACGCTGCCATTTTCTTCTTATCTTTGCTATATGAGCCAGAGTGAGTGGTAGGTACAGTATTGCGTATCATTAGTGTGGAGCAGTAGAATGAATTTCAGCTGAATAAAAATGAATTCTTTGACTTGCAATTGTGAACATTTCTAGTTTGCCTTGACAATCCTGTCAAGACAAATTTGAACTTTGTCAGCAATTGTGATTGCTTGTGGGAGAATTACCAAAAGTCTTTGCTCTAGGTATCAGTCAGTGATTGCAACCCTCATCTGCTATTTGACCAAAATTTTCCATGGCACTCAGCAGGCTATTACTTGTCACTTTGACATATTATGGAGGGATATTTTAATTGATTTAAAAGTAAAAACTACAGTTATTTAATACAGTGTAACTGTATTACATGTCAGCAGTTACACTTTCTGTGGGGAAAAAAAAAGGGAAAGGGGAATTGAAAGATTGAAAGGGCTTGGGTTTGGGAATATTTTAAAACTACACTTAACAACTGATTTTATCTGCTACCTCTACTGACTGTCAATAGAGTTCTTACTTAGTTAATGGAGCAGAGATTTCCTGTTGTGTAATTACTGTGGATTTTTAAAGGACTCTTGGAAGTTAGCTGTGCACTTGGTTGCTAAAACCTGTAACTCCCATGCTCAGTAGTACTTCTGCTCCAAAGTATTCACTTTTGTGAGGAGCTCTGGTGCTGGTTTATGACCTGAACCGCTCCTCTGTCATGATCTCCTGGTGTCTAAAATAGGTATAATTCTATGCAAATCCAAGGTATGTAAAATTAAAAATTGTGACTCACCCTTAGTGATGTACATGGGTACAATTTGTGCATTTACAAGGGCAGGTTACATATATGCTGGAATATGATGTCAGTTGCTTTAGCAATACTTTCTTCCCAAGTGTCTTTCTAACAGGTGATGATAAGTTCAAAACATCTTTTTCTATGCATCCATTTCAAAACAAGCTCTTTTGCAAGAAAGAAAATGAAGAGGCGAATGCTCTACAAAGATGAGTGGCTCCAAGTTGTTCAACTTACCTGTCAGAGTTAGGAAGAAGAAAGAAAAGAAGCTGATGGGTTTGAGTCCCGCGTCTGCCTGCCCTGTATTGCCTGCTCAGTGCAGGCATGTCATGCTCACCATATTCCTTGCATGGTCCTCTGCATTCATGACTGGCTTTTTTATGTCAAATAATATTTTTTTTACCTGTTAAAGGGTACTAAAAGGCCACAAAGGGGACAAAAGGGGAATAGTAAAGGAGATAGAAGCAGAAATCACATTGGCTTTTCTACCTCATAGTTTTAAGAGACGTGTTATTGGAGTTACTGAGCCAGGAATGTGGGAAATACAAACATAGAAACTACCCCAAAAGCTGTGTGGTTCTCCAGCCTAGAGCTGCACGTCATCTTACTTCTTGTATTAAGTAATAATTGCATGCATTAAAACAGCATGAATAGCTTGCATTTCGTAAAACTAAAATATATTGGTTAAAATGAAGCCTTCATTACTTTAAATAGTGACTTTAGATGTGGCAGGATATATTTGAAGAAGAAAAAAAAAGTGACTATTAAAACACTTGTTAATCAGAGGTTGTGGTGAAGTTGGAGTTGTGCTTTTCCTGTACCACAAGCGGGACACTTGTGGTACAACATCAAGCACCAACCTTATGGAGGGTTAGTGCCTTTCGACTAATAAGACCATCTCCAGAGGACTGTTTCCTTCTGCAGCCTTCCTTTTGCAAGCCCACAAAGAGCTGGGAGCACGCTGCAAGGCACACGAAGGCTGCTCGTGCCAGGGCTCGAGCCCCCGAGCAGATCAGAGGCGTTCCTTTGACTCGGTTCTGCATCGTTACCTCGTACTGCACGGCCCCGCCAGCTGCCCGCTGCCTTGCCTTTCCTCTGGGTCTTGTTTATGAATTGTGGATCGCTGTGCAGACTTCTCTACCTCTATTTTCTGTTCCTGTGTGGAATTACACTCTAGCACGTGCTGCCGCTGAACGCTAATACGCTTTCGACATACGTACTAATTTTGTCTTGGTGGTGGTGGGGGCAAAAGGGAGCTGAAAGGGCAAAATCCCCCCCATTAGAGTCTTTCAGTTCAAGTAATAATTACACGTGTTGCCTTTAGAAGCCTGTGGGATTGCTCTTAGGAGTAAAGGTCTGCCATACTGGGGCTTTTATTTGACAAGTTGGAAAATAGCCTTTGTTCCCATGGTAACCTTTTTTGTGCTTTGGTGCATTTTTTCCCTATGGTTTCATGGTTGCTCTGGAGGTTTTTCTATTGTGGTATTTTAATCCCCATTAGACTGGGATGGCAGTTCGGTTCACTTTTTGCTATTCTGAAGTATTAATTTTTCTCTTTTATTGGAATACAGAACTCTTGTAAACTTTTTATATTGCCTGGTTAGGGCATACATGGGACAGTGGCTTTCTCTGTACGTGTATCATGCACTCGGCAGATGAAGCACGTAGTTTCTGGTAGGCGAGTAAGTGTGATCGGACCAAGCTGCTTCTCTTTTAAGTTAATACTGTTGATAAAATTCTTCAGACTTGTATCCTTTTAGGACTTAAGGTGCCAAGCCCAAGGGTGTGGTGGCAGAGGAACCGGTCAGATTTCTGACTTGGCAACAGAATGAGACTTCTTCAGGGTGAAAATGGTCAATTCTTTAGTCTTTAATGCCATTTCAGGTTGCTGCCATAAAGGTTTCATATAATAAGGTTTTCAAGCAAAGGAAGGTATTTGTGAGAATTGCTTGGTTAGACTCTGAAGGAGGAATGTGAAAAAAGTAGCGAGCTTTATTTTGAAAAGGAGAGACTTCTTATTAAGGGGTGTTCTTATTACTAGGAGCATCTCCCTGCATCACTGGCCTCTAGGTATATTTTCCTTCCTTCTTGTTTGTTCAATTTTTCTTTGTCTTAAGAGTCCTCAGCAGCAGAGCAAAGTTGTCATGCAGTCTTGTCTTGCATGTAATTCCTTATGGCAATGATTTCCCACTGGTGCCAGCATCAGCAGGAGAAATTCACTTGAATCATTGCATTTTATGCAGTTTACAAAGTATTGCTGACCAAGAAGGCAGCAGAGCCTTACCAAGTAAACACGACTGTGCTCTCCTACAGGAGTGATCAGGATGCTTAATTAGTTGAAATATTTTTCAATGGCAGAAGATGAGATGCTGCTATGAGAAATGGGATTTTCAAAGCTGTCTCTTTCCCTTTGATCATGACAGCAGAGCAGGTACAGGAAAAGAGAGGGTTAAATGCTCCCCCCCCCCAACTTTCAATAATTAACTAGATCATTTGCCAGATACACCGTTCCTGCCTTATCTTGCTATACAATGCATTGCAATTTATAATGAGCAGAACAAAAATGAACACCACATGCATTTAAACTGCACTAATTCTATAAGTGGTCCAAATATTAAAAGTTAGAGCAAATGTGCTGCTTGATGTTGGTCTGCGGCTTCCAAAGGTGGAGATTTGCTTCTAAGAGTAAACTCCCTACCTAGGTCAGCCATTCCTCTTCCACAGAAAACTATATTTATGTACTGAAAAACTGCAGAACGAGTGAGTTTTATTTCCCTTGGGGCATTAGATCTTGTTACGTTGCGACAGTAGTTAGAGCAGAAGTGCCTTTCAGAAGACTATGTGGAGGACATTACACGGCTCTGATCACTGGATCAGTGGGCAAAAAGCAGATTTATTTCCCTAGGAGATAAGTGCTGCTCGGTTTCAGTCCACCAGAACACAGTTTTATTTATGCTTAAGTTCATATTTCTCTGTAGTCAACGGGTTACTTTAAGGTAAAAATTGGATAGCCGACTGTAGCTGCTACCAAAAGATCTCAGAGGAGAAGGTCAAGGAAAAGTCAAAGGCTTACAGCTGGATTGGGGAAGTGCTGGGTCCTGTCAGCATCCACTGAGGGAAATGGAAATTGAAGGGCCGTGCTACACTTGCTTCATTTTGTAAAATCAACATGTGCCTTAAGGTTAAGCTAAATACAAGAACCTATTCACTGGTGCCTACAGCACAGGAGAACTCATCAGCTTCTATCTGCAGAATAAATACTGTAATTTTATTACTGTTATTATTTTTATTTTTTAATCATAACTGACTCCTAGGTTTGCGAGCTTGGGAGAAAGGGTGGAGCCTTTTCTTTTATCACTGTACATCAGAGTTCACTTCTTAGAATAATTAAGATCAAGGTAGGAAAGTGTCATCTCTGACCCCTAGGCACTGCTAAATAAAGTAACTTTGATGGGAAAGCTGGAGCTGCTGAGGGAAGAAATCCTGTGATCTCATAGCTTTCTCTTAACTGTGCTTTCCTCTCTGATACCTGTTTCCTCATACTGAGCATTTATGAGGAAAGAGTATAAATATTGGATTATTTTTTTAATCTATACTTTGTATTAGAGCTGCAGTATTTGAAGTTAAAACAACTGAAAATTTCCTCTATTGGAGCAGTGCGTGTCTGTGTTAGAAAAAGAGATTGACATGAACTGCTAAATTAAATGTAGCTTAACAGCTACTGCACTTATCTGATGCTGGTGGGGTTTTTGTTTGTTTTCTGTTCTTTTTAAGTTTCTTAAAAATACATCTTGCAAGTCATAGGTGGCAAAACACATTTATTTTGGTGAGATACTGATCCTTTTTTTTAAATTGCGGTAAGCAGTAGTGGATAGCATGAGTTCCTCATCATTAGCAAAAACAAAACAAATGTGAACAAATGGTAATCTGTATAAGAGCTCTGAGATTCTGGATTCCAGGAGGCTTCAAAAATAATTGATTTATAGGCCAAGAAGATACTAGTTTACAGGTTGTTGTTCTTCCTTAATTGAATTTCCTGAATATTTCACTTGAATGGAAAAATGTTTTTCTTATCTTTGTTACTCTAGTGAAGAGAAGACATTTAAAAAAATATCTTTCCCTAGCTGCTCATATTACTTCTGGACTGAAACAGTACTCCAGATGTCAGAGCAAGCATGCACTGCCTCAGATGTTATGCTTGGTGCCTATCATCCCTAATACACACTAAAATACAGTTACCTTCCCTAAAATATCTACATCTTGTTCAGGGTTTCTGAGACTTCAAAGGACATTCTTTGTTTGTTTTCTTTTAAGACTGAGGCTTAAAAGAAAAATCCTACACCTTTTTTTTTTTTAGAGGTGTAAGGGTTGGTATAAGATTATAAGAGTTGGTGTAAAGGTGTAAGGGTTGGTAGTGGCTACATGGGTCCTGTTGTCTTATCCAAGGAAACATAACTTCTGTAATGTCTGTCTTCATCTTTGTAGGAGCAAGATAATGCCCCGAGAAACTCAGTCAGCAGAACGTGCAGCTAGGTTATTTGGCAGTTTGTGTGCCTCTGCCAAACAGTAGAGGGTAAATGTTGCTCTTAATTTTGGCTCTGAGACTTAAGGGTGGTTTGGTTTCAGCTTTCGTTCTTTCTTCAGCTCCACATTCATGAGGTCCCACGTGACTGCCTTCTCCTCCTAAAATCTGATTGTTTCATCTCTCTACCTTTTCACTTCTCTATGCTTTCTTGGTCTGCTGACAGGAAGATTGGTTTATGTAGTCTGACATTTTAAGAAATACCATTTTCCAGTCTGCTAATCTGCTTTATGCGAGTAGTTACAGCAGAGAACCAAGGTACATTCCTGCAGTGAAACTTTTTAAGAAAATCAGGCTGCACAAGGCAGAACTTACATTGGTAAAACCTCAGTATTAACAAAATGGTGTAGAGCAAAATCTGGGGAATGGTACACGCCACTGGTGGAGGTTGTGGTCAACATCCTTGTGTGGTGGTCAAGTAATCTCGTGGACAACTTTTGACCAGCTTAACATTTCCTAAGTCACTACAGGAATTATCATGGGCAATGAAATTACTGTGTCTGTGTGACCACACATAAAAATAGCAGAGGGAATGGGAAGAGAAGGTGCTCGTGCTGTGGTGACTGAGTGAACGATGAGCTACAGAAAGGAAGAGGCTAGGAGAGCTGAGCAGAGGAGCAGTGAGTCAAAGCAAGCACTTAGGAATGCAATGCTAGCTGTAGAGGCCAGGAAAAGTTGAAGGGAATGTTTGGAAGGAGAAAAATATACTCTCTACAGGGTAGCATAAACTTTTGTCTGGGATTCGTTTTGTGGCTTGTGCTTCTTTGGAGTACTTCATTTTATCATCAGAAAGGTGGCATTTGGTTAAACTGCGCTCCTGTATGACATCTGGTTTGAAAAGCATCATAACCTATATAATCAGCTTTTCAAATGCTGGATTATCTGTGGTTTTATTGACTCTTCTTTACAAAATCTGTTAGTTCTAATTAATTCTCCATATAACTATTCCTAAAGCCAACTTGCTAAGACACAAATAAGCTTGATGGCAATGGCCAGTCAAGGTCAGTATTTAACTGCCAGCATTTGCACTGTTAAGGATAATAAATCAGGCTTATTCCTAATCAAATACCCTACAACATAACAAATGTTACCGGAGCCATCTAAGGGACCATTTTACAAATCATTTAGAAGATACATTTGGCATTGTTAAACTGATCCATGCTGCCCTTGGCTGTAAAACTGTTGTGATAAAATATGTATGCTGTGTTAGATCTCTTCTCTGCATCCTGCTGTGTAGGGTTGTTTTGTTTGGTTGATTCTTCTTCACATTGGAAATATGACAGCAGCATGAAAGTAATAACCCCTAATCAGGCTACGGAAACCAGTGACTTCTAAAAGCAGTAATGAGTAGCCAGCAATGTGGCATCTCATCTCACCTTTCTTGTGTTTTCATTTTGTATTAAAAGTAGATTGCTGGCTACAAGAAAGAAATCCAGGTCAACAGTAGCCCACTGAAAGCTTAAAGAACTGTGACTAGCAGAGCAATATTTGTTAGAATCTAGTTTGGACTCATGCAAATGTATAAAAGCAGCATTTTCACTTGCTCCAAGCATTAAAAGCCTCAATCCTGCTGTGGCCCACAGGTGTCCTTAGATTTAGGGTGTCATTCCAATAGGCTTTTGTCACTAGACTAATGGTTGTGCAGGGAGTCAGTTGTAAAGTTCCCAGTCTTCATTTATAGTATCTGTTCTTGTTTGGATTTTCAGAAGAGAGAATGATGGATTACCAAAATGGTCTGCATTACCGTAACTAAGATTTTCATCTGGAGCTAAGAATCGAATTGAGCTTTTTTTTTTTAAAAAAAAAAAAAAAAAAAAAAAAAAAAAAGGAAAGCCAAATTGCTGTATATATCTATTACAATCTCACAATCAACATTTAGCTTTTATTTATTAAGCACTACCTACCAGTAACTTTTCACAAATTTACATTAGCGTTACCAAATAGAAATTTATGGGATGTTTCTGTGCAAAAAATAGCAAAAAGGGAAATATTTAACTCAGAGCATACATGAAAAGCATGTTCAAAGCAGGGGGTTACTTTAGTCTAGGGTTTCCCACTATATGCATTATAAGATATACAGGTATCCTGATTAATTAATTCGTGTAATAAAATAAATAATAAATCAAACATGTTTAGTGTCATAAAAGCTGGATATCTGGCCTTGAATTGAGGGCAGAGAGAATTTGCTCACCAGTCAGATCTTGATGCAAATCTTATTCACTGTGGTCAAGTTTCTAAGAAAGGAATGACAGTGTGAATGTAAGAGATTCATGAGGAAAAGGTGTAACCATCCATGCATACTTTGTTGAGAAAAGAATAGCTTCCATGGAGAGAATGACTTAATTTGAGGTTTAGCAATATGACTTGAGCATATTTTCAGAAGTCAGTATTTTATTATTTTCAGGTGTGTACAAACACCACCGTGGCTCCTGTATGAGATAATGTAACAGCATTTTAAGTTAGGAAATACTTTGGTGTAGCATGGATGAAAGAGAACATAAGACATCTTAAAACCAATCAAGCAAAACATTGTGCATTAGAAGGCAATCATAGCTTAAGCTGGCACAAATTGGAGGAAATTTGAGTTCTGACAGCTAATATCAACGTTCCTTTGCAGTGGAGTATTTGAGAATTGCTCCATGTTGGATACTCCTATTAAGAACGAAAATACCTCATTTGTGTTTTAACCTATTCCACTTTTAAACTGATTAAAAGGATGTATGGGAATTAATTAAATTTTATTCCAGAATGTTAAGTTTCCACCTGTGGTGCTGCGGCTGAATAGATGAATACACGCTTTGCATTCAAGCTGTACCTTCACCTTTCAGCTATATTCAAGCCCTTTGTCTAGATAAGCACTGTATAAAATATGCTATAGATAATGTCTTAGGTAGGCATTTAATAATAGTCATGGATCAAATGGTGTCTCAGTGTGTCTACTGGCTTTTTTTAAACCCACTAATTCTGTGTAAGTAGAATTTTAAGGGGCAGCTCATATCTAAAAAAAAATTAAAAAAGGCTCTCCCACCTTCTGCAAATCCTACATGACAATTTATTTTCAACTGAAAAGAAGACACGTGTATGTATGTGTATGCAGTCATGTGTGCAGATATCAACACACTGCTGTGATACTCTGGGATCCTCTATTTCTGCACAATAAGAGCTCCCTAGCAGAATTACCTTTTTTTAGATATTGAAACAAAAATACAATGACCTTCTCCAGGGTAGTAGGACTATGCAACACAGTAGTCATATGGTAGGAAAATTTTTGCCAGTCTTATGAAGAAATGCGAACGTGCAAAATAACAAATGCCCCGAGATATTTTGGTGGTGTGTCAGAATTGAAATGTTTCCTTTTTCAGACAAAATACCACAGTTGCAGTGAAAGAGCGAAAAATGAATTTTCAACGAGGTAGTTTTCCAGGTTATTGACATTTTCTCTCGAAAGCAGACACCTTCAGAAGAATTCTGTTTAATGAAAGGCTTGATTTTTTCACGCAGCGTGCAGCATGCTAGAAGGAGAAAGGAGTTTTTACCCGAGTCCTATTCATTGCCTAAACAAATCAAAATGCAGAGCTGAAATTCAGTGTTGAATAGCAGCACAGTCTTGGTAGAAGTACCTGCCTTTCCTTCCAGCTATGCTCATCCCGTGTGCATAGATCTGCCTGGGACTTGAGCAAACAGAACTTTCTGTAACACAGATCTGGCGAGGCTTTCCTTTGTCTCTCTGGCAGATGAGCTAATGCCATCACCTAGCAATTATCAAGTAGTGTTGAGTTATGTAATGAAAGTATAAATAGCACAAGGAATAAAACTAGTAAACCTAACAGACTAGCAAGCAGACAAGAAATACTATTTGGAACGTTTTGATTAGCATCTGCATGGTGTCATTTGAAAAGATGTTTAGTTTGGATGCTACAGTAAAGCTGCAGGCCAGGAGACTCGTGGTCCTTGATCTGGAGTGACGTTCCTGCTGTGCCCCTGGATAAATCGTTTGGCCACTGCGTAGCTCTTTAAAGGAAGATGTGAAAAAAGGCAAAGGGTGCCTCCTTGGAATTTCTTAAGCGAGCTGGTTATCGTATGTTTGAATTCAGACTACCTGTGAACTTTGTTTCCCAATGACTGACCAACAAATAGCCCGTGATCTGCAATTTGAACGATCAGATTGTTTCACCACTAGTGTAAAATTTTCCAGGGTTGTTTTTGTAGTTGCTTGACAGGCTTCAGGGAGATAACGTGTGAAGAAATGCAAGAGGTCATGTTTACCTGGAGAAGAGAGACGGTATCGAAGGGAAGATTCTCTCCAGCCCTTGAGAGGTGTGGGAGGGATCCAAAGCTCTCATCTCCTCTGGTATCTGGCACGTTTCTCTGAGCGTGCCGATTATGTTAGGGTGGCATTTCCAGTTCCTCAGGGAAGAAGGGAGGGAGGAGACTCGCTGCATCATGAAATTTGAGTTGTGTTTTGAAGAGCACTGTATTTTAGGGCTGCCAGTGGAAAATACTAACTAAAGATACTTTCAGAGAGTCACAGTTGAAAAAAAAAAAAATAAAAAAAAAAAATGCTCCATGTTTTAAGCATGTGGTAGATGGTTAAAGCTGGGTTTGCAAGATGCATTGGTCTGCAAAACTTCAGAATGCTTTCTAAACCTCCAGGGCTGCTTTCCTGGCACCTATAGTAAAATAGAAGGATATTTTACACTTGCAGAATATAAAAAGGCTTCAGAACAACTTTGGAAGTAAGCTGTTCAATTACAGAAATATAAGCGGCTCAAGGGCCACTGTAGTGGTAAGCAGGAACGTGATCAGGCAAGGGCATGCCATTTTGCTGTGCTCCTTCATAAAATGGTCTTACCGGTTTTATTACAGGTATACCTTAGCCATAAGAGCTTGAGACAAACAAACAAACAGAAGGAAAATTTATAGTTATCTGGGCATTGCCAGAGTGGTTTGTTTGTTTATTTTCAGTTTTAGTCATCTGCTACCAATAAATTCCACTGCCCTTGTGGTAACTTCTCACATTAACATTGATGTATTATGGGTGTTTTAAAACAGACAATAAAAATACTTCATCTACTAATTAAAGCAACTCATGTATTCAATCAGGCACTGAAAGAAAGAGTTGTGGTTTTCTAATTGTTAGGTGCCTTGAGCATTATACCTGTTATAAATTCTTAATTGAACTTTGCATTGTGGCCAGTGTGATTTGAAATATTCATAACTGTTTTGTTTGTTGTTTTCTTTTTACTTTTTTTTTGCTCCAGCTCTTCATTGAGAAGTGTATCAACTGGTTCTTCAAGACCTTCCAAAGTGTGCTTGGTGTGTGGAGATGAAGCATCTGGGTGTCATTATGGGGTAGTTACATGTGGCAGCTGTAAAGTTTTCTTCAAGAGAGCAGTAGAAGGTAAGAAGGCAAAAAAAAAAATCAGCAAAAAAAAAGTCAAGGCAAAATGTCGTCAGTTTATTTTATATAGAAATATATGTGTGTGTGTGTGTGTATATATATATATATATATATATATATATATACATACACACACACTTGTTTTTCCTATGTGTTTTCTGCTGTTGATAAAGTTCTGTGTTAATCTGAGAAAAAATGTTGAATGGACTCCAATTACATGTGATACAATTTATGTAGAATATGCCAGGATGTTTTCCCTTTTTGCGCCTTTTTTTTTTAAAGAATGCATTGTTTTACTTTATGCTACTGCTGTATTAGGCTTCCGCTCCTCCAGTTCTCCTAGTGGCTTTTTGTAATTTCCATTAGACATGAACACAATTGATGTAAACATACTTCTGCGTCTCCTGTACTGGAAGATGAATAGGATTGTCTCATCATTTTGACATCCTTATATGACAGTACAACTCAGGTCAGTTGTCTACATTTGGGTAGCTCCAGGTCTTTGGATGCAGTAGTGCATCATCTGTTTTGTCTTTCAGCAAAAGAGAAGTAAGCAGCTTTACAGTACTGTGGTAGATTGATGAGGGTGCACAAATTGATCATTGTGCATTGCTTAGACATGGCAATGGTCGTTTTCTTCATTAAGGACTAGGACTTTTCATGCGGTCTATATTTTGAGAGCTTTGTCATCACAGAATTATTTAGCTGACCTCTCCCTGTTTTATGTTATTTATGGTGTAGCTTGTCTTTCCTGGGCACTTCAATAGAAAGAAGTTAGTTAGTGTTACTGAGTGCTGCAGGATTTCTGGTAGGTGTTGCCTCTCGGTGGTTTGGGTTGTTAGGATATGTAAGACCTTTAAAGACTTTGTAAACAATTTCTTCAAGTGATAGAAATCAAATTTTTAGTATCTGATTAAGACTTCATGGCATGCAAAGGACGTAAATACTGCATAGTTTTTTTTGAAATCATTACTGATAGTAGATGTTCTTATAACCAGTGATGAAACAAGCTGTTTTTAATTACTGATCTATTTTGATGAAGAAAAACCTAGAAGGAAGAAAATAAACTCTCAGTATGGTGTCCAGCTTGTGCTGAAAGGAGTGAGGCAGTGTATCATGTGATTAATTACTTCTGTTGTCACTGAATCTGCTGCTGGTTGCTGTGAGGATATAGCTCACTGTTAAGTTGACCTTGAGAGCTTGTGCGTCATTGAAGTCAAGACCTCATGTAATACCTCTCTATCAATCTGTTTCTCCATCTATCATCAAAAGGTGTCAATTTGATTGAAATAAACTTCCCAAAGTTATAAGGACATGGAAAAGACCTCCCCCCCCAGCCCCCACTTCTGAAAGCATTTTCTCTTACTGTTGTGCAGTAGCTGACCTTGATGTCTTCATTCTCTAACTTCTTGTTTGAAGTTTCAGTTCCTTAATGTAGCACTTGAACTGGAAAACTTGATGTAGTTTCACTAAATGATTTCCTCTGTGTGCTTCCATGCCACATCATGGATGGACATTTGCATATCCAGGTCTAAGTTTGTGAAATTTGAATCATGAAGGCATTTTTTATTGTGGTGGTAGTGGTGGTTTTTTTTTTTTTGGCATACACCTACTGTATGAAATGGTAGAACCTTTTCTTATCTTCCTTCCTCCTTTCCTGCCTTCCAAGAAAGCTGCCTTCCCGGTCTAAAATCATTGTAATTTCAAGGCATTGTGTATCTACAATTAACATACCTCTCATTTTTTATGTCCTTTCTGACATATTTTGATAGATATTCCTTATCCTATTTTAGACATTTATGAAAATTATGGGGGGTTGCCATTAGGAGTTAACAAAGCAGCGAGACTGTATTTCCAAGCCTAAGAAGCCAAGGTTGTTAGGAAAGGATTACTCTGTAATCAGACATAAAACCACATTTTTAAAATGTAGTTATAAGTAATTATTGAAAATTTACCAGGTAAACAAACAACAACAATAACAAAAAAGCTTTTTTTAAAAAAAAGAACAACCTTGTCTTTATTGAAGACTGGAGATGGGAGATTTAAATTCCCATAAAATATATTTTTATAATATATTTTTAGAATTATTATATTTCCATACGGGTTCTTACTTATGGTATCTGAATACTGTCTGGACTTCTGCTTCTAAGCATATGACTGTGAGCTCTTGATGCTACCAGTAATGTTGTTATTGCAAACACTACAAATTTGTCTCATACTTTCTATGTTTATGTAAAAGTTCATAGAAGTATGTTGTAGTGTATTAGTCAGAAGAGGTCATAACAAAAACAGAATATACATTTTAGCTGTGAACATCCTGAAACTATCAACATGAATAAAAATCTGTGCAGGTGGGTTTGTAACAAAACAAATGTTTGTTAAAGTCATCCTAAATTCTTCAGTTAGGTGCACAGCCAATAAAACCACTCATCTTGAGGTTTCCTATTTTAATTGGAATGCTCGTAACAATTACTGTGGTGTACCAAAAGTTCATGAGGATGTTTTTAAAAGTATGGTAATTCAGTGCATGGTATAAATCAAAGTAGAAGTACTACCTTAAGTGTAGATCTTGGACATACTTGTCTGAGCTCTGAGTTACAGCTATGTTCTTTCCTTAAGTGCCTGCATCCTTGCCTTTATTACAAAGAAACAGTAATACTTCCTCTGTGAACATAGAAATAGACACAATTTTCTGGGATATTTATAAATACTTTGGCTTATTTATTTGAGTAAAAATGAATTGTTCCCTCCCTAAAAGATTATAGTAAAAGAATAGAAGAGATTCCTCAACTTTAGTTCACTGTTTCCCTGTAATTCTGTGGACTGACTTTTTAAAAAAAATTATGAATATTTTCCAGGTATTTTACACATTTTATATCCACATATGCATGTACACACAGGCATGCATTTTTACTATTTGGTTCACTAAACATTTCTCAGTAGAAAGCAGCATGAGTATTCTTCCAGAAATGACCTCTACCTCCAATTCTTATTAAAAATGGTATCTAAGGCTGGTGCATTTTTCACAGAATCACAGAATAGCTGAGTTTGGAAGAGAGACCTCTAGAGGTCATCTGGTCCAACCCCTCTGCTAGAGCAGGTTGCCCAGGACCACGTCCAGGTAGCTTTTGAAGATCTCTGAGGAAGGAGTCTAGGCAACCTCTGCCAGTACTTTGTCACCCACACAGGAAAAAATTATTGGTGTTCAGAAGCTGAACCTCCTGTTTCAGTTTTTGCCCTCTTTGAACAGAATAACTCTTTCCTTGAAGGGGGAGAGGCTTTTTGTTTGTTAGATTGTAATGAATAAACAAATTTTTTATTTAGTTTAGATTAAAAAGGTGCACACCTGGTTACACACTGGTAGTCCTTCAAAAGATGTAGTACAATGGAAATCATGGGAGACCAGCTGGCGTTCAGATGAAAGCACTAGCAGGGAGACAAAACATGTCAAAAAATATGGAAGCAGAGGGGAAGAAGATTTGGAGAAAGGGAATGTGGCACACTATCCAGCTCTTTTGGTCTCAGCTGGAATTGCTGAAGTGTTGTGAGCCCTCCTTGAACAGCTTTTGATTGCCAATTGCTTTGTGCTGCTAGGAAATACTATAAAACAGGCATTATAATAGGATTAAAAAAAAAAAATGCCTTGAAACTTAAAACAAGAAAGCCCATAGCAACAATGAGGCTGAAGCTCACATTTCCAGTTATAAGTCTAGTAGTCATGTTCCCCATCGATCTTATTTTGGGGTACTTACAGGAAAAGTGCAATGAATTAAAGAGAAGGAGAGCTATAGACCAAAAAAATACTAAAATAACTTCTTTGCTGAAAGTTCCAAAATAATTTCAGGTGCAATTCATTATGGGGGTATAAATTATCAAAGAGCAAAACTTTGGTATCAAGTAGCATGAACTTCTTGCTGGCTTACTTGATGAACAAGAGTCTGGACTGCTATGAAGAAATGTGATTGTGTTACTAAAATAAATTTGATCTGCCTTGCAAACACTAAAACACCTTGACCATAATAAAAATGTTGATAAATTGTTGCAGTAAAGGTTGAGACATGTACTTATGATACATTTTCACATGGGATAACTGTACTTTATGATTTTCTAAATTGAAGATATGGCCAATCATAGAGTTATTTAAACTTGGATTTATGTTCATTAATGGAGTCATATGCTGATTATGTACTGTACTGTGGGGGAACCTAAAGCACCTGGCCAGTCTTCTCTGCTAATTTTCCACTGAACCAGCTTTCTCTAAGGAGAGTAAAAGGCATGAAGTCAGAAATCACAGCTGTTCTTGCGTATGCTTTGCATTTTCAGTCTTCATTTGTTCAAGTTCCAGACAAGTATGAGGTAATCTGTCCTAAATCAAAATTATATCGCTTCTTAAGTTGCTAAAGTTAATCTTTCATTCTTCCTTTGGCTTGAATGTAAGAAAAAAGGAAGGCATTTTTCATCTCCAAATGGTGGTAAAGCCAACAGCAAAAATGACTGTCATCCCGTTATTTTGCATATTTGCTGAGAGACATTTGGCTACTTAAAATGGAAGAATTAACAAATTACATCCTATTAGTTATAGAGAAGCTTTTCTTTACTTTTTTGAATAGAAAGATGTGATCTTCAGTCATTTTCAGATTTTGTTTTCTAGAGGGTTTGCCTTAGACACAGTTCTGCTATTTTAGGTCAGAAATGTGTAGATCTCTTGCCGTGTCTGAGGTAGAAACATCGTCACAGCAACAGAAGTTTCTAGGCTTCCATTTATTTTTCACCTGATCATTTATTATTTGCCTATTTAAAGCAGGGGGAAATTTGGCTGCAGGAGATTTTTCAAATTCTAATCTGTTAAC
The DNA here is from genome assembly GCF_009819795.1 of Aythya fuligula. Classification (NCBI taxonomy): domain Eukaryota; kingdom Metazoa; phylum Chordata; class Aves; order Anseriformes; family Anatidae; genus Aythya; species Aythya fuligula. The sequence continues at coordinate 33,958,854 of NC_045562.1, forward strand.
ACCTTACTTAAAAGCCTACTGACTACAGCGACTGGGCTGTGCACCTCAGTGAGCAGCATAGCGACTAAGAAACCCTCCTAAGAAACCCCAGAGGGGATGAAATGTCGTGTGCAGCAATCTAAAAAGACTCTGCACAACTGTGGGAGCTGAGATTGCCTCAAAGCTGAGGTTAGGGAAAAGAAGCGGCTTTCTTCTTCTCCCTTTGTGCTCAGCTGTTTGTAAACACAGGACCAAAACAGCTGGGGCCGCGGGATCGAGGGTGCAGCCCACCGGTCATCTGGGGTAGCTCTGAGTCTGCTGTACCACGCACCAAGGCTGGTCTTACTGCCACAACCGAAGTGATCCAACAGCCTTCCACAGACTCATCCTAGCACGAAGGATTGCAGGCTGTCACCAGCCTGAAAATTCAGTGGTAGATTCCATTTTTTGGCAAGCAAGGCACTGTGCAACCATTTAGCAGTGGGCCAGATGTGTAATATCCCAGGGATAGTCTTTTTTTTGGAAATACTCTATAGTCTCAGTTTCCAGAAGGCCACACAAGAGGAAAAGCGATAGGTTATACGTAATATGTTTTTTCAGAAACAGGTAATCTTCCCTTGGCTCTCCCATGCACTGTACATGAAAGAACTTCCCAGAGCTCTGCACCTCCAGCTAGAAAATACAGAGGAACTAAAGCCTCTGTGTGTGTCTCCGAATTTTTTTCATTTGAATTGAGGTGGAAAAAAAATCAAGGTATGAGAATTTAAATGCTAGAATATGTAGCTCTTGAATAATTTGCTTAATTAGTTAGTTTTATAAAGTATTACTGCTATACAGGAAAGGCTACCTTATTGATAATATGAAGAAGCAGTATTTTATTGCTGCAGAAGCTGAATTTGATACATCATAGAAAGGCATTTTCCCCGCCATTTTGCAGTGCATCCACAAATTTTGTACGTCTGTGTCCCTAGAATTAATTATACATACAGTTCTTCACTCTCCACTCTTCTGTTCATTCACTGTAATGGAGTCAGTGTTTTTCCGTCACAGGCTGCAATTTTCCTTTTATCCACTTTCATAAGGTCAGTGACCTCTCTAAATTCAACATCACTCAGTATAGATGTCCATATGTTTTCATAGAGATTTCTAAGTGGGATTTGAAGTTGACTCTGTTCCTGACCTGTTGCAAGAATCTGTTTTACAACCTATCAAACAGAACTATTAGGTGCAGAGCAAGCAGATGGGTGATCTGCTGAGGGCAAGTGAGCTGGTCAAATTCATGTAGCAGCTGCTACTCTACTTGATATGCCATGGTTAATAGGTGTAAAATAAAATTTAAATAATTAAGTCATCATAGGTTCGAAGCTGCCACCAGTCTTCCGTGCTCTTATAGACATGAAAAAGACTCTTCCTATTTTTCACTCTGGCAGGCGGTGTTGCTCAGTGAAATGCAGTCTGATTTCCTGCTCCCGCAGTTGACTTTAGTAACTAAGAGCTCAGAGTTTAGGAGGTTGGTAGGAGGAAAGAGCTAGAAATATTTGCATTGGGACCCCAAAAAGGGGAAAAAAGCAAGCAGCGAAAAGCATGACACATACACAAAAATAAAGAAGGATTAATTAAGGATGGAACTGAGTATTTGAAAGCTGGGGAGGAGTGGAATGGGAGGAAGAGATTTCCTTGTGGCTCTCAGGGTAAGTGCCCTATGACAAACTGTGATTGAAGCTGAGGAATAAATACTGGAGATGTGTTGAATGGGGAGTGTAATGCCAATACAGCAAACACATTCTGGTAGCATTTCAGAAAGAGAGAGGTTTGGGGACCATCTCGGTGTTACAGCATCCTAGTTTTAAAACAAAGAATAAGGTTAGCAGCTGCAGTGCCACAAAGAACCACAAGATGGTTAATGGCTGGAAAAATGCTTTGAAAAAAATGTTTTACAACAGACAGCTAAAACTCTGCACACACTCTTTTCCAAAAACTCTTTTCCCTGTAGAGAGGGAGAGACAAGGACAAGGATGAAAATTTAGATATTGGCTGCTGTCTAACGCTGAAAAACGCACACACAGTGCTAGGAAGTCTGACTGCAACTTTTGATTTACAAATCCAAGCATCATGCTGTCTTTCAAGCACTTACTTTCTGTGCCTTTCTTTATAAGAGAGGGGTAATTTTGGCATTCTTATGATATAACAAAGATCTGAGTTGCAGTAATTTGTATTTATTCATTTGACACATCACAGAGTACCATCATTGTAGATCAGAGTCTTTGTAAGTGGGATGGCCCTGTGAAGGCATGATGACTTAAGGTAACCAGAAATATTTTGGCTAACAGAAGACCAAATGTCATAGCCATTAGCTTAGTGCCTTCTCGAATACTTCAGCTTCCTTTTCTTTAACAATAAAATGATATTTTTTTTTCCTGTAGGTCATATAAGGAAGGTACATAGAGTACTGGTTGGAAATTTTGTCTTTTAGACAGTAGTCCCAAGATGGCTGAGCCATTTGTGTAGTGTATTTATACAAAATCCACATTTTGTAATATTCACTGTCATGGTATAAATGATGGAGTATTGTGTATGCCTCTGGTCACCAGTGTGTTAATTTGATTCAGAGTCAGATAAACACATTAGGAGAGCTTCTGAAATGATCTGAGGAATAAAAATTTATTTTATGTCAGGTGACTAAATGCTTTTAGCTTTTTTTAGCTTACCCAAAAAGAGTCTGTGTTGGGACATGATTGCTGTCTATAAATATTTCACAGTGGAGGAATAGACAACTGAGAGGGAGAAGAATTTATTTTGAACTAAGAACTGTACTGAAATAACAGCAAATGGGTAAAACTGACATTAACTAGTTTGGTATTTTCGAGTGCTGCAAACTGTCAAAAAGGGGGACATTTAGGGACATTTTCCTAAAGAGAGGTGGTAGGATTTAAGTGCCTGCTTTGAAATGGAGTGTAAGAGATGTACCTGTTGTATAATGTGACCTTTGGTAGTAAGGATAAGCCAAAGAGGTCTCTTCTAGTTGCCATCATGTCCTGGTAAGCCTGGAGAGTTGATCTGACTGCAGAAATGAAAGAAATGGGAGTAGCAAAGGAAAGGGTGAACCAACTAATATATTTTAGGATAATTCCACTCGTAATGATGAATACTCAGATCCTAACAGGGGTATAGGACTCCAGTTATTAAAATCTGATGTAAAGTGCTCAGATCTTGTGTAAGGCAGAGCCGCTTTCTTGTTGTAGTAGCAGATGAATGTCTGTCTCCTGAGATAACTTTTTCATTTTGAGTTCGCAAACAAGCTCACAAGAGTGAAGTCCTTTTGAGATAGTTCTGTGCCATCCAGCTAAGCCTCTGCAGGTACCTGTAGACAATGTCAAGTGGCCTCATGCTTGGTTTTATTTGCTGATAATTCCCTCAAGTGAGAGCCTGGCTATTGAGAAATCTTCTGTGATTAGCGTGACACTGTTCTTTGACACTGTCCTGCTGGTTCTTGCAACTCCAGGTACAATATGACTGTAAACGGGTAAGAGAAAGCGTGAACAACCATTGAAATTGGGATTTGCAATAGGCCATAAATACATGTACAAGATTCTTGATATCAAACAGCATAAAGCATATCAAATACCATAAAACAGATGTTTTAGCTCCTTACAGCTATGGTTCTGAAGAGATACCACTTTTAAAATGGTGTTATCTACCTGCATTGGCAGTCTATCGAAGCAATGTTATAATTCACACTTTTATAGCAAATAGCGCTTCTCTTCTGCAACCCTTGAGGTTCAGAAATTTTTTAGAGCCTGAACAAGGTCTTCCAGGTGAAGTAGTTAAGAGCCAAAAGGGGATCCTGCAAGCTACCTTCAACAAAACAATGTTAGAAATAAGAAATTTGGCAATGTTGTGGCTGAAAGAAATTCTAAACAAGTAAAACCTCAAGATAAATATAAAAATGCATAAAGCCAGAAACAAAGCATCTTTTTGTATCTCCTAATCTCATTTTAAATAAGAGGGTGGGAAAACAATTTCCAGACCAAAAAAAAAAAAAAAGTGAAATAAAATGTACATACAGATCTGTCTGGTATAGACAGAGGGAACAAGGCATCTGCTAGCATCTTGGATATAAATAGAGTGGGAAAAGGTAATGGCAAATCTCCCATTGCCTTAAAAGAAGCCAGCATTTCAGCCTTTTTTTTTTTTTTTTTTTTTTATAGCACAGTTTTAGGCTGTTGAAGGTTGGGACTGCCTCTGCTGGGTTTGAAGTGTAGACCTAGTCTGAGGCAGTTTTGTCAGTTTTCTAGAAATGACAATGACACATGGTCAGCTTTGAAGTCCACAGCTGTTTGTTATTTAAAGGGAGACAATTCTGTTACCCGTTCTAATATGTTTTTAATGCAGTTTTTTGGTCCTGTCTTTCATGGCTGAGTTTGCCAAACTCTGGTCCCTGAGAAAAGGAAGGTGGGTCAGTCAGGCCATTCCCACACATTTCAAGGGTGATGATGATGCGGGGCTTTGGCATGCACCTTGTCCCCACTAGAAGAGCAATCATAAACAAGCAGGCTTACAGTCAGCCTCCTCAAATGTCAGGTGAAAGGGTGCCAGGAGCTGCTGGCACTGTGACAGGGAGCTCCAAACTGACTGCAGAGTTGCTGCAGAGGTTTGGACAACCATTGAAGCAGCCGGTACGTGAACTAGTGTGTACATTGCATGCAGCCGTGCTTGTGTCTGCAAAGTAGGTGCAGCCGAAGCATAAAGTCTGTGTTGCAAAGAAAATAAGTAGAATTTATAGGAAGTAATTCTGGACCAGCAGCCTGTATGTATTCTCTTGCAGTTGTGGTGCATGCATTAATAAATGCCGCGTGTGTGCTGGTTTCCTACAGGTGTAACTGATGGGGCTGTTTGGTGCACACAGGGCAGAGAAGGAGTTCACCTGTGTTTGCTGCTCTTTGGTTGCTGAGCTGAGGGCAGACCTTTCCTCTGCCTGTTTCACATTTGGGAGTACGAGGGCACCAGGAAGTTGTTCTCTCCTTTACCACCTTTCTCTGCAGCTCTGTGTGGGTTTCTATATGAGGTCTAATGGTGAGCTTCTCAGTTCTTGAGCTGCTTTCTCTTTTCCAATTTGCTTCTTAAAAATACATTGGGGGTGTGAAGGGGTGAGGTTGCAAAGTTGCAACTAAATGTGAGAGTAATGAATACTAGTGGCTTGCATGGTCTTTATTCATCTGCATCACATGTAATGCTTTCTAATTCAGTCTTAATGACATGATCACACAGAACTCTTTCCATGAGACCTCTGCCTTGCTTATTGAACAGATTGGATAACATTCAATTAGTGAACAGCTTTTCAATAGTTTGTATTCTTCTCATTGCTCAATGTATGGTCCTGTGCCTTCACTGCTGATTGCTATTCATCCCTTGCTCAGAAGACTTAATTGCTTATTTCTTACAGAGCTTTTCTATGGTGCTCATCCCTATAATATCCCAGCGCTTCACAAATATTGTTTAATTTGTCCTTGCAGTACCAGATAAGATGAGTGGTTATTACCCATGTTTTACAGTCAAGGAGTTAAGATACAGATTAAGTCCCAATGTATCCTCTGATTTGGGGTTCCTGATTTATGATACCTAGGACCACAGAGGGCAGAAGTACATGACATTTTATAGCACTTTATATGTCCAAAGTGCAATTCACATTGATTTTAGTTGCAGCTATGATTGCTTAAACTACTGCAAATCAGACTCAGGATCTCAAGTTGGATATTCAGGAAATGAATTCAGAGATGATATAATTAATGATTTTCTTGCTTATTATTACAAAATAAATCCACAGCAAAGAAGGAGATACAGTCCTGTTCTCTAGGGCACCATTCAACTGCCTCAGGCATTGTCTTTTTCTTATCACTCTCTCTCTGTCTCTTCTTTAAGCCTCTGTAATACTTTATGTACTTTTTTTTTCTTTTTTTTTTTTTTTTTCAGTGGCAAACAAACATGGATTTGAAGGAGAGGAGGCCTCTTGCCTTAGTAGTCCTGATTCAATTCATCCTCTGTCATCATTCACATTGTCCACAGGGTATGCTAGAGGTCTGGCAAGTGAGGGAGACTTGATGGTATAAAACATAAACATTATTACATAAAACATAATGTAGTCAGAGACTTCTGTTAATCCATTGTGGTGATCAAAATTCAGGTTTTGTGGTGTTCAGAAGTCTGGGACTTCTTACATGTTCAGCAATTACAACCCAAGTGAGGTTCTTACATGGTGGTCTTGTACAAGAAGTATTAGTGATGGTGGTTCCTCCTGAGGAAAGCTACTTGCAGCTAGGTAGCAGCAAGTTCCCTCAAGGTCTTAGGACTGTGCTAAGCTGTTTGAAAGAAGTGGATTTGGGAAGATGTAATCCAGTTTCTCTAGTACATACTGATACTTGCATTAGAGGGAATTTATGGTAGGGTTCCTCAGACTAGTCCTTCCTTATCTATTTTATTCACACAGTTTCACACATCCCAACATGTTTAATATTTTGGTTTAATCTTTGCCCTGTATAAGTTGCTTGCACAGGTTACTGAAACACATTAGTAAGACGTGGTTAACTTAGGGTCTTTTCTGAATACGTTGCAGATGTTTCACAGTACATTTTTTCTTTTTAGAAGCTATACCGAGTGTTCTGTTGTTTTGTTTCAAGCTTCCTTGTGTAACACTTTATTTACTGTCATGTGTATCATTTCTTTGATATGGAAGGTGCACCTTAATCACTTTGTGCCTGTAGGACCATAAGAGACTGTGCATAGGTTTGTGAGAAGAGCATCATTTTGCATGGATTAATTTTGTCCAGATTAGAGAGCATTATCATATAATCGTAGAATCACTGAGGTTGGATGGGACCTCTGGAGATTGTCTAGTCCAACAGTCCTGCTCAAAGCAGGTTGATCAGCTTCACGCCCAGCTGGGTTTTTAGCATCTCTAGGGATAGATACTCCACAGCCATTCTGGGCAACCTGTCCCAGTGTTTGATCAACCTCATCATAAAAGCGGAGATGTAGAAGACAGAAGTAATGGTTACATCCTTCCAGTCCTTGGGAGCATCACTTGATTGCCATGACCTTTCAAAGATAATCAGATAACCTATTAATGATACCAGACAGTTCTCTTGATGCTTGTGGGTGCAGCCCATGGTGCTCTGACTGTTTAGATGTTCCCTAGGCTGGTCCTATACCTCCCAGGGCAAGTCTGCCTTGCTCCAGAGTTGCCCTCTTGATTTTCAAAGCAAATGGATCTGCTTTGGAATTAGAGTTGATTCTCATCTAGAAAATGTCTCTAATTCTGAAGAATGTTTGCTCTATGAAATTGTTTTGCTTTGTCTTGATAGGCTTTGTAGTCTTTTAGTAGAAAAGGAAACAGCTCAGTCTAAAGAAAGTGAGTGCAGAACAGCCAAGAGTTACCCCAATTAACTGTAAGAGAAGCTCAAGCTTCTGCATGAATCTATTGAACTGACTCATGCAGCTAGTTAATATGTGGTTGCAAAAGGGAGGAGAAAAACTAAAGGGCTCTGTCAAATTTAAATGATATTCTGCCTCTCTCAAGAGTTACTCCTGTGTCTCCTAACAGATTATTTTTTTTCTGATTTAAAAAAAAATATATATATAAAATCCATCTACAGATTTTCTTCAGTGGTACATCAGATGACCAGTAATAAGAACAGAAATCTATAATAAAATTATTGTTTTAGGCAGTAGGCTTTTATGTTTATTGAAACTATTCAATGACTCTTGCCTGGTAAAGAATATCTGAAGAAATTTGGTACTAAATAAATGCCTCAGAAAATAAATGTGGGAAGGGTATATTTTAGAAATTTGTTTTACAAGTTTAGAATGTAGGCTGACTTTAAAGTCACAGGGGGAGAAAAAGTACCAAAATGGAAATAACCACTGCAATATAAAGGCAGATGTATTGTTTTAAAATACAGCCTGATGCCCGCAAAGCAGAAAACAGTATAACATTGCATTACAAGAAAATTGGGATTCTTTGAAACATTTGGTACTGTTCTTGCAAGATGCTAACAAAAGTCATTATTGTTGATGTTACTGACTATTCTGAGAAACACAATATTGTGGAGTATAATTTAATGTTTCATACCTTTTACTAAAAAAGATGTAATTATTATCTGAACTAATTCATTTGTTTGTAATTCTTTCTAATTCTGAAATCCATATCCACTTATTTGCAGTCATTCTGACTATTACCAGGCATAAGAACTAGACTGCAGTTTTCTCATGTGTATCCAGCTATTCGTTTTACTTCATCTGGAAATTGTTTTATGTTGCATTTAAATAAAGAAAAGAGCTGGACTTGATGTTTTATACTTAAGTTGTGAAGCCCATTCCCTCGTTTCTTTACATGTAACAAATAAATAATGCAACTCATGTATTGGGGTAGAAAGCTGTGCTGGAAGTAGACATATGGCAAACAGTTCTTGCAACGTCAGAACAGCACTGCTTATTACAGAGCAGGGTGATGGATGATATTAAAAAAGATATTGTTACTTTCTTAGGGAGAGACTGTATGATACTGTGTGTGGGAACAGATCAGAAAAATGGAGCTGTAACTTCTTCTAACAGGAATAATTTTAACTGCAGTTTGAAGGTTTACAAACCTTTTGCATGCTCTGCACAAGTGCTCTGCTTGGGCTTTTCTTCACTGGGCTGGGACAACAGTTGTAATTTAAAGCTAATGCCTGTGGGAAAGAATTGCGATAGTCCTGTACTTTCAAAACTCAGGCTTTTATGTAAGTTTTCTATAAACATTTTAGGAACCTAACTATATCATTCCATTTCTGAAAGGGCATTTTTTTGTCTCTGCTATTTAGCTGTAGATGAGTATTATTATATGTATTTTCACAGACTTGTGCTCTAATATTTTTTTTCTAAAAGTAATTACATATTTGGAGCTAAGCATTCAATTATTTATTCATTCATTTTACCACGTGGACTTAGCAAATGGACTTGTGTTAGCCTATACACCATATCATGCATGCAAATTCCACTCTTAACAATGCTGCTTGAAATTATGTAAGTGATAGGTGCTAATTTTCTCTGATACAACAGAATGATAATGATGGACTATTGGGGAAAATTAATAATAAGTACTTCTTATGTTGTGTGCACTAGCATACTAAACTATTTATAAAATTAAAAAAAAAAGACACTAACCTATTTAACAGTAATGCCTTTTACTTGCAGTCTTTTTAGTAGTAACAATATGACATTATTCCTGCAATGATGGTATCATATTCAAAAATGAAATTTACCTTGAGGTTGTACATTGATTTGTCTGGGGAGAGGACAACTGTTAAGAACTTACAAGTTGCACACTTCTAGAATTCTAGATGTTCAAGTGTTTTATAGAGCCTTGGAACTAGAACTGTTAGTTTATATTCTCATACTTTTGCAGCATCATCATGCAGGTACTCTGTGCTGAATGTAGGGCAGCATCCAGTCTGTCAGATACAGCAGATATGTGTAGTACATACAATTATGTGAATATTTCGATACAGCAGCATTGCATACAGCTTTATAATATAAATTAGGGTGCTGGAAAATAGTGCAAGCACTTGGATACAGTGGTTACTCTGAAATGCATCTTTCCTTCTTGCACTTCTATTTTGTGAAGGAATCCACTCCCAAGTAGAGAAAGAACACCTACCAATTATTCCATGTTAATTATTCATTCACAAGCAGAATGAGGAAGTATGACAAGGAGGCGATCTTTGACTGTTTATTAATAAAAGATCATTTGTGGAAAGCTTATGAAAAAGTGAAGGACATAAAAGCACAAGCAAAACATATGTACTAGTACATGCTCAAAGAGTTTTGTGATAAGACATGACAGGGTTTTTGAACAGTATTTGGAGATCCTTGCTTCACTTTAGCATCCACTTTTCCACAGGTTAGAAAATGTTGCAGAAATAGAGAACTGATGGACACATCATGTGTTTGACTTTCATATCAGTTCTTCCTATTGCCATTCTCACTCTTACTGTGTTTTCTATTGCCATTCTATTAAGAATTGGTGGAAGTACTTGCTACTGTCACCATTCTTTCTGTTCTTGAAGTCTTCAGTAACAAATTAACCATGCAAGAACAAAAGGCCACCAAGAAAAGAAGTGGAAAACACTATGTGTGCCTCTACAAGCAAAAGTGCCTGCTTGGATTCAGCAGGTAAAGACAGAGCTCAAGTACTGCTTTACAGGTAGGGTAGGGGTATTAAGTCCATATGCAAAAATCAGTATGCATGTGAATTTCTTGGAAGATTCACTTAAGATTGTCTGCCAACTGAAGGAAGTGAGGGATATGCTTAGAATTTAAACTATTTCCACCTAGATGTGGGACAAATTAAGATTTCAGCAGAAACCAGAAACATAGAGGAGATTGGCCTCAATCATCCAGAAAGGGACACAGAGCAGGCCACAAAAATGTTTCTTCTGTCTCCTATGTTTCTCCTGGAGCTGGAAGTGACTTCTTAAAGTGAGACTTGCCTAGACCAGTAAAGGAAGATTAGATTTAAAGTAAGAGGATACTTCAGAAAGACTCATGGTGTTCAGGCCCATCACAGAAGGTGCTGGCATGTGCTCGTGTGTGTTTTGCTTGTGTTTTTCTCTTGTGCTTTTACCATTTGCTCTGCACGTTTCCTCAGCTTTCTGGCTTGAAGGGTCTGGTAGGAGAAGGGTTTACAAATAGCAAACCCATCTGAGAATGTGAGGAATACGTGTGATAAGCCAGGCACTGCCAAAATTCAGCCTAAGGGACGGACATAGGGAGCCATGTGGCTGGATCTGCAAAGGAGTAAAAATAGCAAGCCTGTCTCCAGAGGAGGGCAGTCGAAAAGGATTTGGGGGACAAGGGGTCTAAACAGGGTAACCTGCAGCAGCGCAACAGCTATTTTGTAGCATGTTTTAGTAGACTGCTCATAAACTTGGTGATGACTGAAGTCAATCTGTTGCTTCCCTTTATTTCTTTAAGATGTGAACTTTTCTCTCTTAATATATGCACTGCAGATACTGTGTTTATTCACTGTTTGGTCAGATTTATCATAAGTATCCATTTTCATTAATCAGCCTGTCAGTTTTTTTCTTTACTTTTTTTTTTTTTTTTTTCCCTTTCTCCTTTCATGGTTTGTAAGCATACTCTACCTTTTGTTTGCTAGTAACCCTTGACCCTCAACAAAACCATGGCTTCTCAGTGCTTGATTACCTGGGTTAATTTCATTTTGCACAACTATAACTAATGGCCTTTTACAAGTGCCAGCAGCCTGACGCTGCAGGTGCCTGCTCGTGCCTGACTGTATTTGTGAGCAGAGCATTAATCACCACTCCCTGTCATGCTTTATTGCTTGATGATGAGGGTGAACTGACCACTTCCTTTTAATGAGGAAAAGCAGAGGTCAGCAGCCACAGGCTGAGCAGAGAGAGCTTCTCTTGTCACTTGCCTCAAACCTGCCACTGCCACAAAGCTGCCTCTTCACGGAGTTTGCCCCCTTGTCCGCAGGCAGCAACACATGCCCTCTCTACCACCTAACATGAACGCTTATCTTTAAAGTTCATCTTAATTGTAGATCAATCCATGTCACAGGTTTACCCAGTCAAAACAACCAAACCCACTGAGCCAGTCAGCCAGTTAAAGTCAGCGTAGTCATATGTGCGGGAAGACATTGCCAGCCTTGGCACAGTCTGCTCTAGGAGCGTAAGGTAGCTGCGATGCATGGCTGCCATGCTGGAGCTCCCCAGACAAAACATTTTTGTCATGATTTGGTAACCCCTTCTGACCACTGTAAGCTCCATGTGTGTGGGAAATCATACTAGTGGCCACTGTGATGGCCTGCCTGAACAGGATGGGTAGCACCGGCCAGACTCCCGCTGGCTGTGAGGTGTGCATCCCACTGCCCCCGGCTTCCCATGTGGAGGCTCCGAGGGGCACCTGGGGAGTGGGAACACCTGGGGAGTGGGAGCGTGGAACACGCTTGGGACCTTGAAGCCTCCTTTCCTCGTCCTGCAAAGCTTTAGTGAGGTAGGCAATGTAAATGAAGTCACTGCTGTCTGTTTTCTGAGGTAAATATTTACTCAAACTCCCGAGGAAGAGCTGTGGGTTATGAGGGAGTGTACCAGGTGCTGTGGAGCTGCTGCCATGGCTTCTGTTCTCTCTCCCTGGAGGGGAGGCCGAAGGAGGAGAGGTGAAACAGGGTACGTGAGGCCTCCCTCTGTCAGTGCAGTACTTGACCGATCACTGTCAGGTGATACAGCCATCTGTTAAAAGCAACCTGGGGTCCAAACAGTATATTTGGGGGGTCTTTCTTGCTTCCGTCAGCCTCTGTGGCTGCCACCAGCCATTTTCCTCACACCTGAGGAGAGCAGCAGAGGTGGCAGCAGGCCTGCGTCATGCTCCCCCCCTGAGGCAGCCTCAGCAGAGAAGGTCCCAGGTGCTGTGACAGCTTATGGGCAAAGCTGGAGTGACAGGTCAGGCTCAGGGCATTAATAGAGGCTTTTAATATTTTTGGTCTTTTTATTCTGGCTTCAGTTTCCAATCTATAAAGTAGAGGTGGCTGTGCCATCTTCTAGGGGGATTAAGTCTTAGGTTTCCTGGTTTCAAACTTAATGGTGTAGAGAGAGGTGTTCTCTTGACTTGCTGCCCCCAGGTGGTTTTCCTCTCACCTGCTTCTGCTTATCTGGTTACCAGCCATCTGCATCCTGTCCCTTCTGCTTCTAGCCAGCACTTGCCTCTGTTTTTCCCTGTAATTTTGTCCTCCTTCAGTCATCAGCTCCCACACTGTCAGACTCTCACGGCCATTCTCCGTTGTCCCACTGCCTGGCTTTACTTCTGTGGGGAGGCTTTCTCCTTCCAAGTCTACTACCTACCCAAAGTCTTCTCCTCACTCTTCTCAACTCCTGGTGGCTCTTTGCTCTTGCAACCTGTGCCTCGTTCCCCTTCCCTCTGAGCACTTCCTTTGCTGTGCACCAAGATCATGATGGAGGTTTTCTGTGTGGAGTCCCTGTGCCAAGGCATCGCCTGGCACCTGGTAGAGATGGCTGGAGCACAAGCTTTGCTCAGACCTTCTGCCCTGGTCCATGCTCTTTGCAGAAGGAAACTTTGGAGTTTGGCTGCCAGGCTTCACCAAAACCTTTGCAAATCATATCACGTACAAACTGCAACTTTTCAGTGTTTTATACTGTGATCCGTTATAATTTTAAGTGATAATGTATGAGATGGCAAAAGGCACATCTGTGGTATCAGAGCAGTGATGCTTCAAAGGGCCTGTCTCAAAGTGTGAAGGCTCTTGAGCTTCTCAAATATGTCTGCAAAAAATGTAACACGGGGGAAAACCAACATGTTTCTCCCTACCCTTATTCACAAACTTACTTTTCACTAAGCTTAGTACTTCTAGCTGATACTTTCTTAAACTCGCAAAATGAAATTCAGCCTGAGGCAGACATCCAGCATGGAAAATTTCAGCCCTAACTGCTACTGTGTGGTAAAGTTATAGGCAATAGAAAATGAGGTCTTAAAATGAGAAGTGTCAGGCAACCTTAACTACATGTAGTCCTACAAGACCCACTGATGATAATCTGTTTTTTGACAGATTTCATCCAATTTGCAGATTCATTTTGGCATATACTATACAAAGAAAAGAAAAAAAGTCCCTGGAGTAGGACTCTCAGGCTTATATATACCACCTTACAAGTAGTGAAAGCAGTGTTCAACCATGCAGTCATTTTACCTTCTGCCAAACCTTTAAAACTGTACTGCAGAAAGTCCATAAAAAATAGTAATATAAAATCAAGGCACTGATGCACTGAAGCTGAGAGCTGTTGACTTCATGCCAGTTCTTATCTCATTCTCATAAATCTAAATGTAGGTTCCAGGTAAATGTTGAATTATAAAAAATATTGCAAAAATTGTAACATAAAGCTTGCATAAACAAAAGCCTAGGATAGCATGCCATTCAGATTTGCATATCTAACAATTTTAGTAATAAATACGGACTTTCCTGTAAATACCACAGGATTCCGTCTTGTTCCAGTTCTCCCTCTCCCATAGTTTTTCTTCTGTTTATGAGCTAAAAATCTGTCCAGGGTATTTCTCCTGACTGGAACTCTAAAATTTGTTTATTTGAAATACCAACAAGAAATGAGTTTAAGCTCAAGGTGGGTGAAGGGGGCCAGGATCAGGGAGCGGACATGGTTATCCTTAAGATCACATCTGTGGGAGCCTCACCTGTTGATACAGGGGCTTGGGAATCCCACATGCCCAAGCATGGCTACTGGCCTACTATATTGTTTTGGGATTAGATAGCAAGCTACATCCAAGCAGGGCTTGTTTGCAGGCTGCCTGCAGCTGAGGCTTGGGGCTTTTTTGTTGAGATTACATGCAAAACCTCTGTGGATGGTAATCACCCGTTCCCTCGATCAGCCTCTGACAGTGTCTACATGACTTTTAAAGTGTCTTTCAGTAGAGCCCCGCTGACAGCTCAACAGTTATATAAAATGCTGCCTTTCTAAAAATCACTTCTCAGTAATGTCAGCGTGTGAGAAGCTAGGAGAATCCAGTTACTTTCCTGCTGGGATATCATTCTTCATTTTCAGAACCGTTCTACCTGGTTTACACAGTCCAGGGAATAAAGGCTCACTTAGGTCCCTTTGCTGTGATAGGACCACTTGGTGCTATACGTTTGTGACAAAGACTGCCAGGACTTACATACATGAATACCACTGTTTATTTTGAGTAGTGCTGTTGTCTCACAGAAAAATGAACTTTGGACACGTGAATAAGTCTTTCTGTTATCAGCAATAAAATGTAATATCACAAGCAATACAACCTCCTTCTTTTATGGTAGTTAGGCATAATTCATTCTTGGGAGGTTTTCACTGGTATATAACCTCTTCTTTTTTTTTTTCCTCCTTAGTTAATCTTATTCTCTGCACCAGGTCAAAATCTTCATGTGTCCTTTATTCTCAAAACTAGGCACATGCTTAAGCGCCCAAGGCGTAAGTGCTTAAGGCACATGACTGAATCAAAGACTAGAACTAGGCTGTTATCATTTCCCGTCTTTAATTATCAGAGAAGTTACAGACGGGTAAAGGACTACTTTAAATTTTCTTGGTAAATCACTCCCTCCGGCTTCTAATCATTTCCGTTCCACTTCTCTGGACTTCCTCCAGTTTGTTTATATCTTCCAGTAATGAAGTGCCTGAACTGCATACAATATTCCAGGTGTGGCTGCAGAAGAAATGCATAAAGAGAGCACTGTTATGCCAACCTACTCTGTTGTGTAATTCTCCTACAGAAGGAACCAGAGTTGTTACAGGCATTTTGTTCTCTTCTGCATTACTTGTTACATCTAAATTGTCCTGTTATCTAGGTGTCTCTCAATGTTGCTGCTTTCCAAATTTTGCTGTATTGTTCACTCTTTTTTTTGAATTGCTCCCTTGGTACATACAGTAGCATTTTATTACTTGTTTCACATCTTTGCTTCTAATTTCTCTATAGCTTTTTGTATTATTTCTCCATCCGCACTTACACTGGCAACTCCTCCTCCTCTCTTCCTACTTCCAATGAGAAGATCAAAATAAGCAGTAGTCCCTCTGATACTCTGCAGGATGTCTTCCCAATGTGATAAACTGTCAGTATTTGGCAGTGTCTTAATCTCAGCAGGAATTGGCTGTAGAATTTTTTTTTAATGGCAAAACTGGTATAGGGTCTCCTCACCGAGTAAATCTTGCCAAGTAATAACAATTAACTGGATGTTGGATTTCTTGCTTACTGTATAAACAGCATTTTTCAGGTGAGGAATTAGACTTTAGTGGATGGGAAATGTAATGGATAAAATGAACTGGGCATTGTGCATCAGTGAATAAATAAAATACATTTCTTGCATGAGTGCATCTCCAACAGTATTTCCATATCTGTGTATTTCACCCTCTAAAGTAAGCATTTCTGATCTGTTGGCTGGCTCAACATCTTCAGGGACTATTACCTTAGAAATAACAGGGGTCCCGATGCTCCTAGAAGCAGAAAGAGGATGCTGTGCCCAGAGGGAACTGCCAGCGCTATTTTTTTCTGCAAAGAAATAGCTTTTTTTTTTTTTTTTTTTTTTTTTTACACTTGTGGCCTGATTTCCCCTTTTACTTTGTGTAGACAATTACACATGGTTAAAACCGAGGTAAGGCACTGTCATTCCTATCCTGCACAGCCTTATGCTTGCTTTGCACAGGTATAAATGGCCTTGGACTCCTGGTCTAGTTTCAGCTCTGCATTGCTAAAAAGTCTACCACAGGAGAAAGCGTGGACCTTCAGACAGTCTAAGAAAGCGCGTGGGCCTATGGTGTGTCTCTCTCAGTGGCTGGAGAAGCACCACGGAGGCATCATCTAGTTGTATGCTACGACCTACATGCTCTGCTTTCCAGCTTTTCTGTGCTCTCCTTGAACTCATGCTTTCCATGCTTCTAAACATTTTCTTCTCTCGCTGTGCTTGCTGGGTTGTGTGGCTGATGAGGAAAACTCAAGACCAGGGCATAGGTGATGGCTGGAAAAAACAGAGGTCTTCTGTACCAGCTTCTCCAGACTTAGAGGAGCTGTGATGGCAAGGTAGGTCAGGTTCAAGTTATCCTTTTGTATCATCTATTCTGTTTCAGAAAGTAGTTTGCTTCTGCACTTTATTTTTTATTAGAACTGTTTTAACCTTGGTCTTCCGGTAACTAAAAGTCCGTCTGCCTCTTGGAAAACCCCCAAACCCAACAATGACCGATCTTTCCATGTAATTTCTTAATTATTTCTGCATGTGAGTTTTGGCAGCGCTCCAACATTTGAAATCATTATGCTGCTTCGGAGTGCAAATAAGTGGGACTGGATTAATAAATTGTATGAAACATGGTGCCACACTTCATTATAATCCACTTATCAAAGTGGAAAAAACCTTTTAGTACATAAAGTGCATCTGCTTTTAATTTTCATTTTGATCTTTTCTTTGTGTGTTTTCAGACACAAGTGTACCTTTTCAGGGAGGCTTTTAATACTGCTGCCTGTCAGTTTCAAAGTTGCTTCTGAAGATGGCAAAATGGAGCTTGGAAACTCAGGATGCATTAGGAAAAGCAAGGGACTGGACTATCCTCTTATGATAAGAAACTGGGGTTCAGTACATCATGCTGAAATCTGGCATGAGTAGAAAGCAGATCAGATTTTTGATGCTAGTGACCTTTTCAAAACTTCCTTTTTTTTTATAAAAAATCAAGTTTTATCACCTTTACTTTCAACTTATGCTCCAGACAAGTGGAATTTTGCCTTTAGTCATTATCATTTTTCAAAGATACAGCAACTGCTTTTGATGCTGCTAGTGAAACCTGCCATTTACTGCATATAAAAGTATGTTGTCAGCCCAGTGAAACTGAGGTAAGCTTGTACAAACAAAGGCTTTGTACTAAATGACCACCATCCTCAATCACCCATTGGCGTTGTTGACCTTGCTTTACTAGCTGGAGATGATGGTTGTTGCCAAAGAGACTGGGCTTTGGTAAAGACTAATCTGTATCTCATTTTAGTAAGAAAAGTACTATATGTTATTAAGGTTAACCCAAAGAATTTTCATGCCGTTCTTACTATTCTTGTAAGCAATGACGTCTCAGTTCACATGAGTTTTTATTAAATAGCGCATTGCAAGAAACAAAAATTAATTCAATCTGCTTAATACTACGGGAATTTTAGTTGTTGAGATTGAATTAGAACTGTAAAAATCTGTGTTCATGACTCCTGCGAGGTTAAATGTGAATAGACTGAGGAGTTTTTTATTTTATTTTTTTAATGTGAATGCAAAGAGTAAGGATATATACCACTGAAGGAGCAGCTACCCTAATTCATGGGTGAATTCTGGATATAAATTAAATCCTAATTGGTCTTTAGTTTTTACTGAGCAAAACAAATTTTGCAACAGCAATTATGTCAATTAGGCAGAATGATCTTTGAAAGTAGAATGGAATAATTCAGTTTATGCCTTGGTGATGCTGTAATTATGCCTTGTGATGACTTTTATCCTGTTGGTCTAGGTCTGTTTTTTCAGTTTTATTTCCAGTGGCCGCTGTCATTCAGGCTGAAATTTGTCATACTTGTTTTTACCTAAATATCCCTTTTCTCATTGTGAAGGAAAGGCATGATCCCTTTTAAGATCCCACTCTGACGTGCAAATTGTCTGCAAAATTTGGTATGCTTTAATAGATGACTTTTTAACACTCAGTAATGACTTTATAGGCATTGAAAATGATACAATATGTGAATTGAGTTATCCATAGTTTTAGTTATTCAAGCCCTGAGATGATTTCCTGAGATATGCAAAACATCACCAGTGGGTGACACTAGGGCTTTCTGCCTCAGCACAGAAATGCGTTTTCCCTGTAGCTTTCCCCCAGCTCACTGATTCTGGTGCTGTAGTTGGATCCAGCTTGGCTGGCTGAATGGGATCAGAGGAGCATCACCAGCAAGATGAGGGGAGCTGTGCTAAAACTTGGGAGAATTGCTTGAATCAAAGCCCTGCCTGTGTTTTTGCTGGTGAATGAATTCTTGCTCAGCCTCTCAGGCTGGGGTAAATAAGCAGAGGGTGAAGTAGCAGTTTCCAGGGGCATGGGAGGGATGCCATGATCCATTCAGAAGCTGCTTTTCAGGGGGCTGTGAATGATGACTGTAGGCAGGGCTACCCAGCAAGCTTGACCTAAATTCGGGGAAAAGAGGCCTTGGACCCGTGGCTCTCTGGTACAGCAGCCTGGAAATTCTGTACCAGCTTCAGGGGGTTCTTGCAGAAACCCAGTCATCTCCTTAAAGACTAAAGTAGGTATGGTGATCAGTGTAATATCCTTTCTGGTACTTGATTCTTCTTCTGGTTTACATTTAAGAGTAAACATGCTGGGAAATTCCATTATAATCGTCAAATGTTCTGATATGCCCTCGTCCTCTTTCTTCTGACCGTTTCTTCAGCTTTACCCAGGAGAACACAGAGCTGAGGTTCCCGGTAAAGATAAATAAGTGCGTAGATAAATTGAGAAAATAAACAGGAATACGTTTACGTATTTCAAAGGGATAAAGCAGGCTCCTTTTTAAACAAGCAAACAAACCCAGAAAACTGTTAAGTTCACCTCAGTGAGCATCTAATAGTACTTTGGTCAACGTTTCTGTGTTTGTGATCTCAAGAGATTCTGTTAAAAGCCTCTGACTATATTGCTTTCAGCCTTTAAAAGAGAATTATCAGTGACCAGGGTTCCAGAGGAAAAGATCTGTCAATGTATGTGCTGGCCATATTTTAAATTGTTGCCATTATTCATAATAATATTCATTTTTATGGATTTAGCATATTTCCAGTCTGATCTGTAGTAAACTGTACATGAAAAATGGAAGAGAAAAATATGCTTTGAAGATAATGTGTCATTCACACAGAATAAAATTTATAATCTGCTGAACGTGCTGACTGCAAGAACATAGCGGACTTGAACTTCTTTGTTTTTTTGCAAACAATTTGAGTAGTTACTTTAAAAAAAATTAACAGAATATTTTCACTGAGATCAAGAGTTGGGAAAAGTTTTACTGCAGGAAAGAAACTGTCTGTTTTTCTGTATCTTATATAAATACCATGAATCTCATTGAAGGGGTCCACCCGGAGTTCCAAATTACAAAATGTAATTGACAAACCCAGGGTTAACACTGACTGTGTGCCTTGATTTCCCATGTCTGCCCAGTGAGAATAGAAGCTCTTTCTTAGTTTGCCCTCTCAAGTGATTGCTGCAAAGAGAGTTTGATACATGCCTGAGTGTATCGGTAGGATTGTGAGGCAGACTAAGTGGCTCGAGATAGATAGAATCTCTCCACTCAACTCCCAGGCCCTGCGTACACTTAAAATACGAATATTTTTATGGAGGTGAATATTTTCAGTAGAGTGTTCACCTCAGGGAGCCATACCATCAGCTACGCATCCTTACGTTACTCAGCAGTGATGCATGTTCCAGAATGCAGCCCCCTCATCCCCCTTAAACCTTCCCTTAATTGAACTTTATATTTCACACAGATCTTATATCACAGCGTGCACTTCCTAAAATCCGGTTGTAACAGAGAAGCATGGTGAGCTCGCTGTAGAGCAAGACACAACATCATGTATGTGAGTGCAGCAGAATACTTGACAGTTCGTATCAGTAAAAGTGGAAGGATATTTCGGTTGCTTTTTTGCATGATGCTTATTTGAAAGCCAAACTGCATTTGCTGTCCATCTATGCCATGCCTTGTACATTGAAATTTTCCATCGAAGTGCACGAAAATTTGTAGTATGTCAAGAATGCCTTATCAGATTTTTAGCATGGGAAAGCAGAAGCAGGCATCATGCATGCAACATGATCTCTTGTAAATCTACCATGCATACTGCTCAGCAGATAACAGAATTTAGAGACTTCAAAATTAGTCTTCATTTAAAATTCAAACCAAAATGAAAAATTGGAAACTTGCAGAAGAATAAAATGCTATAAAATATTAGATATCTGAGTTTGTCAAAACAATATCATCTGAACCTTTAATTGTGACTCTGTCTTACTGTATCCAGTGTAATCTAAAATCAAAAACAATTGAACAGAAAACTGACTTCAAAACAGAAACAAAATGATTTAGCTCTGTAACAGGATATTTTGGTGTTTGTAGATATTTTTTCTTGGTTTTCCTCCTAGCCAGATTTCCAATGCAGTGTGATTTCACTGGATCTGAAATGCTTTGCAAGAATCAGATACTTTGCCTATAAAATGTCTTTTTTTCCTCTTCCTTTTCTGTGCTATTTAGTATGATTCAACATTTCTGCATAAAAAGAGATCTACTGTGTAGTTAAGCTCCTTTTGCAGAGCATCCACCATGCTGCATGGTCAGGTTTAAACTTTGATCATGCTGAACCAAGAGCTGCTTTGTTGGCTGCTCTGGGCTTCAGGAGGCCCCAGCTCTCCTCCTCACCCAACTGTTGGCATGGCTGCTTGGTGCAAACTCCACCTCCATTGTGGAGATGCAGGTGGGACCCCAAAGCCCAGTGCTTGGAGGAGCCCTGGGGATGGTTGCAGCCCAGGTTTTCTCCAAGTTCCAGCCTGGGGCGTATCTTGTGCCAGTGGTTCAGTCCCCCTGGATAACAGGATGGCTGGAACTCCCAGGCAAAGACTTTGAGAAGCTTTCCAAAGTTGTGCAGCATGTTCTAAGCATGACACAAGCAAATGCACATCTCAAATAATAGAAGTTTATGTGTTTTTTCTTTCTGAGTTGTCTCACTGCTATTAATAAGAGTTCATCTCTGCTGGATGATTTCTCCTGCAGAACACTAGCCTCTTTTAGGCTACATCCCGGGCTCCCTTGCCAAATTTCCTCTCTCTCTCCTTGATCCCTCTCATCGATGCCCTTTCAGTCTGCTTAAAATAGTGAGTGAGAACGATTTTTATAACTTCTCATCTCCTTTGCCAGGATCACCAGACGTACCAATTGTTTGTGTTAACCTGGTCTCAGCCCAGTGTGAAAGCAAGTTTCCTGAGGGGGAAGCAGGAGACAGCCTCCATATCGAAATCACCAGAGCACTGAAATCTGGCCTCTTTGATGTGCACAGGGAGAGCACAGTAGTATGGCAACTTGAAAACTTCCACGTATCGTATTTCCCTAGCTGTTGCATTAGCTATTCACTGATGGCTAATCCTGGGGAAAGCATATTCCCCGTTTTGGCTGCAGAGATTTAAAGTAGACGTTTGCATGCAGTCTCTATCGATAGGCAGCTGTGATGCTGTAAAAAAGCACCAGAGGGGACACAGCACTCCCTGCTTCACTTCCAGAAAGAAAGGAAATTGGCTTTATATCCATAGTCACCGCGGGTGGAAGCACTGGTGCTTCATCTTTCCTTTCAAACTTCATCTTTCTGGAGGAAATGTGTGGTAGTCCACGCACAGGGTGTTTGATCATAATGTAATCCCCACCTGAGAAATACCCGCAGCTCTTTCTCAGGGATACTTGGAAAGAATTGGTAGCGTGCATTTCAGTCGGTACCATGTATAACATGGTAATGAGAAATAGTAGTTAAGCACAAGGTATAAAGCATATAGAAAATTTAGAAAAATAGTGTGTTACTGGAGTTAGCAGACTGTTCTCACTATTTGAGCACCAAGTAACTGATGTGCCCGTGCTTTTAAAAGCGCCCTAGCTGGATTCTGTGGACCCCGCAGCGAGCGATGCTGTTGGGACCGTACTTTTATCCATATCCCAGCTGGTTTTGCGCTACTTTGCTTGGGTGTATGAAATGAGGTGTGACCTTTGACTGCAGTGAAAAAGCGCCCTATGAAATGCCTAGTTACAGGTTGAGCGGAGGAAATGACGCATCTGGAAGGAAACGAACAACCTGGAGAAACAGTCGTGGGACAGGAGAGGGGTAGAGCACTAAAGATGAAAGTAGATAAGGGAGAAGGATAGGTGAGAAAAGAAACTTTACTGAAGGAAATAAACAAAAGGGCGGGGGAAGGAGAATTACAAAATTATAACAAAAAAAAAATGTAGATAAATGAATCCACTAATATAAATGGCTAAAAAAAAATGGGGAGGTGTCTTGGGCTCTAGAACTAGCAGGAGAATGTGAAGCAAGCAGGGAATATCCCAACGTGGTGAATACTTTTCCAAAATGAAAACAAATCTTAATCAAGTCTTTAACTGAGAAAGATGTAGGCTATACCAATGCAATAAGCACAATTGGTAATAATTACCATAATGGATCGATGTTGTTGTCTTGAACAACTGACAGATACAACCTTTGCCTGCAGCTGAAAAGCATTTGGTCTGGGGTGGTACGGCCAGAAGAGTAGAGCTGTGGAGTGATGAAGGAGATAGACCCTGAATTTTGGGAAACCCTGAGATCGATATCTGAACCGCAAACCGTGAGCACTCACTGTATAAAACGAAGGGGCAATATTCATATCTCAGTTCTGTACCCTGTCTGCAGCATTTATAAGCTTATTCTGCATTACTCATAAATCTTAGCATGAGGAACCGAGTTTATTAGTTTACCATGGTCAGACCAGACTGGTTTAAGCAGAGCTGAGGAAGTTAATTACTAAATGCTTCAGGTAGGTCTAGCAATGAGTAACCAACCGCGGAGAGGGACCCGCCGTGGCCACAGCCCCGGGAGCTGCAGCGGGGAGGAGGGGGCTGCGGCTGCGCTGGGACTGCAGCTCAGGAGGGACTGCCCTAATCTGTTTCCCAGGTTGTTCGAACCAGTTCAAGAGCAGTAAAACAAGGTTATGTAATTGACATGTGATGTAGCCTAAAATAGTGACTGCAAACATAGGCTGCTGTTGCTGGGCAGTTGTCAACTGCTAAAAAAAAAAAAAAAAACCAACCCCTCAACTGTGTAACAAATGGACCTTTTAAATGAAAATGCAGTTCTGATTTCCATTCAATAGCAGGCTTTTTACTTCACTTTTTTTTTTTTTTTTTTTTAATTGTAAGGAATAGAGGCTGTGGGAAAACTGAAATTTTGAAAGAGATTCATCTTACTGTACTTATCATGCTGATTTATTTGAGAGTACCTACAGCAGATTGTGAAATAAAAACCTCAGGTATATGCGGTTTGTTTCTTCAAAGTGCAATATAATTCCTTTGAAAGAGAAAATCCTTTTTTTCATATGGGAAATTACTGTGACAAGTTGTAGCAGGAATTTTATTTATATTTGATCTATAAAAAGAAACAGTTTATTTTTATTAATTACAAGAGCTTATGTGGATTACAGTAGTAACAACAGCTTCACAAAATATGCGAAGGTCTCAGAGCTGGCTGAAAGGAGCACATCACATAGCCCCGAGAGCATGGGCAAGAAGAGGCTGGGATGTGCAGGAGGCAACCCCCTTCATTAGGGCCATGCCAGCAAGCAGGAATTCCCGACACAAAGTTCTGTTTGCTGACCAGATACTGCCAAGGCAAGAGGCATCCTTTCCTCCTACTGATTATCTGCCACAGGTTTTTTGTGTTTCCTTCAGCAGAGAAAAGTGGCTGCAGGGGCCAGGCTTGTGCCATCGAGGGGCTGGTGGGTAAAGGGGAGGGATGGAGATGAGCAGTAAAAAATGTGTATGGGATTGAGGGGCTCGTAGTGTAGAAGTATAGACATTGAACCCAGATTTTTTTCTCCCCTGTCATTCACTAGGATAATGGGTCAAATGGGTGGTTATAGTAGCAAACGCAGACAGAAGCATCAGGAGGGTCTTCAGATGAGCCTCCCTGTGCCGAGGAGGCCAGGTAATAGTGTTTAACACCTCTGCGCACCTGCTGGAGCCGGTGCTGGTCAGCATTCAAAGCCCTAAGACTTTTATTGTGTCCTTGTCGTCGTGGGCAAGGGGCTATGGGGACATCCCAGCCCTGGTGCTAGCCCAGAGGCTCCAAAGGGATCGTAGCCCTGATGGGCAGCTCCAGGCCGTGGGGCTGGAGGGGAATTCTGGCTCCTTCAACCCCCGGCTGGCCCCTGCTGCAGGAAAGCAACTTTGCCTTAGTTTTTTTGAGTTACTGTATTAATTCTCTTTGTGGAGGGAGAAGGAAAGTTTGTGAATTGCACATGCATTTTGATATGCTTCAGTGAGATGCTATTTTAGAAGTTGAGCTTTTTTAAAGCTTGTTCTGCATTATTTGCTCCTTAGCTGCCGCTCCTGTTTTCTCACTTTCCCCTCCTTTTGCGAGGCTTCCTCAATCGCGCCTTTGTTTGGGGTCCCAAAACTCGCTGCTGTTTTTGAGGCCGGCTCTCAGACTTTCCCCTTGCCTTTCCCAGGGGATGCTGCAGTGGACGTGTAGCCCCAGCCATGGAAAGAGAGCATCAGCTCCCGGGTGAAGGCGGGCAATGCCTCCGGCACAAGGCAGGGAACGAGGCAGCGGGGCTGCAGGAAAGGAGCTGGGCGGCAGAGCGGAGCCCGAGCGAGCATGAGTCAAGCAGGCAATGCGATTGCCAAAAGACAAATGTGGTGCAGGATTGTATTAGCAGGAGCGTTGTGTGCAAGGTGCAGGAAGTAACCATGTTATTGTGCTTAGCGGTGGTGAAACGCAGCGAGCGGAACGCGGCCAGTTTTGGGCGCTACGTTTTATGAAAGAAAGCAGAGAAGAATAAGAGGGATGATGACAGATTTAGGAAACATGACCTGTGAGGAAAGATTGAGAGAACTGGATTTGTTTAGTCTAGCAAAGAGTTGGGGAACATACATTTTTCGATAAGCATGAGATTGTTGTAAAGGAGATGACAGTCTATTACTCCGTGTGTCTTGGGGGGAGTGCTAACTTCTCTCTCTGTTGCAAAATATTCCTGCTTAGGTTAACTGCAAAGGGAAAAAATACAGCCTAAAGGCTCACTAATCGCTGGCCTAGTCACATGGTTTGCAGGGAAGTTGCAGAAAACCTTTCCTCAGAAGGTTCGTAGGCAAATTTAGAGGGGTGAAAAAAATCTGCCTGAACTATGAAGCTAGTCTTATCTTGCTTCCATGAGTGGGCTTGAATTAAACAGTCTTTGGATCCTCTTCCAGCACTACGCTTTTTTCTTCTTTCTTTTTTCTTTCCTTTTTATTTTATTTTATTTATTTTTTTTTTTTTTTACGACGTTTAACACTTGATCATAGTAGTTGCTATTTTAACAAGAGAGCAGAAATGTAGAGGACTTAGTAATGACTTGCAGTTCCTGACTTAGGCTTTGAAAAACTTTAAGAAAAAAAAAAAAAAAAAAGGCAGCAGAGAGAACATGTGGAATATTTCACAAACTGCTGTAATTTTCTAATTTTGCCTTAGACAGTAACAGAAATATTACTGGCAAGAAATATTTAGACCCCGTTCCTACTGTGGACTTGCATGGCTTGATGTATCATGAAGAGTGCAGTAGCGCTCTGCCCGCATATATGAGCTCATCTGAGCAAGTCGCTTTTTGGGACTGGTGGTTCAGTCATTATGCTGGAATTTTAAAGTGGATAAAGGCACAACTGATGCTGCAGGTTTCTGCTGCAGCCTTATTTGGGCAGTAATTCATAGGCCAGATAAGAACTGCTTTTTTTCCTCCCCCCTTCTGAATTTTGCTTGTTCAAGAAAATGCAGTTCAAGACTCAACTTCATGAGTACTTCCTTTTTGTTTTCTTTCACAGTCCTATAAAATCAGGGAATCAAAGACTTTTAAATGCTTTTCAGTTCTCTCATCTGTGAAATATTTTTGTGTGTGGTTTAGTATGTGTCTTCCTGTGGTATATAGTGACATAGTAACCTGAAAAGTGCAAACTCAAATATTCCTTCAGCCGTACCATGACTATGACAGACCTTTATTTCTTCTTAGTATGTAACAGCCTAGTACCTATTCATTATTTATTTTGAACAGGAAATTTTCCTGGCATCTTTTGTATCTATGTATTTTAAATGGAATAGGAATTACCTCATATAAATGCACTTAATGAGGGCATATATAAAAATCACTTTCATCTTAATGCATTAGCACATGGGAGATGAGGATTTGATATCTACTCTGTCGCTTTCCAGCCCACTTGTGGGTGATTAAACTGGATAAAAAGAATAACTGGGTTAAGCGAAGCACAAGCAATGCAGAAAGATCAATATGCTGCTTGAGAGGGTTAGAGATCTAGCCACCACAAAAGCAACAGCCTCCTTGCAGGATGATCTCCATCACCTCATTGAGAACCTGAAGAGCCGGGAGGTCTTGAGAGAGTCACATCAGCCTCAGATGTGTAGGTTTTGTTTTATTTTGAAGTTTAGGGGCATGAGTGAGGCTCATGCTACAGGAATGGAAGATTCTGATTCATTATGAGAGTCTTTCTTTACTAACTTATTTTTCAAAATCAGTTTTATTTCAGAAATATTTTGATTGCATGGAAATCTGAAGCTTTTTTTCATAATAGGTGGCGATAAAAAATCATTTTCAGGTGAAAAATGTTTCTTTAGTATGTGATACTGTACTCTACATAGAAGGTTTGCCTAAACACTGATCTCTTCTCTTCTTTAAGGGTTTTCAAGTTATTTTGATTAATGTAAGTTTTAAGATGGCCATGGTTATTTAATTAATAAATACAAGAAAATAAAAGAAATTTGACGATCTCTCTGATCTACAGAAGACATTTGCTTACTAGAAAAACTACTTACAGATTTTGTACCATATGTTAGCATTCAGAGATACGCGATTCAAAAACTGAGGAGCCTTTACTAAATTATATTTTCTGAAATTATTTAGCCTAGAGTTGATGGGTTAGAAAGTAATAATTACAGGCTACCTAAGCCGTTTGAAGGGTGACTTATGGAAGTAGTCAGCTATAGTGGGAGGATTCCTTATGAAGTCACCATGTGACAGTGATTGAGGCACATAAATGTTTCTACAATATTTAAGAATGTGACCCAAGTAATTATTGTGGAGTACATAAATGTTAACCTCTTTTTATTAAACTCATTAGCTTTTGAAAGCAGTAATGAAAAATGTTGACTTAACAGGTGTACAGTTTCATAGAACAAACTGCCTTCAGGGAGATTCTGCAATGGGGTTCATTCTGCAGCATTAGAGCTGACTTGTCATATTAATAGCCTGCACCCGCCTGTGAAAGCCTAAAAATGGTATTGCAGTACTCTGTGATGTACAAAGGACATTGTATGAGCACTGAACAATCGTACTTACATTTCTCACAAAAAAATAACCGTTTTTCCCTTCTCTCCACGAAATCAGTATAAGAATCCAGATACCAGTGTTTGTAAAGATATATAAACCATCTTTATGCTGTGTACCGTTATTTTAAACACTTGTGTTTTGCACTTTAATTTCACTTTCATGCTGCTGCTTCTTTAGGAGATGTGTTCAGTACAGAGCAAAAATGCAAATAGGAATTAAGCACATTCTTCTCTTCTGTATCTGGTTTTTGTACAGATCGCTCCATACTATAAACATTACTTGATAAGCAGGTTTTCAGTCTGTGATTAGCTAAGAATTTTATCTTTTTATTATTTTAGCAGGCCTACTTAAAGATCAGCTGATGGATATTGATGCTGTCACTAAATTATTGTTCATCTTGAACTTGTCTGGCATAACTTCATGAGCTTCATTTCATGAATTATCTTGCCCACGTTTTATTGTTTTTTGGCAGTGCCACAGTGCTAGGTGAAGTCCCTTAATAAAAGCACTGACTTGTCAATCTGCTTGGTGGTTAGACATCTAAAACATTATTATCTAAGTGACAATAACTTTGTGGTATTACAGTAACACTTTGCTTACTCAAATAAGGTTGAACCAATCTTTGTGTGAGATGCTCAGTGAAGAGGTGCAAGAAATAGCCCAAATTTGAGTTCACTGTCTAAATAGATAACGTTGGGTAGGGGTGAAAGGAAATCAGATGTAGAGATAGAAAATTACTTATCTGAAGTCGTAAGGCAAATTCCTGAAAGAACCTAAAATAGAAGCCAGGTCTCCTGTGTCCCATGAATATTCTCTTTGACTTTCCCCAAGGAGGCATTTGTGTATTGTGGAAAATGTCTTGGCAAAAATATCTTAAACCTCTTGTTCTGCAGCAGCTTTGTCCCCTTATTGAGCCTTTGTCCCCTTATTGAGTCTTTGCTTCCTCTTCCCTGTATGCACCAGCCTCTTGCACCGCTGTCACTTGCTTCAGTTGTTGACATGGACATTCATGCTCTTTGTCCAGTTCCTGGTTTTCTTCACATCTCATTGTCATTTGGGTTTTGGTTTAGGAGTCTCTCTATTTTGTTCCTCCTTGGTGTAACTGCAGTTACAATCCTAATGTTTTCCTCTGTCTTGTGTGTCTTTGTTACTGACTTGTGTGTAGTTTACGGACTAATGAGTTTCTTACCTTCTTTCTAAAATGCCTCTCCCCAGGGCTTGGTAGTTCTCCAGTGCCAGCTATGTACACCTGCAGCACACTGTTGTATTTTATACTGGACTATTTTTTCAAATTTCAGGTGCTGGCAAATCCTGCAGTGTTGTACTTCTGTGAGCTGTGTCCTTTCCTTTCATCCTTCTGGAAGCTCTTTGTATCACTTTTTGTCACATCTGCTGCAAGCTGCTTGTTGTGGCCGCCCCGCATTCCAGTGTGCCACCTCTGGATTCGGGCAGCTCAAATAATCTTCCTCTTTCTTTTCCTGTCATGCTGCACTAACCCCTTGTGGCTTCCTTTCTTCCACATCCGATTCAAGCACCTTATTTTGAAAAGTCCATGTATGTGGTGCTGCCCTTGCTTGGCACACCGCATCCATTTGCTCTACCTACATTACTCCCACAAAGCAAAACTCCTTTTGAGTCTTCAAGTTGTTAAATGCCAGCCTATTTTCCTTCTTGCCATGTATTTCCCTTCTGCTAAATGTTGTGTATTAAATACCTGCTGTCTCTTCATGAATGTTTCTGTGGGGCTTTACAGAACTGAAGTAATATGTTGTGATTTAAACCTGCTTTGGTAAACCCTTCAGAAATCTGCTATATAGAAGAAGGTATTAAATCAAAAATCAAGCACTCTGTGAACAGGTTAAAGAAAATGGAGTGTATTCAGAACATCAACTTCCACCTGGTGTTTCTGCCTCAGGTTGTGAACTTCTTTGACACGAGACTGGCCCTTGGGTTTATAACAAACTAAGAGTTACTGAGCTGCTTTGTTGTACTGCACATGTAAGGATATTTGAAAAAAGATCAAACCAATCATTTGTTGTATGAAGAAAAGAAAAAAAAAAAAAAAAAGTGAAGTCCCGCTTGGACGAAAGAGCTCTTTCCCAAATTAAGCAGAAGAAAAGCTCATAGTAAGGCCCGTGATAAGTTACCAAGGTTATTGGGAAGACCAAAGAATGGGATTGGGAATTTCTGCATTAATAAGAAACCCAAAGTGACTGCAAAATGAGAGGAAAAGAAATGGGAATTATTTAAATACATACTCTAATAAAGCATTTTGGTTTTTGGTTCATTCAGGACAGCACAATTATCTGTGTGCGGGAAGGAACGACTGCATAATTGATAAGATTCGGAGGAAGAACTGCCCAGCCTGTCGATTACAGAAATGTCTGCAAGCTGGAATGAATCTAGGAGGTAAGTAGAATATTAATAGTTTGGTCTCTTAATTTGATTAGGCAAAAATATTGGAAATGTGCAGCAGCCTTTTTATAGTTCTGGCAGCTGCATAATCTCAGAAGTTTAAGGTGGAATTATCCTGAAGAAGTGCTTAATAGCTAATAAACTCTATTGTCATTCTAAATCAGCTTTTGGAGATACGTATTCTATGGCTCAGAAAAAAGAAAAGTGGGTGTTTTATGATGACAGTAATTTTACTGGAATCTCATATAGCTAAAAGTGTTAAGGCTTCAAGGCTTGCATAATTTTTTTTGGTGATGAGCATTCTCTAGAATACTAAAAAACATTTTATACCATCATGGAAAACAAATGCACACACAGTGAAACCTCTCAACTTTTTTGTTGATGCTTATTCGGCATCAGCTTATCCACATCAACTTATATTGATTCATTTCTGCAACTGTTTGTGTATGCAATTATTTTGATGATGTTACTCTGTCTTTCATATGCCGATAACAAAAGGCAAAAACTTGTCTTAATAATTAAAAGTATCTTGAAAACTGTATTTTAACAAAACTTATAATAGTTTTTTCCATTGTTTTAATTCTTCAATTACAATGTCTACACAATTCTGGCTGTGCTTCAGTAGGCATCTTGTTACGAGTCATCTCCCTGAGCAAATTGTATTATAAATCACTTTTTCCCCCAACTCTCTGGTTTATTATAGAGCCTGTGACTGGGGGTTTGGGTACTGCTACAGGTCCTTTCCCTGATGCACAGAGTAACCATTTCCTTAGGATGTTTTTACTGTTCCAGAAAGTTATAACATGGTCACATAATTCCTCCAGATTCTTTCCTCTCTCTCCATTATTTTTTTTATCCACCTGGACCTATTGTTAGAACTAATTTAGCTTATTTCTATAGACAGATTTAGCTGCTTGTCTTTCATAGGTTCTATGCAAAATGAAGGCTCGTGTGCTTCCTGATGCCTTTTCTACCTCCCCATTTTCTTTTTGTGCCTTATCTTCTGGCAGAAATGCTCAAGCAAGCTGTTCTTCACTGGTTTTCCAGAGTAGCCCTATCCTTTTCCTGCATTAGGACTTTTTTCACTCCCTCTACCAGTTTTGAGATGCTGCATTTCCCCCTAGGCCCCTTGTTTCTGATTCCTAAAGGAGAACAGGACAGATTGTTGGGGGTAAACTTAGTGCAATGGGGTTGCTTTTACCACTTGCCAGTGTACTGTAAACGAGGAATATGTTGAAAAAACTTCCCTTCTGTTGGATCTTGGTAGTCTGCTGGGATTTGTTTGCAATTCCAGATCTTCATTTAATGACCTAGGAGGCAGAGCCTATCTCTACAATGCAGTCATAGAGGCGTGCAGATGAGCTTTGTGGTTTTAACTGTTTTGGTGATTTCCTTCACTTAGAGAAACTAAGATGAAATTCTCACTCCTGATTCAATCCCTTTCTGCCACATAAGGGAACTTAAATGGCATAAAAGAGTCCTCCCATCATTGCGGTGGAGGAGATGGGAGGGACGTGGCTGCGGGTAGGGATGCAATATGGTGCCTTGTGCATGGTTCAGTAGAGAAAGGCCAGGTTGGAGGCAGGGGGAGGTCTGCCAGAGAGAAGGTGGCTGCAGCCCAGAGACAGGGCTGCCAAATCATGCTAACAGACCTTTCAGTCTTTCAGCTGGCCCCAGTCTGGCAGGAAACGTTGATGGCTTAAAGCCATTAACAGCTTAAGTCCTCCTTCCTCGGTGGTGCACTTTGCATCGGGCATCTCTGGAGGAGCAACACGGTATCTCAGACTTAATTTTGGGAATTTATGTGTGCTGTTTCAGGGATTTCAGATTTGATGGAGATCATAATGAAAAAAAAGAGGCTGAAGTGGCAAGAGTAGTTATTAATGCAGACTTGGAAACAGTAATTTTCTTTTCACAGAATTTTCCAAGGTTTGGTACTAAGAAACAATTTTTCATAATTAACTTGAGTATACAGTGTGTGTTCACGTTGTTATGAAGATACATGAAAGCTTGTAGTTTCAGCAGTGGACAGCCTACTTTTGCCAAGGATATACACTACTCCAATAAAAATCGACTTTTACCTGTTTCTGGTTTGGACATATAACAAAAACATGCAAGTATTTCGTTAGGCATTGTGAGCAGTAAAGAGCTGGAGGAAAATGAATTTATAAATGTGATTTAGTTCAAATCCTATTTGCAGCATAGTACTCTCTCTAGCTGAGTCACACTGCACAGTGCTGTGCTCTTTGTGTGGTAGATCTAATTTAAGCTCTCACCCTCCAATTGGAAGCCAAGGTAAACACAAAAAACAAACGGCGTTGGAGATGCCGATGTGTCTGGTTCATGGGGAAAACAGCAAGATGATATGCAAAAGGGTCATAAGCGTAGCTCAGGGCTGAGGAGTGGGCAAGCTGCTGAAGCCATGGACATTTCTTTTCTACTTGCGGATGATTACAGTGATTTATGCCCTCGCTTTGATGGGGGAATAAAGCAGTTGATACAGAAGAACTGTTGCTGTACAGAACAAGCTGCTGTCTCCCATGGGCTGGAAAAAAAAACTTGACTCTCTCTGCATCCCTCTCTGTCCACAGGGAGGCTGCACCCTAGGCTGCCACCCAGCTCCCAGTTACCACAATGGGGTGTTTTAGAAAACAAAGAGAAAACATCTTGTAATGTGAAATTTTCTGATTGTCTTCCTACTGTAACAGAAGATACTCATCTCTGTAGTAGAAAACTGGAAATCAGAAAGATTTTTCCATGTTTCCTGCAACACATTTTTGCTCAATCTCTGATCAGTCTACTGATCTTTGGTGTATTTTTTTTCCAGTCATATTCTTTCTCAAAATTTTTTTAATGTTCTTTCTTTTGTTTACTGTGCCAAAGTGTTGCGGGTTTGTTTTGATCAGATATCTTCAACTTCCCAGCATGCTAACTATTTTTTCTATACAAAAAATAATATTTTGATGTGTGGCAGCATGCCATGCTTTAAGCACCTTTTACAAAAATACGTGTAATTCAGTGCTACAAACTACACCTTTTTATGAATGCTCAACCAAATTAATGTAGCAGTTTTATTGTTTACCTCCTCCTTTTGTTTGTTGAAAAATTGTAGAGTTCTCCATGCTCTTATCCTCTAATAGTCTTTAGAGAATTATTCATCAAGTCAGCAAATAATTTACCTAATTGCGTTCTTTTCTCGATTTTTGTTTTGATTTCATAAGAAGCATCTGCAACCTGTAATTTCTGCGAAGCTGAAGTTGCCAAATACCAAATTAATTCATCCTACTCATTTCTAGAAAGTGTGCCTGTGCACTGCAGACAGACACATCCCTTCAGCAGGCAGGACTCTCAAACTTTTTTGGGAATCATAGTTTGTTTGTTGTGTGGTTGTTGTTTTTTTTAAGCTCCAGTGCCATATGCTAGACTTAATTATTGGAAGAGATTCAGAGTGAGCAACTGCACTATGAAGGTATGCTGGCCCATTTTTGGTTTATGCTCTTTTCAAGATTCTGTAATTAATTTTCAGTTAATTATGGACCAGAATGACTTCATGAGTTGTGAAGTTTCTTCCAGCATACGCTGTGATCAGATTTGTCGAGTCTCTCACTTCCGCACGAGACATTTTTGTTCGACTCCCACCTCGCGCTGCCGTTCCTTGCTCACGCCCGTCCCCACAGCAGCCTGGGGGGATCGTGCTCAGACCCTGTAGCCCCACACAGGTGCTCAGTGCAGCCTCTCGCACACCACCAGCTGTGCCCAGCAAGGCAGCAGCCTCCCAGTTTCACTCTTGCTGCACACCACACTCCGTGCTGAAAAGCTGGAGAAGGGAAACGTTTTGTGTGGTGTGGCTTGAGAGGACCCCATCCCACCACTTCACTGACCCTTTTATAGGCAGGTTCGTCCTTGCCCCTCTGGTGTGACCTAGTGACCAAGCAGCCCTCCTGCTGCTGCTGCATGAGCACTGAAGGTCCCTCTTCTGCTATGTGATGCGTTATATATGCTTACAGGACAGAAAGGTCAACACCTTTTTGGTGTAGGACCAGGATCCCTTCCTGCCTCAGCTCCCATATAAAGCAGTTCTGAGACCTAGCAGCTCTGCTCCCCCACAACAGTAAGCAGAGAGCTTGCTGAAGTACCCTTCAGATATTGAAGGGAAATAAAGTAGATTTCACCTTGCAAATTACATAGTTCATCGCTCTGTCTGCAGAGACTGCCTGTGAAATCTGAATCTTGGTTTTGCATACATTTACATATGTAAGACACTTCATGCACAAGATGCTGTGTGTGATTTGTAGTCTTTGCTTGCACATCTCCTTATTTTTTATACATTAAAATATTTCAATAATCTGAAAAATAGATTAAATGAGAGAATCAGTAATAAGATACAATATTTCACCTTTTTGCCCAGCTTTCCATTTTCTGTTTAATAACTTATACTAGTAGAGATTTGAAACTATGATATTATTTTCAGTTACTGCAGCTTATGTGTTTATATTATACTTTTTTAATATCTTTTTGAGAGAAAGAAAGCAGTTGGGAGAAAAGGAAGAGAAAAAAAATACAAGTATAGGAAAAACTGAAAACTAAGAAGAACTTAAATACAGCACCTCCTGGTCTACCAACTTACTGCTGAACAAGGTTTCATAAATTTGAAAGGAAAAAAAAAATCCTCTGTGTAAGAAACCATAAAGCAATTTTGAGTACATGTATGGTTAATTTTTATTTTTCATTTAAAATTTAACTGCGAGGCCTTTTGAAATGCCAATTGACTTCAACTGCATTTTTATTTGCGTTTATTATGGAGCATTTTCCTCTTACGGAATCAAGAAATCAAGTCTTTTTTTTTTTTAACTTGAAAATTCAGCTGGGTTCATGTTAGTTCTTCTGCGAGACTTTTACCAATACACTGCAGTTTAATGAATTTTTTTATGGTTTTGTAAAACAAAATCTTATGTTGTCAATTTTTCTTGGATTTTAGCTGGACTAACCTAGTAGTGGTACCTATCATTGATTTGGCTGTCACTAGTATTGTTTCAAAGAGCATTCTTACTTTTCTAGATGCTATAGTTTAAGAAAACATTTGTGTTAGATAGAAATCCCTCAAATTATGAGATTGTGTTAAAATCTGTGCTTTCTCCTAGCAGAGAAAGTGCCACTGATTTTCTTGCTCTTGTTTGCAGTGTACGGCGTATTGAGCCCAAGTCAATAATAGAACTGTAAGAGGTTGTAGCCTGCAACCATGCTGCCTTGTGGTGTGATTTCGTTAGGTCACATAAATTTGGCCTGTACTCTAAGATGGTTCAAAGGGGAATATCCATGTTGCTGCACAGAGTCCATGTTGGTGACTCTTCAGAAGAGTTCCTCCTGAGTGAGGGCCAGCTGTGTTTAAGGCAGTGCTGTTGCTGCACCACCTCCCCACCCTGGAAAAAAAAAAAAAAAAAGCAATCTTCCTCTTTGGGATCTTGAAAGAAACTAATTTGTTCAGCAATGATTTTTTCCTACTTCTGTGTCTGTTTTCCTCCATGTTACAAGATACTGCCCTTGTCCTGCTCCTGAACCCACTAAGGTTTCATCTGAACCATCCTCAAGAATAGTGTAGGTAACTATCTGAACAGTCACTTGAACCAACAATTAAGAAACTCTTTGGGAACGATGAAAAAATGCAGAATTTTGAAGAGGGTTGGTAATCTCTCAGGCATTGATTAAAAAACAGTATTGAAAGACTGTTCTTGTACTTTGCATTTTGCTGACGATTTTGTTTCATACATGATGTCAGCTCAAGAAGGCGCACTGCAGCAGTCCAAAAGCACACAAGTCACATGCAGCAATCTGTAATCAAACTCATAATCAGGTTCCTGTTCTCAGTCCCTCTTTGTTTTTTCAAGTTTTGCTAGTTTCAGCTCTGCCTTCTGACTCGCATCCAGCTGCCAGCCCCGTTTGTCTTTCCTCCAGGAACAGCCTTTCAGGCTTTTGGCAAAGGCCTGCTGAACTCCAGACTTCCCTGTTTCATCTGCTGGATGCTCCATCGTACCATTCATGGCATAACACCCTCGGCTGCCAGCTCTGCAAAGGAGTTGCAACTTTTCAAGTCTCCTGCTCGGAGTACGTGCCCCGGCCTGCCTGGCGTC
Source organism: Aythya fuligula (assembly GCF_009819795.1). NCBI lineage: Eukaryota > Metazoa > Chordata > Aves > Anseriformes > Anatidae > Aythya > Aythya fuligula. The sequence continues at coordinate 33,995,059 of NC_045562.1, forward strand.
ACGTGGCGGCACTGTGCATGCAGGCTCTCTGAGGTTTTGTCTGATTTTTGGCCCTATACATCTCTCGTTGCACGGGCTCAAAAGGTGCTCTGTCCTGAGCTGGCCATGTTGTGCACTTGGGTTTTTGCTTTGGTTAGCACCAAAAGGCTAAGAGAGGCGATCAGAGCCTTCACAGAAGAAGGTTTAGGTCCTCCCAGAAAAGGTGAAAAAAAAATCTCCAACCTTTGTGCCATTGTTATGCGATGCAACTGAAGCAAAGCAGTAGATCCTGCTTGGGTGCTGTCTGCCAGGTGTTGGCTGGCTGTCTTCTGTGGATTCAGGCTGCAGTGCCCATGAGCTCTCAAACTTTTCTGTTACTAGGGCTTCACCTCTAGGATGCTCTCAGGATAGAGCACAGCTCTGTCTTCTTGATGCCCTGGGACCAAAGATGACTCCCCTTTTTACCCCGGTGTCCTGGTACAGCACTTCTCTGCCTTGTGGGGAATTTAAATTTAACAACCTGTTCTCCTACCGATCCTGAAATGAATTGTTTAACTTTGTCACCCACAAAGATGCATAAAAGCAAGCAAGCAAGCCCATTACACCTCTGTTTATTCTTTTGTCTCCTTATGCTGGAGCAGACCAGAATCCCCTTTGCTGTTTCCAAAATTCTCTTTGCACAGCTCTCAATGTTTTGTTTTTTCCTGAACCACCAAATTATTGCATTTCCTTCCTCAGTGTTGTGAGTCCATTTCCGCACAGTAAAACAGTAGTCCTGGCTATGAAAGTATGCCTGTGTCTACCGTTCCTCTTTCCAGAGCTGCTGGTTATCACCAGAGCCCTTCTGAAACCTCACCCTGTAGTCTGTGATGGTGTGTTTCCATTTCTCACTTCCCCTTCACTGCAGAAAGCTGTAGAGGCAAGAGGAACTTGTCCTTTTAGCTTCAGCTGAGCCATTGCTTCAGAAAGTTTCCACCTGAGTAAAAAGATGTGAAGGTTTGACTTGCCATTTCTGACACTACCTTGGGCAAATTACGGTAGGCTCACTGTGCCGAGCAGCAGTTTTTGTTAAAACCCTCAATAGTTGCCTACAGGCACACTGTGGGCCAATTTGGAAGAGCCTAACGTAAAGCAATGAGGGTGATCAGCAGTCTTAAAACCTTGGCTGGTGGAGACAGATTGAGTTAGTTGGCATTGTTTAGTCCAAAAAAAAAGACTGAAGGGAAGGTTGAAAAGAAGGAAGATACAGGTGTCTTCAGAAACATGAAGTGTTGCAGAAGAGGAGGAGGAGATGATCTGCTTTCTGTGTCTGTGAAAGGCAGGGCAAGAAGTAATGAGCAGCAAGGAAGATTGAAGTGAGGAAATGGAAAACTAGAATAGTTAGTCTGGGAAAGATGTGAGCTCTGTCACTGGGCGTCTCAAAGATCAGTTAAGACAAACATTTGTCAGAAGTGATGAGGCTGCAGCTGGTCCTGGTTTGAGAAAGAGGATGGATCGTACAGCTGTCCTACGTCTCTTCCAGACTGTGATTAATGTTAGGTAAGCGGACATAAGTTAGCTAATTTGTGTGCAAATCAAAGAAATATGAAAATGTTACTTCCGTGTGACAAAAAGACATTTGAGATTCTCTGTCCGCTGTGCGACAGCATGTTTTGAAGGAGCAATGATGCTAAAACTCTGCAAATTGTGCACTTTCTTCTGACGTGTTGCTTTTTTGATTGTCTGCTACTTTGGCACTTCACAGGTTTCAACTTGATTCTAGAGCTGTGGTTTACTCCAGTAATGTCACAGGGAAAATTATTCAATCACAGATTGTGCCTTAGCACGTGAATTTGTTGTTCTTTCTCCTTGTTCTCACATATGTAGTTTGCTTCAGAATTACCTTAGTAACTTGTATTTTGTTTTGAATCCTGTTTCCTTCTTTTTTTCCACCAATTCCCAAGTGCATGGCTTTCCATTTTTAGTACCTGTGTTTTGCTAAACTAAGTGTGAGAAGTAGCAAGGATATCTGGCTCAAAAAGCAGACTTTGGAGTTAAATGTTAGCAGAAAGAACAATCCACGGTGGGTTTTGAAGGAAATTTAGAGCAAACATAAGCCTTAGAAGTACACAAGAGGCAAGAAGGTGGTGTTTAACAAACAGGAAAACAAAGTGAAGCCACCAGTCAGCATGTTTGAGAGCCACCCAGTACCACACAGCTTCCTGCAAATCGACGTGGGTGATTTATGTGCACTGGGTGTAAACTCGGGTAGCTCTTCTCCCCCTTCCTCCAGTGCTCTAATGTTTGAGTAATGGCAATCTTCTTCCCTGCATAACATCCCTGCAGAAGGAGCAAGAGAAGGAAGACATGGTGAAACATGAGCTTACAACACCAGTCCGTCCCCTGTGAGGAGACTGGTCAGTAAGAAGCAGAGGAGATACCAATGTGGGATGATTCTCATGCCTCAAAGCCATGCGGTTGTCATCCTGGAAAGAAAGCAAGCTGAGGAAACTTGTGTGTAACTTCTGGGTCTGCAGGTGGCCCAAGCACATTCAGGCATGTCATTTACATATCTCCTCAGAGAGGCATGTGTCAGTTTTAGTCATTATTGGCATTTCTTACACAACTACTTCAGCTTTGGGAGAATTTAGAAATGTGCCACACTGTCAGTTGTGAAGACATACTCGGGTCGTATGATTCAAATCATGCTTATGGGTAATTTTGCAGAGTTGCATTTTCCCTGGAAAGGTTCTTAATATCACAGGGTAGTACATACAGGACGTTTTAGAAATGGTCAGGGTGATTTAGTAAAGCAGTTGATTAACATGGTTATATTCTTTTTTTTATGACTAATCATAAACTGATGAAAAATGTGGTTGATACAACTGCAGAAGACAAACATCCAGCTTATGTTTCGCAGATAGGATTGCTGTTCTGGTAAGCAGGGCAGAAGATTTCTGGAAGATGAAGGACAGACCAGCAGCAGTAGGATCTATAAGAAATAAAGTCATTTGAGAGAAATCATTTGAGACTTGATGAAAACAGAGGATATGGAAATCACGCAGGTGAGGAAATGTGTCTCAAAAAGTTTTGCTGCTTGGAAAAAATACCAATGCCTACTGAATTAACAAGAAAGACCACAAAGGGAAGTGCAGCACTTACGAAGTGGAGCTCTAGTAGTAGTAGTGAAGGAATGAAAATGAAGTATTTAAAGCATGGCGCACTCTTTAGCATGAAGTGGAAGCACGAGCACTTGAGATTCAGAATGAGAGGTGCTGTGAAAATGTTTGCTTATTGATGATTTTGAGAAACTCTGAATGTGTTGTTGAGTAGCCGTGTCTCCAACGTAGGTACAAAGAGGGTATTTGACACTCAGTAAATGTCTATAGGACTGTATCAGGACCAATCGGGATGGCTTAGTGTTATGATCAGAATGAAGGGCACATAAATCACAGAACAGGCTTGGTATTGGGTATCAACCCAAATAAAATCAGGAGAGAAGACTTGGATGAGGAACGCCTGCAGAAGGTTGGATGAGAATGGGTATCTTGGGAGGGAGGTTGTCACTTGGCACAAGGCAGAAACCAGTGATCATAGCCAAGAGCATTCAGTCTGGTACATTGGAAGATTTCAAAATCTGTTCTCCAAAGTTTCCCTAACTTTGTTTTTAACCAAATTATTACCAATGCCAACAGCTCAAGCTGCTATTGTGCTGTTGCTGCAGGTGTTCTGGAGTTGTAGGTGAAAAGCGCTGGAATTGTATGTGACCTATACTTTGCATTCTTTGTTGGTATTTTACTGCTAGTCTTTAAATCTATTTGATGAATAGTTGAAACTAGCAATGCATTTAGTAGACAACAGCTCAAAAATCATAGAATTTGCCATCCATTTGATGAATGAATAAATAATCAGTAAAATATGAGTTATGGGAGCATCTGAAAAGGACTGATTAAGATTGGCTTTCATCAAAATTATAATTTTATTTTGTAAGCTTTTTATAAGGCTTTGTTTATCAGATGATTTAAATATTTAGTAAATACATTTCTTTTGAAATTAATGAAGAAGCACACAAGAGAGTTTTATGTACCAAAAATGTTAGCTGTGAGGCTGTATTATGTCAGTTTGGGATTTTATATGAAATATATGTGGGGGAAATTTTCATACTTTAGACATTTCTCATTAAAAATCTTTATCAAAAACAGCTTGATTTGATTTTAACAGGAAACCACTAATTGGCATTTGGTAAAAGTTGTTCCCACACGGGGAGGAGTACCCCTATGAAACTGTTATTTTTCAATTAATTATCACTTTGAGGATTGCTGAGAAACAAGCAAATGTGTTAGACATTTTCCCTGACAACCTAAATATTCCTGTAAAATGCACTTTGGAACTCAGCTTTCTTTTGTCACTTTTGTCCGTTATCTCTTCATAAATGCATAGCCCGAAGCTCAGCGTAGCTTAAAAACGGATTAATTCCTCCTGTCTTCTCTTCCTAAACCTTCCCCAGTGCCTCCTCTTCTTGATTGCTGGGGACAACATCACTGTCTCATCAGACAAGTACATAACCTGAGCTTCGTCGCTGGGTCAGACCTCAAAATATGCAAGATTTTATCTGGACTTTCACTTTAATTTTTCCGAGAGGCAGCTATGATAGCTTCTGCGCTGTCTTTGCAAGGCTGCTCCTTTTATCAGTGCTCCAAAGACCATCCCTGCAAGCAGATCTCTGTGGCTGTGGATCCACAGTCCTGAATCCTGCACGCAGTGAGCCAATGAGAGGAATTTGTCTGTTCCATAAAATGTGTTCAAGTGCTGTTATGAAGTGCCACCTCCCTGTAGGTTTTTGTACTTCACTGCTCGATTTCTCCAGTCATAACTATAATAAGGAGGGAATGTAGAATTATCATCAAATTTTGCGAAGAATTCTCATTAAATGGGTGCATAATTATTTGAAATAACATTATCCGAAAGTAGCTGTGAATGGTTTACTATTATACTGGAAGGGTGTCTGAAGTAGGGTCCTGTTGAGGGTTAGTTCTGGGTCTGCAATTTCACTAATTACTTGGATAACAAAATCCAGAGTAAATATGTAACTACAGATTTGGAAGTTCTCCTCTGTGAACAGAATCAGAATTCAGAAGTACTTTTGGTGCTGGTCTCTGAAATCAACACGGTGGCATTTTCAGTGAAGTGCAGAGGGTTACACTGAGATTTCAGGCATGCTGGTATGAAATAACAAAAAGCAGCTGTTTTGGGAACTGCTGAGAAGAGCGAACTGTGGTTGCATAACATTAAATGAGTCAATAATGTAAAATAGGCAAATCTGATACAAAGGTATTATTCCCTTCTCATCAGAGATGGCAAGCGTGGGCCTGCTGACTGTGGTTTCAGTACTGCTGGTCAGGGTGGTGGGGCTGGGACAACCTCGTGAATCGGTCACTTCCCTTCCTGTGCCAGTTGGTAGGATTGCTGGTACCTGTGTCCTTCCCGATGGGTATGTCTCATCTCATTTTAAGATCTCCAGTGTGGAAGTCTCTGTTGTTTCCCTTGATAATCTTTGCCTGTTTTTCACAGACCTTTACATTTTAACTCCACACAAGACCACCCAAAAACCAAACCCTATGTCTGAGAGCATTGTCCAAAGGCTTCTTGAACTCTGTCAGGCTCAGTGCCGTGACCACTGCCCCGGGGAGCCTGTCACAGTGCCCGACCACCCTATGGGTGCAGAACCTTTCCCTATCCCCCAGCCTGACCCTCCCCTGTCCCAGCTCCATGCTGTTCCCTCGGGTCCTGTCGCTGTCCCCATAGAGCAGAGCTCAGCGCCTGCCCCTCCGCTCCCCTTGTGAGGGAGCTGCAGGCCGCCATGAGGCCTCCCCTTGGCCTGCTCTGCTTGGGGCTGAGCAAACCAATCGACCTCAGCCACTCTTCCCCTCTAAACCCTTCGTCATCTTCCTAGCTCTCTTTTGGACACTCTCTAATAGTTTTGTGTCCTCCTTATATTGTGGCACCCAAAACTGCACACAGTACTCAAGGTAAGGCCACGCCAGCGTAGAGCAGAGCAGGGCAATCCCTCCCCTAGACCAGCTAGCCACATCATGCTCGATGCACCCCATGGTAACGCTGGCCCTTTTGGCTGCCAGGGCACACTGTTGACTCACGTTCAACTTGTTGTTGCCCAAAATGCTTGGATCCCTTTCTGCAGGGCTGCTCTCCAGCCTCTCATCCCCCAGTTTATATTTATGTCCAGGACTGCACCATCGCAGGCAGGTGCAGCACGCAGCACTTAGCTCCTGATTCATCATGTGCAGTTGGTGATTGCCCAGCTCTCTTGTCTGTCTCTCTGCAAGGCGTCTCCATCCTTGAGGGAGTCAACAGCTTCTCCTAACTCAGTATCATCTATAGAGTTGCTTAGTATGCATTTGAGTCCTGCATTAAGATCAATTATGAAGAACTGACCCCAAAATGGTGCCCTGTGGAACCGCACTACTGACTGGCCACCAGCCTGTTGTAACCCCATTTGAGCTCAACCCATCAGCCTGTTGTTCACGAAATTTCATGTGTTGTGTCTAGAGAAAGGTGTATACAGACTAGAGACAGCACAAGGAACACAGATAATTAGAAGCTTAGGGAAAAAAATATATATATTTGTAAGGAAGAGTTGAAGAAACACAATTTAAGTTAGTGTAGAAGAGAGAAACATATTCAGACTTCCAATTCAAAAAGTGGTATAAAGGATGGGACAGGAAAGATAATTTGTTTTTTATGGCCACTGGGGGGATGATGAAGAGAAATCAACTTCAGTACAGAAAAAATGATTTGGAATAAGAGATGTTGGGGAAAAACTGAGTAGTTAAATGTTGGAGAAAGATGGGGGTTGTTGTGAGATTGCCTTTGTTGGAGATTAATAACATAGTGGGCTGGGCAGAGTATAGTTGATGATCCTACTCAAAGCAAGAGGATAAACTGCTTCACATGCATCGTCTCTGTGCTCTGCAACGTGGGGCAGCATTACACTGTGCTGGATATTGGGATCTGTTCCAAACGAGGCAAGATGCAAACATTTCTGAAACTGACATATGAGCAAGCAAAGTACGAAGCAGTAAATATTTATTTAGTTACAGATAGTTTTATTAGTAGTTTAAATCAAAGAATTTAAATACATTTAAATGAACACAATGAAAAAAATGTACAATTATGCAGATTAAAATGTACTTTTGGAGCTTTTCCTTATCCCTATACTTTACCTCTCTTTTGGGTATACTGAGTGTGAACTAAGAGCAAGAGTGGCTGGCATTTATAGATGTGCTTGGATGTTTTTGTCTGGCCAAAGACAAATAAAATGTGACATAGCCATAGATCAGTCTTCATGCACGTTTATTCCTTGTCTTTAAGCTGTCCAATCCTGTCAGATTAAAGTGTTACTTATTAATTAGTAAGCAGCTGTGAATGGTGTTGGCAATGCCAAACTCTGTCATTATTTCCATTCTGCCTACCGTTTCGTTCTGCTGAATTCAGTCACTGGCTCTCATCTTATTCTCCACTAAAAGCACGCTTCTGCTGGTAGAGGATAAGAAAGATATTTGGATTTTTTCATAGCTTTGTTACTTAAATTAAAAATTCTACCTGTATACTGATTCCTCAGGCTCACAGCAAGTGATACAGCTTTCTATCACTTTGTATCTCCTCAGGGACAGAGCTGTCAGAAACTGCTTCTAAAACTTATTTTGCTCTGTAAAGGTGGGACCTTTATCTTCTTTCTCACCAGCTGCAGCCTTCCTTTCTTTGTATATTTAGATAAACTGCGTGTTCCAATTCAGTGTATCTCAAATGCTGTTGCAGAAACCACCCTTGAAGGGCTACTGCTTTGCAAGTGCAATGTCCGTTTGATACTGTCATACATGACAAATCTAAGTAATTTTGTGCTCTTCTTTTCAGTCCCTGTACAACTTGTCCCCTGCCACTGTTGTTTTCTATTTGCTTTCTCCCCTTGGTCTGCCCAGTCAAACTGGTGACTCATCCTCTTGGGCATGCGAGTCTCCAAGATTTGTACCCAGGTACAAATCCTCTTACGCGCAAGACAACACTCAGCTTCACGTTTAGAGGTTCTTCATCAACCGCAGCTCTACTAAAAAGCAATAGTTTGCTTTCCAAAGTGGGTAATCAGTTTAAGGAAGCTTTAAGATCCTGTCCTTGTTGTTCCCTTCTTTGTTTCTTGAAGAATAAAATGTGCATGCCTGAATGCACTTTTTGTAGGACTAATACTTGTACGATCTTGTTTGGATTATTGCTTTTCACTTTATTCCATGTGTGTGTATATATATAAAATGTCTATATTATTATCTAGAATTTGCTCAACTAAATCTCTTACCCATTGTGCTAGACACTTAAGTGAAAAATATGTCTGTACCAAGATAGCTCAAAATTTTCATATATGTCAAGATACAGCAGACTGGGGGAAGGGACACACTATTTGTGGTAGCAGTAAAATAGCTAATGAGAACAGATGTCAGCTCACTGAAGCAAGTGAGGCAAAGGCACCAGGCAAACACGATGGAAAGTTTCAAAGGAGGAGAAAGTGGCATTTTGTTGGCGCATTTATCTGTGCAAAGGTGGAAGCAAGCGATAAAGTGCGTATGCTCGGTGAGGGCTCAGGAAAGTCTTCCCAAAAGCTGTTGTGGCTGCATCAAGGAAGACTCAGCAGCTTGATCCTTTGGTGGCTGGTACAGAGCAGTGCCCAGGGTTGTGTTCAGAGGGGAGAAGCAGGCGGCAGCGGAGGGGTGTGCAGGAAAGCTCCAAGACGTTTGGTGTGAGGGCAGCGGGACAAAGGAGGATGGGTTTGGGGGCTGGGAAGGAGGCAGTGGTTGTCTCAAGTGCAGAGCTTGGGCAGTGAAGCTGGGACCTGGGTGGAGGAGCTCAAGGCTGTGAAATGCAGGTACTGCTGGCAAGGTGTGCAGAGCGGGCTCAGGCAAAGGCAGTCATAGATGATGGGCTTGGGTGAGGAGGATTTTGATGATTCAAGGTGCGTTTCGACTGCAGCGTCTTTTCTGTCCTCACACTGCCTAGATCACTGGTAGTACTATGCAAGTGGTGTTACTTTGAAATAATCACAAATTGTACCAGGAAAAAAGGGATCTCTTACATTGTTTGAAGTGCATCTAATGCATTTTTTCCATTTGTCTTTTACATCTATTTACTAAAATATCTATTTACTAAAATTGCTGGGTTTTCTTCTCCTTTACCTCTTTCTATTTTATTTTTCTTAAACCTCCATTTTTTTCTGTGCTGTGTCCTTTCATGTCCTTTCTGGTTTCCCATTTCCTTCTGCTGATGTTCTCTACTTTCCACCAGAGGTAGCATATGGTCTTGTAATGTGTTCTTGGTATCACTTACTGACTCAAATATGTCGTGCAACATGGATGAAATTAAGATCTGTTGGGTCAGGATCAGTTTGGTCCTGGCTCTGGCAGAGCTTTAGAAATGATAAATGAGGCTCTGGCTTAGTTGTCTGTATCATGACTTCAGCTTTACAAATAACAATTGCTTTTTGATAGGCAAAAGGCAGGATCTGAATATCATCTCTTAAAGAAAAAAATCTGGTTCTAGGGAATTATCGGTTGCAAGTATTGTAATTCACATATACCTACACAGAACTATAGGTGATTTTTTTATTTTTTAATTTCTGATTTTGTTTTAGAGCTCTGGATACCAGTTTGAAATTAAGGATCATTTTAGATTGTTTTCTAAATTTAAGCACTACTACAATTCTGCAACCGAGATATTGCCCTGTTAAAAACTGCTGATTTATATCATATATTTTATTTTTTTTTTTTATCTACTCTTGATAGTATTTTGTTCTTTGGCATTTTTGGATCCCATTTCTTTACCAACCATACTAATTTTGAGCCTATGAAGAATACTTACCAAATTTGGGGCTGTTTGGAGTTCATAACTTAATTCCTGTTTACTCCCTGGGGATAGAGGGAATAGATTAGCTCCCTCTCAACCCAGCTTGTATAGCATGTGTAAGTTTACTATGGTATCATGTAGTAGCTTAGAATTCTTGTAACTAACCTAAAACATCAGACTTAACCTCTTAAAATTGGGAATGCTGTGGATTTGTAGCTGATTTTCACATCAATTTTATTCAGAAAATAATTTGCAATAGGTTAATGTCTGGTTAATCTCCTGTTATGTGATATGCAGCTGCATAAATGCTGTAGCTGGCCAGAAGACTGCTGAGTGTTTTACCAATCACCTGAAAACTCACAATTATAAAATCATAGGACTCCTGAGTTTGACTTTCTGACAGCAGTCTAACAAGTGAAGGGTCAGTGCTCAGGAGCCAGCTGTCCAAATCTGAATCCACCCCAGTCCCCGGACAATAGCTGTTTTCAAATGATTACACCCAGTCTTTTTGCTGGATTATAAGTCTGAGACAGCAGTAAGATATCCATCTACCTTACGGTCTTACCAGTGCTTAAGACTGTGTTACAGTGATTGCTGTGCAGCGTCTGGCTTCCTCAGTGCCTCTGCGGGAGCCCCACTGGCCCTCTGGAGGCAGGTGGGACCGATGCTGAGGATGAAGAACCCTGATGCTGGAGGTGAGGCGTGCTCTCCCTGAGGTTTCCAAGCACGTGGAGCAACAGGTGGCTTTGCAGAATTTTAAGGCTTTCCTTTGGACTTGGGCAAAGCTGGGCAAAGGCCCACTCATGAAATCCAGGTAAACGTTTGTTTATTCCTTCCAGGGGAACAGAGAGTGTTATTTTCAGTCCAACCTGTTGCTCATTTATTTATTTCTCTGTTATACTACGATTTACTGTTGGATTTACAGGGAAGGTCTGTTGGACATGCCTGTTCAAAGTGCAACTTTGTGACCTTTCAGGTGCTTCACCTTACTTCAGTGTTTGTTTTTAGTGTAATGTGCAAGACCTCCTAAAATACTTAACAAAAAATGTGTCGGATATTTAAGGAGTTAGCCTCAGGTATACCTGCAGTGAGTCTTTCACTATTGTTTAGTTTTCTTCAGCTGTTACTCCAGCTCAGATTACTTAAAAATACAGGGGTTACAATATCATGGCTGCAGTAATGCTGGACAAAAGAGGCAAGAAGTCACGGGCAGCACTGCCATCCCAGAGAAGGTCTTATCCCAACCCTAAATACTTGACAGGCTTCCTCTCTGCAGTGTGAATGCCCCATCCCTGTTCTGCACGGAGACCCTGCGACTTCTCAGACATCTCCGCTGAAAAGTCCTGATGAGCGTGGCTTTTCCCTGCCGATTCAGAGGTGGCTTTGTCGGTTTTCTAGTTGGTATTCCAATTAGAGAGCAAATGTGAAAAACACTTTCACGAGGCAGGCTCGGAGTGCGTACTTCTCTGCGCTTGTATTTAATCTTTACTTGTTGGTTTCTGTGGGAGTTACCAAACCAGTTGAGCTAGAGCGCTGGCGTGAAGCCAAATGAAAAATACAGTTTTCTTCACTGTAAACATGACTGTCAAACAGTAATGTTTTTCTCAGCTTCATTTTAAAGGCATTATAATGGAAGAAAATGAAACTAAAACACATTTTTATGCCAGTATTATACATGGAAGAATGCTATTTCTTTTTTTCTTTTAATGAAAAACGTAGAGAATAGAACATAGAAAATTCTGTTTTAATAAATATGTAATCAGTTATCTGTGTTGCTAGATACTTGATGGAGTTGGTAAGCCAATGCATTTCTTATTCTGGTATAGTTAGAGTGAGGATGCATTTTTTTTTGCCTCTGCAAACATGAAAGATATGTAAAGTTCTTTATTTTTAGTCCTGTTTTGATAACAGAAAAAAACATAGTGCCTGATAAAATTTAATGAATAACAACAGCAAACATTAATCTCTATTCACTCCTTCGGGCTTATTTTTAAACTCTCTTTTCAGTGGCCAATAACTCTGGTAACTCATCGTCAAGTGTTCTGCTGAACTTGGCCATCGTTGCTCAGCTTTGGGGATTTTTTTTTATTTTTATTTTTTGAAAAATGTGGAAGTTCAGCTTTGCCTTTCTAAGATAAATGTGAACTATATTTAACGCTCACAGTGATTTCACCAGTACGTCATCCTGTAGGTGCAACTGCACCAAATGGGGAACAACAGCATTTTCACTTACTTTTCAGAATTAAATTTAACATGGTTGTCTGCATCGCCTGTCTGTAACTCCCCCCGTTTTATTTTGCAGAGTGAGGAAAAAGCCTTTTTAACAAAATGTCTGATCAGCTGCAGCTTTGTAAAATGGCTTTTTTGGGTAGTAAGAACGGAAATTACATCTTGAAGAATGGATGTCAGCATCCACGTAACTTGATGCACCAGAGGATGAAAAATCCTTCAGTCGTGTTTCATTGTTTGAATGAGCTTTTTTAAGAGCTTAGTAATAGAAAAGTAAGAAATAGGATTGGAAGGGAGGCTGAAGGGTCTTCTTGTCTGTCCTGTCTCTTGAGACAGAAGCAGTTTTAGTGAAACCTCTCCTGACAAACATTTGTCTCACCTCTTCCTTATAACCTTCAACGATAGTAACTCCGGTGTTTCTCTATGTAATCCACGCTAATACTTCAGATAATTAGGAAGTTTTTGTAAAGTATATGTGCATAGTGGAACAACAGAATTTTAAATTAAATTTTATTAGCGCTAGCACATTTTTATTTGCGTATCTAATCCTTTTATTAAAAAATTCAACCCACACCAGTTGGTCTGGATATTTGCAGGCATAGCTAAATTAAGAAATTATTGAAAACAGAAATACATGCTGTAGACGAGTTAATGAAATGGTGTTCAGCTCTCTGAAGGAGAAGTTATGAAAGTTACATGAAGATCTCTGATGATCTCTGCAGATCTCCTGGCTGTGTCGATGCTGAAATCAGCCAGGAGAAACCTTCCCTCATTGTATCATGGAAATGACACCAAACTGATGTTCAGATTTTGCACTTCCTGCTGGATTCAGTACCTCCTGCGGTAGCAAAGGATTGTGTTCGTGTTTTGACGGTGACAGTCAGAGAGCACCTGTTGGAAAGGGCACCCTCAAGCTCCAGCGTATGAGTGGGAACGCTTTTATATAGCAGTCTCTTGGGTTTTCCCTAACAAACAAGCTTTTCTTTTGGATCTTGGGATGAGCCAGCTCCTCAGAGTTCAAGGTACCGTGCCGGTAAGGAAGTGTTGGAAACAACAGGCTATTGTTGCGCTTGGGTGTGCATTGTCCTGAGCACTGGGCGTCTGTATCCTGCCTCGCAGCACAACGAGCTCAGGCACTGCCGGTGGCTCTGGGCAGGCAGCCCCAGTTTCAAGGAAACAGTCAAGCACTAATGGCCCCCGGCACCAGCAGTAGTTCCAGGACAACAGCAGTGCTGCCGCTCGGGAGGTTTTTCTTAAATTCTGGGTTTTGAAGAGTTGGTAAAAGGGTACAGAGGTAGTTCTGTGGGGAATCTGGGGCACTGTGAGAAGCAGCAGGGAGCGCTTGCTTTGAACACTTACCAGGAGGGAGCAGCACGGGGCGCTGAGCTGGGGTGGAAGTAAACATCTCAATAATGGAGCAGAGAGGTGAGGCGAGGTGGAGGCTGCTCAGAAAGGATCCTGAGACTGCAGTAAAGGAGCTATATTGAAGGGAAGAGGCATTAGGAATTGATGATGGCAGGGAAAAAGATTTGAGAAGATGGACTTGGGACGAGGGATGGACTGAGATGGGTGTTAAGAAGGACCAAGATAAACTAGTATTTACTGATGCCAGCAAAAGGGATGTTGTAATAGTTAAGACAGAAGGGTTTAAGAGTCCAGACAAGAGTTTTAGCTGCGTACAAATAGATAAGAAAGAATGTATTTGAGAGCACTTACTCTGAAAGAGCTGCAATCATTTAGATTTAATTCATTATTTGTTGACTTTTAAGATTATTTTACTTAACATTTCCTTGCCGTTGCTCCATGTTCAGTCCATCTGAATGTACAAGGAAGGCTTTCAGTTAACTGATACCTTGCATAGGGTTTTAAATGCAAGGCTGTTGTTTTGTCTCTGCATTGCACTGTGTTTAATGTGGAACTGATGTGTATGACCTGTGCTGGTTTTGAGGCAAATCCCGGGATCACAGTGATCCTGCCTGCCCTAAGACTCCAAGCTGTGCTGCCGGGCAGGGCACCATCTCTCTCCTCCTGGTTGGTGCTGGGAGCAGAGATAAAAGGAGCACCCCTGTTGGGAGATTCTCTCCTTCTTCAGCCTATATCCCTGCTGACAATTCCTGTTTCTCCAGATGTGAGCTCAGGGCATGGAAAACTAGCCAAAGTCAAAAAGGGAGCTTGTTTCAGTGTCACATAATGCAGCTAAGGTGAGCTTAGCCTCTGGGGTTGACACTGATTGCAGGTACAAACCACGATACTGAAGGAGCAAAAGGGTAAATGAAGTAAAGCTAGCCTGCACTGCCTCTTCTGGATATGTTGTACACTGAGCAGGAGAGAAGCATTGTGCAGAAATATATTTTTATCTGGACAAAAGTTTAACCTAAAATATGTTCAGAGCATAAAAGGAATAAACATTTTAACTGTCTATGGAAATCAGTGGGAAATACTGCTCAGACTTCAAAAAATTAAGAACAGTCAATGAGCTATTGGAAGGAAGTGGGTGATGGACTTCTCCCCCTTCCCCCCCCGCCCTTTTTTTTTTTTTTTTTTTTTACTTAATTGTCTTACTTTTATTCTTCTATTTCCTGTTCTATCCTCACACTGTAGGATAATTTTGCTGGGTTGGGAGCAGGACTTTCTGCCTACTTAGATACCCATGCTTCATGTGGCAATGTTGAGAAGGCAACCCGCAGGGTTCGGCCAGCATCTCTGCCAGGAGTGGAAGCACGCTAGCGTTGTTGTCTTCCAAGAATGCTTAGCAAAGAAAAGTAGGGAGGGACAGTTTTAAAGGGGAAAAATAATTAAAAAAAAAAAAAAAAAAAGAGAGGAAGGGTAATCATTAAGAGAAATATTGATAGCAATGAGAGAGAAGTGTTCCATGAGGCTCTGTGTTTTTTGTCTAACTGGGTACATATTTGTAGTACTGTTTCAGAACTAGCCAAGAGAGAGGACGAGGATCTTAAGAAAGTATCAAAGCAGCGAAGCCAAAGGGATTTGACTAGATTAGGTTGTTCAAAATGGATTGACTGCATTTCGAGTTGAGGCGCAGCCAGGGTGTGTACAAGGACTCAAAAGCTTAGGAGAGCTCCAGGTCTGCTAATTTTAGGCATTGACAGGGAGGTTTCTTTTGATTAGCAAATGCAATGCAGAACATGAACTGCAAACCTGCAGGTGATAAGTGATTCATCTAAGGTATAGTATAAATAAACTTCTGGAATGTTTAATCAGCACCTACTGCAATAACTGGGATGTTTTATGCCTATCTGTGTAGAGGCAGATAGAAATGCAGGTTACTGGACACTGACACTTATAGATGCACACTAAAGCAACAACAACAAAAAAGAATTTAAATGTTTCTTCTGTTCCTTTTGCCAGTGTAACAATGCTGCAGGCAGTGAGGTATTTCCTAAGGTCCTGGTGATTTCTGTGCACATTTCACTTGCAAACTTTTGAGATGCTGCTTCTGCTTTGATTGCCTGTCAAGCCAGGCTTATGCTGGCTTTTCACAGTTTCTACACTAACTTGTTTTTTGTGCTGCTTGTCTTCACAGCCCGAAAGTCCAAAAAGCTGGGGAAATTGAAAGGGATGCACGAGGAACAGCCACAGCAGCGGCAGCAGCCACCACCCCAAAGCCCTGAGGAAGGGACGACGTACATCGCTCCAGTAACT
This sequence comes from Aythya fuligula, assembly GCF_009819795.1. NCBI lineage: Eukaryota > Metazoa > Chordata > Aves > Anseriformes > Anatidae > Aythya > Aythya fuligula. The sequence continues at coordinate 34,010,812 of NC_045562.1, forward strand.
GAGCCCTCTGTAAACACAGCACTTGTCCCCCACATGTCTGCTATCTCACCAGCACTTACTCCCTCTCCTGTTAAGATCCTTGAAAGCATTGAACCGGAGATTGTGTATGCAGGATACGACAGTTCAAAACCAGACACAGCAGAGTACCTGCTTTCCACCTTAAACCGCCTGGCTGGCAAGCAGATGATTCAGGTGGTAAAGTGGGCAAAGATACTTCCAGGTAGGACCATGAGGTATTTGGTTGAAATTTCCATTAAGTTTTCTAGATTAATGAACAAGTTGCATCTTTAGTCTGTGGGCTGAGTTGAAAGCCCTCATGGTGGGGAATGACATGAACATCTAAGAGATTGTTGTGTTTTGTTTCTTTTTAATTTATATAATGTTTGTTTCATGTGTTTGTGATTGATATTTTAGAAGCTTTCATTCCAAATAATAGCCTCTTAAGAAGAAAGCATGTTTTGTCACTGAAATAAAAAATTACTTTTTTTTTTTTTTTTTTTTCTTCAGAAATGTACTTTGTAGGAGTGTTGCTCTTGTTCTTGACTTCAGTACTAGAAAAATACCAAGTGATGTATTTTCAGTGCTGGTTTCACCAACCCTTATAAAGCACAACATAGTTCATGGGTATTTTCTGGTTTGATCTCTAGGATTTAGAAACTTGCCTCTCGAGGACCAAATTACTTTAATTCAGTATTCGTGGATGTGTCTGTCATCGTTTGCCTTGAGTTGGAGATCATATAAACATACAAACAGCCAGTTCCTCTACTTTGCTCCAGACCTGATCTTTGATGAGTAAGTATTTCTTAATGGTCCTTTTCAATGCAAACTTGAAGGATTACTCTTCTTTATTTGGTTTTCAGTCTAAGAAAATTTCAGCTAATCCCAGTTTAAGAAGTAGCTAAAAAGATTTTTCAGTGACTCAGTTTTCAATTGGCAAAGCTGTATTACCACCATCCTCTTCTTAAGTATGTGGATGCATTCACAAACTGGGAACAACTTGCTGGCTTCAAATATGACTGATACACTACCAAGATTTATAGAAAAAACATTTTCTGGTATCTACTGGAGCTTGGAAAAATATCTAGCTTCAAGGAAATGTGAATGTTTAAATTGCCAGTTTTTTTCAGAGCAGACATATAATAGTGCTTTTGTTAGAATATACAGCTGTTCAATGAGTTTTCTTGACAGTCTTAATTACCCTTCTTTGCAATCATGAAAGAAGCCAAAATGTTTTTTCAGTAATGAAACATAACTTCTTTTATGATACATTCAGAGAAAAAGAAGGATCAACCAAGGAACCATTCCTTCTGAGTATGTGTGTTCCTTCATATTTCAAGTTTGTGTTTTAGTGCTTTGCCTTTGATGAGTATAATTTAATTTCTGTTCCATTCGCCTAGTGTTTATTCCAAGACGGTAAAGTCATAACGTAAATGAATACACAGGCAGTCAAACTGCAGTCACGTCATGTGCTCATCCCAGAAGGTATTTTTCCTAGAGGTAAAAATGAGACACAATCAATAGGATATGGATGCTCTTGAAGGAAAAACAAAACAAGAATGAATAAAAAAATAACTTACTACTAATCTCCTGAAGCATTTTTAAGTGTTTATTTCTTGGAGAAGATGCTTTGTCTCTGTCCATCTTTAACATTTTTTCTTTCATATAAGAATTCCTAAATAATTAATGCATATAAGATGTGGTCCCAAAGCAGGAAGATTTTTTGTGAGTGTTTTTTTTTTGTTTGCTCATTTTTTGTTGTTTGCTCCCCCCACCGGGGAATGGCAGTTCACTGCATGTGGTTGAAAATATATTGCTAGACCATTCTCCTTGTTGAAAGCATTTCCGCTATGACTTGGGACATTAAAGAATTACCACAGAAAAAAAGTATCTGTATCTAAAGCTAACTCAAACTGTGAAACTGTGAAGAATTGAAAAAGTTCAATTCTTCTGTGAAAATGCAGACCTAAAAGTTTGAACACAGAAGTAGTTTTCCCTCTTCTGAAGAAATCAGTTGGGGGGGAGGGTGTCAAAATTTGTTGGACAGGGAAGTCAATCCCACTTGGAAATAAGTGTATGTACATTGCTAGTAGTCTTGATACTGCAGCTAGAAGCAGCTTCCAGAATTTGAGACCAATTGTGAGTTTTATTTTGCAAGATTTGAAGTAGGTGCCTGCAGAATTATACTGATGCTGAGATTAGGATCTAGTCAGGAAAAGGACTGCAAGAAAGAAATTTCATAATGAAATGGTGAGGTAGCTGAGAAGTGCCCACAGCGACTCTGGAGTCTTCATCTTCGGTGATTTCTAAACTTTGACTGGGCAAAGCCCTGAGCAGCAAGCCTCAAGCATTGCTCCAGGCATTAGCCCTGCTGTGAGCAGGGGGTTGACTTGAGAACTCCAGAGATGCATTCCAACATAAGTTATTTTGTGATTCTAAGTTTAATAAAAGCAACTTTTTCCCAGTTTTGACATAAGATCAGAGGAGAATTGCTGGAATTATACATGTCAACCAATACAGTTCAGTATAGAAAACATTCAGGTAAGCACAAAACCTAATAAACAGTTTTGAAAGATTGAAGATTGAGAATGGAAGTGTCATGCAGTATTAAAATGTGTATATAAATATTCCTGTATGGAATTCAGGGTCATTTTGACAGGTTAATCTCTCAGGTGCTCAGGTGAGCAAAACAAGATTGAATCTGGCAAACTTGGTAAAACATGAGCAAGTGTAAGAACAGTTTTTCAAACAAGCAGGGCAAAAAGCATAAGTAGTCAATGACAATTCCAGTGCAATTCTTGTACAAGTGATTTTTCAGTGCCCATGTTTCATATCATTTTATTTCATCTTCAATATCACTACTTCAGGAAGTAGGTTACCTCATTTTTTTCACTGCATTTACCTTGTCTGCCTGTAATAGGGTTTAACCTTACTGCTTCATTTTATATCTATTCCCATTTGTGAAAATATACTGGTTCGAAGCTTCGCTCTGGAATTGCTGAAGGCTTGTCCTACACAGGCCTTTATTTCTGTGCCACAGGGTTTATCAGACCTCCCTAAGATTCACTTGATGTAACTTTTTGAGTATTTTATCCCCACTGGCATTTTAGGACTTCTATTAGTTGATGCAGAATGAAAGGGAGATGCTTGAAAATGACTTTTCCTTCTGCTGGCTTGAGAGAATTGTGTTTCTATTAACACTAGGCCAAGATTTTCTTGTTATTTCTTCATATTGTGTCTGGAGAGGTCATTTCCTGTCCCTGGGCAAGAAGTAATTAGGAGGGTCCCTTGCCAGTATGCTACCCAGAGGGGTTCAGCATTTTTCTTCAATGAACAGTTAAGAAAGAGTGAAAGTAGAGGTTGGCATTAGCAGAATTATGTTGCTTTGTTTTGCATTAAATGAATTTTCCGTTTACTCTTAACTACTGTGAATAAAAGGAAGCCATAAGGTTTCTGGAAGACCATGATACATTATATTGTTTTCTTTCTTGTTCTGAAGGCCTGTAAACAAGACAAGTAACAAATGAGAATCTCTGCTGCTAATAGCAGTTAAAGGCACCTCTGATTGCGTAAATGCAGAGCAAAATGCCTCCCCAATAAATACACAGCTTGACTTCCTGTTAGGCGCATGCAAGGCTGGAAATATTTGACCACCTTCGTTTGGTCAGGTTATATATCTAATTAAGTGTACTGTTTGTCTTCGTGGATCATGCATATGTTCCATTGCTTTAATTGGGTTTAAGCAAACGCCAAGATGTGAACTGAGGGGTAAGAAAATGGCCACGCAACCACTCAACCATTCAGCTGGTTGCAGAAATGCCAGAAAACAGGCTGAAGGGGGGTATACAATAAAATAGAATAAACCAATGTATTTTATGTTGTGTGTATGTAAGTTACCTTACCATATGTGGTTTTTTAATCCATTACTTTCATAACATAGTTGTAATCAAAGCTAGTATGCTGTAGTTATAGCTTGAGTAAGCTATAGCCATGTAAAACTGTAAAGCTCTGTTGTATACGTGACACCACATAATTCCTGTTACAGGTAAACACTCTTATAGGATGAATGTTTCATATGTAATAACACTTAAAGGATGCTGCCATTACTTTCTTAAGGTTGCAAACTTAAATCCTAGAAGTTGCAAAATCCTAAAATTAAGATAGTCTGTATGAAACTGTAATTTGAGCCCTTTGGGTCTGTGCTTTAAAAACTGTATCTATAACCAAACCTTTAAGTTGTTATCCCTTATTTTTCCCATGTGACTTCTTCCTTTTGTATTGATTGGGTTGGATGGGTTGTAGGGATGATAGAGGATTATGTAGTGAGAGATTTGGGTTTTTTCTTCACTTGTTGCAGTTGAAAAAGTGATCTAGGGATTCAGGAGAACAGAGAGATATTAATTGGGAAGATTTTCTTAAAACATGGTAAAAGACTTCAAGACCCTAAGTTATGAGGCATTTCAGGTTCCTACTGTGAAGTAACAGAAATCCCACCTAAATAAATAAATAAATAAATAAATCACTAGTGTTTATTTAACTCGAAGGGGAAAAAATTCTCTCAAGACTTAACCAAAGACTTTTAGCTGAAGTTTTCTAATCTAATTCAACCTAAGGCAGGCATATGCATGAACAATTTCAGTCCAGAACATTAAATTTGTAAAATTATACACAACTGAAAGCAGGAAACTGAAAGAGTTCTGCTTGAAACGGGTGCAAGAATAAAGCAAGAGATGCAGCACAATATTTTTTTTAACACTGAAATGAATAGTTCCTATGGGGAACAGCCTAAAACATGATTTTTAAGACATTATCATAGAAGGTGGGAAAGTTGGTTTCAAATTCCCGTGGACTCTCCCTTACTGAATGAATTAATCACTGAACTAATAGTTAAAAGAGCGTTTCTCTGGCTGCTGTCTTTTGAAGGAGAAGTCCCCAACATTTTGGAAGAGAGATGGCACAACAGTATAGGTCCTAGAAGAAATCTGATGAGCTGAACCTTTAAATAGCAGGAGTTTGCACTGCAGAAGTCAGATGCCTAAATCCCAGAGAAAAGCAAGGGATGCTCCTTTTTGTGGCCATTTCTGTGATGGTTTGGGGCAGTTTCTCTTCACCCATACATTAAGTTAAGGCATCAGCTAACCTTTTAGAGGCTCAGTGAGGAAAAATAGCACTGACAGGTGCAGCAGTTCCAGCAGAAGCCCAGCAGGAGCTGAGACATGGTGTGGCGGGGATCCTCTCTCCCATAATGTGGAAAACCATTGGCAGTGCTGGGATGGGAGCTGCCTTTGGGGCCACAGCTTACGCTCCCAACATGTCCCAGAGGCCAGAAACTGCATCGCTCACAGCAAGCTTATCCAGCTCTTTCCTTAAGGGTGGGAATGTTGGCATTTTGTGTCTGCGCAGGGCAAAAATCCTTGCTGATGGCATTGCTGATGAATATTAAAGATCAGGCCATGCGTCCTCTTCGGCACGCTGTACTGCAGCTTCTTAGTTTCTGCTGGTGTAAAGAAACCAGACCTGCTACGTGATGCTGAAGTTCTGCTGCAATTCTTTATTCTTCTTTCAGTTTGAGGTTTTACATAGTCTCTTTGTTGACTTGTAAATTCTTGAGGTCTCTTGAAGAAGGGACTGAAGCTCCAAAATATTTTACTATTTTTAAGAAATCTATTCGAATTGTCATATTTACCATTCCAGCCTTAGCTGGCTGTAAAATGGCAATGATATGGAATAATGTGAAAAGGTTCAGTAATACTGAGACATCATGATGAGACATTTTTGTATGTCGAAGAAAAGTATGGCATCAATATTTCAACAGTATTTTGCAAATGCACTGAATGACTAATGTTGTGTGTATTCTGACTCCTTTGATTTTCTTGGTTTGTCATTTGCAGCACCAAGAGTAAGTCATAGGTGCATAAGCATACAGGTTTTGAATTTTCTAGCCATTTTACTTTGTTCTAACTGTCGTAATATTTTTACAGATTTTTACATTTCTCAAGCACTTGAGTTCTTGCCTGATTAAAAATAGTACCAGGCACTGCATGAAGTACCCCAAATTATTAAAGTGAACTTGAAAAACCAAGTCTAAAAACTGAGGACAGTTTTCATGAACATTTAGATCAGCGGTGTCTTTCCCCCAAGCCTCATCTCTGAAATTACTGTATTGTGTCATATGCAGTTGAATCCCTTAAAATAAACAAGTTTACAGTAGAGGCAGCAGTTTATTGAATGCTGCAGACAAAACATGAAGAGGAGAAGCGGTTTTAACTGATAAAGAAAAACTTAAGGTTATGGATTAATGAAGTAAGAAGTAGATGTCATTCCTTTCATTATTGCCATTTTGGGCAATTGTGGAGCTACTGGCTTCTTTTCTAGGTTGTAGTGTGGTATCAAAGGCATTTTCGTTGTAAAACCAAAACATCTCCTTCAGATATCTTTAAATAACATAATGTATGTAACCCAGCTCTATGTATGTAATGCAGTTTAACAAACTAACAGAGGTTATTACAAAATAGTATAAATCCTTCCTTTAAAGCACAAAATTTAACTTTCTATAAAAATGTATTTTTTCAAGGATCTTTCATGCTATGCCTTTGGTAATTCCTCCAACTGTGAAGTTTAAAAATTTAGAAGCAGAGAGAGGTTGATACTAGCAATAGAGGAAAAATAGAGAATATATTTTTCAAATGAGAACATTGATGTATAGCAAATGAGGTAGAGAGAGGCAGAAAAACAGCTTCAGGATGTGGGGATTTCTGTGAAGATTCAGTTCTGACGTTGTCTTGGGATGTGGATGGGCAGAGGATTTTGTGATGTTGAAGGAAGTAATGAAATTAAAGTAAGAGTAAAGATCTTGCATGGCTGAATAAATAGGATTTTATTTAAAATCTGCATTTATTAATAATGCATATTTTATTAGTAAAGAACATGTTCATTGCATTTTCATTACATTCCTAATATCCTAGCATAATATACTTGTGGAAGCTGAGACCGTTAGGGTATTGTGTTGTGTAACAAAGTGCAAGGAGGCAGCTGCCTCTGTGTGACCTTTTGGTGCCAAAGCCCGTAAGTCTTTCAGGTATTCCGATTTCTGTAGTAACACCAGGAAAAATCAATGTAATAAAATAAGCTGAATATTTAAGAACAACAGAGGTTTTTTAACCTTATATACCTCTAGGAGGAGGATTCTTTAGATCTTCTGTGCGTGTTGATAAAGCCAGTAACTTTCATTGTGTACAAGGTGACCTTTTCCCATACCCATTTTGCAGGATGATGCCCGTTAACTGTAATGGGACTTGTTTTTGTCTCTTCTGTGATTTGTTAATCCTGTCTAAATTTAGGTAAATTTTTGTCATCTTTTCAATCTAGCAGTCTCCAAATCCCTCATTTTTAATTAGTATTGCTGCAGTGATTGTTGGTATGAGTTGTTAGTGTTCATTCTTTGCTGATAAAGTGTGTGTGTGATTGCTGATCTTGTTAAAAGGTCAGCAAGCACTCCTTGATACTCTTCCCTGTAAGTTTTTTGCTTTAAATATTATTTTGAAGAGGAGTCCTGCGTTTATAAAATCTAAACTGTCAGTGTAGCAAGATGTGGATATCTTTATCAGTGATTTTTTATATATACATTGTCAGTTTTATTTACTTTCTTGTAAAGCCCAGCTCAGTTTCCAACCAGCGATGTATATTAGAGGATTTGTTTCTGTACACATCCTAACATGGTGCAGACAGACAGAAATTTGAAAAACTAGTCACATCTGTACCTGATGGACGTAACATGCTCCAGCTAGTTTTTTCAAAAGTCTCACTTCGTTTCAGCTAGTTTTTTCAGTCTCATTTTGCTTTTTCTTTGTAAACAGGTCAATGGTTGGGTAGAGCAGTAAATGCAGCCTCATTGTATAACTTTGTAAAAGCTTTGCCCTTAATGCAATTATCTAATCAATTCTTAAAATTTTAGAGTGCTTAGACATCTGTGGAAGAGAAGCTTCTGATTTTAGTTAAAGCCGTGAAATTGTAAAGGAAAATAGGAGATAAGGTGGTTTTAAGGAGATCTCTAAAAATTAAAAAACCTGTCAGAAGAAAAGTCCTTTTAGCACAGTTTCTCAATCTCTAAAACAGCCATTTGCAAAGAAAATGCGAGATCAGGACAAGGATAAAATGATAATTCTTCATTTGCCTGTTTCAGCAGTCAGCGATTTAGGTACTCTCTGAATGGGAGATTGCATTTGGACAGTTGTGCTTAATAAGCCTTCTCTATCTTTCTTCTGTGAATTTGCCTCATACCTTTTTGAATACATTTATAATCCTGACATCTAAAATGTTCTGTGGCAATCACTTCTGCAATTTAATTATGCATATTTGTTTGTTGGAGATGTTTCTAAAGCAGATACCTGATAATTTAACAGAGTAACACTTCATTCTTGTGTTTGTAGAAATAGTGGATATATTCCTTTTCATCCTGTGTATGCTATTTATCGTTTATAGATCTCTGTCAAGTCCTGTTAGTTCTTCTGTGAGCTGAAGAATCAGCTAGTCAATTTAATCTCCTCTTGTGTATCAGTTTGCTACCCCTGGCCATCCTCATCTTCTTCCTCAGTACTTATGCTGTATTAATTTTGGGAACAGACCAGAATAACACGCTGTGTTCAGAATGCAGTGGATCTATGAAGTGGTGAGATTTTGATTTCTGTCTCGCTCTTGATTCTTCTTCTCTCACCCTTTGCTGTTTCTTTTCTTTATTCTTTTTTTTTTTTTTTTTTTTTTTTGACCACTAATAAACACAGAGCAAGCATTTTCAAAGAACAGAAACCCAAAAAACCTGTTCCAAATTATACCTGGCTCTCCTTATTGTGTGATGTTTGTTAATTTAGAGTCAATTATTCTTTATGTATAGTGAGAGAAGATTATACTGTCTGCATTGTCTTGCAATTAGTGATTTTCACCTTCCATGTTGCCAGCCAGCCACAGTTTTGCAAGATTTTTCTGCAGTTCGTCACAGGCAGCTCCCAAATGCATTGTCTGGAGTCATCGGCAAACTCTGCCACTTCCACAGGTCTGATTTTTTTCAGATGATGTATGAGTACAGCTCTCAGCAGAGCCCCAGTGCGGAGCTCGGTGAGACTTGCCTGGTAGCCTCCATCACCTGTGAGAAATGTCCTTTTATTATTACCTTCTCCCTCCTATTTTTAAGCTGCTAATAATCCTTGAAGAGCCCTCCCCCTTATCTCTAAGCTCTCTTTAAGAGCCTTCAGGAGATCTTTTTAACAGCTTTAAAATCCACCTCTGCCGTGACTGCCTCCCCACTCACCTCCTGCTGCCGAGCGCGGTGTGCCGGAGGGCCGAGACCCGTGGTTACCCATGCCGGCACACCGACAGACAGCGCTGCAGCCCGTGCCCAGGCTGCCTGCCCCAGTTTCCTCTGTGTGGAAACCAGGGCAGAGGAGAGGAGGAGCAGAGGGCTGGTGTTTGCTCAGGTCTCACCCCATACGGACGTGGGATGCAGCTAGACCTGGCGTGTGCGAAGCATCCCCATCAAGCAGGTGCTGCCTGCATCAACCAGAGCATCCTTGTGCTGCTGGCAGAAATTAGTGAGACGTGACCTCCCTTCGCCAAAGCTGCTCTGAATTTCCTCCATTACAGTGTTTTTATTTACCTACTAGTGCCCCTCCTTCGGTCCTTTTGCTGGATGCAGGAATGCCACTTCCTAGCCTGGGGTCTCTTGAGTGCTCCCTCTGCACTCCAAGGCCCATTTTAAGGCATCAGTCACATTTGTCACCTTGTACGCCTTTTATAAGGGCAATTTAAGCAATAAGCTGTGCATTGCAGTTAGGAGTTCAGCAATTCCATATTTAAGTTACTTTACAGCTTGTGGATGGATGCCATCTTGTCTTGGTGATTTATTACTATTCATTTTACTGTATTTTTTTTTTCTAAGCCTTGTTCCGCTCATGCTTCGATCTGAAGCTCGTTCTCACACTCGCTGGCTGAAAAGGGAGACTGGTGCGGAGCCTTCCTGGACTCCTGTGTGGAGAATACTGACGCAAAGGTCTTACTTAACTTTTCTGCTATGGTCTGATCTTTCTCAGACACTTCTTTTTCATCTGATCATCTGTTGGCCCCGTGGATGCTCTGGCAGGTTTCCAGCCTGTGATGTGTTTGAAAGGGTTTGGTTATTCGTTTTTATGACTTTAGCATGAAGACTTGCCCAGCGATTTTACATGTAAGTTGGCATAATTATGCTCTCTGTCTTGTCTCAGCATGACTTCAGGACATCCACAGGGCTTTTGGGAGGGTGTCTTTTCAGTTCCCTTAAGGTCCTTGGCACGAAGGGTTAGGATAGAGAAGAGGTTTGTCCCTTTCAAGTCTCTGTTTGAACGTGATGCCGCTTTAATCTTGCTGAAGGTTGGTGAGTTGTTTGGTGGCATCTCTAAATGCCTTTCATATTCATAGTGCTTCCCTTCACCGCTCTCCTGGTGGAGTTAAATATTCATCTTCCAGATGAAAAGGCAAATTAGAAAGTAGTTTCTGCAAACTGGTATGAGAGGAAGGCATGCTTTGGCTGACTTCTGGAAAACACCAGGCTTTGCGTGACAGCTTGAGCAGAGTCTTGATTTCTGAGGCATTGTCGGTACAAGAAGAGAACTGCTGCTGCATGTGGAGTAGAGCAGTATTTATGCTGACGAACCACTGCAAGTGACAATGAGCCCTTGCATAATGGATGTATGAAACGATACCAGTGGGTACCATTTCTAGCTAACGATAACTTTCTCTGATGAACTTTAAAAGTATTTATTGTCATGTGTATGTTATCATCACTTATTATTGAATGTGGTTTTGAAAAGGCATTTTGGTAAAGGCATAATTATGTATTTTCTCATTTAAACTGTGATTTGTCTCTTTCAGAAGGCAAATGCAAACCAAAAGAGAGTATTTGGTATCAGCGTTCTATTAACTGCATAATTAACTGTTAATTGCAGCTGATACTTGAGGCTTTTTTTGCTGTTAATGTGCTTGGAATTGTAGGGTTACATAACTGGGTGATTATTAAGTTGGATTTTAACACAAGTTTTCTGCTATTGATTGGAGCTGAAGCTCTTCCTTTGCAATAATTACCCACCAAGCTGTTGCCAGCTCTTTGGCTGATAGGCACAGAGCAGGGGAGCACTTAGCTAAACCTTTAAAGCAGCTCTGACTCCTTCATATCGGTTACCTGGGGTTATATTCTCCAGGAGCACCAGCAGGAGTTTCTCAGCAGAAAACTTTGATTTTCAGAATTGGCTCCTTTAAGTTCAGTGTAAAAACTGGCAAGTTTGTATTCCTGGACTGCCATGTCTGTAGAGCTGTCTTCACATGAAGTGACCTTCCTTGCCCACCAGCGTTCAGCATTGCTCCTCCTCAGGTAGGGCATGGCAGAGGGATTTGGGGCAGTGGGAGGGGCTGAGATGACATTTGGTGGCAGGTCTTGCAGCCTACATTTATCCATAGTCAGTTTAGCCAACCACAGGGTAAGAGCTGAATTTTACAGCCAGGGGAGAGCTTTGGCTGCCTTCTTGGTCAGAGGGGGAGGCCACTGACAGTACCTAAGTTGGGATGTTTTATTTTTGTTGGCTCACTGGCAAGTTAAAGGAAAAAATGGGCACGACCCAAATTTCTGTGCAGTTGAAACTGATGACGAAACATCAGTTTTGAGAGGATTGGTTGCCTGCTTTTGCTGTTAATGCAAGGTAACATATCGTTTCCTTCCTGGTGGCTCTAAAGCTCTAAGGGTTGAAGGCAGGATGTTGAAGGGAATGTTTTCGTCTCTTTCTGCTGTGGCTTGCAGAGTGAGCAAAGGCTAGAAAGTGCTGAATAAGAAATAAGTGCTGAATGAAAAGTCATGATTGAATTTTGTCTGAATTCTGCATGTATTTTGGCTTGGATTTTGATCAGTGCAATAACTTAATGATGCTGCTCCAGCACTGCTGACTTTGGTTGCATTTATAATGGCTTCAAGACGGGAAACAGGTGTCTGGGCATAGTCCATTGAGCAGAATGATGCACAGCGTGCTTGCCAGTGTCACCGTACACAAGGCAGTGCAGTGATTGCCCCTTTGCATGGAAGAATAGGTTCGTTTTGTGCTAGGCAGTGTCATTCTGTTTCCACTGTTTCTCATGATGGAGTTGCTGAAGTAAAATAGTCCATCAGGAAAGAATAAGTTGCTGTTGTAATAATATGTTCCTGTCTTTCTTACCCCAAGAATCTCAAAACATTTTCCAGAGAAGGGAACCCCTCCAAAAGCAGGTAAGATAATTTAGTCCGAGGGCTTTTCTAATTAGGTGGCTTGAGCAGCTGAACAAGGGACTCTCTGTGAGACCATGTCCCTGGTCTTTTTCCCATTTATCTGCAGTTTGCCTGCCTTGCCAGGAGGGTGTCTGATGATGTTTCACTCCTCTCTCTGCCAAGTTCAAACTGACCCCGTCTGGCATGGTGGAAAGCATACCTTGCTTTCTGATGTTTCCAAACTTGTTTTGACCTTCAGGCCTTTGGCAGGTTTTCTTCTTGGGTTTCTTTTGCTTGTTTGTTTGCTTGCTTTTGTTGCAGTATAATGTGCTGTCTGGATTTTCCTGAAACTATTTTAGATGATGGACAAGTTTCAAATGAGTACATTTAAGTCTAGTAAAGGAAAGGCTCTTGATTATAAAATTGGAAACGGTTCCTACAGGGGAAAAAATGTAAAATCAGGAAGCACAAAGTGATCTTTGACATCAGGCTTTTGCTACAAGCGTTACTAGGTCTCTTCCTAAGTCTTTTGTGAGCAGCAGAGGCGAAGGCACTAGCTCAGCCTGCATGTTTGTTCCTTTGAGGTGCTGTGAAAGGGGGATGTCTTTGGCCAGTTTTTCTCAGCATTATCAGCATGCCACTTGAGTACTGATGAATCTTCAAAATACCCACCACAGCTTTCTTTGCTTCCCTGACTGGGAAGATGTGCAGTGGTTTTGAATAGAGCCTGTGAGAAAGTAAATAAAACATGATTTCCTTTGGTTTGCTTTGGGTCTGAGTTTTGCTTTTGAGCGAATATTCCTGGATGTGGGGGTTCCTTTATTTGGATATAGTCAGTAGAGTTACTGTTTGCCTCTTCAATGAGATTTACAATTCTCATCTTTATGATGACTTCATAAATTATAAGTTAGTTATTCGTAACAAGTGCTAGCTGTACAGCGTGCCTGTAGTGGCACAGGTCTTGGTGTGGCTGTTGGGTTTCTGTGAAGGTCGCATAACGACGTTAATGAGATACATGGCTGGTTTGGTATTTAGGATGCCTTAAATAAATCATTTTCTGCCCCTTCCCAGCATGACTGCTCAAGGCCAACGTCTCCATTGTAGTCGGGTGGCTCATCCTGAGGTGGTGTGGAGCATTGGTCCCGTTTGTGTCAGCTGCTCACCTGTTCACTTGCCCCTGTGTAAAAGCGCAGGGAGGTGGTGACCCATTTTGTGACCGGTTAATACAGGGTATTCGTGACCAAGGAGGCTGTGCACAAGCAGACTGAGGTTGGGCAAAGCGGTAGATGAGGGGAGTTGCTGTGGTTGTGTGCGGCCGCTCTCGCTGCCCCCAGTGCTGAGGCCACGGGAGAGGTCAGGCAGGGTGTGATCCAGGCATTACATTAAGCCTGTAAGGAGACACTCGGGGAACTTAAGATGGATTAACTTCAGGTGTAAAGTTTAAATCATATTATTATGAAGAAGGATTAAGCTAAACTGAGCTAATGACACCACTTCTGAATGAGTATCCACGCAGCGGATTCAGAGCTTTGGCTCCACGCCTTTTATTACTTAAATGTATTTACCTCCTTGAATGTCCCCATAAAGATACATGCCCCTGTATTCCAGATGTTCACGTGCTCCATTTTCTGTGAGCAAATATGCTGTGTCAGAGGTAAATCTGTGTTTTGTTTTGTTTTTCCCTTAACTAAATAAATACGTATTATTTTAGAAGTAGGTCAATGTAGGATTCTGCTTTACATTCTCCCCACAGCTGTAAGGGCACTTGCGGTGACTTGGTGGTATTTATTCTTAGATAAAGCCTTCAGTAAGGAAGAAATAACTCTGCTCATGTTATGCTGATGTGCCCTGATTTCTGTGTGCTTCATCTCTCTTACTATATGAGCTGTTCCTGGGCTGTATGTTGTTGTTAGCCTCATGGTATTGGGTTATCTGATGTTAGCATCCGAATTTTCCAAAAGCTCTACACCCTCTTGTTTTACATTGTGTGGATTAAAATCTAATGCAAAGTTAAATACTGTAAAATCCCACAAAATGCTTATCTGACGTTAAACAGTCATAAACTGACATAATTTGTAGTTAGTAATAACTTGTAAATAAGTAATAAATCAACTAAATTGATTTTCAGGAAGGAAACTGACTTGAAATTTTACAGCTTTGATGTATGCTAAATAAACTGCTTAGTAACTAGTTCTGTGCATAATTTTCTCTCTCTACAAAAAATACCATCAGGTCTTCCTTGAGGGTAGACTAGGGAGATCAATATTTGCAAGTAGGTAAAGGACTAAACATTTAAAAGACAAACAAGAAAGCACCCAAACACATAAAAACTGACTTTTACCAGAATTCTTCTATTTAAACGCTCATCGCCCATAAAAGCAAAACAAATACAGAGAAAAACATCAGCGATCAAATGTAAAATGTCACAAAACATGCAGTGCAGGGTAAAAATATAAAATAAAAAAGGTTTTGAGTCAGGAGACTTCTAGGTTAGCTGTCACTGAGGGTGTTTTGCCTCACTGTTTAGTGAAAGCATGAGAAACCTGAGACAAAACCTCAAAATGTTTCATTTTATTTGCTGTGTGGCTTGTGGTATCAGCTGAAAGCTCCGGTGCTTCCCGTGTCTGTTGAGGTCAAAGGCAGGCAGGGGTGGCAGGAGCTGCTTCGCGTTCTGAGGCCGGAGAAGCTGTCTTCTGTGCCCAGGAAAGTGACGGTGGGAATTGTCTTGAATCCTGCTAGTCCTTAGGCTTCTGAGGTGTAAATTCATCCCTATTTATAAAATACAAATGTCCCTTTGGCATTTGCCTTTCGGCCTCACTGTGCATCCCTTGGAGCCTCGCGGGAGAGGTCAGTCAGGAGCCACGCATATCAGCATCCTAGAGCTGCATGTGGTTGTTTTGAGCAGAGGGAGGGGAGCAGAAGCAGGGAGATCACTCTCTGGGGTCTTTCAGGGTCTCACTGCGTGTTAGCAGTGTTCAGAGTGCGAGTGGCATCTGTAAGTCCTCTGCAGCAGCAGCGGGGGCTCTTCTCCTTGTGCCTCAGTGGAACCAGCAGCGGATGCTGCTCTTCTGAAACCGAGGGCCAAGTGGTATTTCAGTCAGCATTCAAAGGCTATTTTCTTCTATTTGTTTTCTTCCCTGCAGTCCATGATGCACAATAAAAATAAATAAACATGGCATTTACTACTACTATTAAAAAAAAAAAAAAAAGCTGGAAGTTCTTAGTCCCAAGACGAGGGTGGAGCAGGGAAAAGTGTAGAGCCCATATAACAATGGGGAGTCCGTTTTATTAGTATTGAGGAGGAAAATAAAATCTGCTCTGGCAGTAGTGAAATAAAACACCAGGAAGATTACGTAAGTCTTTGTTTGCACACAGTATGATTCTTCTCTTTCACCAGCCAATTTGTGTATTTGAAAAGCCAGTTGCTTGGTTAAAATAATTAGCTGAACTTCATCCAGTTCCTCAATTATGTGAAAAAAAATGTTTGCAGAAATACAGACAATTGTTGTTGAGCAATTAAAATAATAAAAAAAGTAGTGGTCACTGAGCAATTATAGCACCTCATCTAAATACCCACATGTATATCTTGCTTTCAGAATGAGACTGGCAGTTCTCAGTGACTCTTTGCTTTAACTCTTTTGGTTTGGGATAGCATATTGAAAAGTAACAAATTCTGCCTGAAATTCATGCTGAATGGGTTGGGCTCAAGCTGCCTATGAGAAGAGTTAGGAGCTGAAGCTAAATGTATCAAAGAATATTGAAAGAAAAAAAAAAAGTAAGCTGAATGCAAGTCACGCATCCTCATTATTTTACAATGCGACATGTAAAAACCTGTACTAATGGCCAAGATCATCTTATTATGTACTTCTTCTTTCATACTCAGATGATTATTTTGGAAAAATCATACACAATGCTTATTGCATTTCAGTGTTTGAATATGAGACTATTGCAATAATTTGTCTAATAATTCCCTCAAGGAGGCCCAGTGTAGTGCATTAACAAAAACTACAGTGGCTGGAAAATCACATCTCCTTGTTCCTGCATGTTCATCCTTGCAGCTAGACCTCATGTATTTTTGGGCAAAATAGTAATCAAAGATTTTGGACAGAGGTTTCTCAGGAAGGATTGTGTGAGTGCTGCTGGCTGATGCTCTGGTCACCCAGATAGCTCTCAACTTCAGCCTCTTTGGTGGATTTGAAGGCAGTAACGTGAAGTCGTGCATTGTGCTTCGCTTTTGCTAAAACACTTCCCCATTTTCCAGACCCGCTCGCTGTATCTTTGCCGGACTGTGTCGTTCAGGCAGATGAGGGTCGCGCTGTTTGCTGGCACGGTGGCAACCTGGATCACCAGGCTCTGCTGGCTTGCGGACCAGGAGTCAGACAGTGGAGCCCTCTACCATGGGTTCTCGGCCCAGCTTTCTGCATCCCTGGTGGCTGGTGCCGGGGCTGTCAGCCCTTTTTCACCAATACGCAGACAGATGCAAGGTGTTCCATCAAAAATGAGCACAGGTTCCTGTCTGTGTCGCACCGGCTCTGACCCTGCTAGCAGGCTCATCTCCACGCGCCAGGACAGAGCTGAGCAAAGGCTGGCAGTTCCAGCACACCGTAGCCATGCACGGCAGCATTTTCTGCCAGTGCGGGAGCAGGCGGCTCCCCGGGGCTGGCAGACTCCAGCTGTGTCCCCAGCGCCCTCACCTGAGCTGAACTTTGTGGCTGCAGTTTGTCTTGCTGACCTCCATGACCAGTGCTTGGTTTCCAGGTCACGTCTCACTTTCCTAACTGCCATGTACCCTTTTTGTCCTCACGTGCTTATCCTCTGGATTTTATCTTTTTCCTCTCTGCAGGGAGCGGATGCGCCAGTCTGCTATGTTTGAGCTGTGCCAGGGGATGCACCAAATCAGCCTGCAGTTCGTTCGCTTGCAGCTCAGCTTTGAGGAGTACACCATAATGAAAGTTTTGCTGCTGCTGAGCACAGGTAAGTTAGATTCCTAGTTACATGGGAGTACTTGAAAATATTCCAACTCACAAAGAGGTGCAGTGGTTTTAAATGGTGTAACAAAAGAGCCACATTGTTTCCAGCAGGGCTGCAGGAACAACCTATGTATGTGGCATAGGATTTATCAGCAGATCTTGCTCTCCGTTAGCGTGGGAAGGGTCTTTGTGCTTTGAATGTCTCGTGTGGATAGGAAGGGCGGGAGTGGCAGGACAAGGGGCTTTGTCCCCCTTCTCTACATGGGAACGGCTCAATTCAGCCAGGCATACCAAGAAAATGCAGCTGCTGCCTTGTCCTGCACTCTGGGGATTTGGGATAAACCCTGACTCAACGCTCAAAGCCCACTGGTTTGGGTGACTTAACAACACCTTCAAGATCAAAAGATGCACTGAACTGAGAGCGGTAAGCCCTTCTGCAGTGCTCTGGAAGTTTAATAAATGACAGTGCACACTTTATTTTTCTCTTGAGTGTCATGCTTTGAGGTTTTTTAAGATAGGAAATTACATCTCGGTGTTCATTACAGCACCGTGTAGTAATTAGCAGATCATTTGATCTTCTCATGCTAAAAAATATTGAAAAAATCCCAGTCCCAGTACAACTGTAGACATACACAGGCAGTTTGGATGTTACTTTTCCAGTGGTCTCGATGAAAAAGCCAGTTAGTGTAAACAAATTTTCTGTCCGTATAATCACGTTCCTTTTTTGTGGGATTCACTCAGTGCCATCACCAGGAGATAACCTATCAGCCTGACTCAGGGGCGTTCCTGATGTCACCTTGGTGAGCTCACCAGGCAGGAATTCCCCTGGAGGAATGAGGCTGGATGTGGCCCTGAGCCGGGAGGGGAAGAGCAGGAGATCAAAGCGGCTGCTGCCCTTACGCTTGCTTTCACTTGCAAGCTATCAGCAGCGGGTAGCGAGCCCAAGGGTGCCGTCAGCAGGGCCAGGGGCTGCCCGGGCTGTGGCTGCACAGAGCAGAGCAGCTCCCAGTTGGCAGTGAGCAGAGGCCAGCACGCCCTCTGAGATCCTGTTGTCTTCTCCCACTGGGTTGTCACCCCATTGTCTGCCCCAGCAAACTGGCAGAAGAAACAAACGGCAGGTGACAGACAGGTGTCAGTGACGTTGGAGGGTGCCCACTACAGGACTCAAGAGCAGGCTGATGCAGCAGCCGATGCAGACACCCAGGAGAGTCCTGAAGCCCCAGCAGTGGCCTGGGTACGTTGGCTGCAGGCAGGGTTAGGTGCCTGTGAAGGGGTCTGTGGCATCCAGCCCCGCCGAGGGGCAGCCCCTCCAGGCGAGGCAGTGGGACGGGCAGGGCACTTTCTCCTCTCCGTCAGACCTCGCCCGTCCCACCCTGCCAGTAGCGCTGCGGTTAAAGTGCTTGCCTTTGAAGGAGGAGGTGAAGCTACAGTTCCCATCCCGGCTGGAGGGGATTTGGATCTGCTAACAGAAACCTCCTGGGGCTGTAAGTTTCTCAGGCTCGGCTGTCTCACTCTCTCCATCCCTCCCACTGAAGCCATTCCTGCTCCCCGGAGTGGGGCAGTGACTGCAGGGGAGAGATGGCACTGGGCAGGAGCCCTGCAGGGCTGACCCCACATCCCCCTGCTGACACGGATCCTCTGGGACCTGGTGGTCTTTCAGGAAGCAGCTGGTAGTGTTTAACTTGAAGTGCTTGGGGGATGCAGCTCCCAAAATGTTTTTGAGAGCACGTCTAGAGTGGTGATGTGGCCCCACTACTTTCTAACCAGCCCTAAAGGGTGAGAATATTTAGAAAGAGAGCCTAAAGGCATCCTAAAAACGTGGCATCATTTCTTTAAGATAGGTATTTATTATTCTGCCCTCTTGAGAGTGTTAAGTGATGACTCTGCTAGGCGAGATCAGCCTTGCCAATTAACTTCGTCTAGCTGGTTCCCTTTGAAACGCACACGCTGGTCACTAGAAGTCCTTCTAAAAATAATGTGTTTGGCAAGAATCAGGATAGTTACGTTGAGGGAGAGAAAGGGGGGAGAACAAAACAGAAATGAAGGCAGTGATATAACCCAGAAAGTGCCACATGAGGAGCAGCAAACCTAGTTTCTAACGATTGCACCTTGATACAACGTTACGACAGAAAACATCAGGTTCGTTTTCATTTTTTATTGAACCATGTGATGAGCAGAGTACAAGTTATTTTGAAACTTTCATGATGACCACATCAAGGAAGTTTCACTCCATTTACATGTGGAAGAAACCACACATTACAACTCAATTGTTTTCTTGCTTTCCACAGACCATAGATTTTGGGAACTTGCCAAAAGCATTGCTGCATTTAATAAGTAAAATCAGAAACACTGGGCAAACCTCCAGAATTTCATGTTTTGCTTGAGTTCTCTTTATTTGTGGTCTTTCTTTCTGTCTTAATAATCTGGCTGGGGTGACGGTATAATAATTTTCAGACAGAGCAGTAAGATGCGTAGTAGTAGACAAAGAGTGGCTGTAGCAGTCTTAAGCAGCATTTAGGAATACAGAATTGTGTTAAAGGAACTGTAAAGCCCTGCATTTTGTGTAAGGGCCACGGTATGCTCCAAGGGCTTTACTCATTTTGATTGATGTCTCTATATTCATTTGGCTTTAACTGAATTGGCACATCTGTTTCCGACAGTTTCTTTTTTCTGTCAGCCGAGCAACTGAGATATTTGGCATCTCAAATTTAAAATTCAAATAGAAAAGAGCAAAGGCAGTGTTTACCAAGTGGTGGGCAGGCTGGAGCTGTTACCTCCTAGGCTTTTTCTAAAGATTCCTCCTTGTGCCCCTGTCGAGCACTTCGTGGTCACAAGTCCTTGCTGCTCACGTGGTGGTAGAGCTCCTCCTTGTTTCCCATTGCTAAATTGCTCTGGTAGATACTGGTGACAGAAGACAACCAGTGCTTTTTCTTAAAGCCTCTCTGTGTGAGCAATTTGAGTGGTTGTTACATGCTTATTATGTCATTACAGTGAGATAGAAGGCAGTCTACAGGATTTCAAAGAGAAGGGAATGGACGATCAAGACAATTTCTGTCAAGATGTTAAGTCAGAGTAAGCTAAATTGGAAGATCACCCCTTTTTCCTTTCCTTTTTTAATAAGTAACTTCCCATTCAGTTTACTCTGACATAGCTTTACAGCTCGCTTAGAAAATAAGCTCACTCTGTACAGTGTAGTATTTTATTTTCCTTCCTTGGACTAGAATTAAGAGAGACAGAATAGAAAAATATTCGATGGTTAAGCAATACTCAACTAATACAGGTATTAAAATTTCAGAACATTTTGTGTAATGTTGCTAATAACCTCTTCAGGAGTTTCCTAGAGACCTGATCCTTTAAGCTATTCATCTTTTTTTTTTTTTTGCAGAACCCACTGGAGTGCAAGAATATTTGCAATCTGTAAAGAAACCATGTATTTGCTTTTGTAATTAGCATCGCTGAAATCAGCTGTAGTAGAAAGTATCAAAACTCTAGTTTTTAGCCCATTTGTGAAATGATTCCTTTTGCAGATGCACACTTTGATAGAACACCAGAAACGCTTGTGTTAAAGGCTGCAAACGTGTGTCTGGTAAATCCCTGGGTCAGGATGCCTGTTTGGAAAATAGTCTTCTGTTTCACGCAGAATAATGACTCCGTTTGTTCTAGGTGTTATGCAGACGCTTACTAACACTCAAAGAAATTTTAGATGGTACTTGATGTCACTTGTTCTAGCATTTCCACACGTAACAGCTGTAATTCTTCCCCTCCTCCCCTAAGTGTGGGAAATCATTCAAGAATGATAAATCACATCTTCAAATTCTAAAAAAGTATTCTTGATCCATCTGGGGTTTTTATGTTGTTGTATGTGTGTGTGGTTGGGTTGTATTAAAAACAGTTTCAGCATGAGGACAGCATGTGTCATATTTCTAAGATGCTGTCCTGTGCCTCAGCTAAGCAGTCTGCAACCACGGATCTGCAGAGGATGCCTGAATCACTTGAAAATCTGTATGATGTTGTTGATTCCGTACCAATGTCTGTAAAATTATGGACGTTACTTCAAGGTTTAATTCTTTCATACATTAACTAGTGTAACTTTTTAAGTATGCACATCAAAAGAATAAGCAATACAGTTAATATTAATGTAAGACTGTCTTTTTAATGACAGTTCCCAAGGATGGTCTCAAAAGCCAAGCTGCATTTGAAGAAATGAGGGCAAATTACATTAAAGAACTAAAGAAGATGGTAACTAAATGTCCAAGTAACTCTGGGCAAAGCTGGCAGAGATTCTACCAACTGACTAAACTCCTTGACTCCATGCATGATGTAAGTATAACTCCTCAGGGAGTGCAGACAAGTTAAGCAAAAATCTCTCCATTAAGGTAAACCAGTAGTTTTTAATTGTGCTAACTCACAGGGAGAAAAAAAAAAAAAAAAAAAAAAAAAAAAAAAAAAAAAGGAACCAAAAAAAATTTTTAAAGGAACATCTGAGAGAAGTCGTTAGCAGACAAATTTAAGGACAATTGCCAAGTAAAATAAGAAAATATAAGTCATTAAGGGCTGGGTCCTGCTGCCTGCTCCGCTGTTGAATGGTAGTGTGTTCTCTGTGATTCACTGAAGGTCAGAGGCTATTCAACAGGAGGAGTGGTGTTAGCTCTGGCCCTGTTAGACACGGTGCGAGTGCACCACGCAGAGTATCCCTGAGTCACTTCTCGCTGAAAGGTGCTGGATCAGTGTGTCACGCATCTAACGTGCCTGGTGTGCTGATAAATGTTGAAATAATTTGCTGATCTTTTACAGCTGGTACTCCAATAAGGATGACTTTAAAAGATATTTTTAGACTTTGAAGCCATCTTGGGGATTTGAAGCTTTAACTGAGCTTTTCGAGTATAAGATGCACGGTATTGTTAGGTTGTTACTACCGTCCTGTCTAATTCCAGCATGAGGTGTTTGTTTTGTATGCGTTGGGTGTGAGATGTAATTAATGACATGGGAAACTACAAGTTTAGTCCTGAAATGACAAGGCTATTGGTGCTTCAGCAAAAAACGACTTGGAAGGGTTGTGGTGGGTGCTTGGTGCATGGGACCAGCTCGTGATTTCAGAGCAGGTGTCTAACGTTGAGCTGTTGAGCCCGTTTCTGGCTGATAAAGTGGTAAGTGCAGAACGTTGCTTCTCCAGACGTGGAGAAGCATCCCACACCCTCCTTCAGAGGAAACCCCTCTGAGGAAGCCAGTGGCCCAGCTCTGCTGATGTCCCCAACCTGAGGGGTCTCCAGTGCCCCATGTGAGTGCCCATCCTCTCTGAAGCTGCGGTGCAGTGAGTGACGGGGCTCTTGGGGCCAGAGATAGAGCTTTATCAGGTCTGGGTACAACAGGGGGTTGTCCCACGAGCAGAGGCTGAAGCATGGCAGCTCGCAGGGATGACCTCCCAGTAACAACTGGTAAATGGCAGCAAAGGAAGAAGCTGGTCTGCTCCATCCTGGGTGGGCAGGAAAGTAAATTTGCTGCGTGAAGGAACGACAGCACTTGCTTTCAGAGCCTGCATATAAATGTACTTCTTTGTACTCGACTTAAATTTCATTTTTGTAGAGACAGTACAGTACAGTGCACTTCAGGTCAAATCTGTATAAGAGCCTGAGGTCTGTTTACAGAATGTACATATGGAATTATTTTTCAAATATTGTTCTGTTGTTCATTAAAACATTGAAAATCTTGGTGGGAGGCAGGGAGAGTATTATTAGTACTGCAGTAACAGCTCATTCTTCGGAGATCGGGTTTCACTTGCTCTGTGCCAGCAAAGGAAGTTGTAGTGTTTCGGTGGAAAGAAAGGGGATGGGTGATAAAATCATTTGCAAGATGTTCACATCTGAACCTCAGGGCAGTTAGCAAACCCCTGCATTTAGGTGGTTTGCTAATCCTCTTGAGAATAGGCAGCGTCTGGGATTTGCTTTTAGGTGGATGTGTTTGTGTGGCTGAGGTGACGGGCTGGTAGAAGCACGCTGGCTGGGAATGCCACAGTGTCCTACAAACACTTTCCAAAACACAGCATTAACCACTGGAAGCTGCACTAGCCAGAGGAGAAGCTCCTTCAGATTGCTCTTGTGTTTTGTTTAATCTTTAATTAAGCTATTTTTGTGTTACTTTTGTTTTAATAGAGCGCTCTATTACAAAGGACTTTGTAAAGAAACTCCTATTGGCAGCATTCTCCTTTTAAAAGACCAGTTGTCTACACAACAGTGCTTTCTTTCAGAGGTGTTATTTGAGATGCTCAGCAAAGACACTTGTTTATTTTTCCTCTCTAAAACTGATTATTTGCGTCTCTGTGTTTGAAATCCACTGGAATACATTTAGAGAGGTGATAACATTAATGAGAAGTGAGAATTGCTCCTCTCCCCCCGCTGCCAGGTAGGGCAGCATTTCTCCGTTCTGTCCGTGTAAATGCAAATTTTCTGCTCAGTCCCTTCGTATAGGAGGAACGCTTGTTCAGCCGTCACCTGTGTATTTTTAACTTACTCCATTATAATTTTGGAGGATCAGAATAGGTTTGGTGCTGAGCAGTCTAACTGGAGCTGAAGTCCCGTGTTTATATGCGGCCGTAGCTACAGCGTTGGCATTTGCAGCAGGCACCCGAAGGGACTTGTGCACAGTTCATGCTTATTCAGTCCTCCCGCTGCCTCCAGCTTTTTCAGCAGAGCAGAGCAGAGCAGGGCAGGGCAGCATCTTGCCATTGCAGAGTTCACTTTACCTGAGCGAGGCAGCCGACAATGAAGGAATACTACTTCTTTGCACCTTCACGCTTCCTTCTATCGACCTTATTTTTAGATAGACTTTCTGAGGGCTCCGTGAAATGAACCACATGGGAATATCGGGTTACGGGCTGCTTGGCTTATATAACATGAGGAAGAAAAAAAAAAGAGGAAAAAAAACAAGATGGTTTTATATTGCTCTGTGCTGTAAATCATTCATCCACATAGCGAACGTATGTGCAAGTGAGAAAGTGCCGAGGTGAGGGAAAAAGAAATTTTCAAGAAGGCCAGGTAGGCACTTAGGTATTGGAAAAGATCAGCAGCTTTACCTAATGATCCACAGAGCCTCTAGGCACCAAAAGCAAAACTGAAGTATCAAGAGATGGAAATCCATCCCAAGCAGACGAGACAACCGCGGTCTCATGCACATGCGTGTACACACCTGCAGTCAGCCCTAGGAGCATGTCTGTGGGCTGCAGCGTGCCCGGCATCACCGTGTGTCTGCGTCGTGCTGCGTGCAAGCAGTGGCTGCTGACACAGCCAGCACCAGCTGACAGCATCGACCAGGTTGCACGGCGTGCCCTTCCCCTCCCTCGGCGCGAGATGACAAGGTGAGGCTGTTGCCATTTACTTGCTATCGTGTCACAGCTCAGCCGTGCTTTCGTGGATGGACACGGCGTGGGTAGGGTCTGGGAGCACTGTGGGCAACAGCACCATCAACCTCTTTCCTGGGCTTGTGTTTCTTCTGACGTGGCTGGCCCACTTTCCTCATTCCAGGAGGCAGCATTAGGTGTTGAGAGCCGCTGCATAGCGGGGACTGTCTCTAGCCTGTCTCTACCCAGAACAGAAAGGTTTCAGTCCTGTGCCCATGAGGGCCGTGGGCATTTCAGCGAGGGGTACGTGTGCAGGGCTTGGTCGTAGGTGAACTGCATTATGTGATCAGACGAATGGCATGCAGGAACATTAGAAACAGATGTACTGCACATGGTATCAAAAACTTCATTTGGATCCTCCTCAGCATCTCCTGTTGGCTTTGGCAGGAAGGGTTGTATCTTGCATGGCAAGCCTCATTTCATATAGAGACTTCAGTGTATGGTTAGGCGGTTTGCAGAACAAAAGCTGAGTTTGGTTTCAATCTGGCTGATACTAAACAGACTTCGAGTTAAGAGGGCTTTTGTTTCGATGCCATGACATTAAACCCTAATGTGAACCTTCCCCTTGTCTTGGCAAGGCACAGCACTGCACTGTCATTTGCTTGTTGATATTTTCTGCCAAACAAAAATAAATTCTTTAAGGCTCATGCTGCTGAATAATTAATTTTTTATGGTTCCTGAAGGGAATACTTTATAGCTGAGGTGGATCTTTCCGTAGGCTGAGAGAGCCAGGATTACACTCGCTGAGAAAGCTGACAGGGGGAAGAAGGGCGCAGCTCCTCGAGGGGCAGGTTTGCCAGGCACAATGCGGTGGATGCAAATGTGCCTCTGCAGGTGCTCGATCCCACAAATACGGAGCCACAGATGAGCCCCTCAGCTGTTGCCAGCACCTTTGGGTGCACTTCTGCTCCTGACTTGCCAAAGTTGTGTCCCGCTGCTGTGAGCTGTTCAGTCCCAGTGCCTAAATTCTGCGCGTCAGCATTTCTCTGCTTGCTGAGAGGCAGGAGCCGATCCCCAGTCCCTTGTGTGGCCACTGCAAAACCAGCAGCGATGTAAGGGCGCGCGTGTTGTAGCTGATAAGCGTCTGTTAAGTGAGAAATTCGTTCCCAGATCTTTAGTGGAAACATTGGGCTGCTCTCAGGGTCGTCTTGCTCCATTTGTCATGGTTGGGTCTCTTCTTTGTAGTACGAGGTGTTTGTTGGAGGGCAGAGTCCTCTGTTCCCAACAGAACAAGGGAGACTTGGCCCAGAATTTACCCTGGCCAAGGGCTCAGGACGTTTCATTGCTGTATGATACTGTGGGTTCGCACGCAAACTCCAGCTATGCTAACTGAGTTCAGCTCCGGTTCCTCCATGTCATGTCCAGCTGTCAAGTGCTAGACTACCTGCAAGTGCTGTGGTTTCTGTGTCCATGTTTCTATGGAGAAAAAAAGAGAGTGCAGTTCCTAAATGAGATAAATGCAGCTGTCCAGGCAGAACAGGGTTGCTGTCTGCTCTGGTTAGATACTTTTAGTGCCTAATCCATATGTATTTTATCCTCCCTTTATTCCTTGCTGGCATGAGGCAAAAGCACTGCATAGCTGGATGCAGAAGCTTCCTTCCTTGGACTTGCCTCACCTTCCCCCTGCACTGTGTGTGAAGTTTTCCTCTTTAGGAAGTTTTTGGAGTGTCATTTTGGTAGGAGAATGCTGGGGTTTTGTTAGTAATAGGTGCAGCTAATAACAGGAAAAACTACTCAGCACCATGTTGTTATCCTACTGCTGCCTTAATTGCTGTATCAGTAGGCTTCAACGCAAAGATGCTCCTGATAGAGGAGTGCTGTGGGCTTTCATAACATCCTCAGAGACTGGAGGAGATCCTGGAGTCAGAAAACTTAGCGCAGAAATGGGCGCCCTTGCAAATGAGACCATTCTTACCACTTCTGGAAGTACGAGGGCATGGCGAGAGTGCCAAACCCAAATCGATTATTTCTGCCGTAAAAATTCTGCAAGTGCTCAAAGGTCACTGTAACTGTATTAACTTCAGGGACTTCATTAACAGATTCATTTTTTCTAATTACGAAGAACAGTATGGGTGGAAAAAGTTAATTTTATGGAAACCCCACCCTGGTAAGAGAAAATGAAGTTAGATTAATACTCCTGTTTCTCAGAGGCATTTAATACAGCTCACAAAACGTGAAGACTTGATTAAGTAAAACTCTGAGAAGTACCAGATCTGCTGCAGCCTTGAGAAGGTTTAAGTGCGGCACCCTCTCTGTAGGGCAGTGCTGGCAGGACGAGGAACAGTGAGTGAGTGAAGTGGTGAAGGGCTGCAGCCAGCAGCTGATCCGCATGCCTGGAAGCGAGCTGTCCTGCCTTGGAGCAGTTGGGGTGACAGGGACGGGGACGTACCAATTCCCAGCCGCGTGTCCGCACCCCTGCAGCCCAGCTCAGCGCAGGGCTGTTGGCTCTGTCCTCGGAGGTGCCCGGCATCTGAGAGCTGCTGCCCTGACTGCCTCAGGATATCCGGGTTGTGTCCTGAAGAAATGGGAGTTGGTTTAGTCGTGGTCTTAACTGCACTGACTGCGCTGTGCTAAGGCTGTAACTCTTAAAAACGTGGTTTGCTAACTGGAATAGTCAGAGACTGTGGAAGCAGGCAGGTTTCTGGTCACTGTCGCACCAGTTGTGAAAGCAGCAGCACTCCGTTCACACCGCTGAATTGTAGTGGTGCCGTTCGGGCTGCTGTGGTGGAGGTGGTGTCAGCATTTCTTGCGCAAGCTGCCAGAAGCAGAGGGTGAAAATGGTTTGGTAGAAGGCAGTCAGGAGCCTGCAGAACACCAAGATTTTATAGTCCTTTGAAGAAGAAAAATCAGCAGTATATTTGATCTAGAAAAATCATAAGCCAAATGTAGAGGTGCCAGACAGCTTGCGTATCTTTCTAATTTAGAGACCACTTGTAACCTCTCGTGTATCAGTCACTGTCACCACGCTGACAGAGCTTACATCTTAGAAAAGAAAGCAAACTTTTCATTTCCTTACAGGAGAGGGAGCTTCTCTTTTAAAGCAAAAGGCTAGCTAACTTATTTACCTGTTATAAATCACACTAACTGATAAAATATAGTGCCAGATGAATGCTGCACAGGCAGCTACTGAAATTTCAAACTAATGTTGCCTATGGAAGCTGAGTTTTTCATCCCTTCAGTGCATCTTCATATCAAGGCTGCTGGCAATATTTAAAAACACATGAATACGCATGCAGAAGAGCACTGCTTGCTGCTTGGTTCTCAGCCGTGCTCCTCCCTCCCTTCAGTTACTACTTCTGCAGCCTTCTCTAGCTGACCGTCCCATATTATATTATTATATGCCTCTGATTCTCTTGCAGTATTTATTTTTATTTATATATGATATGATTTTCTCATATTCATTTTTTTAAAGAAAAGCCAACAACAAAAACCCCTGGTGCTAGACCCCCAGCCCACACAGCTGCAGTTGTTCTAACCAAGTCCCGTGGTTCAGATGCTTCAGCTTGGAGTTCTTATTGCTGGTTTTTGTTGTTGTTGTTGTTAAAGTGGTTGATTGTTATTAAATATGTTAAAGTTGGTAACTTTGCTTAAGAAAGGAATTAGAGGACCAAAAATTTTCAAGGACTGACTAGATAGAGAATACATTATTTTTAAGGTGCAAAAAAATTATTATGTGATAGGGAGTTCTAGATTTTCATCCTAATTGCTGGGTAATTTAACCTTTCCTCCCCCCTCTGGTGACACTCGTGCTATGATTATGATAACTGTGGATCACATCCTCTGTGCTCCCCACTGGACAGCTACCTTGCTTATTGTGTAGAACAGATTATGCTCTCTTGATGTTACTAATTTTCAGTTTGCCTTTATTCCACGTATCCATCAGCCATTCATGTATACTTTATATGTTACAGCTAAAAGCTAGCTATGAAGGGCACAATTAATAGTTTCTAAGTTAGCTTTCCTGTGATACCCATTCCACTGCATTCAGAAAAAAAAATCTACACAAATTGGCGTGGCGCAGGAATTAGCTTGGATCGACAGAAGGTGAGCCATCGGCACAGCACGGCTGGTTGGTAGGTGGACGGCGATGACCCCAGCCCCTCTCTCAGTGACGTGAATGAAGTGCTCATGTTCAAGTCATGGTCAAGGCTGTGGGATGTGAGGCTTGGTTTGCCTGGGTGCTGGTGTTTGAGGACAGGCAGGAGGATACAGTGGCTGTATACCAAGAGTTTCCTTCACTTCATTTTTGTGCATGATTGGCCTATTTTCTGCATATGGTATAGGCAAGAAAAAAAAATCTACTGGCTAAAGCTAAACCCTTGAACATCAGCATTTTTTCCTTGAAAACCAAATTATGTCTGTGCTGCTTATTTAGCATGCATCTGTATTAATTAATTAGCATTGCCTCATGACATGCCAGATCATCAGGAACGAACTGAGCAATAGCAAACAGCCTCTCGCAGTGCTCAATAGCAGAAGGTTGTGTGTCTGAGTGGTCCCAGCACTTTCTTGGTGGTGTTCATAAACTGCTTATATGTTTGCCAGAACAGCTGTGAAAGTCCTGAAACTAAGTAGTAAGGTCTGGAGCTGCAGGAAGGGAGTCTGTTGTTGCCTGTATATTTTTATTTCTTTTTCAGCTTTGCTGAGGTACACTTTTATTTGCTGTATCTTTAACTGGGGCTTTACTGCAGCGTACAACTCTGCATGTTCAGAACTGAAACAACAAACTGGTATTTGATAAACTGCATAAGCAGAAATGGTGTAAATCCTTTGTAAAGACAGAAGGCACTGCATTATTTTTGACTTTCCAAACATCAGTTTGCAATTTTGTGTGGAGACAGACACAAAAAAAAAAAAAAAAAAAAAAAAAAAAAAAAAGTAAAAATTAACTTTGATTCATGTAGTGTGGTTAAATTTCCCATAAGGTATAGACCAAAACAAAGACCTGGAACTGACAAATGAGAAGAATAAATCTGGAGATGAGGTAGAAGCCAGACTGTATTGGTGCTTTTAAGACGTGCATTGTTTTTTTCCACACACCAAAAAGCTGATGCTATCTGTATGCTATTTAGTGTTTTAACTTGCATTCCTGTTGCTCTTGGAGACCACCTTTATTAGGATTATGAACAGCTGTCTGTTGCCATTTGGGACAGCTATGATATGGTTTCACGTGTGAAAACCTCTGCTGCCCAGAGTAAGCAGAAGGGCTTCTGCTGCTAAGTGTAAGGTACAGCTTTGTTCTGTTGGTGGTCCTACAGTAGTAACTCAGTACTTGAAGTATTATAGGAAAAAAAAGTTTCCTTCCCTGTCATTGAAGGACTCCTTAGAAATGTTTATCTTATCTTTCCAATTCTCAATATTATGCTTAATTTACTGAAAGTAAAAGTGTGCTGCTACCAAAAATAGAGAACTTTATTAAAAACAAAAAAAACCCTCCTACCTCCCTAAATATTGCCTCTCTAGTTTAATGAGAAGTAAGCAGAAAAAAAAAAAAAAGTGCAATGTGTATGTATTGAAAATGTATTTATATATGAATAGAAATATCTTATCAGGTGAACCCTCTCATAGGGACTGTGATGCTATAAAGCCTGGAAGGCCTTGGTGTGACATGGCATTTGTTTTGTTCAGCTGCTCTGGCAGTTTTTAAGTTGTGGCCCTTGGAGAGTACACTGAAGTTAACCAAATAATTTGACTTAATGTACGTGTATTCAGCTGAAATGTAAAGAGAGTTACAGCAGTTTATAGTTGATCTTTTCCCTGTGGGCAGAAGGCTTTCTTTTCATAGACGCTGAGTACCAATAGTTTTCATGGTGGCTGGTTGCTGTTTAATGAAATGCGAAGTGTAATAATGGTAAAAAATCAGATCTGTGGAGGCATCTGGGTTTCTCCGTGTTAGCTGATTTTGAAACAATGCCGTAGCACTTTGGGAGTTGAATATTTTTGTTTGCCTTTTGCTTTGTTTGTTTGGAAATGGACTACCTAGTCAGAATAAGGTACCATTTCTTGGTAATAATCCCTCATTATCAATATTTTCCCTAAGTATTGTTTCTTTCTGTGTTTCAGCTTGTCAGTGACTTACTGGAATTCTGTTTCTACACCTTCCGAGAGTCTCAGGCACTGAAAGTAGAGTTTCCAGCCATGCTGGTGGAAATCATCAGTGACCAGCTACCAAAGGTGGAATCTGGGAATGCCAAGCCCCTGTACTTTCACAGGAAGTGATAGAAAATGTCTTAAATGGAAGAACTTTGCCTTAAGTTTCCCTGTGTTATTCCACACCCATGAAGGACCCAAGAAACCATATTTTAAACATGCTATTTACACTTGTTCAGCAGTCTCTGAATAGTCTAAAATCATACGAAGGGTTTGGGGAATGAAAAACAGTTGACTTGGATTTGGCAAGACCTAGATGTTTGGAAATTACCCCATAACCCTAAAGCATTTAGAAAATATTCCTGTTCCTCTGGATGAAAAGCCATATCTAGTCAATAACTCTTTGATTTTGATATTTTAACAGATGGAGTTTTAAATATGCCATGTAGTTTCTGGTATTGTTTGCTTGTTTTAAAAGGGTTCAAGAACTAATGAGAACTTTTTAAAGCTTACCCTTGGTTTGCACATAAAACGTAAAGTCAATATGGGGCATTAATATTCTTTTCTTGTAAAAAAAAATAAAAACAAACAAAAACTATATATATACACACATATATACACACACACACACAAAACCCTAATGTGTAAAGTAATAACAGAACATTTGGTGTGGAATACTCTGTTATCCCCACCTGTGGCATTTGTTATCCCATGTTATCCCCTCATAGATGATATACACTGTGTTAAGTGTCCATTTACTATTTAATTAAGAAGGATAAGATGCGAAAACAAATGCCCTGGTATCAATTTATAGTATCTATTGTGCTGGCTTTACAAATAATTTTTTGCAGTCTTTTGCTGTACTGTACATTGCTGTATGTATAAATTGTGAAGGACCTGAAATAAGGTGTAAGGAACTTTTGTAAATGAGACAAAAAAAAATCTTTAATGGTTAATAGGATGAATGGGAAAGTATTTTTGAAAGAACTCTATTTTGCTGGAGACTATTTAAGTACTATCTTTGTCTAAACAAACAAGGTAATTTTTTTGTAAAGTGAAATGTTCTGCATGCATAATGAACCGTTTACAGTGTATTTAAGAAAGGGAAAGCTGTGCCTTTTTTAGCATCATATCTAATTTACCATCTTACAATATCTGTTGTAAATAACCACACTTAACCTTTTCAGTTGTATTTAAGCCTTTCTATTTTCCTCTATATTTTTTCTCCCTTTTGTCTCGCTTGCAAGTATACGTGATGAGCACATCTTAGAAATCGTGCTTCATATTTCTGTAGGAAACTACACTTGTTGTGTTTGCCACTTTACGAAGGTTTCATTTAACAAGACAAATTACAGTCTCTC
Source organism: Aythya fuligula (assembly GCF_009819795.1). Lineage (NCBI taxonomy): Eukaryota > Metazoa > Chordata > Aves > Anseriformes > Anatidae > Aythya > Aythya fuligula. The sequence goes on from NC_045562.1 coordinate 34,042,879, forward strand.
CAAAGCTTTTGCCAGCTTAATGATACAGTAAGTTCTTGCCCTCTTCTCCCTTTCTCTCTCAGGGGAAGAGGTGAATAAGACATTGAATGATTTTTCTTTTTTTATTACGGTTTCCCAAATTGTTTTTTTTGTTTGTTTGTTTTCCTTTGAGTACTGGATACGTAAAACATCTTAAAAGGTCAGATTGTTATTTCAGATTGGGGAGAACGATTTCTGATTATGATGAAAGGAACATGCAGATCATTACAGTAAGTACATCGAACAGACTTGTACTGGTGAGAGGGAAGGTAAGGTACTGATACGGGCAGATTAGCTGAGTAGAATTTTTAGTGAAAAAACTCCAAGCATATTTAATTTTGTATGAATTTTTTGTAATAATCAGAACACATGAAAGAAAGATGTTCACACTACAAGTTCAACTCAGTTGGTCTGATTTTGTCTCAAAAATGTTTTCTGTAGAATAAGACTGCAAAGAAAAACTTTTTGAGGTGATTTTCACTATTTCACAATTTATAAGCAACTATGAAATTTTGGAGTAGAATAGAGGACAGGTGAACTTTTCTGAGGCTCAACTGTTGCTACCATATGCTAATTTCAATAGAATAGTTTTTCAGAGTCCTAATCTATAGAGTTCTCTCGGGGTGACACTGATGTTTTTGAGCTATAATTTGTCCCTTGACCGGTCAGAATGTAGCATTTCTTTCCAGTGGTGGTCTAATAGGAATTATACACCCTTTCTGAGTCCAAATTTTGAGGTGCACTGAAGACAGTCAGTGCTTCTTGTCTTTTTAAATGACACCTGCCTTATGCAATCGGTAATCTTTAAAGACTGTATTCAGAGAGGTTTTTTATATATAAATATATACATACATATATTATTTGCATTTTGGAAGTCTAATTCATAGGCAGATCTTTAAATACTGACCTGCACAGCAATATGAAAGCCAAACTTCCAACGTGAGATACACAGCATGCAGACTGGTTGTTTACAGTAAAGAAACAGTCATACATCCATCTTTTCATTTACTTTTTTTTAAAAGTCTAAAATAGAAAAACTTCAAAGCCAGGTTCTGGGTGAATACAGTCTGCAGCAGCTTTTTATATTAACAAAGTTACTGCCTCCTTTTCTGTCTCAGAGTAACTTTGCTTGAATAAAATAGCAAAGCCATATTCTACACTTCACTGTTAAATGCCTGTCCCAGTCCAAATTGTTGTCTGTTTGCTCCTATTTTTGTACCTTATTACTTTTAATCTTGGTTTGGTACAATTCATAATTCACAGAAACTTCATATAATTAAACACACTAAATTAGTTTTAAAAAGCAATTTATATCTTTATGCAAAAACGTATGTCTGTCTTTGCAAACAACTGTAAGCAGATTATAATAAATCCTTTACTTTAATCACCTGTTGTTTATGAAACCATTCATTGATTATTATTTTTTGCTAGAGATCATTGAAGTAATAGATACAATTGGATATAGATGTTGTAAGAGGCAGTATTCTCTTATCAAGGACACTTAAGCAGAATAGCCATCACTTTTTTTTTTTTTTTTTATCTAAACCTGTGTACAGCAAAAAAAAAAAAAAAAAAAAACTTTAGTTTTTAGCTACCAGGAAGTTACGTTATTTTGAATTTGTTTAGAATGAAATAGGCATTTGTCTCCTGCAAAATAAAAGACAAACGAAAACATCTTTTAAAAGTGGGCTTCTGTTCATTGAGCTAAATTATTTTGTTGTAAGAATGAACGGGGATATACAGCAAGAGCATTGTATACACAGTTAAAAATGTAAAATAGTGTTAATGTACTACAGTGGGTATGTCAGGAATACTACACACCGTGCAACTGACCAGTTGCATAAAATAAAATAGAAAGACTAAAGTTTGCAATAGCAAAATCTTATTAAAACGATACTTTACAATCAATAATGCAAAAAGCTAATTCACAGGGTGGTGTTTTTCACTGACTTGTTTAAACATTTATGAAATTAAACAATTCTACAGTTAATGCACTTTTAATTGTTTATTAAAGATTTGACTTTTTCTTTTTTTAGAGCAATGTTTTCAGCTGGAGGTCAATGACTCGATAAGATAGACAGCAGTTCTGAGGCCAGGAAGCTCAGAGGAATGTTTAAGAATTCTTGGAGTTTAAATAGATTCCTGGATGAAAAAATAAAAGCAGCCAGCAGTATGGTGTAAACAGTAAAATCTATGCATAATGATGCATTTATAATTAGGGGTTTGCTTCTGTATGTTTAAAGCTTTTTAAATAAATAGAAAATATTGTTTGGTCTTTATGTTAATGTCTGCAAGTACCTATTTTTCTTTTTCTTTTTTTTTATACAAATTGTACAAATACACATGAATTAAACTGGTTTGATTGCAAGTATTTCTTGCATTTTAATCTCAGATAGCTGCTGGTGCAGTGATATCCTTAGAAACAAGCTTCTGTGCGCTTGGAAACAATATTAAACAACAAAAAGTAACTAACAATGCAATATAACATCTTCAGACATCTAGCAATTTGTTGTTATCAAGGTTTAGTAATCTGGGCTATAATGCACATACCACGGCTTCAGCCAGACAGCAGCTCACACTGTGTAAAAAGAAATGCCCAACCTTGAGGAGTTTGCTTCATTTAATCTGGGTACTTGTGCTTTCCCAATGGTGAAGTGGTGACACCACTACATGCAGAAACCACATCCTGCTCAAAGAAACAAAACCAGCGGCCTTCACTAGCCAGAAAAGTTTGGCTTCAGGATTGAGGTAACCCAGAGCTGCTCTACCTACTGATCAGAGGTAGGATTTCTTCCCTGGAACTACGGATTGACTATTTTACATATACAAGGTTTCTCAAGTTAATGAATCAAATTGCCTTCCCAAGAGTCAGGTCTCTTCCAATTACATTAAGAAAGTTAGAAAGGGAAATAAAACTTGCTATGCTGGTTTGTTCTGGGCACTCTCTTAAATAGCTACTGCAAAGTTCTGCATGAAACTAAGTCTGTGGTACAAGACCACCACTTAATTGCATTTTTTTGATAGCACGTTACACAAACTTTTTATTGTCAAGAATCCTTGCACCTGCCTTCTGTTTGCTGAATCGTCACCAGGAAAGAATAGTAGAGGATCAGCAGTGTTAAGAAAAAATTCCCATATGCTTAGAAGCAGATGTATCTGTCATATGCTGTTCTAGAAATATAAAATGCTATCACTACTTAAAAACAAAACGAAACGTATATTCTGACCTCAAGCTGGGACACTGCTTTCTCTCAGGTATCTGCAGAGAATGGGAGTCTATGTTGCGTACAGTATTAATAAGATAGAAAGTAGTGAAAAATACCCTTTCATTTCAAAGACTTTTGTTTGGTAAAACATGCCATACTGTAAGGTGTCAATGCTTTAAATGTAATGTCAATAAGATGAAGTTTTATTTGGTGCTTACCTGTGGTTACTGGAAGTGCAGATGACGGCATGCTGCTGAATTCTCACGTAGGAAACGATGCCCGAGGCACAGCCAGCCCAATAGGTGAAACTCCAGTGAAGATTTCCACTTAAACATATTTAGCTCTGGTGCATTTACAGCCCACACAAGCCCTCTGTCAGCAGTGGATGGAATTTTCTCATGAAATTGCAAACCAGGTAAGAATGGTGAAATGGGTTAAGAGAAGAAATGAAGGAACAGAGCACTGAGAAAAGCAAAATTCTCCCCAAGTCTTTTCTATGATGCAATTACAGCGGCTCGGCTAGCAAGAGCTATAACCAATGAAGCAGAAACACCTATTTTCATTATAGGCCAGATAAATGAGTCCTGAGATGCTTCTCTCAATCCCACTGAAGGGCTGGGCATCAGAAGGAAACCTGCCATGAAGATCAGGGAGAACATGGGCTAACAACACCCAGCAGTCTGAAAACCCCAGGGAGAACAGCAAAGCGAAAATGCTGCCCGGCCAAAGAGCAGAGCTGAGTGCTGTCCAGTGAGTAACACAAATTCCTGGTCATCCCAACTAGGCTGGAGACTCAGCATTTTCATTAATTATTTGGCAAACACACATTAGACCTTAATCCCTGGGCAGAGGGGCTCAATCTCTGTTCCCACAGAGAAACATCCCACAAAGAAAACATCACTTTGCATAAAACATACAAACAGCTTACTCCTAAATCACTCTCTGCAATTTGCAGCCTGCACCAGGCATTTGCTACAGGGAGTCTCAGCTTTTGAAAACCGAGCCCTACATGCCTCTACGTACAGCAACAGGCACAGAGCAAGAGTGGGGGAACCCTGCCCAGGGATTAAGCTGAAACTGTACCCACAGTTGTGACACGAGAGCAGTTCCCCGCGAAGAGGACAGGGACAGCCCAGAACCACTGAGCATGACCACTCCTGCTGCCAGGCTAAGAGAAAAGCCCTTCAGCTGGCTTTCTCCACAGCTGATTTCCTGTCCTCCATCCTGCTTCAAGTTAACTCTGTTCTTCCCAAACCATGTTAACTCTGTTCTTCTGCCAAACCATGGAAAAGAAAGACAAGAGGCATGCCCTAAAGCCCATGTTTAGGAAATAAAACAATCTCAAAGGACTGTAAAAGGGGCCTGACTTTCTTAATATGATTTTTATTTCTTAGCATCTTAAATCTCTACTTCCAAACAGTCAGTGCGAGGGCACCATTTGCAGAGCTATTCAACAGTGAGAAGGATGCCTGAGATGTGCCATGGCTGCTCAGCTGCACAAATCTGTACTCAGCCTTGGTATGACCAGGGCGAAGTGCAAAACCGTATGCTGGGTAGCAGTGACCACAGCTAAATTCCTAAGAGGCAGTGTGGTTAACCTGAAAGTCAGATCAGATCTGGCTCAGCACCACTGCTTTTGGACAAAGTCTGGGACATGAGAAAGTTTGAAATAGTATTTACCTTTGCTCAGTGTGTCGTTTCTCAGTAGAGAAGTTTCCTTCTTCAGGTTCTGCATGGCTCCAGAAGTAACAGGAATCTCAAAACATCTCACCTAAAGGCAAATAGGGTCACAGGGCTGGACTGAAGAGACACTGAGCATGTCTTTTATTCCTTCTCTATATATCTGCCTTTTTTAACCACCTCAGTTAAAAGAAAAAAAAAACGCAGTAAGAACAGAACTAGAGCTGAGAAATACATTGAGTATTTTGGAAGACAGCAACCAGAACAAGAGCTAACATGCACTGCACGTTTAAAACAGCAGCAAAACAAATGGAAGTGACTTATAAAGCCTCTGAGCTTCAAGTTATCACTACTTCGCTAGCTGATGAGCCAGCATACCTAGCTGCCACACCTACTAGCCTAATAACGAGGATTTACACTCTCCCTGTTCTGTCAAACGTTTCTAACTAGTAGCAATGAAAACTGAATCTGGCCACACAGGCAACATCCTGCTTTCAGAATGACTCTGTTAAGGTCACAAATGAGTTCATGCAAGTCCCAGGCGACATGATAACCAGCCAAAACAGCACTTTGCCATGTGAACAAATCTGAGCAAGGAAACCTGCAGTCTCTTGCTGCATGTACTGCTGTAACTATTTCCTTAATACTGTGTCAAGAAGCAAATTATAGAACTGGATCTCCTTTACAGAAGTCATCTTCCGTGCTTGGGTCACTCAGCCACTGTGCCAAGACAAGAATTGCCTGTGGCAGAGAGTCACTGCTTGCATACAAGGAGAATTCACAAAATGAAACTCCTCCAAGCTATGAGGTTTAGTGCTGGAGAGCAGTACTGCCTTGGCCCACCATTGCTCCATCTGGAAATGATTTGTGCATACTCCAACGGTCTATACAGTCTGGGCAAAGGAACAAAATATTGGTATGAAGTTAAATCTTAGGGGGAAAAAAACACCCCAACCTTAAGGCAGCATTAGCCATTAACTGATTTACTAATCACATTAGTTAGAAAAACTTGCAAGTGAAGTGAGTATCTGCTGTAAATGACTCAAAATCCATGGAGTCCAATCTAACAAATATCTGAGCCTGTACTAACTTGCCACCCTGTCAGATTTCCCTGCATCCACTCCTCTGCCTCCCAGAGGGTCTTACTTGAAGGAGAGTAAAATACAAAGATTAATGACAAACTGCACGTAGCTTTTTTATCACAGGGCACAGATTTATACACCACAAGATTTCTGGAAGCTTTTTCTGTGATCACAGATAACTCTTTTACTACTCAGATAGTTCTACAAATACCGAGGCAGCTTCTTGAGGACTCTGATACTGTGAAGTCTCATTAAGACCTTACAATCTACAATTACGGGGGAGGAAGAAAGGGAAGCTCAAGGAGGAGCCAGACAGATAGACAGCAGATAAAATGCACGATGCCTCCAGGATGCACAAGGATCACAGCCAGAGATTCTCTTTTCCTTTTGGCTTATGCTTGCAGTTGCCTATTTTGAATGACGAAAGATCCCCATCCATTTTAGAGCCTGTTTGTGACTGACTGCAAAGAGCTGCCAATAATTATTTCATGTCATAACTTACTGAAACAGAGCAAAATATTCTCCAACTAAGGAATGACTGAGGTCAAATAGCAAATGACATTTTATTTCATTTACAGTGATATTTTTGAGTAGCAAAGGAACCATGACATATAGGAGCCTGTAATAAAGGTTCTTGTGTCTTACCTTTATAAAATAAATGAAGTCACACACATAACATAAATGAACGTATTCTTTGAAGACATCTGAAAAATGTCATGTCTTGATACCTATCATTTTACTTACCAATATGTCTGTTCCATATTGTCTGTTCCACTTTGAAATATAATTTAAGTGTCAGCACTATAGCTTTTTTATCCAACAGTGTTTTCCAATCTCAAATAACATTCTGTTAAAAAGGCTGGATATAGATGCATAATCTCCAGGACACTAAGGTTTTAAAAATCATCTTCAACTGATAGCTGAGTTACAGATCAACCAAATATTTGACTTAAAATGCTAGAAAATGCTAGTTGTCTTGCAAACAAACATACCGCTATGGTTCTTTACAATTGAAAAAAAACGAAAACATTAAAAAATTAAATTATCCCTCCATCCAACTGTCCTGTCCCCACCCATTCCAACCCTTAAAGAATCTTTTGTTTCTAATTCATATTTGGCAACACTTAATGTCTTTATACAGATTGGGATCTTCAACCCATAATCAGGCTCTTCGTTGATTAAAAGCAGTCACAAAAGTAGAGAGAAGTGACTATAACAAAAATCCATGGATACCATGTACACCTTCTTGGCGTTCAATGCATAAAGCTATAAAAACTGAACATAATTTTGTGGAATAAGTCCTCTCTTGCCATTTAGAGTGCCTTCTAGCCATCCTGGTTCTCTGGAAAATTGCACTGTAAAAGAAAAGGAAAAGAATTACTGTATCTTTTTATGCTTGGAATAGTACTCTCACATTTAGCTCCATGACACCGTGCAATGCATCCATAAAAACAACCAGTCTCCTGCAATCACCAGGTTGACAATCTGGCTAGGAAAAATGATGAGGATGGTTAACTTAAATACTTGTAGGATCTTCTGCTTTTAGGTACAGGAGATTACATTAAGGAAACAATTAGCTACTGGAACTTGGAAAGAACAGGTTTATAAAACAAAATCTAGAAGCTGTGGGGGAGAAATCACTCCTATCAAACAGTTGGAAACAATTTCTGAATCTGGGAGCAATGCAAGACCAAAAATCTGTCTTGGGCAGAAGTGGTGGAAGCCCAGAAACACAGGAAAGAGTCAGATCTCACTTCAGGTACCATTTCTCCACAGAGTAAGGGCTTCTATTGGAAAAGACCAATGAACAAAATCTAAATCATTCTTCTGGTTATATTGTCTCTCTGAAATGCAAACACATCCCTGCTATTCGCAAAACATGAAGGAAAGGCTTGAAAAGGCAAGATAAGCCTTGCCTCTTATTGCCATCCTAAGTATTTGCTACTGCGGGTACGAACGTTAATGCAACAATATCCATGAACATAAATAAGAGAAGTTATAGCTCAGTCTCTAAATGATCCAGAAGTACTTCTGTGAGCAACAGACCCAAGTCTGGTTACCCATGTATTTCTGACCTCATTTGACAGGAAGATAAAAAAGAAGCATTATCCTTTTTTTTTTTTTTTTTCCTTTTTTTTTTTTTTTCTTTTTTCTTTTTTTTTTTTTTTTTGAAAATAGACTAAAAAGTTCTCAAATCCCCCTATCAAATTTCTTATAAGAACACAGCACAGGTATCTACTTACCTACACAATTGTAAGATCCCACACCTTTAGTGACCTACGATGTTCTCTACCATATTAATTTATCCTCACAGTGCTTCTGAGACAGACATTGTTTAGGGAAATGATCAGAGAAATGCTGCAATATGCTGCCAGCCATGTCAGTGCTTTATTTAAAACACATTAACACTTTGGCAAAAGATATTTGTAGCCTTCTAGAAATCAGGGAAGTAACAGTTAAAAGAGAGCAACACGTTAAGTCTCACTTTCAAAAACATTAAAAGTTTCTAAATTTGACCACCTAAAAGATGTTTTCCCTTATTTTTTCCCTGCGTCCTATCACTGCCAGGCTGTGAAGCTAGAAGCTGTGCTCAGAAACCACAGCCTAAACAACAGCTATCTCTGCAAGGGACTTAAACATTCAGAAGAGAAAACTGCTATCAAATGATACCGAACAAAAGTCTGAGCACATATTTATAATGAATGTGCTTGATAGAAAGATTCCCAAGGAAAAAGCACATTGAAAATTACCTTTTAGGATCTCTGCACACACAGTGACTTACAGTAACTTACAATACTATTAGTAATTAGCAGGCCCTCCTCTCCCTTTGTCATTTTTATTCCATGATTACAGAGTACACACGCATTTAGAGCTGCAGTGCTGACACCACCACAAACCTCCCTCCAGAAGCTCTAATTCCACCCTAGCGAGCAAAGACGCCAGCAGCTCCAGTGGCAGCCCAGCCTCTCCCTAAAGTATCCCTTGCCTGCAGAGCACATCTGTTTTACAGGAAAGAAACTCCCAAAAATGGCAGATTAGAAAGAAAATCAACCAGAAGAACTGCAACTAATTTCTGCTTGTCCTTTGGAGCTCAACCCAAAATATGCTTGAGCCAATTTACATTAACGAGAGGATAAACATTACTGGCATGTTAGTGTCTATGAACCAAAGCCTGTTAAAAGCAAGGGTAGCCCTCATCTGAAGAGATCACACTGGACAGGACCCTAAAATTCACCCAGAGGAGAAAATGATCAAACTATACAGAATCACTTGGCTTGACACAGCAGCAAATTTCAGAAGTATTTTCTAAACAAGTTTGCTAATCTAATAGTGAACTCCTCATACTGTAGCACATCCAGATACTCAGCGTAATGGCTGAGTAACTGGACTTGAGCAACAAATCCCACTGTCACCCTAGAAGGCCAGACAGATGGTAGAGCTGAGCTCTGTGCTTGCAAAACTAAACACTACACTTCACTTTACACACAGCTCAGGGCCTCACGACTTTCTTAGTACAAGTGTCTCGTACACTCTCTGAAGACAGAAGAAAGGACTACCACACGGATTACACCTAATATCACCATTTCTAGAGAAAAGCCTTTTTAAAAAAATGCACCCAGAAGTAATTCTTAATATTCAGCAGCTGCAGCAATTTCAAGTTGGGTAAGACTTGTGCCTCCTTTCAAATCACCTCGCACATTAAGATACCCGTGTACATCGTTGACTTCTGTGGCCAAAAGATATTAATGAGGAAGCTAACCAAATGTGAAGCTATTTTAAATTCCAATGATCCTGTTTTTCTTTATCAATTCTAAAGTATAGTGTACAAAAGCACTTGTTTAAGAAAAAAAGAAACCTTTACCAGACAAAAGGCATTCCACTATCGCGCACAGCTCCTCTTAAGCGGAGGACAGAGGCTATTTCTGAAAAATAGCCTGCTCAAGAGAAGTGCCCCCTTTCTGTCATTTCTTCTCTATCAACAACGATTACAGTTCTTAGCACTTTCTCAGGCTTGCCTCATTTAAAAATACCTTGCTGCAGAAACAACACATTTGGCCTTAAAACTGTGATTCATTAGTAGACCAAACATCCTATAGGACTAAGTCATATGTTGGCTAGAGGAAAGGCTTCTACAAGAAAAGAAAGGGAAAGGAAGGGAAGGGAAAACATTTGTAGTGTAAGAGATAGGGAGCAAAGAGCTGAGACTTACATATGGCACAGCAAGGTGTAACGAGGGCATAAGACTGCACAACAAGAGCAATCAAAGAACAACCATCAAAGCTCAGAACTGTGGAAGTAGCAGCAGACTTAAGAGCCCTGGGTGGGATGACAGCTTCCTCAGTACCTGCTGCAAGGCCATTTGAGCAGCCCAGTCTCGCTCTAGCGGAAGCAAACTGTACACCAGTAGGACGTCTGACTGTTAGTGTGACTGCAAGTGCTACCCAGCAATTACCCCAAATGCAGGGGGACAAACAAAATCAACAGACTTTCAACTTGCAGTGATCTCTAAGTAAGGCTTCTCTGATTTCATCTCATCAAGAAACACGGAAAGATTAGCTTGGCCTTCACAGCATTCCTTCTTACTTTTCTGTATTCTCCACAGGAACTAGCTTCGATATTGCCCATGTTAGATTATCTAACTGTGAATAGATAACATTTGCAAGCAGCTCTTCCCAGAGACACAGTGCTGACGGACTTCCCTACAGCAGACACTGTTCTGCTTTGGCAACTCAGAAGTTTCCTGGGTCCCCAAAACAAAGGAAACCAAGACTCATTTCCACAGCGGAAATGCTAGGTGCCACTAACTTCAGCAGGACTGAATCAGGCACTGAAAAACCTGTTTCCTTTGTGGAAACTAGCTGTGTTGGGAGGAAGAGGAAAAGAGGAAGGAAATCTAACATGCATGATGCCTGGCACAAGAGGGCCCCCCTTTCTGATGGACTACTTTACCAAAAATGTAATGACTCCACAAGCTTCATTTTGTAGGCAACAAAAATCTCACTGCTAAAACCACTGCAACACCAAAGTACACCACTATAGAACTCAATCCTCTTGGCCATTTTTTCACCAGGAGATTAAACTAAAGACCTGAGACTTGGGACTTAGTCGTGAGCTGCCTCCCATCCCATCTGTCAGCTGAGCGTCTCTGACAGTCCTGCACACACACCAGCTACGAGGTAATACACATCTGTTTAAACACCTCCCATTTCAACACTCAGCTCGCCATTAACATTTATCTTCTGGGGACCACTGCTTCCACAACACTGTTGCCAGGAGGAACTCTTCCCTTCTCTGTATCAGGCAAAGTCAGACTGTAAAAGGTCAAACTGCCTTCAGTGGCTTTTCAAAACTTCTAGCAGTCAGCAGGAATTTGGCAGTACTTATCTGGTACATTTTACTGGTGAAGCTGCAGTTTTAACTTTCAGCAGTAGTTCGAGGTGACTTATCTCTCAGTGGTATGGAGGGATCTGAAAAGGAGAACATCTGTCCACAGCCTGAACACTCAGTTTCTCTGGGTGTAAAATGGAGACAGTTAATGCACATGAATGCTCCTAAGTGCTTTGAAATCCATAGATGAAAGGAGTACAAAGAAGTGGCTTTATTCTCATTTTTATTTCAACAAAATAATTATTTGCACATTCAGTGCAATATAGCATTTTGGGAGTAGTACTTTTCTTTGATGTAAATCCTTCATTTGTCAATACCACAAAGAAAGTCCAGAAGCCACCGCGTGAATAAAAGAGAAGAGTGTGCCTTGGAGTCGAAACTGGGCAGATTAACTAAGGGTGGCACTTAAGTACAGTAGGAAGGATAGAGGGGGATAATAATGGCTGCGTGAACACTGATTTTGTGTTCCTACTGCGCTTGGTAGTGACAATGGGTGTCACACCTTTGTTAAGGAAAATTACTGTAACAAAAAACTTTTCTGGTTTTCCCCACATTCTCTCTCCCCTAAAATGTTATTTTAAAAATTGTGAAAAGCTTTGATGAGAGCTATCTTGACAAGTTTTTGTAGAACTGCTAGCGATACTGACAAGGAATTTTGTTGTGTAAACAGCACTTACCCTATCTAAAACACTTCTCCCCAGTGAAATTCCCATTTCTAAGCAGTCTCTTTTAAGAACCAGAAATAACACTTGGCTGCAAGGCTGGCAAAGTTTCAATGCCAGGCAGTCTGATTATTCTTTTCATGATCATTGGGAATAACTGCTTGAACCAAATATAAATATACATACGACTGGCATATGTCTCTCAGTCTCAGATCGTACTCCGCTTCTTCCCATATGTGCCCTTTTCCAGTTGCAAAGTCTTCAAGCTTTGCCTCTAACCACCTGAATTATAGTGTTATGTGCTATCAGTAATATAGACTGTAGCAACTGGGAAATAAAGATATTGGCACGGCCTAAGGTAAATTGAATTGAAGATGGAGGGGAAAAAAAGCAGTGGATATTGTTCAGATTACATTATTCATTTTCTTACACAATTCAATTAAATAGAAAAGTTTTCTTTTTTCTTTTTTTTCTTACCAAATGGTGCCTTTGCATTTATATTTTGTAGCACTTTAATAACAAGACTGAGATTTGGGTTAGCACAATGTGCATGCAATAAAGAAAACACCACAATATGCAAATATTCGGATTCTGTACAAATTCCTATGAGGTGAAGTAAAGCTCAATATAAAATATTACTAAATCTAACCTTGTCAGCCTGCAAAACCAGTATTTTTCCCCCACTTAGATAAAGGAAATGGAGGCAGGAGTAAAGGTTAAACTCTTCCCTGCTTGCACCAATAGTACATTTAGTAGCTATGACAGGCACAAGACTGTACCTCACTAAATACCATTATCCTGTCTCAGGCTAGAGCAGCCAGAAAGATTCATCCAGGATAATAACAGAGAGAGAACTACTGCAATCAACATCCACAGACCAAGAGAGACAAAGCAGAAGAATTGGAAAAGGAAGTGAAAAAGTGCAAGAAACAAAGCAGAGCAGAGTGAAGAGAAAGGAAAAAACTCAACATACAAACAGTAAGAGATGAAAGAGACAGGATTAGAAAAGTGAGACAGGCGGGGTGGAGAAAGGAGAGATGGATAAAATCTTCACTAATGGAAGCAGCACTTTTTAGTAGACATTAATTTAACAGTTACTTTAATGGTTGATACTAGCTGTATGTCAACTTGATTGATGCGTTGTCACTTTGATAGTTAAGGTTATTGGTAGAGCTGCAGAATTGATGTATTATTACTTTAATTCTTCATTTGGGGGCTTTATTAGGGCATATGGGAATTTAAATTGAGTAACTGAAGAACCTGAATTGATTCACTGGAATTTGATTCTAGCATAGACACAAGGGTGTCTAATGCAAAAAGAAAAGGCCCATGTGAAGGCACTTCAGTGGTTTCAAATATGGAGACTGGTCTGCACTTTTAATGGAAACACCTTTTCATAGTGACAGAGCCTATCCATAATAACCTACTACAAATTGTTATGGAATTAATATTTAGTTATTACATATGTCCAATTACTGCCTTTATTGCTTGCAGGCTCTCCTCCTTTTGTCTGCCAATCCACAACCCACCCTATGCTGGAAGTGCTGTGGGGCAAGGACATCACCTCTAAAATAAGCAGGAATCAGCAGAATAAATCAAAATAAATGTATTTAAGGAACCATGATCTTCCCCATTCAAGTCTACAATTAGGATTTTAAAATGCAGTCCAACCTTATTTTACTTGAGCTTCCAACCTTATTTGTAAAGATGGTGTAGAAAAATAGAGTTGAAAAATCTCTCCATGTGCTGCCAAAGAGACGAATTCAGTACTTGTTCTTGGACAATCTGAGACTCTAGTTGAAAAGCTGTAAAGGTTGCAATGTACCAAAAACACGGTAGCTTTGCTATAACATCTAGTGATCTCTTTACACAAAAAAGAATCTCAACATTGCTGTCACACAAACACATGACACAGAAGCAACTGCTTCTTGCAAGACTTTTTTCTCCAATGCCAGCACAACAGGTGTACAACCCTTAATGTCCTCCATTAGAAATGCCTGTCTTTTACACACCAGATCTTTTCCTCTATGCACCAAATTTTTTTCCTGTACACAAATTTTACGTCTGCTGAAGATCCCTATCAGTCATGTTTTAAAAAACTTAAATTAAAATAACTGCTGTAAGAGACTTTAAAAAGAGCAATCATTTAGCTAATTCATTTTAAAAAGATTTCCCACCTAACTTGATTCAGACGTGATCTGCCTGCAAGGCAGTTATCTAATAGGAAACACCAAGTACGATTTTCTAAAGTGGGTAGGGAGGAACTTCGTGGAACCTCAGACCACTTTATACTGAAAAAAAAAAAGTGAACTCTGGACTAGGCTTACTTTTTATTTATTTGGGAGAAGACAGAGGACAGGAATGTCCTTATGATCTGTCTGCTTTAAATTACGGTTCACAAAGAAGGGGAAGGAGATGTCTATGTTTGTGCCATTTTGTTGTTGTTATAAATACTGAAAAAAGAAGGTTCTGCTGAGCTTTGCTCATTTGTTTCTGCTTGTTAGAAAAAACAGAAACATTCTGTTGGGGTTGTAGGGTAGGAAGAGAAATTTCACATAGACACTTCTGATCCAGTACTAACAGAGTTAACAGGATGCATTTAGTTAGCCTTTTAATGCCTGCAGGTTGATCTTTTCCAGCTGTTTCTGACTTATACTTTTTTTCTTGCTGGATATAAACTGGGAATTTGGGCTACTCCTCCTTACTGGATATCCAAACAAAGATTCTCACATGTGGTATCTGAACAACTGGGCAGTGTATACCCAAAGTGTGTTTGGTCATGCAGAATTAAATACCACTTTACCTCTGGAAAGAACATATCAGATTTCGGACCTAGTAGCAAGCTGGCAATGGATGAGAAGAAAACTGGCATCGCTGCAGAATTTCCAGATTCTTTAGAGGCAAGTATGCCCCTTACTACACCCCCTTCTGCCTCTAGACAGGCTGAAAGGCTAAAATACTAGTCTCAGTACTCACGAGGATCTTAAGAACGCAATTCACAAATGACTTTGAAACCCTCAGTCTGCACAAAACTTGGATGAGGATTTGGCTGAACTTAAAAGTCTTTTGTTTTTCAGTACAAATGCAACTTATCGAGGCCTTGTAACAAACAACAGTCTTACACTGCTCCTGCTATGAATTAATTTCTGCTTAGAATCATTATTAAATTGCATTCCAGTAACAAGAATTGCTGAATTTGTCCAGGCCCTGTTGATCCATTCCATGCTATCTCTTTCTTATGCAATGGTATGAAGAAACTAAGCTCCAGTATCTTCTTCTGTATCTTCAGAATTTGTATTACAGCAGTCACTGGCATAAGGTTTTAAAACTAAAACCATTCCTTGTCAGTTCAAAGCCCCTGTGCAGATGCTGGAGAGTAGAGCTATGGAAGCTAACTGAGGAATTTCAACATAGTCTTGAGCTCAGGAATCACTTTTCTGGATGTTCATATGCAATACTACATTTGCCTCCACAAAAATTTTTAAACATAGACCTTCATTCTGCAAATTCATTCCTTCTACAAGTACAAACATACATTAGAAGACTAAACATGCCCTTTTCTCTGCAATGATCACCTGATTTACGTGCTTGAAAATCCTTAAGTGGATTTTTTTTTTTCTTTAAATGAAAGCCTTGGTATCTTACAAAGATAGTCCACATTGAAAAACACAGTTCCATAGGCCAAGATGTCCATTTCTGCATTGCTGAGCAACTTTTTTTTTTCCTACTGCAACACACATTTAAACACTGCTGATATATTAAACCAACTGAAAGAGTCTGCTCACCTGAAGCAAATGCATTACCTCATACTGCTTTAATTTACATTTACATGTACCAGAAATCTTCTGCGTCACTGTTTGCCATCATCAACATGGGCAGAACAGCAGTTATGCCTGTATTTTTATCCAAAGCAATTTAAACAGTTTTGTCAGTTTGTTTTTCATTGCTTTATATTCACTCAATAAGTACTTACCATCTTCAAAAATCGCTCCTATCTGAAATGATAATTCAGAGCTATGTTCTGCTTCGCATGGATAAACTGCTCTTGCTTTTCGGTGGGCAACACTGAAAAATGAAATTAAGAAATACAGTTACTTTGGGCTATTAATGACAACACCCCCCTTTCTCAACCATTCTCTCTCCATTCTCATTAGATGACTAAAACTTTAAACTCAGTCTCACATGCATCATCGCAGGCTTCTAATTCATACACACAAATGCCAAAGCTGAAGCTTCACAGCTTACTGCTGGCATTTCTGAATATCATACTTCCAGTTTTATGCACTTATTTTTATGATAGCTAAACGTGACTTTCGACTACAGCTAAAATATTGCCAAGTGCTAATCAGCAGTGAAATCAATAGTAGGCAAAGCACACTATACTTAATTTATAGACTAATCATTATACCTTCCAAAATGTTTCTTCATGGTCTTTGCAATTCAGCTTTTCACTAATACTGTACAGAAATCTTTACTGAACTTATTTTATTTTTACTTTTTTACAATACATTGTTAGACCACTGAGCATGCTATTTTGTCCTCATCATAATAAGGTTTATAAAACTTCAGATAGTCTTTTAGAGGTGTTACTAGGATGCTCAATAATTAACCATTAATATGAATTTCTCCAAAATACTCATTCCTCCAAGTACCATAGCAGAGAACTTTGAATACGTAAGTATTTTTGGCATATCTTATTTAATCACGCCTTTGCAAAACTGACAGTTTGTTGCTGCCCTATGCTTTGTTTAGACAAAGCACCCACACCAATAACTCATCTTTTGTTGAGCCCTGGCAACAACAAAATAAAACACTGGGAAAGATTTTCCCTGCCCCAAGAAACTTACAGTCAAATAGACAATGCAGTTCTGGTACAGAATGTCAACAGTGAGGAAAAATTGAATTTTGTTACAAAGTGTTGGAAAGAATTCATAAATATACACAGCTACTTTATTTTGAAAAGAAAATTTATTGAACTTGTAGGAATAAAGCTAAGACCTTCGAAGGAAGAAGTGAAAACACTTCAAAAGGTGGACAACAGGGAAGGAAGGAAAAACAGGACAGAATAAAAGCAGGCCAAAAGAGTGAACGAAAAGAATGAACCACAGATAAAGATAAAGATATGAGAAAGTATTTCAAAGTCAAGAAGTCTAGGATGAGAAACTTAAATTTGACATGGGTGGTTAGGGAAAAAACAGATCTGTATTTTAAAAGACACTATAAGCAATATAGTAAGCTGAAGAATCATTGCCGTAGAGAGGGACCTAATCAATCACCTCCATCAAAGTCTGTTTGCATTGACCAACAAGTCACTGGCTCAATCTAGGTGCCGTCTACAAGAAGGTGCTTAAAGGAAAAATAATACAAAGTAGTCCATTATTTTATTCTGTAGACATTGCAAAGGCTGCATTTCCTGATTTGAGATAACCACTTACTGCGGAAGACATAAATTAGCCATTTGTAAAAAAAAAAAAAGAATACAGAAAAAAGGAAGCAATTAAATAACCAGCAAACATTGAAGAGTGCGTCGTACCTTTCCACTGCTCTGTCACTCCCAGTGGCAGGATTAGGGAAGGAGAAAGCAGATGGTGTAGTGTTTGTGGCAGCTGGGTTAGTGCTTGGAGTGTTCATCCACGAGACCATCGATGGGCGGCTTTGACCAGAACTAAGGGGAAATTATTTCAAGGCAGAATTAATGAGGTGAATAAAATTCCTTTTCATACTAAAAATGTTTGAATCTTTATAACTAGACTAACTAGTTAGATCCTCAAACTCAAAACCAGTAACAAGGCTGAGGTGATTTTCCAGACATGGTCATCGAGTTTCTGCATTTCCTCCTTGAAAGCGTTTTTCCTATATGCCCTACATCCTAAGCAAGGACAAATTACCTGAGATGTATGACATAACCAATAACAAGGCAAAATTCCACATTCCTTATCTAATAAAGACAGATACAATGAAACTGCATATAGCAGGCTATTATTTGAGCTGCCACTTTGTCTTTACAAGTTTTGATGAATCTATTTAAAAATCTTCTCAGCGCTGTACTAAGCCATGTGCAACTGGAAGATTTCAAAAGAGGCTGCAGCTGTTACAACACTGGGATCACGATGCTGGCTCTGGAATGAGATCTTGTTCACATAACTGCACAGGTACTGCCTCAGTGACTGTCCTCGTGAGCACGCTGTTCAAAAACGTGTTAAATTAATGGCTGAATTTATAGTTGCTAAAAGAGAAGAATAAATAGCAGCTAAAGCAGCTAAACTTTTTTTTTATCACTGAAAAAAAATATACAAGGTACTTTCCAATATAAACGATGCTCCTAGTCCTACAACTTAAGAAACTAAAATGTTCCAACACTGGAAGGCTTTCTTCCTCTGTATGGGCAAAAAAAAAACAAATTATCTAAAGACTTCATACCAACATATCTTTGGAGCTGGACTCCAAGCAGTTTCCAAGCAGAAACAGAATTAAAATGGTTCACACACATCTTCCACGCAGAAATCATCACTCAGAAGTATGGACTTCATGATACAGCATTTATCAGCTAGACTTATTCCAAGATTAACCTTTTAGATATAAATCTGCCAAGTACCACCAAAATCTGGGAAAACAGTCAAGAAGGATTTGATGGGGGTGTAAATGCACACCTAATCAAGGTGAATTGACCAGAAGCCAAAAAAAAAAAAAAAAGATCAGCAGTCACTCCACTTACAAATATAAGAATAAAAGAATGCAGGAAATTCAACTTATGTAGCAGATTTTCATCTTCTTACTCATTGGGATATTTAATTTCTAGAAGAAACGATCATTTTTTTTGGCTTGTATAGTGTTTTACAAACAAGCACAACTTTTACAGACTAATTCTGCTAGCCAATACAGCTCATTTTCATTCTAGCAATTACAAGGTTAAGCAGACATTTACTTTGATTATTAATTTTTAAATTTACTGCATCATAAAATGATGAATGGCACATTCTTTATTTAACAAGACAATAATTTTTAGTTTGGATCTGTGTCAGACTGCATTTGGATGAAAACTGGAATTCAAAGTATATGAAAACAGCATTCTGCAGTTAATTCCACTAATAAAAATGAAACTTAAATGTCCTGGCATCACAGTGAGAAGGGTTTATCAAAACATGTTCTGCTTTTAAAACTATCAGATTTACCAAATAAAGGAAGGAATCATAGGTAGTAAACTGAATGAAAAGCTGGACTGTACTTACTAGAAACATATTTCTTGCTTATGTTTGGGAAGAGGATGTCTATTCTGCTTAGCCATTCTTAAATCTTGCACTACACATTTATTTACATCTTTTAATAATTACGTTCTTTTGAAAACCAGCATCTACCTAATTTGGGGTTTTACTCTTACTTTAACATGTTGTTTTCTTTCCATTTTTATGTAATCATTGAAAAATATTCCCTAGGTAGAACAAAAACCTTCAACTGTAAGCCTTTTTTGAAGATAACAAACAAAAAGCAAACACCAGCATTTGTATTATTTGTTCCAAATACTGTGAATAAAAACACAATTTAATGATACTTCAAGGTTTATAAAATTTGCTAGAACGTAGACTATTTGTCCATCATTACGCATAAAATGTATATGTCTAAAATTAATTTTAGCTCATTAGAATAGGTGAACCTAAGACAAAAAGGGTTTTCAAAAAATGAATAGCAAAAAACATTTCCTACTTGCACAGACTAAATGATTGGAGTTAAAGCAATCCTGATATTTAAAGAAAGATCATTTCCCTTGTGCTTTTTGCCTTGTCTCTTCAATCCACTCCAAAATTGAGACTGGGTAAAGCTTGTTTCTGAAACTTGTAAAATTACAGAAAATAGAAAAAAAAATATTCCAAACGTAATGCCAAAGATTATTAAAGAGTCACCAATTCAAACTGATCACAAGTGAAGAATATTCTTCTATAACTCATACCTCAGATTTGGCATTGTTTGCCTTTCAACAAATGAATATGAAAACCTTCTATTTATTAGCTATTTCTTTGAAATGCACATCATATTTGTCTGTGCAACTTACATGATCAGCTCTAGGACAAGACATACTGGCCATGTTTTAGACACCAGATTAATGATTTCCAAATAACATTCAGAACCCCCTACCAAAGATACCCTCTGATCCAGGAAAGCAGCAGTCATTCGTAAGAATACTTAGAATATCACAGCTGGTTTCTCTTTGAAACAGGAAGGGAAGAAGGAAGGATCAGAGAATGTGTGCAAAGAAAGGAAAAGAGGATGAAATCAAGTGTTCAGATCCATGTCATGGCACATTTATTTTTTCAGGTTACGCAGACTCAAGAAGTACAGTAACCTATCAGCTAGCAAGACTACACTGTCCTTTGTCAGGCAGCATCATTTAAAAATGTGGAAAAACAGGCAGATTTTCTACTAAATCTGAGCAACTTCAACAGAGGAAAAACCCTCCAGAAGCGCAGGTACGTGAAGCCCTGGACTGCTCCCTCCCCCACTTTTTGATTAATTCACTTAATACATTTCAGCTGTAGCAAAAGCACTGCAGTATGGCTCCTCAATTCACCTGTCACTTTTAGATCATGGTTACAGATCTCTTGATCATGGTCTACGATCCAGCAGGGGAAAAAAACATTTTTCATCAGAAATAGTTTTACCATGTTGAGAAAAAGAAGAAAAAAAACCTCTAATGGCTTTAAATAGTAAAGCACATTCTAGAATTTCAACTCTTTTTTTTTTATTTACTGTACTTGGCTATCTCAGGAACCACTTAATTTTATTATTAAAACAGAAGGTTTTACTCAATAGGAAAAATCGGTTCCAACATTGTGGTGTGTAAGCAACACCGAGTAGAACTTCTTTTTGTCTCCTTCAAAAGATTCTTGTAATAGCAAAGTTACCTTGCTGTGAAGGTTTGCAAGCCTTGTTTATCAAGATGATGATAAATTAGAAAGTACTGTGTATCTTATCATATAGCATCTCAACTTTGAGAAGGTATGTTGAAGAAATCCATTATCCTAAGGGCTAAAATGAAGGCAATGCATTTCCTGTGGGGAAATAAAAAAAAAAACCCTGACATAACCATCTCTCTCTGAGAAAAAATGCTATTGTTTGGCACGGTGAATGTTGGGAGAAGAGAGGAGGGGGAAATGGCCCTACTGAAAATAAGCTAGAGATTTTGTACTGATATTCAGAAACAAACTCCTGAAAACAAGATTTTATTGGATGTCTAGCTGGCTGGTTCCTAAGGTAACACAGCTAAAGAGCAGCCTCTTATCTTGAGAGCAAGGAAGAGACTCTGTGAAAAGAATCTACACTGCAACTCTTCAAGAAAAAATGTTTGTTTCACAGAAGGGTTTGGCAGCCCCATGGCTGTCATATCTCAGTGTCTGGCTGACATAAACTCAATGAAAGCGTTCTTAAAAGACTTGATTATAAAACGACAGGTATTGGCTATTTCTGATTCGATATGCAATCCAACACTCTCCATCACCAGACAACAGTATTCCTGCATGTTAAAACTCATATGCCTTGGTGAGAATGGGAAGTAGAAGAATGCATGGACAAAATTCTAGAAATTGCAACAGTGGCAGCAAAGCTGGAGACAAAGCAAAAGGACAGAATTTCCTGATCCATGACCACTCCAAAAAGAAACTCCACCCCCAAATGTAAAATATGTAACATGCGCTCGACACTCCTGATCCCACGTTTATACAGAGCACATCAGCCAACACTGAAATAGAGGCTTTGTTAAACTTGGCTTGTGAAGTCTCAGTAAAGCAGCCAACATATTAGCGAAATGATCTTTCACGCCAGTCTGGTAAATCTGAAGGTTACGTCTCTACAGCAGCTGTCCTAAACTGCAGCATTTTTAAATGATAATTCAGACAAAGCAAAAAATGAAGCATGTGCATATGTAAGCTTACAGCATACTGTCCCTTTTAGGATAATAATTAAAAAAAACAAACAAACTGGGGGCTGTGTTTCCTGGAATAAAGATAAATAAATAAATAAAATGGAAAAAGAAAAAAAAAAAGGAGGCAAAAAAAGGATACTTCAGCTCCTAGTGGTTGTGTCCACATCCCTCCCTGCTGTGAGCACACGTACTGCTTACCTGGCGCTCACCCAGGTGCTGCTGTCAAGCCTAACTGTCCACATCCAGCCCACAGGAAGACAAGGAGATGGCAAAACCTATTTTGTGTGACCCACATGACTAAGTTACATTATGCCTATTTCAATGGAGCTACAAAATCAGGGCTATTGCTCTGCTTGCATGACAAAAGGATACAAAAAGAAGTGCCTGCTTCACTTAAACCTGCTCTCAGTCTGCTGAGTCACTGAAGAGGTGGCGGCTGAACAAAACCAAACTGCAAAATAAGCACAATGAGTGAAGAGCACTGCCACATACCTGGACTGTGCCTTCTGCAGCTGTTACAGCACATCCCCTTACTAAAAAAAGACTACATCAGATATAAAAAGTTTTCAGCACATTGAAGGTGAAGTCACTTATCATTTTTATAAAATTGCAAATTCACAGCACTCCCAGAAAATACAAAAATAAGCTGTTTCAATTTCAAGGAGACAAGAGATGATGCAGTCTACAGGTGTAGATATAATAAGGCTGATGGGAATTCATCCAGCAGTCGAAGAAAATGAGTAACCATCTCGAAGACTTCTGTTACGTTCAGAACACCACTATTGCTGTCCTGTCCTCCCTTGCCATCTTATGGCTCTTTGAACATTTGTTTGTTCACTGGGAACTTGAATGGCCTGAGATTTCATGAAGAACTACCAGCTTTTTTCCGTGGTCTCAAAGGCCCTGGAACTACACAGGATGCTGCACAGCTCTCATCACCATTCTGAAAGCCTCTGGGGATATTAAAAACCCAGAAATGATGCCCATAGTGTATGTAGCACACATACACCACTGAGCTTTGTAACAGAATATAGTGTCAGGAGACCCACTAATGAAAAAAAAAAAAAAAACACTGGATTATTTCCTCTGCCACTGGTACCTTCACAAAAGTTACTTCTATTGGTGCTTCTATTTCTCCTCTGGGTTTTGAGTACCTTCAGTATTTGGACTGTATCTACAACTGTACCTACAACAGTTTGTAAGGTGGGATTCAGTTTGAGAACTCTAAGTCTGAGCCCAGAAATGTATCTGCTTTAACAAGCCATCCACTCCCCAGACATGCTCTCTGTGAGGAGGTTTGAGTGGCAGGACGCGTTCCATTCCTTACAGTTGCAAATTCACCAAGAGGAATTAGCAATAACGCATCCTCTGATCAGCCAGGGACTGAAGCAATTCTGAAAGAAGGAGCAAAGAGTGGATTTTGAGGTCTGTGCTCCCTAAGATAATTTGCAGCTGTAGGGTAGACATCAGACTGGGTGAAACTGATGGTTAATGGATAAAAGATGTTTGGAGGTTTGCTTTGTTAGAGTTTTTTTGTTTGAATCCAGTCAGAATAATATTATGCGCAACTCACAAAATACATCCATTCTGTATGAAAGGATTAAAATGTTACAATACTTGACCTACTTGTTAAACCCAAGGCACAACATGACAAATATCACTGTATTTGTACATTCTTCTTTACGTTGTTTGTTTTTTATACGTATTGGCCAATTTCTTAAGCAGGGAATACTGTCTATTTTCTCAAACAACAGAAGGAACAGATCAAAGAAAGCTTCTAAAGAATACCTACGGGAATAGACATATTTCGTTTAGAAGACACGGTTTACCTTCGGAACACCTGGCTATAATGGCAATCCGAATCAGAAGGAATGTACAAGGAACTGGAAACTCTGTTGTGTTTTGTTGTTTTTTTTTCTGTGTGTTTCCCCCCCCCCCCCCCCCCCAGGGCCAACTGTGGCTTTGAGGGGAAAAAATGAGCATTTTGAGAATGTACTGCTAGTGAAACTATACCAGTCCCAAAACAGTCTGCCAAAAAAAGCCTGAAACATGCTCTCCTTGCAAAAGCAGTAACAGCTGGAGCTCTGTCAGAGTAAAGTGGACTTTGACAGTGGTTCCAGTGGAACTTGAAGATAGACGGCTGAACAATGTTAATTCTGTAGCTCAAGGGCAAGTGCATGTGGCCACTTAAAGAAAGCAGAGAGGGAGACAGAAGGAATGTAATTGCTTCGGTTAATATCAGACTGAGACTGCCATTGCTGCTGTGCCTTAAAGGAAAAAATGCCCATACCAGTGGAGAGCACCACAAGGGTCAAATACTTCATAACTCACTATCATAACTACCAATTTTTGTCTGAGTCTTTAAACATAGCTTGTGCTAAGCATCCTTGGATGAAAGTGATTTTCAAACAATACACATTTCTGAGATGCTGCTCCATCAAACAGAAAAAGTAATTTGTCCCTCCTGAGCCAACTGGAGTTTGAATCCTGCGGCTACATGAACTACCCTGTAACTTTACTATTGACCGGAGGGGGGAGAAACACTATGTCCTACCACAGACTATATGTGAAAATAAAACATTTATTTTTAATATTTGGCTCTAGGAAGCGTGAAGGCAAAACTATCTTCAGGAAAAAGATAGACAAAAGTTTAGTGTGCAAGATGATAGAAGCGCAAAATTGGGTCTCCAATAAAAACCATTCTTGCTGTAGACAGTAGGAACCAACCATCACTGTACGCCCCTTCAGCAGTACATAACATCACAGGGCATGTGGCTGATCGACACAGGGCTTTCAAAGAAAATCTAGCATCAGGCAAAAACACACAGACATGAAAACCAACAGCTGAGCAGGACTTCAACATGGCGCATGTGAAACATCATGGTTCAGTCACACTGCAAGCATAGTATATCTTTAAACACCGACTTGACAATTGAGCAGTCTGGGCTTTGTGAGACATTGCAGATCTGTGGTATAGCCCTTGCTCTCTCAGTTTCTTTCACCACTCTGGCCAAGCAGTCCCCTCTAGTAAAAGCCAGGAGGTGAGCGTGTATTTATATTCTCTTTTAGTTGGTGCTCCCTTAACCATTTAACCATGCTAGAAGCTGTAGCTCCTTTTGCTTTTAAAGGTAGGACAAGGAAAGGGCGTGCATTACAAAAAAAAAACTCTGCCAGAGAACATCATTGTGACAACAGCTATCATTCAGGGTAAAAAAAAAAGAAAAAAAAAAAAAAAAGGAAAAAAAAAGAGCTCCTTCTTTCTTGAAAACAAATACCACAGAAAGCATTCTTGCTATCCATCCCGTTATTGCTGAGAGCAAACTACTGATATAAACCTACCTTGGAATATCTGACCTATCTGGACCCACAATGCAACATCCTTCCCCCAGGAAAAAGTGCAAGCAACTCTTCTACTGCAAAGAAGTCACCATCACCTTGTTGGATACATAACTCCATAGTGATTGATCTCTTACAAGTAACACCCATCAGCAGTAACTTGAGAAACCAGATCCTCTTGTATTTTCATCATCCCTAGGCTCAGTAATGGTATTTACTGTAGCTCAGTGAAAACCTGCAATACCATTTTAGAGAGGACACTGAGACGTTAAGAATTTCTTTTGTTCCAACTTGGCACAAAATGTTAAACATTCTGAAACCCTGCACAAACAGAAAGGATTGTTCACATAATTCAGGGATAGTCCAATTTATGACAACAGTCTAAGACCAACACGGAGTTCAACAGCCAATGCCTCATTTCCTGGAGCCATGAGAGCTACCACAGCTACACCATGCCAAGACAACCACCACCTTTGCCTGTCCACAGGACATCATTATACACAGCAACTGCCAAAGATCACCATTTGTGCCGCTGACACCTGCCTCTTCCATTAACACAATGGAGTTGTTCTGGGTTTTGTTTTGTTTTGTTTTGTGAAGGCAAGGCCCTCTGAGTCATCAGAACTAGAAGGAGAAGAGAAGCCCAAATCAGTGTGAGAAAGTAAAGAAAGAATCTACCTTTCACTGACTACTCTCTGTCACTGTCCAGGCTTGTTGTGGAGGTAGCTCTTATGCAGACTTCTCAAACAGGTAAGCATTTTTGACAAATCATTTAGATGCACGTAACAAGACACTTCTTTTTCCTTCCAAACAGGACTGCTTCCAACTGAGCACAAAACTTCAAGTCATCAAAGTTTCCAAAACAGCTCTACAGTATAATTCTCCATGAAAACAAACAAATGCAATGTTCCTCCACAGACCTTAAGTTCCTGAATACTCTGGATAAAGCCAATACTTCCTTCGTTTATTCTATGTAGTGCCATTATCAATGTTTTGCTAAGCGTTATGTTCCCTCATTAGCTCTGCCTGCTTTCACAGACATTCTAGTTCTATGTCTTCCACAGCACTTGTTTCTCGCACAGCATCTCTTTTCATCAAATACAATTTATTTTTAATCCTACCCACTACCACTGGACTACAAGACAGGGAAAAAGTAATTTCAATCCTCTGAAGAAGCAACATATATGTAAATATCTATAAATCTGAAATTCTTTCAATACATACGATAAAATATTGTTATAGCTAATAAATACTCTAATTATCAGTTAATTATGTGTACATATGGAAATATAAACCTATTATATGTCTCTCTACATATTCTGATGTGTTCCATACATCTACACATATATTTTACATACTTGTTTAATCAACAGAACAGGCTACTCAAAATGCCATTATGGAAAATATCTGTAACAAATCTTTTCTCCAGACTTGCTTCTTCCATCTTCTTGGCACTGAAGGCTGGAAAACTTTGTCTTGATTTGTTGAAGTTTGTATGAATGGCAAAACAGAGAATTTAATTCAAGCTCAACTTCTGATTAAAAAATGTGTGTTCAGCTCCCTGTATCAGACCTGAGTATATATTACAGAGATAGCACTAACACGGTAATGTCTATTTTTGCTGAACTCAAGTAACTCAGTAACTGAGCATGTACAGTGCACTGAAAGAGAAATAGTGCACTACATTTGAAAAGCAGGCAGTTAATTTGTTAACAACAAGGGATCAACAATGATAACATTCTTAGACAAAAGTACCTGGGCATATGCTCATTAAAATACATTTATCCAAAACCAAAATTTGGCCCTAAATCTTAATGGCCTTACATTAAATGTAACCTTACTCCGTCTTGACATAGAGTAATACATCCCATAAAGACTAACTGACATATTCATTGCCTAAATAAAAAACATTTAAAATTTTATAACAGGTTACAGTAAAACACACTAAGTTTCAGTAAGGAAAAAAAAATCCTACAAACTCAGCCGTGTTCAAGTATCCTCTAATCTGCACCACTACATGTAGGCACATACCTTTTTGTAGCAGAAAACAAACACAACTACATGCAATATAAAAGCCACTTACTTGCCACCAAACTGAAAAGGGGAATATGTTTTATATGCCTGATCACTCTAGTGGAAAAATCAATATTCAATATTCGGGTTACTTACAGATTTGTTGCCCAGTCTGTAAGATCTCCACTGTCCATAATAAGGTGATTTCTGTCCAGGAGCCCAGGAGGGCTACTAGAGAATGCAGGTGTAGGAGACTGGGAAGAAAGAGAATCCATGCTACCAGTTGGAGTATCCTCTTTGGGAGAGCTGTGAGTGTCAGCTAGAAAAAAAAAAAAAAAAAAAAAAAAAAGACAGCATAAATCAGAAGGATACTAAAAAACTCTTCTAAAGAGTCAAATCTACTTTGGTAACAATTCCATAAAATACGTACAAAGAGTAATCTTACTGTCCAATCTTCATAGACTATTTTGGAGGACATGCAATCCTCCTGCATTTCCCCAAAAGGTACCACAGCTCAGTTTCCACCATCGCTATCACAAGGCTGTCTTCATGTAACAATGTATTCCTGGTCCCCTTTTCAACATGTATTTTATGTGGATGAAATGCTAGAGTTTGGAGGGGGGGGGGTTGTTTTAAGACAAATGCATCCTTCAAATAAAATAGTTGAGGCTGTACACATTTGTACACCTCTCTAAAAATGGTTTCTAAAAGTAATTTGATACACAGTTTAGTAAATGATTGCTCTCAAGTACCATAAGCACAATCCTATAAAACATGAAACAATGAAATTTAGAAAGGTCAGAATAGCAGAGATCTCTAACAACAGGCCATTAACCAACATGTGATATCCATGAACATTACTTTTATTACTCCTTTTTAACGGTATTGCTTTTAAGAGAATTCTTTGTATTCTGGTCTACTATTTGTTTATGTAGGTTACTTTTAGAACATCACTCAGGAGGCAACATATTCAGAAATGATTGCTTAGGAAAAAGTTAAAGGAACACCATTCCTATCTCATGAACTGTACGAAAAAGATACAGATAAGGCACGGCGCTCACTGAAAACCATGCTGACACATCTAGCCAAACAGCACATTCTTCACTGAAAAGCTAACTTTCAACCACATAGTTTTTCCTTTTAAAATTATTTAAACATCAGTTGCACATTTTACAAGCTCTAAAAGAGTCGTATGAAATGAGGACAATTGCAAACATTAAAGTGTCCAGCACAGCTGAGTCCGCAGTCTCAAATGGAGCCTGTGGCTGTTTTCAGAATTTTAATATTTAACAGGAATAAGGGTCATTTCCAACCACCCTTTACATGGCTCCCTGCACCCCATCCTTCCTCTTCTGTGCTTTCTACTCCCACTCATACGTGTGAGCATGGCCCACAGCATCACACAAGTCCCTCCAGAGTACATTCGATAACGCTGACCCTACACAGCCACGGTATGAGTTCTGCTTCTTCAGGACCAGAATCTTTGGGGGCAGAATGAAAAACCACAGCAATCACAGTTATTGGATCAAAAGCTGTTAAAATACTGTGATAGCTTGAAAAGCTGTATCTTCTATACGCGTTACTGTACAAAGCCAAGTCCTGTATATTACTTTCTAACGCTAAATGAATTAGAATCTGCACAGAGAACAACTGAGTTTAATTCAGCTTCATGGAGCTGAGCTGTGCTGTTGCAAAAATTTCTTTCATTTATTTTTACTTTTCTTTAATAACTTAAAGAAAAAGCAACAAAAATTAAATGTGAACAATGAAAAGCCGCCTTCCACGGATAAAATCACCCTTGCGACTTCATTACTGTCTCAAAGAGCTTGATCCCTTCTGATTAAAAAGCAGAAAGCTAATGTAAATGCTCACCTGCTTCCCCAGCCATCTCATCCACACCCCCTCCAGTAACTCTCAGAGAACAACTTCCCTAGAGAGGCAAATGACATACAACTAAAAACACTCAAATGATGAAAGTGATGATCTGAAAATTTCTCCCTAAAGTAGCTGCTAATTTAAGGCTCTAAATTAGCCTGTAGTAACAAAGTACGATAAGCCGTGAGGAGGAGAATGTTAGCCTCAGCACATGAGTCACGCTGGCTCCAGCCCAGCCCTGTGCAGCAGCTCCGCCGCCCCGTCCCTCTGCAATAGGCCTGGGCGCTGCAGCTCACGTCTACATGACATGACATGAGAGCTGTAGGAGTGTCAGGTAAAAACTAATTCATTACACCTCATTTGCAGACGTATGTGTCACAATGATAAACATCTGAGAGATTAGACGGTAATACTGCAATTTTACTTTATTAAGAAACTGAACTCTTTAAAACTAAATAGGCTTAAGTCCTTTTACCTCACTGAAATTTCTTTTCAAAACAGTAGTATTAAAGCAAGCCAGACTATCAAACTACATGCACCATATTAGAAAGCCATGTTTAACTCAACTATCCACTTAACGTGACTGAAACACCATTAGGAAGGAATATTAACTTATTCTTCAATAGTGTATTACCAAGACAGCACACACCCCCTATGAAAAGGGAAGATTTTTCTCTCAAATCATTTCTCAGAGCACACAGAAAAAGACGTACTGCACGCTTCAGTCACCATCCACAGTAGATGCTACATTATACACTGAAATATGCAAGCAATTGCATTTGACATTATCATAAACGAAACTCAGAATTACATCTTCTCTCAGTTTTACTTCTTCCTTCCCTTGCTTCCTGAGCCAGCATTTTCACATGGTCAATACTGTGTTGCATTCTCAAGAATAAGGACTTACTTTGAAGAAAAAAAAAAAAAAAAAAAAAAAAAGTATTTAAACAGGAAAACACCTTCTAAATACTGTGGGTTTAAGTAAACAACTTCCAAAAACATGTTTAAAGATACTTGAAGTTACAAAACCAGATAATTCTAAACATCAGAAAAGTAAAACAATATCTTTATTCAGGAAAAGCCTATTCTGTATAACTGCAAAAACAGATGACTAATGATCATCTAGCACACTTTCATGATTAAAATCAATATATGTTCAAACACTAAGTCTTCAAAGTATAGCAACTGTTCTAATTTCAACAGTACAAAGATGTGCATCCAGCACATTGTCCTGCACTGGTGCGGCCTCACCTTGATCTCTGTATGCAGTTTTGGGTACCACAGTATAAAAAAGACATAAAACTATTGAAGAGTGGTCAGAGGAGGGCTACAAAGATGGTGAAGACTCTAGAGGTGAAGATGTTTGAGGAGCGGCTGAGGTCCCTTGGTTTGTTCAGCCCAGAGCAGAGCAGACTGAGAGGAGGCCTCATGGCGGCCTGAACCTCCCTCACAAGGAGAGGCCTCATGGTGGCCTGCAGCTCCCTCACAGGGAGCTCTGCTCTCTGGGGACAGCAACAGGACCCGAGGGGACGGCATGGAGCTGGGACAGGGGAGGGCCAGGCTGGGGGTTAGGGAAAGGTTCTGCACCCAGAGGTGGTGGCGCACTGGGACAGGCTCCCCAGGGCAGTGGTCACGGCCCCAAGCCTGAATTCGAGATGAGTTTGGCCAATGCTCTCAGACATAGGGGCTGATTTTTGGATAGTCCTGTGTGGAGCCAGGAGTTGGACTTGATGATCCCCGTGGGTCCCTTGCAACCCAAGATATTCTATGATTCTAAGATTTCACTCTGGTTACAAAATGTTCTGAACATCAGAAATTATACTTCCTTATGTAAATTTTATATCTTCTTATGTTCTGCATCTCTTATACCCAGGTATAAATGGGTTTGGGCCTTCCATCACCTTTAATCAACATGCTATGTCATAAACATTAAAATACTAAGGTATTTTCCCCAATGAATTAGACTAGGAGGGTATTTTCTCCATGTATCAACAGGATATATGAAGATACCTTCTTCGGATACAATAAAAATACATCCTAATGTCCCACTACTTAGCATCTTTTTTTATAAAAATAAAATAAATTCTTCTAGTGATATAATGTATTTTGGACTGCTCCGAACCGCTACAGACAGGAAAACTGGAGAGGACTAGCTTGTTTTCCTGATGTTACATAATCTCATCTGGACTTCTGTACATGGCAGAGGCCATGAGATTGTCTCTAGTTATCTCTCTATTAAGTTTAATAACCTACTTTCAATTAATGTCCACATGTTGGACCAAACCATATTTTCCAGAGAGTCTTTGTCGGAAGACATCAGCACATGAAGTAATGGAGAATCAACTGGCTGTTAATTCATTAACATATTCACTGATTTATGCACGTACCTTCAATTTGTTGGCCTTAACTTGAGGCAAGGCCCACATTATAAACAACACTAATTGTTTTTTTGTTTTGTTTTGTTTTGTTTTCTTGTGTGAAGGTATTTAAACAATTTGCTTTGTAATTTTAACAGTAAATCTCTTACTGAATGGGATTTTGCAGTTTTGGGGTTGTGTACCCATTTTATGAACCTGTTCCTTTATTCCAGAGCTCTTACTGAAGAGTGTACAGCAGATCCAAATTCTTAACTTTTTGTTGTGGTCCCACAAGTGCCACAGTGAGCGTTGAATTTCACCATTTACTCATACTCATCAATCCCCTGCTCGTGCATGTGAGGTCTGCACTTTCTTTTGCCACAAGACTGTTAACAGTTTATGATGAGACGATTGTCCATTGGGACTGACAGACTTAGCAGTGCCCATTTTTTTCAGGACAGAGTTCTCCACTCTGTAGGCATGGACTACAACTTTCCTCTCAGATCTGTGAATTTATTTCCTTGATACAACCAAACTTATTTTGCTTGAACAAGGTAGCAGAAAAATTTAGCAGGGTAGAACATGGCAATAACTCCAATGTAGCTGCCATTGTCATCACTGTAAATATATGTAAATATATTATCAAAGATTTGTATTTACCTTTCTAAATACTGCTGCTACATTAACATTCCTCCAGGTTCTTTGAACTCCTTTGGCATGAGACAAGATGTTTGAAAAGTTAACATTGCTAAGCTACACAAACCAATTACCAGACAACATTTTAGGACAAGCTAGATGGCTTCACATTATTCAAAATATTCACTTTGCAACAGGTCTATTTGTGAAGATTTCTGCTTGACCCTGCTTATTATAAATCCCATATCAGTTTTCCCAGTTCAGTTTCTCTTTAAGAATTCTTAAAAACTTGTAAGGTATACTAACTGCTAGCTATTTCCTTTTTTTCCTACTCTTTGTGGAACCAGTAAAGATCCTACGGTGTTGGAGATTAAAAAAAATCTTTATAGTCTAGAGTGTGAAAGTCTAAAATTTAGTTGTCTAGAGTGTGTTAACTATGTTGCTGGAATTGAACCATATCTATATTTTTCATTTGATTTCAGAATTCATAGGCTGCCTAATATTGATAGTCTAATACTTTTCTGTTTCTCTCCTCTGACTCCTCTTTACCTCCAAGTTTGTTCTACAATGAGAACATTGTCAGATTTCCCACTTCTATGTAAAGGCTGACTGCCACATTGGATTGACAGGTCCTTTCGAAAAGGAGCTCCAGAAACTTCCCATTTTTCTTTTTCTAACACTTGAATTCTAATGAGTTCTTACATCATAAAATAGGGAAGATGGGATTTCTGTAATGAAGCTCATTTATATCTGTCTTTTATATTTTTATGGTGGGTTTGGTGCCTTTATTTTTTCTCACCAGAAATGTCAATCCCCTTTGCTCTCCCATTACACACTTATCTTTGGATACCAAATTGTGACAGACCAGATGAAGGGCATTAGGATTCTCAGAATAAAAGCAATAGCCTGCATGACGTCTCATAATTTTTTGTTGACAGTCCAGCCATCATCTCTTCACCTTCTGTGTAGTTGTGGGAAGCCTCTGAGTTCCTTTGGCTTTCTGCTTGGCCATCTGTATAGAATTGCCTCTAAGCTGCTTCTACAAGCTCCCCATCCTATGCAAACAGGTATAAGAACCAATTTTACTCTCAACAGAGTTAAAACTTGTTTCATATTCTCATCACCTTTTGCATACTATTTAAAATTTTTGACTGCTCAGATCCTTTTAAACTGTCATCTAAATTATCTTCTTGTTTCACTCTTCTAATCACAACACTCATCCATCCTTACAGCTTTCACTGTGCCTCTGCAACAGATACCTGTGCTTTGTCTTTATGGCTGTTCATAATTCAGACCAGTTCTAACTAGAAAATAAAACAGTTTGGGCTGATCCTCACCATTTACTGTTTGTGTCTAGCTGGTATTACTTACTATTCAGTTTCTGATGCAAATAGCCTTTTTTTTTTTTTTTTTTAAATCCATGTGTCACCCTTTCTCAAAGTAAAAAATCCACACAAGATAAGAAAGCACTTATATGGGCTGAGGCTTATATTATTTAGCTTCTCTCTAACAAATATATAGCCTTTAATTCCTTTTTCCTTTTTGTCTGGATAAGCCTCAGATAGTAAAGGCTCTCAGACTCTCGATACCAGAAATCTGAACTCAGCTTCCACCTAACTGAACATGACATACCTCCCAGTTGCCTTCTTTTGACTTTTTCCATCTGGCTAGTCTAAGAATATTTTTTGTTGGCATCCTAAGTTGAAAGAAACTGAAATACTTTGGCAGTGTCAATAATCAGATCCTTACTTTATTCCAAGAATTCTAAATAAGAAAAAAACATGTAATAAAAACTACAAGAACCAGAGAGCTAACATTATCAGTTACTTGCTTGAGTGACAGAGTTTCTTTCAACCTCAGCTTAAGTAAACTAAAGAATTACACACTTTATTATTAAAAGAAAGACTAATCTTAACATCAACATTACAACCAATGTCTATATAGTTTAAGGGTAGCCAGAGGATGAAAGCAGTTTATGAAAATGAGTGTTTCTGAAGTAAATGGGAAATTTACCACAGTTTCTATTGAGATACACAGAGAGCAAGCAGAACGGATCTCTTGTGTATTCTCTAAATGTTCATCAGATGCCCAAATAATGGCAATATAAGAGGGTAAAAGGCATGACTTATTCCACTTTGACAAAGTCACATACGTCAAGAGGAGCTGGGGAGAATTACTGAGGAGAGTAAATTCAAGATGCTGCAAGATCCCTGTTACCACCTTCAGCTCTGATATTTTCTGTATCATGAGATGGGGAAGCAGCAGCTGCACTGCTGTGCAGCCACCCATCCTTCCCCATCAGCATCACAGCTGCATCCAGCTCAGAGATAACAAACACTCATTCACCATAAATAGCTAACTTTCCACAATAATAGAGAAGGTAAACCAAGTAGAAAGTAGCTTTGCTCTTATGTTAATTTGTGCGTACATACTATGCTTTCATTTTAATAGGAATCTCATAAATTAGGGCTAGAAAAGAAGTATGAGTATCTAAAATACTCACTGCCAAGTGAGAACTTAGTTCTGTGTGCTAGAGCTTCAACAACCACAGAAAACAGACATGAAAAATGTAATTTCAGATTACTTGTCTTACACAATCAACACAAACCTA
Source organism: Aythya fuligula (assembly GCF_009819795.1). Classification (NCBI taxonomy): domain Eukaryota; kingdom Metazoa; phylum Chordata; class Aves; order Anseriformes; family Anatidae; genus Aythya; species Aythya fuligula. The sequence continues at coordinate 34,077,656 of NC_045562.1, forward strand.
AAGTGATTCCATGACATGAAGTAATAATCACATAAAAAAGTCAAAGGCAGCTAAATCAGCATTACAGTACATCAAAAATAAGCCTATCTTCTTTAGAAGATGCTCTAAGAATTCCTGTATGATAAAAAGTACTGACATGAGAAATCCAGTTAGGTTACAATGTCAACAGAAGTCAAAACAAATTACTTGGTACTGGGAACCAGAATATTCACATCAGATTCATAACAGAAACCAAAAGCGAATTTATTCTGAAGCAGCACGTCTAATCTAAAAGGAAAGAAAACGATTAACCTACCTAATCAGCCAAAACCATATAAAAGGTGCCATTAGCTCACTCTAGCTTAGTATTTGCACCTTGCTGGTACCTCCTCAAGTATCCTCACTCCAGAAAGGAGTAACGGAGTTGTATTTGTGAAAGGCCTTTCTCTAGAGGCATGGCTGCAATCTTTTGTTCACTACTCAGAGCACGAACCATCCTGTGCTAATCATGCCAAGCACCAGGTGAACTTAGTCATTCTTTAGTTCTTCGCATCTTTAAATTTCTGAATGAAGTCATTTATTTCTGAGTAAATAAAGAAGTTGTGTACTTTTGTCTAACCACTAAAACTAGTCAACAGAATTGTTCATTACTCATCTCCAAACTTCAGAAACTGTGCTATTTAAACAAATGAATTTCCGAACTAAATCATATAAAAACAGGTTAATAATGACCTACTGTTTGGTTAAGAAAAATCACAGCAGTGTACCAGCCACGAGGAAGAAAATTAACTTTGTCCTAACTGAAACCAGGACAATAGTAAAATTAACAAAGAGTTATTTAGGCGTTCCTGAATAATTAGTATTTGAAAGGTCAGATGCCTGTAAACACTCAAAAAATAGATTTACCACATTTCATTATCAAAAATTATTAATTATCCTCATTGTGTAGCAAATTCTACACACTTCAGTACTGCCCTAGTATGCTGTTATGATTAGATAAATGCTATTATTTCTTACCTGAAATTTAGACATCAGTAGACTCATACACTCTAAAACCAACATAACCTTCAGTGAGAAAACGGACAGCACAACCTGCATATCCATTAGTTCCATGCTTTCAAACCACATGCAGCAAGAATGAGATCTTTATGCCAGCTATTTTTTCCTCTCAGACAAAATAATTAACACAACAATTACATTTGACTACACTTTTTTCCTAGATAAAGACCAACTTTGACAGATTTTTCAAATGTGTGCATGTATAAGCATGTATATCTTATGCACATGGTAGATCTGCAGAGAGACAGTTTTATCCCATCTCCATAATGATTCAGAAATGTTAGAAAAAGGAGGAAGCTGCACTAGAAAGAATTTGTGTCTAGACTGGCTGATGTAACTCAAGAATAGTAGCCAGAAAGGTGGATGTTTAAGCTGCAGATAGGCAAGAGACAAAAGTGCTCACCTGCAAGTTACCTATAGACAACTGGAATTTTGGGTCCATTTCTTTGCCCTCCTTTTTTTCTGATACCATCTCGTCTATTTTTAAAATGTAAAGATCAACTGTAAGCAGGCATATTTCTAGGCATATACTTTATTTGTAATAGCAGGTAGTTATTTCGACAAATATCTCTTTCATTTCAGGTTGTCTCTCAAAATTCATGGGAAGTATTGCTAATGTTACTCCTTTACTTCTAGGAAACCCTAAATTGTAGGTGAGCCTTTTGCTGAGCAAGCTAAAAACCAAAAATCGTGAAGAATTTCAGCTTATTCTTCAAGCTGTGGAAAAAAACATTGACAGAGTCATGGATAGAAGAGTAGGGTGGTTAATTTATATCATGTAATTAAATTTTGAAACACAGCAGAAACCAGATACAAGCGTGCAGGGGGGTTCCTCTTTTGATTTGTGTATGCTGAGAAAATAAGAGTGGTACATAAACTCAAGGATTACTCATTTTTTTTACCAGAGCCTGGTTGGCAGGAAACCACATGTGACCTCTAGCTTTACCAGGCTGGCCAGATGCCACACATTAATTTCATGGTTGTAAAATACAGAGATGAACTGCAACTACTTCCTGAAAACTCAGACATATAGTAAGATAAGTAGGCTATTTCTACAGTTTTCATAGTTTTCTTGTTGCATCAGAGGTCTTGGGTTTCCATAAATTCAGGCAACGTTTACCTATGGTCCAGACCTGTATCAAAACCTAACAACAGAACAGCTCTTGTCTCATCAGTGGCAATGGGGACTTTTAAAACTAAAGCAGATCAAACAAGGCTGTCATCTGCTATCATCATTAATAAAAGTTTCATGATTAAGTAGCATACCTCAAATGGCATCAAAAACTCCAAAGATGATGAAAATATTCTTTATGATTCTTTTTCTTTCTCCTTTCTGTTGTCTTGGCAATTCAGCCACTGATATACACAGGAATACAGTTGGTGGTGGTGGTTTTTTTTTGACTGAATGGCAAAGACTGACACAGACTGGGAGCAAATCAGGAAGAGCAGTAGTGTTCTCTAAGGCACAGATCAGCCTTTGAGCAAGTTCACTCCCTCTCCTCCGAGTTCTTCCCTCCTATCTTTGTCACCAAGGGAAGCAAGAGAATGTCCTTGGGAGGAAGCACCTTGTCCAGTGAAATGCACAGCCTCATCCATAGGAAACTGACTGAAGAGCTGAACTATGTCAAGTCTTCGTTCTACCTGCAGTCTTGTGTGTTGGGTTAAAAGTAATTTCAGCCAACGGCAATTGGATAGGGCACAGCTGGCTTGTAGCAAAGACATGTCAGTGACTTCCATGCCTGGGATTAATGGCTTTTAGCATGCAAAATTGGCCTTCTTACAGTATTATGTGCCCTTGCATGTCTGGGTGCAGAAGGTAGAGAATTAAAGAGATGAATGATTATTACAGAAGATCAGAGATTTTTATTAATGCCTGGCCTCAAGCAAAGACTGACCCTCCCTCCTGAACTCCGCACTCCTTTAAGTTGAGATTTTAGTTTTAGTCTATTCATTTTCCCTTTTACTGCGCTTCCAGTCCCTTTTGTGTGCATGTGTACAAGCACATGGAGATGTGTTTATTTTTTAAAAATTTCTACAGGCTCTGAATTTCATATACGGAAAGTAGACAGGTACTGGTGATGATATTGGGGTGACTTTCACACCAACCACAAAGATTTGACACGTCATTTGAAAAGAAGTAAAAGTTAAAGAGATGTTTACCATGTTATGACAGCTAATTTTGATTTCACATAACTGTGCAGCAAGTAGGCTGTAGCACGTAGTTACTCACAGGTGTAATAGATAGACAATGTATATTGTGTATACAAAGAATGGGCCAAAACTATTCCATACTTTCAAAAAAAATAGGTACCTTCTATGGACCCACAGCTTTCCAGCCAGAAGTTAATTATCAGATTGGAAATTGGGCCCCTACACACACATACTGTTACCTAAGAAAAAGCTTCACCTTTACTGGCAAATGCTATACAAAGAAAAAGCCTTTTTCAGCTCTCATCCTACTCAGAGCCGTTGGGTAGAAAAAGATGTGATAGATCCTGTTGAATTGCAGGAACTATTCTTGCAGCAAGGTGAAATATGAACTACCTTAAATTCTACATAGCAAACAGCAATCATCCTGATCTTCCCCTCACAACTAATACTGGTGTACCTATTTTGTAACAGCGTAACTGTCTGTTCTGCTCAGCTGTTAACAATAGCTTTGTAAGCAAGTGTTGCAAGCCCTTATGGCTTTTTGATATGCCTATGTAGCTGCTTTTCTTTCCATTTCCCCTGCTATGTGCCAGGTTACAGAAACACTTCCAAGCAGCAGATTCAGAAATAGAAAGAGTTCAAGGCCAGGTTTCACACCTGCAACCTTGCAGTTCTGGACTGTTCCAACCCTGAAGACCAATCTCATTATTATAAATCCAAGGCTTCCAGGTTTTATGTTCAGTAATTCCAAATAAAGTCTATGTTTTTTCACTTGTTTGTTTGGGGCAGGAAGGGATGGGAGGAGCAGGGAGAGGGAATAATTCATGGGAGCTATATAATTATTACACGCATCACGTTTTGCTTTGATGAAGTGATGTAACTGATGTAACCAAATGCCACAGTAGCTCATGCAAACTAATACACTACCCAATCTAAGGCATTGTATCACTCCAATACCCTCAAAAAGAGCTGCTCCTAAATAAGCTAAAATACCATTCATACTTCAGCTTCCGAAGGTACTTCAGAGGGTAATACAAATTAGCACAAAGTTTTAAAGGGTTAACCAGCAGTTCTAATTTTTGATTTCTTTTAAAACTCTACACAAAAATCTGTTTTCTAAAGCACTATATATACAATTTTTAATTTATAGCAGCAGAAGCAAGCTATTGCAAACACCCCATATGCCTCCTGAGTTTCAGAGCAGGGAGTGGGAGACAAACACCTTAAGAACAAAACAAACAAGCCCTTCCATAACACACACGTGCTATGTGCATGTACATGCCAATGACAAATTCTGACATCTAGAGAGTATTCAAAGAGAATAAGGAATCAGCAGGCACTGTGGCTTAAGACGTATATACTCTGTTCTGTTTAGAAAACAACTTGTTCCGCAACTGGATGAATTGCCATGCAAGACCAATTTCTTGACTCCACGTGTGATTTATGAAACTCATGCTGACTGTCTGCTCATCTGGATGGACTGCACTGTACTTCCTACTTTACACAGGACTTTTCTTGCTGTGTTGCTCTTGTGGCTCTCCTAAATAGTTTAATAATGTCTACATCTCCAGCACAGAAAAAGATAAACAAAGCAAAAAAAAATATTTTGCAACAAGAAGAGAAAATTATATAAAAATTAAAATAACGGTGTGAGGGGACAAAACTGTAACTTTGCATTGCCCTTTAGAATAAATTTAAATAGAGCTCTCTTCTAATAAGTACTGATCATCCAAATAGAAAATAAAGACCCAATGGCATGTTCAGAAGAACCATGTAAATATCTCCCTTTTTTAGCTAACACTTTCTCTCCATAGAGAGAGAGCAAATGCAAAATTGTTTGTACATATCTGGGACTGTAAGCCACAGGAGTGTCTGCATTGCTACTTAATTCAGTCTAAAATTCATTCCAATAATACTGGTACTAAAATTAAAAAGGCTATTTCAAAACAAACAAACAAGTATTCACTTTAGAAAGCACGAAACTCTGGAAGTGATCTTAATGCAAATCTCAGGCAAATCTGCATTTTGCTGAAGCAAGAACTTTGGGATTAGGCCACATATGAAAGTAGCTCCCAGTTCTCCATTACGTGTAGTTCTATTTAAGACATCAAGATGCTGAAAAATTTCGGAACGAAAAATTATTAATTGGCTTACTATAAAGGAAAAAAGTTGAAAGAAAAATGGACAGCATAATCTCTGATTTAAATTTGTCTGAGGAAATGAAGATCCTTAAGCTAGTAAATACAACACTTGAATTGTTTGCAAATAGGTTTAATCACCTAATTGCCAAGTACAAGGAAAATCTATGCTCTATCAGGACCCAGCACAGCTAATTACAAGAAGGCAAAATAAAGATTTTTATCAAACTGTGTGTGTGTTCTTCCACTATTATATCTATCAATATTTATGCCACTTACAGCCCTTTCTGGGTGGTTGCTGCATACAGTTTGTGTGCAGTCAAGAAGCCTCCTGACTGAAAACGTGCTTTTAACAAGAAAAGTTGGCCCGAACCCTGCATTTCCAATTCAAGCAGTGGATTCCGAAGCCTGTTAACTCCCTGGAGCAGCTGATAGTTAAAGACTTATTTCCGCTTTTCTAACAATTTCCTGGTTTGCATAACAATCCTAAGAGAAACACACTCAAGAAGTTTTCCAGCACAGAGAGATTTCGTCTCCAACGTACTTCGAGTTTCAAGGCACAGAATATATTTGTATATAATTACAATAACTTCAGGGATATATTTCTTTACAAATATATTTACATATAAATATGTATCAGCTACTTGTTTTAAAACAAGATTATTTGCCATATCCAGGAAATACAAAACACTGGTTTATGCCTGGCGCTTAACTCATGCCATTGTGAATAAAAAGGGGGGAGGGAAGGGGTTTAATGTTTAATTTCCTGTTAAAAACACACACAGGATAAAATCTTCCAAAGAGCAGTTATAAAACATGCATTTGTTAGCCAAGAAACTAGGTAAATATGGAACGAAGCCCAGGCTCACTTTTATTCGTTCCCCCCCTCTCCTAAGAACAAAGTAACTGAAGGCCACGGGGCGTACTTGGAGGCAGCGAGCTCTCCTCGGCGCTTGGATAATTAGTCAGCCTGCCCGATTTCTGTACCATGTAACCAATCTGGTGGGGTAGTTCCTCAGGTATTGCAGTGATGCAACCCGGCCCAAAGTACCACCTTTCAATGCGTGCCATGCACCTGCCAAATAAGTGCCCATTGCACCATCTCCTGACTGCCTTCCTGACACAGCGAGCAGCTAAGACACACATACAGTACGCGCTAGCATGTAGCCTGGACCTGTCAAAAGCTGGCTTCTAGCAACATCATATTTGCAATACTGCTACCTTCAGTAGCAGCTGGAGATACTATGGAGAATATTTTTTAGAAGTCACAAGGAGAAATATTATTTTCAGATCCCACTGAAACTCAGTGCTCTATGTCCTGGAACTGTGACTGGAACCACGTGTAACAGCTTGTTAGGCTAGTCTGCAATGCACCACACTGCGACTCCCAGACAAGCACCAAATTTCCATGCAACAATTACAGCCTTATAACTATCCCACTCCTCTATGTTCAGATACCTGAATGACAAAAGTATGGACTGTATGCAGGAGAAACGGAACGTTTATCACATACTTTTCAACAGTATCACTGCATTTTTGGATCTTACAATAAGGATAACCCATCAAATACTTTCTGTCCACTGTGTCAGGGCCAAAGCCACGTCCTCAGTGCACACTTTGAGACACAGAACTGGAGAAGAGCTGTGGTATTTCTTGTGACCTGCTGTGATTCACATTCAAAATCAGATGTAAACAACTCTGTGAGCGTATTCAGTTTTGGTTTCGTTTTTTTTTTGGCTTTTTTTTTTTTTTTTTTTTTTCTCCCAACAGAGGTTAGTTTTATTGCAGCAGATACAGTTCAAGAGCTTTCTTAGTTTTTGGTAGATTATTCAAATTAACACAGTGTAAGCTTTTTAAGTGGATGTACCTTAAATACTTTCTAGTCTATACATTTCATTGCATATTTGATGCAGGGAAAGAAAGGCACAGAAATTACATATCTCTAGTGAATTCAACCTGATGACAGGCGTGCTGAGTTTCTTGCAAACTGTATAAAACTGGCTTTCAGACAATAAACTGTTCTGAGTTTATATCTAAAATTTGCACTTACAGCTGTTGTGGGTATTTGTGCTCTTTCCTTAACAAATTAACCACCGTTGACCACTGATTTAATGACAGTTCATCAGCAAATCTCATGCTACTGCATGAGTTCAAAATCTTCCTGTTTATTTTCACTGGCTGATAACTGGACTTTGTGCCCTAATCCCATGATTCTCCATGTGAAAAGATAATTGACTAACAACATCAGTAGGGAGAACAGGGATAGGGTGGAGAAAATCTGTAGCACAAAATGAGGACTTGCCTTTTCAGTACTATATGTACCCCCAAGCACAGAAATTTCAGGAAAATGGTTACTTCTCTGGCCAACAGTCAGAATATATGATGTATACCCTTTGCCTCTCTGTATGCTGCTATTGCAGACTGCATGCTAAAACAAGATTTTTTTTTTTCTTCTGAAGTCAGACAAGTTTACGAGTATTTACTGCTAGTAACACCAAGGTATTACAGATTCAAGTGAAGTATTAGTATTCTCTAGTGCAGCAGTGACCTGAGCCTTTAATCCAGATGAATTTAACAGTAGAGTGCATTAGCTCTTCTCATAAAAGATTTGCTTTAATTTTAGTTCTCTCTCCATTTATCTTATGGCTGTGTAATCTTCAGTAGAGGTCAAAGAGATTTCCCCAAAGAAACAGGAGCTGCTTCTTTTTCAGAAGCAAAAAAGCATATTTAAGACAGTTCGCCCTACTTTTAAACATATGCCACAAGACAGTACTCTATACTCTCCTTTCCCTGTACTCTCCTTGTTTCTTTACATGTTTCAAAGCAATTAAACAAGCATGTATGTGCATGCACACACATATACAAATGAAACATGAAATGAAAACACCTACTGAAGATAGGATATGCAATAACACCAATATGCTGCAAAGACCGAAAAAGTTATTAACATCTTACCATCATCCAGCTCAAGACAGAGATTGTACACAGCCAGTGGCCTTTTAATACGTTGTCCTTGTCTTCTCGATTGCCTTGGTGGGGCATTTGGAGGAGACACTGGCATAGAGATTGGCTCAGGGAAAGTGGCATCAGGCAGGGTTTTGAAAATCTGCAATCAAGAACACAAAGGGTGTTAATTATTTATCACAAAGAGCAACCTGTGTAATGCAACTGTAAACCATTATCAAACAACATTTGTTTTGGATTTCATTCAAAGCAGGCAGGAGCCAAAAATCCATTCCTTCAAGTTTGAGAGTATGCCGTGGGTCTTTAATGAGTGCTTTTAAAATAAATAAATAAATAGATATAAAATGAAAATAAGCAAGAACACTGTCTACACTTTAACCAAGCTGCAAATCAGTTAATCCAAAGACAAAATATGTGCAGCCATGCTTGCCAGCTAGGATGGAGGAAAAGGGGAAAGAGGGAGATGAACCAGCCACCAGGAAGTTTTAGAATTTTAGCTAGGACCTATAATGTTGCCAGAATATCCATGTTAGTTTTCAAAATTTATGATATCACTATAATATCTGCCAGTTATAAAAAAAAAAAAAAAAAAGAAAGAAAAAAAAAAGTCATATTCTTGAAGACAGCAAAGGAAAAATTTTGAGGGGAGGGATTTTTAATGAAAGATACCATAGTAACATACCATGTGAGATTTTTCTCAGACAACCATTGTATATTGATTCATATTTGTATTAAATGATGATACTCACAAAGACACATATAAAAAGGATTGCATTTCTTGTCACCATTTTATCCTTTGAGTCATGGCTATTAGCATATCACCCCTCCATACAAAATACCATGCCAGCTCTCTCTGGATTAACTCGTAACACAAATCTGCTCAAACTGATAGTTTTTTTTAACTGACACATACAAGGCACAGTCTAATGATGCTGATTTACTTCAAGAAAATTATCAGTACACCAATGTACAATTTAACAGCAGCCTTTTACAACTGATCATGGCAGATTCATATGAACAAATTAGCTTCATAATTTTTCATCAAAATCAAACCGGCAGATGAAGAAAAACACAAACAGCACCTGTACGAAAAAAAAAAAAAAAAAAAAAAAAAACTGTGTCTGTAGGGCACCTTGCAGTAACACAACATGGTAATATAACAAGACATAATGAAACAGCATGTGGTGCTCTTTTACCCTGCAATTTTATGTAGTCAGGTATCCATGTAGGAAATATTATAAAGAGGGGACTTGTAATGAATCTTCAAAGGAGAAGCTTTTTATGAAGCAGAAATTCATGCAGAAGTCAGAAAGAGATGCCACAGATAACACATTTTTGGATTATTACAGCATATCTCAGCTGCAGCACGAAGCTAAAAGCCAGCCAGGCTACTCTATGCATGAGAAAAATGCCATAATCATCTTGTGGTAAGGCAGTCAAGACATCATGTCAAAATTATAAGACTATATGCTGGCCTGTTAGTCCTGAATATTACACATACAGAAATGAAATGACCCAGGAACCCACATATACACCAGCTTATATCCACTTAATGATCACTTTCATCCTGGCAGGTTGATGACTGCGGTGTACAAAATCATCAGAAACATCATTCTCCATGAGAACCGTGGAAGAAAGATCGTATCACCCAAAATAGGCAGCAGCAGGCAGGAAGCCTATACATGGTATACAAATGTTCCAGTGGAAATACTACCTTCCTTCCCAGAAGGTGAATGTCACCCTGGAGGAGAAGGGAAAATGAGGAAATTTGAACTTCCCCATCCCAGTTACAAGAAAACTGGCTCCCACTCCTTCACATGCTAATGTACAGGGATTATGAGAGAGCACCAAAATCAAGCAAGGAACTCACTCTAAACAAAGTACTTATAAAGGAGAAAGTGCTGTCCCCTGCACAGACACAGCATCTCTCTCAGACAGTGACAAAGGTCTAATTGTGCTCAGAGTGCTAAAACTATTTTTTTAAACCATGATGCAATATGTAATAATGAAATCTAACATGCACCTACATGGCATTTGGCTAACAGTACCACACTGCCCCCTTATGTGTAAACACAAGGCTAGACTAAGCAGTTTTAGGAATAATATTTGCTTCTGAAAAATCCAAAAGCACCAAAAATTTTAAATGCCATCTTTTTCATGGACTAAATGTTGTGTCTGGACCCTCTGCTAAATAACTCTCCTCCAAGAGGTTGCAGCATGTTGTTTAATATGTCACATTCCCCAGCTGTATTTATTTGTACAGCCTTAACCAGGCATCTCCACTGAAATTAATGATGGTAAGAACAAGTATTCCCCAGGACTGGCTTGAAAGAGATGAGCTTTCGCATATGCATTTAGGTGACTTGCATAGCTTGCAGTAAATTTCTTTAGCACCTCTCAGAAATATTTCAATATATTCTAATAAAACTACTAGCATGAGTAACAGAGTCGCAAAAGCAAAACACAATCAAGAAAACCATAAAGGGGATTCTTACTTAACGATAACCAGAGCCAGACATGCAATAGGACAATGAATTGGAGGCAGATAATGAATCCAAGCAAATTTCTAACTGTAAGTCGCTCTGTGATGTGAAAAAATAGTGGGTGGTTTGTTCTGTTTTATATGGGGAAAAAAACCTACACAACAAACAGGAGAAATAACAAGCAAGCAGTGAAGTTCCACTTCAGGCAGTACTTCTCCAACACATGCTAACTAACTCCGCAACAGTACTTGTGCCAGACAGTCAGGAGCTCCCCAGAAGAGTCATCCTTCCCCTACCAACAAAATTTAGTGGCACTGAGTCTTCTCTTTCACTGTCAGGAACTTCTCAGAAGATTGATTTTCCTCTTCTCAGAAATTCCTAGATCTTCACTGAAATGGCCATAGCTAAAAACTGGCTAAAAATATGCATTACCAGCATACCACCTCTACTGTTAATATTTTCAGGCCTGCCAGCAGCAGAGCTGTGCACCAGTGTTTCCCACAGTACTGCTGTGCAACCCCAGTGCCAACCAGTAACTGTACTGGGCAGTCCAAGTTCCCTTCTGCAGACAAATGCTCAGGTGGGCATCAGGCCTCACTCACCTCTCACCTTCTTGGCATGGCAGATGATTAGAAAGTTTCATTTCTGAGCTACAATTAGTAAGTGAGATTTTGTTTTCTAAGGAGCAGAGAACTCCTGGGCAGCATGTGTCCAGCCGCTCTCTACACTCAGTGAGACCAGGGCAAGGGTACGCATGAACTCCATCCTCTCACTCATGCATCCCTTTGAAGCAATGCTATAAGGTCTAGCACTTCTTTGCTTGTGCTCATGTTTAATACGTGTCTCCATAGAGAAGGGATTCCTGAAAGAGGTTAGATATGAACTAGAGAATGCAACTGCTTGACTATCTGCAGAGCAAACTGACCCAGAGCACATTGAGACACTGAAAGTGTCACTGAAATCACCAAGCAACATGAGTTGCCCTGTAGGACTCTAAAGACAACAAACAAACAAACAACAGCCCACCACCACCACTAGAAAGATCACTAGGGTTTGGGTTTTTGTTTTTGTTTCTTCTTTTAATACACAAAAGAAGCAGGAAACACCCTCACATGTTGCACAAATAAAAAAAGTTTTGGAATCAGTCTTGCTCTTTCAAGCTGCTCATTAACTATTTGGTATTTGGTACTTACTTTGGTATTTCCTTCTTCTATTTCCATTAGGAAAATAAAATTAAATGCAGCTAAAATTAAATACATCCTGACCTGCATTTTCAGCAGCAGCAATCTCTTTAAGTTGCATGCCAAAGCTACAGCTAAAACCATAGTTTTGCAAAGGTGAGCATCTGAAAAGCAAGTGTAAGATCAACCTCAGCCCTTAGATATGCATGCACAGTATTCAGCTTCACTTCCACACTTTCTTTAAGTTTGCTTTGTTTAAATAGACAAGATATTTTTCATCAAACCTAAACAGGTATTTTCTGCTGCTCTGACAGAAGCATTGTAATGTTTCACTGAGAATGGGGGGAATGGACACATATTTTAGTTCAGTTGCAGGGAGAAATGTTTGGGGTTTGTTTAATTCAATTTTGCTCTTAGCCTTACTGATTTTTCAAATACTGTATAAATGTTTCACAGACTAATACAAGATGCCTACTATGAGAGATCTGTTATCAGTACATTGCCTATGCACAGAAGACAAAATTCAAAATCACATACAAGTAATGGCTTAGAAGAGCACCAACAACTGAACTAACATTTCAGTACTTTGACTTACTTGCAGAACAATATGGGACCACACCTGACTAAGTTTCAAAATCTCTTCTTGCACTGCAAGCTGTGGCTCTCAGATGCATCACAAGGCAACCGCAGTAGGGCAGAATCCCTTCTGTGGGAGAACAGGGCTGGAACATGCTATTTAATGGAAGATTTCTTTGCTGCTCCAAATAAAGCCTCCCTTCAAGTGAAAAAAAATCAGACCTACCATCATCACTCATCTGTATTGCAGAAGTTACCACAGCTTACACAAAGACAAGAATGAAGTCTGTTCTTTGAATTACCTCATTCAAGAAGCAATAAAAATGTATTAAACTAGCCTCCAAGGTTAAGGACTTCCCAATCACATACAGCGTTACATAGTTTTTGTGGCTAGGGCCAAACTGCTCTAGATTTATAGAATACTTCTCTACAATTTAATTCTCAGAAGCATTAGCATTCTGCTCTTCATCTACTTGAGGGCAAACCTGGATGCTAAGCGAAACAATTTACATATGGGAGAACACTGACACGTAGCGCTCAAAATGCACAGAAAACAGACCAAAAATTTTATCAAACAATAAACCTGTTAGTCATTCCTATCCCAGTTCATTCACTATTTTAAATGGTTGTCTAGGTTTGATTGTATATGAAAGTGGAATTTAAAGATGCACACTGTGTTAAGTGGTGGATCAGTCTCCAAGCCTGCAGTGCAAAAGCTACAACAACAAAAAAAAAAGATGAAACTCTTGTTGAGCTACTTAAAACTGCGGCATGTTTGACCTATTTCTCTCTACGCAATAGTACAGAACAGATACTTTATAGGGCTAAACAAACCACAAACCATCTTGGATATGTACCGCTAATAACAGCCCTCTCTACAACAGTGAGCCCAAGACCATCCCTACACACAACCATTCCAGTTCCTAAACCGGTGTCCCACAAAGTCTCTGGAAGCATTTCTTGAGAGTAATGAGCCAAATTCAACATATTATCATACTGTATTCTACCAGCAGATCCATATGGCAGCAGCCCAAGGAATTTTGCCAGATTCCTCTTAATCTGCAACAACAGTGTTGGCCTCTAGATCCTGAGCTCTTGCTAGAGCTGATTTTAGAAATTCAAAAAACCCATCGGTAGGAGTATTTAACTAAGCCTATTCCACAATTTTATAACTAAATGTATAGTTGTACATGGAAATGCAGATTAGATTCTACTGCTACAAGAGGATACTGATCTGTTCATTCTGGTCTCAAGCAGAACTAATTAATGAATATCAGTATGTTTGCCAGGAATCACTTTAGGAAAAGACCCAGACATCAGGTCATCTCTGTCTGCTTTGTATCACTGGGGTAATTAAAATTTCTTCTAAAAATCAGTGGGAGGCAAAAGCAAGGACAGAGTGGGATGAAAAAGAGGGGGGAAAAACTGGAGGCTTAGTAATAGAGCTAATGAGGATAAAATTATAAAAACCATTAACAGCTTAAAGCTGTGCCATAATTCTGTTGCAAGACAAACCCCTCATTCACTCTCATAACACCTACTACACAGAAGATGAATCTATTTTCTTTGGATACACAAACAAGAACTGGAGTACCAGAAGTTGTTGTCTAATGCAAAAGGAGACTAGAACATGCAAGGTTACTTTGAATTCTTTGAAATTCAGCTCTGGGTATAGCCTCCTCTACGACAATCATATTTTTAGAGTAAAGTATTTCTCAAGACAAAAAGAAAACCAGTTCAAGATTTTATCTGGGTAATTTCCCTTCAGCAGCTGATTTGCAGTTGGTAAATAAAAGAAACATACACAGACACTTCAACTGATGTTTATTGAACAATATAAAATGCCATCCACCCAGGCCACATATACTCCTCTACCCTCGTACATTTTATGGCTATTGTACTCCTTGTATTTCCATTATAATTGTCTACAGTATATGTCAATCTATTCTATAAATTAGCAGCTAATGGGATACAGCAAGAGAAACATCACCACCATGGCCTTTTCTTGACTTAGCTTCTTTTCAATGTAATGTAGACTCAATTCAGGGTTTGATCCACCAACCTGTAAAAAATATATATATATTTATATTTATATTAGAGACAAAAGTGCTTAAGAAAGAAAAAAAACCGTTTTAGTTATTCACAATGTGCTCTTACCTTGATACAGTTCCCATGCATTTTTTCCTCTTACAATAATGAAGACAGTCATTGTGCCATTCTTTTTGCCATTTTCTGCAAACATAAAGTAACATTTTTTATGTTAAGTTATAATTTTACTGCAGATAGAAGCATTTCAGGATATGCAAGGTGAAAATAAGCATCTTAAAATATTGACATAAAAAGGGCAACTCAGCCACTAATATTCTAATTTTTAATCCATAAAATCCAATTCTGTAAGATTTACAGCTCCAGATTTATTTTTTTTTAATTTGAAGGGATTGCAGAAGGTAACAGGAGCTACTAAAATTAAAAGCTCAATCATAACAGCAATTACAAAAGATTAACTTCTGGAAAGACAGAAGTTGTATTTCTAAACAGATTGCATCAATTCTAACAGTTTAATAAAATTTCTAAAATTAAACATTATTGAAAACTTTTTTTTATATATAAAATGTGGTTTCTTTCTTTTTGCATTTAAATTTATTAAAGACTGTATTAGATCAACCTGTTTCTTTCCTGGTTTTAGTCAACATGATCCATTTATTGTTTTCAAACACAATTCAATGAAATATAAAAACATTTGCACTAGAAATTATTGACATCTACATAGAATTTGTGTTCAGTACACATAATGTGAAGCTCATTATTTCTCCACATCATATTAAACATTTTTGAAAATATAAAATTCAATAAAAATTATCAACAACTTAGAATATCTAAGTCACTTACCTTTCTAAGTTACCACTGTGTCCACTTCAATACGGATGTGCCTGCCTTGAAGTAGTTATCCCAACTTTGGAACTTCAGCAGCCGTATGCTATAAAATACGATTTGCTGCACACTGGCTTCTGTGAGACTGCATAGGATGCAAATTTTCTGAAGCTTTGGATTTTGAGGCTTGAATTCCGCTACATACCACAAACACCTTTTTACAATATTCACTAACATTATATTTGAAAAAAATATAAACTCAGCTTAAGAGTTGAGAGATGCCTGAAGCTAAGCCTCTGGAGGGCCACAACCCAGAAAGCATCCATAATACTCTTGATGTTGCCTGGCGCACTCTATTTAGTTACAGTGCAACAGAGTGTGCAGCTTGAAAACAACCCTAGTAGAAGTCAAAACTAGAAACAGGAAACACCCTTGGTTGAGAGCCAACAGACAACCCACAAAGCTCTAAAATAAATAAATAAACAAACAAATCCAAGACCGCCTTTTCTTCTCTGCAAAGACACCATTTGCAGAGACAATCTGCCTAGCAGCCTGACTACCCATAACTGAACGAAACACTGCTTTTAGGGATTTGTGGACACTGAGTCCCAGTATTGTAATCAAATAATGTACTGCCAATTTTAATGCAAAAGGATTAGGTTTAGTGCTCCAGACAAACTATTAGAGTGACGGTAGAACTGAGGGGAATTTCAGACAAACCTGAAGTATATGCAGACTCTAACAGACACTCATTTGGTCTGACTACCTTGAACCCTGTAGTTCACATTGGAGCTTTAATGAAGAAACTAAACATAGCCTGTAAAACATGACATTGCAGTCTGGAGGACAACTGTGGAAGGATGAAAGGAAAAAAAAAAAAAAAAGAACATACCAAGGTTAGAAACACGTGTCCTTTGATCGCTTGCAAATTATGAGTTTGTTGACTCAGCCTTTCTAAAAGTAGCACTCCTGATACAAAGCCTGCAGCTTCCACTGTATCACATCTCGCTCCCCTTTTAACAATTCACGAGAAGAATGCTCCTGATAGCAGCCCATTCACTGCTGTGAATTGCATTCACAAGCAATCCATTTTATTCATTGGAGGAAATGAGAGAGTTAACAATACACCAGGCTTGAAACACCTACACATTTATCCACCGCACCAGCAGAAACAGCATATTCACCTTCTTTTCTGTGCTCACCTATTGTAACTCACACCAAGGAGAGTATTTTAAAAAAGGTTGTCCTTCCGTATTACAGCTACACATATTAGCTTTGCCTATCTTGTTTAGTTACAGGAAATACTTAAAAGAACAACAACAGAAAAAGCCTTTAAATTGAAAGATTAAATACTCAATCCAATTACCCAGCTTTCTAAAACATAACATAATCTTAGTTACTAAACGAAAAATAATGCAGAATGAGAATATTTGCATGTATTTGCTCTTATGAAAAGCATGAGAAGCCCTGTGAGGTTAAAAGGCAGCATTTACAAATGTAAGCCAACAGCCATTAAAAGCAACAAATATGGCCAAACACACAAACCTGATCTCCCCTCTATTTGTAATGAATAAATACATACACATGCTTACAAATACAAATAAATATATGTGGTAAAATCTGGTTTTCTCCAAATTCTATACACCACAATATGAATAATTATAAAACCCTGTATTTGACACCCTACTATAATGTCATTGTACAAAGCATCAGAATGAAATGTCAAGATCTTCGGAGATGACACTGTTCCAACTGTCCCACACAGCCAGTATTTTCTTCTCTGATAATTTCCCTGTTGCCATTACAAGGATTTATATCATCCTTATGTTGTACAGTGTTTTCTGGTCTTTGTTTTTGTTAAAATCCATTTCTTATCTTACATTATGACTGTAAGGTCTTTGAAGGCAAAGAATATATTCTTTGTTTGTATGTCCAGCATCCACTGCAATGAAGTACTGATGCCTCATTAGTGTAAATAGCATACACACAAAAATACTAGGAATAAACACTTATCAGCTGACTGTCACATCTTGTTTATTCAAAAATTCATTAAATGGACTGAAATACACTAACCCCTTTAGTAGGGCAAAAGCTTACTGGAATTCTGAAGAGTACATACAGAAACACAAGCACATACTGCACGATTACCCAGTGCTCTGTCATTAGCAATGATCAGGCAGCATGCCATTCAGATCGGTTTACCCAATTTAAAGGGGAAAAAAATTGTCAATTCAATGGTTCACTTACCATTGAAAACTGCAGTACAGTATAGTTCTTAGGTCACATATAAGAATTTACTCTTTAAACTCTTCAGGAGTGCAACAACTTTTCCCCTCTCACAATAGCCCTGGAGTTTTCATAATTATTTTTTTGTATCAAAATTTTACTTAAGAGCACCCATTCTAGCATTCTCCATAAGGCTTTCTCCTTTGAATCCCCCCTCCACACATGCAAGCACAGGATCCTGAGTGTCTAGACTGAAGTAAATGTTAGCCAGCTGAATTCCACTCTCTTATCATCACTTCTATTTACTTACTTACAAAGCACTGTCTGTGGAGCAGTGGAAGATGAGGACTGCATCACTCAGAAATTTGGTATGAATTTGAATGAAGTTTCTTCAAATTAACTGGAGGTAACACAGGCCCATCAAGAAGACAGAAGTGTATGTCCGTATTACTTGTAAGGTGCCACATATTTGTAGTGCAACACCTCAGCAGGCTATTTTCAACCCCTGTAAGAATGACTTTTGTTTTGATTTTCTTTTTTAATCTGTTTACTCACAGTGTGTTTTGTGTCTTTTGGAGCAGTCTAATGCATTTGGAGCATACCAATCCAGGTATTGATCCAGACTCTTTAATGTCATCAACTACAGTCACACATACAAATGGAGACTTCATATACAATCTTCTCACAGTATGCACAAACTACATTAAGACTTTGAAATCAGCAGTCTTTAAAAAAAAAAAAAAAAAAAAAAAAAAAAAGATTTACAGTCAATTAAAACATAACATGTGGATTTCATATGGAAGTGCTTTCTACTATCCACAGAGCAGAGAAACAGTTTGAAGAGTTTGCACATGCTATAGTGAAATGAAAGAGCTGCTGTGACTTCCACCAGAAAACATTAAGTTCTTTGTTGTGCTTGCTGCTCTTTCTGGTTTAGACCCAGCCAATTACTAAAGGATGTGCTTTAAGTACAGGAATAGTTTCAATGACACTTCTGATTAGTTATGCTCTTTAAGTTATGCACATACTGAATACCCTCCTTAAGTGAAGCTCATGTTTCCTTGCAAATTCTACTTTACTGGAGATGACTTACTGTATTTTTTTTCCCTAAGTCAAACATTTGTTGATTTGAAAAACATTCAGCTTGAGTAGGTTTTCAAATTTCTGCACCGCAGCAAACCACCACAATTACAATGCATTGCTTCTTCGTCTCCCTTTCCAGCCAAAGACAAAGCAACACAAAAGATGAAACAAGTCTCCTCTAGTATTTCTCTTATGTCCCTTTACCAGCACTTCAAAAGATCTGCTGTGTTGTCAAAAATAGTCTTAGTTCAGAGGCTGGCAGTGCCACTATGCCCCTAAAGGCTCTAAAGCACTTACTTGCTGAGAATTGCTTTAAACATGCACATGGCCACACCTCAGTGCTACTTTATGCTTTAAAATGAACATCTGACTTCACCTGTTTCTATTTGTCCCATCGCATGAACACTGCAGGTATTATACACTGTGATATGTTTTAAGACTAAGGATTTTCCAGGTGTTACTACACGAAGTTGATGTTGGCTTAAGAGCTCAGTATTATTATTTTTTTCTCTTTCCTTTAGTTTAATAAAAAATATAAATGGGCCTACTTTTTTTTTAAAAAAAGTGCTTCATAGAAAAATGCTTGTCATATAACTGTTTCAAACAAAACATATAGCTAAAACAAATATGTATTTTGTCTAATATATGTAAAATTTTTGCCCCTTTTAAGTAGACAAATACAGAAAACAAGTGAAAACAGAATCTACCCTTTGTACTGGAGACATTGAATTTTTCAGAATTAACATCGTCTGAGCTAACCTTACCTATAAGTTGCCAACTTTTTTTTAAAAAAAAAAGGTATGTTTTGCCATGCCCAGTGCCTTTCACAATACTCTGGCTTCCCAGATTCTTTCCGTCTAGCCCCTCTCTTTTCTCTTCTAATTTACTTCCACTGTAATTTTAATCTTCTTTCTGTTTTTGCAGTCTTGCTATTTGTACTCACTATTCTTCCTTCCCCCATATGCTGGTTTACATATTCTAGTCCCACTGAGATTTTTATCCCAACCTCCTCACTCATCTTCTTTCATTTCAGAGCCTTCTTTTTTTATCCTGTGTTGTTGGTTTTTTTCCTCTTCAAACAATGTTCAGGCAATTAAGAAACCAAAATGGCTCATATTACCACTGAGGCATCTCTCAATGGCAAATAAATAACCCCTTTGAATTGTGGCATTTGTTCCAATGGGATACCAAAACATTATCACGAACAGCAAGAACACGTGCATGCTATTCAGGAATTCTTGGAGCGTACTGCCATTCTTCCTCCATGCAAGTCACAAAACAAGACTAGAAGAGCTGAGATGACCAAGATATCTAGTCTGTTAAACCCTGGGGAAGAAAAACTAATTTACACCTCTGAAATTCATTTAGGAGAAGAGAGGAAGAGAAAGCAAAATCTGGGTTTTGGTCCAAACTGACTATAGTTATTCATTGCAGGATTACTTAAAGGCCAAGCATTGCACAAACACAGCTGTAGCCATCCCCCGAGTTCATCATCTCAGAAAGTGAATACTAAGGGAAGGTTTAGCTTCAAAGCAAAATGAACATGATCACTAGATACCAACATGAATTTATCGATGCCTTTTTAGTGAAGGGAAGGACATGGGTCACAGAAACCAAAGGAGACCAGACAGATATGGCAAGGGAGAAGGAACAAGACAGCCGTGTATGAAATGACACTGACATTAAGGGCCTGAAAAACAAAGACGAACAAGAGTGCACGCAGCCACTCAGCAAAAACATCACAATTCGAAGTGAAACTACAGTCCATTGAATATTAAAGCTGAATATGTTCCTACTTTGCCTGGCATATCTGGCTGGCCTTTCCCTACAGCCATAGTGCAGTAGCAAGCAAGATAATTCACAGGTCTTATTTTTCTCTAGACTGGCCTCTCTTCCACTACTGGTGGTTCTGAGAAAAGATCTCAGATTGGGTCTAGATTTTTTGCTTTTTTCTTTCAGTAGAGATCTGCTTCTACAACTCATCTTCTGCTTGGAGACTGAGAAATACTCTTACTAGAAGAGACTTATCCATAACTGTCAAGAATAAGATCTGAACAATTGTTTCCTTACTGCTCTTCTGTCCTCCATCTAGTCTCAATGATTGCATGGTCCTAGTGCCAGTTAAGTAACACAGCAGGCTGCATAGTCTAGTAGCCAGCATTCAAGTCTCAGCTTTGGTTTGATTTTGCCTAACATCCCCTCCTCAACCTACCATAATTGGTTCAGATCCATGGTTTGGAAGCATGTATGCAGCTTTCAAACAAAGTAAAAATGTGACATTGGTTTCTGGCTAGTATGAAATAAATGTACTTATCAATAAAGTATATAAAATAAAAAAAGCAGCTTATGCGTTAAGATATTTTTATCTCAGGGCAAGTCCCCATCTCCAGCTTTCCATATATAAATTGAATAGAAATTCTCTAATCACTCAGCAGAGTGATGATAGTGGAATGACTACACCAGGATTTCAAAGCTAGTAACAGTTAGCTACGGATCCTCCCAAAACTGAATCGTAGATCTCCTTCAGTAAAGCTGTCCACAGAGCAAGACAAAATGAACGTTGATGGAATTTAAAAATGTTTGAGGAATCGTAACCATTTTAACCACTTGGCTTAACAAGTTACTGTATTTAAACTGGAATTACAATAGCTATTTCTTCTACAGTCTGGAATTTTGTTAACCTTTTCATTTGCTACAGGGGGAAAGAGATGCCTCTCTGCAGTCTGTCAGGGCTGTAAATTACAAAGGGATGAAGTGTTGCTTCAGGTTTCTGTCAGCGTGCCTCCATCTTGACTCCACCACACTTCTGTAATTCCAGACTTACCATATATTAGCAGAAGCAACTAAAAGTTAGCAGAGGCAGAGTAGTTGTTGATGAGATATTTGAAAGCTTTTAACCTACAGCTGCTGACTTCTCCTAGGACTTCACTAGGGCTATGAATAAAATAATTAATAATCATAATAATAATCATAAACCCAACTCACGCAAGACTCTTAGAAAGTCTGAAATGCAGAGAATTCAGAATAATTTAAAATGAACATTAGATTGACAAGAAGCCTATCTGCCCTTAACAGTAGATCCTTGGTCTGCCCTAGAAGAAGAAGGCTCACTTATAAAAGCAACATATTCAAATTGACCAAACATTTTTGTCATGCCTTAAAACACGCCTCTCTTTTGTCTTTGCTATAAATACACAGAGGTCACACTTTGGGCTTCCTTCCCTCTTGGAAGCAGCTCTAGTGTGGGACAGAAGTTGCTGTAGGCAGACCGCTGATGGCAAGTTCGCTGTTAGAAATAACAGTGAAAAGATAGAAATCCCTTTAAAAAAATTATAGCCTTCCAGTTCTAAAGAAGGCATAAAAACAAGGAATTATGGAAAATGATGCGGTATCTTTTTTATGTATTTTCCATTCCCTGCTTCTCCACATTTTCAGAGGAGCAAGAAAGGTGAGTACAACCAATGTTTCAAATGTGAAATTGATGTCCAGTTTCTAAGGGCATGTGAACGAGCAGGCAAAACAATAAGCTGGTGCTAATATGTGGTGATCTAGTGATTTTAATAGGCAGAACTAAACCCAGCCTCCATATGCCATTACAAACACCTTGGCTCTGCTCACTCTCTATTCACTTTTTCTTAATTTGTGTGGTCACTATAGTAGCTACAAAATCATGGCCTTACTGCACTGTTTACCTTCACTTATAAGGTAAAAAATGGCTTTACACATCTTGGAATATTTATTTCTTAGGACTTGAGCCACATCTGCTGCACAATAATTTCCCAGTGGAACAATACTGTATCTGCTCAAGGTGTATGTGGGGGCAGCATCACACCCTAAGTCAACTAAGCCAACAAAACACGCCATGTAGATAAAGCTATGCCAAAAGAAGTTTTGCCTAGCCTGTGTTATTCAGGGAGGTGGCAAAATTGCATTTAAGAAAAACTTGTGACAGACGTTATTTAAAGTAGATAAGACTCAACTTAGATAGCCAATTTCAACACTGTTAACCTTTAAAAGAAATAACTATTTCACTGCTCACAGTGCTTAAGAAGTAAGAGGGGAAAAAGCACATGCTGAAATTTTTCCAAAGCACTTTTTTTTTTTTTTTCTTTTTTGAAAATAAGAGTAAGGTGGATACTGCCCATCCTCCCAGCACAAGCAGCGCATCTCAAACACCCAGTTCCAAAAGTCAACTTAGTCACAAGGGACTCCCAAAGAAAAACCCAAGCAAAGGGACACCGGTAAAAGATTTATTTATCTATTACAAATTCCAGGGCTCAGACTGTGTGCAGTGCAAGCAGATATTCTGGACAGTTATCTTGTATGGGTATGGTGCCTTAGTAACCAGCAGCTGCCACAACAACAGCAACTTCCATTTTCAGTATTACCTCAAACGCAAAGGCTTAAAATAACACACATTCAGCTGAAAATGAATGAAATGTTAATACCTGGCTCTCTCATAATGCTTTTTAAAACCCACAAAATTCAGAGTACAGTAAAATCTTTTTTTTTTTTTTTCTTCTTATTTTTTTTTAAACCATGTAAACTCTGAGAAAAAATACGACAGAACAATTAATACAGTGAAACCTTAGAGTACTTAAAGAGCTAAAACTGGGCCTGGGCTTTTTCTTTTCCCGTTTTGTATCACTTCTGCTCACAAAAAAGGCATATACAATTATCATAACGAAAATCTGTTTCCATACTATACACACAGAAGCACAGCTACCACCAGGAAATATGCATCCTGAAATGTCAGTTCACCTATGAACCAGGATATTTATTGAGTATAAATAGGCAAAAGTGTACAGCATACAGAGGATATTCTTTAGAGCTAAGTTGTAATGTCACATTTAACCCCATGCTACCCATTAAGCCTACCCCATGCTACCCATTAAGCAGAACATTTGAAACAATACTCAAGAAACATGGAGATGCTTCAAAACTTACCTTTTCATGGTTTTCTATAAGGATTTCAACAACTATGTTCTGAAACTTCAGGTCCATGATGGCTGCTACAGTTTCTTCCTGTGGCCTCATTAAGGTTGGTCCAAATACTACCCCTAAATTTGCTACCGTCATTAGATTCCTCTTGGCATGCTTTGAAACACTATTTGAAAAGAATTGAAGGAAAAAACAGGAAATAGGTTATGAAAATTTTCCATTACTGTTGGAAACTGCAGTCTACTTTACAAATGAAAACATTACATTTCCTTAATCCATGTTTTAGAAGTTCTTTTTATGCAAAGTTTCTTCAAATAAAGTCATACTGAACTGTGGAAAACAGAAAATCCATTCTTCCACTGTCAATTTAAAAACAAAAGCTGTCTCTTTCTGAACTTAAATATATAAAATGCACTTAGCCTTGGACCCAGGCAAGTGTGAAACCAACTTAAATTTGCTAACAGATCTCCACTATTCACTTTGTCAGAATTTGTGAAAAGAAAGTATAATGTTCACCTTCTCACTTCAATCAAACCCTCAACTGCTGGCAAGACTGCTAAAGTAAATACTTATATGGCTTCATTAACAGATTAGATTTCTGCCTTTACCTCCAAAATATACACAGCATGAGTCAAACGCCTTGTCTGCTTTTGCACATTTGCTGCTTTGTATTGTGTATGACAGCATCAAGATGGGCTTAAGCTCCAGGCACGGTAACCAGGCTATTTGTAGTAAAACAAAGGTAAGGACAAGGGTTCTGACAAGGCAGGAAAGCAGGTAACAGCACTTACTTTGCTAAATGTTTCACCAAAATGTCCAGCATCTCTTTGTTCTTTTCTGGGAGCTTATGGACCAAGAAGTGAACAGCATTAACTCGAGATTCAGGACTTCCACTTTCTACGGGACATAGAAACAAATAAGCATCTCATTAAAGAAAATAATAATCCACAGAAACATAAAGCTTCTTCCAACTCTGCACAGAAACATACTGCATATACTTCGCTTGAATGACTACGTCTCCAAACAGCAAAAGTGAACACATGCTTTGTTTTCACAAATAGTCTTGTTCCAGAATTATTATTTTATTTACTTATTTTGTGAACCAATCTTTCAATCCACCTGCAAAAGTATGCCTTTGTTCCTCTATATGTAAAAATTGTCAGATTCTAGTTCTTGTTTTGCTGCCTCAGACTCATCTGCTTTCAAATATACTGTGAAGTGAGAAGTGTTGTTTCTGGGTGCCACCTTCTCTTTGCAAAAACCTGAAGTGCAATTGTACTACTTCACACGTTACCATTAACTGATTGTCCTCGCCACTAGAATTTAATTTTGTTGGTACTATGCAGCTAGTAATACTGCATCTATGCTACCTTGCATTAGAGACTGCATAAAACAACACTTGCTGAAGATTAATCTGCTCAGAAAGACAAAAACTAATGATCCCTGAAGACAAAGAAGAATAATGATGCAAAAAAAAAAAAAAAATCCTGAGTGAGATTACTATGATAAAGGGTCCCGAATAACAATGCCATCCCACTCTAGTACAGCACAGAGAGTAACAATAAGCAAGGGCCTTTTTATGTTTTTGTGTTGAATTCAATAACTTTGCCCCCATATGTTTCACTATCACACAAATTCTTGAAAACAAGAATTTGTAAAAGGTGGAAATAAACCACATTCCTACCTGTCAAGGTTATATTAAACCACAAAACTACATAGTGGCTTACAGTGAGAAGAGTGGAATCATTTTTCTTGTATATAACATACTTAGTACAAGGTAAATAAACAGAAAAAAATAGAATCTACCATGAATGCAAGGTTTTGACACTGGGACTGCTCATCAGGTCCCATTTTACTCCAAGGCAACTTTGATTGTTAAGTGTATTTCATAAAATACCCACCTTATTTCTTTCAGTGCATATTCCTACAGATTATTTTTTATTATTGTTATTATTCTTTGCACATTGCTACGCATTTTAGGGTCACTTTTTTTTATTCTTTTGCAGTGAACACCTCTGCATAAATTGCAAGATAAAAAAGTTACCAAAACACAAAATGTTTAGCTCCTTGTCAGCTAATCAAAATTAGGACAGTCATAAAAACTTTAGGCTTCTTTAAAACAAGAATACTTCACAAATATGTGAAAACACAAGCCCTAATTAGAGGATGGCTAAGCAACTTAATCTAATTACTATCTACTGTGATCTGTATCACAGTAAAAGAAAATTGGAAGGAGAATTTTTTGTTTTGATCTTAATATATATATATATATAATATAAAATAGTTTCAGAGAAAAGGATATTCCTTACTATTCCTGGCATTGTTTTTTTTTTTTTATAGCCAACATAGGAAACAACAGTGCATACCTATTTTTAAGTATGCCGTAACTCAGATCTGCAATGTTGATTAAATTTTCCTCCCCGTTACATAGAATCAGCCTCTCAAAATTGTTTACTACTTATGAACACTGTACTATTTAAAACATGTAATTCTAATAATTTCTTTTACAAAGGAGACTATAAAATAGAGAAGGGAAAATGCTGTGAGAAACTGATGGCAAAACTTCACTGATCAAAAAAATTATTTTAACATTTTAACAAGTGGGCAGACTCACCATCTAGGTAATAAAATCTTGAATTTTGTTTAAGCACTTGGCTTCTGAAACGTGTTTTGGCAATGAATTTCATGGGCTAATTCTCATTATGAATTAAGGGCCACAAGCGAATATATTCTGCAGTCCTGAAAAGTCATTACAGCAAACCGAAAAAGATAAAGCAATTGTCTCAAAGTTTATATTAATTTTGCTTTCCACAGTTTGCCAGAAGTGCTACAGGCTGGAAAGAAAATCAGCTAAATATCTGTTTGATACTTTGCCAAAGGTTTCTTATACTCTTTCTGTCCTCTTCCAAAAAATTCCATGTACATTAGATACCATACAGCTGAACTACAAATGCTGTTCTGCCTTTTCCAAGTCTGTGTTTGAACTGCCATCGTGTAATCTGGCCTGTTCGTTCCTTTCTTCAACTAATATATGAGGGGAACATTTGAGGCAGCCTGGATACAGACTAACAAGGCACTGAAAACAAGGGTCAGGCAATTATACCTTCAGGATTTAAATGAGCCCAAGTTGACATATTTTCTTTTACTAAGCTTCTACTCTATAAATGGAAGAAAAAACATCTCGGTCCAAGTAGAATTTTATCATTATACAATTAATGTAATAAGAATGAAATGTTTAGAATGTATAACCAAAAGCTTTGGCATAGAAGTGAAAATCATGCTATGCTATGTCTGTCACAAACTTGTCCTTCAATAGTCACATCACTTGTGACACGTACTAAAACTGAACACAGGTTAAAACTTCTGTACTCTTAAAACTTTTATTATTTTTATTCCTTTATTTTTACTGGGTCGAAGAATTTTTCTGAAACTGTATTTACTGCATGCTCCTAAGGCCACAACTATAAGAAAATATTTCTATTTGAACTACTGTCAAATATTTACTGGCAGGAATGATGAATTCTCCATGCAACTCATACGTCATCAGTGGCTCTGGAAGGCTTCTGTAAAACAAGGATGACATAATAAGTTTATCCATATTCCTTTCCATCTGTATTTATTCTAAGTAGGATTTTTTTTTTTAAACATTTAGTAGCATAGTCCTTGTATGGGAGGAAAGCGTTGTTATGGTAGCCCTTGATTTTAATGACTTTCAGTACAAATGGAAAACTAGGAAATCAGGAAAAACTGAGGAAAATAAGACTAAATACATCCACTCATACTCCATGAACTGAAGCGATGCCTCCAATCTATCATAAGCACCTTTCCAAATTACAACACTGAGACCATTTTACAGCTGAATATTGTAACATGCATACTATGTAATTCAACCTACCTAAGGGTTTTTAAAATACAGAGGCAAAGCCAATGCCTTGTTGTAAAGAAAAAAAGGACATACAGTTAAGTTGCTGAACAGCAAACTTAAATCCACAAATTCAAACTTCTAAAGCATTTCAAATGGAAAAATTGAAAACCTTAGTCATCAGTGAAAAAGGTACCAAATAACGCAAACCAGAGTTAAAACATCAGAGTTAAAACCTTTGTTTATTAAGCTGACTCCATGACTGATGCTCACAGAATACCAGAATAAGCACCGAGATGGGAAATACTGTAAGCAGGAAATATTTAATCTAGTGCACACTATTTTTATTCTTTCTTACATTACCAATGACTTTTATCTTCAAAAAAATTTCTTCAGCATTCTTTGATATGGTTT
Source organism: Aythya fuligula (assembly GCF_009819795.1). Lineage (NCBI taxonomy): Eukaryota > Metazoa > Chordata > Aves > Anseriformes > Anatidae > Aythya > Aythya fuligula. The sequence goes on from NC_045562.1 coordinate 34,105,584, forward strand.
AAATAATAGTAAGAGATTAAAAATACTGTATTTGCGATATGCTATAAGAGATACAGGAAAGTTCTATGTTCTTAGGCAATTAAGTAAAATATCTCGATCAAGAATCAGCCAAGTCATTTAAACATCTAAGATTCCTACTTTTCACACTCAGAATATTATTACTATTTCACTAGAATATCAGGAACACCAGTCAGAAGAAAAAGAGGAAGACATTAAAAAAATTCATAACCTTTCCCCTTTTCATTCTACCACGTTAAAACACAAAAAGGCAGAAAACTCCTGTAATAATCTCAGCTGACAGTAATGACTCTTAGCAAGTTTACCAACAGTTCAGATCTCCAAACCATCAGAGAAGTGCTTATGTATCTAACACAAAATTGTTTTGGGGCTTGTCTCACATGAACACAAGTATTAGTTTTGCTAAATTATTTTGCTTACCCCAAGAAAAATAACGAACATGACATTTGCACAAAATACACCTCTGTTCATACAAGGAAACATAACATAATCTCTGTTATTTGCTTTTCTTAACACATCGCATGTGAGAATTAAAATACAAAATTCACCATCTCAAAAAAAATAAATGAGAGAGAGGCTTACCGCAGATACTGCTTCATAGCACTAGTAATTGTCTTCACTTCCCAATCTACAGAGTTTTCCAGATCAACTTCGTTGCAGGTTTTTGCATCTACAAAATAATCAGGAAGTGAAGAGGGGCACTAAAAAGGTGATTCTAAATCAGCATGCCCTATATGAACTGGAACACGTTAGATTTGATTATGCATTTGCTCACATGAATGTGGCAGCAGTATGTCCATTTTACTATTAATTAATACTAACGAGACTTAATATCCAAACCTCTTTATAAATTCTACTAATGTATTTTATTATAGAAAGCACTTTACTGATTATTTTTTCTTTAATGAAGGATTAAAAATCACTTTCATGTGAAATGATCTCTATAGCAATTGCTATTTTCACACCTTTAATTAAACTGGAAGATGTACACAAACACAAAAAGATGTACATAAACAGTTTAGAAAAAAGACCTAGTAAGGATAACTTATCGTTTTCATTATTTAAAACACAAATACACTGAGAAATCTTTTCTAATCTTTTTCATAGTTTTCCGTATAAACAGTTATTTTGGGCTGCTGACAAAAATAGCCAACTGCAATGTGACTGCCTTTACCGTGTGAAAACCTTTAAAAGGTGCTCCAAAAGTAGAAAAAGGGCTGTTCTCTACTAGTAAGTTTTCTCTACAAGATGGCTTTAATGTCTCCCTTACTTGATCAGTTTTAGCCAAGGGGAAAAATATTTTCTTGCTTGACAATTTGTTCATTTTCTCAAAGCTCCTCCCATCTTTTATCCAGCTACTTGGTAAAGTCTCATAACATGAAATGCCGTATGCCTGAATGATCAATCAGCTGAAGAGTTTTTGACAAAACATTGGAAAGAGGACAGCACAATGAAATGTTTTGCAACTAAAAAAAAGTTATGTCTCAAAACAAGAAGCAATAGCTATTTGACAGTCAAGAAGATCACATGTATGTGGCCAAATTAGCTCAATGTATTTTGTACCTTCAAGTACTTGAGCTTTATTATTATTTTATGTTCCTGTCAGTCGCAACAGTAAACTGAAACAACAGTGAGTGACACAGATTACATGTTGAACCATTCATACAACTCAGAATTCATTTGTTATTTTGCTTGTCAGACAAACAACAGACACATTTAAAAAATCAAATTAGGATCCCTGATTAAAGGTACAGTCCTTTTACTGGGACTAAATAATACTGTTCCAAAGGCTGTGCCAAGCAATTATTTCTGTAACTGAATATTCTCCCTCATTATATCAATTATTTAAATCCCATTTTAAAATACAAGTCAGGTTACATTTTCAACCAAAATTGTTAGTAGTCAACCACCACCCAAAACCCTCAAGCCTGTTTCAGGAAAACATTTATATTTTTCTTCTTTTTAGCATGCTAGTTTCTTCTGCTTTCAAATCTCTTTTTGGAGAAGAAAACCTTTCTGTAAAGTTCATTAAACATTTTTTTTTTTATTAAACCACTATGTGATATCCAGTGATTTTAAATAACTGGATATTCAAGTATTCAGTTAATAATCATCAGCTCTCCAATAGTCATTAGTTCTTCTTTACAGTCAAGGGACATACTCAGTTATATAGAACTTTGTGGTGATGAATTTGAGGACTAAAAAATCTGAACATCTCAATTTCAAAACAAGGCTCTTCAAAAAATGTATGGTATTGATGAAATATTTCATACCTCTTTGGGGAAAAAAAGAAAAAAAGAAAATTAAATTTAGCCCTGCTACCAACTAGTGTGACTGTAAAAATGCCCTTTTTGAAGGCCCATTAAAGACTTTTTTTTCCACTTTTAGTTTGACAGTTGCCATACACAGCTCCTTGCCCCACCACTCCATACACATTTATACCCATGCAAACATACACAAATTTACTCATACATACAAAACAATATATATTTGACTGTTCCTATTTTTCCCTCCTCAAACATCTCAGACTAGTATACGAACTGGAACTTCAACCAAGATTTCAAAATCAACTCCATTAGTTTTCATGCTATTTGTTCACATCACAGCCACTGTGCATTGAATGGCAATTTTACACCTACAAAAATAACTATGCACATTTATGGAACAGTTTTTGACAGATCAACTCTAAATTTCATGCAAATCTTTCTGACAATAAGGGAGCTCAGTTTATAAAACCAGTCCACTTCACTAAACTAGGTTAGAATTAGACTCTCTACTTTCATAGGCAGTATGCCCACTGTAGGAGTGTATGCAGACTGTATATAAAATAAAAAGGAATTCAGTTTTGAAAGCTGCCTGTTTTGAAAAGGCAGAGGTATGACAATGTTTTCCACTACAAAATGTAATGTCTGGCATTTTTCACGACAGGCAGCATCAGAAATCAAAACTGAACTTGTCAGTAGAAACGTGAAGTCCTTAGCAGTCTCTTCACCTTGAGCAAGGGTCTATATGAAAGCTGACTTTGTACTACGAACTCATAGTTGTATGAAATATACGTAGGCAGTTTGTATGAAATGAACCACATCAGAGCTAGTATTCAGATCACAGATGAGACAGGAATTGGAATTGGTCCCTAACACCTTTGAAGAACTGAGCTTTCTAATGGCTCACAACACACTGAACTGCTTATAACAAAGAGCCCCAGAACACTGGAAGCCATAACTACGTATATCCCTATTTACAGAGTGAGGCATCAAATTAATGTAACATTTACCTGGAAACATGCTGAATGCCTTATTCATCAAATGCCTTTATCACTCAAATTTAGACAAGGTTACTGCTGCAAAATAGACCACCACAGCACAGTCCTGGTTACAAGCAACTTCAAGGACTAAGTTAATTGCACAAGTAAGTTGTGGTGTTTTGTTGTTATTGTTTGTGTTGTGTTTTGTTTTGTTTGTTTGTTTGTTTAAGCAGAATTGTATATTTAATTGTTGAATGTTATTTTACAGAGGACTTAATTACATTCTTTTTTTTTATATTAAATACGTAAATCTGTGCATTCACAGTATTAGAAAATCAGGCCTGCATATATATATTTGTTCTTATACTCTCTTGACTCTCAATTCACTTTCCCAAATTTTATAGAAAATATTCTAAGAAAGAGATAGAACCTATATGCTGTTAATGTCCTTGGTTACCATTTGGAAGACTTTTTTGCAGTTAGGGCCTTTCAGACAGTGAACCTCACGGTCAATGACAGGTAGCTTAAAATACTTTGAAATATTATCAAACATTTTAAAATACAGAAAGTTAATATGAGGTTTTATGATTCTGAAAGGAACTTTCATATAAAAGGGTATCTAAGAGTATACCCAGAGACAAAGGATTAAAGATTAATCAGTCATTTTAAATTCTCTGTACCACTGTATATCAAAAAGAAACCCTCTTTATTCTTCTCTAAGGACAGACAGATAAAGAGCACAGATAGAATCACTTTCAACAAATCACCTGAAAAAGAGCACCTGCTTGCACCCTAACTTTTTTCTGTTCGGTATTTGGCTCGTCTTGTTACCACTGTATTCCTCCTACTTCACATAACTATATGAATTTTTGGAATGATAAAAAATATATATTTCTAATTAAAATAAATAAATAAATAAAGGCAGGTGATGGAATCCCTAGTAAACTCTTCCAGCTGCTACTGAACCACTGGCAACATGAATCCATTTAATTTTGTTCTGACTAATGGCACAGAGGAAAATTTACCTGCTAGATCTGCATGCCCAAAGTAAGCCAGTAAGTGTAAAAGTGAAAAACATCTTAGGATATCAAATGCATCTTATCAAGATCCTCTGAGTGACAGCTAATCAGTCTTTCCATGGTCAATGGCTAAAAATGGTTAGTGTTTATCGAGGCTAATTCCAACACAGATAAACAACCATGAGGATCTGCTATATATCATTTTTATTAATCCCAGTTTGTATTAAAAAAAAAAAAAAAAAAATCTTTTGCTACAATACTTTAAAGATACAGGCAGGTTTATGTGCACTAATGGAGAACTTCAGAGTGCTGTTAATATTGATTAAAGTAAGATACCAGAAATTAATATTTAGCAAGGTCATTATGACAGATTGATATGACATACAGGCCCTCAAGCCTGATGTCTTGTCATTTCTGAAAAGACAGCCTGTTTGGGGGGAAGAAAAAAAAAAGGGAAGGAAAAGAAAAAGTCTTACAGGTGGCACTGAACTGACAGCAGCATATAATATAAAAGCGCTTTGTCATTCACATAATGTCTGGGGTAATGAAATGAATTCACTTTCTGGCTTCCTCCAGTTTGCCGTGCCAAAGAACACTGTGTTATCAGCACAGATGGAGCATGCATGGTTCTGGAGAAGAGCCTGGTGCAAACTGCAAACAAGCTTCTTTGCATACCAATGAATCCCTGAGAATCAGACCTTTGCTGTCAAGTGACAGGTTTGGAAGCTCTATAAAAATGAACTAATCCCAGTGGTCTTGTCTGACTGCATGTACTGTCAGTGCTCAGGACAAGAAATTGGGAAACACTGCACATCTTGCAGTCATGGCTACTACTTTGGTGAGAGATAGCAGGCAGACTAGGGATTTCATCCAGGTGCCAATACCTCTTTTTTTTGTTCCCTAGGGATAGCAAAGTGTCAAGAGAACTACTGTCACTGGGATTAAAGATGCATCAAAATTTCCAGAAAGAGAAGGGGGAAAAGTTTCTGAGAATACTTTTGTGAATCAAAAATGTTAAAAGCTACACATGGCTAACTAGATATAAGAGAGTCTAAGTTGTTAGCCACAAATAAGAGTTATACTACTGAGTTTATTAAAACAAATCCTTTCTCCATCTGTCTCCCGCCTTGGCACAGACATAATTATTATTAATACGTATATTGTATTCCTCCTCTTCAGCCAAAGAGCTCCTCACCAGTAGGCTTAAACTGAATCTTATTTTGCACAGTGATCAACTAAATACACACGAGAAATCACCTGTATATCTTAGACAAGGGAGAAGAAAGTTGGAAACCTCAAACAATGAAGCAATAAGTTTCAAACATTCTTAAATTTGGTATTTTGAATTTTCTGAACAGTTTTAAATCCACTTCACAGAACCCTAGAATGATGGAGTTGGGAGGGACCTTCTGAGATGGTCTTCTCCAACCCCCTTGCTCAAGTGGGGACACCCAGGTCTATTTCCAGGCAGCTTCTGAAGACCTCCAAGGAGGGAGACTCCACCTCTCTGGGCAACCTGAGCCAGTGCTCCATCATCCACAGACTCAAGAAGCTTTTCCTGACATTAAAGGTGTGCTTCCTGACACCTGCACAAAGCCCATGATTTACTCCTACACACCCCTTACAAGTTCTCTTAGATTCCTGTACCAACTAATCTCGCTCTCTGTGCTCAACCAGGGGAGACCTTACAGTTCTACAAGTATAATTTTCATGGAGTAAAGCAAACCAGATGTGTCTCGTATACAGAACAAGTACAGATGACTGTAACATTAAATATGGACAGCAAAACAAACATGACATAAAATATAGAAAAAATATATTGTAAAATAGAGGCATACCCATCAACAAAGTCAGAAGTCTCTGGACCTTTGAACTCACCCCCACAACTCTGTACAATCCTTGGTCATTTATACCTATTATGCAAAAGGAGAGAAAAAAAAAAAAGGGGCAGAAGATCAACCACAGCAATAAGATACACAGTCAAATTTAGCATTAAAACTTTTCCCCAGGCGACAAATTATCCTCAGAGTAAGACAGACTACGTACTATTTACACAGTCATGAGAACAACTTTATAAATAAAGTATTGCAAAAATCCTTTTGTTCTTCTGTGTTTTTAAGATAAGTTCACATTATGTTTTGGAAAAGGTTCCACTTCAGATACTGGGAGAAGAAGCAAACAGGGACTAGTCTTTCCTTGAAAAATCACTGGCTGTTTTCAGATTTTTAAATGACACGTTGGATACTTCATCGTCCACATTCAAATAACGCAGGAACCAAACCAACAAATGCTAAATCAAGAATTCTTTAGCAAATGTAATTTTGCTTTTTTCCAAAAACGTGGCTGACAAAAAGAGTTTGGATAAAATAAAGAAAAACTTGAGCCTATTCCCAGTCCTCAAAACCAATGCTTTTTCAAGTTTGTAAATGCTTTTCATTTAAGATACGATGTCTCATTCCAACCCACTGGGGTCCACATATGGGTTAAACCCAGAGGCAGCACCACAAGTTATTGAGATCAGTACTTCTGGCTTTGCTAAGGATGAAAAGAGTAGCCATAACCAGCATAATGTTTTCAGTCCTCTGCCATCATTCCATGTAGACACCGGACTGCCTTCCTGTCATTTCTCTATGCCCTTTCTTCCTCTCATACACATTCAAATCTGGTTTTATCCCCAGGGAAATAAAAAATATGACTATAAATTAAAGATAAATGACAGTGAGAGAAGTGGAAGGGAAGGAAAAGGGCAAAATAAGGTATGTCTTTCTGTCTGCTGCACTATTTCAGATCCCATACTGGGGGAGGTAAAATATTACACGCCTGAAGCTGATACAGATATTTGAGAGGCCATATAACAATCATTAAACACCACCATACTCTACCTCTATATTCATAATGGCCTAGAAGAGTAGAAATAACATAAAATATCTGTGTTTCTACTCCAAGGAAATCTTTTCAAATAACAGATTATGAGGTATTCTTATTCAAAATATCTTTCAACAAAGGAAGACTTGTGGAGAATTCCCAGTTTCAATATCAAACCGTTTCAACCCAGAGAAGGAAAATTGAAACTAGTAATATGAGAAAAAAGCTTCTTCCTAAAGAAGTATTAGATGCAGTATATAAAATCATTAAATCTTTAATTAATTAATGTCAGACACAACCATAATACAAAGCAAAAGTACAGTGGCAAGAGCTTCACATTGTCTACCTCCCTCCTCCTGCCTGGTCTTGCTGCGTCTCTTCCTACTTCTCTCTCCCCCTGCTCTTCCTCACACCGTCTGCAGCCTCCTCAAACATCCCAGACCTCAGAGGACTTGCTGAACTCCTCACTGATAGCACTGAGACAGAGGGGACCTGACATGCTATGGCAGTAGTGCTACTTCTCTCAATTGCTCCACCTGGGCAGAATCAGCCCTTTTGTTTCCCCGGGATGCCAGTGCCACTCTACTAATGCTGAGCCTTAAGGCAGATGTCATATTCAGAGCTGGCTTTAAATTAACAGAATAAGCCAGATCTCCAGCATTTCATCTGCAGCCATCAAAAAACACAGCTCTGGAATATGCTCAAAATTTAGCTCTGTGCAGCAGAAGGAACCACAATAAACAGTTATGTGGCCACAATGCTATTCTTCTCAGAATATGAAGTTATCAAGTCACACAAATACGTTTTCCAACGCGGAACAACAGTGTGATGGTATGCTATACAAGCCTTGTAGACTGCCAACACTAAAGAAAAATAAACATGGTCCTTCATCCATTCCAAAGAAGGATGCATTAGGAGTCTATCCTGAGAGCAGCAAGCATTTGTTACTTGAAAATTCTCACAGAAGTCCAGGAAAATTCTGGTAAAAAGTAACAAAAAGTAACACCAAGTTTTTCAATTCTCTAACAAAATGCATCACACTTTTTTTTTTTTTTTATATATAATGCCCACCACTACTTTCCACAGAACAAGGCTTCTGCATCACATGCAAGAAATTAAAAAGCTGAAGAAATACTGTCACAGTCAGATATATCTCTGCTTTGGCTTATCTCAGAAGTTGTTTCTTGATTCTCTGTGCTTCTAACATTAAAATTCACAAGAACCAAACTGTGCTGACCCCAAACATTCATAACATACATTTAATGGCTTAAAAGTAATTAATGCCAAACCACGGAAACTACTGCTCAATATTAAAACAGACTTAATATACAAAAGTCTCCGAAATTGTGGCAGTACTGAAACTAAGACATTCCTGCAGCAGTAACCATGACTCTGTGATAAAAATTATCAGATAATTGATCAGTTTCAAATTCATCAACCTGAAAAAAGCACGGCTAATTGCTAACAGACATCAAGAAGTGCAAAGAGAAATTAATATTTCAACAGTAAATAGCAATAGTTTTAGATTAAACCTTTAAACGTACCATTAAATTATGTTTTATTAAAGATATACAAAACCAGTTTGAAACAGCACTGTTTCTGATTTAATCTGTACATTGCAGATCTTCAACATACCAAAGAGAGATAATGTTTGGCATTTAAGGAGCACAACTGATGAGGTGACTCATTTCAAGGAATAGCTTAGCACTGCCTAAAACGTTGAGGGGCTCAGCTACGTCTGCGGGCTCAACCCATCACTATTAGCAGCTCTGAGGGGTGAAGCCCTGCAGTGCAATTTTCCTCACATTTGCAAGATCTAAAGATGGTTGGCAGTCTGATACCAGAATTCGGCACTGGAACACGATTTGTGAAACATGCTTAGAAAGTTAAGTAAAATATAATTTACACTACTGTAAGGAAGATATGTCTGCAGACAAGTTTGGCATGTGGCTGGCATTGTAAGTGTGGCTGACACAGGCTATTAACAGAGCTGCAAATTTAACTTTTTATATCATATTCCAGTACAGAAAGAGTCGCACAAGTGACACTCTTGATTCAAAGTAATACCAGATTTATTTATTTATTTACATTAAAAAAAAAAGGTTTTATACTTCCTCCTCACCATCTTCTATCTTTCTTGTGAAGAGAAAGAAAGACAGCTCAATGCTGCCATCTGTCTCTACAGCTCAGATTAGCAGCTCCTGTAGGTCTAAAATTAAGGCAAATGCTACTCTCCCAACACTTACCTACCACATGCTCAACCAACTACTTGCACACAAAAACATGCACAGAGTCTTTACTACTGGAGCAAATAGCTCTTTTATGCTTCCGTAAACTTTTAACCCTGCTTTATTATTTTAAGTACAGAACTATAAATACATGGCATAATCAAAACAAAAACCCAAAACGTTCCCTCGGAGACAAAACATGCATGCATATCCAAACAGAACTGTGCTCCGTATGTGAGAGACAGGCTCAATATAACATTGCCTTGATAGCTCAGCATCTTCTATTAGGTAAAGCTGTGTTCTTATCCAGCAATGCAAAAAGAGCACTGAATCAGAAGCAAATTTACATTTTAACCACGACACTGTCTTTGATTTTTCTATTCATTCAAAGCAAATCATTTCGTTCTTGGCTTTATAAAACTGAACGTAACTGAGAAAAAATTATCCAGCCATTGACAAGTTTATGTTCAATATCTCTGTTATGCTCTTCTCTCTCTGAATACCAGACTTTCTGCTATGACATGACAAGACTATTCTCAGTTTCCACCCACACTAGACTGTCCTCTCTTTCCACCCACGCCAACCTCACACCCATTATGATTAAAAGAGATAAAAACATGGCACAGAAGCACAATCTCTGAAGAGGCATCTGTCCTGTTTTCTTCTGCCGAACATAACTTGCCTTTGATGTGTTATTGAAGTAAAATAGTCAAGTAAAAATTGTTTTAAAAAGAAGTATAGGTATAAAATCTACAGGTCTGAAAGACAGACTTTCTTCACCACTGTACAACTCCTTGGACAAATCCTTTTGAGGCACACAGTTCAATATTCTCCTGGCCCTCTTTGTGTTCAGCTCTACAGACATCCACAGAAGGTCCTGCAGGTTCTGCAGAAAACAGAAACTTATCCTTTAGGAATGCTTCAGCCGGTCTCCTGTATGAACTCACTATTTTGTTTGTTAGGCCTTTTTTGTTTGTTTGTGTTTTTTTTTTAGTGCAGTTGATGTTATGTTCAGAATCAGTAAACTGCAAATAATCATCAACTCCCTGAAATGTTATGGATGAATCAACTTCATTGAACCAAAGCTGTGGGAATTGCTGAGCTCCTAAGAGGTAGCAAGCTCACCTACATCCGTTCTTGGAACCCTACATATTTATTCAATACTGAATTTTTTTCCCTAAGTACTTTCCAAAACAAAATTAATAAATACCTTTCTCTTCTGTGCCCAGTTTTGGAGGTACAAGAACGAGTGTACAGAATAGTAAGCCTGACAGCATCCTTGCCTCTGTTGTGAGACTGTGATTCCACCAGAAATATTTCAATACTTTTTGTTATTCACTTGCCTGCTTAGCTCCTGTTCTTGTCTTCAGTGGCTGAATGGAAAAGCTTCAAAGTCAACAAATAGAATACTAAAATTAATTAGTCTTTTCCAACAGTAAAGCAAAGATATAGGAATTGCCTACAAGATAAAGGGTATCTTCTCAGCTGTTGTGCACCAGTATTGGCTTCCTTTTAGGGAGGTGTTATTACTCCCTTCTGAGCACTTCTTTAAAGTACGTTTGTTAAAGCAGAGCCAATACAGTAAAGGCTGGAACTGGATGGAAGAAAGCTCCTGAACTGGCCAATGTAATCAGTGAAATCTCTACCACGTTAAGTCTTTCACAGAGATCTACAAGGAAACTAGATCACATAGGCCTTTAAAAGCAGACCAACTGCTCCATTCCCTCCACGATCAGAAGTGTTTTGTTGGATTGATCATTACCTCGTGTTTCAACAGCATTGATGCACTTTTTGATGACTGTGAATCCTATCTTATCCAATTGTGCACCTAAAAGAAAAAAAAGTTCAAAAACCTTTAAAACACCATTACAATTATGCCTTTTGCTGAAAAATAATACTGGACTTAACTACATGGCTAGTACTTCTCAGACAAAATTGTAAAAATATTTTGAAACAGAGGTACATCATCACTTTTTCTAGAGAAATTCCCCTTTTCTCACAGCCCTACCTAGGCCAAGTTAAGGCACATTCTGGTGGTAGTGGCTACACTGAAACTGTTCACAGCAGCAGCTTTTGAAGAATGGGATCTCTAATTAGGTACATATGTTGGCAGATGCAAAATGGAGTTTAACAATACTTACTGAAACATCGACAACATCTGAGAGAGTTAACCAAATGGGACAAGGAAGTACTTATGATGAAAAAACATAATCATGAACAGCAGGCTTTTACTGAGGCCTACTCAAAGCCAAAGGAGTTCCCACACTAAAGATACAGGACACATGTATATCATTGCACAGCAGTTAATGATCTGACTACATAGAAGCAGATGCATTAACAGGACAACAGCTGAGATCCAGCATTCCTTTGTTGTTCCTATCTTGTTCTTTTTCTTCACATCAAAACTTCATTTAAAAGTTTATATTGCAAAGCTGCCCTTCCCCCAAACATCTGGCTTTCTTGCTCCTGGGGACCTAGGCTTGCATCACTAAAATAAGAATCCGTGGAAAAACTTCTATTAATAAACACAGCTTTATCCAACAATATTTAAAAAAAAAAAAAAAAAAAAAAAAAAAAACTTACATTCCCTGATAATGCAAGAAAGATAGCTGTTTTAACTCATACATTTTGCTACCTGAAGAAAGCTAATGTTATTTAAAGAAAGCCATCTCTTCTACTTCCATATTATGTAGTTTACATTTTAAATACATGCATTCAGTGTTTTTCCTGACCTTGATGTTCAGCTCTACTTTTAAAACCATATTTATGCATTCAAACAGATGTGTACACACAATCTGGATTAAGAAATTGTGATACACTCTCAAATTAACCCCTTTTTAAGTCACTTCAAGCATGATCTTAAATTGGTGAAAACAGACTGTTTGTTTAGCTTATGTCCAATCCTACAATTCTTACATATGTAAGAAACTGTGTTACTGTGGAAACTCATTAACTACAAGATCTAAAAAGGATATTCAGAACTTGGGATTAAAAATACAATATTTAATTAAGTTGGAACCACAGACAAATTGTATATTTGCACTTCTCTACTGTAAAGTGTTAACAAAAATCATCTTCGGTAGTAATTCAAATACTTACTTCCCTCTCGTTTTGCACTTGCTTTATTCAAATTGATGAACAGCTAAGAGAAGAAGAGTAGAAAGACTAATTATTTTAAAGAATTGTATGAAACCATAAACAAAAGACTCTCCATCTTACTGCCCAATAGGCACAAATCATCAGAACATATCACCAGCTCGAACAGTAGGACAAAAAGATCTCCGGTCCCCCAGAAAGTAAAGATTTGTAGTTTTTAAGGAGTGAAAATTTTCAGAAATTCTCAATAAACTTGGTTCCCTGGGGAGCAGAGCAAGCACAGCTGTAGTCACTAAAATGAGTTGTGATTTGAGTGCTCCTTTCTCCTATGTTTCTCTGCAGATTAATTTCCCACAGTTCACTGAAATCATTTGATGAATCCTGGGAGTTAGGTCCCAGCTCAGCATTCCCAGAAATTGTAAGCTTACTGGACAGTTCAGACAGCATGTGATGGTAATAAACACCTCTGCAGATTAAAAGAGATTTCTGCAACAACATCAATAAAACCTACTGTTAAAATCCCCAGTAACCAACTAATGTGACAGAGACACTACTGTGTTACTGACTAGACTGCCCCATTAATTTTGGCCTACAAGACCAATATAATATTTACAATTTTAAGAACAATCTGCTGCTCTCTTTCAACTCTGCAGCTCAGATCCATTTCCTGATGTGAACTAGAAATTAAGCAAACTTAAGGACAACCTTATTTCCAATGACGCAGGTATTTTTTGATCTATTTTGTAAAAAAAAATAATACCACAGCTAACTCATGCAAAACTTGCCACTGGAATACAGTACGTCAGCATATGGCTAAGTCAACATGCTCATAGTAGACATTTTCTAGAATACTAATATTACCATTGTGATTGGAAACCATTCATAAAAACCAAAGCTGTTGCTATAATGAAAAATACCTCGTATCAGCATTAACAGACATAAACGCTGAGCTTTATCAACGTACTCATCTCTCCAGAGTTTTATTTCACTTCTACTCCTTCTTCAATGAATCTAAACTACATAAATTCAGTTTATTGAAGTGCAAATGTGATCAGGAAGAGGGGGAAGGGAGGGATTTCTCCATTATAATACAAAAACGATCTTATGATCATCAGAAGACCAGCAATGATCTTTTGAGGTCCCTTCCAACCCCTACAATTCTGTGGAAAACAAACAAACAAACAAATAAAAACATTAAAAACATCACTTACAGCTTCTTTTCCATCCAAGGCTTCCATCCACAGCTTCCTGTCTTCCTCAGAAAATGCCTGCATGGTCACAGGAACGCCAGGCCTGCAACCACACAGAGTAACTGCATTCACCAGCAACTAAAACATGGTCTTGTCAAACTCCACTTCCAAATGCCCTTAAAAGCTCATTGTCCTAAAGTCTAGGGTTTTGCTTAATTACTGAACACTGCTCCTCATTGAAATAAAAGGAATAGAAATGATGCACACAGCAGGAAATAGAGAGGATAGAAAGGAAAAAGGAAAGCAAATGTAATCTCCAAACTATTTATTTAAAACAGCTCATTGTTGATGGCTTGTTGATTCTAACGCTTGCTGAGAGTTACTGAGCTTTCTGAATTCTAAACAGGCTTGCTCTTGTGTTGGTGTGCTATTACACAGGGGAAAAAAAAGTAACAAATTCAACTTTAAAGCACTAACTTTAATGGCTATAGTTTTCCAGTAATTCTTTTATCAAAATAATCAAGTCTTAATGCAGCATGTACTCACAAAACTCCAGTGTTATAACTTCCCTAACAAGCAACATGGACAACCATGGGTCATTGGGATTATTGAACAGAGATTAACAAAAATCTACTTTGTATTTATGTAATAGGAAAAGAAAAGGAGCAATTGTGTGGTTCAATGTAATGTACAAAGCAAGGAGAGTTAAAAGCAGAACAGGTTGTTCAGGTAATTATTTTTTCTGCAAATTTATAAAAATCATTATATTCAGCCTGCCAGTATTTTGGGCAAATATGTAAATCTCGTTATATAGAGATAGATAGAAATACAGAATTAATCCATAACATTCTCCACATTCTCTCTCTCCCTCTCTCTTTTTCATATTAAACCTATCTTCCAGCAGCAAAATAGCTGTAGGGAAAAATGGTTTCAGAAATCATAGCATAGAGAAAAACAGAACAAATTCCACTTTTCCTTCAAAACTGTAACAGTCTACACAGTTTATATGTTTACAACCAGAGATGTTTCTAGAGAGATATTTCTTTTCATTTTCACCTTGCCAGAAAGTTTATCAAAAGTTTATCAAAGTTACTCTCATAACTCCTGTATACTTTCTTTTCAGTAAAATTTTAACCATCATGATATCAAAGATTATCACCTTGAGGCAATACATTAAACTCAGCATATGCTTCACAAAATATTATTTGTCATCAAATTAAAGTCAAAATAGACAAAGCCTTCTTTCCTTCTTTTCCTGTATTAGTATAATGCTCTTTCTTTATCAGTATTAGACAGGGGACCCATGCTGTCTCTTTTCTAAGATTTAAACTTCTCTACATTTGCTCATTTAGAAGAAAAAAATAATTTTGGCTTTCTTCTAAAAAGAAAAATCTGTAAACTTTCAGCTAGCAGATCCAAGCAAACTATGCTTGTCACTTAAAAGGCTGAACATTTGCTACTGAGAAGTTCTTCCTAAACTTATCCAGTCTTCCCTCCTTCCAAAGCACAGGAACAAAGAAAACCCTGTGGCCAACCATCAATCTGTACATTACTTTATAACTTGGACAAGCTGAGGGATAAGTGTGTCCTGAACTGATACCAAGGAAACGAGCTAATGGCCTGCAGCATGCAACTAATCTCCATGGGAACATCTCAGTATTACACACATATATTATTAAAAGAAAAATGTGTGATATCAAGGTCACAGTGGACCAGTTGTGTCTATTATATCTAGACAGAAAGATGGATTGTATTTTTCCCGCTTTTACAAGAACAGAATGAAAAATTGTTTTGTGGGATCAAGGAAGCACTGCTATCCATCCATCTCTGTTCAACTCCAGATACCAGAACTCTACAGAGGACACACTGAGGGGGATCAACTGACACTCCTCGTGGTACTTTTTCAGTGACTATCAGACTCCGTTTGGAATCTGGTTTCCATACTGATCAATACACTGACCCGAGAGGATTTATGTCAAGGGCTTAAATCTCTATTCCATTTCCTAACATTGGGACAGTGCTGGAACAGTTAATCCACATCCCCATCAAATCATAACCACAAGTTCAGACCCCTGCTGTAGACAAAAACAGAGCTGTAAATGGTACCTTGTTATCTCCCACATACACTGAAAGTTTACAGATGCAGTGATAGTTTTGCATTCCTTCACCCACTGCTTGCTACAGAAACAGGCATGCCTTAGGCAAGCTGGCCTGACTGGCCTCACCAGCTAAGCACAGCATCTGACCGAAGCTGGGCATGTGCCTATGAGCATTATCACAGACATACCTGCAGCACCAGCCACCACAGGATAGAGGGGCCTGGCAACATTGACCACACCACATTTTAAGTGAGTCGCGTTATGAATTTGATGGGGAGAAAAAGCTTTAAACCTGAAGATCCATTACATGATAAAACAGAATGCAAGTAAATTGCTATAAGGAAATGTGTTGGTTAAAAACAGCTCAAAAGGGGTGAATGCAAAAACTCAGCAAGACTTCATCAATTTCTATCTAGCATTTAATGCACCAAAAGAACGTGGCCTTACCACAATGTTATTTAACTGCAGTGCCCTATTAGGTTAGATTCTCTCACCTTCGTAAATGAAGGAAAACTACTAAGGAAAACTATTGCTGATGGAAAAGCAATATTGATCATATTTTAAGATCCTTTTAGCAAAATTTATAAATAAACAATTCTCTTTTGAAATAAAGCAACAGAATGGTAGCATTTCAAAAAGGCAGCAGCAACAACATTCAAAATGCATTACATTATTAAACTAGCCACAAAATGCTTCAAAATCCAAATGATTTTATTTCTAATCTGAGAATCCAGCACAAACCATCAGCAACATGACACTTCTTGAAAGCAGGCTTGTGATACAATATGGTCAAGACTGTATGAATTATCCACTGTGATCATAGTTTTTCACTACAGCCATGTGTACTTTGAGTTAAGCCACATTAATTCACTACGATAACAGTAATTTATAACAGTTTATCTTTCTGTGCTTTTCTTTTACGTGACACCTCAAGACAATGCCTACTTTTCAGTTTAGATCCTCACTGCTTCTGCTATACACAGCTGAGGTAAAATGCGTAAGCTATGACAGTGGCATACAAGCTCCTCCAGCAACTGTTTCCCACTGGCAGCTTGAATGATCATTGGAAAAAAAAAGAAAAATAAAAAAAAAAAAAAAAAAAAAAAAGGTAATTTTACAGTAATATTGACTAATACTTAGAAACAGTCCTTTCTAATGTGTTTCATAAGCTTACCTGTCTGAAGCTTCTAAGTCGAAACAGAATCGCCTGTCGATAGTATCTATATTTCTTTTGGTACAATATGTAAGGATGAAGAGTTCCTCATCACCCTGTGAAAAGAAAGTTTTTATATGCTTTATGCCAGTAATTGAAAGCCTCAGTAAGTCAGGAATACAAAAAAAAAAAAAAAAAGTATGATGAATTTACATTAAAATAATAGCAAAAGCTTTACAGAAAACTGACACTTGAAAAAAAAATGCACTCAGGGCTGCCATTCAGGTCACTACACAGTAGTGCATAAATTGCATGGCCATTTAGGGGACACAAACGCAAAAATATAAAGCTGACTTTAGCTGGTACTTTACAATGTGACACAGCAACACAGTAATTTAAACTAACAAAAATATTTTGTTATAGAAGTTTCGCATGTAACAATATAAGCAAACATTGAGTGCAAGAGAGTTTCATTCTCCTCTTTCATGCCAGACACAGCAATCTCCATATTAAAGGCTACCGTTACAATAACTAGAACAAAGTGTTCTTTACTCTCTGGAATCTGCCTTACAGACCCAATCATTTCTTCAAGACTGACCAACACTAGGATTGTATTTTACCCTTAAGAATTGAGAAATCAAACAAATTCTTCTGTGAATGCCATATCAGTTGTACCAGCTTTAATTAGGATTAATTGTGCATTTTAATTATTTTTGTCTTATTCAGCATCTCCAGAGGCAGGAGATGAATGAAGGAATAATTGAACTGGTATCTTTTAATATAGCAAAAAGGGCTTCCTAAGTGTTTTAGAAGGCCAAATACTTATGCACATACTTTATTAACTAACATTGCTTACTACAGTTAGAGTAAATCAGGATTAAAAAAATCATAAAGCATTGATATGATTAAGGAAGCCAACTACCACCGATTTTCAGTACAGCAGGTATTCTGGTGCTTTTGAAAGATTATCCCCAATTCAATATATTTGCAAATATCCACAGCCCTCAAATTATGAAAGCCATCTTCCACTAATGGGATATAACACCTAGATAAAATTTGAACAATGTGACTTCTAACCAAATCTGAAGATAGGGTAGGGTGCTACATTTATAGGAATATTGACTTGAGCATTATTTTCAATCTTCACATATCTTTTTTCCTTGCAACAAAATGCTTTTCATACATATTAATACATTCATTTAATGCTTCATCTCTGAAGGTGCTGAATGCCTTTAACTCCCAACTATGTCAATACAAATAAAAGCCATTCAAAGATCAACAGAGTCTTGGGTCTTGAATATTCCAGATGCTATCAAAGACACCTGAAATTACATTCAGGTTGTCAGTACATTCCTAGTTAATAGGAATATAGTTTCCAGGCCCTCTTCTAGTACTTACATCTACCAAAGAAAAATCTGACTAGAGAGTGTAAGAAAGAAATTTTTGAATCTATTGTATTTTCTTAATTTATACTTTAACAAGTTAAATACTTCACAAATAAAGCAGTGCATGTTAACTGCATCGTGTTGTCTGGTCTTCTAAAAGCAAGCAATTGAAGAGTCTGCAGAAAGCTCATCTATTAAGCCAGACGTTACTTTATGTTCATAGCCTTAAATGGCACACTGAGTTGCATGAGGAAAGAAGACAAAAAGGTGCAGGGAGGTGGAGAGGGGAAACACTTGACACGTCTTATCTGACACATCCACTCATCTTGATAAGAGTAGAATACAAAAATATACTTACAGCTTTCCCTCCTGATCTGTGTTCAAATGGGATCATGGTGAACTTCTTTGTCTCCTTCCTATATGTGCAATAGTGCTTCACCCAACTGGAACCAAAGGGGGCAGGCCCTACGTAAATGGAAGCACTAAGTATTATCTGCTATTTCCAATTTGTGTTTCATTCTCTTGCTATCTAAAATGTTACTTAGAAGTCCTATTTAACTCCTAAGAATGAAGTGTTTACAACAAAGTAACGAACTAAGAACATTATACAAAGTAAAGCAAAAGCTAAGTGGTAATTACTATTCTAAAACTTGATATATGTTACGTTACATATTTACACGTAATGACCATTGGAAAGAATTATCACTATATATACCTTTACCTCAGATACAGACAAAACCTTTTCCCAAGAAAATATATATCCCTATGAAACTGTAAAGCAGAACATGGAAATCTCGTTTGTACTTAAGTAACTGCAGATTAATGCATCTATGTTGTAAGCACCACATTATCTACTGATTATGATCTGACTACATTTTCTGACACCAAAACTCACTCCTAACTATTCAACAGTACACACCCTACATTGGATACAAAGATCAGCCTACTGCATACACTATAATTTGTACCATAATGTTGACTATTAAAACTTGGATTGGATTCTGACCCTCTGTTATCTCCTCACTTCTATTAATTTACTTAAAAAAAAAAAAATTAAAAAAGCCTGCAAATGAATCCTCTTTTAATGTGCTCTGCCCTAAAGCATCAGGGAAAATCTTCGTGATTCACTTCAGCTGACAGTGGATTTCACTGCTCCTGAAACTAGAAGATCTCACTGCCCTGCTCCTCCCCAACTCAGTTTCAGACATACCCACCTCTTCAGAATCCTTCCAGCTGATTCTAAAGCTCATGATGACTAAGACCAGTGAAATGATCTCATACCATATCTGTTTTTCTTATTTTGTTTTCTTTTGTTTAAAATCTTATTTCTAACACTGTAATACCAATGATTCCACAAAAAATGTTGTAGTCTTCTATTTGTGAGATGTTTTACAGAAGCCCTTACCTCAACAATATGATTAAACATCATAAAAGTAAAATCTCTCACCAAAATAAGCTAACAAACTTTCTATAACAACACATATCTAACAAGCATGGCTTACACAAAATGTTTAAAACAACAAACAAACAGATTTTATGGTTATTTCTTGAGAAATAAGAGCGCTTCTTCTTATTTGGCCTTTTTACTACAGTGAGAAGAGTTTTTAATTGTTCAAAGTACTGATATGATGTGTGACATCTTCACAGGAAGATTTTCAACACTAGCTACCTAGCATATAACTTGGTTTATTTGGCCTTATGATCACAACCAGGTGATGAGAGCATATTACTGAACCAAAGAAATGACAGTCAACTTCACCATACTAAACTGATAAGGCCTGATTTTCAGAGATTAATTTGACAACTCATGTTGTTGTCTGACAACAAACGTCTGACAACTCTAAGGGAGGTCATTACTAAGGCATTAAAAATAAAATCAAATAAAACTTACTTGAATTCAGTCAATTCTTGCTTAAAACTGTCACACTTTTACCACATTTGTTTTATGACCTAGCATAACACTGCCATTACAGACTTGGAACATTTATTCAGATGACTCTGTTTAACAAGCTGTAAATTGTCTTCATGCTATCTGTAGAAATAAGCCTTGCCTGCATGTGTATTATGTGCACCATACGAATACAAAAATATATCTTACTTTTTTCCTGTACGTAGAGATAGCCTTCCATTGTGAAATGATTTGCTCTTTTATGTTCCTGAGGATTTCTTCTGATCTTGTTCATGAGCTCTTCGACCTCTGACCTTGTTCCTTCAAAACGATTTCGCGTCTAAAACAAGATGGCAAAAAAATATTAGTAAAGGGAGCAGAAGAAAAACTTATTCTTTCTGGCAGATAGCAGTTATAGTAACTATTATTTATAAAAAGAGAGAATGATAGAAGGCCATTTTAGAATGATCAGTACACAATTTCTATACACATTTACTCTTCGAATTTTCTGACAATACTCTAAGTGTCTTTTAGAAATTAATTGTTATAACTGGAAAGCACACAAAGACAGCCAGAGTAGATTTCTAAAACAACGTGTTGACCTGTTCAGAAAGAACTGAAATACTGATTTAAAAATTCAAGTTTCTTAAGCGAAATATTACTGCAAATGTTGTCTCAATTCATGAGATCCTTACTTGTTATCAGGAAGGAAAGGAGACTCTGTAGTTATTGAGAAAAACATGACAAGAAGATCACCAATAATTTATATACATTGAGACCATTCACATGCCACATGTTTCAGTCACGCAAAGGCTGAATCATGCAAACCAAACATGCATGCATTTAAATAAAAAAAAAAAATCAAAGTCCAGATTATTATTATTATTATTGCTGGGTGCCACTCACTTTAAAGTTTTAAGCAGTAGCAAGAGAAATATTTACTAAAATATTAGTTTAAAAAAAAAAAAACAAAAAAAAAACAGAAAGCAACCACATCATCCATAAAGTATACAATAGAACTAAACAAAATAACAGAGTAGCTCACACCTGACCCAAGGAAATCTTTGGTTCAGTCTGCAAACCACTGACAATTGGCCAATGGGCAAATACCAAAACAGGCACAGTAATAGTTTTTTCCCCATACCCGCTTATCCAAATTGCACAAACTGAAAACATATACTCAAACTGGTATTTTGCCCAGTTGGTTATGTGCATTTTGAGGCAAGCACATACTTCCAGATGCATGCTTATATGCCTTGTTACTTTTTGAAAGCACCTTTATTTTGCTGAAAATGGATCAGCTTTAGAAAATGACGCCTTGCTTCAACTTTTCACAAAAAGCATGCAGTTGCACAAACAGACAAATACATCATGAATACAAACAAGTATCCATTCTTGTACCTAGACAGCTAACAGTATGTGCCTGGCTGGTCATCTGTACGTGCAAATTCTAGATTTATGCTTGGAAGGAGTTTATTGATGGGCACAAAAAGAGTCCATGCAAGCTGATCAGAGCAGCCACACATACCCATATGTTTTAGAGACAAAAGATACTCTTTCTGGTGATGTCTAGGAACAACTGCTTTCTTACCTGCAGGCAAAACAACTGGTCTGAACCCTCCCCACATCCATAGTCTCAGTCTCAGGTCACATCTGCTCACAAATTTATGAGTCAGACCCCACACAAATTAATTGCCAAGGCTCCAAACGATTTTCAGAGTTCTTTTTCATATTTCCCCAGAAGAGCTGCAATAAAAACTACACTCTCTACCCAAGGCAAGGGCAAAAGCTGATTGTGACAAACTGTTCATATCTATATCTTACTGGCTGAGCACTGATTGCTGCTAGATGTTTTAAACGATTCTGCTAGGACCTTTTTCTGTATTAGCTGTGCAGCAATCACAAATCCATGTGTGCAACATGCACTCTGGGAACATTGGGAAGAAATGCCGCAGGCTCCTGGAGGCTCAAAACAAAATTCCAGCTGGTGCTTCTCTCTACCCCTTTCCCCCATCTAATCTCTCTTTCAAAGCTCCCTTGAAAGAGTCACACAGAGAGCACTAAACTCAAGAGTGCTGAATTACAGATGTGAATCAGACCACAAACAGCACAAATGGTGGTGGTTTCACACCTATAGGGCAACCTGCTACTGACAGGAAAGGAATGCTGTTTCAACACCATCTTTCTGTCTTCCTTTGTGTTATAACAAAGCTGAGTTTAACCAGGAGTCTGTTAGAGCTGCTCCATCAGCAAAGCTCTGTCCTCCTCTTCCCTAGGAAGCCACAGTTTGTTTGCAGGAGAGAAATCATCAAGGCTGCAAGGATCCATGCATGGGGCTGGGCACAGAACTGAGATAACAAGAGAAACGTCCCAGTTGCACTTAGCAAGCAAGGGTTGAAAGAGCACAGGGAATCAAGTTAGACATGCAAGACTATCACAAGAGAGTAAGATTATTTGGTGAAAGCATTGACTTATTGGAGTTTGGGGTAAAATCTGGGTTTTCTCTTTTTTTCTTTCCTCCTTTTTTTGTGAAGGCAGGACCCGGGGCAGGGTATGGAGAGAAAATCACCAATGTAATTCTAAAAGTAAAGATAACCTGAACAAAAAGAAAGGCTAAGATGATGGGAAGATATGAACTGTAGCAGACCAGAGAACAAAGACATGTAAAATGTGTCAAGATGAACACTGCGGGCATGCTTATGCTACATACACGTGTATGTAGCTCCAAACTATTACAGAAAAGAAGGAACAGGACCCCTGTGGAGCTGAAAGTTTTGGGGAATGGTTGTTAGAGGTCCACTTGATCTTTCATGGGACAATATGTATAGGAAGTCTTTCTCTTAGGACAGTAAGCTAGGTAGAGATCTGTATTTAGAAGCTCTCCTAAACTTCCACAGCATTAATGCACGATCAATAATTTGGTTTCTCAGGAAGTGGTAAAACACAGCTGAAAACCTAAACATACACCTTGCATTTGAGATACTAAGTACTTAATATCTACCTGAAGGAAACTGCTACTCTGAACTCTCACCCTGCCCAGTTGCTTCCAAAAACGTAGACAAGTGAGGAAATTTTAGCAGCAAACCTTCTACTACTGAAAAAGAATCAAAGCATACTCATCAGCTTTTCTTCCACAGATTAGGGAGCAATTATTTGTGGTCACCCCCTTGAATTAAATTACTAGAGCTATGCTGAGAAATCACTGTTCATACACAGAGAGGCTCTCTGTACAGAATCCTATACCCTTGGATCTCTAACATATCAACCCACTGTCCTACTAGCAGCTCAGCTGCACAACAGCCAAGACCCGGTTCATTTTTCCTTTGTGATGTTTTCTTTATCTTCAGTACAGCAGACTGCTACGTGTCCTCATGATCTTTGCAGACTCATCTTTTTATTCTCCTCTTACTCTCCTCTTTCTATTGTGTTTTGAAATTGAGGTTGTTCTTTCTATTCATAAAACTTCAGCTGTGATGTTCAACCTCTTCTAGATTTCCTGGGGCACACTGTAATACCACGCAGTTGACTGAAATGCATCTGTTGAGATTAGTTTTCTTTTTGTTCGTCACTTCTTCAGACTACATCTCTGGCTCTTTTCCATCCACAATCTGAAATCCAGCTCTTCAATACTGTATCATAGCTCCCCTCTACCAACTGCCACTGTGTGCTCTTCCTTATTCCATTAAGCGAAGCACACAGAAGCAGCAAGTTGGTCCTGAAATTTCTGCGAGGAAATCTGACTTCTGTTTATGAAGTTACTACTACTTAGTTCTCCTACCCAAACTAAACAACAGCTCTAGGGAAACGTGAAGACTTAGATGTGTGGAAAGAAATTGACAAGAATGGTATGGTGACAAATGGATCATGTTGCTGTGTATTACAATAACCGCAGTCTTCTATTCTACCTTCCTGTCTCCCTACTATCTGCTAGTAAAGCCATTTCTAAAATTAGGCTGCAGCCTCCTGGAAGTGTCTTAATTCCAGGTGCCCTTGGAGATTAACAAAAGGGATACACTATCATGAATTGCTTGTTTGAAGTAAGGTAAATGATTTATTTGCTATCAAAAGGCCTCTGGCACACCAGTGTTTATTTTGAGCAAGTTTTATTCTTCAACAAATCTCATGGAAAAAAACAGACCAATTGACTACTGATTCTGCCAACCCCATTGCTTCAGCCTGTCACCTTGGTCACCTTGCTTGCTGCACTTTTAATCCGGAGCTAACACCAATAGTCTCCTTATACAGTTCTGCACCACCAACCAACAGGGATGTAGCTGTTTTTAAGC
This sequence comes from Aythya fuligula, assembly GCF_009819795.1. Taxonomy (NCBI): domain Eukaryota; kingdom Metazoa; phylum Chordata; class Aves; order Anseriformes; family Anatidae; genus Aythya; species Aythya fuligula. Next base: position 34,130,055 of record NC_045562.1, read on the forward strand.
TGTTTTTTTCGTGGTTATTACAAACCACGAAATGAGAACTCGCGGGAATCAGCAGTGATTTGTTCAGTGATGTGGTTGGTTAGCCAGAAGATGGCACTATATCCTCGAAGTTCACAAGCAACGGACTACCACGATGAGGAAAGTTTTGGCAATACAAATATTTTCTGGCAAAAAGTCTTTTAAGAGGCATAAATATCAATCACAACTTACATTTTGTATATTTATCTGCAGGGCCATTTTGTAATGACTGAAGTCTTTAGCAAGTTCATATCCCTGATGATAGAAAGTGAACAAACCCTGAAAAAATGATAGCACCTGAAATACAAACAAAAGATTTGTCAGAATGTAAAGCTTCATTTACCCAAATGATTGCTGCATGTAGTTTTTTTTTTTTGTTTGTTTTTTGTTTGTTTTTTTTTTTTTTTACAGAAATATCAGAGATGATAATTATTTTTTAAAAACATATTTCCAGCAACGTCCACAAATTCTGAATACCTATTTGGATCCAAATGATTGGCTACACATTCATGGATTCTGGTGTGGTCCTATCCCTGGAATTTCACAACTCATCTCAATTTTAAATTTGACTGTAAGCAATGTATATTGCCTATCTCCCAGTCCTCCCTATATAATGTTTCCCATCAGCTGCTCTGATACCAATGATGTCTGGAATAAATTTGTGCACCAGGTGATGAAGATTTTTGTCTTTTAGTTACTATTTCCCTCCCTTCTAATGACCATATTGTGATTATTTTCATAGCAGATTTATTGGTTTTGGGTGAAAGCAGCTCTCCCTCCAGCAGCTTTACTCATCACTGCACGCAGACCTGACACTCTCTTAGAACTTAAGAAGTGATTGTATTGCGGTTTCTCACTTCAGTGTTTTAATTTAAAGAAAGAATGACTGCATGCTGTATTGCAAGCTGCATAAGGGTGCAGTAGTGCCTACCTCTCCTGTTTAGGTCAGGTAGTTGGAAAGAAGCAAGTGACACAGACAACAACTCTCTTTATTACAGAGACCAAATCAAAGAATGCATTTAATGAAATCTTAAGTCACATACAAATAAACCATTTTCACAAATGCATGGTTGTTTTTTTTGTTTGTTTGTTTTTAAAACATTAAGTAGGGAAACAGAGATAAGAATCTGGAAATTAAACCTCAGTTTACTAGGGAAAAATTCAAATACAAATTGAATAACAAAGTTTAACCCCATCCAGAGAGTTTTCAGAAAAGTGAAATTAAGTGGTTGGAAACAAAAAATGAATTGAAAAGAAATTTTTACCATTCCTTGAACAACGTTAAAATATTTAAAGCAATTTACTCCCTCCGAAGGATTTTATTTCAATAATCTTTCATATAGAAATAAGATGTATTAAAATCTATAGCTCTCATTAATTCTATAACGAGCAGTTATTTTGATTAGGTCACTTGGGACTTATTTTTATTTTAAATAATTTTATCAGAATAAATGGAGAGACTTAACCCAAAAACACATAATGCAAGTGAATGGAAATCAGTTCTACAATCCATCCTCCCTTTATCTGTGTATTACACTTATTGTTCTCTTGGTGCTTTATGAAGTTGCATTCATCTTACAAAGCTAATTCACATTTCAGGAAATTTTTAGTAACCACTTCTCAGAGGCTCAGGTTAGTCTTGTCATCACATGTATGATTTTCACTGAACTCCAGTGAAACTCCAGCTCCCTTGATTTGTGCATAGATTCAACTCCATTTGAAATCAAACATTTCAAACTACCTAATACTGACCTTTTTAGTCAGAAGCACCCTTTTAGTGTAGAAGCATAGGTATAAATTAACAGGCCTCTAAGTGCAACTTTCAACTGGGAAAAAAAATTACATTAGTAAAGAATAACACTTCAGGTGTTAAAAAAAAATATTTTTTTTTTAAAGATGCAAAAAGAAGTCTGACCCTATCATCGTTCTTTTGAATCCTCTATTCTAACTTACACCATAAATCAAGGTGGTTTTTTTTCCTCAATACTGCACAAGATTTCACATTTTCTGAAAGTCAACATCACTGAATCTAAATCAATTGTGATAATTAAAATAAGGTTTGAGCTGCTTGGTTAAGTGTGTCTTAAGAATTTGCACAGGTGTAGCAAGACTGTTTTAAATTCTGTTAAGTCACACAATTGCATACATCCCAGAAAGCAGCTCCTTGGCCTTTGTCCAACTGCATTCTTTCTCTGTCCATTATGAGTAACAGGGTAGACTGAATTCACTGGTACTTACAGGTTCCACACATTCAAACTTCTTCCGCTCCTGAATCTCTTGCAACTTGCATACATATTCGAGGGACAGCTCATAGAAGTGTTTTCTATTCTGCTCCACTTGACTATCTGCCTAAAAACAAAAATATAGCTTATGAAGTTTCAAAGACATTTTGCAGACAGCTTCAAACTGACACACATATTGCATACAAGTAGCAAGTGATAACAGAACTTGTTCCAGACCAGGACTTGTTCCTTTACTACAGAGCTCATTCGTTTACTTTCAAAGGGAAGCAACAATTCCATTTTACTAGATAGCGTATGTTGTTTTGATTCATGAGATTAAATTTTTAGGAACGTTCTGATAACACTTCTTCCAGCCTCTTTTCAATGGAATCCAAGCCAAATACATCAGAGGAAGTACTTCAGCAATAATAATGCTGAAAAGGTGCCGCCAGAGAGACAGGGCTAACAGCATCTTCCATCAGAAAAATGGGGAATCAACTTTCCAGTTGAGGAAGAAAAAGTTACTGCTGAAAAGCATTTCACTGGTTTTGAAAGCATTGTAAGCTTTCCTCTATACCCCAAATGACTGCTACATATAGCCAGAATGCTATTATACCTGTCTCACACCTTTGCTCACTCTGATTGACAATACAGCCAAGAAGGAAAAAAAAAAAAAAAAAAAAAAAAAAAAAAAAAAAAAAAAAAAAACGTTCTTTTATTGGCAGACATTTCACAAGTTTCCACAGATCATCAAATATTTAAAAATGCAGCCTTATTAGCTGCAGATAATTTTTACCTCAGCTTTGGTAAATGCCAACATCATATTGATGCTGATCAGTTATATTTCAGTTCCATTCATTCTTACATAAATATTTAACTTTCTAGCATATATGAATTATTTCTTTAAGTTACATTTTGTGCTACGCATACCCTCATTAAACTATGAAACTTCAAAAACTGGGTAATGGAGACCTTCATTCAAATGCATTAAAAAGAAGGGCAGAGAGGGATCCTGTAAGTGAATAACACTTTGTCTTCGCCCATGTGATAATACTAAAACACTGTTATAAGTTCCATTAAAGCTTCTGCACTAAACTACAAAAAGAAATAGAGAAAACCCTAAGCAAAGGACTAGACTTACTACCATACTCTCTCTCTTAAATACCAAGATTATATCCTTCAGACAGAACACTGACCACTATGCTTTAAGAGGATAATTCAAATAAGCTTTAGGACACTTTTGCCCTAAGACGCGCTTTGCTTTGCTGCTCAGTGCTCAAAATCTGTCAGTGGCTAAAGGGGCATAACAACAAATGCCATTAAAAAAGGAAAGCACTGACACCCACATCATTAAGTAAAAATGTTTCAAAAAGCCAAGCCATTTTGATGCATCCTGTAAACCATGCAACACTGGGGCTGTTTGAATTGTCAGCAAAGCTTATAATGATATACACGTGCAGTGAAGTACAGACATAGAAAAATGCAGGTTTGCTAGGATACTTAGCTAATCAGTGCCATATATAGAGCAGTCTTACCGAAGTCTAATAAGCCTGCTTCTCTCTTTTTTTTTTTTTGGTTGTTTATTGTTTTGGGAGTGTCCCCATCCCCCAAGAACATAATACCCAACACAGCCATTTTATCAATTCCTTTCATTTCCTCTGTAAATAAATTACCGCATTTCTCCTCGTTTTTTAGCGGCATGAATCTTCCTGTGCACCCAGAAAACTTGCTCACTGTTGCACTGTACTTCACTGTGCTGACTAAGAAATTCAGAAATAAGATGCTGACCATTCCTCAGTAAAATTTCAGGAATATCCCTCCATTAATAGAGTCAAAGCCTATGGTGTGGTAAGACATACTCCACTATGACATGGTTTTTATCTTTTTTTTTTTTTTTTTGGTCAAATTTATATCCACATCCTTTATTCATTCCAGATAGGAATTGACACAATTAGCCAAACGTAGTGTGAAATAAGGAAGCTCCCATGCAATCATATACAACTATTTCCCAAGTTTATACAAGAAAAGTTTTCCTACCCTTAGGATTTTAATGATACAAAGCACTCATAGATTAATCATCAATAATTCTGGCACAATTTTATTTCTCAAACAAAATCCTTCTGCCTACAGCAAGTCTCTGCAAGATCTCTCTGCTCTTTTCTCAACTATTATTTGCTGTTGCTCCAGAAATAAAAGCTATTACAAGTACAAATGATGATAAAAACCCACACGGAGAGAAGGAATGCCAGGGAAAACAGATCTGTTTTAAAGTTATAAATTGTCAACAACTTTTCTGTAGCATTACTTGAAAAAAGTGGATCCTCAAAACATATGAGGAAAAAAATAGTACAAAAACATGTCTTTCTGGAATATAAATCTAACTGTAATTAGCATTCTGTGTTAATCCTTTGTAGTAAGTCAACACATACAATGTAATACAATTTTTATATAGGCTAAAGTCGTAAGAGAAACGTAGTTTTTCACAATAAATTTGCACATCAATATTCTCCAAACTATATAAAGGACATGACATCCAGTGCTTCATATATGTCTCAAGGAAAGCCCTTGAATCAGAAAACAGTGGGGTATAAAATCAAGTGCAACAAACACCAACTCTCACCAACCTTTCAGAAATTTGTTTACCACTATGGATGCTTCTTTTGCATAAAATACATTTATCTACTCAAAAGCCTGTAAAAGGAAGAAGAGCAGCAGCAATACCTCTTGTAATTGTAGCTCTTTCTTCTTAGCTGATAAATTTAGATGTTTTTCTAACAAGCTGTAGTTCTTTTCTGTCTCTTTATCAAACTTCTTCTTTTCCTCCTAGACACCGGAACAAAATAACATTCATTTATAAATAAAAATGTAAGAAAAGCCTCTTTCATTATTCTTATAAAGTTTTCTACTTCGTCAAAGAAAAAAGCTCTTCTATTCTTTTAAGTTTCTACCTAAAGAAAAACAAAATATCATACTCCATTAACTAAGGAAACATGTTTCCAACTAATTCTTTAAAAAAAAAAAAAAAAAAAAAAAAAAAAAAAAACTTGAAATAAAATCCCATTACATCATCATGGTGAAGTTTAACACTCAAGTTAACACTTAAAATTGATTATAAAAAAACTTTTTTATTTATTGTGTTTTTCATTATTTTCAGGGATCATCCACATCTTTTGAATAGAGCACTTCACAAGAAACATCAGGTCCATTAAAAAAAAAAAAAAAAAAAAAAACTTTCTATAACTGACAGAGGAGAAGAAAGAAAAGATCATTTGAGTAGGTTGCAACAGGTTCACAGCCCAAAAACCAAAGTGAATATAGCTTCATATTCTGTAAGATTTCTTTATTTTAAAACCAAAGAACTCTGTGCTGAATTCCCACATCTGCTAGACTGCTGCTGCACCCATGACAAAAAAAAAATAAAGGATAAATCTCCATGGACCATAAAATCATGCTAGCAGAAGAGCATCTCTCACAAGCACACACAAATAGCATTTGCATGTACTAATCATCCATTTGTCTGGCCATTAAAAGCAACATATTGGAAGAGAGACAGACATGAAAAGTTTCTAGGAAATTTGAGTTCTTGGATCTAAGACAATGACGTTGTCAAACAACCCTTTCATTTCTGCATTTCTAGTTTCTCAGTTCCATGTGTTAAGACAGAAGTCAGTACTGATTGAATTAACCAAGCAGTTTTTAAAGCTATTTTCAGTATAATGAGTTGCAGCAGAAAATAAAGCTTTAGAAACAGGAAAAAAATCCTTATTAAAGCACTCACAGATTTGCTCATCAGAAACAGACCAGTTCAATGACATTAAGAATTCTGCATATATTCGTGTATATTCATTGTATATGCATCTATTCAGCATACTGGTTAGACTCTACACACATACTTGTTCATTTTTTAATCTTAATCTTTCATTTTTAATAATTCATGCAGGTTTTTGTTCTCTGCAGGATTTGATTTTCAAGATGGCATTCCTATAGAGGATCTAAGCTGTTTAAGACTGCTTTTCAGTAAAGGATTTTACAAAAAACGCTTTTTCCTCCATCACATATCTAATACCTTTTTTTTAAAAAAAATAAATAAATAAATAAAAGCCACAATATTTCTTATCAATTGAGAAATGATATAATATGCATGTGGGATTCATTAGATATAACATGTTAGCATACACAGTTCAGAAAAAAGAGGAGTGGGGAAAAAAAGGTGTGTGTTTATACTAGCAAAATTTCCATTGATCAGATAAACATTTGAATGCTACCAGAAAAGAAGAGAGATATTTACTTTTAAATAGGTAAGAAACAGAAACAATCAGAAACTTTACACATGCAGCTGGGGATGAGAGCAGTAAAATTTTTCACTGAGGAGTAATTCAGTAAGTTTTTCAGCTTCAAGCACTACAGAGATTAACTTCCTCCCTGCTTCTTTGTCTTCTTAAACCTAATTCAGACCTTTTCATCAACAAGGGATGTACAACACATGAAAACATGAGTCAACAGATTTAACTTTTGTCACAGTAGATATATATGTATTTATTTTTCCTAAGGCTCATCCCATACAATGTTCTAGATACATTTTGGTATTAGAGGGCGTAACACGGTTTTCAGAGCCATGCAAAATTATATTTCCAATGACAGTACTATGATTATACTGAATAAATGTTCAGTTAAAATATTCCAGGAGTTAAATATTTTTAGAGTATTTTTCTCTGTGTTCTACAATTAAGCAAGACCATTCTATTTAAATTCACCAAGAGTTCTGTCCACAAAATGGCCAAATACCAATAAGAGCTTCAACTTATGGAAAGAGTTGCACGGAGAGACAAGGGAAGACGCATGCATCCAAACAAAATGTGACATTCAGAATACGTGAATGTAAATTTTCATGATAAAAACATCAGGGACAGAACTGACTAGGAAATGAGTAAAGATCATGAAGTAGTTTAAAACATAGCAATTCTTACCCCAAAAAAATGGTAATGTCCTCTAACACCATAAATACTCTGTTGAAATAATGCATTAAATATACCAATATACCATATAAATGACAATATACTGTATTTAGAACAAATTCTTTTTCCTTCAACAACTCTAAATTACAGTTTTTACTGGATGTTGGTTTGAACTTCTGACATCCATAAAAGACCAAAGACCACTGCATTATTAAATTGCAATAATTTATTATCAGAGTGTTTTCCATGCATGAACACTGAAATCAGATTCAGAATATGTTAATCATTCCTGCTGAAGTCAAAATGTATAGCTCACCTGAAACTGAAAGGTTATCTGAGACGTTAGATATCACTGCTGGTAAAGTCATGACATTATAAAATAAAACATCTGCAGAGTGGTAGTTTAAAAATGTACAAATTGAGTTTTGGAACAGAAAATGGCAGTAAATAGCAGTAATGTTTCCCCATTTTCAAATAAGTATTTAAATCTCTAATTGTAAGAAGGAAGGTAGACAGATACAGCAAGGTGAAAATTGTCCTTATTATACTTATCCAATTGCTAGTCTGTACTTAACCCATGAGGCTTAGCTTTATAAATACCAACAACATAGTGGCAACCTTAGAAAGGTTACTGACAACTTTCACCAAAATAAAAGTACCTTGAATGAGATCCTTTCTTTAGCCACTCCATCGCTATTTTTCCCTCACTCACATAGAGCAATGAGTGATTTATTTAAAAACAATGAGTGATTTTATTCAAGTAAAATAAAAGCAATGTTCACTTTACAGGTTGCATAAATAAGGCTAAAAGCATACAAATGAACTTCTTTGGGTAGTTAATGCGTTTCAGCTTTTGATTGTGCAACTGCAAATAAGAATAAAGTGAATCAGAGTTATCCATTAGGCTGTTAGCTGTATTTCTCTTATTCCAGACAGAAGAGATAAGGGAGGGGGAGGAAAGAAGGACACATTCTTCTCTTCTTAAGCACACTTTCCATTTGTTTCTGAAGCAAGTTCTCAAAGTAGAAAAGAAGTGTGAACACATGAAATATAAACAACAGTTTCCCTCTGCCAAATACATGTCATTACTGCACTGCGATCCAAGTAGAGAAATTAAACAAACTTATCATAAAGGCAAACGAGGGACAAACCTTTACAGCTCCTAGCTGCTCTTTCCTAAATCTTTCCAAAGGTTTGATCAGAGTTTCAGTAACACTTAGTGCCTAAAAAAAAAAAAAAAAAAAAAAAAAAAAAGAGCAAAGGTTAAGCTTCTGTTGCCAGACAGACAAGTCACTAAGTCACTTTAGCACCATCAATCAAAAGGGGGAAAAAAAGACAAGCAAGCTCTGGGGCTTATAAGGAAAACATGGTGGGATACTGAGTCCTAACTCAAAAAAATCCTGTCTCTGAGTTCATTTAAGGTTTCAAAATTTCTATCTTGTCTTTCAATTCACTGTAAGGAAAATTAAAACAAATCTAAAACAAAACGAACAAATGCAGAAATTGCATTTGTTTGGCTGCAGCCAAACAGTAACTGCTTTACTTGTGCCAGTCTTGCAGATCAGGTCAACAGCCTCCACAACTGAACACCAGAATGTGCCACACAGAAAAAAACAATAGTTTTCATTTGAGGACATACACATTTCTGCAGCAACGCAAAAACACAGGAAACAGCTGTAGAATGGACAACTGAGGTGTAAGTAATAAGCTTTTAATACACAGCTAAAACCATTAGGAATTGAAATATATATATTTCCAAATATTTAAATTTAACTACATTAAGAAAGCTTCAAGTTAACCTAAGTTACAAAATCAAGAGGTGTAGAGACAAGAAATGAGAAATTTAGTTGACTGGGTAAAGTTTAATTTTTTTAAAGTTTAATTTTGTTAAAGTTTAATTCCACAGCATCCATCACTGCACTTTTTAATATGGCTATGAGACCATTTATCCTAAGAAACAAAAAAGAAAACAACATGCCATTTAAAGACTGAAAGCTAGCTTATAAATAAGTTTAAGTTTGGTCTTGCTGTGAACGCGAATTAGAATTTTAAAAGCATTTGAAATTTAGCAAAAGCTGGAATTTCTTAAATACAACGGGAGCACTGAGAAAGTGTAAAGAGCACAGCAGATGTGGAGGAGCAGAGGGGTTCCTTGCGGTCCCAGGCCTAAGGCAGAGCCCCAGGGCACTTCAGTCACCCCAGCCCAGGGCTGAGCTGCCAGGAGTGCAGGCAGAGCTCCCTGGAAGCCCACCTCAGATAGAGCAGAAGTCTTCCCCCTACCCCCCTCCAAATTTAAGAGGTTTCAGATAAGACACTGCAGGCCTAATATGGCCTTCTGAAAAGCTCTTATCGTAAAACACACGAGGGATATATTAGAGATCTGGCACAGCACAAATCCAAATAGCACTGTCTGCTCCCACCCAGCCCTGGAGCCATGCGGGGATTACTGTGGGAGTCATCTTGCCAATTCACCGTAACCAGAGCAACCCTGAATTTTCAACAGCATGCTAACCTATTTATCTAGCTGGAAACTCAAATATTGGGCAAGTCTGGGCCAAACTAAGCGTTGCACAGTCATCCTCAGATATTCCCTAAATTCAGAGCACTTGATCTTGTGGCCCAAACCCTTTCTTTCTGCATTCACTTCCTAATTTTGTCAGAAACACTAAAAGTACCCTTTAGCACAAACCTGATGGGAGAAGAAAAAGGAGGACTTGACAGCCAGAGAAGTCAAACGTCCTAAAGAGGAACTGAAAAATGCGGTTACAGGAAGGATCCATCCCACCCGGCACGCTGCATCCTATTTACTCAAGCAGTTATTGGGGTCTCCAGGGCATTTTAGGATATTCAGTTTTGTGAGGCTCCCAAAACTTCCCTGGAAATTCTAAAGGAGCTGAAAGGAAACAGCAAGTTGCATGTATAACTGGAGCAACCCCAAGCAACATCACCTGAGGCCTTCGGAGTCTCTCTTGGCTTGGCTGCAAGGATTCACACAAATCCAAGCAGAGAACCTCTCCAGAGGCTGACAGAATAATGACAGAATAATCCTTCAGTTTGGGAACATTTCAAGAAGTTGGAGTTGTTTCTGCCAGTTTCCTCTCCACTGACGGAGTGAGGAAGGAAGGCTGTGAGGCCTCCTCAGAGAGGAGCCCGGGGAGGATGAGGAGAGCCGCAGGCTGTGGAGGCCTGAGGCGCTGGCAGGTACCAGCCGAGCAGAATGCTTTCACAAAGGGAAGTGCTTAAAGGAAGCACTGAAATGGTCAAAAACTTAAAAATTAGCATCTAACAACAAGTTGCTTCTTAGTTTTTTGAACTTTTACACAACAAAAAGGGAAACATAAGGTCAACAGGCAATGGATGCATGCTGAACATGAAGTCCGGGTCAAAATAAAACCCAGCAACCTGGCGCAGCAGAAAGAAAAAAGCATGGGCAGAAAAGGCTGAGGTTCACAAACCAGAAGGGCTGGCTGCAAATCACTTGGTCTGCTACACTTCTGTGCGGCATTAACCATGGGAACCACTGAAGGTATTTGTTTGAAGCAGAAAATAATCTTTCAATCAAAATGGGATGTTCCCTCCAAGACAGCCAACAAATAAAGATTCCAGTGTTGCCAGTGGTAAAATAAGCCAGTAATTCTTTCATTAAAAGAAAAACACGCCTCTTCTCCTTCCAAAAAAAAAAAAAAAAAAAAAAAGTTTCTCATTTTGCTCAACAAACTTTTGTAACAGATGCCTCTTCAGCAGAAATTTGCCTGTCCTGCAGGTATTTATGATTTGTCACCCCCTTTTGCTTTCTCTGAGTGGGTTAATACAGCAGCGCTTATGAGTATTTCTTGGTGAAGTGGGATTTTGCAGCTCTTTGATCATTCTTATGGAGCTTCACACCAGGCCCACATATAAAAATATAGGAGGAACATTTCTTCCTCACTGAAAGGAGTGTGAGAGTTTGTACATACAGAAGCTGTCAACCAAGATGTGACTGGTACATAGTGAATTAGAGATCTGTTCTTCTGACTCATATACATGAAAACATTCATAGCTACAATATGCACAATATTAAATTACAAAAGGAGGAATTTGAAGTGTTTCCCAGTACTTCGAATTCAATGCTTATCATAAAGAGATGGAAAAAGTTGTTTTCATTCCATAAATAAGAACACATTTTTATGATATTATTCATTGTTAACTTTGTATATTTATAACTTGGGAACTCAAAAGATACTACTACTTTAAAAAACTAAATAACAGATAAGTAGATAAAAAAATATTTCCTCAGTACATAGAAATAAGCAAAAAAGCTAAGGGCCCTTTGAATTTATTTATTACACACCCTTCCCTTAAAGAAGTTTACATCAAAATCCACCACTTTCAAGAAAATATATCAGGAATTCAAATTAAATATTAATTAGTAACAAATTGCATGTTCCTGCCTCTTTCAACAACTTTTGTATGACTCTTGAGCTAATTTTTTACTCTACACACATACAAAAATCTTTTCTGTTCCTTATACCCCTAAGCTACCCAGACCCACCTGAAAGGAACATATACCCGATTTTAAATTCCAGCAAGCAAACTAGGGTGTGTGTAAGCCCTAAGTGATCAATATAAAGAGGTTACATCTCAAGTAACGCTATCTTAACCAGCTTTATGAACGTCAAGGTTTCACAAATGCTTTCAGAAATGTCTAATGCAATATGCACACATTCCTTGGACCAAATACCTGAAACTGCTTATACTATTTCTATTCTATTTGTTGTAACTACTGACAGGCCAAAGAATTAACTTCATTTTAACATAAGTCTGGGAACAGCATAAAAAAAAAAAAAAAAAAAAAAAACATAATTGCCAACATCACTTCAGGAGATCCCTGTAGCCAACATTTTCAACAGTATCTTGAAGCAGGCTTTCAGCTTTGGATATACCTCCTAATTTCAGCTGCCCTTACAAAACTTCACCTGCTCAGGCAGAGACGTTTTACAGAATGGTGATAATCCTGACTTTTACAGCTCCATATATTTCAAAAGAAATTTGTAACAGGTTGCAGATTAAGAGACCCAAGCCAACATTTTCTACAAGCAGTCCACAAAGGCACAGACTAAATCCATTAGCAAGTCCATTTACATTTCCAGCAGCTTGCCAATTAGTCACTCGAGTCAACAAGATCCAACAGGTAACTCACCAGCCAGTGCCAGTCCACAACCGACTTCATTTAGCCTTTTTTTTTTTTTTTCCTCTTCTCAGAGAGGGCGGGAGAATGGCTGTTTAGGGAGAAACTGCTTCCCTGAACACCTCCTCCCATGCACTGGAACCTGCCAGACAGCACCATCCACCAGAGCTCAAAGCTCTGCATGCTTTCTCACCCTCCAGAGCAGTCTGTCTGAGAAACGCAGCACCAACAGGTTCCCGCTCCCCTTGCGGCCACAACCAGGCTGTCTTGCAGAAGAGGAAGGCTGCTTACATGGGCTGTAAAGGGACATCGACCCATGAGAGCTGTCACAGAATCTCAGTCTGGCCTCTGTGGTTACAAAGGCGAGATCAACCAAAGTTAACCAAATTTCGGTTTGCAAATTATACAAATGCAACTATGGTCTCCCAGCATTCATCCTAAAAATGACTTCAGACTTCACTGAAAGAACTGGAAGTTAAATATTGCTGGTCAATAAACCCTGGTGGTGAGAAGTTCCTGCACTGACCCTACTCCGTTTTGAATCCAAGCATCCTCTCATACACAAGAGGCTTACTAAAAATGGCAAAAAAAAAAAAAAAGCCACGAACATGTACCTTGCTACAGACTGCACAGTGACACAGGGGTACCCACTTCCAAAGCCTCATCAAAGGAACTGGAATGCACACCACATGCCAAACAGCAAGACAGGGTGGTTTAAAGTTTCCCAGTGCGCTGACTGGGAAGATTTATTTGTAGACAGGGGCAGGATTGTCTCTCCCTGTCAACAAAGCAAAAGAGGAGGCCCACAGCCAGCAGGGCAGAGCTCGTGAAACTGAGTAAGTGTCAATGAAACTGGATCTGGGAAGGAAGTTTTGCCCTTCTCAATGTAACAGAGAATGCGGAAAGGAAGACACAGCTAACAGTGATTCAATAATAAAGTAGGTAACACTGCTGCTAAATAAAGAAGTGTACTTTCTAATAAAGAACTTTACTACCTGCAGCTGCATTTCTGCTCACAGAGGACATACAGAGCTCTTTGTGTTCCTTGTAAGGAAGTGCAACATTCAGCCTAGTACAAAAGGTGACTTTCTGAGATCTCCAATATTTGGGTGCAGGGGAAGAAATGGAAAAAAAAAAAAAAAAAAAAAAAAAGCCTCTCCCTCTAAAAAATCTCTTGTGCTACACGCCTCAGTTTGATAATGAAGTTTCTGGAAACACTAAACTCTGTGCCTGAAAGCCTGTGTTATGTAACCGCACAGATACGGCTCCACTGCAGAGGAAGTCAAATGTTATTTTCAATCGCTTCCTTGCAAAGGTTTAATCTCCATCCTTTATTTTCCCATGGGAACACGATTTCCTCTTACAAGAATATGCTCCCAGTTAGCTGCACCAGCCAGCTCTCCTGCCAGTACGCCCTGCAGACATAGCGGCATCTCTCTACCCACTCTTCAGCACCCATTTTGTACTTAACTGGAGCACTGACAATTGCACAACCAACACCCAAATCTATTCCCCTAATCTATGTGCTCGTTTTCAAGTGCACATTTTAACTTTGTAAAATCTTCTGGATTTTCTCACTGGTCTAGAGCTTTCCCTGTAGCTTTACAGTCTAAAATAAGAAAAAAAGCCTCCCTCAGCCGCACACTGGGACTAAAAACAAGGGTATTTGAGAAATTTGGGTTTTAGAAGGACTAGAGTCTACAGACTAAAGGATTTTTAAGGGTATATCATCGCATATCAATAGTTGTGTCTTTGCATGCGTGCAGAAGCTATGAAAATAGTAGTGACACCCAGTCCTCTGGGTTCATTGCTTCTGCGGGAAACCATCTGGTAATAAAGTGTCAGACAGGTATTCTTGGATACAATTTACTTTGTATATTTTCAGCATGCCATGAGGTACCTGTAACAAAACAAATCACCTTCCTCATAGAAGTTCCAGAAAACTACCCCTGGGGTTTAAAACAGTGACTTTCAAAAACTGTTCCCCAGACCAAACCCTGCTTCACCAGCTGTGGTACTGTCAGACTCCTGTTCTTCATACTTAGCTTTGTTTTTGTTTTGTTTTCTTTATTTAAATGCAGCAGCCTTGGTTTACAGATGGTACAGTAGCAGGACTCCTTTGTCCCCTCTTGTCAAAGGTTCTTTCCATTCAGTGGAAGTTTATGACTGACCTAAAGGACAGATGGTTAAAAATGCCTCCTCTGACCTATATGCTATGCTGTGCTCTGAAAGAATGTTTGCATTGATACACTTGCCATGAGACAGCTGGCTTTGAAAAGTTAAACTGGTATCATAAGCAGAGAACACAAAAAGAAAATTACTTCATTTTAAATAGGAAAACTAAATGAAGACAGTGGTTTTTAATAAAGATTACTTACAAGAAATATTTAATAGTCATGTCTTTTGAGTAAATTTATTCTTATTAAATGCATAGTATTTAGAGAAATACTATGAAACAATAAACATAACAAGTAGGAAAAGAAATACAGACAGCTTTTTCCCATCTGAAATGGATGAAAGCTTCTAGGAAATAGCTCCTTTTAGCAAATCCAATATGCCAGAGCTCAACAGTGTAACACACCCGAACACTGGCCGGGTTCACATAAGAACAGAGAATCACTCCCAGTCCACACTTGGGCTGTATAAAGATCTTGACAAAGTGAAAAGGCTACTCTGAAAAGGAAATAGCGTAATACTTATTTTCTTTGTTCATGGCAAAGCTCATAGTTGAGTAAAACGATGCCACTGAACAGCAAAGAATCTAACAGTGAACAAGAGCTCCAGTGTTTAGTCAAGTATGAACTGCTCAATTATTGTCAGAGCTGTTCTCCACGAGAAACAGTGGTGTTATTAACAACCAGCACAACCCAAACTGATGAAAGTTTTACAACGCAAATTCCAAACATTTCCCGTTGATGAAATAACAGAATGAAAATCCTCCAGTGAGTTACATTTTTTAAAATCTAATTACACAGCTTGCAGGAAGGCAAAAAAAAAAAGGGGGGGGGGGGGGGGGAATCTAGGTCCTGTGATTAAAGTTATTAAATGCTGCTCCTGAGAAATTGAATTATTTGTGCTTCTATCTCCTCACCTGAGATGTTCACTAGGCTGTTGGCAACCTAATTTTTCAGGAGTGGTACACAATTATGTATTTTTTTCACTGTCTTGGCACACTTATTTAGCAGCCTGCATTGTCAAGGGATTTAACAGGATCTAAATGCACAGAATACCATAAAATGCCGTGAGCTCTGATTGAGCAGATCTTGTACATCTTACATTGAAAATCCAAAACTGTCAGATTTTTTTTTGCCTAGATCAGTGAGTAAAACCATTGTTCCTTCACAGATTTCTTGAGATTACTGTGAAGCCAGATTAAGATTTATGAACCCTTAAATATCTACATGCTGAGGACCAAGGAAAAACACAGAAAAATTAACAGCACCATCTTCACAGCAACATAGGATCAGTGTAAACTAAATACATAGCCACTGAACAAAAGGTAATAGTAAGCTATTCATGAACGCTACTTGTTAAGTGAGCACTTCACCTGTGAAATAACCTCATGTATTTCAATACTTTAATCATAAGAGGTTAGTATTGTTAAGCATGAATAAGTGTGAGTACATATTTGCACAGATGATTTAAATTTTACCTTTAACCTTTTGAGTGTATGCCTTTCAACCTTAACAACTTCTTTTAACTTGGGAAACCGCAGCTAGGAAACCTCTCCCTCCACCCCCCCCCCCTTTTTTTTTTTTTTTTTTTTTTTGTTTTTAAAGTCACTGGAGGTAGAAGAAGGAAGAAGACAATAGAGACTTCACCAAGCTATTTTCTTTAAAAATCAATACAGGTGCATTTGCTTACATTCCTGATAGACTCTGGGAGTAATAATTCTTTCTAAACAATGCATTTGCAAAGATGCTATTTTGAACTAGACTCTGACAGACTGGTGAAACTCATTAAAAATGCAAAAGGATTTTCAAGAGGAAGGACTGCAAGCAGTTTTATGAAAGGTAAAAAAAAAAAAATAAATAGCCCTATTTAATATGAAAAACGGTTAAAAAAAATATCATGCTCAAAAATTAGAACTTACCATCTTTTCTAGGAGATACTGAAAGAAATAAAATTGTGCCAAAACTAGCAAATAGAAGAGATCATATCAAAGTAAATTCATATTGCCTTGGAGAACTAACAGGAAACATAATGAGGTGAATATAATTGTAACAAAAATGCCATTGAAAGTGAAAACGTGATGAAGTAAAAAGGAAATGCACAATTACCTGGGATAAAGTTAGAAAGACTAAGGCAAAAATCTGTTTTATTTGGGAGGGAGAAAAGAAAACCATGAGGAAGAAGTGTATATATATATATATATATATATATATATATATATATATATATATATATATACACACACACACACACACATATATATAGGTATTTCAGAAAACAGTGGGAAAGGAAGCTATAAAATCATTATTCAACTGGAAAGAGTTAAAAGAAAAAAAGCAATTGACTCTAGAACAAATTTAAATCTTAATAATTGAAGAAAAATCTCATTTAATTCTAACAAGCCATCTAACAAAGTAGAACAGCTGGATATTAAGGAGAGTAAGGATTTCTTAATAATTACATGTATTCTTCTTATATTGCATAGATGAAGAATTAATTACATTTAATTAGAAGAGGCTTTGCTTTAGATTAATTGAAGAGCACAACAAAGCACATGAAGGGGAGAGGTAGCAAGCTGCCAGAGCATGGCAGAAGAGCAAACAGCAGCAGTTTTAAAGGAGGAAAATGCAGAAACTGAGGAAAGAACGGATCAGGCGTTCTGGTTCCAATCCTCCAAAGTCCTGGAATGGTATAGAAGGTAAAACACTATGAATTGGTGAAGAATGACAATTTCCTGTTTGAGATCAGCATCGTAGCCAACCTCCTCTATTAATTTTTCAACCCACCCCACAATTTCAAAAGCAAAGGCGGTGACCTGGTCTTAACAAATAAACCATGAGAAGAACGAGGGAAAAAAAATAGTTGAAAAACTATTGAGAAATAGATATTTGGCTAAGAGGATGTTTGAAGTAGAATCTAGTTTCCTGCATGATCCAATTTTCAGTAACAATTTGTGGAATGACTTACAAATAACTCCACCAGACTAATGTACATATGGAGTGACTTAAATCCAAGAGAAAGTGTCAGAGCTTCAGAAAATGGGACTCCAAATAATTTTGACGTGAGAGATGTCTAAACTACTTTGAAAGGGTAGCAGTCTTCCAGCCTTTGGAAGAGTAACAGTGAAAATTCTCCTATGAAGGAAAAGTGATGAGTTTTACTCCACAAATACAGTAGAAAAGGCCAAAAAAAATAAGTTTAATTTGCAGTAAAAGGAGGCAGGACAGATATCTGGGAAAAAAAAAAAAAAAAAAAAAAAAAAGAATAACAACTAAACATCAGAGTGAAACTAGAAATATAGTTTGTCCCTGAATTTTATTTCTTTTTTTTAAAGAACAGTTTAGACAAGCACTTATCAGGGATGATCCAGGTACATAAGACCCTACTACAAATCACACCTCTGAAGGGCTGTAGGCAAAATCCATCCAACTCACTCAGCGCTGACACAGGAAAAAGCTAATGGGACAGGAGAAAAGCCACTGGACAGACCTGAGAAATCACTGGACACAGCACCCAACAGGGAGAGAAGCTGACAGAAGTTACTGATGGTGCCATGAGGGCTGACTGGACTTAACTGTTATGGTTAAGGGGAACTAAGTGAGAGACAGCAGAGCTCTGCAGGCAACTGAGTAAGAGGAACACTACAGACCTCTGAGGGAGTGGAAGCACGCAAACATCAGGGTCACAGCAACAGAAGTACCACCCACTGCTGAGATAACTGAGGGAACAGTAAGAGCAGCATCACATTTGGGCATCAGTTACCAAAGCTAGAATCAGCAGAGAACGGTGGATAGGGGCAGGTTGTTCACCTGGGAGAAGACTGGTGAAAGAAAGGGAAGTATAAAAGGTGGTAAAAAGGAGGCCACAAATGAGGAAATGGAATAATTACACATCAGTCATGCAATCAGTGCTGTCAGGGGGTGCCTACCATCAGCACAGCCTAAATGAGGTCAGCGAGCTAAATCTGTTGTTCTCACCATATCACAAAGACTCAAACCTGCTTCAGTCAGGAGAACTGGGGCTGGGTGAGGGCTGGTGCCCTCCCTGCTGTGTGGGAGAGCAGCTCGACAGAAGGACTGAGCATCTTAGCATCACTGCGTTGGTGCCTGCTCATCCCCAACCTTTTCCTAGTAACTTGGAGGGGTCCCATTCATCCCTGCACTTCCATGAAACTGCTGCATTGCCAAAAGAGTGCAATGTAAGCTCTAGAACTCTACTCATCCTTAACACATTAAAAAAAAAATCACTTCCAGAATATCCTCAGGGACAAAATGACCTCTTTCCTCTCTGTCTTGAGGAATGTCACCAAGCTATGGTGCTATGGAAAAGTGTAATTTGTTTTTATCTTGGCCACTCCATAACAGCTCGGTGGAATGCTTGGATTAAGGCCGACCTCCCCTTTCACAAGCCACTAAATCCTTTGACAGCTGGGACATGATTCTGGCAGCCTTTGGAAGGGGTGGGAGAAGTCATACAACCATGAAGCGCAGGACTCAAACATCTGAATTAAATTATTAAATATCCACCAAATGAACATTTGGTAGACAAACAATAAGCAAGTGAATTTATAGTAAACACTAGCAAAGTTTTATAGACTCTAGCTTCATCACACATCATAGTTTCAGAAAAACATGAGAATTATAGGTGATAAGGATCTCATTTCACATATGAAACACTTGAAATTGTATTTAATTTACCATGTGGATAAGAAAAACTTAACCTTCTTCTCAAATGCATAAAAATTAAAATGCACGGCAATATCTGAAATGCCTTAAGTTTCATAATTATTCATGGATTTCTTTAAGCTTATTTTACATGACTGAAATTTCTCATCTGCAGCACTCTGCATTGAGCCTGAAGTGAGCAGTCAGAAACCTCCTGGTCACCTTCAAAACAATCAGGGGAAAAACACTCAGTAAACAGCTAACATGAAGGAGACTGGATGCTTTTGAAAGCAATCCTGCTATCATATTTACATCTTAATAGAAACTGTTTGGATCTCTGACGTGATTCCAAACATCTGAGTTCAATTTGCCCTCGTATTCTCCATGGGAGTATCCCTAGAGTTCATTTCACTGTTCAAACACACACTGAAAAGTCAAAAAAAAAGTCAGAGCAGCAGCTGAAAATGATCTTCACCAATCACCATGCAATCATTTTCTCAGAGACTTATGCCCACTGGTGTACTAGCTGACTCTAAAAGCGATACATAACATTTCCAAGACTACAGATGCAGTGAAAAGGCCACACATCTGGTAACTCAAAGCATATCGTTTCTGTCTGGAATTAAATATTTGCCCCACCATATTTCATACTGCCCAGTTGTTGTTTTTAATCCAACTACCACTGTTCTAAAAGATACTGCATTTCATACTTTTCTTATCAAGAAACTTACAGGAATAAGCTTTCAGTGTGATAATACCTTCTGTGTAAGCATGGGCAGCATACCAAAAAATTAGTAGTACTGTTTTATGGCATTCAGGCTGAAAAACAGAAGTGTTTTCACTATACAGAGAACATTGGATTCTGCAAAGCCTACTGTGTTGGTAATCTGTCACTGCTGAAGATCTATTGACACCATCATTGAAACATGCCACATTACTCTCAAGTTCTCTCCAAAACCTGACATCAAAATACAGACTGGAAAATAGCGTGACAGGCTAGGAAGTATTTTTCATTGCAGAAGTTTCCCAAAGAATTTCACTAATTAGATGTACACAGCTTCACTAAAATAAAATACAGGAGTGGCTGGCAGGAAAAAGCAGAGCAAACGCTGTACTTCAGAATTACAAGGAACAAAAGCAACACTACTACATACTGGAGCAATCCCTACAATTTGGCAAAGCAATTCAAGATACTGAAAAGTTGTCTCATATGTAAAGACACTATTCTGCAGTCATTTGCAAGGAACCACACAGACCTTAGCCCCAACCCAAATACAGTTCCATATCCAAACAACATACCAGGACATAACACCATAACATCAATATTATTGGGCTTAAGACTGCCAGAGATAGAAAAATCTGCAAAAATTTTTCACCAGCTTTCTTGCTTGTCTACATCCTCCTACACTGCAGGCAAAGCTTCTGTCAGGAAATTAAAACAGCAAAGGCACGTTGTAGAGCTCTTAGCCCATGGTCGACACGCAGCCAACCTGACCCAGATTACACTAAAACCCTAAGCAGTCACAGATATGTGAACAAACACTCCCATCTACACAACCGAGTAACGAAACGTTCACATAAACACAAGTCTCCACCAGACTGCCTGCCTATGAATAAGAGGGCTGTAAATCTGTTACTGCATCCAGCCAAGAGACTGCATCCCAAATCCACCTAAACCTTGAAGCTGGTGCCACAGAGATCCTGGATCCAAATCTGGCCAGCTTCCCAATCTCACATGTCCTCCTGCACGTACTATTGTGTCTTCCATCGTGCTTTTTTTACTGTAACAGGTAAAAACCACCATGGTGCTTTTAGTCTTCACCCCAGCCACAACTTGTTGGGGTACCACCATTTTAAGCCCACTGATAATTATCTGTCGTTATCACGATAGCCTTCTTTAAGAGGTAGCTGCTGCCTCTAATTTCAAACTACAGAGCAAAGACTGCACAGTAAGAGCTTCCCCTGTTAAGTTATCAATATGAATGGCTTAGTGGTTAAAAAAGCAGCAAGCAACTTCAACTCTCAGCTCTTTCCTTGCTATACAAACAGCTTTTTAAAATGTTTATTGAAACTCACCAAAATTTCTCTTTGTTCTTCCAAATTTTTTAAAAAGTTTGAAAACTCATGAAGTGATGCATCTGTAATACAAAAACAGAAAAAAAGCTTAATCGTGTTACCAAGATGTCATGGCAAAACGTAGCCATTTATAGTCACTTCTTACCTACCTATATATCTTTCATCGTCTGTCTCTGCATCACCAATGAATTCAAATTTAAAGTCTCTCAGAGAATGTGCAAATTTTCTTTGGGCTGCTGAAAGGTCTGGAAAAAAAAAAAAAAGAACAGATTGAAGGTTAGAGAATCATTTTAAGAAGGTTGGAAAATCCTCCTATCCCTGATCAACTTTTACAAGAAACTCTAACAGGTCTGCCTAAGAACATTACAAGATGCATCAAGTATTGCCTAAGCCTCTTCTGGTCTCATCTGGGAACTTGTCATACACATTTCCTTATACAAGGCCACACATTACAGAGCAGGTATGATCATGGGTACAGTATCAGATCTATTCTTATGCTTCTCTACACCACAATTAAGGCCACAGGCCATACAAACAGATCTGTAACTACAGAAGTTTAAGCCACAACATGGAGTAAGTTGTGCCAGCAAAAGGATTCTCTGCTAACCTAAACTTGCTAACTCGTTTGCTAACACAAACACAGATACTAGGATTTCATACCTACTTCACATAGATAGCTCTGCTTGTGAAACTTTATATACCTAAACCAAATTATATATTACATACATAATCCAAATTTAGAAGAATTACTACACTGGAACTAGAAATTTTATGGACTTACAACTATGCCAAAAGTTGTAGGCACAGCATTAAACTTATTTTCATATTATATATTTTTAATATTATTAACACATTTTTCTCCACCCAATTTTATTTTATTGGTGTTGGACAATTTGGGGTCAGAGGGCTACATTCTACATCCCCCAGGAAGTAATCATATTCTATATTCAGCTACAACATCAGCTAAAGCCCTTGTTAAGATTTATAACACCGTGAATAAGCATTATACACTTCTCTGTTGTGCTGACGTGCAGTTTGGAAGTGTCACGGGTTCTGGAGGGAAGAAATTGCTCAATGGGGAAAAAAAAAAAAAAAAAAAAAAAAAAAAAAAAAGGATGTGTGTCTTGGTACACTCCTACTCAGTAGTAATGGTTTTACTCGCATTTTTGTTGTCAGCCAAGTTTAAGGACAATGTGAAATGTTTAGTTAATCTATAATCTTTTTCATATCACATGCAGTTCTAAAGGGCTAAGAACAACTCTTAGCACACTGGCTAAGCATTTTGTTCTTTAATATTAAACAGGAGCTAAAAGAACACAAGTGTGTTTTTTTTTTGTTTTTTTTTTTTAAATGACTGTCAGGTCCTGCATGCAATGCATTGTATGTTGTATGTGTCAGGTTGAGTACAACTTGGTTGTACAATGCTGCACCATAAGTTCAATTCAATTACTTCAAAGATTGAATCACAAATACTCTACAAACAGCAAGACAACCTAAAATGAATGAAACGCTTTCTGATCCTTGTCATTCCACCTTCCCTTCTTCTCCCCCATTTCTCCTTAATCCTTTTCTCACCTACGGTATAACAGCTTCTTCCTTTCAAAGTCACACTGCCAGGTATTCGCCTCCCTTCTACAACTGCTCCTGAAGCCCGTACACGTACTTTTCAACCCGATAGCAGCAGGATGCTGCTCACTAGCTAAAGCTTCTTGAAGGAAGAAGGATAAACAACATAATTCCCATCAAAAAGGAAACACTGATATTTTAAATCAAAGGTCTTGTGGGCTAAAAGGCTGTTCCTAAAGCAGACAGAAAAGGAAAAATATTCTGCCAGCTGTGAAAGGATTAAAAGTTTAGAAAAATAAGTTTCTTAAACATCTAATGTTATGCTTATTTGTGAGCCAAGTCACAACACAAGGCTGAAAAGAGTTTATTTGTGGGAGAATGTGTCCAGCAACCCACACTCTCCCAAACCTATTTAATTTTCTTGAATCCGATAATCCCCTGCCAAAGCCCTGTCATATGAGAGCTAGCTCCATGCCGCAGGATGGAATTGTTTATTCTGCTTCCCCTTTTTAGAGGTGAAGTGCTCAAATAATGTCAAGCATGGTACGCATTAGGGCCAGCATGCCCACACACCACACTCCCCAAAACCCCCTTCCCAGACTGCAAGGCTTCCAAAACACTGCAGCGGGCTCCAGGCTCTGCCAAGCCTTACCAGCGTGGTGTGAGACCATCTCCTACGTGGCTGTGCATCCCAAAGGCCACCTCTCTGTTGACAGGGACAGCAGACAGAACCTGTGCCCGCACCCTGATGCTTTCAGGGGAAAAGCCAACATCCGGGATCAAGTCACTGAGCTTTACCAAACCTGCTAAGGGACTGGAAATTCCTACAGCAGGGTTGGAGGCAGTAACCTTTTAACACAGCAAAGCTAGGTTTGCAGAGTTCCTGTATTAAAGTCATGAAAATGTGTTACATTCTTGCAATATCCTTCCACATATGATCTCTGTGAAATGTTTGAGAACTGTTCCATACAACTTTGGGAAGTATCTGAGTGTGGGTGGAAGCTGGGGGTTTGGGACACAGGAAGATGACCTGATGGGGTCAGAAAAGCCACAGTTACTGATCTCTTGAAACAACATTAAGAAAAGACAATGAAAGAGGAAGAGACTTTGACAGATTTTTAAGAAATTACCACTTCTGATAACGATGAGAATTACTGAAGCAAAGTAAAAACCAATCATGTGTTGCAAGTCATAACTGGGAAGAAGCAAACCTCCTGACTGGGGAAGGACAACTCAGCCATTCGGTTCAGACTGCTGCAACAGCCAGAGTCCCAGCTGCTGCCAGAATAAAGAGATATTTAATCCTGCTTAGTCTGCATGCGTTAACTGCAAGATCCATCACCCAATGTTTTATATATCATCCATCAATTTTCTTTCATCTTGGCTAACCTTACCCTTAAGTCCACATTCTGTTTTCATTCCCTATGCCAAAATAGGGCAGGGAATAACCCAAAACTGGTTTAGCACTTTGCTGGGCGGAACCACTGGTGCCTAGCTATTCACAGGTATGGAAGTCTTTGCTCTAACTCTTGGTAAAGTAAAAGCAACAAAACTGAGCATCAAGTAAAAATAGAGGCAGTATTTGAGTACGGGCAGAATGAGAAAATGGAACTTGTTTTGCAACAGTGCAGGAAAAATAACAAGGATGACAGCTAGACTCAAAAGGAAAACAACCTCGTCCTGGATTTCCTTACCATTTAACAAACCATGGCCCAGGAGAGACACCTGAGACCATCTGTAGTCCAAACTTCATTGTGGGGCAAAAAGCAAGAAACTGCTCCACCCTTTACCCTTATAACTTCCCATATTCTACAGTACATACAAAACAGTGCACAAGTATTCGTGAAACCACAAAGAAACAAAACAAGCTACATGCTGATACCAATTTAAGTACTATACCCTCTTACTACTGCATTATGATTTAAACGCTGAATATTGCTCCTTAATTTAGAAGTTTCACGAATGCATCTCAGCTCTCTTGTTAGCAGACTTTTACTGCAGCACAACTGTTCACTTGACTCTCACAGAAGCACCCGGTATTGTTCCACATCAGCATCAGAGGTTGCAAGACCAGTATGTGCTATGAAACAATGCAAACATAGATGGATTCCAGCTACATACAACAGAGTAACACAGTACGTGAGTGAAACACACATCAAATAGCACAGCCATTTATGCAGCTTATCAGGATAACACTGGTCTACCAAGGGGAAAAAATATACACAGTAGGAACTTAGGAGGCCAGAAAGCAATTATTTTATTCCTTTTAGTTTCCTTATTGAACACAGTAACACCAAACTGAGAGGTATTGCAAGTGGTAAAAGGGCTGTTGGATGTTGAACGCTGTTGCTAATGGTCCAAAGGGAAGAACAGGGCATTCAAGATCAAACAGCATTTAAATATCAACCAAACACTAACGCTATTTCCTGAGTAACATGTAATCCTGGCAAACTCATGTGGCAGACTCACCTTAAAAAAAATAATCTGTTGAATGTTCTGAAGGAAAGAAACTGAAGAAAGAAAAAGATTTATTTTCAAAGGCAGAAGGAAAGAAGGGGACACAGGGGCTTTTAATTTTCCCTGTTATTGTCCTTATCCATTGCATTCTTTTCATGCTTAAATACAACTACTTAAAAATACACCAGAAGGGCCAAAAAAGCTTCCAGCTCTCTCCCTCTTCTTTGGAGTGCTTTTGCACCAGGCTCCCACACCAACACTGTGCCAAACATCCTGCACTGTACATGCTGCCGGTGCCCCACACTCTTATTTTTCCATTTGGTTCTGGAGGAAAATATCTTTGTTTCTTATCAGAGCTGAGGCAAGCCAGTGTGACAACACGAGTTGCTAGGCACTGGGCAGCCCTCACTTACAGCACCAGACTCCAATCACCCCACTTGCTCCTAGGTAAATACTGTATTAACCATCTAGCCTAAAGCTGTTGCTCAGAGTGAGACAGTAAAACTATTTCCTAGGGTATCCTAGGCTTCTGTACGGCAGAAGTTATCTTCAACAGCCCTTTTTATTAATGTTTTCTACAGTAAAACACAGATTTTTACCTCCAGCTTCACTTTTAAAGGATCACTACAATTCTTTAAGAACTGGAATTACATCTCCTTTCCTCCTCTCTAACTACAAATCTTCTTTACACTAACAGAAATCCTCCAGCAATGACAGGTTTACAGCCGCTTTGTTTAACACGGGTTCAGATTGCTCTGCTCTCTTTCACTAACACTCTCCTTGAGAGCTAAAAGGTTCGCAGATACCTAAGATTCACCTACCAAGCTTGTCTTCAACATTAAAGATTAATATTAAACTTCTCGACTGTCCTCTGCTACTAGCTTCCTCACAGTGGCTGAGATCAGGCAAGCTACACACGCTCTTGAGATGGGCAAGGGCAAGCAAAGAGCCAGGCTTCTCCAAAGACGTCAGCAGCAAATGAAGCAGCTTCAGTAGAAGAGAGCACTTGACGTAGTTTGTCCAAGAGCTGCCAGATGAACTTTTGTGACGTTTTGTACAAACCGAGTGCCATCTCAGTGGTGGATGGGGCTCTGTTTCTCTTCTGTGTCCCCTTTAACAGTGAACAAGGGATCTAGTACAATCCACAACAATGAGAACACGAACAGGATTTAGTTATTACCTTAGTAAGATGGGTAAACAAGATTTACTTATCAACTTAGCAGATGCAAGCTGTAACAGATTAAGAGCAGTAACATGTTCCAACTCCCTGAAACTAAATAAACTTTTTGTTATTCATTTTTATCCAAGTATATTGAAAGAATCACCAAAACAGAATAAAATTACGATAAAGCTAAAATACAAGGTTATTGATTCCCCTCCAAAAGACAGAAGGGAAATCAAGTTCAAGAACAAAAAGTTCTCTGGAGTCAAGGTTTAGCAATGTCACAGTACCTGTGAGTTTCTGAAAGCTTAGCAAATTCAGGTGTGACGATAAGCAATCAACTGATTACTGACTTGCCAAGTAGCTTTTTTTTTTTTTTTTTTTTTCCCCACAGCACAATACAGTGTGAGCATTTTGGGGCCATCCCACACCTTTAAAACAAATAAGAAAAGCCACAACCCCTCCTCACTTCAGTTTAATGCAATTAGTGACACAGCATTCTTCTGCTGTTGGCCCAGCGAAGCCATCTTTCCAGCCACAGCCCCTAAGCACTCAGCAGTCAATAGCTTCACACTCTGCATTGACATGCTCAGGCCTGAGACCAACCTACCAGCGCCACACTCAATAAAAAACATCTTTCAACTGACATCTTCCCCCATTAAAACGAGCAGCCCTTGGCAGTCCCGCTGGAATCACACCAATGCCACCACCTTTCATCTCCTGTTCCCCTGTTGCAACCTCCTCCAAGTTCTCCGTGCAGTTCTACCAGCAACATCTACTACAAAAAGAAAGCTAGAGAGGATTAAAAAAAAAAAAAAAAAATGCTGTCTACTGCAAACAGCAAGGTAATTTAACAAGTTTTCAGGAGAAAAATTAAATAGTTCCCTACTGGTCTCCAAAGAACATAAAGAGTGATTACACCAACGTCATGACATGTTTATTATTTACCAGACGTCTTCAAATTTGGTGTCAGGACAAAGTTACTCTACATCAAGTTTAAAAGCACACATACACACACAAGGGGAGGTTTAATTTTTCAAAATGTAACTAAAGAGAGGAAGAGGTAACAAAAAGCAACATAATTTTAGAAAAAGTCTTACAAATCTTAACACTAATGAGTTTATGTTTCAAAAAAAATCCTTCCATAAACTTTGTATTTTAGCAAACTGAGAGAAGGAAACTGCAAGATTAAAACAAAAAACAATCAACCTTAAAGTAACTTACATGAAAATATACAAGAACAACGACTTTAGGCATCTTATCTCTAATGGAATTTTCTTTTCAACTCATCACAGACAGCAATTCATGTTGTCCTTCTGTTACCCTAAAAATCCAAATTATTTCATGACTCTCCCAACTACTGGCAATGAGAAAGGACAGGAGCCAAAAAAAGAAAAGCCTGCTTTTATTGTCCAAAGTAAGAGAAATAGAGAAAACTGGATACTGGGAAAATAAATATTCCTTACAACAATGCCTCTGTTAGGAACTGACTGGCCTGCAATGTTTGTTCCCTGGTACTTGACATTCTCTATTAGCAGCTTTAGCCCATGTTGGGATGATTATTTGTGGTGTAATTATGCTACAAGTAAACACAGGCTATTTAGGCAGATGGTTTCACTAACTGAACATAACTTCTCGTATCTGAACTAACCACAACTGAGCAGCATGACAGACCCATTGTAGCCTTCTCCCCACTTCATAAGAGAGAGAACCACCCAGTTTTTGCAAGATTTCAATTTATTAGCTTACTGTTTTATGATTTTCCTTCTTTCAAGTCCATAATCCCATACTTTAAGTGTCATTACTCTCCACATTAATTAAAACAGACTTGTTAACAAAGCTTTCAGATTTAGTATATTCCTATTATTACAGGCATACAAGATGTTTTAGACTGCATAATCTCAAACCATCGTGTTCTCCTAAAGGAAGTACACAGCATAACCTTCAACAGTGAAAACAGACTACACTCACTTCTCTCCTTTCTTCCCTCACAAGCACCAGGGTACAACCTCCAGATTCCTCTACATCAAGAAACAAACAATTACCTTGTTAATTGCCATATGCACAATATCACAAAGTAACATCTGGCATGAGTAGGGACAAACTGCCAAATCATCTCTCCATGTCACTCCACTGCACCACACCTTCCTGGGCTCTGGTTATTTGCCTTTTTTTTTTTTTTTTTTTTTTTTTTTTAAATCTGGATCTTTGAATTCAAAAAGCCAGTCCTACTCCACCCTGCCAAGTGCATTTTCCTCTTTTGTGTCAAAGGTGTTCGGCACAACAGCATGCTCAGATGTTCACTCTCCTAGGGCACCTCCAGCAGCCCTCACAAAAGCACACCCCTCTGCCAGCTCAGATGGTGACTAAATTTTTCATCTCTGCTCTTCAGGAGCACAGCCAAAGTTACAATTCATGACAGAGAAAGGTAAGCTGTGTCCCTAGCACTACAACCCTCCCAATAAATCCATTTCAGGATGGAGAAATATTCCAGCAAGCACCCCAACAGAAGACCTGCATCCTAAAGACTGTTTGTTTCACAAACCTTTCATATCCCCAACTCAAGCTACTGACATCTCAAGGACAATTTGCAAACAAGCAAGGATGTTCAGCAGCAAGCAAATGAGAAGACCATACTGTTTAAGGATGAAGGATTGGGCTAGGTAACTGAGAACGTTCTCCTCAGCTGCGAAACTCTGTAAAAGAAATAAAGTAGTTACAGTCTAAGAATTGTTTATTGTACAGATACTTATCCAACATCAGCATTTTGAATGTTTTAATTCTGGAGAATAGCTTTCTTTCCCGGACTTATTTTCCAAACAATAACTGTAATGTTTATGTAACAAAATATTTTGCTGAAGTATTATTTTGATTGCCAAAGAAAAGACCAGTTCATTTTAGGTGGACACTTGGTTTTGCCACTGTATTCTTTAACTTATCAAAGCGTACGTGATGCTGTCTCACAACAACAAAAATCAAATCTATACACTGAATACTGGACCCCTCTCTGATCTTCTTAAATGAAATGCTCTCTGAATTCAGAGCACTTCACTTTACAAAATCCAAATAACCAACAGGGCACATTTATTTGATTTCTTCAGTCATCAGACTTCACTCGTGGCAGTAAGGTAAAGTTAGCACAGCAGAAAGCCTTGATCCATCAGTGGAGGACACAGATTTCCCCCTCCCAAGAAAAAGAGACTGACTGCATTATTTGGTAGTACGAGATGGCTTGTGCTCTCTTAAGACAAGAGGCTGAATCTTGATGTGGCCAAGAAAGTTGCAGGGGGAGCACAGCCCAGCCTGAGAGAAGGTCACAGCAAGCATACCAGCTTGCAGGTGTCCCATGTGCCTCATCTGCTGCTGAGCATCAACATCACCCTAGAGTGTTCATGTCCAAGAACAAGTTCCAGCAAGACTGGGATTTTTTTCCTTCCCAACAGCAAGGGGGAAAAAACTGAAAAAATTAAAACTAACAAAAAACACCTGCACACAAAAAAAACACGAGTACATTTTGGAAAATATGTGACAATTTAGTACACTGCTACACAGAAAACTTAAAACCCAATTTCAGAAGGCAGAGGTTAAGAATTCTGGCCAGATTTGCATCAAATTTCCTTCACTGAGGTACAGACTTTTTCTTCCACCCTGGTCAAGCCTGGGTAAACCTTCAGCGTCAAGGAGGATAGGATGAGCTCAGCAGACTCCTGAAGAGGGAACAGTTCAAGAATAACTTTGATGTAGCTAGACACAAATGAAACGAATCCAAATTTTTGACTGAGAAACAGCTGGCAGCAACTGTGGTGCAGAGGACAGCCTGTACTTATTATGTCATATATAGTTTCCAGAAAAAGCACTGAAGAGCAAAAAAAAACAGATAGCTAAACTAGATGCCCAAATAAAAAAGGATTTTACTCTGTACTGTTCCAGAACTGTCAATTGAGAATTTTAAGCATAAAGCATCATAATGTTTTTGTGTAAAAAAAGAAGTTTTCCTTATATATCCATATCTGATAGGAGCTGTATCTGGCTGGACCCTAGTGAAACCAAAGCTCCTAATTAGGTCAGACAAAAGCCATGTACATACGTGCAGCATGCTCCAGCACCTGTATACTTGACACAAGATTCTTCTAAAGAAGTAACAGCTGAAAACATTGAAATGCCTGAAATATGAAGGTAAAGGATAATCCTTCCACTCCCCTTTACTGCTCACTGTCACTCTTACTTAAGTTGCTTCTAGAGGAAGCTCCAGCATCATTTCACCAGACAGTTTCTCTGATTATTCCAGTTTATTTGCCTGGGAAGAAGAATAAAGTTATTGCTCATGCCATCAATAACCAGTAACAAAGCTTGCCAGGAAGTATTTAAGTATTCAACTATGTAGTATGGTATATGCCAAAAGAAAAACTTGACTCATCTCTGTTCTGGATAGTTGTGCAATATTTGAACTCTAAATGTAACAAAATCCCTTAATCCTTCTGTCAGTTTTGGATTATGAACTTTACACACATCCAATGAATCAGTTACAGAATATTATTATATATGTAAAGGAGAGACAACTTAACTCCGAAGAGGAAAAAACACTTGACCTTAAAGTTACTGGCACACAAGCATGTGAAAGCCTCGCTGCTTTGGGATTTCAGTATACTTTTTCAAACTGAGATCCCCATCAGGATATCAGCAACAACTGGTTCCTAAATAAAAGATTGCTAAATAATCAAAAAGAAAAAAGAACAAAAGCAATTTAGGATAGTTAGTAGCAACAACCATAGCCCGCTGAGAAGCACAAGATTAAAAAAAAAAACACACACTCCTGCACAGCTGCACCAACACATCCTATAAGCAAGGAAATCCATTTGTTTAGTCTTCTAATGTAACTTTCATATTTCTGTTTTCAAACAAAAGGACAACTCTCAATAGATCATGCAGTAAAAACCTTTATAGATTACTTACATCCATGTTTTGACAAATATTAACTTGTTTGGTAAACAAGTTATTTTTGTTCCTAAATAAGCATAATGTGTATAAGAGTGAAATTACTACATAACTTTTTTGATTTGTGTATAACTGTTTCAGCCTCACTGCTAAATGCTCTGTATTTCTGACGTAAGGTGTTTTCAAGAGAGATAAGATAACACAGTTTCTTGTGTAAAGTCGAGCAATGCTGTGAAAGGCAATGTACAACCTGCCTGAGAAACTACCACGTATTTCCTGAACTAGAAGCGATTATTCTCACCACTTTGATGAAATGAGAAACGCTTTGCATAACAGAATATGAACAGGAGTACAGAAGTCAGTTGTTCTTGCTTAGTGTTTCACTGATGGAAGCTGAGGGAAAAAAAGAGCTAGCATTTCCAGAAGGGGAAAAAAAAAAAAAAAACTGCTTTTTATATTGTTTGAATAAAATGTTTGGATTTGTAATGTTTTTGTTACCGTTTCTGGGG
The DNA here is from genome assembly GCF_009819795.1 of Aythya fuligula. Lineage (NCBI taxonomy): Eukaryota > Metazoa > Chordata > Aves > Anseriformes > Anatidae > Aythya > Aythya fuligula. The sequence continues at coordinate 34,161,958 of NC_045562.1, forward strand.
CTGGCACATTACTATGCTCCAGACAATTTGTAAAAGAAGAGGTATTGATTTTTGCTTTGTGTCCTTCCCTGGAACCACAACCCATGGTTTATATTCAAGTACTGTCCCCAGCTATTATCAGCCTTCGGATCTACAACGTTACTTTGTGAGTCTGGACACCTTCAGCACAGTCAGAACTTTAAATGTATGCATTAGAGCAAGTGACAAGTGGAAAAGAAAAATAGCAGAGAACTGAAACTGTTCTATGACTATCCACAAACGTCAAATTAAAAATCTAAGCATGAATTTCCTCCTCTAAAACAAAAGGAGGTGGAAAAAATGCATTCTAACAGCCCAATAACTCATACGAAGAACTGTTTAGGCAGAAACAATCTATTTTACATGTATAATATTCACAGAAGAGCTTCAAATTTCAAGGATGCTATCAGAAATTATTATAATAAGAGATAAAATATGCAACAATCTGAATGAAAAGCTTCACCTTTCACCAGTGAATATACTGTATCTGTGGAATACAGGAAGGAAGTTATGCATAGCATGCATACACACCATTGTTTGATGGAGCAAAAGCCAAAATCACTTAAAATTAGTTTAAAAGAAGAAAGAAGGCATGTCACAACATCTGTAACATTTGATCAATACTATTCTGCAGGAAAACTGCCAACAAATCTACCAGAAAAAATGCTAGTTAGAAAGTCAACCAAGACCACAAGACACTTAAGGGTTATCCTTCAGAGGCAGAAGAGAGACCTCGAGTTCAACAACTGTCAAAAATTCTTAAACCCAACACGGTGCTAAGAACAAACAGGAAACTCATCAGCAACACTTCCTAGCATCGCATCCTCAACAGTGTATAACAAGTCCCTTTACAGGGTAACTGTGGCGTGCTGGGGAAGTGGCCTCCACGAGGAAATGTCACCTTACCTCCAGCTCCGTTTGGTACCCGGCATAAAGCTTAGCATCTCTGACCCCACTGAAGGGGAAAAAGGGAAAACATAAGAAATTATACTTTATCTATCAAAACTCATCACATGAAACATATGCTGAAATTATTAAAAGATTATTGCTCCTCTGTACTGCAGAATTATAAATATATGCTTCAGTGCTTCAACATTTATTTTGGTAATCAAGGAAACAGTGAAATACCCCACTGGTAAAGCATTTAGTGTAGAAGCAGGCTGAGGTCTGGTGATGACAACCAGGAGAATTCACCATTCCTTCTGACATCTTAGGAAAATCCACAAGATGTATTATCCAACTGTGCTCAGAAGGCTCCGGGGTTAAAAGGCTGGCCTGTCTGGCTGCAGGCTGACCGCCGGACACTCACCCGCGTCACACGCTAATTATTCAGCTCGAGACTCTAGGATAAACTCCGCATGTCTGTCATTCTGCACTTCAGCTGTACTGCCTTTACAGCTCGAGCTTTAGCACTCGCTGGTACAAACTGTGCTGGCGGCTCAGAAAACTTTAAATATGCATGCCTTTTAAATCAGATTGTTCATACGCCAAGCTTAGAAGCGAGCAGAAAACAAGCAAGATGATGGAGAAAGGCAAGTAATTAACTAACAAGCCCTGACACCAAATGAATGAGCAATTTGGAAGAAAAGGACAAAATGTGAATTATGATGACAACTGGGGGGTATAATTGCCTAAGCACGTCTAAATTTTACCAAGCTAATAGGAAAGACTGGGTTGTCATCTTCTGTCTGTCCCACCCATTGTTCTCCACGCATTATTAAAAGAAAAGAAAATATTCAAAAGCAGTCAATTTATGCAAATGCCACATTTTACCTAAGTTTATTTATCTATAGTGCAAAGTCATGAAGAAAGCAATTTTTTGACAGATATTTCAGTTTAAAACAGCTCTTCCGTGAACTGACAAAAATAATAACCAGATTTGAACAATTCATTTTCTGTGGGTCCCACTAAAGGGACAGTGCTTTAATACTCTGAAATCTATGATGTGAGATGAATGTGCAGTGCTTCAGTCTCACTTGACCAGCCTGTACCTTTTGAAACAATAACATAGGTGATAAGCCTGCTACGTGGAAACTACTCATTTCTGCAGAGACAGAAGACCATAGGTAGTTAAGAAAAAATATGCACATAGGTTTGGTTTGTTGTTGTTGGCTGTTTGTGTTTTTTTTTTTTTCCTAAAACCCTTTTTCAGTGTACCATGAACCTTAAGAAAAATAAGCACTTCATTTTTTGAAAGTATACTCATTTTGAGTCACTGAATCTCAAGTCTCTAGAGGAAAAATGGTTAGCAGGATAAACTGACTGTTCGCAGGGAACTTAAAATCCAGAAATCTCACTACACCAGCAGTAAGATCCTGGGGTTCAAGAGAGAGAGAGAACCTTAACGCAGCAAAGCCACATTTAAGACATACTTCAGTGAACTGAATCACAACACACATGCTGTGACACTCCTGTTATTGCATGCTTCTGTAACAATCTATAGGTTCTCTATAGTTTAGGGAAATTTATTTTTGCTGTTATCTTCTAAGGAGAGAAAATAAAGATAAGGGGGAACACCACTTAAACTATGAGCTAGCCTGGCTAGTAGAATTATGGAATGGTTTCAACTGGAGGGGACCTTAAAGAAAATGCAATTCCAACCCCACGGGCAGATGAAATCATAGTAGATGGAACCACCTTTTTTAATAATAATAATAAAAAAAGACCTCTAATTAACACAAATAACAAGAATGGTGATCAAGGCAGAATGCTACATAAATCTTCCTGAAAACATGTATACATAAGTCTTCCTGAAAACATGAACAAGTACATATAGACGACTGGTTAATGTTTCTACAGAGCTCCTTTAAACATTAAAAGAATCAACGTGAAAAAGAATCTAATCTTGGGGCTGGGGGGGAAGGGGAGGGAAACAGTTCTCTCCTTGCTGTTCGATTTTGTCTTTTAAATAATAAAAAAAAAGACAACAAATCTGTGACTTTGAGAAATCAAGGAGTGTCGCAAAGACTTTGTTACATAGATGTGACTGCAACAGCAGCAAAACCATTAACAAATTCTTACCAAAGTTCCTTATCAAAACACTGAAATTAACTATGAAATAACAGTAACTTGAACAGGGAGGAAAAACCCTAAAATTAACCTAGATAATAAAGTTAACCACCATGTTTCAACAGATATGGGAGTGGTGTAGTTATTTGACAATGTAAGGTACCTATTTCAGTTTTCCTAAGTCAGACCTTTCAATCTGACTCCTCCAGTAGCAGTGTGTTCCTTCCCACACTCAAGAAAAAAAAAAAAAAAAGAAAACCCACAAGTCAAGCCAGGATGAAATAGGCACTTCCTTCACACTTGCTATATAATCAAAGTCACAAGCTGAAAGCAAAAGCGTGAAAGGCTGCCTGCCACTGCAGTGGTTACTCAGCTAGGCCAGGACACAGGACAGCATGAATTCTGGCTACGAAACACTCATCTCCCCCTTCATTAAGTGCTTAAGCTGCAATATCATTAAGATAGAGAAGTTAAGTGCTTAAGATGCGATATCAAAAGCTGCTTTTCAGGTAGAAAACACATTTCTTGTCCTAGCTGATTAAAATAATGGTATTCTCCTGCTGTCTGCTCTCAGAAAGAAAAGGCACTCTGTCACGGTAGAAAGCAGTACCACCAGAACAGCTTGAGCAAGTTCTGCAGCACGAGACAGCAAGCGGAAAGGCAGGCATAAATGCATTCCCCGCCGAGTTTGGTCTCCTGTCTCCCCACCAACAAAGCCCAATCTTGCTCGGCAGCCAACAGCTACCACAGTGACCATCTGGGACACAGAGCGCATTTAATCCCATCCCGCCTTGCCAGACGTAGCCGTGATCTGAACATCCCAGTTTTAAATACACACACACACGTGCATGGTATGCCCAGAGAAGTTGTGGATGCCCCATCCATCCCTGGAGGTTCAAGGCCAGGCTGGATGGAGTATCCTTGATCTAGCCACAGGTTGGCGTGGCCTCCGTTTTTTCAACTGACCAAGCAGGCTCCTGGAATCTGCTTACTTCTCACGGGCAGTTCTGGATGGCTAACTGGAAAATGCCTGAAGAGCATCTTTCAGCTTTGGGAGCAGCTGGCACCTTCAGCAGCACGCTTCCAGGCCCTTGGACCACCACTGCCGGGTGCTGTCACGTTGAGCTCCATCCCGCAGCAGCACCACGAGGCTCCCAGCAAGCATCTTCTCCAGTCAAAACCAACCCTAGTTCGGAGGGTGCTGCCAAGAAGTTAGCTATCCCACGGCCAGCTTTTGGAAAGCTGCCAGGAGTTTTCTATATTAAAAAAAAAAAAAAGGATGCCAGACAAATCACATATGCTTTCATTTGCTCAAACCTTGTTTCAGATAACTCACAGCTCGTTTGTCACAAAAGGCAATAGGATCAGGAGTCAGGAACCCCAATTTTGTCTCTAGTTTCTGACGCACTGTTAGCATAGTCCCAGCACTACAAAGTATCTATAAAATGTCCATTAAATAGAGACTAAAACAAAGAAGCTAACGTCATTCAATCTACCATGTGTGGATGTAAGGCAACAAAACAGGGAAAACCCTGAAGTGTTCAGTGAATCTGCTTGCTAGGGACAGCTGGAAAGCACGTCTTGATTTCAGTACAAAGCAGGAGCTTCTGACCTCCTCCTAGAGATGTCAGAGCAGTCTCTAACACCAGCAGGCTGCAAGGACACGAAGCGGTGCACACACAGGACCACCTAACGTGCTGCATTGGTATTAGCAACCACCCTACTAGGTCACAGCATTTCAAGTGGCATTATTGCTTTAGAGAGCAGCAATACATTTTTTTATGATACAAACTATCAATTTTACCATTCTGCAATATTTGTCCACACTAATTCTGTTGATTTCAGTAGCATTATCTGGGCACTAAAAACCATAGCACCAGTTCTGAAAATTAAGTGCAAGCTTTCCCACACAACACTAAGTACACTTTGTATTTTACGTTTCTTATTTTCAAGTAGTTTGGAAACAATAAGGATGGCTGACACATTCAAGATTTTTCATTCATTTCTTAATCCATTTGCTAGTCATTTCTGTCAGATGGGTAAATTGTGAAAGAATGACAACCAACTCTGAAAAAAACACAGAAAACAAGATGTTGGGTCTCAGCTTCATGCTTTTTCTTCTGCTCTTCCCAAGCAGACGTTCTCAAATGTTGCAAGAAGTAGTGAAAGATCAGAAAGCGTAAAAACCGCATATTGATTTTGTTATCTAGTCCCAGTTAGCACTGAAAAATTAAAGTTCAAACATATATATAACAAATGATTTGTACAGCAAGTTCCCCAATACATTTCTTCCTTCGTTTAATGTTTCTTCTTGATTCTAGATTTTATACCTTTTTTTTTCCCCGAAGCAGGGGAAATGTCACGTTAACACATCAGCTGTGATACTCAAAAAAAAAATTTGAATTCTTAAGCAGCATTAGGCTTTGCAAACTTTAGTCAAACTCAAGAACTGCTATTTTCTACTTTGCCCATTTAAGCCAGCACTTTTGCATGACTTGCAAGAATGAGATGCAAAAAAAAAAAAAAAAAAAAGACAAACCTTCAAACATCACAATGAAAAGCACCGGTGTAAGGTTTAGGCTGTTCCAACCTGATCCACGTTGTTCTGAACACATCCAATACAAGACAGCACAAAGACTCACAGCACCTCTGCTGTTCCTACACGCTTTGCTGGGGAAGACTTGCAGGCAGGCAGAAGAGAATCTCTGCTATCTGGACAGGAGAGCAGACCGGGGAGGGCAACAAGGGGCAGATCAAGCAGCTCAGTGCAGCTCAGCAGCACAGGCCAGGCTTCTATTAGAGCTATGGAAGATTTGTACTAACTCTTACTAATATCACAGTAATATGGGGTTACCTGCTTTAAAAAAAAAGTAATACTAATGATACTAATAATTGCAACATCACAGATGGTAGTGTAATTTCTCACTGTCCTGCACAGATAAATGCCACACTTGCATGAAAATCCCAGGCACTATCAGAGACAGAAGGTACGAAAAGAACATTAAGCCCTTAATGATGATTAGCTCCAGCAACTAAGGCTGCTTTAGGTTTGAATTGGTGCTTTCGGTCAGGATTCACCCTGCAGATACAGCTTTAGAGCTGCTTGCAAACCCCAGGGTTGTGATTCTCCAACTACAGCCCCCTGGACCTCCAGTAACCCGCAAGACCTGCTCAGTTCACTGAGGCTCCGCAGAGCTACAAACAGCTCTACCCTCCTGTCCAAAAGACCAAGGTCCGTGAGAAAGTTTGAGGGCAGACATCAGCCAAAACAAATGTTGAGCAGTTGCTTGTGGTACAAACTCCACAGAGAGAAAAAAAAAAAAAAAGGCCGCACAGACCTGTAAGTGCCACTCAGCTCATCTTGTGACAAGTGTTTCGCAACGTTACTTCAAGAGCAGAATTGCCAACTAAGAGAAATGCAACAACCAGGTTCTACACAGACCTGCTGACTCCTCTTTACCTTTGCTCTTACTTGTGTTGACTGAGTGCAAGATAAGAAAATAGATGACTGCCTGAGAACAGGTACCCAGGATCTTTGCAGGCTGATAACGCCCTCCAAACCAACGTTATGAATCCAGTTCTCCAGAAGCAAGAGATTGAGAAAACTAAGTTTTTTTTTCTTCCAAATTAATTCCAAAGAGAATATTTGCAGCTATATAGCACAAATAATTACTAAGACCGATAGCTAAAAACAAATCTGTTTCATTACACGCTCTAGAGTATCAGGATGAGTTATGATTTGTGTTAGCATCACAACATTACATTTTAGTCAAATATGCAGTCCAAATAAGAGCTGAAACTTTTTTTTTTTTTAACATTTTATTTTTATGACACTGGAATATATCACCAAAGCATGATCCAAACATGAGAATTACTCACGTATGGCAATCTGAGAGAAACCTTGCACCAGAGCTGCACTGGTGGGATGGCAGTCACCTCGTAACTGCAGTAAGAGTCCTTGTACCACAAAACACGCAGGACCAAGCAGCTCACCCACACCGCTTGCTCACTCATTCCTTCAGGTGAAAGCAGCGCTGCAGCTCTGAGGAACAGCACACACGAGCCCAGCCAGTTATCTTGGTGCTGCTTTAGGAAGTAACATGAACAGGTCTCCTCCAGCACTGTCAGTTTCCACTTCAAAACTAAAACACTGACAACCTATGCTTTCATTAACTGCTGTCTTCTTGTTCCTGGAGCATTTAACACATTAAAAAGCCAGAGCAAAGTGCAAACTCATGACGATAACCCCTACGCACATAACTGTAAAGTACCTGAGCCACAGAAAGGCCTACATACACACAAGAAGAAAACCTCCCTGACCAGGTTCACCAAGTATTTGCAAAGGCAGATCAAAGAAAACAAGATAGCGCACACTGGAGAAAAAAAAAAAAAGAAAAAAAAAAAAGTTGTTTGAAACAGAGTTCACGTTTCAAAGGATATAGAGCTGGAATAAATGCAAAAAACCTGCTTTTTGGTAAGTGCCTAGATAGAGTATTTCAGAGAGCATCTATAGTCTTTTTATCCAATACTTCCATCCCCACCAATAACATTCAGAGATGAGTGCAAATAGATTTCAAAAAGAAAATAGATCTTTTAAAAACACTGACAGAACTGAGATGCTATTTTGAGTGTGACAAAGCACGCTGGTGTGTGGCACCAACAGCATTTATTTTCCAAGGAAATCTGCATAGAAGAAACAGTGAGTTGGTAAATTAGGCACAATAGCACATTCAACTGAAGCACCAGAAGCGACTGAGCAACGTGCAGCACTACCTTTGTTTCCACTACTTCCCCCATGCATAAGTGCAATTCCACAGCTAAACACAGGACCGGTACGTGAACAGCCATTGCTGGGCTCATGCAGATTCTGCAGTCATGGGAAAAAGATGGTTGAGGAAACTCAGTGCCTGAAGAGGAAGCAACTCATCGCGTGCATTCTTTTACAAGCCACAAAAGCAAGCCATGCAGCAGTACTGCAAGAAAAACTGGATTCAAATACAAAGCAAGTTTAACCAGCTGTTGATTAAAGATAAGTCTTGAAGCCACAGCAAGACATACAGAGAGGAGGGATGCCCATGGCGTCATTTACAGTTGCTCAGAAGCTGGCAAAAAGCCACATGTGTCAGTGTCCTGTGCACACACCGTGTGGCTGAGCCTCCCTAGTGGGATACAGCCCTGCCACAGGGCTGGGCCATACATTTTTCCCAAATCTAGAAGGTACCTGAACACTGTATGTGGCAAGGGTCTGTCGGGATCCACCTGCTGCAAGCTGCCTGTCCGGCTTCCAGCTGCCTCCCACAGCCTGAGCGTCCCACGCCTAAAGCTGTTGTGGCTACACGGGAACTTTGAAGGAGCAGGGAGCAACAATTTCATGCTAAGGCAACGATCTGAGAAATTTTAAGAAAAACTAGATCAACTGTATTTCTACCAGCCTTTGAGTACGGTGGCATAAATTGTGCTTAAAAGGAGAAATGAATTACGTTGAATATGTTGAATTAGGAAAGCTGGACTCATGCAGAATAGGACTGGAAACTGTTTTACCTTCCAGCCCAGGTACAGACTTCGACAAGGTCAAACGCTGTGCCCCTGACCACCAGCCATTACAGGGGAAGGTACCTCAGCCTTGGGTATCAGCAGGGTAGAATTATTACTGAACAGCACACAGCAATTCAGTTAGCTAATTCTCACTCTCATCTCTTTTGTTACAGACAAACTGATAATGAAGCAGTGTACACCTGTTTCACTAGAGTATACTCACATTCCTATACACCCATTTCTTAAAACAAGGGGTACAACTTAGGTTGCTTATGTTTTAAGTAGGCCATGAGTTATTCTTCAAGAAAATGGAAGTGGTGGAGTCACCATCCTTGGAAGTCTTCAAAAGACGTTTAGATGTAGAGCTTAGGGATATGGTTTAGTGGAGGGCTGTTAGAGTTAGGTCAGAGGTTGGACTCGATGACCTTGAGGTCTCTTCCAACCTAGAAAATTCTGTGATTCTGTGATTCTGTGAAAATGACAAAAACACAACTAAATCTGTGAAAATAATCTATATTAAAAAAATAGCACTTCCAGGACTGAGGGAATCTATTATTGCAGGCAAATCAGTCTACAGGCACTGGCATAATCCCAAATGTAACCTGGAGGGAGAGCTATAACAAGTACTTAATCAGATGCTCCATTATAAGAAATAGATAGCCACTATAAATCTTAACCACGATGACTCAGAACAGCAAGGTTAAAGCAGCAGCAATTTCAACTATATATAAAAGAATTAGTACCCTCATCACTACTCATCTTTTCACTCATTTTAAATGTCAGATGAGCCAAACGTAATATAATCTTATATTAATGCGAGTGTCTTAGTGTATAATTTCATTTTGTTTCCCAGCCATCTTTCACACTGACATTTTTCCTTCCAGATTTTTCTTAGATTGTTCTTTTCAATAGTTCAACAGAAGAAAAATGGATAATGGTAAAACTTGACCATCACGTGTTAAAAATGAGCTATGTTGCAGTTTATAGTTAAGGTCTATTGCATGGTAACTGGAGACAGTTTGGGGAATTATTTATTATCCAGATCACCAGATTTATCTGACCTAGAGCACAAGCAACTAACCAGATGTTTAATCCTCCAGCTGCCAAGTTCTCCATCATGCTGTGAAGGCAGGCCCATCAAGTAACATCGACACTGTGCAAATATGCAAGATGAACAAGTCAGTATTTACGAAGAATTTGTAAAAGCTAGCATTAAAGGGGAACCATTTTAGTAATGAAAGCTGGAAGCAGTTTAACTTGATCAGAGCTGCACTTTTAAGTTCCTCTAGAGTTTTCTAAGAATTAGCCTTTAAGTAGAAAAAGAAGCTGTCATCAAAGTTTCTATTCTGGTATACCATCCTGTGTCACTGGTACACTGTATCCACTTTGACAGCAAACTACATATGGAACTTCTACAAATGCTGGTTATTGCCTTTTACAGCACTGATATGATTCAACTAACTGGGGGGAGGGAAATATCACTAGACATCAGGCAACATGCTTCCCTATCCATTCTGCTCACCCTCTTCATCACGCACAGATTAGATATTAACTGGCAAAACCAGATGGCATCATAGCACTTTCCAGGATATTTGGCAAGCAACCTTCAGGAAAGAAGGGGCTTGATGCTTCTAGAAATAATGTTCTAACAATTTTTTACCACTAGGTCTCATGAGGATCACTTCTTCGTATCAGTACTTACTACTTACATACTAATGAGAAACTGCCTTTCCCTCAGAAATGTGTTTTATACTTGGAGGAACAAAAAGGAAATGAAGAGTCAAACTACCAAAGAAATTAGAGGGAAACAAAAAAGACAAAAGGAAAAACCCGAAGAGCTAACAGTACACCAGGGAAAATAATCACAGCACCAATTACTGTGATGCAGCTTAAATAATATGCCATGACACAGCCAAACGGAACAAATGGAATAAGATGCAAACATTTGTTCCAATTTATCTTCTATTTATTTGAAACAGTGATGGGGCCTGATGACTCAATAAATCATTATTAACACCTTTTCCAGCGAAGCTCAACTAACCTACTATCAGCTGGACCGAGGGAACCTCACAGCGCTGCACCGAAGCAATCGAGCAGCCAGATTTGTACAATAAAGAACAGTGTGTGAGTGCCAGGTTAACAGTTGGAAGTTGCTTTAGACAGCTGCAAATCTAGCTTTCGTTTTGGCATTCTTTGTGCTTTCAAAGAAAAAAAATGTTGCTGCATGCAACACAAATCACAAGCTCACATTTTTTTCTTATTTGCGTTTTCCATATTTGAAGTTCTACTTGACTGCAGTAATTTCATAATCCACTCCGTAGCTCCAATAAAACATTAGCAAGCAAAGTTGTTTTGCTCAGTTTGTGTGACTCCTGCTACCTGCAGGACTGTGTAATTCAGAAAAATGCCAAAGATGGTTCCTTATCCCCTCTTTGCTTGAACTGTAAACTTTTTGTTTTGAGCTGGAAAAGAAAAGAAGCCACAGCCAAACAAATTATAAAGTGGAGGAAAAAGGAATATAGTCAGTTGAGAAAATGGCTAGCCTGGAAGCAACCACAACTATTTCTGGCTATATTCATTTATCCTTTTTCTTGCAACAATGCACAAAGGCTTTTCCTCTGTTAGTGGGAAATTAAAATAAAGGAAATCTTGAACCTAGAAACCAACACACATACCATGCAAAGACCTTCTAAAAGGAGAGGAGAAAGACTCTTTTCTCCAAATTGCATCATATACTTATCTTCCCAAGATCTCTTTGACATTTGTTTGTAACATGAATAATTACCACTTGAATTGCTTTAAAGCAGCTCTCTTTTATTTACTTGCAAGTATAGTGGAAAACAAAAATATACATCAGAAAGTGTTCATGTGCATGACACATGAAGGTAATAAGGGAACAGAACGTAATTCTTTGTGCTTTTTCTTAAACTTAAAAGCCAACATTTACACACATCTTATATTTCTTCTGCAAAAAAACAAAGTCTCAGGGTACGACAAAACTCCTGGGACAGGAAATTATTTTGGTCATGATGTCTGCAGCTTCAGCTGTCAAATACATGAATATTTCTGCACTTACACTTCCGTTGTTTTCTCTTCCTAGACTGCTTTCCTTGCCATTAAAGAAAGCAACAGCAGCAGCACCTAAAATACTGCACCTATGTGTTACTTAATCTAACATTATAATCTTTTAAAAAAGAGGAGGGGGGAACCACTGGAGGTCACTGATAAAATAAAGAAACAGGTCAGTGTTGCTGTGCCTGAGCTTCCTCAGCACTGGTAAGGACTGAGGATATAGGCACTGAGACCCTCAGATGCTCAAAAGCAGCCTGCCTGTTGGATGCACAGACACTGCCAAATACCGCGATCTCTCATTTTCACATGAGAAACACTCTTAGACTACAGTTAAATATATAAATAGCCATTTGGCATAGAAAAACTATAACCTCTTATTTCAGCACAGAGTAGTCCAAGTACCTACAAAGCTTTTCTAGGCGTTCATTACGCAGTGCCCCTTTCCCTAAAACAATCCAGCTGACTCAACACAAACACGTTCACTGCTGACAGTCCATGATTCGGCCACGTGACTGTCCTGCACATATTTCAGGTATTAGCCGTGTCAAACTAATTACCAGAGACTACTTGACAGGGTCTTTCACATTATCCAAAAACCGTGGAGGACACGGTGTGTAACAAATCTCGCCCAGCTCAGTTGAGAGTTGTAGTTTTGCTGACAGCTTTCCCTCCATAAATCACATACTCACTGGCTAGCAAGCCACTAAGAGAACGGTCAGGAATCCAGTGTACGATGTGGTTGTAAACACAACAGGCTGTATTTTTCGCACATGTATGAGAGCCTCTTTGTCAATGACAACAGCTACAGCATCAGAAATGACACCATTTCCGCTTGTACTAATAGTGAAGGTTTCCACCTTAGCTTGACAAAGAGTGCTTCAGGCTGTGCTGCCTCTGACTTCAAATCTTGCAACTCAGTTAATAACCCTCCTTAGCAAAGGGCTGCGTATCAAGGGTGTGTCGATCAAATTAGAAGTTCTTCTGATGAGTAAATTTTTCCTCCCCATATTTCTTGTCACTGATGAGCAGCACACAGATACGAGGATACAATACATAAGCACATATACAAGTACCAGTGGGAGCTTGTAGAAACACAACATCAACATTACTCATATTACCACACTTTTCAGGCCAAAATACCCATCCAAAGCATTCAGGCAGTGTTTCAAGCATCAGAGTCTAAATTAAGAGTACAAGAAAAATGATTCAAAGGGAAGCGCATTAGCATGCCTGACCAAGCAAGAGTCCTGTACAGCAAATACATGCTGCAGCTTCATATAGGGAAGGCAGGAAAGCACAATGTCCACTTTTCCAGGAGACCTTCAAGTTAAAGTACTACTGTAATTTATGTTTCAACTCCTTTGCTTCAGTGCACAGGAAGGAGAGATTATAAAACTAATTGTTTAAGTGGAAATGACAGCTACATCTGGAAGACGCAGAGCAGGCAGGCAAAGCAAACATTCTCCTAGGACACCGAACAAACAGCGAGAAGCACGGCTCTGGGATCGTCGGTGACGTACAGCCCTGCAGCCGTGGTTTAACAGCACAACCAATTTGGGAGGGCTGTGCTAATAACAGCTGACATACCAGTAGCACGGAAATACTAAAACTCAAATGTATACAGCATCAAAGTCATCTAAGCCCTCCAACTGCCCTCACACCCAAAACGCTAACTATATGTCGCTAAATGACGGACCAAAGTCCTGGAAGGCAAGGGAAGAGGATGAAACAAGGCAGAGGAGGAGAAGGTAGATCCAGTGTCTGCCACCTTGAACTGAAACCTTCAACCATGGGCAGGTTCTGGCCCTTACAGAAGATGAAGGCTATCCAGTGGGGACAGGGGAGTTTGCACTGGCAGGGAGAAATGAATCAAACCCCACACATGGTGCTTCAAAGCATCTTTAGCTTTTTCTCTGGAAGTGCCAGCAGTGGTTTTCTACCTTCTCCTGCCACAGTTTTGTGCCCAGCACATGCTAGACTCAAAACACAAAAGTTTCTAGGTAAATGTAGACCCTCAGTATATCTCACATGAGTTTCTTTACTCATCTTGATTTCTTTGGAGGCATATTTAAGCCTTTAAGCACAACTTGTCCTAATGATCATTAGTCATTAACTTATGCAAACTTCAGTGTTGCATGCTGATCTCTCTTGCTTCTACATCACAGCAACCTATACCAAACCGGGTAAAAACATACCAAAGGCCAGCCTGGGAACTTGGAACACAGTAAGGCTCTGAACAATGTTCAGAGTTGCATAGATTATACAGAACTGACAACAGAAAATAGATGTTGATTCCCTGATCGTTTACCAGACTGTAATTAGAGTTTGCTCCACAGAACTGAATTTCTCTCAGTGAAAGATACATAAAATCATTATTTAGTCCTTCGGTATTTAAAACTTTAAACAAAGTGCAATCACAACAAATTAGAAGTTATCCACATAACACTGGCTGTACGGACACAGAAAAGGAAAGAAAAAGCATTCAGGTGTTTTATTTCTTAGATAACTAGGGAATGTGTTTTTTTAGTTAGTATGTTCTCTACTAACCTTATCTATCTCATTTCAGAAGCCAAATTCCAAAGCAGGCATCTGCAAATGGGAATCTCTGCATAAACAGTTCCTGGTCTGAGGTCAGCTCAGAGCAGAACCATCTTCTCCTTATTAGTAATACAGATTTTAAAAATTCTTTATAAGGAGAAGTTGATATTACTAATATCAATTTACTTAAGAACTGAAAGCAACGTGCCTGTTGGGAGCTTACAACGCAGCTGGCTTGCTGACTGTTGGCCATGAAATCCCCCAAGCCCCTTCTGACTCTCATTTTGTCATCATCTTTCCCATTGGCATAAGCATAAACCGTATGGGCTTTGCATACAATTCATCATCTTCACTCTTGGTTTACTGAGATTCAGTCTACTCAAATTTAAGACACTTGTCCATAATTAAGCCACATAAAATGACAGGGACTAAGACTTAGATTTCAGTTCAATTGGACCCACCTGTTTCATGTTAAAACAAGACAAATTAGGATTTACTCACAGGGTTTCCAGATAATTTTTGTTATTAGTTACCAGTGTCAAGACACAGAAAGAGACAAATCCAAAAATTCAGTCAATTACTTTTAGGCCTGGGTAGCAGCCAGCAGAAGTACTCGCTGGCTTCAGAGAAGGTTTGCCAAATGTTGAGAGACGTTAGCATCGGCAGGGAATATTTCCTTTCTTGGCTTCTATCTGCCAGAGGTTGCAGTCACCAAATTAGGATTAAGGACGGCTCCAGAAGGAACAACATAGGGCTAAATTTAGGACTTATCTCAGTATTAACTACGTGCTAGGACAGAGCCTGAGTTGGTGGGATTACTGAGGTAGGAAAAAGAGAAAAGAGCCAAAACCGGCACTGGACTTAGAAGGGTGCAGCTGGCTATGCCTGCCTGCCTCTGTCACAGAGGAACAGGAGGCAGGTCTAACCCAGGGGAGCGCAGCCAGCATGTGTGCAGGGCAGGACACCAAAGGCTTTGGACAGAAAGGACTGCCAGATGCAAGGAGAGGTTGGGATAAGCCAAAATCAATGTACTAAGGCTCCTACAGAGTCTGTAAATTAACACCTGTCTGGAGTTAGTTCTGGAATCGACTGGTGGGTTTGGGGATAGATTTCAAGCCAGCACAAGCACACACGTTGCTGACTGACTGAGCCACCAAGGGAAGCACAATCCCAGGTTTGCTATTGCAATTTCTTGCTATTCCAGCAAGCACAAAGAATCAGGCAGATGCGATCGTTACCTTGAAGAACATTTAACACGACGGCATACAAAAACCCAAGATGTACAATTCAACATGCCTTCTCACATCTACAAGCGCAAAACAGTTCTGATCACCACTGAGCGAACTGAATGGTGCTCTGAACTTGCCACACGATTCACAATACAACCACAGTGCCTGCAATCTGCCTTACCAAGCACTGCTTAGAAGGGTAAACGTCAGGGCCTCCTAATTGCTAACTCCAATAAAGACTCGGTGTGCAGCCTTATCTAATCAGTTGGTCTCTCACCTCACTTGTCTGTAAACAGACTGAGCAGCCCAACCTACTTGGCAGGATGCTGAAAGACCAGCATCTGAAATGCTTTATGCACTTCAAAGTGCTACAGAGGTGAAGAGTTTTGTTTGTTTGTTGAGAACTCCTCTCCCACTCATTTTAAATTGCACATGCTTTACATGACAGAAGAAACAATGCCACCAATAGAACAGCGGAAATCATTACCAAGAGCTTCAGATGGGTTGGGACTGGGCTGATCTTAAGCAAGCAAGCTTACCTTCAGTGCTCCTGCTGCCATTTCCTGCACACAGCTGTCTGCTGTTTTTTTTCTAGCAGCTTCCCTAAGAACATTCTTGCTGTCAGGAACCCCCGATCAGACCAAGCTGGTCAATGCATGATTACAGGACAAGTCAGGAATTCATATAGAAGGGAAAAACCTTAATCACTAACAGTATGTGCATACATAAAAGCAACAACTCTCAATTCTCCCCATCATATTAACTATCCACTTGCAATAACTTTATATCCTCCTGGAATCTAAAAGATCAAAAACACTAAAACACAGACAAATGACATAAGTTAAGGAAACAAGCAAAAAAAAAAAAAAAAAAAAAAAAAAAAAAAAAAAAAAAAAACTCTTTATTGACAACAAGGAATTTTCAACTTCCTATACTGCAAGTACCAGGAAATCATCCCTGTGGGCTTTGATGGAGAAAGGAACAGTAGTCCAGAAAGCATCAAAAGACAATTTGTGAAGTGACTGACAGAACACAAAACCAACAGGTTTAAGCAAAGAACATGGAAGGGAAACAAAATAATGAAATTCACTCAATAGCAGTCAATAAATGAGAGCTACCACGTGACATGGCAACATTCTCCAAAACAGCACGGATTTTGTTTCTCTGGAAAAGGTTACACAATCCTTCAACTTAAAAAGGCTGAAGAAAACTGCACTAGAGAGCATTATAGTGGGTCCCTCTCTGGAGGGGAAGCAACTGTGACTAAGCAAGTAACTTCAGAAAGACAAGCGAGAAAAGCCACCACACTCCTCCCAAGTACAGGACCGATGGGCAGCCCTCTGACATTACAACTTATTGACATCAGTGTATTCCATCTGGTATTGTTTAGAGCTCCAAAAGCTCTGTTTTTCCCTGCTAATTATTCCCCTGTGGGTAATAACTCAACTGACAGTGGCAACCCTGGATGTTTTGTGAGGGAGGGATGCAACTAGGAGAGAAGGCAGTTTACTCTGGGAAAAGAAGAAGAAAAGCCTAGGAACAACATTCCTACAGGTTTCATCATTAACTTGCTAGCTGGCATCTCTCTGACCTGTGTGCCATTAGCAGACCACATTCATTCTGTTCCTGCTCTCTATGAGAGAGTAAATTACAGAGTAGGAAAGAGCAGTGGCAGATGCATGGAAGCAAAAGAAAAAATATTAAAAAAACAAACAAACCCACAAGCACCTCTTCCAAAGCTTAGCAAGGGCTTCAGAGAAACTGGTTCAGCCTTTATTCTGTTCTAGCAGCTCTAACACAAACTCTTAGGAACCCTGAGCATGGCTCCATGCTAACCTGTGTGAAAAAACACGCTGTTGAACCTATCCTTCTCTTCCCTATTATCTGAACATTCACATATATTTGCTCTAGAAATTTTCACCAGAAAAGCCAGGTAGATGTGAAACAAGGTGCGAGAGGCAGCAAACTGACAAGCAATGACAAGGTCTAAGAAATGACCCAACTAAGACCACACAGAAGGAAGAGAGAAAAAGGGAGAATCACAAGCTGCAGAGCAGCTACAAGGTATTTTCCAAGTAACATTGCTTCCCGGCTTCCCTCAGTGCCTCTGCTCGTCACTCGGGGAATGCCACCCCGAGCCACCCATCCAGGCACCCAGACTGAAACTCGGCAGCTGCTCACATCTCTCTCAGCTCCTACACTAATAATAGCGTCCAGGAAGCAATGTTCCAACATGGCCATTCAGTAATGTTCTCATGAAATGTGAGATCAGCTCCTGACCACTATTAAAATACTGCAATTTTCCATATTTGAAAGAAAAACAGCAGGAGAGGGCAGCGAAAAAAAAAAAAAAAAAAAAAAAAAAAAAAAAAAAAAAAAAAAAGAAAGAAAGCTGCTGCTGCTGAAGAATGGCATCCCTACTCAAGACAAGTGTAAATATAGCTCTCCTCAAAAAGATTTACTTCCAAATCTGAGACATCAAAAGCATCTGATCCCTTTTGTGAGCCTTCTACTTCCTAAACACAAGAAAGTTACAGCTGTTACAACGGAACAGAACCAAAAAAGCATATAAAGAAAGCTTTATTTATATAAGGACAGAAATTGAAACAAATGTTAACAGTAATGTTTGGGTTATGTTTGGTGCTTTTGGAGCATCAGAGGGCTTTTATTTGTTTCACTATGTGTCAGGAGGGGCTTTGTTTGTTACATGTTTCTTACAAATCTGTCAATTTTCTCTGTAACAGACAGGAGTTGGGGGGAAACATGCAGCTAAGGGATCAGTTACTAGTGCAGTCCTGTTACTTGCTCCACTCGAAACAAAACTGCTACTTTTCTTAAACGACCTCTAGTTTCTGATTTTGTTTTAAAATGCATTGGTAGCAATAATGCCAACATAATTTTCAAGAAGGTATCAGAGCCATCTTCCTGGTAAACACTTCAATGTAAAGAAGTACAAAAGAAAAAAAAAAAAAAGTATAAGTAAGATATTTTCTCAAGGAAGCAAGTTTTCCAGCAACACTTCAAATCTGAACAGGATTTCAATTTGTCCAGTGAGCACAGTAACAAGACTGCCATTCCAAATTCTTCTTCACAAATGAATACTTCCTATGAAAACATGACTGCCTATATGCTATAAACCTTAGAGATGTCAAACCACTGACTTAAATTCCCACTTCAATGATCTGCACTACAAGGGCAGAACAGCTGCCTTCTGAGTTAATACTGCCATGCCCTCCATACTGAGAGGTCTAAAACATTACTGTAGGAGAATACTGCACGCTCTCCTATCAGATACTATTTTAAGCTAATTTACCTTGTAGAGGATGTAAAAAAGTTTGTAACTACCACTCAATGCAAATGACTACAGAAAAAAAGCAGCGGGTGCAGTCTTACATAAAATGCAAAAGGGACTGATACGCAACACTGCCCTATAGCATTTCAAAATTTGTGAAGTATTTTACAGATAAACGTGCCCAAATCTGAGGCAATAGCTTAAAGAGCAATGGACAGAAAGAAAAAAAGATGGAGAGTTTGCCTAGATTGCTCCCAAAGTCTAGCTACAGATTGCTCTTTTGTCCATACCAAAAAAATATCCAAGTATATGAAAAGCCTCAACAGTGCTGGGTGATAAAAGAAGCAGCATGGTGTGAAGGGATGGAAACATGCTACTATTTCATTCATTCAACTCACTTGTTTCCTGCCTACTACCTGGTCAGCACTACGAAAAGAAAAAACATTCAGCAGAGATAAAGAAAGAGCCCTATATACAATACAGATCCTGTTACAACAAACAATATTTTGGTGTAACTAAAGAGAAATTCCTAGCAAAGACACATTCCAATTACGGACATGAAAGCAGTTAATGGAGGCAGGAAGAGAAATAAAATTGAGATAAATGAACACAAAGAAGCGTTTCTGTTGAGTCTCAAAGCTACATTTTCAAACTAACAGTTTCATCTAGAAGAGTGCTTTAGAGGAGATCTGCTTCTTAAATACACTTGCTAAAATTTATTTTCCACTAGGTTAACTATCATGATTACTAGACCAGATACGGACACAACTTCTCAGGGATCTTCCGAGCTGCTAGCCACTAGATCTCATCCCTCTGCGAGGGCATTTCCAGTAGTGAAGAATAAGCTCAGAGCAGGATACACTCCCCGAGCACTGCCCAGAAATACAGCTGCCAGCCCTCAAGCACTTGGGCTTTGCAATGGATGGATGAGCCTTTCCAAGCCAGACAAAGCATTTCAGCTCATCTGAAATCATGGTATCCTGGCATATCTAGGTTCATGTCTCCTTCAGCTTTACCTGAAGCAAAGGAAAGTTCACCTGAAGAGAGGACAACAATCCCACACATGAGATGCAAAGATGTCACCCAGGCATTTCCTTAGTTCATTTCAGCAACTACATTAAAACTTGAGCTGAATTTCTCGAGCTTTGCCCCATACCTCTATAAAACATAGCTAACAACTTATGCAAGAGGAAGGAAACAGGTGCCCAAAAGAAATTTTCATGCTGCCCCTTACGGAGCACTGCCTTCCCCCTCAGGTGCAGCCCTGCAGAATCTCACGGGAAGAACACAAAAGGTGTTGGCAGACACACAGAAATGTTTTGTAACTAGTTGCAGCCACGGGACAGGAGAGTGTTTGCAGGTTCTTTTTAGCACCAGATTCTTTTACTTCCATTATTAGAAGTAAAAGAAGTTACAAAGGATGCAATATATCTAGGTAGTTTTATGTCTTTTGCCAAAAGGGATGGATTTGCTGGAACACTACAACAGCCAGTCAAGAGGCACAACAGAAATTTAAAACTGCTAAAAGTATAAAAGCAGGATTAAAAAAAGAAGTGAGGCACAGTAACAGTACAGGAATATTGCCACACAACAAGAACATTTAAAAGCAGACTGGAAAATAGCTTTGTTCCTGAAAGGTTTGCAGACAAAAAATGAGTTGAACTGACAAAGCTTTAGAAAAAGTTATTCAGCTTGTCAATTAGAGCAGGCCTTTTCTACAGAGACAGCACACTACCTGATATTTTAACAGGAAAACAGCGTTGACAATGCAAATTATACAGTTTTGTTCTCAAAGCACCAGTGTGTTTCAAAGGCTGAAACTACAGTGTTTGGTTTGTTAATCCACATAAGCTACAAACTCAGTCACATGACAGATTTCTAAGAACGCTGACTTACTGCCAAAATTAAATTTCAAAAAGTTTTACTTCGAGTCCTCAGTGACCTGGCAACCTGCTCCGTTCACCTGTTCTGCAAGCTGGTGCTTTAAAAAAAAAAAAACTAAGCAATTATTTTCTTTTAAATCTATTACCAATTTCCTTATCAACTCTGAAAATATTAATAACACTTGAATATAGGCATGTTGGAACAAAAAAAAAAGTATATTTTTTTAAAGCATGCAACTTTTTCTAAGGACTGGCAAAAGTCACAGGTTACAACAAACAAAAGTAAGGTGTGCTCCCTCTGCTTGGGAAGAGAATCCACCTTTTGAGATTTGATATATTACAGTCCAGTATTTTCTTGGTGATGGTGGTGTTTTGTTTTGGTTTTTAAGTTGAAACATTACAAGCTTCAATCTCTTCATACATTCACCAGTTCTAAGCCCTCAGTTCATCAGGTTAATGGGGACAGGTGCAAATTTCAATGCTAAAAAAAAACACTTACCAGCAACAGACTTACTGAGGATGTACTGCTGGACACTGCACATTCTACAGCTTCCTCCAAGGCTCAGCTCTAACACACCGTCTTGCTCAGTTTTGTCCTGGTTCCTCAATTTTCCTTGCCAAATTAAACAAGACATTTTTTTCCTCCTCAAGGACACAGAGTCCCAAGCAGCAAGTGGATATACAAAAGCTACAAAGAATTAAGGTAAACTAATAACCAGATCTGCTGGGAGGGTCAAATTCTTCTCTCTTGACCTACCTGATAACTCCCACCTGCCCCTCCTCTAAGCGAAAGAGGCAAAAACAAGCAGCAACACGACATTTATTCAAAGGTGTGGACAGTAGTAAAACCAACACCAGTTTAATAAGACTATGATTTTCTGTCACTGCAGATTACTCTTCCCTACTCCTGCCTCTTTCCCACAGAGGACATCCCCAGATTGAGGAACTTCTTAATCTGCCTTGGCCTGTTACTGCCACGTTGCTTCTAAGCACCTGTGTTATCTTCTCTCAATTTTTATCTTGAAAGATGAGCAAACATATGGGAGGGAAAAGAACAGCCAGGGGAGGAAACAAAAACAGAACAGAGGGAGTAGAAGACATCCGCACAAAAAGCATCAGCCCACAGATGCACGTAGGAATGGTAAAACAACTACATAACATTCAGCTTGCCTGCCAGAAATTGCCCAAAACACCTGTACAAAAAAAAAATAAATAAATAATAATTTGAGAATAGCATAAACCTAACCACAGCTCTCCCATAAGGTATCCATCCCAGATCCAACGTCCCCTTTCCCAGTGAGGTACTTGTGTGTGCACTCTGGATACCAGGTGCACATCTGCAGCCCAGGCACACAGCGTGGGGTGTTTAAACTGCAGCCCCTGCCTCTTCCACCACAGTCCTGTCCCAGAGCACAGCCTCCAAGGGAGCAGCTGGGATGCAGCTCCTGTGCCTACCATGGTTGTTTTTGCCAAAGAAGATGGATTTAGCTCAGCAATAAGATAGATTTTGGGCACCTACTAAAACTGACAGATGTTGAAGTCTCTGAACAGTCATTGCTTCAACTATTCTGCTAATAATGTGCCCAAGCCCATCTGATCATATATTTTTACAATCGCCAGGTACTCCAGAAAGGCATTCAACTGCTCAAAGGATCTTAATTCTCCACATCTAAAGCATAAAGACTTTTAAAAGACAAATCAGAACACCAATGTGTCACAGCATCTCTATAACAACAACAGCAAGTTTCGTCTGGAAGCTCAGAGAAGTGGCATTAGAGCGTCTTTAAACCTCAGACCCAAAGGGGAATCCCAGCAAACATCAACAAGTCATAAACACTCCCCTGAGAAGCCACAACCCTCCACATCAAAACATTAAGGGTATTGCCAAGGTCCACATTTGACTGACTACCTCCCTTGGACAGCCAAGCCTCTATTTTTTAAGCTAGCAAGTAAAATGCAGCAGTAGTGATCGAAGCTGGTGGTGTAAAACAAAGCACCAAGGTCGCAGCGAACTCCATATATAAATATGCAATGTTAAAAAACAGCTGGGGAGGTAGGAGGAGAGAAGTACTGGGATACAGCTCTTCCATGCTGTTGCAAAACATGTTTCCAAGTGCTCCTCTTGGAAGCCAGGGCGCAGCACCTGGCCTGCACACTCCTCCCACTGCTGCAGGTGGCACAAATAGAGCACTCTGCAGCAGGTCAGCTCCCCTCCCTGCCTCCTTGTAAGAAATCAGTACATATCCCAAATCAGAAAAAAGGTCTGCCTCACTACGGACTACAAAGTTGATTTTAGACTCACTTGAGAACTATTTTCAGCACCGTTAACTTCTGCTTATCAAAATTTACAGCATATTTGCATTACGGAGCTGACAAATATATGATCATTTCAGGAATACGATCATTTTCAGTACACCTGCAGCCTTAGCAAGTGCACAGCCTTAGCAGCCGATCTATTTCTTTCTTTAATTGCAAGCAGGTGTTGTCACTTTAGACTGTAGAGCAAATTCCAGCCTATTCCAGATGATGGATTCAAATTCCATACGATTTAATACATTTCCAAGAGGCTTGTCATTAAAAATGAAAAAAAATAAAGCAGGGAAAGAATTGGAACATGAACTATGAGATGACTTTTCTAAAGATTACAAACTGCTCTATTTGGTTTTGTTTGTTTGTTTTTGTCCTGAAAAGACACTAAACACCAGTCTCCTTCAATAACTACCTACACAGTTTATCTAAACTAAAAACTACCATTTCCACAAATTTTTCAGGAGACAGAATCGCTCCAGTCAAGAACCTGTTGCATCTCTTATCACTGATAAAACTCATGTAAATTCATGTATTTTTATGAAATCACACGTTCTAGTTCACCAGCACAATGCTCGACTTTGAATACAGGAAAAAAACGGTGGAACATCTGCAGGACAAAGAAGGTAATGGAGCTAGTTAGTAATCCAAGCTGAAAAGACATGATTCAAGATGACAAACTGGCATCCTCCACAGAATGAGCTTGACACTTTTTATAGCTACTGACACAGTAATGAATGCTTTACTTTGGGTGGAGCTAAATGTAATGTTCTACAGAGTATCTTCTTAAAAGAAAGTACTTCCCTGATCCTAACACAGAAACAGCTTTATCTACAAGCAGGGAAAAAAGGCAGTGTCTTAGCTAATTAGGCCTAACACTGGCAATCACCTCGGAGGGAAGGGAAAAACAACATTCTGCTATTATACATGTAAGCAGTTCTTTATGAAGGGAAAGCTGCATCAGATGGGCCCCAAAGCATCCATTTGCCTTAGTCTTCCAATGCTGACACTATTGAGCTGAATTCCAGCAGGAAGGTCTTTGTTTGAACAGTATATTAAAAAAAAAAAAAATATATATATATATATATATACTGCTCGGTAGCCTAACACTACCCTAGCAGAAATTTTTATCTCACTTTGCCCTAACAGAGTGTTTTTCAAACTTGTATCTCAGACTGTTCATATAAGAGCACTTATTTGCTTACTGTTATCACATCTACAACGTGCCTTAGAAATAAAGGTCATTTTTGCAATTGAAAACTGAAACAGCTCTCTAAAACATTAAGTGTGAAGATACACTAATACATAGCTCCCACTGAATTCAGGGGAAATGAGGCAAAGATGGAGGCCTAGCTAATACTGATGATTTAGGAAAGTTTGCACACAAACTCAGCTAAGGCTCCCCACTCTTCCCCCTTTTTGACTAGGAATGACATTAGGTTTTACTCTGTCTTCCGATTCTTTCTAAATCTTCAGTGAATGCCCATTTCTCCAACAGAAGTTATTAATGAGGCCCCTACTAACTGTTTTACTTTACTTCTTTGACATGCACTTAAGTGCCAAAAGAACAACATTATTGTTGCAGAAAATTCCTAAGACTTCCAGAGCTGGCACAAATTATACAGTCAGCTAAGTGGGTTCATAAATGCGGATTATGCTAAGGAAAGCTTTAAAAAACAGACATTTAGTACTTAGGAAAAAAAAGCACTGTGGTTCAGGTGATCTGAACAGCTTCTACACTCTGTTATTACACAGATTATAACAGCCACTACCGTTTTCTAATGACATCCATCTCTGGTCAGACCAAAAACCCACCTAGTGCAGCATCTGAGAGGTCAACCAACACCATACACTAAGAGAAGGTGCCCAGAAACAAAAACAGGTGTTTGGTCAACGCCGACAACAAATTAGGTCCTGGATTTGGATTAGGAATTGCTCATCAGCCAACTCTGCTAGAAGAAATACTCAGCCTATTCCAGTAGGTCAAGGATGGGACTGGGAATGGCTTTATTCCCATTGTCAACATGATTTCCACTCTCCTTATCTTCTCGATGGTGAGCTTGTAAAAGACCGGTTAGTAATAACTAAGAATATCTCAGTGGAAACAGAATTTGCTGTTTTTTCTCATGAATGCAGAAATACTCCCTGGAGCATGCCAGCATTCTTCAGTGACAATTACCAGTAACTCTTCATATTCCAACAAAAAAGACAAAAGGAATCTGGTTCTTGCTTTATATTCTGTCTGGAAAAGTGCAAGGAATAACATTTCTTTAAGCATAAAACAGTAACAGCAATAAAAATAGTCACTAGAAATCTGAGCACACAGTTTCCTGCAGAGACTAGCACTAGACTAGTGAGGATGTGTTTTCCTCCTCTGACACACCAAATACAATGGCTGAGACATCACAAAACTTAGCTCACAAAACCAAAACCTCAAGGTACGGTAGAAGCTATCCGGCTCTCAACCAAAACAGCTGCACAGCAACACTAACAAGAGACAGACCTGCCCCAGTGAAAATCTGGCCATCCAGCTGATGGAGAGCAAGTTTCTCAGGGAACAAGCAGAGGAAAACAGCTGCTATGGGTGCTAGCACAAGTGACAGGGGTATTTGAATACTGCAGTGCCCTTGTGGTAGCAGCTGTAGATGGTGCAGACTTGATGAAGGGCTGTATGACGCTTTTCAGCTAAGGATGAGAGCACTCATGTGGGGCACCCTTCCCTTCCAAATTTTGTCTGGACTTCCCCTTGGATGGACATAGCATAGTGACACCATCCCTCTGAAGTCTCCTGGGAACCCAACTTCTTCCCAGCTTCTCTCTTTCATCTTCAGCAGCCTGTTACAAAATCGCAGCAGCTGAACCCAAACAGAGTTCTCCTCTGATACAAGCCTAAATCCCAGAAGTGTGAGGCTATGCATGCACACACTGGAAACAGCTGTGGGCACACAGAAGCATCCTTCACAAAACCCCTTGTGCGGATTCTTCCTACTCCACCCTGAGGGTGGAATCCTGCCATATAAAAAGCGACAGCTCCTGATGCACATTTACAGGAAAAGTCTCAGCTTCAGAAAAAAACAATCTTCAAATCTTACATTCTTGTCAAGAGACCAAGACTTGGGCCACCGAAGGGGGAGGAATTAGGAAGCAAGTATGTAGTAGTTATCCAGTATATTCTGCACCTTCCAATAACTTGCATCTCAGATTTTAAGAGCTCTGAACTAAACCTCTCAAATTCCTATTTTATTTCAGAATAAGGATTCTTTGATCAGGCACCTCTAAATTTAATTTCTCTCAACAGAAGAATTACTAACTCCATCCAGAAGTTATTTTTAAACTATTTTGATCTTCACTTGTTTGCCTGAACTAGAATCCCCTGAGACATACTGCATTTTTATTTTGAAAGGCGTATGTGCATACCACTTGTACTTACTGATCAGTGGAAAAAAACTTCCTGTACTCCTTTTAAACATATTTAACTGCCATAAGAAAATAAAGAGATACCTATTGTTTATTCATTTTTCCAATATTTAGTTTGAAGTAGACAACTCAGTGATTCAAACCATGACACAGGAAACGAGACAGCTTTGAGTCAGTCTTGTTTATCTTTCTATCAGATTCTTGAAACAACTGAGACCTAAAACTGCAAAGATCCACTTGAAGCGTACCTCGTAACTGAGGGGTGGAAGCTCACCGAATTAAGAACACAAAAGATTTTCCTTTTCCTCTAAAAGCAGCACAGTCTGGTACTAACAAAATTTAATTCTTCTGAGTTTTAGGTGGAAAATACACTCCCGTACAACAGAGGATACAAACGGGATGGAGCATCAAAGCCACTTGCAATATTTTCTGTCAGACAGGAAGCATGATGCATTAAGTCACATAAGTTATTCACACCTCAAGAATCCTCACAATATTTCTGGTAAGCTGCTGCTTTACAAGGGAAATAAGGAAAGCACTAGTCTGAAAACAGCTCAGATAAGGAAATGCAGGCACTTCCTATACAGTCAGTTCATTTCTCACAAATTTAAGAATATTGGGCCTACTACTTTCTACATATCAGGAAGTTCACTATGCTCACATATCAACAGGTGAAACTTCTTGTAATTTACCCAGTTCTAGAAATAAATTCTTTAGCTACTAAAACAGCTTTAAAAAAAATAAAATCATCCTCAACTGTTGGCTAAAATGGAGCCATTTAAGCTCTTGAAATGCCCTGTTTAATTATCACATTCTCTTGATGGTGGCAAGCCAGTCTTCATGTAGAAAATGCGGTTTTGACAGAGATGAATAGCTGAGTCTAGACCACTTCTTGAGCCCAGTTTTCAGAACAAACATTAATCCCATTTGGTTTCCTGACGGTGAAAGAATCTGGTTCCTCAACTTATTTAGATGCCAGTGCTTTCTTCTGCAAGCACAAGGAGGACCAACATGCTAACCACCAGGGTTCTAACAAGTCGTAACTCCTCCTTGCATTTCCTCTGGTTCGGTTTGGCTTTTAACATCTGTTGAACAGTGGCACTGCTTCACCAGCAGCAGCAGAAGACGACCCAATTTCAAACCTGTCAAACAGGGCTCTCTAGAGGGGAGAGACAACTGTGGAAAACCGAAACACGTTAGGAGGCTTACCACACACAGCTACGTCCACCACTCACTGCACACCACATCAACATTATCAGCAGAGGATTTTGCTGGGGTCAGGAGGCTCACAGAAATTAGGGCTTTCCCCACTTCCAGACTTTTGAATTGAGTTCTGTGTATATAACTGTGTGTGTGAAACAGAGTTTGGGACACTTGCCAGAAGACTGTCTAAGGAGCTGAGGAATATAAGCAAAGTAGAATGATTTCCCTCTATTTTTCTTGCTCAAATTTCGAGACACTTTGTACGTTGTATTCCATGTTAAGATGACTTCTACCGACACCACAAATCACAGATTACAGAACACCCTCACGGAACACTTGATTTGCAAGAACTGAACATTAACTGGCCAACAAATAAGAGTTACAAACAAGTGAAATTTGATAAGATGTTTTCTACTTTTTTTTTTTTTTAACCCAGGTACATCAAACTGACACAAGTAGGAAAGAATGTTTATTTGCACCAAATGGGTTACCTCTGTTTTTAAGACTCTCATCCTATCCAGGCAGCTACACATCCCACACCAGTGGCCAAACCCCTCTCAACCTGCTTTAAATGAAGTACCTTGAAAGCTGTAGTTCTCTGCCTTCAGAAATTTCCCATGATATCAAAGATGCAGAATACTTTATAGAATGGTGTCAGAGTGCTGCTTTAGTGATTCATTTGTATACTTGGTAGGATCAACTATCATAATAGATATTTAGGTGACTATACTACTAGATCTTAAGTTAAATTACATTAGCACAATACTACATTAAGGATGTCTATTAATGTGGGCACTCAAGACAAAAAAAAAAAAAAAAATTATCACCAAACCACGACATAGATACTACACACAGACACACAATATACGTTTCCAACAAGTACAAAAGTCAAAATTGCCATCAAATTTTGAAAGGCCAAATCCACAGCGCTGATAACTAGCGCTGTCACCGCAAAAGCGTAACTCCTGTGATTCCTGAACACGCTTAAAATTTTAACAAAGATGTGTTTCCAGGAGCTTCTCGGCAGGTGAGGAACACATGCACGTGTTACGTGTAGCTTTCTGTAGGCGATGCAGCGCTCCGCCGCTCAGCTCGGTAACACAGCGCTGGGACTGAACCGGGCTTCTCCTTCCCCCAGCCTTCCCCTCCCGGCTCAGCTCGGGCCATACACCGCCGAAGACCCCAGCCAGGCCCCAAATGGCTGTGAGGGGGCCGGCAGGTGGGCAGCAGAAACCAGGCAGCCCCCTGCTCGCCGCCTGAAAGCCGAGGCAGCAGCAGCAGCGAGCCGCTGCTCAGGCGCTGTTCAGCCTCAGGGCGACAGCGGCGACACGGCGCGACCCCCAGCCCAGCCCAGCCCTCCCCTCCCCACTCACTTTTGGTGGCGGCGATCAGGTTTTTGCCATCCTTCAGCAACTCCTTGATGAACTTATTGGTCTTCTCCAGCTCGGCCTCGTGGGCTCGCACCCGCTCCCTGAACCAGGGGCTGTCCAGGTAGCAGTCGCTGAACTCCAGCGGCTGCAGCCCCATGGCTGCGGGGCCGGCCCGGCCTCGGCTCCCCTCACAACCCCGCTCCGGCGGCTGCGAGCCCCGCGGCCACAAAGAGCGGGCGGCTCCGGCGGCTCCCCCCGCGCAGGGCTGGGCGCGGGCAGCGACGAGGCGGCCTCCCCGCTGCCAGGGGCGGCGCTGAGGGAAGCGAGGGGAGAGGAGAGAAGGGGAGAGGAGAGGAGAGAGGGAGGAGAGGGGGCGGCCCGCTCCCCGCCGGCCCAGCCCACAGGGCGGCCGCCTGCCACGACGCCCTCTCGGGCAGAGGGGTGCTGCTGGCAGGGAGTGCAACTCCTGCAGCCAGAGGCTGAGGCGATCACCTCACTTTCCCGAGTGCTGGACTGTTCCCTTGTCTGAAACGACCGCAGGTAGTGCCGAGAGAAGACCCTGCACACCCAGCCTTTCAAGCAAGTGTCCCCACTGCTACACCGCCTCGCCTGCTGCGACTGTTTTCCAAACTTAGCTGAGAAGCCACTATGCCACGCAGAGCTGTGTTTAAAAGGAGAATTAAAATCAACCTTAAAAAATAACAAACACTTCTTATCTCTGTTTACATTATTGGAGCAGCATTTCAAGAGCAAATATAGTTTCCATGAATAGTTTATTTACTCTGTCCTGCGCTCATCTTCAGGATGAAATTTAGAATAATATTTGTCACGCTTGTTTATGGTTACTGCAGTTCTCCTATTATTCCACTGAAATGTTGTAAAGTAATCAGGTTGCATACATTGCATGAAGTTACTTGAATTCAAGTTTTAAAAACTTGTTTATTTTTATTATTTATATTTACTAATATTTTATTTTTAACTTCACGTTTAAAGCAAGGAAGCAAATTCACTATTCCGGCAAAATTCTGCACTGTTGATCCAGTGTTGTTATGCAGACAACACTCTGGATTCCTAGCACCTACAGAAAATGATTAAATGTGTTTTTCTAAAGCCTGACCCACCAATTCAAAACACTTTCTGATCCTGAAATGACAGAATTGTGGTTAAAAAAGAGAAAGGGAGAAGACCTGAGGAGAAATAATAAACCATTAAATTAAATGGGAAAAAAAAAAAAAAAAAAAAAAAAAGAAGTTTAATGAGCAATTAAAGGAGCTGCACTTTCTTTGCTAATTAAGGCTAAAAGTGTTTTTATATCAGCAGTCTTCTTTTCTGCCACTCTCTAATTAAGGTCATCAAATTTTACAGCCTTGTTGTAGCCTCATTTAAATACTAACACAGCATGACTACATGAAGTTCTGGCAACCTCCTGTCCTTATGCCATTATTCATCTATGCTGTGGCTATTTACCCTTGATAATCATTGCAAGTGTGGTTTCATGAAACACCCTCTTCAAGTTATTTTATACAATAGACATACACTATCAAGGCATTTGTTTTGTTCTTCCTTACCTTTCTTATGCTCTTGAATGATCACTTCAAAATGCTGATTTTCATGAAAGACACTGTTATTTTGTTCTCCTGTGGCTGGTTCTGTCTCTAATCTGTATGCTATAGAGAGATGAGTTAGCAATTAGTAATATTAACTTGCAGTTTTATTGATGTTTTGTTACAGAGCATTGATATCAGCTTCTACCATTTGAAACATGCAGCTGTGTTGAGTTGTTGAAAACACCAATGAAAACAGTGGCAGCAACTACATCATTCCAAGGTGTTGCAGTTTTGTCTCCTAAGCACTTTTACCTCAGGAGGAAAGCCCTATTCTGGGCTAGAGTTTACACGGTTTCATTCCAACTCCCACCTTGCATTATATTAGTAGCCTTACGCATATGCAAGGTACTACTATGCTGCATATTCCTCTCATACATCAGGTTTGCAAATAGAAATGGACTAATGTCTGACCACCCATGATGCAGACCAACATTATTTAATCTACTGTCAACTGAACTAGTCTGAATGTTATTACAGCAATCGCATACATGACTGCTAAGATGGGCATTCTCTTCAGGCATTCCTTTGTAACACAAACTCTACCCAACAAATTATCTTAGTATGCAGCTGTATGCAAACATTATATTCTGTGGCCTTTTTTTATTTTTCTCTGAGGTGTTCCATCAAGATGTACAAAGTGAGTATGAAATTAAAAAAAAACCCTCTCCAGCCCTTGAACTCAATTGACTCATACAAACTGCAAGGATTTGACATTGACAGTTTTTAGTAATCTTCTCCCACAAATGTAACAGTGTGAAATATCAATTTAAATTGTGTCAAATTAGCACACAGTAATACTTGATTTATGCTTAAAAATAAGTACTATAAAATATTTATGCTATGTATCTGGTACTTTCTCTGGTCTAAAAACAGAGCTGAAGAGGTTTAGAAAATGATGGAGCTACCAGGCTCCTGGCCCATCACAGTATTCAGGACAGTCCAACTCCTGTTACACCTCACTGTCCATAGGTGATAATCACCTGTACTATGCCCTCATGTTCCCACTATGTCCCACAGATGTTAATGGTTGTCTTTCTCCCCATGTTACCCTCCTGTAGCTGGAAAGCATAATTAAGCTAAATTTAGAGAAGCTTGTTCCCCATCTGTAACTAATTTAAAGTTCATTGCTTTATTTTCAAAATTGAAGGGCTACGTCTGTTTATACCAGTTGATTTAATAAGACACTATATCCTGACTTATAGCTCAGTTTAGATAAGAAATATTTGATACACTCTGATGATATTTGTATGTCCTCTTAGAATTCATTCAGCCCAACTGCTTTACCAGTTCTTTTGTGCTTTCTGGCAATGTTTTTCCTACATGGAAACTGCTTGTGGCATCATTCAACTAGTTGTCCTCTGCTGTCCTTTGGGTCACTTCACTCAAAATGTTTGCAGGCTTACCTCCTACTTACAGTAGTCTAGGATAGTAATCATTTGCCATGGATTTAACCATGATTTACCATGTTTTTAACTACCACTGTTTCTTTTAGACTAACTTTCCTCTCCATATGTACTACCTTCACCTCACTCAAAATGCTGGTCAGGCATTTTTAAATTGTACTAATTTGTTTCTCAAAAGTGAAGGCATCTACAATATCCAGAACTGTAAAACGCTGGGAGAGCTGCATTTTCCCTTTAGAGAAGGGAAGCAATGATAAACAGCTTCGTGTTCCAATGTTTCATGATTAATAGAGTGCCATAGCCTGTTCTTGTCCCAGAAAGTGGTAAGACCAAATGAACGCTGCCTTTTGGAAAAAAAAATATCACTCCAGGGCCTTGCATGTGGTTGATCCAAGGAGGAGGCAGCCTGCCACATTACACAGTGGAAGTCAAGTGATGCCATAGGCATTGAAGACAGCAAGATAAGGCACTGAGGAGTGGGAGCAAAGGTCTGAATTTTGCTCCTCTGTTAATATAGAGCAGAGTCAAAGGCCTAAGACAACTTGGACTTGTTTATGACTTAAAAATAGGTGGTATGAATTTTTCTCCTCTAATGTCATTCTCCAGACTTATCAATAACGTAATTAAAATTAAATATTACAAACACCATAACTGCAGTTCAATTATGGGTGGTGCCTGCACAGCACATGGTTCTTACACTGCATGCTATAAACATTTAAGGTAGTAGGCTCTTACATGTAGAGCAGGTCTGAGTAATGTTGAATAGCAAGGGACTGGATTTAACAGTGCTGTGGGCCACTTCTAGCCCTGTGTTCCTATGACTTGAATTTCCAGTTGTAAACATTGGATGTGGATGGCAAAATAACCTGGACAATATATATGCGCATATATATGCACATGCACGTTTTTATATGGCAGAGGGACAAGCAGAGTTATTTGTAGATTCATGCTTGGCACGCCCCGCCAATAAGTAGTCAAAATCCACATGAAGAAGCAGTGAGGAAATTTTAAGGAATGGTTTCTGATCAAAATGTTTTGAAGTTTCACCTAAAAAGGAATAAGCTAAATTTACATTAAAAAAGCAGACTTTGTTTTAGCTTTCTCAAGCCTTTTGCTTATTAATAGTTACAAATTTTTGCCTAGCCTCCTTGTCAGCTCACAAAGCGTTAGTTTTTCTGTAATGCCAGTTTCTAGTGCTCTGATTTTTTCTTGGATTCTTAAAGATGTTCTGTCTATCAGCTGTTCCTTGAGGTAAATAAAAGATAAAGCGAACGCCTAATGCCTAAACTTTAAATAGTAAGGAGAAGCCTGAAAAAAAAAAGGGGGGGGGAGGAGTTTTTTTTTCCTCATAAATTAAACAGAAATAAAAATGAAGCAAAGGGATTTCTCAATCTCGTGAGGCAGAAGAGTTGCTCAATCCTGCGGCGTGTAACTGGGTTTTGCGGTCGGGGCGCAGCCCGCCTCACGCCTCCCTCCTTCCTCCAGCGGGCCTGAGGCGAGCGGGGCGTGGACCCGCCCGCCGCCATCTTAGGGGGCGGCCACCTGGGCGGGGCGCCGGCACGTCCCGGCACCGCCTCCCGCTGGGCCCTAAGATGGCGGCGGTCCGCGGCGTGCCTGGGGGCTGCGGGGAAGCGGCGGCTGGCGCCCAGCAGGTGATGGCCCCGGGAGCGCCCGGCCCGGCTGCAGGGTACGGGCATCTCCCTTCCCCGCTGCCCCCTGCTCACTTGGGTGGGGGTCTTGAGGCTTGCTTCGCCAGCCCGGTGCTGGTGAGGCCTGCCCGCCCTGTCCTTGCTGCCCTCCGGGCCCCCAGAGCCGTGTGGCAGGCGGGTTTGCGTGTTGCTGTGTAAGTTGGTGGTGGTTGCTTCTTAAGTGGCCTGGGCTTTTTTATTTTATTTCATTTTTTTTAATTAAACAAGCTGTTAGGGTGATGCTGTCTTCCTTGCGGCTCCTCTTTATGTAACGTTCGCTCTCTTCAGCTTTAGGATATATCTGAAAATCCCGAAGGCACTGTTAGGCCCTTGTACGTAGGTAAGCATTGCAAATTTGGTAACTGTTAACGCTTAAAACGTGTGTACTGATGCTGTTAACTGACGCTTTCTTGAGGGGAAGAAACAGTCATGGTACCTCGTGTAACGTAAAAAGTTCTCTATCTGGAAGCCCTTAGTTTATGGGGATGCTGTTACTGAAGTGGAAGAGCCTTAACCTGCAAATGTTATGGTCGATTATGAGATCTCTGAATGTGTGAGTTTCTGGTGTGTAAAACTACTTAAAGATATGCTAAAGTACACATTACAAAAATTAGTTCTTGAAAAGCAAAGAAATACAAGCTGTTTGTAGGATCTAGTACAATACAAGTATGTTTCATACCGAAGTTTTGAATAGTGTACACTATCTTTACATCTTTACACCCCTGATGTTTTCATAAACTTTAAAGATAAGAATGTTTCTGAATGCTTAGGATTTGGGGAAGAGTTCTAAATACCTGTAAATTCTGAATATGTTGCTTTGTCTACCAGTTCTGTGCATAACCTTTTTGGCCTACAGAACATGTAATTTGTTGATTTTAGGAAGGGCTAGTACTTCCATCCTTCAGAATGCCCAACTCCAATGCTAAACTTCGTCGGAGCCCCAGAGGTGGTCAGGAAGCCGGCAGGCGGGAGTTGGTTTCCCGATCTCTGCAGAGTGCCGAGCATTGCCTGGAGGACCAGGATTACGGAACTGCATATGCTCACTATCTCCTGGTACTGAATCTAGCCCCTGAGTTAAAGACCAGTGTCAAAGTAAGTGCTGTTTGGTTTTCTCTTGAGACTATGTAACATGTTCTGTGCCTGTGACTTTTTGTTTGTAACTGATCTTGCTACTCAGTCTTCTAAAAGAAGAAAAATAGTAACAGATAGCAATTTATTAAATGAGTTGTATTTTTCTGTGGGAAGAAAATCACACTTCCAGTGCAGTATGCATTAACGAAGTTCAATAAAGATAATCCCTTGTTGTTATTATTGGCTTGTAGTACAGCACAGCATGCAGTAGTATACATCCTGGCTCTTAGTATAATGTTGCTGGGTGATGATATTCAGTGTGGATATTTGAGAGCTTACTTTAGCTCCTTCAAATGGTAAGTGATGTCCCAAGTAACTTGGGAAAATACTGAGCAATTGCATGGTGCTGCTTTAGTGAAAGAAGTGTGTTCAGGTGCATGTCAGGATGTTTCTGGTAACTATAGCCAACTCAATGGTCTGTGTTTTATTTTCTAGGAAACATTTCAGTTTACTCTCTTTAAATGGGCGGAAGAACTAGATTCTCTAGCACGGATTCAAGATCTCTTTAACTGCTATGAACAGGCTCTCGAACTGTATCCGAATGATGAAGTGATATGTAATAGTATGGGAGAACATCTTTTCAGGTTTGTAGTGATCTATATTCAGCTGTTGTAAAGCTTACTTCAGTGTTATACGTTAATGAAATTAATTTCACATAATTTAACACATAAATGTGCTTAAAAGAAATAAATACAAGCACATGTTTAATTTCATATAGTTCATGCTGTTGAATTTTGTGTTTGTTAGCTTAGAAAGTTAAGTACCCGATACTAATATATGCTAATAGTCACAGCCAGTTATATGTATAAAAGAGCACTTCTGCTGAATTAAAAGCTTAATGTAATAGTACTACTGCCTTCAAGTGTATTTTTAACCATTTATTAAGTTGCTAAACAGAAATAAGACCATAATTGTTCAGAGTTACTGTGTTTACTGTAATTGTGGTTAACTTAAAATTTTTGAAGTTCATCTTCCATTGTATTGTTAGTATGCAAACGCAGTAATTGTTAGGGACCTGACTAGACTTTAGTCCTTCTTGAGGTCACATCTGACAGATCTTTCAAGTGAGGAAGCTGGTAATGTGTACTATAATGTGTAGAGCTGTTTTTTTTCTTAAATGGTTTGAGCTTATACTGTTGTTTAATACCTAAATGCATTCTTCTACTGCTTTCTACAAAACTTGAAATACATGGTGTTTTGCTGTTCCTCTGAATTTTAAGGTCTTCTGAAACTGGAACTTAAGACAGAAATCATAGGTCAAAGCAGCTTTGGTTAGGTATACAATTTTGACTGGTTGCTTATTTGAAGGAGCAACTTATACAACATTGCTAACAAAACGTATGCTTTGATGCATTTCATACATCTTATTTTTCAGTGCATCTTATTTAAGAGTATGCTACAGTTATCTTTTAAAAAAATTGTTTCAGTTTCACAGTGTATTTTTGAGATTGCCACTTACTGGAAGCATAGGCAAATCAAAATTTGTTTTTACAGTATGTGCAAGTTAGATATGGTGGGACAATTTTAGATTTTTGTATCATTCTATTATGATTTGAAAATCCATGAGACTGCAGATTTGCTGCTGTCATGTGGTTACAGTAAGCTACACCTTCTCATTTGTGTTTAAAAAAAAAAGCAATACTAGATAAAGACTGCAATTTTTTGATTAACTTTGCATTTCCAAATGATCTGATGTAGAGCTGTAAATACTTCTTTATATCAGTGTTTTTAAAGAGATCTTTCTAACTAGTGTGAGATATTTCCGTTGTCCTAAGGTCTTTTTATAGACTTGTACATATGTACAGATAATTGGCAACCGAATATCTTCCTATTTGTTATTTTTTTACTATTAGAATGGGCTTTAGAGATGAAGCAGCTGGATATTTTCACAAAGCAGTGAAGCTTAACCCAGACTTTGCTGATGCAAAGGAGAATTTTTACCGTGTTGCAAACTGGCTTGTGGAACGTTGGCACTTCATCATGCTCAATGATGCCAAGAGGAATCTTACTTATCTAAAAGCAATAGAGAATGCTGTCCGCTCAGGGTGCAAGTCTGTCCTTGATATTGGTACAGGAACAGGAATATTGAGGTATGTCATAAGTACGTGTTTAATGTGAAATTAATGGAAACATCTGTCTAAATTGTGTGCTTCTGAAAAAGACTTTCATGCTTTGTTGAGACGAAGCTTAACAAACAAAACTAAGCTTTCAGAAGTCATTGAGTCTTGAGGTTATTGTCTAACTGTATTTTTGGAACCAATTTTTGAATCAATTTGATTTATTGGGAGGGCCTTGTTTCCTTTTAATGCTAAGAATTGCTGTATATATTGGAGAATTCATGTTGGATTTGGAATTTTAGTGTCAAGTATTCTGTCCTAAAATACTGAGTATAGTACTTATTTGGCAGAAGTTGCTTAATGAAAATGCTGTACTGTAAAGAATGGGCTTAGCAGTATACTCCCTAGCTATGCTATTGTTTTTGGTAGCATATCAACAGAGTAACAATTAGTGTGGCATCAGTGTTTACAGAAGAAACTAGCTCACTTAATGAAAAACGTTTATCCCTTTGAATATGAATCAGCAGTGTAAATTGAACTTCAAAAGACTCCCTATCTTTCCATACTTGACAAGATTTAAATCGGAGGGGGGAAAAAGCTCTGATTCTTTTTTTTCAGTATGTTTGCAAAAAAGGCAGGAGCATCTTCTGTCTACGCCTGTGAATTATCAAAAACCATGTATGAACTTGCCTGTGATGTGGTGACAGCAAATAATATGGAAAGAGAGATCAAGCTTCTGCATTTGAAGTCACTTGATATAGAAATTCCAAAGCACATACCTGAAAGGTAAGTTATTGTGCTCTGTTGTGGTATTCTGAATTTTGCTCCCAATTCAAGAAAATGTACTGTGATCTAAACAGGAAATAACTTTGTCAGTGGTACGTAATCATAGCAAATGTGAGGAAGGTTTTATGTTTTCTTTATAGAGCAGTGCAGAAATGATAATGTTTTTGAGAACACATGAATTTCTATGGTAAATCAATGATCTCACAAGCTAAGGAGTTTAATGGTTTGGTGGTAGCTTTGGGGCATATGCAATTACACTGCAGCAATAAGAAAAAATAAGTTAGGTTACTACACAGTGAAAGTAATCATTTGACACACTTGTGACTTGTTTTCTGCAGCTGGTGAATAGGATGGAGGTATGTGATAGGACCTACAAAGGAAGGCTGTTCCTGGGATGTACCACACCCCTGTAGCTCCCTGTTAACTCCTGCATTTGTCAGAGAGAGCAGAAATGCAGTGTGTCAGTCTCTTGCTTTGAAGGAGTGAGGGAAAAACTTCCTCTCCCTTCTAGTCACTACAGAAAGTGATGCTGTGTTTTTGAAGTGAAGAAAATGCCATGTGATGTGTGCAGGTTTCTGATGTTTTAAATGTGGAGTGTTGGTGGTGGGTGGGCTAACTGAATGTCAGCACCCTGCGATGGGGTAGATCCAAAGGGCATTGAGAGTAGCTTTAGGTGCTGGAGTAAAACTCAGTGGAAGAGTGCAACCTGTCCTGAGAGAATAAGTTTCTGTGTTTGTGTTGAGTGTTATTTTTGTGTACGTATGTCTTCCCACCTGTCTTGTATAGCAGAGATCTATGTGCTTTGGAAAACGAAACAGTTGATTTTCTTCAGTGTTAAATAATGTATTCTAAAGCAAAATAAGAGCTGTAGGCTCCCCAGAGCAGTGGTCACAGCACTGAGCCTAGCACAGTTCAAAAAGTGTTTGGACAGTGCTCTCAGACATACGTTTTGATTTTTGGGTGGTCTTGTATGGACCCAGTAATTGGTTTTGGTGATCCTTGTGGTTTCTTTACGTGATTTTAAGCGGTCAGTTTAGAATGTCTTCTGACAAATTAAAACTTGATCCAGCAGTATGCTGATCATTATATATGATTCAGGCTGCTTACGATATTCTCCTCCTTTTTGCTCACTATCCCATTCAAAAAGAGTTCTTCAGGAAGATCTGCAAATTTTTAGCAGGTGGAAATCCTAGGGGATTTTTGTTTTTGGCATATGCAAGACACTGGTTTATTGTTTCAGCTCACCATTATTAGGGGTGCAGATTAAACATACAGGAAGGAAATGGTTTGTTTCACTTCCCATTACTAACATTCAATATTGTATCTGTGGTGGTAGTACAGCCTCTACAATGCAAAATAATAAAGCTGCAATGGGTAAGCATGCTAGTTAAGCCTTGTCTAGTTGTCAGCTGTGTTGTGTTAACTGCCTATATGCATCCTCTTTAGTGTATGTGATAAGTTACGGGTGTGGCCTGTCAGGAGTAATTCGTTACTCTTCTGGAAATGTTTTATGTCATTCACTTTTTAGTTTAAATCCAGAGGATATTTAGGACTTTTGCATTCATTACTCTGTATAGTAATTTTATTGCACTTTGAATAGAAATGCTAAAAATCTATAACACGTGCACACATGGATATATACTCTTGCACAAGGTGAAGACAAAATAAACATTCTGCAGCATCACTGTCTGTGTCTCAGACTGAAACACCTTTTTTGGGTTAGATTCTTATGTATAATATCTATTTACTCTTATCTCTTCTTTTTTTTTTTTTTTTTATAAACACTGACCAAGAAACTTTATGGTAAATTCTTGCTTGATATGTCTATCTCTTACCTGCATTTTTGATTAATTTGTTAAAAGAATTTAGTTGCCCATTGGTATTGAGACCACAGAACACTTGCAGAAGTTGTGCTTTGATCTCAAATTGGAGTGGCCATTCATTTTTTCTTTAAAAAAAATGACTGTGAACAGATAACCATAATATGTGTATTTCATGGTGTCTTTTTCTCCTGTTTAGAGTTTCCTTAGTGGTTACAGAAACTGTTGATGCTGGCTTATTTGGAGAAGGGATTGTGGAGAGCTTGATACATGCTTGGGAACATCTACTTTTACAGCCAAAGGTAGGTGATGTAGGTACATGACAATGTGATTTCTATTTCTGTTCACATTCAGTATATATTCACAAATGCATTTGTGTGCGCATTCACACGTACGAATGAGGAACAACTGTTTTGTGAATATTTCATACCTGCTGATAATTCTAGAGATTAGTGTTCTAGGGTTTGTTTTTATGAACTTGACTGAAAAGTGAGAGCTGCATACTTCTGTGAGCTGCTGTTCTGAGTAGACAGGTACTTGAATGCATGTTTGCCTGGTGCAGCCTTTCAAGAGCAGCATACAGAGATCGCTCTTGATCACTGTTCATTTTTTTCCTCCTCATAAGTAACATCAAAGGGGTTGGTATGTATATGCAAAAAGGTATAAATTCCCTGCAGCTCTGCAACCTAGTCATTTTATTTTTTGAGATGTCAGCTAGCTAGCAGGAACTCATGCTAGGTTAAGCAAAAAAGTGCTAAATTACGATAGGAATTCTTCTCATCATAACACTAGGGAAGAGTTCCTCATCATATAAATATGCCATATGCTCTTTATTTTTGCTAATTTTTATCTTTCTTGGAACACTGAACAAATCTCTTCATATTTTGTCTTTTAGCTGGTGTATGTTAACCCATACAAAGTTCTGTCATATTACTTTAACTTTTGTTAGGCCTTATGAAATACAAGGATTTCTTGTTGTTGTTTGTTTGGATGCTGCCTTGATTCCAAATAATAAGAATTTAATAAGTCTTGCCTGGCTGGAAATCTACGTATTCTGTTGAACTGAAACTGATGACCTCTAGTGTTAAATGCTGGAATGATGCATGTAAAAAAAAAAAGGCACTCAGATATTTCAGTATACTCTAATAGAACACAATTTAAAACATAATTCAGAGTTACATGGGGAAGTAGACTGAAAAGTAAAGATGATGGTGTGGATGTATTAAAATACACATGTAAGAAACAAGCTTAATGCTTGTCTGAATGAAAAAGACTGGAGATTTTACCCAGTCACTGAACTTCCTGATGTTTTGACTGTAATCCTGGTGTAAACTAGGCTTGGTTGTAATGATATAAATAGGTCTTATTGCGTGTTATTCAAGTTACAGGCTAAAAATCAAGATGGCAGTACTGAAGACTGTGGCCGAGTTATTCCTTCAAGTGCAACAATATTTGGGATGGCAGTGGAATGCAAAGAGATACGTAGACATCACAGGTATGTTTAAAATCTGGCACAGCTTGGACCCATATTTTCTTACCTGGAGAAAGGTCTCATGATTTACTGAAGACTTTCCATTTACTGTTCTCCTTACATTTTGAACAGCTGTTTGTCTCATTGTGGTTTGTTTCCACTCTTCTCAATGCTTCTCTAGGCTCCTTTTTTTTTTTTTCCTCCTTCCTGTTTGGATTTTCTGGATCACTTAATTAGAAACTCTTGACTTTCAGTAATGCTGTAATATATGCCTTTACCACATCCTAAAGAAACATAATTCCTTAGTAGTAAAACTATTTCTCAGTTTCTATATTGAAGATTATTGGATTAACAGTTGGCCTTTATCCTTATTGTACCTTCATTATAATCTGCTCCATACCTCACTGCTGGATCTAATGCTTTCAGAAGGTGTGGACAGGATCTTGTAAAGGCATGGTGTTAATAACCCCACCTAGCCTTATCCTTCTGAGTATGTGGCTTTCCTAATGCTGAACTAACATACTGTCACGTTTCTTTGTAGGAACCAGTTCTGGCTGTGTATCAATTATTTTTTGTAGTTATTCTTGTTTTTATAATCTAAAACAATATTACTGTATGGAGACTCTCTGTAAGAGGTTTTGACATGATGCAATTTGTTTAGTATTACTCTTATTATTACTCTTAAACAAAAAAAAAAAAAAAAACACATTGACTTATACAGCTGTTTTCCTGTATTGGAACAGGAGAACAGCTAGGCCACATCAGTGACTTTTTTCCAATGCAGTACACCTGGACAGTAGCCAGAAAGGGGCAGAAGTTCCCATAGCAGATGGCCATAGAAGAACCTTCTTGTAAATGGTGAATAACTAATTACTCCTAAAATGTCTTTTGCGTTGAAAGATAATGACTATTTCTCCCAAAATATAAATGGGATGAAACATAATCTACTGTAGCTTTGGATTGTGTAATTAAGAGTCCATTCTAATAGTGTAGTTTAAGGTCAAGTGGTCAGCAGAGCTGAAATGACTTCTACAGATTAATTATATGCTGAGAAGATAAGTCACTTCTAAATTTTCTGCCTTCTAGGTTAAGATCCATTTTTTACTCCAATAGCTATAGTGGTCTTAAGTCAATACCCCTAACAAGTGCTGTTGAGCTTTATGTAAAGCACTTAACCTTGTCTCAAATTTAAGCTATCCAGATCTCTTTGGATCCTTCTGATGTACGTTTCCACATTTCCCCAGGTGCCTTCATGGTCTGCCTCAGAACTGTGTTTTTTTAGAATGTTCTTTTTGAGCAAGATGCCTGATGAAATACTGTTGTGAAAGCATCTTTCCTCATTCTTCTTATATCACCTAGTACAGTATTTCTTATTCTTGTAATACCATTAATACAGCTTCTCTTAGAGCTTGTCCTCATGACTTAATTTTCTTCCCTGAGTGGTTCTAAGTAGTTATAGAGCACAGAGGTCTATGAATACTTGAGATTTTTTTCTGAAGTATGCTCAAGACTATATTTAATCTAGTAAGCAAACACTGTCTCTTGCTCAGATGTGAAATCAGCTTTTGCTTTTAGTTGTTGATAATCTCGCAGATGAGTTGTCTGTTTCTGGCACTGATATTTGCCTTGTACTCTATTGCTCACTAATTCTGTTTTAGTGATGTTTTAAGTTACGCTGCATTTCTTGTGTTCTGATTACTTTTAGGATTTCCTCCTAGAATATGCTGAAATTCTAGACATATAGTACCAGCTTTCTTTTAATTCTGTTTTCGCTGCATTTAAGCCAACTTCACAAAAAGTTTCTTACTGGGTTACCTCTTACTGTAGCTTTATTACTTTAAAATTATCATTAAAACATTATTTCTTCAGTGTAGCTGATGCTGGTTGTACCCATTACTTGTTTTCTAGAATCACTGTAAGATCTAACTCTACTGATGTATTTTTTCTGATTAGCCTTCTTTTTCTCTTGAAATTATTTCTCTCTTTAAAGCAATTGTTTCAGATTGATGTGAAATACATTTACTTCCAGAAGAACAAATGAACTGATAAACTTCTGAGAAGACTCAAGTTTTGCTTGAAGTTTGAAGATGTATTTAAATTTCCCACAAGACTGTTAAGAAGCCAGTGTACTGCATATTGTTTTCTCAAGTTTGAATTAACTGTCTTCCAGGAGTCATAACATATAACAGTAAATCAATATTCTAGGGGAATGTTAAGTTCTTGTTTTATTCTTCTGCTCTGCCTTTAAAAACACATAGCCTGCCTTGGAAGGATTTATTTGTCAAATTATATCAAATTTCATTCTTCCCCCACCCCAGAGTGGAAACACAAGAAGTCGCTGGTGTACTTTTGCCAAATTCAGTGCAGTTCTTCAGTCCAACATATGCTTTTGCTGGTTCAGAGGAAACTGTTGAACCTTACACCACTGAGAAGCTCAGTCGAATTCCTGGAGGCTACAAACCTCTTACAGAACCCTTCCAAGTAATGACAGTGGATTTCAACAATTTGCAGGTAATGATTTTTTTTTTTTACATCTTTTAAAGCTAACCTATTTATAAATCGGTATTTGTCTCATTGTGGTAACAATATGATTCATCGGATGACAGTCTTCCTTCTTTTGAAGGCGGTGAATTCTGTTGATGTAGTTTAGTTCCCTAAACCAGCTCACCTTTGGATCAAGCAGCCATCAGCATCAGTGTAGAAAAGGGGAGGAAAAACGCAGTAGACCTGTCCTACATGGTTTATGTAATCACGGAGCTGACTTCGTTAATTCCTCTAAGGTTAGAGTCATCAAAGAAATCTTCAAGACAAAAGATTTTTTTTTTTTTTTTTTTTTTTTACATCTTGTACCAAAATGTCTCTAAATGTTTGGGTCAATGTAAATGGTA
Organism: Aythya fuligula; assembly: GCF_009819795.1. Lineage (NCBI taxonomy): Eukaryota > Metazoa > Chordata > Aves > Anseriformes > Anatidae > Aythya > Aythya fuligula. The sequence goes on from NC_045562.1 coordinate 34,205,682, forward strand.
GAGGATGTAAAGAAGTTACCATATCCCATTTAATCAGTTTGATTCTGCCCTTTAGAACCCTATGGGCTGTATCTTATGGTATTTCTGTAATACAATTTTGTAAAAACACAGTAGGCTTTTTATGTGCATTTTGCTTAGAATATCTTTGCATACACCAAATAGGCCTGAAATGTAAGGTAAAGACCTCAGCTGCTCATAGCTGAGCATGCTAAAAAATAAATCTGATCTCTGGTGAGTGTGCTTCTTGCTCATTGACCCATGGTAAAGAGTTTGCATTGAAGTGGTGAGTCAGAGCTTAAAATAGGTTGTTATATAAATGAAATTATTCTTGGCTACTGCTTGGCCAGGAATTGCAGTGTTCTGAATCAATAGCTCTTCCTAGTTGGCTTCTCTGACATCCTGAAGTTAAAAATGAAATAAGACAGGGCTCTTCAGAATACTACTGGGAGCAATCTCTGTGACCTGATGTTGCTTCTGCTTCTAGCATCAATAAGAAACCGTTACATCTGAGAGATGACTCTTCTTAAGCCTGTCTGCAGGTAGACTTGTAAAGATAAAAGAACTCTGTAAACCATAGTTCATAATTCCCCTACTGAAATTTCTTGTTACCCTAAATGAAGTCATGCTGTTCTGAAATGGTAAAGATGTAAGTAGAGGTGTAGGGAAGAAGTGCAATTAAGTTATTTGGAATAATTAGCTACTATTTGCTTTTACTTTTGTCACTGGGCAAGTATGGCCATTTCAACAGCACTCAGTTACTTTCCAGTGGTATTTTTCTCTGTAGTGGCCACTCCTGATGTTTAACAGTGGCTTTAAAAAAAAAAAAAAAGCAAGCAAACCTGTTGTACTCATACGGGATTTTTTTTAAAAGTGCACTGTGCTCAGCAGCAGTAGCAGAATTACCAACTAAAGATGGAAGTTTAGATCTAAACTCAGTTAGCACTAGTAAGGTAAATTCAAAGATACGTTTTATAAACTTAGCTTTTAAACAACAGGAAGGAATGTTACACTTATTCTGCTTGTATTAACTACTATTTGAGAGAACTGAGATAAAGACTTAACTCAGTTTGAGAAATACTGTTGCACTGTGTTTTATAGGATGCTTCAAAGATACCAGTAAAGATCAGAGAAGTAATTATAACAAGTCAAAATAATAAAAAGGCAGCTGACTTGTGCCAATTACTTTATTACTGCTGTTCTTAACAGCACCAGCTTGGTTCCTCCCAGGCAGAGGAATGAGTTGTGGCTATAATTGCAGGCTGAAGACATTTTCACCTAGCCCAGGTATTGTTTGCTGGCAGCAGATCAGTGCCACTGGGAGTGGAAGTGATTGTTTACCTTAACAGCTGGTAATTGCAGCTGATTGTTCATTTCAGGCCCTAAAGGAACTGAGCTATTGCCAACAAAGCACTTTTTTTTTTTTTTTTCAAGAAGTGAGATCTCATCCTGAACTTCATTAGTGTCCTGTAACTCTGACGTGTGCATTGTTCAGCCATCTCCCAGTTGTGAGATGAGAGGTAAACCAACTCCTGGAGAATACAGGCCAAGAATAAAAAAGGAAGAGTAGAAAAAGCAGCATATGAGAGCTAGTCACGTTCTTGGAGTGGAACTTTTTCTATTGCCTTGTGTTTTTTCCTAAGATTGTTATTTAGAGAGCACAAGTGTTGACACGAGCAATTCAGGAAGCCAATAAATTTTTATGCTGCAATGTTACTAAGCATAATGGTTGTGACTAAGAGGATCTTTGGTCCATTGTGATCGATAGCCTGTTACTGTGCCAGAACTGTCTTAAGACATCAGCGCTGGGCTTTGTGTTTGGCAGTGTTGATAGTAGGAGGTAGTTACTGGGGAAAAGAAAGTATACATGAAAGATGACTTAATTCCTGTTAGATATTTAAAACTATTTAGGAAGTATTGGAGAATTGAGAACCTGGTCCCTTTATGGAAGATCCTAGTACTTTCCAATAGTAAAACTGTGTAAACCCAAGCTTTTTACACAAAGGCAATAGCCTAGATAGTGGAAAGCAAAGCATCCTCAAAGATGCTTGACTTGTTTTTTTTGTAATGATAATGCTGAACTGCTGAGTAAACTCAGTGCTTACATACAGTATTTCTGAAACTGATTAAATTTAAATGCAGGTTTTAAGTGAAGTATGTGTCTAAGCATTGGCTGGAGTCCAGTGTAAGAGACACTCCCTTATTTCTCATAAGGCAAGCTTTGCCAACCAAACTCTTTTCTTGCAGTTCCCAGCTTCTAAATACATACATTCTTAGATGTGGGTGTGTGTACATTAATGGCTAACGAATGCAAGTAGGCTGTGTGCCAATAACTCTGCTTTCCTGTGCAAAGAGAACCCTAATGAGTACTGATACTGAAAATTGGTATTGTAGCAGCTTGTTAACTCGGGGTTTCTGTTGGGTGCCCTCATGGGTTGGTACAGCAATTTGAGCAACTTAGTAATGACTGCAGCGAAACCGTTTTTGATTCGTGGAAAGGAACTTTCTCACACTTCTTTCTCTTTCTGTTCTGGTCAGGAGCTGAAGAGCCTTGCAGGTAGGAAGCCGTGGAAGCTCAGCCAGCCAGTCACTGAAGGAGGAATGCTAGATGCTGTTGTGGTGTGGTTTGTCCTACAGCTTGATGACGAGCATGCTCTATCTACCAGTCCCAGTGAGGAAACTTGTTGGGAACAGGCAGTCTATCCTGTGCAGGGCCTCTCTGGTAAGTCCTGTAGGTTTTCTTGTTGCAGTACATTAACTTGTCTTCATTTTGTTCTTGAGCTAAGCACTTTATCTCAGAGCCTAGGAAATAGCAGTAATTAGATTAGAAGGTCAATGACAAGTAGCTGTGAGGTGGTTCCTGACCAAGTTTCAGAACTGCAGTGTGCAGCCACTGCAGCAGGTCTTGCCTGTGGGACTGTGGTGAAGTAGATCAGGGGCCAGGTCTGAGAGAACAAACACATATTACTTTTTTTCTATGCTGAATCAAATGTTTTTTGAAGCAATTCCAAAAAGTAAGGTTGCTGACTGGCTTTATATAGTCTGGATGTGACATACGAAAGGGAGGTGAGGTAGTAATTGCTACCTGTTTGTGCTACAAAAAGACAACTGAACACCCCTCACATTCATTTTGGATGTAACTCCATTGGACCCAGCTGTTCTGCGGGGTCCTGTGCTAGTGTCATTTGCAGCAGCCTCTATTCTCTGTCCACCTGTTTTCCATTCACTTCTAGGTTTTGATAGACAGTAGAGGCAGCTGTGTCATAGACTAGTTCAGTTGAAATTACAGAAGGAGGAGAATATTTTAGCCTGTGTTGCTGTTGAAAGAAATACTTGTCAAACTGTAGCTATTTTGTTTTGGAATTCTGGTCTGTATCAGAACTTCTCCTTTCTTAAAACAAACACAGTATCCAAAGGCAGTCTTGAATTGTGCTCTGAAATGCTTCGGTTTATTTTATATTTTATTTCACATGTAGTCTCACCTTTTCTAAACCATAGCTATTGTTCTTAATATAAATACAAATTCAGGTTTGTCTACAGGAAGTATTAAAATGTAACTGTGGATGTGGTCTACCTTGACTTCAGCAAGGCTTTTGACACCGTCTCCCACAGCATTCTCCTCAAGAAACTGGCTGCCCTAGGCTTGGACTGGCGCACGCTTCGTTGGGTTAGAAACTGGCTGGATAGCCAGGCCCAAAGAGTCGTGGTGAATGGAGCCAAGTCCAGTTGGAGGCCAGTCACTAGTGGCGTCCCTCAGGGCTCGGTGCTGGGGCCGGTCCTCTTTAATATCTTCATCAATGATCTGGACGAGGGCATCGAGTGCACCCTCAGTAAGTTTGCAGATGACACCAAGCTATGCGCATGTGTCGATCTGCTGGAGGGTAGGAAGGCTCTGCAGGAGGATCTGGATAGGCTGCACCGATGGGCTGAGGTCAACTGCATGAAGTTCAACAAGGCCAAGTGCCGGGTCCTGCACCTGGGGTGCAATAACCCCAAGCAGAGCTACAGGCTGGGAGAGGAATGGTTGGAGAGCTGCCAGGCAGAGAAGGACCTGGGAGTGATGGTGGACAGTCGGCTGAATATGAGCCAGCAGTGTGCTCAGGTGGCCAAGAAGGCCAACGGCATCCTGGCTTGTATCAGGAACAGCGTGACCAGCAGGGCTAGGGAGGTGATCGTCCCCCTGTACTCGGCTCTGGTGAGGCCGCACCTCGAGTACTGTGTTCAGTTTTGGGCCCCTCGCTACAAGAAGGACATGGAGGTGCTTGAGCGGGTGCAGAGAAGGGCGACGAAGCTGGTGAGGGGCCTGGAGAACAAGTCCTACGAGGAGCGGCTGAGGGAGCTGTGCTTGTTCAGCCTGGAGAAGAGGAGGCTCAGGGGTGACCTTATCGCTCTTTTTAGGTACCTCAAGGGAGGCTGTAGCGAGGTGGGGGTTGGTCTGTTCTCCCACGTGCCTGGTGACAGGACGAGGGGGAATGGGTTTAAGTTGAGCCAGGGGAGTTTTAGGTTAGATGTTAGGAAGAGCTTCTTCACTGAAAGGGTTGTGAGGCACTGGAACAGGCTGCCCAGGGAAGTGGTGGAGTCACCATCCCTGGAAGTCTTCAAAAGACGTTTAGATGTAGAGCTTAGGGATATGGTTTAGTGGAGGGCTGTTAGCGTTAGGTTGGAGGTTGGACTCGATGACCTTGAGGTCTCTTCCAACCTAGAAAATTCTGTGATTCTGTGTGATATTAATATTTAACACCTTAAAGCCAAAGTACTTTCTTCTGGTTTTGTTTAGCTCTGCTGTTGACAGAACATTTACAGTAATACCTATAATACCTGTTTATCACGGAAAGGATTGTTTTGAGATTTGTCTTATGTTGAAGGCAAATATTAACAGCAAAGCGAATTTCAGTTAGTGGGCTACTGAGGTTAGGAGGAAACCCTCCTCAGAAGGCTGCTGGTTCCAGCCTACAGGATGTCGTGTACCTGAGCTGCTTTGTGCTGTATCTCTCCAAAGACTAAGAAATGCAACTAGAATAATTCTTTTGTATACAGTAGTAACAACTAATAAAAAAGATAATGCTTTGCTTCTTTATGTTTTTTAGAGTGCTGTATGGCTGCTCCAGTGATAATGTTTGCTGTAAAGTAATTGACATGACTTTTTGTGCTGTTTTGCCAAGATTATTCTGTGAAGGCTGGGGACACGGTGATAATGGAAGTTTGCTGCCAAGATTGCTACTTGAAGATCCAGAAGATTTCTTTTTCAACTTCAGAGTGTGGGATGGACTGCAGTGACGGAGATGACATGCTGAGTTTGGGCAATGAGGCTGAATTATGTAATGCTCTGGCTAGTCTTCAGACAACTAGCAAACAGGATGGTGAAGGCCAAGTATGCGTGTTGGAATCTACGGAAATAGCTCTGCTGAACAATGCACCGTACCACAGATGCTTTAAAGCTGCCATGGGCAAGGTTCTGTCATCCTTAAATCCAAGTAAGGACTTGCAGTCCATGGATGTTGATGGACACGGCAGTGGGGTGAACCTCCAAGAAGATCAAAACAAGAGCTCCATAGATGTGGTTCCTGATCCTTTGTACATATTAGATGTATCTGAAGGCTTCTCCATCCTCCCGATCATAGCTGGCAAACTGGGACCAGTTAAAGCCTACAGTTCTGTTGAGAAAGAACAGCATCAGGCAGTCCTTAATATAATTTCAGAAGCTAATCATTTCCCCAAGGAAACATTAGAATTTTGGCTTAGCCATTTAGAAGATGAAAATGTGGTACTACAGAGACCCAAATCAGACAAACTGTGGAGTATTATTATTTTGGATGTTATAGAGACATCTGGCTTAATCCAGCAGGAGGTGATGGAAAAGGCTGCAATATCCAGGTACAGTATAAATGGACAAAAGTATTTTCAGGAATCTGTAACTATCTGAAAACTTCCAAAAGTGCTCCTTGTAACTACAAAGTTACTATGATGCTGCTTCTGTAGAGTCAGAAAAACTTGTTTTCTGAACAGACTGAATTCACTTTGAAGACACTGGCAAATTTACTCCTGGTGTCTGACAGTTGTATACATAGATCTTCACACTTGTTAAAGATACCACTTTAATAGACTGCTTTATTTTTTGTATGGAAGAATGTGATTTGGGCTAGGTGTGTTGTGTCGCTAAATAAATGAGGTAGCTTTTAGCTCAAGGTTTAAAAAAACACACCCAGATCCATGTGCGTGTCTTGGTGGTGTTGACAGAAACTGGTACTGCTGAAAGACAAACTCGTAGGGTTAGAACAGCCAGGGAGGCATCAACAGAGCTAGCTGTAATCTGCAGGAGGGGGTGGGAAGGACTGCAGAACAAGAGAAATGACGTGTGTGTGTAGTGATGAAATGGGTTTGTTTCCCCCTTGTGGCACTAGGGAATCTTCTTCTCCATTCATAGTGACTGCAGGATATTTCAGAGGATTTATGTTTGTGACTTTCCAACTTTTGGATAAATCTTTGGATGATTTGAAAGACTATTGCTGTTTAAAAAAAAAAAATTACTCTTGACTTTTCATGCCAACCAATTTGAATCTGTATTACAAGTAGCCAAGGAGGAAAACACATATGGCGTACTACTTAGCTGCCAAATTCTTATGCAGAGGTGCCTGCTAGAAGAAAAGGAGCCCTAAAATAGTCTGTACTGAATTGGAGATGTTTGATACGATGAATGAAAGCATCTGTCATGTTGCTGTTCTCAGAAATACGGTGCAATGTAGCAAGAAGCCAGCCTCAGATGGTTTTTTTTTTTAGTGGGGGGGGGGGGGGGGGGGGGGAGAAGACTGTCTCTTGTACTGTTAACTTCAGTAAAAAACACTCCAAGTTGATTTAAATGCTAACCAGACTTTGTTTCCCTGGGTGTATGCCCCTGAACCTGTGCCCCAGCAGTAAGTACTTGCTGACTTAAAGGCTTATTAAGCAGTTCTGCCAGTCCTTCAGAATTAGGTGCTGGTGCTATGAATAACTCCAGCCACCTTCATCTTGAGATATCACTGTTTCTAATACTGTCACTGAGGAAAGACTGCTTAGTCCTGTAGTTCAATATTATGTGACAAGTTTTCTTTCTTTGGTGTAGTACAGCTGTCAGGTCAGATGGATCAAACTCAAATGTTCATGAGTGCTTGACTTTAGTGGAGGAGCTGGTGTCTCTTTATTAAATGTAGGTAATGTTCTTTCCTTCCTGTTGAATGGTATGCTTTAGAAGTGTCATCTCTTTCATTTTACAGATGTTTACTTCACAGCGGAGGGAAGATATTCCCACAGTACGTGTTGGTATATGGGATGCTTGTAGAATCACAGTCTCTATTACTGGAGAGCGCTGTTCAAGGAACAGAACCAACTCTTGGGTTTAATATAGCCCCTTTTATCAACCAGTTCAAGGTATGAAGTTGGTGGATGTCTTCCAAGCACAGTTCCAAAGTTTGCAGGCAGCTGTCTGGCTGTTTAATTTCAGTGTAAAATGCAAGAGAACTAAGAGCTGAAACTTCTTTGTTCTGCTTTGATATAAAGAGACACTTCTGTGACCATGCAGCGACTTTGGGATAAAGGAAGACAGGAAGCACTTGGTCTAGACCTAGTGTGGGAGAAGCTTTGACCAGTCAAAGACATAGTGTGACTATACAGAGCAGTGACTGTGACTTGAGAAGTGATTAGAAGGGTGCATTTTGGCTGTTTCTTACTGGTATTACAATAATTCCTAGAAACTTTTGCATTATAATTTAGTGAACTTTTCACTTTTTAATGGCTTTTAATATCTAAAGTTGTGGTATGTACCCCTAGGTGCCTGTTCGTGTGTATTTAGATCTCTCTACGTTACCATGTGTACCTTTGAGTAAACCAGCGGAACTATTAAGGCTAGATCTCATGAATCCTTTGTTGAACAGCTCCAGCAGAGAAGTGAAGGTGAGTTGTGTGTATGTGTACATGAAAGTGTGTGTATATATAGAAGTGCACTCAACGACCATTCTGCAGAACTTCTCATTTATTGCTCACCTTGGCTGAAAATTTCAATACAGAACTCACTTATCTGCGGATGTCTCTGAAGTGTATTGAAATGGTTTGAAACTGGTGTAACTGAGTAATATTCAAAAAATTTTTTTTAGGTACAAATTTGCAAGTCTGGCCAAGTCACTGCAATTCCCTTCTGGTATCATCTTCATCTGGATGAAGAGCACAGTTTGAATACATCTGATGAGTTCTCACACTGGAAGCAAGCTGCAGTTGTTCTTGATGAGCCCATCCAAGTACAGGTTGGAGATGAACTTGTGCTTGAAGTTCAGCACCATAAAAGCAATATTAGCATTACAGTGAAACAATGAAGAATGCCATGTGTAAACTGACTTTGGGTTAATTATACATACATCTACTGTTCATAACATCACTGCTAATTTATATTAAAGTCGAAAATCTATTTACTGATCAAAAGGCTATTGTGTTGCTTTAATAGAGTTGGAAGACTTCGGGGGCTTACTGATGGACCGAAACTTGCTCTGCAGGGATAAATTACAAAGTGTTGAGGGAAGGAATTGTCTATGCTGCATTTAAAAAAAACTGACTGTTAGCTATTAGAGTAGCTGTAGCAGGTGGACAGGCATCTATCACTGCCACATCATCTGTAGTGTAAGAAAAAGCATCTGAGATGCATATACCAGAAATAAACAACTGTGCCTGCAGAAGCTAGAGTCCTTGATTCCTGAGACCTTGGTTCTACTTCTGAGTAGTCAAAGCATCCTATTTGAGCGTACTGAGATCCTACCCTTGTAGAATGGACTGTTGTATGTTCCAGCTGCAGTATCACAATTTAGTGTTACACATAAACAACTGTAAAAAGTCATAATGGAGTAATGTAGAATAAGTTACATAGTAAATGTTATTTAGAGTCCTCCAGAGACTCGTTTCTGGTAATATAATGGGCCTAAACTTTTTATCTCTGAGAAGCTGATAGAAATTATTACATCAGTCACCACAGCACTTGTGTACTACTCTTGCAGCACTGCATTTCACTACACTGCAGGTAATGGGTTCCTTCTCTTAAACTTCTATTCAGATGGAGGACTTAAAGGCATTGATTCTATCCCTATAGATATAGAAAGGACTTTTAGAGGGAGAGCTGCAAGTAGCTAAGCTTCTTTACGATGTTAATTGCTGTCCTTTCCATGTAGAAGAGAGGGTGCTGTGATCTATCTTAACAAGAGCCTACATGTACATGTATAAGAGGAGACACCTATAAATATTTTTTCTAGAATCTCCTTGCATGTGTGATCAGTATGTACCCTGCATTAGGTAAATGGAGGCTAGTTGCTATCAAATGGGGGGACTGAGTGGTTCTGCTGCAGCTGTGGCTGTTCCAGCCTGCAGCTGACATTGCTGTAACAAAGCTCCTCCTGGAAGGGTGGAAGACAGCTCTCCACCTCACTTTGAAAACAGAAGTGATAGTGAAATCAAGTTTTTTGAAGATGAGGTTAAATGAATACTACTATTTATCCAAGAGTTACAATCCAAAGCAAAACATAAGTGAAGGAAGATTTAATTAAAAGAAAACGTCCATTAAGTCTTAGTTACTGTCTTGCACTTCTACCAACAGTCATTTTAGTAATGGCAGTGCCTGGCAATTAAGGTTAAATAGCACGTATTGAATTGTGGGCAGCATAGTGCCACAATTACCTTGGAAATGATGACCAGAGTTAGTAGCTGCAGGGTAATTGCAGCAGAGTATGGTTTTATAGAGAACACTGAAAGCAAGGCCGCTAAATATTAGTTAATATATTTATTAGATTTCCACTAATTAGTGAGAAAGTGAAATTGAAGAAAATTAAGGATACACTCTACCCTTAATCTGTTACGGAAAGTACAGGGCTAAAATAATGCTATGTTTTCAAACAGTGTTCGAAATAACCCAAGTGTTTAAAAAAAAAATTGCTCTTGCCTTGAGAGCTGAGAACAGATCAGGTATGTTCTGAAACAAGGGAGGGACAAATACTGTCAATGAAAACAAGGACTACTCATGAATGACCTTGTTCATGAACTTGATAACATGTTACAACATAACCTCTTGTAGTTAAGTTTTCAGATGACAAGACAGGTGTCACAGATTTTATTTTTTATTTAAATTCAACAGCAATTGTTAATTGAAAGGTATGACCCTGAAAGCTACTGCGTTGATAAATTAACTTTCCTTCCACCTAAAATGCAGGAGTAGTGTGCACCTAAAATGGAATAGCTGAATTTAACATAATTCTGGAAAGCTAGGCAATCTTAATTTTCACAACAAGTGGAATGCTGTGGAAAGTCACTAAGACACTCAACTAGTTGCTTTGCTCTCCACATCCCTACCTTGTTACCATACCTGGTTATTTATACCTAACAGATATAACCTCAACTATTAAAAAAATATATATATACAGTTGTTTTTTTAAAAAGCTAGAGCATAATTGTTACTTAATGGTTGCACTGGATGATGTTAGAGGTCTTTTCCAACTGAAATGATTCTACGAGGCACTCCCAGCAGTTCTCATTCTTTAGCTGGGTAAAAATGAGCATTGGTAGAAATCCTGTGCACATGCAAGAAATTAAGAGTAGTAGCCATAGTGAGCAAAGAAGCCCCCAGGCCTTGCAAGCTTTTACAAGTTGTTTTTTTTAATTACTTCTTAGAACACATCTATGACAATAAAGGGGCCTAGAATTCGCACACAAATACATGTAAGTAAGTAATTCTGCTAAGCTCCAAACAGGGCTTCTCTTTTCAATATAAACCTTAAAATAGTGAAACTACACGCACATGTACTACTTATATACAAGATCCCATTCCTCCGCAAAAAGGAGGGTTGTCTTAATTTGTCATTCACACTCATAAGTACTAGCAGTAAATCAAGTTGAAAGAAAATGAACAGTTTAAATAAAATCTTTAATTGCTTATTTACAACAAAGGCAATGACTTGGCAATCGAAAAGTATGATTTGCACTTTCCCACTAGCTTCAGATACAGCAAGTACAGTCAACTATAAAATGCGCAGCCTAGTGAATAAGGCGCAGTATTTACATCACACTAGTACTGCAAAATAAGCACTTAAGATGAGTTCACTGACAGCCAGAAGTTAAGCATTTATCTGGTAAACGCTAACAATGCTGAAAAAAAATCAGATATCACTTAATGGCAATGCTCTACGTCTGTCAGACAGCAAACATGCAATAGTAATAAAAACCTGGTAATGGGATAAAAAAACTGATTTTCTCAGTTTGTAAAATGTTAAAACGTTTTGATAAAAGTTTTTTTTTTCCTTGGTCTGAAATTTAATGATCCAGTAACTCCAGATTTAACTAGCTACTTAATTTTACCTTAACAAAGGTCTCTTCTGAGGGGGCACACAAATCAATTATTACATTTGAACAGGCTATACTAGAAGCATAGTACAGTAATCACAGACACAAATTTATGAATACAAATTACTACAGACACGTTACAATGTTAAGTTTTAACAGCTTAAGAAAATTTAAGTGTTAAAGAATTTATTGCAGCCAAAAATAAAGAAGTAAGTTTTGTTTTCGATTTAATTTTTGACATTCTTTATTTTCCCCTCCCCACCTAAATATTTTATGGTAGTAACCATTTTAGAAGGATAGGAAAAAAGCAGTCAAGTGTAAGTTATTAATTCAAAACCTATCTTCCTGGCTGTTTATTCTGAATGTAAAAGACTAACAAATTACAAGCTAGAAGAACAGGAGATATGCCAACCGTATGTTCTGGGCATGGAAATTTGTGGTAAGACCTATAGGGAATGTTGTTGGTTTTTTTCTTTATGGATTCTTTACAGATGCTCTGTAATTACCTTCATGAAGGAATTTTATTTAGCTATGCAGGAAAGGGAAGAAGATGGCATGTGCACAGAAGTTACCATGTCATCCACACACCGTTCAGCCTTGTCCTATCATTAACAGGACAACCAAAACCAATGTAAGGAGTCTTTGCTGCTGACCTCCTTAAATTACATTCTTGAAATTAACATTTCCCCCAGTAGTAGTATTTACAGTTCACGTCTAGAAGAGCACAGTATTTTTCAAGTTTCTTTTGTATTAAGAGAAGTCAGTGTAGTTTTGCCATACCGTGTAACAGATATATAAACATTTAACCGTTTAAAGAGTTGATTCTTAGGTTTCTTCAGAAATTTTTACAGTATGCATGTTTTGTATTCACAGGGCAGTCAGATACATCCATTATAGACTCAGAATTAAGATGTCAGTTACAGCCATATCCTCTTCCTGTCCGTGCAGTGTCTGTTCCAAGCTACTCGGCTTCCATCGCCAATAGCATATGCTAACAGAAGGTGTGGGGCAAGTACACAACAGACTCGTTGGCGCGTTCAAAGAAAAGGCGAGTCTAACTTCTATCCGAAGCTTTTTCTAATAAGTTGCGCTCTAGTTCAGGTGACTGCTTAGTATCTCGAAGAGCAGGACTGTTATAAATACCATCAACTGCAGGAACCGTCGTCGGTGTTGTGAGAGGTGTCACAGTGTGTCCAAACCCCTGGTAATGACCCATGGGTGAAGATGGCATTGAAGAAGCATCGGAAATAGGGTCTTGAGTCGATGAAGACAGTAAACTTGTATGCTCGTTTTGTTCATGATCCTCAGCAAAAAATATTTTTCTTGGCTGGCCCAGAACCGTCCTTCCTAGAATAATGCCAAATGAAAATGCATTTTAGCACTTACAGTGATATATCAAGGTCTTCAAACACACAAACTTTAAAATAGCCACGTTAAATTAGAAGATTAGTCTTTGTTTTAGAAGAGTTTTACATGAGCATTGTTATCTTCAGTCAATAAAAAGATGTCTTTCCATTGCGGGGGAGGGCAGGGAAGGAAGTCATCCCCCTCTGTTCTACCTAAAACATCTGAAACTCATGCTGAGATGTGTATATTTAAAAGAAAAATTAGGAACTAGACACTCAACTCACAGGATTAGTGGGAAGAGCAAAGTGCCAGATACCCTATGAATTCCTTTAGGGATGCAGCTGCCATGAATTTTGTATGGGATGTTCTCAATGTACTATAGAGATGGCTAATAGTACAAAATGAAGCTGGAAAAATGCATACACTGTTAACAGATCATACAAATCTGTCTGTTACTCACCAACATTTCGAACCTGTTCTGATATATCTGCCCTTATATCAGAAATATCCCACATTGCAAGGAAAGAGTCGAAGCATGACCCTTCTTCAGCTTCTTGAACGTAAGGTTTATAGGAGAAACTGTAGTGATGTGCAATAGCAGCCAGGAACATCTCAACACAAATGATAAAATCCTGAAACAAGGAGAGAGGTATTAATTAATACTGATCATTCATAACTAGAGAAAAAGAGCTCCCAAGTTTCTTCTACCATTTAAAGACTGATAGCAATGGCATTGGGATGCTGACATCAGCTACTTTTTCACTGGAGATGGGATGTTTTTGGCAGACGTCAGAGCGCCACACGTACTACATACGTACTGGAACAAGTCCTTGCTGGACAGACCGACTTGTGAAAAGTGGAAAACTACCTTTATAATGTGCCCTTTCAGGAACAATCACAAGGATATCCAACAGAACTATTTAACTGGGCTGCACTCCTCTCACACATCACATGGATATGGAAGTAGTGAGTAGAAACCTTACTTGGGTGACCAGCTGAAACTTGGTCCAACTTTTAAATAATTCACTAAGGTATGACAGCATTTGCTTGAAATCAGCTACATCAGCCTACATAAAGCAATTTCTCCTATGAAATAATAATCTGCTCCTACCTGTAGGCCTGTAGCTACAGCTTCCACACTTTGCCACTCCCAGGTGCGTTTCTCAGAAATAACACCAACTTTCACCAGCAGTGCAATAAGCACAGCTTGCCTGCAAAGATTATTAATTGTTATTATTGTTGTAACAGCAGTGCCAACAAACCACCCAGCAAATCTGGTAAACAATGCATGTTTGTATGTATACATATGTATGTATGTATGTAGCAAGAATCTTATAAAAAAGACTTGATAGTTTTATATTTAGGCTTTAAAAGAATTAAAACAAAGTGAAATGGGCTTGAAGGAAAACATCATTCAACCACGGTCCTAAAGACCAACAGAAAAGACAGCTAAAGAAGAGTTTGTTGTTTCAGGTCTTTATTAGAACAAATTGCTTCTCTATCAGGATATTAAAGCAGCCCACAGAGTGACGGTCAACTAGTCAAATGCATTCACTCATTAGCAGCTAAGTGTAAGCAATGCTTAAAAATATACGGAAAATAACTGAAAAGTTACCAAAAAAATGAAATAACTGAAAGTGAGGATTCTAAAATAAATTATGTTCTTGAGAGTCACCTTACAAAACATCAAGTCTGAACTCATGTCAAGTGAACGAGACAGCTGTGTCCAAAATACTGGTATCCTTTTCCCCTTGCAGCAGTTCACCAATATTGTGGCTAGACATTCTGGAGCCTCTAACCTCAGTGATGCCAATCCAGCATTTTCTGTTCTTCAGTGACCCCACTATGAGAGCAAGAAGTAATGAGTAAACAATTCACTTACCAGAAAGACACAAAAACTACCATCTTCACACAAAGGAACTTGCCAACAGGTTGGATGGGGTTCAGTTCTTCACGTAGTACTTTATAAAACAGCACCAGACAATACATAGCAAACTAACAAGGAAAAGAAATGAAGAAAAGCTTTAAAATCTTTGAAATCCTTGTTTCTTTTGAGATGTTTCACAGCACCTCTTCAGTTCCAAAAATACCACAGTATAATGCAAGCTTAAGAAGCTATTTTAGAAAGGAAATTCTGGACTTATTGAATCCTTGTCCTCACTGTGTTAAAGCAGAATTATTATTTTTTGCCTAAAATTATGTTTCTGAAGTGTATCAAATTGTCAGACAAAGACTGAGCTCATCTGTCTACAAAGTAAAACAAGGCATAGGAAGCTCCCATAAGATCTTTTCAATGCCACGTGCAACCCTACAGAAAACGGCAGAAAAAGTGGGTGTTCTTTCAGGCTGCTGTTAAGGATGCCTGAAAGGTTGTTTCTGTGAGAAAAGAGTAAAGGAATACAACTTTCACTGCAAAACTGAGCAATCTGAACTGCAAGCAATCAAACTAATGTATAGCCAAACAAAAGTAATTGATCTCCCCTTTTCATGGACATTCTTCTAGCCTATTACCGCATTTTTTTTTAAGCAATCGTGTCACCCTGGACACAGAGAAGCATGTGCTGCTGCTGGGACTGCTGTCACAGCAGAAAGCAGTTACAGCTCATTCTCTAACAGTCACCCAACAAACAGAGCTGTGGCAGCCAGAGGACACCCTGATCAGATGGGACATCATGCTGTTATGGTATCGGCTGCTGTTGCCAGAGGTGCTGCAGCAGTTCACGTGTAACGTGCTCTAGGTGAAGCAGCAAATGATTCCTCCACTCTCCCAGCCAGCCACCAAATGCTCTCTCTGACCTCCAAGATGAAATTTCCAGGCCTACAGGCTGACATCTTACCCTTTCCCCAACACGTGGCAGCTGAGCCAACAGCCTTCTGGCTACTGCAGTCAGGGGCTTTCACACTGAAAAACTTCCCCCCTCTAAAACATACATGCTCCAAGTCTCTTAGGGGTAAGTTCAAATTAAAAGCTAAATTGCCACAGACTCCTGAGTATCCCTTTTCCTTAAAATCCAATATTGGCTAGAGAGACAAGAGAACCTTATAATTATGCAGTCTTTTTCCTTCAAAGACTAGGTGTTAGGCTAGCATCTCTGCACTGTGTGCATGGCTTCTGTTTTTTCTGTCAAGGCTATTACTACAAGCTTTTTAACAGTATTTTTAACAAAGCCACAGGGATTTTCCGTATGTGTGCTGGGAGGCAGCTAGCAGGTTGAGTGGAGTCTTGGCATCTGCAGAGGGGAAAGGTCTGCAGCTCTAGCATGCCTGGGGTCTGACAACTTCATCAAGTAGTTTGGGGTAGAGAGGTGGGACACTAGTGATTTATTGAGCTTAGAAGTCAAAATAGTAAAATTTTAGACTGTTGTCCTAGCATTCTGTACACAGTTTTTAACAGGTAAGAAGAACAAGAATTAGTGTGAAATATTCTACATGTAAGAGTTACCAGACATTCATGCAGTTACTCTCAAGAGGTCACATAAGAAGAATTACATAATACTAACATGACATAAAAGAGCAAAAGAGATACTTCTGATACTCACTAGCTGTGACATGTTGTTTAGTATAACCAAGTAAGTCCAAGCATTGTTGAAGCTGAAGTTTCCTTCGTCGTACACGTCCACTAGCTCACAAATTCTGAAAGAATTTTTAGAATTAATCACAACATAGTACACTAACACTTTCTTGAAATGCTAAACCTTCATCACATCAATCAACTGTTAGAATGAATCCAAAATCTGTTTTGGTACTAACATATGAGCAATGGGGTCTGCACAAGAATCACTTTCCAACAGTGTATTAAGTTTATATTGTATTTTTCTCAGAAGAAACAATGTTTGAGTATCATAATATATATAGGTACATCTTTTTTTACATCTTTTTTTTTTTTTAATTATTATTATTTTTAGCCCAAAAAAAGAAGATTGAAAGTGCAGGGCTAACATATCCCATTGCTGAACGGGATATTTATTTACACAGATATTCTTTGTGAATAACAACTTTTTCACAGGCCCACAGAATTAACAGCACTGATCATCAATACAAAGTTTATGAAAGTAAGCTTTAAACATCAACATGCAGAACTGCCTGCTATTCCTTTACAACAAGAAATCATATGATATGTACAACAGCACACAGTCAGGCTTATCACCTGCAAAGTTTAGTAAAATTTTAAAAGTTATGTGAAACTTGGCATTAAAAACACGCAGTTGTTAAAAACACAGAAGAAGTAGGAGGAAAAGACGACTCTAAAATTAAGAGATTGGTGCTCTAAAACATCTTTCCCGCATAAACAGTACTTTACATCTTCCCCCACTTCTTTCAGCAGCAGTCATTAACTATTTATTATTTCAATTCTGCAAATAGTCATTTGCAATAGAAGCCATAAAGAAACCAAAGGCTGATGCAAATTGCCGGGACCCATTTAGAAGGTAGCACAACTAGGTTGCTTTCAAACTGCATTGATTCAATGCAAAGGGCATGAAAATTGTTTCCAGTGTAACTCAAAATTACATTCTGAAGACCAAGGTTAATTATTTATGAGCGTACTTACAAAGCAATAATGGTGGTAAATGGTCTGACAACAGTGTACTGCAAAACACCCAGTTTACATCTGAATAATAAAACTCTGCAAGAGAAACAAAAAATTCATTGTACAAGAATTTAAAGACAATTCACTTGTGGAAATGTCCTGTTCTCAGGGGTTTCACTATTTCACAGTAATTTCACCATAGCTTACTTCCAGGACTTCAGATGCTACAGTTTACAGTGCGTATAAGCACAATGGAACAGACCTTTATAGATACATAAAAGAAAATACTCAGTGATTCACTTCTAGCCATGGAAAAATTCTGTCTGGGCTGAACAGAGGATGAAATTTCCACTTGGTTTATGGATGTTTTGGAATTACATTCATGGTTTGTCTTTAACATTAAAGCAGCTTTATCAAAATCTCTTGAGAGAGAAGGAAAACTTATTATGCTGCCCATCAGAGTAAATACGCAGAAACAAGCAGCTCATGGGCATATGGATTTTCTTTCCTCCCTCAGGTGAGGAAGTAAAAGCAGTATGTTATATGGCGTCACCGAGTCGACATGAGGTTTGTGGCAAACATTCTACGACAGAAAAAGAAGCAAATTCCAAGAGACTTTTTTCCAATATTTTTCAAAATATCAAAGTGTTCTCCCACATCAGGTGATGTTGAAGAGCAATGTATGTTAGTAACTACATGTGATATCTAGCATGTTTTACAGCTAGATCAAAACATGTGCACAGCTGCTTTCAGTAGGATTTCATCACTGATAAATGAAATGCGTGCAAACCACAAGCAGACCACTGACAAGCAACAACTACAGTTATATTACTAAATATTAAAACGTTTGTATCTGATTACACAGCTTAGAATTGTAAGGTGCTATTATATACTCACTCTCCCATAGCCCACGATGGACAACAGCACAGGGGAGGCAGATGTCTCTGCTGATCTTTCGCTTCTATTATTAATACAAGGTTTGGATACCGGTTGGTTAGGTAATTTGAAAGAAAAACCATAAAATTATAGATGACATAAGCTTCATAGCATTCTCGACATGTATCCACATATATTGCAATGTTGGGGTATTTCAAAGCTATCCACTGCAAGAAGAGAGGTACACAAAAGGTTACGTGCAAGTAATGCAAAAGCGATTCCAATGACAACACTGCCTGCCTAGGTCAGCCAGCCGCACTTCACGAGGCAACAAGTAAAACAAAATTGCAGTGTTTGTCTAATAAGAGTGTGATGCTACAGCTAGAAAATAGCGTATTGTAAAAATACAAGTGGAACTTCAGATTGCATCTCTGCTGCTTGAAATGGAAGCAGGCTTAGAGAGCACCTCTCGTGCAGTGCTTTATCTCTGCCAACACAATGCAGTCTTCAATTTAAAATTAACTATGGAGATGGTTCCCCATGCATGACCTATTCCCGTCAGGAGGAGACAAGAAACAGTTTCCTGAAATCTGCACGTTCCTGTCAATATTGATGTGAAAACTAACTTTGTAGTCCTTTGGTACAAAGTTCATTTCCTATGTAATGCATAAATGTTTGCAAAATATACGAAGACAGCAGCTGATTAGCTTTCAAGTGGTAGTCAGTCATCCCTCCAACCTAAGCATTTCAGGCAGAAAATTGCTTTTTGTTTTTGTCTGACAAAACTCTAATTATGGATCAGCTGCCAGAGCTTTCCATTTTTTATTTTTATTCGAGTATTACTCTGTTCTTGAACTGTTAAGTGCAGCCTGTGCAAGTGGTTTATTTCACTTTATTGGTTTGTGTTTTGTCTCCCAAACAGAGGCAGGTATTTTGAGTTTACTGTGCTTCCCTAGGTTGTAGTGGTGTGAATGCTGTGCCTTCTCAGACCTTCTTATTAGAACTTCAGGAAGATGCTTGGCATCCTCATTGCAGTTCAGAAATACTAGAGATGGCAACGTCTTTGTGGAACATGTGATGCTGCATCACAAACTGTTTGAATCTGAGAAGAGAATTTTATGTTCAGCTCAGATTCTGTGCTCTAGGAGAACACCATACTTGGAGCAACACCCACAGGATCCCAGAGTTTGGGGAAATCTTTAAATACCTGTCAGAAATGCCCTTGGGCCCTGGCTAGAGCTCACGTAATTAGCTGGCATTTTACTTCCAAAGAAAATTTATGCGCTTGAAATTGAAATGTCAGTCTGAGGTAGTTGATATTCCCCATGTGGGACAAATAGTGTTGCCTCCTCTACCCTCCTTTTCCCCAGTCACTAAATCCCACTCTTTGAAAACAAACAAACAAACAAACAAACAAACAAAAAAGTTCCTGAAAACCTATCTTTTGTGGGGGAAATGTAAGTATTTGCAACGCCAGGAGGTGATGACAACATGTAAACACACGTCCTGTACAATCCACACATTTAGTATGCTGCTTAACTCTAACTCAAGTCATCTCTATGCATGGAGCCACAGGTGGCACACTCAGATGAACAATATCTGGTATGGCAGAACCCGTCATATAGAAGTATTGGGAAGTAGATTTTTTTCTGGGATCTTGTCTTTTATCCCCTGACGCAATAAGGAAGAATGTAAGCACTAAGCGCATCTAAGAGCACTGAGTGTATCTGGTCAAGAGGTTTCCAGTTCAGCTGTTACTGAAGGTAGAAGGACCAAAAGCAAGCACTTATCCCCATTTCTACATTGGTCATAAGGGATATTCAGCAACTGAGAGGGTTAAGATGGGGTTGCAAAAGTAATCCCACAAGATCCACGACAAGCACGTGGTATCGTTAGAACTACGCTTCTGATGTGCTCTGTGAACAGCAGTGAAGAGAAGTTTCTAGGACCACGGCTCTCCATGCAGCATTGTCTCTGCTGTCACACCGTTTTCCCTCACTCCCGCAGCAAACAGTTTTACGGGGCTGTTTCCAGCAAGAGGACACTTACACTGTCTAAACTGTATATCGGCACCATCCACAGAATCCTGTCACAACAACAAAAGAACATTCAATTACTAGACGTACTTCTAACCCGAAGCAAATCCAACACCTGCGGCGGAGGCAAAGGATGAAATGCTACCTTATTATCGGTTTCTGCAGCTCAGGCTGTGTGTAGTGCACCAGGTGCTGCAGTATCCCCCAGAGAGATATGGGGATGGTCATGAGGAGGAATATCCCGGCGATAAACCATGCCTTGGTGTGGATGCCAACCTTGAGGAGGAAGAGAAGAGCGGGATGTTAACGTCTTGGCATTCGTTAAGAGCTTGAAGTACTGGTAGGACAGCGTGAAAAATGTTTGGGTTTTTTGAAGTGTTGGTCGTGTAATAATAACAAAATGTGGTTTTTGTGGTTAATGTTGAGTGTTAAGATGTGTATTTGGTACAGGTTGAGGTGCTTTTTCCCCGCCCCGGCCCCGCCGGCCGCTCACCTCCAGCTTCTGCAGCTCCCAGACGCAGAGCGGCACCACCACCAGCAGCCCCACGATGTACAGCAGCACCACCAGCGGCCGGATCCAGCGCCGCCAGTTGCCGCAGGTGCACGGCATGGCCGCCAGCCCTCATCTGCCGCGCCCACAGGGGACGGGGGCAGGGCGGCGCCGCGACAGGGCGCGACACGATCGCGACACGGCCGCGACAGAGCCCGGCCCTGCCCGGCCCGCTCCTGCCCTGCCCGCCCCGCCGCCACACTTCCGCCCCGCCTCGCTTCCGGCTTCGCCCCCTCCTCGCCCATCCCGGCGCCCATTGGCTGCTCGACACGCCCGTCACGGCCGCCCGGCCCCGATGAATGGTTGCTTCCACCAACTCCCCGCCCCCCTTCGACACCCACCCCCCCCTCCCCCCCCAGCCGGCAGCAATGGGCCCTCCCGCAGCCCTCAGGCGCGCGCCGGTGGCAGGTGCGCTCGGGCGCGCGGGGCGAGGACCGTTAGTGCCGTTATCCCCGTCAGTTATTTCCGTTAAGCCCGCTCTTCCCGCCACTGAGGGTCCTGAGGCGACGCCCCCGCAGCGCACCCGAGTGACACGAAATACACCCTGAGCTTCAAGCGTTTGCCGTTCAGGCTTGAAGCTTTGAGCCTCGTGAGGGCTGACAGGGCGCGGGGCTTGGTGCTGAGCTGTGTGAGGACCAAACGTCCCAGGGAAAGGCAGCTCTAAGTCCTCAGCAGGAGCCCAAAGCAGACTCTCAAATGCTTGAGGTGTGAGTAAGGAGCGTGAGCTGCAAGGAGCCACGTGGAGGACGAGGTACTGAGGAACACTGACATGGGTCTCTCTGTGTAAATCACTGATTTTTTTAATATATATTTTTAAATCTCTGCAGCAATTGTTTGCCCAGGCTTTCCACTCTTAACTTACCAATGCCCAGATGTTTATTGAAACAGCAAAGCTATGTGGTTCTTTAAATATTCACAATATTCTGTATCATCGAAGTAACTGGAAATGTATTTCCATTGGATAGATGCAACCTGAAAGGAAAATTCCTATTCAGGAAATGGCAAAACCCTTAAAACTTGTCAGACTGCTCCCAGAATCGGCATAACCAGTAGCGTGGGGCTGGAGGCCTGTTCCCAAGACCTCTCTTTGCCCTTGCCATGCTCCACAGCTGTGGCACCTAATAGTTCATGAGGACACCCAGCTGAGGCCTCAGCTCAGCTCAGCCAGAAGCATTCAGTTCTTTGGCATTTCAGTTCTAAGCTGCCAAAGCAACAGCTCCTCATCTCCTCCAAGGAGATGAAGATGTGGCTGAATTCGTCCCCAAAGCCAACGGCCAAACTATGTTGGTTTAGCCAGAAATGGAGACTCTGATAATGGGCTGTTAAATTTTCCTTCCCCATCCACTTGTCTTAGGAGGAGCAAAGCAAGCTAAAGTAGTAGTGATACCCTCAGTAGCTGGTAGGCTCCTCTACAAGTGAGGGCAGGGTCCTGTGGTCCTTTCTTTTTCGCCTGGTTATCATCCATTTCCCTGAGCTTACCACTTCCCTTTCCTTCCATTATGCAGAATTTAGAAGAATGATCTGAATTAGTTAGCCACGACCACATTAAGTAAAAAGCCTGATATTTCAATTGCCATTTCTAAATTTTTCTACTGGTCAATGAATTAACTGCAAATTTAGTTTTAATGTTTAAGGATGAAAAACAGTTTAAAGACACTGAACGATCATCTCTGCATTACAGATAAAAATTCAGTAGAATTTGCTCAAGGTTATGGTAGACTTGTGAACAGAGTATTGTTCACTGATAACTGCCACTAAATAATTCTTCCCATATTGTTTTGAGCTGAAATACTACATTTCTGTATTTTATTACCAAATTAGTGCTTAGGTGTCTATTCTGCAAAACCTTTGGTCTTGGTACGTAACAAATTCTTGATGGTACAAGAAGTATGTCCATCAGAAGCTACAAACTCAGTCACAGTGAATAATGAAAAGTACCTAAATATAAATACTTCTCTTAAGCATGTTACAGACATAAAAGCAAATATTTCCAGCGTTTCCAGAAAAGCAGACAACACAAATGCTGAAATACTAGGAATAACAACAATAACTTATCTGTAAGTAATATATCTAAAATGACGGGAAACATTTTATATCATTAATGAATAAGCACATTGTTTACAAAACATTTTTTTTTTTTTTTTTTTTAAGTTTCTCCAGTAACTGGTACACTGAAAGCAAAGCACTGTTGTTTAGTTTTGTTGTTTTGTTTTTAACTTCCCTAAGAATATCAAGCCAAGAGATGCTCTCTTAGTGATGTTCCTTGTTCTTGAATTGTTTTTGGTACTTTGGGGTTTCTACAGCACTAACTGACCTAAAAAATCCTTGAGGAGAATTTCAACACTTAACAGACTTGAAATCATTGTTTTCAGTTTATCTGGTCTTTTTTTCTGTTTACTCGTATTTTGTGTGTTTGCCTCAGGTTCCAAGGTAGACTTCTTTACAAGAACAAGTCAGGTTTCTTTATAATCAGATTTCTTAGAAAGCAAAATTTAACACAGTTGTGTTAAATTGTATTTGCTGGCCTGACCTCCCTCTCTAGCAAACTCCAACATACGTTCCTTTATGTTTTTTGAAGGCTGGTAAAGGAGAAGCAGCTGAACTAATGCTTACCTTTATCCTCCAGAAGGAAAGGAGCCTCACTTTACATATACTCCTATCACAAGAATACTCACTGGTCAGTCACTGTGGGTTGGTTTTAATTAATATTACATTAGAAGAATGTTGGACTAGAGAACCTCATAAATATTTTCAGCCCTGCTGTCAGATTTCATGTGGTGCCCCAGGGGACTGGTATGCTAGTCTGATTCTATGCAAGAAATGTAATAAGGTTATTAACTTGGGCACCCCTCTCCAGTGGTAGCTGTTACAAAATTACAGCAAGGCTTTATGTAAGTAAACATAATTCCTAAAAAAAAAAAAAAAAAGTTAAAGAAATGCATTTCTGCAAGTAGATTCTTTTGCATACTTTCAGAAAGTTTTTGTACTAACTATATCAGAAGTAGATATATATTTTTAGCAGAAATCTGAGGCCTTATAATATTTTTACAGTGTAGAGGGAAACCAGGTTTTCTACTAATTCAGGTCAAAATAACTGAGCAAGTAGTGCTCAATCACCTTGGAAAAATGCCAGCACTTTGCTAGAATATGTAAATAGGTATGTCTTTCATGGGAGAGGGGAAACAATCGTTCTGTTCTACTTAACTGTAGTAAGTCTGTGGTTTTTTCAACTACGCATGACAAAAAAAAAAAGTGTCTCAGTTGCACTGGGAAGCAACTAGCATGATCGGAAGCTTAAAATACAAATTCTGCCAGGAAATAATAAAATAATTGTGGTTAGAGAAGGCTTAAAGGAAACATGATAAATCTGTAAACAAAGATAAAAATTGTATTCGATTATTTTTGATGTAGGTATCACAAACATGCTGAAACTGCAGCAAGGGGAATTGGGGTATTTAAGCACTGGAACAGGTTAGTTTCTGTGATCCCCACCATTGAAGTTTCTTGTTTGGAATCTACTTCATGTCTCAGATTCATTTATATTTTGATCAGAAAGAGGAACTATTCTTGTCTGTGAGGTTCTATTCTTATGTTGTGTCTCTACAAAATACCTTTTCGTACCTGAAATAACTTCATAACCAAAATGATTTTGTAACAGAAGTGAATGTGAGTTGATAATATGACCCTCAAAATGTAGTATTATGGGGAGATGGTAGTTATAAACATTCTTGTCTCCCAGTCTTGTTTCAGCAACACAGGAAATACAAGCTATATAAATTCATATCCTCACACATGAATTTATAATTTTTCAAAGTATTGTGCAGTGAGAGAAAAGATCACTTTTCCAGGTGTTGTATGGGTTTTCAGTGAACTAGCACTATGGTTTGGGACCACTGCTGTCTCCAGAACACACACAAAACCCCTTGTTTTCAGCAAGAGGATGTGCGTGAAATGCTACTAAGAACCGAGCTGACAGGGTTTATCTTCACTAACTATTGAGGCTTCTAATAGCAGAGAAAGGAGCAACAAAGCTACCCTCCAGAACTTGGAGGTAACAGCTATACTAGTAGCATTCTCCACTACTGGAAAGACCGATGTGTTGACTGATTGACTGTTGATGTCAATCATTATGTACATTCTGCTCTCATGAATTTCAAATTTATTTAAAAGAGTTATGTCAAAACATAATAAACTGGGATTATTCCTTACTATATGGAAACCTATAAATAATTTACTAAATTAAAATAGCAAAGAAAATAGACTATTTTATAATTGCTGTTGGAAAACTGTGGCATATTTTATTCATGAATTGTATTTTTATTTATATGCCATTAGCTTCATAGGCTTCCTCATTTTTCTTACTTTGTATTATACAAGTGTTGACCCTCAGTGATAACTAGGCTGTCCATCTTGGCTGCTTAGAATTTCTCTGTGGGGTGGGCAGGATTAAATGCAAATTCTCCCACTCAGTGATCAAAATCACCGATTTCCCCTCTTGTATTGCGTGTTGTGGTAAAGTTACTGTCAGCCTTTTGAGGTGTGCATCTGATAGACCGCTGCTGATTAGTTCACACTCTGCTCTGGTGGTTACTCACACCAGCAACCTTACTAATGCATTTTTATGTCATTTTATTAAAACTTAATGAGAGTTAAAACTCAATATGTTTTCTTGAGTGTTACCAGTACTAGACTTTTTTCTTTCAATTTTCTGTCACACTTCTATCGCAAGGCTGTCATTAGTTCTAAGATATTGATCTTAGGGAAATGCTGCCATCACATTCTGATTACTTTGTTGCTTCTTTTGTGGAAGATCACTGAAGGGAATGGCTGTTCAGCTCCAGAAGCATTTGTAGAGAGCAGTTTCGGTGATACTTTAAGATGTGGCTTCTTTGTTTTCAAGATTACTTAGATTTTTTTTGTTAGTTACCTGAGGACTTGTGAGCTACTTACTATCACTAGGCTGCTTTGTATTTTAAAGCGTGAGCTCCTGTTGCAGTGAGTGGACATGTATTTGCCTAGCAAAGTTCTGGCAGAGTTTTATACACTTATGTATGATGTCTCAAAATATATTAAGCAATGTAACAAGAAGGGGCTGTGTAAAAGGAAGTGGTGAACATGAAATAATCGAGTATAAATAATCCTCATACACAATTCCTCAGAAGGGCACATCTATCATTCCTGTGATTTGTTAAAATATGGAAGGAATGTATGCCATGTGTTTGGAAATTCAGTAAGATGTTTATGAAGTCTTCTTGCCTGTTGGTTCTCAAAGGAAGGATCTTCCATCCTGTTGAATTCTGTGACAGAGAAACCTTTCCAAAATTTTATCACATTTGACTCCCAGTAACAAACACATGACATTCAGGTTTTAACTAATTCAGTATACCTCTTGGTGAAAAGTCAACACTCATTGTGATGTTTCTATAACAAAGAGGGCCGTTTGGTATGATTTGTTAAGGAAGCCCTTTTTTTCCAGTGAGGGTGACCGAGCAATGGAACAGGCTGCCCAGAGAAGTTTTGGAACCTCCCTCCTTGGAGACTCAAAAGCCATCTTGGGCAACCAGCTCTAGGTGGCCTTGCTTGAGCAGGGGAGTTGGACAAGTTGACCAAGGTGTACAAATTTATAGAGAACAGCATTACCTGCAACTCCTTTCTCCTTTACCTATTGCATGTCTTTTTGTTGAGAAGTTAACAGATTTTTACCTAGAACCCTATTTGTTACTGTTGAGTTTATGACAAGGATTCCCAAACTCTGGTATCTAAGTTATTCCAAGAAATGATGTGGCCTGGTAGAGAGGCGGGCTGTACTGCTGCTTAGGGGGTACTTGCCGTTACAGCTTCTGTTAATGCTGGATCAGAAAATAGGTTTGTGAATTGCGACCAAAAATCCTCTACCATCTCTTACCTTTCAGCTATAGCATTAAAATGCAGTATATGTACCCATTTGGGATTGTTAACAGAGCTTCTCCTGATGAGATTTCTCTCTTTATTCACTCCCCTTCAGAGGAGAGAATAATATGGGGCTGTGTATATTCCTGAGCAGTACAGAAAAGGAGGGACTTGCCTTTTCATCTCAGTTTTAATGTCAACGTGACTGAAACATTAGCACTGCCAGTAACGTACATTGAACGTGAGTCAGGCAGCAGAAGACCATGAAGCTAAACTAAAAACTAGGGAAACTCTTAACTGAGTTCTGATTTTTGAGCTTTAGCAAAATATATTGAGTGTCCCAACATACCATTTGGAAAACATACTCTCTGAAATACATGAATTGTTATTAGTACTAGAAAATGTTTTCTCATACTGAGATGATTTAAACATTTTGACAGTGAGCAAAATACCCAAATTCAGGCAATAAAATTACTCTAGAGTTACTGAAACTGATTCAGAAAGGGGAAAGAAATATATGAACCCAAGTATGAGGAAAGAGACACAGGGAAAGGTCAGATCCACAGTCCCTTTCATCCTGCTGTGAAAGTCTGCTTCCACCTGACTAATCCCAGCTTAAGAGAGAACTGCTCTACAGCAAGAAGCAGATGCTCAGCAGGCAAATGGTCTTTCAGTCTATCCAGCCTGTCAGGGATACAGAACTCCAGTTACAGTTCTGTTCCTTTAAGAGACAAATATCTGATACTACTGAGAAGACCATCATTCTAAATCTGATATTTCGGTGATCAGAGAATGAGAAATATGCTGAAAGATTTTGCAGCTATACAAAACTATGAACTCATCTGGGGAACAATACCTTCAAGATTTTCTGTAGATGTCCCATATGAAAATAGTAATCATTTACAGCCGTCCACATAAAAAGTCAAAGTTTTGTAAATTGGGCTGTTAAAAAAATACTGTTTTAACATGTTCAGGTGACATTTGATTTACTTCTCTTGATTCTCTTTGATTTTGGTTATTTTCTGCTTCAACAGACAGTTATCTGATTGTACTGCAAAATAAACAAACTTGACTGGCAAAATAAAAAAAAAAAAAAGAAAAACACATCAAAACACTATGATAGGTGTGGTTTTGATGACTACATTTGTAGCTTTATTGACTAGGTAAGTACTTAGTAACTTGTATAGCCTTTTAATCATACTACCCAGTTAAAGCTGGTCAGGTAAAAATGAAACAAAAACAGAGATAATTTTTTCCTATTGGAAAATGAAATGAAAGGACAAACTACACTGTTCTTCGTTGTATGTGCCGGCTAAGAACAACTAAAATGATACATACTCAGAAATATGGTTTTGTTTGAAAGGTATATAGAAGCAATTTTAAAATCTTCCATGTTCCTGAATTATCTCAGTTTTATTAAATGACATTTTCTTCCAAAATCCCAACTTCCTTCTTTGTTGTTCTATAAAGCGAAAAGAAGGAAAGTGCATACATTGAAGGACACGTGAAATTTATTTAGGTAGGCACAGCTGAGGAGGTATCGTGTAATCAGAATGCTACAGAACAGTGTGAGTAACCACTAGGTTGTGCTGTCGGTCTAAAATTGAAGCCCCTGTATTTAAGAGACTGAAGTTTCAAAATTCTCAAGCGTGATGTAAACATAAAACCCTAGTGTTCTCATTTGGATATATCAGGAAAAAAAAAAAAGTACAAAATACGTGTTTTTGTAAGGAAAGGGATTTGGTATTTGATCTATTGGAAAAAAAATTCCTATTATGCAAGTATCCTTCACAGTCATACATGTACCAAGAGATTAAAGGAATGTCACAGCCACAACCATATTCAATTTACTAAATATCTATTATTAGAATTATTGGTTTTTTTTGTTTGTTTGTTTTTTCTTTTTGTTTCTGTGGTAAGTCATCATTTGCATACTATATCTGCAAATACATGCAACATTTTTACACAAAAATAATTAAGTGTGTTCTATATCACAGTATATATTCTTGCTTTTCTGTTGCTTGTGGTAAATGTATACCTGTACCAAACAGTGGTCAACGAAGATTTGTGGATATCTGTTGTTATGCTGAATCATGGGTTGTAAAACAATGTGTGTTTATGAAAATGTAGTCTTCTCAAAATTGTTACCCTGGAAACATTCGATGCATGGTTGTTGAAATTTGCCAATTGTCACAACAATATTTTTTGTATACTTTAACCTAGAAATTGTTTCATGTTAGGCTTTTCTGGCACTTGTCACTTTGTAGTGGCTAACATACTCTTTCAGTTGTGTATGTAGCAAGTAGATTGGTGAGCCACACATGAGAATTTACGGAAGGATCTATTATAGCTGTGAAAGCCAAGATAATGCTGCGAAGGGGGTGGTAGTTGGCAGTCCTTTCAACCTACCGACAATTCTTGCAGGCATTCAAAATCATGGATTTCCTTCAGCAACAAAAGGAGAAAACATCCTACTTGTGTATAGACAACACTTTTCATTAGTGGTAGCAATTAAGTGATCTAATAAGCCTTTTAAAAATTTTTTGTCATTGTTTAACTGCATCATGCTTGTGTACTATTAAATGTAGTATGTCCAATCACTTCTGATGATACTCAGAAAGTGAAGTTTACTAAAGATAAGTTTAAATCATGCTTCCACAGTTATTTACCTATTGATGATGCTAATGGCCTACCAGAAGTGAAAGTTAACACTGCAAAATTTTGTGTATTCTCTGGAAGTAAAAAAAAAAAAAAAAAACAACAACCAAAAAACAACAACAACAACAAAAACACAGGATAAACCATTTAAAGAGAAAAACTCCGTAGCTAATTAAAACCTGTCAGCATAACAGCTACTTCATCTGAAGAACATGTTTTCTCTCTGCTCTTAACTTCTGAGAGGCAGGAACTGCATTCTCGTCTGAGAACCAAGAATTCTTCCATTAGAATTCTAATTTTGATACCAATTCACTTGAAGCCTATGACAATTTATCACATGATATATATATACGTGAAAAAGAAATAATATTTGTTTAGGAGCAATATGAAGATTAATTATTTAAATCATTCTGAAAATCAGCCTTATGCAGATATTATGATTATTTCTCAGCAGTTGATTCTAGTCTGGGATGACACCCAGAAAAGGACGTAAACACCTGATGTTGAAGTCAGGTGGAATTTAAGTGCCCTGTATCAAAAATGCAGTCCTAAAAAGTATTTACATATCTGCCACTTCACACTCGAAGTACCTACATTTTTGTGGAAGCTCAGGCATTTCTATCGCGAGGTGCATAATAAAAAGAGCACTCCAGCAATGCTCTTTCATCCTCTCAAGGGTAGTTAAGTGCTAATAGGGCTGAGTAGCCTATTAATTAACCCAGCTAACATTCAATATGTGTCCAGAAATGAAGCATTCCTCTGTATGTCTCCCTGGAGAGTTCAGTCCAGTAGGTGAGTTCTGAAGATGCCTAGTAGGCTGGGACCCTGCAGCAACAGCTGGTCCCACAGTGGAAAAATCTGTTTCCCTTCAGACTGGAGCTGAGTGCTTAGAACAGACAGAAATGTGGATGAGATCCAGGTTCAATTCCCTCGTCTGTCTGAAAGGGCTCAACCCTTCCTTTGGAGTACGCTGTAGCCAGCAGGCAGCAGACTCTAGAATGTAGGAAAGATTCTTCAGTCTTCAATTTCACTTTCCAATGATGTTCACTATTCACCATTTAAGTCTTGCAGTTAAGATGCATTGGTGAGAAAGAGTAACTTGTCAATTTTTTACAGAAACTAGAGAAATAGTCCTGGATAAGTACAAAAATACTTGGAGGAGTTGGGACTAGAACCCAGGATAGAGTGCTCTTGAGTGAGTGCCTGCTTACTTAATTAGCTTCTTACAGAACATAATGATTTTTATGAATGTTCCACATGCGCGTACTTTCCTGCATGCACTGCAAAAAGATTCTCTATACAGGATTCTGGATTCAATTATGTGAGCCAGGAAGATGAAAATCAGATGTGATATTTAGGAGTGCAGTGCTTTGTCTTTTTCTAGATCTGTCCTAGGTTCAGCAATAGGGATCCCTAATATAGGATAGGACAAACACAAACTCTCTCTCTTTCTCTCTCTCTTTCTCTCTCTCTCTTTCTCTCTCTCTCTTTCTCTCTCTCTCTTTCTCTCTCTCTCTTTCTCTCTCTCTCTTTCTCTCTCTCTCTTTCTCTCTCTCTCTTTCTCTCTCTCTCTCTCTTTCTCTCTCTCTTTCTCTCTCTCTCCCTCAGTTCCTTTCTGTTCCATTCCTCTCCATGTTTGTGATCAGTTCTTCAAACAACCGGGTAAGAAACATATTTGGAGCCTGATCTTTTTCTTCAGAAATCAAAGGGAAAATCCTTGTGGTGTTAGTCAAGTCAGAATTAGGCTCTGAATATTAATGGAAGAAGAAACATTTTGAGAAGTTTTGTGTATAGTTCCAACTATACTTAGTACCCATGCGTTTTTGCTGTGATTTATCAAACCAGCTATTTTTGCCAAGTCAATACCTATCTCAGTTCTCTAAAACGAATTAATTAAAATTGATTTAAATTCAAATGCTTTGAGATGTGATCTGTTAAGTGTCTGAAAGGGCTGCTAAAATGAGGACAAGAAAAGTAAATAGGCTTTTCTTTCCAGAGTATATGCCTGATTTTGCCGTTATACTGGCATGTATATGTTTAACTGAAATATTTGTAACAGTTTGTGCGTATGACTCGTCAGTCATTATGGAATAAAGTTGTAAAAATGAGGTTTTTACTTGTTGAGAAATGTTGGTATAGAGAAATGTGAAGAATTATGAAGATGAAAATAGATTTGATCCTTGCCAACATTATAGGCTGTAGCGTGACTGAAGGATAATATTTGCACTAAATGCATCTCAGATAGATAGCTATTAGTTATTACTGGAGGAAAAAAAAGTTTGTCAATTGCCATGAAAACGCATAAAACCAAAACTTTTCTAATGCAAAAGTGTTATTTGAACATGATAGTATTAGAAGCTCTATGAGTGCCTGTAATGAATTCCTTACTTTTGTGTTGCAGCTTAGACAAATCCCTGAAACAGACCAAAAGACCCTGAACAGGGCCTCTAACAGAAAAAGAAGAAGAAAAAAAAAAAGAAAAGAAAAAAAAAAGAAAAAGAAAACAACCCAAAACAAAACAAACCCTCTTCCATATTTTAAAGTGGCTTTTTAGGCCTCCTGAGTCTTTCTGGCACATCATTCTCAGACCCTTATGGACTGGGATGCTGCCAAAAAGCTCTTTTCCCACAAAACTTTAGTAAACTTTGAATGCTAGATGCTGCAATACAGTATTTCAAAATACTTAGAATATAGAAATTAGCCTCTGAATGAACCCAGCAATATTTTTCCTCAGTTTTCTTACAAATATAAGAAATTCTTTCTCTGTCTTACACTGGTTTAGAACTTTGCTTTTTTCCCGTTTAAGAATTTGTTTTGTTTTAGCAGCAATATTGCTAGTATTGCTTAATAAACGATATGTGTTTATTCTAATGTAAGGAAGCTTTGATTTTGCCAGACATTAAGTCATACTTACATTTAATTGAAACCACATCAAAATGTTTTATAACTATGAAGTATTTCAACTCAAATTACTCAGAAGAAGAAATATACCAAAGGAGTCATGGGCCAAATTAACACTTAGGTACCACAGCTAGCGAAATTGAATCCAAGCAAGTGTGTAGCTTTTTTTTTTAATTATTTTTATTTTTTCGATTCTCATCCATTGCTAGAACTTGTCAAACTTTAGCATTCTTTATCAAATGCCATTGAAAACGGAGCTTTTGTACATAATCACCTTTATTTTCCTACACTTGCCTCTAAGTCCTGTGCTTTCTGGAGTTTGGCATAAGCTCAGTTCATGTTCCAGGTAGTAATACTGTTTGTTCCATGTGTACTTGAAGTAGTCCAAAGCTACAAGACCAGAGACGGAGATTTCTTCTGATGTATTTTGAAATCCATAGACGGTGGCAAAGAAAACTATAGCAAAAGAAGTTCACATTAGTCATCCTGGACTCCTGGTCAGTGTGCTACAGCTAATATTTCACAGTCCTGGAGCAGGAATACTGAACTTGCAGGTTCTAGTTTGTAGAACATTCAAAGAACAACAGGATCATTATCACAGCAGGCTGGGTCCTGTTCTCTGAGCCAGCGCTCCTGGGTGTGTGTGCTGTCCAGTAGATTTGTCTGGGAGTTGCTTTCATGTAATTCAGAACAGAATGTTGAGTCAAATGGTTAAGTCAGTTCTAAGAAGCACTCAGACAATGAAGAAATCAACTCACCTCCTAAGTAACTCCTCCTACCTTGCTTTCAGGGAAAGCTTCAGCTGACTTCCAAGAATCTACTTTAGCATGTAAAACAGCAGTTAAGTCTCTTTCAATTAGAGTTTTCCTAGAATACAGAGTATGTTAATTGTCTTCAAAATTACATATTTCCCTTGCAAAGCCCTATTTTCATTTACTTATATGATTCTGTAATAATATTTTTGTAGTCAAATCTTTCCATGCCTTGTCATCCCAAACCTGATTCCTTTTGGAAATTTTATTCAGCTCCTCTTACAGAGACCGTTAACTATATAATCAGTTTCAAAACCATACACTGTTACAGTTTTGCAATATTCAAAAAGCAGATATCCTTAACATATGTAAGTACACTTGATAAATTGAATTCATTAGGGAGAAATGTCTTTGTTATTTGGGAGAAAGATGCAAAATCCTGTATAAGTATGCCTTATGTGTATCCATGCACAAACATAGAGCATGTAGAGGCAGTTTGGAACACTGTGCATACACACTGGAAATTATTACCATAGGAAAAATATAATGAATGCATTTTATACAATAGTGATGATAAAATCTACCCTTGTTTTTGTTTCCAATTTTCAGGCAAAGTTTACAGCAGAATTGTGCAATTACATTATTTCTTAAACAATGTATTTCCAGAATATATTAAGTTTAAGAAATGGAATTCAAGTCAGTTCTAACATGCACATGTTGAGCTATTTACATTACATAGACAACAACGTGTGTATTTTTGTGTTTATTTGGAACAGAGACAAATGATCAGA
Organism: Aythya fuligula; assembly: GCF_009819795.1. NCBI lineage: Eukaryota > Metazoa > Chordata > Aves > Anseriformes > Anatidae > Aythya > Aythya fuligula. Next base: position 34,239,350 of record NC_045562.1, read on the forward strand.
ACATAATGGATGCTTTTCTTTCTCAACAGTTTTCTCAATTTATTTTCACTTATTCAAGCTATTTACTAAACATACTTAACTTGGCCATACTGATACTCTGTTCTTCAAGATGATAGCCACCGTGTAATAGTATCACTAGATAGGTAATGCACAAATTTAACACAAATAATTTAAATAGAATAACAAACCATTGAAAATGGGAAATCAAACTAAACATATACTGTTTATACAGGAACGCTAGAAGACAGTGAGAGAGGAGAACTGGAATACCTGGGTTTCTGCAATGATATTGCCAGAACAGATATATTAAAAATTTGGTGGTAGGAAGATGATCATTAGAACAGCATAACAGTGGAATTCAAATAATGTAAGAAAAATATAATGGGTTATGCCAACGGAGAATTGATGCCATATGAAGGATGCCATAGAAGTTTAGAGGTTTTTTTTTTTTTTCAAGCACATCAAGACTAGAAAGATAGCGAAGACTGGTAGACATTGAAGGAATAAAAGGAAGCTTAAGGAAGGTGAAGTCATATCCCTATTAGCTAAGTCCATTGCATCCACATTCACTGTATTGGATCATAAGTGACTTCAGTGGTTCTAAAGATCTGATTTAAATGGAGGAAAAGCCTATAGGTCAAATCAACAAGACGGTTATAAAGCACGAGGCAGGATGGTATTTATCTAAATATTCTGAAGAAATGCAAATGTGCATTTAGCTGTAGGTATGTGTGAACGTGCCTCAATATCACAGAAACAATACATAGTAAACATCATGTTCAGCTAGAAATTGAGAGAGACAGATTTCTGAGTGGAAAGATTGACCAAAAATCTGAAGTATTCATCAAACCAGTAGAAACTGTAACAAAGACTAGAATTAATGGCTGCATCTCTAAATATTATGTTTAGAAAAATCTACTCAAGTGTTGTGAAGGGAAGTTATAGCTTACAAAATTATGTCTCTGAGAGTGTCCTTGAACATGTTCAGAAGGATTATCATGTTGGTGTAATCTATTTGGTTTTCCGGAAGACTTTTCACACTATCCGTCTTTAAGGACTTAAACCGTCTAACTTTTGATGGTACAAATACAGTGTTAGGAATTATTACAGAGGAATAAAGAACAAAATGTTTTAATTATGATTATGGTGCTGCATCTAGGTCATGTTGGACTCTCTTTTGTCCCTTCCATCTATAAAATATAATAGTAGAACTCAGGAAAACACAAAATAGGGCAAAAAGATGATCAAAGGCAGAGGACAGCTTTCATTCAACATAGAAATAAACAAATTGGTCAGCCTGGAAAAGACATCTGACATTGGCAAACTCACGAGCAGAAGGGTAAATATGGAACAATTATTTACTGTCTCTTTTAATACAAGAACTAGAGGATATTGAATGAAATTATCAAATGGCAAGCTCACTCATAGCATAGTTTCACACAATCTAGCAATCACTTAGATTGCTGGATTCATTGCCTCAAGATGCAGTGAATACCAAAGGGCTGCAGATGTTCAAAAAGACAAATTCATGGAAAAATACCTATCACTTACTCCAAATACACTTATTTTCCGCTCAAATTGGTGAAGGCTTAGTCAGTCTACCAGTGAAGTGTATGTTTATACTGCCCTTTCACCCTTCAGTAGGTATCTGTTACAGATCATCACAGGTGACAGGAAGGTCTGACTCAGTGTAATTGCTTTTAGGTTTTTAGAGTATATGATCATTAACACAGAGGCTTCCCATACCCCAAAATAGGGCTGACTCTTGTGCTGGTCAGGAATGTATTAATTTCGTAGGGAGAGTTCTAAACTAATCTATTTTTATAGCATTAATTTTTTCTTATATCATCATAAAAAAAAAAAAAGACTTCTTTTACTTTTGAAGGACCTCTCAAGACAGTGGCTGATTCACTCCCAAAAATTTGTTTTATCAAGACAGAATGTTTTAAATCATTATGTTATATTCTGAATGCGATTATTCCACATATAATCACGCTACAGTCACATATTAAATCCCCACACTGTGATGCTTAATATCTCCATGTGTTTGCTCCAGACTGCATTTCTCTTTTTTCCTGCCATGTGCCAATTGCAAACACATCACTTACTTGGTGATCATTGTCACCTGGAGGTCTGTTTCCACAATTCCATCTTCCCATTAGACAGCAGCTTCTGATTATCTTCTTCAGATGTATTCCTTTCCCTTTTTCACAAATTGATACCATTTATCTTCTGCCTATGCTTTTCTCCTTCTAGGGTTTAATCTATTCTATGATGTTATTATAAAATTAAATTGATTTACTTCCTTGTTTATAGTAAATCCTTCACTTTCTAAATTCTTTTTCTTTTTAGAGCAATACTTGTAAAAGGTGGCAGTCTGATTGTCCTAAAACATAAATTCTCTAGCTAAACTGAGGTCATGAACAATATAGAAAGAACTGTAAACTCCCACACATTGCTGGGTTAATAGACTTCAAGTTTGATCTGAAAGGGCTTTTTTCTAGGCATGGTTTGTATTGGTGAATTTGAAAAGCAGCTCTTCTGCAACTACACAGATTTTTTTTTCTTCTTGTAAAAATGCAATTTGGGGGCACGATGCTAGTTTATGTTAGGTTCCTCTTTAAGGATAAGTTATAATCTAGTTCTAAGTGAAGTAATTTGGGTACCAGTAACCATTAATTGCACTAGCATGTTATATCACGTTTGCTGTGCTACTGAGGTAAGTTTTGGCTCTTTGAACTGAGCTTTTTGCCTCTGTACTGAATTTACAAATACCAAATCTAGATTAAAGTTGATTTTTCTTCATCTGTTTTTCAAACGTGTAGTTTGTCAGCCCTGGAACTGTTTGCAATATGAATGTTAATCCATTGCAAATTAGACTTCCAAGTCACTGATGTTTATCTAAACATTAAAAATTTTACTACATTTAGCTTACTGAAGGATTGTATAAAATCTTTTGCTTCTATGATGTGAGACAGACACATTCATCTTCTTATTCACTGTGATTCTAAAGAGGCTTTGAGGAAAAAAAAAAAAAATGATATGAAGCCTTTCCTAGGGTGGACAAACTCAAATAGCAATATTTAATTGCTTTTATTTTTCCCCATTAATTTTATTTTGTTTCCTATTTTCACCTGCTCCACAACTGTTACATTTTAATTGCTTTATTTTCAAGAACTACACTGACAATATAAGGTATGTTCACATTAGACCTTTTGGTACAGGATAGTAAAGAATAAGGCCAGCTTTAGGCTTGTATAGAGTAAACATTTAAGCAATGGAAGTAGTCAGTTCAACTTAAGTTAATTCATCCTGCTTCTTGGCAGTGATAAGTCAAGAAAAAGAAGGGACCTCAGAGAGAAGGGCAAGATATAGGAGAGAAATGAAGGATAAACTGCAAGCACTGAGCACAAGAAATTGGAATTCAATACACAATTTCCAATTTCTCTAACTTGTTTACGAACTATTTAGACAAAGTTTCTGTTATCTCTTGAATTTGCAGAATTCTCAGGGTTCTGCAGTTTGGATAATGAAAACCAGTTAACGCACAGAATTTCTTGTAGACTGTTTAGTCACCATTAAACATTAGTATTAAACATTATAAAGTTTCATTTTTAATGCTTTCTAAAAATGCTATGCAGGTTTTGTTGCCATGTGTTTGCAGAGTGTAGTTTTGGAACAATTTATTAGAGTATACAACATGTAGTTGAAGCAGCATTTGGAATTGATTTTCAGCTCCCTGTTGAGCTCAGAATTGTTCCGTAGTTGCATAGTTTTGTTTATTTGGGTTGGTTAATCGTTTTCCTTTTCTACCCTGGCACCCACTGTAACAAATTGTTGGTAAGACGTCTGGAACCAGTTGTAGGCATAGCAGGGCAGTTTGGGTTACAAAGTAGTGCAGAAGTAATCTTCAACTAAGGCACAAAGTGCATTAAATTAATTATTTGTATTCAATTTAGAGACACAACAGAGAAAAAGTTAGCTAACCATCCAATAAATTCAGTGTTGCTTGGCATTCCTATTTTCCTTTCAAGGGAGAGAGTATTAAAATTGGCTTGCAAATTCGCTAAAAGGTAATCTGCTGTTACCAAGTGGAGCTTGATAAGAAGGATGTTGGCTTGGTGTAGTTGTAGGCAGTTCCATTTCTTGTGTCATCAAATTCTTTCTCAGGTAATAATACATTTTCCATATTATTTTACTTGATGATTTTATTTGCATACAGAACAAGATTTATGAAGGTTTATACCTGTGGCAAAAACTGCTGAGTGGGAATGACTGTACATGACAGTTCTCATGCAGTGTTTAGTCAGTGTAAACTGTGTTTTCCCAAAGCCTAGAAAATACATCCTTAGAACAGCTAAATATGTAATCAGCTACAGAAGGTGAAATTTTCTGAAAGAAGGCAGATCCCAGAGGTCTGTATATCAGGAGATTTGTAAGGGTTTTCAGTTTGACTCAGCAGGGTAAACCCCCGCAGAGATGCTTTTCTCTTGTATATATATCAAGTGCTTCAGGAATACAGCACACTACATACCCTGCAGTAATAAATATTGATCCTGTGATTCCTCTGACAGAGGATTGCTATATTTCTGAGATATGTGCTCACTGCATAATATGTCCACGTTGATTTCAGCGTAGACTGGAATTGTGTCAGTAAAATGGATCTGCATAATTGCAGTAGGCATGTCAAGGATACGTAATGTTAGGATATTCCACCCAACTGTACATCGCCAGTGTCTGCCCAAACAGTAAAAAGGACACCTCCAAGGAAACCAGTAAGTGCATTGACATAGCTCATCCTATTGAAATCTGTGGGATAATTTGTATAAGTAAAGATTACAGCATGGAGTAAGGACAGGATAAGGACAGAATATCAGTATTCTGCAGTGAGGATTTTTCTCTTTGTGTACACTGTCTTCCTGTTCTCCTATTTTAACCATCCATCTCTGCTAGTTGAGTGGCCTGAGAGAAGAACCCTGTTACAGCTGACTTCTTTTGCTAAGCTGTTTTTATGGAAGGAAAAGTGTGCCAAAGTTTCTTTTCCCACCCAAGCATATGAGATTATAATTTACCAATTATTCATGCAAGCCACGCAGAGTCTTTTACTTCTTCTGTATTAGCTGTCATGGACTTATAGATTCAGTCACATTGCCATAGTTACCGTGCTGATGGGGCTCCATTGTATACTCTGACAGTGAAATCCCAGTTTTCCTGAAGTCAGTGGCAAACTCATCCTTCATTTCCTTCAGTAGGTTCCTGCATTTTATCCCAGTTTACTAATTGGAACTTGAAATACTTCAATGACTGGTTTTAACTTTGGTTGAGGTAATACCTTCAGCTGGACAATAAAATATTGAATGTTGAAACAAACTTTGATTCTTATGCATATGGTCTTTCTGTTACTCATCTAGCACTTTACATTAAAAAATTTAGGTATCTGGTTGACCTATGGGTTTATTCACATAGTTGGTTATAGTAGTATGTAGTTGTATGTGGTATGCCCACAGTTAAATTACACACTATTTTTCCAGTCTCTCTCTAAATGACTGACACTTTTTAAGTAAATAGAAGTTCATATATATATATATACATACATATAAAAACATAGTTATTTTATATGGAAGAAAAACAACCAGTGGTTAAAGTTCTGTTCAAGCAAATTCTCAAATTATCATAAAAAGGAAATAATTCAATAATTTTTTCTTTGATTGTCAAGAAGCCTTTGGCATTGGAATTATTTCAATTTGTTTGGGATGCAGGAAATCCAGAAGTTGGATATTACAGAAAATAATGTATACTTTATTCGGAGGCAATACCAAGGAGGTCTCTGTACAACAGTTTTGGAGAGCAAAAGACACAAAAACTATACAGACAGATATTTCAAGAAATATGAAGTGTGGCCACAGGATTACAAGTTGGTGGCTAGTAATGATGGATATTTAATCTTCCCCTATGTTTAAAATACTTGATGGAATGCATGTTCTCATAGATAGCTTAGAAGGGCTTCTCTCAAATCAGTTGGATGCTTGATTCAGTAACTTGTAGACTTTTTATTTATTTATTTATTTATTTATTACTTCCAACGATTAAACCAGCATGAGATTAAACTAAATTATTCTGAGCTGCACCAAGTAATTAATTCCAAGTCATAGATCTCAGAGCCATTTGCAGATACTTACTTTCTCTGAGAATTGTGGGCAGAGTGCTGCTGAAGAATGGTATAAATTCCTTTTTCTTATCGGTTGTAACCCTTATTCTGCTGAGCTTTATTGGAATGAATAAAGAGGAAGAGCAGTATTTTGAAGTATCAGTAATGAATTCCTGCAATAACATGTGAGATATTTTTTGTCTACTAATTTGTTTATAACGACGTATGGTATAAAATTTTTTGAAGACCTTTGTTGGAAAGGCAATATCTAACATGAGGTGATGGAGATGAAGGAAGATCTGTTTACTACTGAGCTGTCTACTTCACTTTCAGAAATCTTTTATTTCGATTTCTTTGTAAGTGTTCTTTTGTTTTATGGCCAGACTCCAGCAGATGTACTTGGCACCTGTGGAGCACACATTGATTCTTCACTGATTTTAGAGTTTGCTAGTAGTTGCTTTTGTGCAAGTAATATCTTCCTGTTGTCTCCATCCGTATCGTGAACATAGGTTTTGACTTTTGTAGTGAGAATGTGTTGAATTGTCATAAACCAATCTGATTACAAGAAAAACTTTTGAATAATACAGTGCAGAGACTACGAGAGAGTTGGGAGTATCAGACCTTTTGCTGGAGTGTGTGTTAATGGTAAGGACACAAGTGGTGATTTTGCCTGAGCATACCAGATACAGGCAATGACATCTGTAGTTCCTGACAACACCCATATGTCTGTGGAAATAAAGAACAACTACTACATAGGGAACACATGCTGTACAGCGGCTTCTGGTACAAACTGATAAATTTAATAAAGCAAAGATGCATTTTTGCATGCATTTTCACTTCTTAAAGTGATGTTGTCTGGAAATAATCATAACATGAAAAGCTAATGTGTTAACAGGTGAAGACAGCAAGAAATGTTTTCGCTTTGAAATTCTTAGTTCCTGTACTGCAACAATAAGTACCTTTTAAAAAACTAAAGCAACTGGTTCCCCAGGAGTTTCTGCGTGAACATAGATACATTGATAAATTCTGCTTTAAAAGATGATGTGATCATAAGACAGCCCTGGAGATGTGCTTTTTGTGGGTGTGGTACTGTTCTGTGTGTTTCAACACCTTCCAGCTTATATCAGTAATGACTTAGTTTTTGTTTTGGTGGAAATACCTTATGGTATGCTTCTCTTTGAATAGCTTTTGAGACATTGCTCTGTAGACAGTAAATTTGACTGTGACAAGTTGGCACTGATGGGGGCTTAAGATGTTTCACTAGAAAGCCTGAAAACAAAACTTCCCTCTAAACTCCTGCGCTCTATTATGACTGTCCCCTGCTTCACTGCTTGCAAGTGAACAATGGACGGAAAAAAAACAGAGCTGCAGTCCCACATGTTTAAGGTCCCAAAAGACTTTGAAATTTAGTAGCAGTATTTTTTAAAAAGATCAAGAATAACAAAAGCTACTGTAACTAACGAGACTGCAAAACTGTGACTCAAGCAACAGTTCATTTGAGAAGCAGTTGTGTACATACAGGGGAAAAAAGCAGATTCTAGATGGGATGCTGGAGGTCATTTCATTTCACCTCCTTTTAGAGAAACAGGGGATGACCTAAATTTTTTGATTTAGTTCTTATCTTCCTTTCCCACACTTGGACTAATGATAAGCTGTGTTTCTTTTCAAACTGCATTTTAAACGTGCTTTGTTGTTGTTTTTGTTGTTTCGGTTGTTGTTGTTTGTTTCTTTCTATGTGATTTGCTGATTGCTTTTGTTCTGTAAACTTTTTATGTATCTTCCCTTATCCTTATTTTGGAGATAATTGCTTTTATTTTTATTTAGTCTTTGAAAGGGTAGGAAGTGTGAATTAGGAATACTCTACTAAGCTAAGCTTTGCACTGCTAGTCTGGAAAAAAAATTTGTAAGGCAATGTTAGTATGCAGTCCGAGTATGTTTCTTCTAATGAAAATGCATGCTTTGCCTCAGGGACATTTGAGCACAATCCTTTTCATACAAATGCTACAGAATCTGAATTTCTACTATGTCTCACAAACCCACGATACTTCACAGAATTGAATGATATAGTAACAATATGCAAATATGTAAATGATGAGAAAGAAACAGCAAAAAAGCAGTAATTCCACAAGCAATGGAACTTGGAATACTGGGTTCCAAGAATTTCTGTTGTGGTTTCTCAGATGTCTTACAAGTTGCAACCTCTGATCAAAGCTTTTTCTGCAGCTGTGATGTTCATAGCATCTCTCTATCATATGAATTTGTTGACTACATATAAATTCAATTTCAGCAATGTTCTCTGTAGGAAACAAGTAGGGTCTTGTTCTTCTGTCCATCCACCAGTTTCCATTAAATTCACTGCAACTTCATAAGCATGATTACTCTATTCTGTAAAGTTCACTTTAAAATTGGTTAGGGGGTTCATAGCTGCTCTTGAGAGATGTAAGGACAGACAGGTGAATATCGGAAACTGATTGCATTAAAAGCAAAATAAAGATATTCGGACATGAAGGTTGCATAAGCCTCATTTCAAGGAAGGAAAATAACAGTTTTATCAGGTAAGGTTTATGACGAACTCCTACATGGGCAATTTTTTGCCAAAGCACGAGAGCTACCTAGGTCAGGTATGAAGCACAGTTTCCTAAGTAAATACACACATGCAAATATAAATATAAATAAAACTTGTGTGCTGTATTTTTGAAGCAAATAAGGATAAAATACACCAAAGAGGACGTGTTTAGTGAGGTAGTCTGAATTAAATGCATATTGAAAACAAGGAAAATAACTGGCTTCTAAATTCAACAAATGTCCAGAAAGTGCTTGAACTCAAGACATGAGACTGTATGGGAGAGAACAGTCAATGAAATTTTACACTGAAAAGAGTTGGCAATTGTGAAGTCTGCAAAAAAAGATGATTCTGATATTTAAACAGATTTTAATTATAAGGTACAGATCTTGTGTAAGAAGGGTAATAGTGTAAGAAATGAATCTGAGCATGTGGAGAATAAGAAAATATAGTAATTTCAAGAATCGTATTGAAAGCATGGTAATTACTTCTCTTGCCAACAAAAAACTCTGTGCCTTAGGTTTTTACATAGGAAGGAGACAATGCTAAGCAGGAATAGGGAAATAAAGTATGAATATGCAGGAGGTATTAAAGGTGTTAAATGTAAATATGCCATGAAATGGAGTTAACTAATAAGAGAGGAGCTGAGAGATTAATCATGTAGGATTCCATATAAAGGAAACCTGTAGAATAGAGATCTCAGCAGCTGCCAAAAAAGCTAGGCTTGGGGTTCAGCTAAGGAAAACACAAACAGCAAATGTAAAAACATCTATAAAATAAGAGAAGGAAGGAAGAATACTTGAGAAAAGTTGGTCTGATGCAAAGGAGAAAGCAGCCTCTGTTCAAGAGCAGAGCAAAATCCCAACTAAACCACCACCAATTTTGATGCACAAAGAGGAAAGTCAAAGCACCTTTTTTGTGGAATTCAGCAGAAAAATGAAAGGATAAAATTAAATGTGGTTGAATTTCTGTTTCGTGATAGGGTTTTTGGGTTTTGTTTTGTTTTTTTTTTTTTTTTGGGGAAAAGTGTAGATTTACCATTTAAATTCAATCCACTGTTTCTGTTTACCATTATCATCTGCTGTATACGTTCTGTTGAAGTAGCAGTGAAGGTGTCAGGATGTAAAGAGACCCAGTAATTCAACCTCAAAGGAAAGCATTGTTACTCATTCAGTATATTTTTTGATACAGCTTGAAGATGATCTGTTTTGAATAAAATTCAACTAAACGTGCTCCTGGGCACTGCTACAGGGCACTGTCAAAGTCTGTATTTAGGTTTATAACACAAGAATGTACATTTGTATATATTTATACACAATTATATGCCACAGAGACAAAAGCACACAAAAATACATAAACTAAGTTAAAGATATTTTTTAATATACTTTAGAAGATCTGTGTGAATGTAAACGTTTGGGAAACTTGTTCAGCAGAAGTCATTGTAGGCACTAGCATTTTGACCTTGTAAATAAAAATATGCAGGATTATATCACATTCACTTAAAATGTAACATTTTTTAAAAATTGTAGAAATTAAGTTAATGTTTCTTAACCTGGCACAGGAGATGCTATAAATTTCCTAGCAGATTTATGCACAAGGCATATTATATACAACACCATACTGTTTAATTTCACTGTTTAATAAAAGGCTAACAGTTAAAAATGTTTATAGCCAAACAATGAATCTTTTGCCATGTAACCATAATGGATGGAAATGATAAGTAAATCACCAGTTTACACGTATGCAAGCAATATTTTCTATATATTATTAATAGCATTTGTATGGTTAACAATTCTAATAAAGTATCAAATCCCATTAAAATCTTTGAACATTGTGAAAATAAGACAAAAAAAAGTCTGTACACATAAGGCACAAAATACCCTTGTGCATATACAACTCTTACGGACTTCCACAGTTCTGCATTCACCTATGGCTTCATGTTCACAACGTGTAAGTAGTGTTGTGCATAGTTGCTATGAAAATAATTATATCCTTATAACTCTTTGGACATCTTTATTAATGTTTCACTGTGTTCCGATGATCCTTATTTTGACACAGATTTTAAGCTGCTATTGTCTATATAGATTAATAAATTCATATAGATTATGAATTAACATGGCAGGTTAATTGAAAACATTTTGTAAGATGCCCCTCTGTGGGCATCTTTCATTCATTTTGCTGATAGAGATACTGTTTATTATTATTATTATTATTATTATTTTTGTACAGATCATTAGAATAAATAACACAGTACAGTACCGTGTTACTAATACCTCTTTTTTGGTATTAATCTGTGCTTAAGTGCCAAATGTCAATGCTATTTTATATTGTTTCTTCCTGTTTTTGAGTACTGAAGTGCTACAAATGTGAACTGCCCAGCTGATGTCCTGACTCACTGTAACTCAAGTAAATAACCTACTGGTGTGGAGCAAAACATTTTCCAACGTAAAAATGAAAAAAAAATAACAACAACGACATGCAAAATGTAGTGGTGCATGGAATATATCCACCATACAAATAGAAGTTGAAAGACAAATGGCAGGAGAGAAAATATACACAGACAGATTCCACTTTGTTATCTTCTAAAAAATGCCATAGTGATTAATTCTAGGTCACGATCAGGAAGAATATTGTTTTGTACCAGTTACAGATACTGGACAGTTCCTGCTTAATTCAGAAGAGCAAACCACCTGTGTAGTTCAAGTCATTTTTTTGGCGTTATAATCACATCAACATAATTTTCAAAGACAGAATTACCATCCAGTAGATCTCAGTTCGTAGAGCATCATCACAGTTATAGTCCATCAACTGTTTCAGTCACCTCTAGAGTTAGGTACGAGGGTGCACACTTCTGAATTGATGATGGAACATTCACTGGACTTCCTGTTGAAATAGCTTTATTGTGACTTTTTTTTCCTGTTTGATTCTGAAATTGTGTCAGAGTCCTTAATTTTCAGTTTATGCTGTCTTTATGGCTGCTTCGGTCTGTATTGTGATTATTTAGTTCTTGATTTTTCCACTGAATGCTTGTTCCATTCATGGGCAGTGAAGTCACCAAGCTTTTCGATTGGGAGCAGCAACAGCAAAGACATGACTGGAAATATTAAAAAAAAAAAAAAAAAAAAGTTAAAAAAAGTTTAGCACAAATCTATCAACTCTGTGCAGATTGCCAACAATATTTTTAATTCAGAAATTAACAGAGAATTCTAGCTGAAGGGAGTGATAGCTGCACTTGGGCCAATTTCAATTTCTTATCCTAGAATGCAAGCAGTTCTTACGATTGATTGTCACAAAGGCAGCAAATTAGGCCTGGCCTGTGGCTCTTATTTAAGAAAAACTTTCACAGTATCAAATGGAAAATTTGTTTGACTAAGGTAAATGGGTTCAGAACTGACAGAATTCAGTAAACATTGTAAGAGCTGGGTTGTTTTTCACCCCTCTTTCTCACTGCACTTCAAGCTTAGGGATCAGCATGCTGCTTAACATGTAAGAGAAAAAAAGAGACTTAGGTCTCTTCTCACATCTTGGAAGAAGGCAAAATTGTCTAGTAAAAGGGATGGTGTATATGTTGAGTTGTGTTATTTTTCACATTTAAGAACAGAAGGTAATTCATGGTTGTACTGTGTTCTTCGCAGGCTGTGATGTTCTGTTGTCTCTTCTGAAAGGAGGAGAAATGGCTCTTCAGCTTTCCTCCCCTCCTTTTGCAGAAACTAATGCCTCATTCTATGAAGATGGAATCTATACTTTAGCAGAAAGAGGGATAGGGCCTCAGAGGAGCAATGGCAATAACAGCAGTAGATCCATTCCATGGACTCAATGAGCAGGGAGTGTTGAAGAGAGGTACGGACAGACTGACGATACGTGTACTGTTTGTCTGTGGGCGGGTACATAAAATATCTACAGAGGTAGGGTGAGAAACTCTACTATAAAATGAAGAGATTGCCTGAAGTAATCATCTTGATACCAGAAAGGAAAAGGGAAGCTATAAATGCAAAGCTGTGAAGGATTACATAATAGCTGAAAATTATTTAATTAGAACTGTTGGATGTGGTTGTATTTGAAGGGGCAAACGGAATGAATGAACTAATGATTTGAGGAGCACACTGGTAGTACCCCTGTTCCTGTTACTTTGCCCTTTTACTTGAGGACAGGTCGAGGCATAGTGTCTTCTCCACAGTTCCCAAATGAAGTAAGGGACCACCAGAAGTAAAGCTGACTTCTTATTTCTCATGTGAAAATACTCCCTTAAAATAGTTTCTGTTTCATCAGGCTACAGAAAAACAGGTATTCCGTATTTTAATCACTTATTACATTTTTTTTTTTTCAGTAGCTTGCATCACCTGTTTGCAGCCTTGCAGCCTGAAAGTTTTGTGGTACTGTTCTGTCTTCTGTTTTTTTTTTTTTTTTTTTTTTTTTTTTTTTTTTTTTTTTTTTTTTGTTTGTTTGTTTGTTTTTTTTTTGTTTTTTTTTCTTTTTTCCTTCAGATAAAGCTATTTCAGTCTTCCTTTTCCATCTTGCCACTTTCTTTAACACTGTTTGTTCTCATTTTCTTCCTGCCTGTATAGCCTTTGTTAGGTGAATGAGGACTTGCAGAAGCACAGTGCGACAAGGAAGATATTTTAACATTAAAATATGTTTTCATACATAGGAACTAGAAAAATGCAGGTAAAAGCTGTAATGCTTATTCAGTTGCCAAAGTCAACTCAGATGCCTGCTTTGGTATTGAAGACTGAAAATTTTTGTAAGAATGGAATTGTTGAACTGCTGGCAGATTTTGTGTCCTATGTATATGTCCTTTATCTTCATCCAGAGTGGTGAATACATTATCAACCAATTTCATGCACATGTCATGTGCTGATAAATAGTACTTAGAAGAGTGTGTCTCTCTCAGCGATAGTTTACATATGAGGACTATGTCAAACTTATTTACCTGTTTAGCATTTCAGACAAAGTGGATAGTTTTCACTTTCAATTTGGTATGTGCGCTATGTGACCTGTTAGCTGGTAAACTAGGCAACTTATAATCATTCATTCCTTTGCATGCCTCTCCTCCCAGCTCAAAAAAAATAGATAACTAAGTGGTTTAATACTATTCATCAACTGGACATTATATATTATCAAGATCTTACCTGAAAGCAGTTTTTGAACTTCTTGCTCACAAAATACAGAGCAATTGGGTTTATACAAGAGTTCATGGTTGCCAGGTTGATGCTGATATAATCCAATGGCAGCAAGAAACTAAGCAACAAAAAAGAAAGCAAAACTTTTAAACTCTTCATATAATGTAGAAGCATCAATGCTATTTGTGGTTGCAGTCTCTCCTGTCAAAGAAACTAATTCTCATCTCTCTTGTTGAATCTAATATTTTACCATGCCATGTCAATAACGACCTCTCAGTTCACAAAACCCAGAGGAAAGTGATTACAATGGCAATGGGCAACATGTTGTAATTATGTTACCCCATTAAAACTGATCCCCCTGAAAACAGATGTAGTTGAAAAATCATAAAATGACATATTTGCTCTTCTAACGCCACATGCAGCACATTGCATGCACAATGACATTTCTCACACAATCTCCCAAGTATGTGATATATTTTTTCAGTATAAACAACTGATTGATATAGAAAATGGAGTACCTGAGCAGTTCACATCTGCCGGGGTCTCTTTCATTGTATACCATTTTCTTCAAAATTCGGCTCAAATGAAGAGGGAACCAGCAAAGAGCAAAAATCACTACTAAACAGAAAACTGTCTTTGCAACTTCTCGACGCTGGAAAAAGAAGTAAAAATAACTATGACTGAGTGCGTGGTTCATATTGGTAGTTGATTGTACTGGAGCGATGTTGGCAGCAAAGATAAGTAATCTAGATAATGCATGCAAGGATTCCCAAAGTGCAGCTTCCAGACCATCCGATGTCCCTGAACTTTTTTTTTTTTTTGGACTTGCACACTGCTCATTGCCAGGACATCATAGTTGTTAGCCAAGCAACAACCACTGCTGGACATCCCTGAACCTTTCCAGCCCTTCTTATTCCTCTATACTGGATGAGTTTTCTAGCAGTCCCTCAGATAAACCTCTTTCTTTAGAAATATACATACTCTGCAAGGAAATTTTTTCGTGTATGAGGGGAACTCAGATCACATGTGTTTGATAAACCACTTTCACCTAATCTTTGACATAGGGCAATTTGTAAATCCAAAGCACCTAAATCATTTGGCAATAGCAGATCCATTGAACCATGTACCCGGGTCGTGTACCACATTGAGTACTTGAACCACATTGAACCATGTACCACAGTCGGGATGCCAAATTGTGATATATTATTTTACATTCAGTATGCCTCTCGTTACATAAAGGGATACTGCACAAAGTATTTTTTGTTCTATGTTATCCTTGCTATGTAATCTTGATATTTTTAAGTAGTCATTCTTTGAGCAACATTTTAGAAATGTCTGTGTTACAGCTTAATCTTATAATGCTTAGTAGTTAGGAAATGATTTAAATTTAATGGACATTTGACATGACTCTGGAGATTTACAGAAGTTATGTAGGATTTTGGACAATGTATAACTGTGTTTTGTAGGCATGCATTTGATAAAGAGAAATGTATGTAGAGGTAAGAATAACACTTCTGGATCTGCCACCTTCACATAACAATAGCAAGGATTTCAAGGCCCTCGTTAAAAAACTTAGAGTGAAATGTGTGATTAGAATAAGTCTTGGTAGGTGTTGAATATGACTATTACTGTTTCTTTTTTCTTATAATAGCTTTTATCAAAATAGAAGGATCATAACTAGAAATTAATGTGGACAGGACTGTAGGAGGGAAGGAAGAAAGGCAAAATGTGATCATTAAAAGGAGAAGCATT
The DNA here is from genome assembly GCF_009819795.1 of Aythya fuligula. Lineage (NCBI taxonomy): Eukaryota > Metazoa > Chordata > Aves > Anseriformes > Anatidae > Aythya > Aythya fuligula. Next base: position 34,254,933 of record NC_045562.1, read on the forward strand.
TGTAAATTGTGGCATAAACTCATCCTCCAGCAGCTAGTCCATGCAGCTTGCTGGCACAGCACATCAGGATGGGAAGGCTGGAGGGATGATTCCCCTGCACATACCATTCCAGTTCGGATGGGTGGAGTAGCCTGTGTGTGGCCCTAGGGACAGGCTGTGCTACTGGCCTTGGGGCCTGCTGAGGGAACAAAGTGGAAGGTTTGTGCATGAGGGGAGGATCCTCTGGTCTGCCTTGCTCTGAAGTGTGCCAGCAGAGGAGGAATCTCTGAGAACTCACTCAGCTGCAGAGGACTGGTTTAGGGATTCACGTCTGTGAATGTGGAATTTGCGGGGCTGACGTTAACATTATAGCCTGTTGTCTGACTAACTGCAGAGAAAAAGCTACAGATTGTTTTTAAAATTTCAGTTAGGAATGAAACATCAGACAGCACTGCAAAAACATCAAAGTGAGATCTGACAGTTCTGTGAGTGACTTTATGATTATTTGTTTGTACTAGTCTCCTATTGCTCTTTTGAAAGCAGGAAAGCTACAGGAGTGGTAGCTGCAGCAGTGCAATAAGCCTGAAACAAATCTCACCTCTTTTCTAAACCAAGTTATTCTACAATGGCTTTTTATATGAACCTAAAGATACATATCAATGTGTGTCAAAGGAGGGGGGATGTATGGAGTGAATAAAAAGTCAAGATTTATTTTTTTTTTCAAATCTTTGTAGTTAAATTTCAAAGCATTTAGCCAGTAGTAATTTAAGGTTAAAGAACAGGGGAGCACAGCCATCACACTGAAGAACAGAAAGAAAGAAAACCATTAGTTTCTTGAGTGTGCTGTCTTCAGTGTCTCTTTATACTATGATATAGTCTTACGTTGCAGGTTTGACTGAATACCTTATCAAAAATAACCTATATCCTCAAGTCCTACTTCTGTAATTTAATGTATTCAGATATACTTTGAAACATTTCTATGCTAAGCCAAAGACAGAAGAACAGTATTTTCAAACATTGCTGTCCCTAATATTTACCTGCTTAAGGTGTTCACTGAGAGCGATTCTCAAGTTGCTGTTCCTTCTGTTTAACATTTCACAAGTCATTAGCGTATAAAAGATGGCAGTACATGCCAGTGGCATGCAGAAATAGAAACCAAACAGCCACCAATCCTTTGCATCTTTGTAAAACTGTGGATAAGAGAAAGAAAAGAGAAGGTATTTTCATACAATTCAATGGAAAGTACCACAGCAAGGTATGGGAAATAGAAGGTGTGACAGTTTGTATCCTGGTATCTGTCTATTGGCAAACAGTTCCAAATTACGTAAACTTCCTTATAATTCGCATCTATTTTGGACCAACATCAAAATGGGAACTGTGGCAGTGTAAACCTTAATTTTACCTTACTAACAACCTGACTGTACCCTTGCTGCAATCTGTCCTGGGTTGGAATTAATTTCCTTTGGTTGTGTTTTCTGAACATTTACACTTACTCAAGAAAACTGGAGTTCAGCTTACGTGAAAAGAACATGCCAAAATGTAGACACTGTCAGTATGAGACAACAAATCTCACTAAAAGCCTGTCTCAGGAAATGCCATTTACCTCTGTGGCTTCTGCCCCAATTCCAAAAAAGGAAAATTCAAAATGTCTTGTAAGTTTAATCACCTTTTGTTATCAGTGAGAAGATTGGTAGTTGGTTTGCTTATGTGCAGGGCAGATAGGGGCCACTTCATAAGTGTTCGTCTGATATATGCAACGCTTAGGGCTGGTGGCTTCCAGCAGTACGGTTACTTTTAACTCTTTGCCTGCCTTTCATGCTATTTGACTTCTGTGACAGGACATTGAGGGAATTATAGAGTAGCAGTGTGTTGCTGTGTAGTTTTAAATATAAGTTGTAGTTCAAGTTGTAGTTAATACATTTATGTATTATGGGAAATTCTACATTTGACAAAACATTTAAAATTCCTCTTTTTTTTTTTTTTTTTTTTTTTTTTTTTTTTGTAGATGGTTGCATTTTCAGACTGGAGAAAATATTAAATCTTAGTTTTTAAACTTCATGCTAAGCCAAAACCATGTACTGAAATATGACATTTTAAAGACTTCCTGTCTCTACATTGTTAGTCACTGAGATGGATATGTGTAATAGGGAACCTTCTTTCTCATAATCTTTTCCCTAGCTTGTTTATTCCTAGCGGATGTGCTCTAGTAACATCACAGTTCCCACACCAAATGTCAAAATGCTAATAACTGAGGATTATTAGGGATCCTGTCTGAAGAAGTCAAACTCTTGACATCTTGTTTACATTTAAAGCTGAACAGTTCTAAACTTTAAAAGATAAAGGAAACAAATGCAATGTAATAGACTGTATTTAATAACATTCATTTTTAATCTGCTTTACTTACACTAGGGAGTTGATTTACTGAGAAAAAGGGAATGTTTTTGATTTTTCTTCCTCCATCCCAACAGAGCTAGCTGCTTACAGAGCTTGCTAATTTAGAGTATGCTACTGGTATCTAGGCCACAACCCCACCCCACAGGACATCTTGAACTGTGTTCTTTAGCTTGTTTCCTCCTCCTCATTTTAGCTTCATCCCTGGGTGAGGAGGGGATAGAGTCAGCTGCATAGTTGCTCTCTCCTTTGGGGCCGAATTTCCCCTCCCCTCACTCCCCTCAGAACCTGAGCTTCTGCCAGCAGAAAACCAGAAAACAAAACGCCTCATATTTTAAGAGTTTGTACTGAGGGGAAATCTAATTACCACTGCTCCTGCAGAGAAAAGTATTACAAATACATGTAGCAATTATCTTTTCTGTGGCAAATTCCTCTGGTCAGACTAGAAGCATGTCGGTTGGGCAGCACAGCAAAATGTATACTGTGTGAATCCATGCTACATTTGCAAGGCAAGCTTTCTCTCCTAGCAGGCTACCAGCTTTCGTGAGCATTGCATGGCAGTCAAGAACACACCCATAGTCCTGTGTCACAACCCTGACTGATGACCTGGCTTCGTGAAAATACAAAACCTACACAAAAATGTCTGTAAATGATTAATTATGGAATCTGGCTTTCTCAAAGCTTGCATCAAAGCACATGACTGGGTTGATTTAAGAGAAGTAGACATTCTTTTGTTTGTCTTGAAAGCCCACATGGAACTGGTTTTCTACAGGAAATGTGCATTTTAAACAAGTTTTCTAGTGCGCTCAGCCTCTAGGGAATCATGGTCTAGCATGAACCTTTCAAGTCTTTCAAAGACAGCTTTAAAATTGAATAAATTCCCCTATTAAAAATAAAAGTTAATCATAAGTACTTCCCACAGTTTAGTAATCACTTATTGTGATGTTTGTGGTAGTGAATATTATAGTTAAGGTTAAAATGGTATTTCCATTTTAATGTCATATTTGTACTCCCTTGTGATGCATTGAAACACAACATTTTTTTTGACTGATGTGTCCAACACTTATTCTCAGTTTGGACCTAAATGTTGATTTATTTCACTGAAAATCAAATTGTCATGGTGAAATTTGGAGCTGTTGAATTATTCTGAGCAAATAAACAATACTAATTTCTGCTAGTAAACAAAATGAACCAAGCTATTCTCTTGACTACATTAAAAACAGAACGATAATCATTAAAGTTAACATGCCTGTGGAAGACCTGAACTGTAGTGTTTTTGAGAAGCATGATGAGAAAAGCATTCTTTTTCTCAGGGAGAGAAGAAGTGAAGATTGTCCAGGCACATCTGTGGAGAAAAACCACTACAAAATGGAAAGGCCTACATTTACTGCAGTGTGCATTTAATAAATCATTTTCTTTAAACCATAGCATCTACAGCCATACTGCCTGTAGAGTTTAGAAACAGAGATACCATAAATCCTGGGCAATTCCACTCCCTCTTCACCCACATTAATTATTTTTGTTATGGTATTGCTTTTGTTTTCTCTTGCTCTTTTCTCTGACTCTTTCTGCCATCCCTGCAGTCTAACCCAACCAAAATTGGAGATATTCCACTGAAAAACACAATTCATACGTACTTTTTATTTTCTAAATTTCCTAACTTCATTTGCCTCACCCTTCTCAATTCTAACCCAGGCCATGTGGGATCCCAAGCTTGGGATCTAACTCAAGATCAGACATTCAAAAATAGAGAAGCTTACACTCTGGTATTAAAAAATCTTGGTCAGAAAAAGACCCAGAAACTCTGGGTGGATTTTCCCTCAAGACTGAAGACCTTGCATTATCTGCATCCTCAGAGACAAAACAGAATGAAAATTTTTTTTTTTTTTTTTTTTTTTGATGATGATTATTATTAATTGGTGAATGGTTACTGGCCCTTCTTTGGGTTCATAAAAAAAAACAGTAATATATCACTTTCCCATTTTCGCAATGGAAAGCCAAGAAAATAATCACCATCCCTCTATGGAGTAAAGATATGTTAACTCTGTAGTGACTACTCACCTGACTTGCTTTGAACAATCTAATGTGGGTATTTGCCACTGTTAAGGTTTAGTAGCACAGAGGACGAGTGCTATGAAGCGTGCCAAAGAAGTCTGGTTTGTACTCGGGCACATCTCTTGCTCCTGAGTTGCTGTGTCTTGATGACAGCTAACAGTGCCTAAGCTACCTAAGTTAGAGATGTGAGTCTGTCAGATTTGTAGCCATGATTTCTAATAAATGAAGGGATTATCCTCTGATTTTGTAACTGCATTTAGAATAGGAAAAGCTATGTTAGAGCATGGCCCCACCCTATTATTTATCTGCCAAAGGACCTGGCTACTGCACACAAACCAATGACTCATCACGGTAAAACACGTTTTCTGACAGTTACAGGCTTCAGGGTGTTATACCTAGAAACACAATACCTCCCAAGGCTCTGGCTACACTGACATCTCTTGGCTGTACTTTAGTCGGGCCCAAATTGCAAATTTCTGTATTAAGAATCCTCAGTAGGGAATAAATGGAAATGTAAAGTCACATTTAGGATCTCTAGATGAAAGCAGAGGCTGGTAACTGTGCATGAAGGACCTTTTTTGCATCAATACACATTAGAATGCTATTTGCACTTTAATGGATAAATAAAGCATATTATAATCCAGTATCTTAAGTGTCTAAGTTATATGATGTGGATTCCAAAAAGAGAAGAAAGGATGTTACTTACCAACATAAAATTATTTGTAGGATTGAGCATGCAGGTAACATAACTTTCATCCTTGTATTTGAAATGTACCACAGTAAAACCAATGGCTTCTGGAATAGCCAGTATAAAAGACAGAAGCCAAATGGAGAAAATTTCAATAGCGGTGATCATAGGGATTCCAATGCCCTGAACACGGCTCCAGGAGGCAACTGCTCTATACCTGAAAGAGAAAGGCATTAGTGTCCAATCTTCCAACTTCTTCCTTAAATTCAAACATCTTGCTCCAGTTTTATATACGAAGGAAAATCCCAAAGCTGACATCTTAGACTCATGTTGCTTGTTTTTCCTGCCTGTTCCAGGGGCTCTGCCAGCTGTCAAGCCACCTAGGACACAGCAGCGCACATCAAGGGGTGATCATCTAGATCAGATGATATAACAGCAGAAGAAAAATCTTTCTAACACACTAGCCATTCTAAGAGATCTGGCACAGCTACCTCAGCTGTAACTGCAGTGCTATCTGAAGTGGAGTTGTCAGCTGGCATGCAATGAAATACTGTGAAAATATTTTTCATCAAATGAAAATGCATTTCTTTTATTTATGCTAATGGTGAAAGTACTGTTTCTATGAGGTATATCCTGTATTGGCTTTAGAATACAGCTGAGTGCTAGTTAGGACTGTCTGGCAGTGATCCCAGCCTTTACATCACCTTTCTGATGAGAAGCTGAAGTGCATGGCTAAGAGGTGTGCACATACCAAAAGCAAAGCATTTTTCCCATAACTTTATCTCTCAAATACCAAGTTTCTTTGAAAAAGTGGAATTGCTGAAACCTATTTCTCTATATGTATGCATCTGATAGCTCAAATCCCTGATAAAAGGTAAGAACTCAAAAAAGTTTCAAATACAGTCCAAACATTTATAGCACGTCTCCCTTTTTCTCTTCCTTTCTTTACTTTCTCTGTCTCTCCCGTGTTGGAGGATTCTTGTTACAGGCCACAGCCTTTCCCCCAGTCAGGGAACTGAGAGGGTCTTTCTCCTCGACTTGTCTGCCAGTTTTCAAGGAACTTGTAGGAGTTTATTAGCTTTCAGACCTTAACCTCTCTGTCAAGTCTGCTCAATAGGTTCAAAAATTATTGGAAGAAGACAGATGGGCATGTAATACAGAGTAATACCAGTCTGTAAATAGAAAATTCATTAGTAGACGGAACTGTTATCTAGCAATAGCTGTAGTAAATAAGATACTTAGCATTTCCAACAATTTAGCAAAGACAATGCTATCTAAAATTATGGAAAGAATGAACATTATTGTGTTCTTGTACTAATCTGAAATGCATGCTGGAGAGCTTTCGGTCATTGGTGATATAACAGTTTCTAAACTGTTTATTTTACTTCCACAAAAGAATAGCACCTTCCCATTTGGAACCACAGTGCTATACGGGCTTATCATGGCATGCACGGATGAAATAGTCTTCTTTAGTTGAAGAGAAAAAAGTCAAGAAGAGTTGTTCTTCTGTTTTATAAAGGTGAGAGTAAGAAGTTACTGAAGCAGTTAAAAATTGTATGGAGCTGTGGCATTTTACTGTCCTGACTATGGCAAGTATTCTTTTGACATGCCCTCATTTTCTGCTGCATGAGTCCTGGCAGACACATTTGGATTCATGCAGCTGCTACGTCTATCCTTAACACCTTTCCAAGGCAGGAGCCAAGGTTAAGCTTTTCAAAGAAAAGCAAATGAAGTGGTGATTTTAACAGATGACAGCAACTAACAACAGAGCATGCCAGCAGGCACAAGGAAGGTGAAGGGTGTGGGAAAAGAAGGTGCCCTCAGCAGACCAGGAGTGTACAATTTGCAAGTACATAGGCTCTCAGTGGCAGGGATGGGCGAGATTTGGCAGGGGAAAGAGAGAACAGGGGAATTTAGATCACAGAGTTTTCATTTGGAGGATTAGGGTGTGGAAGGATGAGAGTGGGATGGCTTATGATTGGAGGAAGTCAGAGTTTTGGCATGGGCTCAAAGGCTCAGGGGTAACAAGGGTTTAAGGAAAAGAGTAGTTGAGAACTCTGGATTACAATTATTTTGAATGTACTGGGAAGGGTTCAAGTTTGTATTTCTGAGATGGAAGGAATGAAGAGCTTCTGGTGGGAAAAAACTGCCAAGGGATGTAGGACCTAGGCTACAGATGTCTGTAAAAATTAGTTATTTAAAGGCAACCACACCCCTCCTCTAAACAAAACACTAATTTGAGATTAAGGATTCACACGTAGCACTTCTTCTGATTCCCTCTATCACGCCCCCTTTTTTTGTTTGGAAGTGTGCTCATTCATATTAACAGGGTGGAACACATGAACTAAATACCCTGTAGCCTCGATGTTAGAAGAAGGAAGATGCAGGAATGCAAAATCAGGCCTTAAGCCCTTCACACAAACTTCAGAAGGCGTTATCAAAGAACAACAGTGGAAGGTGTCAGAGCCTTGTATGCCACCATGCTTGCAGCAAACTAACTAGAAACCTTTGCTTTGACATCTCGTGATAAAAAAGCAGTATCATACACTGCATAGTCATGGGTGTACTAGAGATAGGTCCTTGGTACACCATTTTAACAGAAATGTATGTATAAAGATTTTGAAAGTACTAAAGCAAAGCATTACATTTTGGACTTGCAGATTAAAAACGAAAGCATCTTCTGAAGGTATCCTTATCTTCAAAGGATCTCAGAAAGGATGGAGTCAAGAGTTCACTTGTGGGGAGGAGGCCTATGAGAATGGAATTCTGAGAGCACTGAAACAACCTATGTTGAAATAATTGGGAAAGTAATGCTCAACATCAGATCTTCCCACACAATTATTCGTATTAAAATTCAGATTTAATTTTGAATGTTTTGTGATCCTCTCATATTTCATTTTACCAAATATCAGATTTTAGATTTAATTACTACATGCAATATTCCTAGGAATATTCACACAAATACTCAGATATTTGTACCAGGTGAACTTTGGAAATATAACAATCAATTGGAAGTTTACTAACTGGAACTTTTACAATCAATAAAATCAGCTGCACAATGTGCAGGGTACTACCTCATCATCCTTGACTGCAGGATGTCCTTAAACAGGAGACTATAGACTACACATTTCTCAAGTAAGACATAAATTTTTGTTGCGTTACCTGTGTAACTATCTAAATGACAACAAATGGGTTAGAAACTGTGAATTCTTGCATTTTTTTATACCTGTTTCTCTTCAAGTTATGTCTGCTTTGTACAGAAGGTCAGTGTGCACAGCAGCAAGGATTTGGATTCTATATATATTTTATTGGCAATTTTTTTTTTTCAGTTAACATTTTAAATAACCATCAGATGCAGAATTACTGTCTGAAAAATATTATGAATGGTTTCACCTAAAGGATAGGAAGTTCACTAATTAGATCAAAATTTCCTGAATACATATTAGCCCGCAATTACTTTGTCTCTACTCACTGCTCTAAGAGTGATTTGAAAAATAGTGGTAGTAAAATTTTTCAAGTGGGTGTTCTGTGAATTATGTAATATATAGGATCTTTGTCTAGCCACAAACCTCCCATAATTATGAATGGGAAATACTGCAGGGTTTATTTCCCTCACACTTAAAAAATATAGGATGGCTGCCAGGGAACTGAAATAATATAGATGCATCACACATTACATTTAATTCCTCAGCCTAAAATCTGTGTATATGTGCATGTTTTATCTTTTCATTTGCCGTTTCTGTTTGTTTTCTTTTTCTCTCCAATCTTTTCTAAAACATTCAGCTCTTTTCCAAATCATTTCCCTCTCCCTATTTAGTGCTGTGGCTCTCTTTCTTCTCCCCCCCCCCGTTTTTTTCCTCTTTCTATTGCTCGTGTATGTGCTGTCAACTTTAGTATACTGTACCCTTCAATTGCTCTCTCCTCTGTGTTTTCTCCTCTTCCCTTTTCTCTCATTCTTAGCTATTTATTCCAACTTTCTTTTTATGGACCCTGCAGTCCCTCTTACTACTTGTATTTAAGTATGCAGAGTATTTGAGGACAAGGGATCATTACATCATAAAGTATACATACATAAAATTAAATAGTACACTCCTATCTAGTTATAACTGGTTCAAAGCATGTCTTCCACAAGGATATCTTGTATTGATTTGAGAACATAAAAAACAGCACACCTTCACCTTTCCCTGGTGATGTCTTGTAGTAGTTAATTACCCTCATTGTTAAACATGTGTACCTTATTTTCATTCGGAATCTGGGTGCAACTTTGATCAGTGGGTTAATATTACATTTTCTTTGCAAAACTAAGACCTAAAGGATATCTGATACATCATCTGTGTTTCAGCACTTGGATGTAATGTTTAAGTGGCTTTTTCACCATTATTTTTGAGAAGCAACTTGCTGAGATCTCTAAGGTCATTGAATCATTTCTGATGCTTTTCAACACCCTCTCCATGATTTCATCATTCTTTGGTAAGGAATAATTCCAGAACTCTAATTAGCCTTTCAGTATTGGTCACATTAATGCTGTAGCCTTGAGGTTTTTGCTGTGGCCTAGATTAGTTTTTGGAACAATTTGGATGGACTTTACCATAGTGGTATCTAGTTACAATTAAAAAAGAAAATGTACTGTTCGCCTTATGAAATGAAGTCAAGGAGTGTATGAAAATTAAACCTTGGCTTATAGCTTGTGTGTGGACTATGAGTCACAGAATCCCAGAATGGTTGAGGTTGGGAGGGACGTCTGGAGATCACCAAGTTCAATCCCACTGCTCCAGCGGGGTCACTTAGAGCACGTTGCACAGGGAACGCCTGTGCCTCCCCTATGCCTGCTGCTGTTTTACAGAGTAGGTGGTTTTGCCTCCCTGTTCCTTTTGACCACATTAAAATTAGTTGTTCAAGTGACCTACTAGTATAACATACTTCTGTTCTGCAAGTACCACCAGCCCTTTATAAAATGGAAAGCCCTTTATAAAATGTCAAGCACATGAGAAGCAGTCACTGCCAAGGTTAGCAGCAGAACAGTTCCTATACTGTTACTGGTACCAATCTATTCCTCTTTGCTGTGAGAGATCAGATCACTGCAGTTCTTCATTCTAAAGCCAGCTGGCAGTGTGTTGACAGCAATATAATAAATTGATAATTGAAAGTAAATACATTAAAAATAAGAGCCATTAATAATATAATAACAGTTAATATAATAAAGCTCTTACTGCTTTGCTTTACTGCTATAACCTGGATGTTTTATACATTTACTGGAAGTTGGTCCAGATGGAAGCACCTAACCTGAAATGACTGTCCTGTGAAATTTGGTATTCAGAAGGGTCAAGAAGAGAGTGTATACCTATGAAATGAGATCGGCACTTTTAAAAACCATCTCTTCATCAAAACTGTTATGTCTGAGACATAAGGAAAAGTAAAAGCTCAGGAAGGAAAACATCCTTCCTCTTAGTCACAGTCAGGGACTGTTTAGAAGAAGTGTCAGACTTTCATCATGATCATGATTCAGAGTTTAAAAATGTCTGAGGGGCATCTGAAATAAATGTGTTCTTCCTCTGAAGGGTGAATGGCTGGTTTGGTGTTTTCTTTCAGCCTCTTGAAACCCTCTCTATGTGTGAATGGGCATTGTTCCTTTGGGAATGCACAGTTAAACCTTAAGACGCTGTCAGTGCATGCCATTTTGTGCAAGGGGCACTAGTAATGAGTGGTGTTTTACAGTAAGGTGTAGTTAACACAGGGATCAGTCCCTGTAAGAAAAAACAAACATTGGGCTCTAAAGCAAGGCTGTAGTCTACAAATGAGAGCTAAGGAGTCAATAATTATCAAAGCTTCGGAGCTCTGTATTCATTGTACTGATTGCATCCATCTATTATTACCTTGCAGAATGCAGTCCCATATATACGCTCTCTAACTAACTAACTATAAAAGAGAACATTTTCAGGAGCATTCTTTAAGGAAAAAATAGCTATCCTGTAGACCAGAAATAGTCCAGCTGTGACAGCACACAAGTTTTTGTGAAAAATGTACTCATTTTTCATATTAAAAAATATCCTTTAGTTGATGTAGAATTCTTTACTAATATGATTATGCCTGTCACTCCTGTGCCTGACCTAATTTGTCTAAGGTGTTGTCAGATCTTGATTTAATGATAGTGTAACTTAGATTCAATATGTGTTAGCCAATATCAGAGTCTGGCTCTATGTATCTGTTTTCTAACACACATTCTCTGCAGTCATTTACTACAGTAGCACCAAGTGATAAAGACTATGTCCTTGACAAAGCATGTAGTTTGGAGGAGGAAATTAAGTAGTTTGCATATGATGCCATACAAGGTTTTATGCTCAAATGGAAATGGCATTTGGTTATTTTAAAGATTAGCAAACCAGTGTTTATAAACAAACAACAACAACAACAAAATAATCACAAAACAAAGAAAAACAAGCATGCATATATAAAAAGATAGCTTCAGCTGAGTTACTTCCAATTTATGAAAACATATGTAACATATGTTCACTAAATCTAGTGGAAACTCATTGGTGAGAACTTAGTGAACAATCTGCAAGTTTCATATGTGTTTGATCTAGGATTTAGAGTAGTCCATGGGATTGTGTTTTATGTTGGACAGATACAGTCTGAGCATTAGAATTCTGTTTATAGTAATAGATTCATAAAAGAAATAGAGCACTTGTGTTTATTTGTTTGTTTGTTTGTTTCTAATGAGCTAACAAGGTCAGCTAATGAGTTACCAATGCAATAAGGAATCATTTCAGGAATAGATACATCTCAGTTACTCATCCATTGCAAACCTTGCACATCAACTTTTCATACAAAACCAAACCAAGATTATTTTTAAAGTTTCATTTATATTTGCATCACTATATTAATATGCATAATGCATTCTATTTATCAACGATTTCTGTATCAGAATTACTGAAATCTTAGACTAGAACATGAACAAGTATATTCAAGACCAATAAAAATAAAGAGCCTTTAAGTATGTGAATTCTCCATCTGCTTTTGCCTAATATTCATGAAGAAAAAAAAGCATAAAAGAATAATGTTCAAAAGCATCTTAGCTGTTGTCCTACCATAATGTTTATATATCTTCTTGAGCACTTTTAGCAGAGTTTTATTAATTTTCAAACTATCAACATCAAACTATCAAAGCCGTTTTCCAGCATGTTTTTCAATAAAATTCAATTAGCTGTATAAGTTATTAAAATGAATACTGTAATTATAGTCCATAGGCAATGAGTTGAAAAAAAATATTTTTATGACTAAAGATTATGATCCTGTTCAAATACAAAGCAAACATTATGTCACATACAAGAAAGAAAAAAAAAAAGAATACTGACTCAAATCGCAACAAAATTTAGTCTCGTAAGAGAAATTGAGATAATGCTTTAATAAACCTTTTAAATACCTTTAAAAAGCTATGAAATTAATTCAGTAGGCATGAGGTCTAGTAGCTTCATGGTATACTTTGAGCTACAGATGTGGTGCTTTGTTATAGCCAGGATATCAAAAAGCAGAATTTAGGTTACATCTATACTGTAGTCTGTCTGCTAAGAAGACCATACTGAGTACTCCCACTATTAGTACAACTGCAAGGGAAAGAACAGTGTCAATCAAAAGAGTAGAATATACTGTACCTGTCCACACTAAGGGCACAGAGATTAAGGACTGTGATTCCCACTGATGCCTTCTGTATAAAGGGGAGGAATTTGCAAAGAAACTGTCCAAATTCACTATCTCCAAAAGGCCATTGCTGAGCCAGGAGCTAAAGAGAAGATACAAAACAAGCAGAATATTTAAACAATAGCTTAGCAAATGTGTAACAATCACAATTCTTTCTTGTCTTAGACACAATCATTGTAACCTCGAAATTTATGTACTTCAAACATAGAGGCATAGAGGGTGAAAACTTAAGTGTTGACCTTCTACACTTGCATTGTTAAAGGATCTTTTATTGATGTGCTTCAGCCACCAATACCAAACAGTGAAAATCTAACTCAGCCCTGTCATAAATGGTTGCGATTACTATGGCCCAGAACCAAGGATTCAAAGCGTAATTCATAGTTCATAATGAAATACCTCAGAGCCAAATTCCCATGCTTGCATGCAAGTAGATTCTTGTCATTGTAAATACACCACCATGTCAGTAGACACTGCCAGATTGTTAAGTGTGTGGAGAAGATAGTGTACACACATAATTAGTTCCATATTATGTTCTAAAGGACTAGCTTCATACATGTGGGCTGTACTACCACGCAACAGAAAGGCATCCATTTGGAAAGATGTGAATGAGCGGCTGGGGTTTAGATCAGTATTTCCAAGGAAGCATTAACAAAACAAATATGAAAACATTGATTCCTGTGAATAATTGTGAAAAAATAGTGCATAAATATTAATCTTTCTAGGTGTAACTGTTAATGTGTTGAACAAAATACAGGATACAAATGACTTAGGGTAGTTAAAATGGCAGATTATATTCAATGTAAGTAAATGTAATTGGAAAAAAATATTAAGTCCATACACACTGAGCTCTAACTTGGCTAATTCCATTCAGGAAAGAGATCTTACAGTCACCTTGTTTTTTGAAAATTGACATATCCTTCCCCTTTTGGTGAGAAGGTCACTCTTGCTCTACCTCTTTTAAATTTTCTCCTCTAAGTCTCTGCTGCTGAGCCTTTGTCAGGGGTAGGATACTGAATAAGAGGTATGATGAGCAGTTTGTGTGACATAGCCCAACAGTTCTTATGCTATTACCAACTTTTATTGAAGTGTCTATGTAATAAGAAGCATTAGATTCAAAATGAAAATACCAATTCTTGAACTAGACATGTAACTTTGTCAACATCTTGGAGGATGTTGTATCCCAGATAGGCAGGGATCCAATTTTTCAAGTCAATACAAAGTAATTATAGTTTATCTTATTGGATAATTAACTCATTATTAGTCGTGTGCATTCATCATCTGATTTACATGTATATGTAGTGTTACTGAACAAAGGCTGGAACACAGGATAGTTTGATGGTACCCTTTCAGTTTATAGATGTTTTTGTTTGCTTTAGAGGGCAATAGCAAATGATACACTATTGAGTAGCAATTAGAAGCCAAACCCAAGCTTCTGAAAGCTTCTGAAAACTAATTCTGCTGAAATTTTGAAGATACTTAGATCCAGACCTGGGAAGGTTTATATAGAACTTTTTCAGTGTTATATAACTGAAATAGATTGTAGCATCACAACAGTTTTATTTTTCAGTGCATGAGATAGTGATAAACGGGTGGCAAGGCTATCATTTCCAATAAATACAGCATGTGTGATGTGCCAGATTCTAGCTGTCCGTGGGCAAAAACACAAAATGGAAAACAGAGAGCAAGGAACCACACTTATCTACAGAAATGCACAGGGACTGACCCCATTGCTTTCTTCATGCAAAAATTAGTTGGGCTCTTTCAAAAACAAAGTACACAATCTACGAATCTCATATTTTGTAACATTTTTGCAATTAAAACTGAGCAAAGATTATACTGTTCAGAATATAATTAAATCAGTAGGAATTTTGACTGTAGGTTGCAGAGTTCACTTTCTTGCAGATCTGTTCTCAGGCCATTTTCATGCTTGGGCAGACCTTATTTCTTTCCTTACAGTCAGTTTGCATTTTGAAAGTTATCTGTGCAGACAGAAGGAAGTTTTTTCATTAGAGGCTTAGGGTCTGGAAAGTGGTTGTCTAGTAAAAGTGGGTGTATTCTGTCTGCAGAATTAGAAAAAACAACAACTTTTGGTCCTAGCTCAGGACTGTAGTATTCAAAATAAACATTTTATCACTATTTAAATTATTCTTCAATTGAAATATAAGATTAATTACAACCTTTGATAATATAAATGTTATTGTTAAAGTTCACATACGTCTTTATCTCACTGAAGGTAGGAATTACCTTTCTGCTTTTTCACAGCGCGAGATTTTCAGAATATTCAGATGCAGAGTACAGGATGTTTATTGCTGAAGCAAGCTATTTAATACTCATTGAAAGCTAGGTTTCTAGTAATTGAACTTCTTTTTAGAGTCACTCATTTGCATTTTCACATCTCTTGTTTATACCCATTCACCACATGTGCTTTTTTTTTTTTTTTTTTTTCCCCAAATACTGCCTTAAATCCTGGAAGCTGCTATCTACAACATGCTGTATAAGGTTCTCTAGGACCATATTCATATTGTTATTTGATCACTTGTATTTCAGGACAGATTTTAGCAATTCATAACTTTCAGTCAACTATGAACCAAACTTACATGTATGACTGCTAGTTAAATAGGAAAGGCATTATCCACTAGGCATTATATTTTTACTTGATTATTTTTTTCTCTTTAGTTGAATACTAAAATGAGATTTCTAAAAATAAGCCATAGGATCAATCCAAATCTGTCTACTTGCTATTTGAGAGTGATACAATATAAATGTTCCATTTGCTCTCGTTCTGTTGCTGTTTCTTGCTGTATGTTTTCTAGCATACTGAGAATTCTTTCCTTCTTCAAGAAGAACCGAGAAACTTACTTACCATCAAGACCCCAGCAGACAGAATGCAAGCATCTTTGCAATGGTATTCCAGTTTAGGACAATCATATTTAATGTAAGCAAATCCCTCTTGTGCCAGAGGCTAGTTAGTGGATCACTAGAATTGGTGATTTAACTATTGTCAGTAGCTTCAGTAATAAAGGTAATGAAATTATGCCTGCAAGCTGTTGGATAATTCCTTTGATTTTATCTATATAAACTGAATGAAATACATTGAAAGCTCCAGCAAAATTATTTTCTGGATAGATTGGCAATATAATAACAAAAGTTTCAGGGCATATTTTTGCCTTTTGCCAAGAGCTCTTGCATGAGGCTTTAGTTTATGTCAGGGTCTGCATAAAAGCTGTTGGAGAAAGAAAGGCCAGTCTGAATCCAAGGTGGTTCTCCAACCTATTCTCATCATGTGGAATATCAGCTTCAGATTCTCAACAGTCAGTAATCATATGGTGTCTGGGTTTGGGTAAAATCGGAATAGTTTGCAGGCACCACTGGGTGAAGGCTAAATTAGAAGTGGCACTGCCAAGGGAAGGAGGCCTCAGCAGACTTTTACCAATTGCCTGTGCCAAGCAGAGCCCCAAAACTGATTTACTATTACAACTCACACTCTAAGAGGCAAGAGAAAGACAGCCACCTCTTCACTTATGTGCACTGACCATGACTGTAGCATATACTCAGCAATAGAAATGAACAAGCACTTTGTACTGACTGTGAAACTCTTACTACAAAGCTCAAAAAGAAAAGGTTCAAAAAGAAAAGTGTTGTACTTGAAAAAGGTTCACTTAGTCATTACTTCTCACAGGGAAGCTTTATCACAGTTTCAGCATGTACACATCTTCCCTGCACCCCAGGAAGCTCTCCTTTTTTAAGATGAAAAGTATTTTATTCCTTTTGTTTCTTACACTTTTCCACTAATTGAAGTACCATCAGTACCAAATCATCAGACATTCTTTTCAAGTTGATTTTAATCAAAATCACTAGGATCAGGATTAAGTTATTTGATTTTTAAGATTAACTTTGCAAACATTTCCATGGGTATACTCCATTATCATTCTACATCAGCTATGCATTCATTACTTCCCTTTGGATCAGGTGCCAGTTTTTTCTTCAGGAGATATTTTTAGTCAGCAAATCTTATCCCATCTGTGGTTTTACTAATTTTACATCAAAACAAGTCCATTGCCCTCTGTTCTACCCTAGCAGGATACAGAAACTTCTGAGGGAAATATCATATTCATTTTGTATGAAAAAGTGGGCGCAGAAGTTCAATTGAATTAGTCCTGATTTACTTAGTCTCAAGATAAGAATTGGGACTACTGTCTGTGCTCTTCAAGTGCTTTTGCATGTTTTTAACATCCAGACAAAATGGGGATAAAATCGTAGCATATTACATTTTCTCTCAAGCCCTAGGGATAGGAGGAATCAGGCTGATTATCCTAGCTTGTATCCTAGTTCTCCATGACTTGGTCAAATGGATTCTGCTTTTGCAATCCCACTCTCAAAATCTGAGGTTTCAAAATAAGACGTGGCAAAGGAAATACACTTTTTCCCACGTGTAGTTGCAAATGTGTATTTCATAAGGTTCAGCTGTGGTGCAATTCGTGAGCGAGAAGAGTGTAGCCAACAGCATATTCTTACACTGAAATCAGAAACCAAAATTTCAAGGTTCTACCGTCAGTCTTGAAAAACCTCAGTAAGTGACTAGAAAGCTACAGCTTCCTTGAGCATCCCCTGGTCTCTGCTCCTTTATATGGCCTCTCTGCCCTGACTGCAGCTTGAAACAAACAAGACAGCAGCGCTGAGAACATTCCTTTGCAATGATTTTTAAATGTCACTCAGTTGATTTTATTCTACTGCCACTGCTATTTTCTAACCCCCATTAGTATTCTAGCTGATGTACAAAACACAGATAAAGTCCCACTGTGCATCTCAAGCAATTTATATATAGTCTAAAAGAGAGAATGTTATAATCTAACCACACGAGCATTCACCAGTACATGCTCATATGCATCCACAGTGTTTATCTATTCCTAGGCTGATACTGTGTGTTTACAGGCAGATGATGACCCTGGAGCTCAGCCCAAAATAGATGGACTGGGTTGGGTGCTGGATAGGAAATGTCTCTGAGCTGCTCTGTGAAAACTGCTTTGGTTCAACAGCTACTTGTTAGGAGGTCATCTCTCCCTGCCACATGGCACTGAGGATGAAAGCAAAGGTTTTATTGTGCCTGCCTCTTCCTGCTCTTATCTCATGCTAGTGCACTAGAGTCTTCCTCTTCTTCCTGTATCTTCTTGGAACCATTGCTGCGCTGGCACACAAGCTCTGCTTCCCAGAAACTTTTTCATACAGGTAGTATTTGCCCCCATCCAGGATACATCTCTGAGTTTCATGGCCTTTAGGTGTTCAGTGATTCTAGTGGCACCACTCTGGCAGCTAGGGTTTCAACTCTGTCTTCAGCAGGACAAACAGAAATACCTTCTTTATTCTCTAAATTCTGTTCATCCTGTGCAGTGATGGAGACCAAACCAGCAGACTGCTGGTTGTTTATATAACTTCTAGTTGCATAAGTTACCGTTGCCTGCTAACTGTGGAGTTACAAAATCGGTGTATTCCTGGGTGATTTCGTTGCCTTGCAACATAGCACAGAATGAAAGACAAGAGAAATTACTCTTTGTCAGATCACATGGGGTTTTGTTTTTTCAGGCAAGTTTCCAGTGGGAGATGTTGAGCTTTGTAAGTGCAGCTGTGTCTTAAGTTATCATCTACATTTATGTAGGTCCTTGCAAAGTACATCTGCTTCAAGGCATGGGCCAAATATGGTACCCGCTCTTTTGGTCAGAATTCAGGTGGAATCCGACTGAACACAAAAGTGTCCAAAGTCTGTGCCACTGACTTGACTGCATTAAGTGACAAAAGACAGTAATTGTGACTGAGGCATTCCTCCTGTCTCCAGTCTGTGAGACCAGTTAGAAAGAGGGGTGGGTTCAGTCTCCCGCTTGTTGCATTTTAATTGTGGTATTTTGACTCAGTGACTCAACCAGGATCATTCTGTCCCCATGAAACCTCATAGTACAAGAATTCACTCCATACTTTCAAGTCTTTCTCGTCTTCCCGCAAACCCTGCATCCTAAAGAGAACTGAATTGCAGGACAATACTCATCCATTTCTTTCTTGGGACCCACAAACTGTTGCTCACCCCACATGCATGACTCAGCTCTGCTCCACCACTTTGCTGGCACAGAAAGCTGCAAGGGTGAAAGAAGAGAGAAAAGCGCCTGTCTGGAAGTATTCCTTCCCTTCCCACTGCTGGAGTGAAAAGCCTCAACTTTGGGAAGGGCATTGAGTAGAGGAAGATAGCAAACAGGGCAAGCCTCTGTAAAAAGGGCACAAGACCAACACTGGGTATATCAAGGTGACTCAATAGTTCAGACTTCTGCTGACTTTAGTAGTTCGCTTATACTTAGGATCATGATACTGCCACGTTCCAGAAGGCACGTGGCATCTCTTCAGCTGTTCTTTGCAGGAAATATATCCCTAGTTTTGCTACAGCCAACAGCTGTCCTCTTTCCACTGTCTGAGTGGATAGAAGTCTGACTGTCTGTTTTCTGGAAGGAAGGAAGAAAGGTTATGTGGGGATGCGGGAGTACCATCAAAAACATTTTTTCTTCTGAATTGCCCTATCACAGCTTTTTCGGCTCATCTTTTCCTGCTGAGTAAAATGGGCAGTCATTTTCTCCCACTTAGGCAGCTAGGGAAAGGACTGTAGAGTTTTTACACAAGAGAAGATATATTATACTTTAAGAGATCCTGAAAGGTAAGGAAACAAATGCCCTGATTTTGAAGCAGAATGTTCTGTCTCAACTAACAGCTAAAACGATAAATCCTAAGTTTTACATTCTCTTTAAAATGTTTATGTTTGTTACAAAAATCTACTTAGCAGCCAAGCATTCCTGACATCTCCCTGTGGTATTTTTGTTGTTTACAAAGTAGGATTAATTTTTTTTTCTTGTTCTGTGGTGATGGCTAACTTCCCCCCCATTTAGGTAGACTACTTTTCAAGCTGTGCAGCTCTTTTTCAGGCAAATGAGCTGCAAGGTCTGTTTATGTGCATGGTGATCTGCTGAAAAGAACTTTTTCAATCCCTGGACAAAATATTGCTTTTCTTATTCTTCAACCTGTGTTGTCTTCTTTGTGTTGCTAAAAGAGGGTGACAGTATTGCTATGAAATTACAGCAAAAGTGGTAAACCCTGGATATGCACAGTCAAAATGATTCCTTGTTATCTGTAGAATTCAGCTGATTGAAAAATGACCAGAGTGAGCATACTAAAATATTCTGTGAAACCTACAGTCTCTAGGTACTGTACAGTATTACAGATCCACAGAGCAGCAAGACAGGCACAAGATGTGAAACTGAAGAAGAGGGAGGAGCTGCCCGTGCATTGAAAGGAATATATATTCTCCCCCAGTCTCTGGGTTGGCAATTTATGTACTGGACAGCCATTACTTAATGGCAGAGTGGATCTTGAATGGAGCCCTAGAACATAAACCCTTCCTTACCTCCTGCCTTGGAGTGCATGATACACATTCTGCTAGGAAGCTGTAGTCTGCAAATGGAGAGAACAGATTCCTGGTATACTAACACTTGCCCCTTCCCTCTTCCATTTTGGGTGATTTGTGCCTCCAGGACACGACAATCAATACCTGTGCTACCTCTAGATTTCTTTAATGTATGGTCACTACATGGGGACATACACCCAAATCATAGTTCATGTTCTGAGCAAGTAATATTGATTTTTGCATCACACCGGGCTACTGATACATGTCTTTGTGGAATCACTGCCAAGCATTCAGAAAAAGTTGGAATGCTGTTAGGTTGGTGGCCTCAGAGTTTCCTACTAGTGTTTATACTTAGTTGAGAGAGACACACTGCACAGGGGATGAATTTTGTTTGTAAAGGTGGGTTTCTCTTCTAAGTAGACTTAACTTTGTGTGTGCTGTCGGCTTGGCCTTATATTCCTTTGGCACAGAAGTGTAACTACTGTGGCTGTCACTTGCTCAATTAGTCCACATGATCACTCCTGATGAGTTTCTTTATCAACCTTGTTTGTATATATTATTAATTCTGACAGTAAAGGCAATCAGATACACCAAATTGTGATGTAGAAGGGGGGGGGGGGTCCTAAAACTTGCACATTTGCACATTTGCTCTGGCGTTGAAAAATGTTCATGACCAGAAATGCCTCAGCTAACTCTTCCTTTATGGAAGAGCAAATGGCTGGGAATGCTTGCTTACTGCCTGCTGATTTCTACATTTAGCTTTATAGTGTTCAAGGTAGACTACTCAGATTTAGATGCTGTTGTAACAATGTAAACATGAACACCAAAGAAACCCACCTTAGGCCACTACTGAAAACACCACTGTGTTGAGCTGTTTGAGCAGTGGACACTCACACCTTTTTATTCTTGGTAGATGTCTTTCACTTTATATCGGTAAAATAATTAGGGAAAAGTTTGGTAATCACATTCAAAGAAACTTAATTTGCTTCATCTATTTTTTAAAAAATAATATGACTCAAGAAGTTAAGAATAATAAGATGTAAGGTGATATAATTAACATCAATCCTATGTAGGTCATTTTTCAATAAAAAGAACTCATTTAAATGTTTTTCTGGAAATTGCATTAAAATGGAAGCAGAGACAGCTCAAGGCTTCCCAATAATATCTTTAAAGCTGAACTTTGCCATTCCAAAGGTGAGAGCCTGGGCCTGGAATGTTTCTAGCTCTACAAGCTCAGGAAACTTTTTCTGTTTCAGAAACAGGAGAGTTTTTTTCTCTGGTGAGCAGCTGTTCTTGCTGTTGCTCCAGCCGGGGATTAGCCAGTGATAGCAGCAGCCAGAGCTCTAGCACAGCCAAGGTGACAGCAGTGCTACAGATACGCTGCTGCTGCTGCCTCTGTATAACCTTAAAAAGGTGACTTTTTTTTTTTTTTTAATAGGAAGCAGTCCTCTAAAGAAGCCTTCATGCATTGGGTCCAAACTTAACCTATTTGTTACAAATGGATAATGTGGGTGATGCAGCAGCTTCCCATAATGTGCCCTGTCACCTGATTCTGGAGAAGGAGATGTGAAACCTCTGTCTCTTTCAGTGCCTTAGCCCTACCTCTACAGCACCATGAAACATTAGAATTATATTTCCTACTCTTCTTTTCACCAAAAATAAGTAATTCTTACTGATATGAAGGTTTCATTATTTCACATCATGAATAGCTGAGATGTGTATGTTTTACGTTGAGGAAACTATTTGGGTCTCGGTGTTATAAATGAGATTAAAATGAAATTGTCTTAGAACGAGTTGTTCAGTCCATTAAGGCTGGATTTATAATTGGCACCCTTCCTGTAAAACTCAATTTGTTACAATTTTTAATATTGATTTGATCCTACAAGTGAATATACTAGAGGTAATTAAGCCTGATGGGACTTTAATACATTCAGAATATCTTCAAAGAAGGCTAGTGAGTATTACTAACATCTCAATCCATTTAACAAATTGCTAAGGGGAATCCACCATATAATTACAGTAATTCAGGAAAGTAAGTGGGAATTTTTGAGTCTACTGTACAGTGAAGAAAGGATAAAAATGTCAAACACCTGTGACCATATCTTTATCTGACATAAATTATATGATTTTTTTTTCTCCCCAATGTCACATCATTGTTAATTGTATAAATGCATAACTTAATCATGGATTCAGTCCTCCTGGGACCTTACATTTTCAATTACTATAATCTTATAACTTCCTCTTTTTTAAGATCTGTGAAATTGATATGGATCTCAGTAACATTAACTACTTCTCTTCTGAGAGTCATTTCAAAATAGTTAAAGCTACCTTATGTTTCAATTATACATATTTCTGATATTACAGTGTAATTACATAGTATTACAAGTTTTGATGTATAGGATGTGGCTATCTTAATACTATACTATTGTGTTCTTTTTTTTAATATGCAGACCAATGCTTGCTTTACTCTGATTCTGATTTTAGAGCTGTTCTGTCCTCCTCAAAATGAAGATCAAATCTATAAGGTTTTGTTTGACACCACTTATTCATATAGAATACTAATATATAACCCAAAATGAGCCTTATTCTAAAGCTAAAAGAATGTTTAAAATATAGTTCAAAACTAAGTATATAAAATACTTAAGAAATTAAGATTTAAAATAAAAAGGAAACTTTTTTTTTTTCTTGAAATACTGTCACTTCCACTTTCAAATGGTTATAATATTTCCAGTGGCCATCTTTCAGATTGTCACTCAAAAAGGGGAGCTAAATGATGCCACAGATTTTAGGATCCCTTGAGATATAAACAGGAATACCATCTAACAGACTTTAAAATCAGCTTCTAATGTAAGGAGACATATTACTGAATGGTTTATATGAAAAATGTGCTACAAATAGTAACTTCATTTCTTAGCATAAGTAAAACCATTCCATTATAAATGCTACAGATGCTTTCCTGTTTCGAAATACATGCAGGTAACTCTATACAGCAAGGTGGTTATATATGATAATTTCTAAGAAAACAATTTTTTAGGTTCAAGCTGTCAAAAAGTACTAAAAGACAATCTTTCAGTTCTGCCTTCTTGTATGTGGGAGTTGACAGACGTTGATGTCAAGGGGCTGTGGTTTCATTCACAGCCTTTAATTATCAAGTACTTCTCTGCAGTCCAGTAAGATATTTGGTTATAGTCTACAGTCATTTTGTTTGTAGAGAGCTATTTGGCACCACAGTTTGTCATATAAGATATAACAGTGAACCTATGGAAGGCAAAGGATTGTCAGAAGATTAATTGGAAAAAAATATATATTTCAAAGCAATAAAGGGAATATAAAAAAATCAATAAAGGCAAAATTAATTCCATATTTCCAGTCCTCTTTCAATGTGAAGAAGCAGCAGAGCTCTTGAAAAGCAAGAAAAAACTGTGTGGTGAGAATACTTGTTCTTTCCCAAACTTAGTTTGGATAAAAAATGGGCCATTTTTCCTGGGAACTTTCTTTTCAGAAATTCCACCAGGAATAAGAACACTACCCTAGCAAATATTCATAAAGACATTGGGATAATTTCCTTGGGAGGAAATAGTAATGCATTTTGGGAGATGTAGTTCAGGTTATGAGTCCAATTCACTAAGGATAATGAAAACATGCAGAACTCCAGTCCCATGTCCCACCAGGCATCACACAGCTATGAAAAACACAGGGGAATGTCAAACCAGGCAAAGGCTAATGTACGCATCAACTTGATAATACAAAATATTTTACTTTTACATTTCCATTAAATCACCTGTGTTATTATTCACAGTCTATCTCCTAATTTCAAATTCATATTATGTTAAAACCAGTTAAAGTTAAAAGATTTATGTGTAATTCATACCACTGTAAGATCATAATCGGGTACTATATGTTACCATATGCCTCTGTACAAATGACATATGCACATATATATATATTTTTAATTGGTTAATGAATTCAAGTTATGACAATCTTGTTGTGTCAATGCCTGCATTAAAATGCAAGTCAAGTTATGATGTCAATGGTTGTAATATATACATACAAAATATTTCTTTTCAGTTCACTGTTTCTTTAATTTAAAAATCTGTTTTGAAACCAGACAACACTAATAATTATGAAGTCATGCATTAATATGCTTTGTTTTAAAGGTATGTCATTAAAAGTTAAGTCTCTAGAATTTTTAAGGGCCAAAACGTGAGGAATGTTTTTTTGGTTTTGTTTTGTTTTTCATTATACTCCTTAGTGTTTTATTTACTGTCAGCAATGTCTTAAGTTTTTTACGAAAGAAAAAAAAAAAGAAATAATAAAAAAATATATCCTATCAGCTATGGACTTGTGTATAATCCACAAGGATACACATAGAAGCTTACAAAATTCTTTGAAGACTTTCTAAAACAAGTTAATGTCTTCAAGACAGATATATTGAAAAAGGACTCAGTTCTGTTCACTCAAACCTGTCCTGGAATCATGCAAATTTGTCACACTGACAAACATATATTGCATTAGAAAAAGCTATGTTTACTTTAAGTTTTTGCTTGATTAAGATGCAAATTAAAACTGGGACAGAATTGCTGAGAACCCTTTTAATGCTTTGAGAGATCCAGATGAAATTTGTTATTTCAAAAATGTTCTGTGGTATAATTAACCTTACTAACCCTGGAATAATTTTGGAAATCTGCTACTTATGAGTGTTAAATTAAAACCTTAACTCTCAGTATAACTGACATAGTCACTCTCCACAAAGTCATAACATAAAACTTGCTGATCACAGAGAGTATTTTCTGTAAAAACATAAAGTAAGGAGAGGATATTCCAAAAATAGCAACTGTGCTTTATATATTTATATAATGCTTTATGCCCATCAAGAAGGGGAACAGTCTATAAAAAGTCTACTCTCACAATTTGTTTTGCTAACTATAGTAGCTATAATAAATGAAAAGTTCCTTGAAATACCCAAGGCTATGGTTTGGTTAAGAGCTAGGAGCTACATCATCTTTAAAGGAAGATTTTTTTTTTCCTTTATGGAGGTGACACCTGAGAGCAAGGACTTGGTTGCAGAGCAAAAGTGAGATATACTTTTTTAAAGCAGACTGTTCATTGACAAAATGCACTATTTAGACAAAGAAGTAACCACAGAGAACAAGTGTATTTGTAAGGAAATTGCAAGTAAAATGTATTGTTGTTGCATCCTACCTTGTACACAATGATAGGAATATCAATGACAATATAGATAAGGTCTCCTAGTGCCAGACTGGCTATCAGTGCATTCGGGCCATTCCTCATACACTTGTTCTGGTAAATGATCCTCAGCAGAGTTGCATTCCCAACCATTCCAACGATGAAAATAGCACAAGATACCACCGTGTTAATGTATTTAAAAGTTTCAGCAATCTTAGTCTGCTGGGAGCATTTGACAGATTGGTTGATTACCAGGGGCCGTCTGGTGGTGAGGAGCATGCTGGAGTCAATCCCTGAGAAAGTGGGAAGGTTGTTTCCCAGATCACTCTGGTTGGCAGCATCTCTGTCAGAGCTGTCACTGAGGACAAATCCCGAAACCAGCAGCAGCAAAGAAACTTTTAAACATAAGGCTTCCATCCCGAAGTCCCAAATGAGCAAATTCAGTGAGAGTTTTTTTCACTATCTCAGTGAGGTACTTTTCACTTCTTCACCTGCAGAGAAAAACAATAAGGAAAAACAAACAAAAAAAGAAACAGAATCAGTAGACCCAGCAGGGTAACACATCCTGCTTCTCACTTAGGAAGAAAGCTATTTGGATGTAATTTCTATAACACATATATGTAAACACATGCTTGTAATCATTGTGCTACTCTGAAATCTAGATTACCCACATCCATTAATTCTGACAAAACACAAACAGAGATGAGATCCTGCGGGATCCTTTAACTTTAGACAGAACTTGTGCATGAAAAAACACAAAGGGGTAGATGAAGTTCTGCTTTAAAATATAGTCTTGCAAGAAAAGTCTACCAGCAAAGGGAGGCCTTGGGGACTGCTGTAAGATATTTTAACTAAAATAAAGTATGTTCTAAAAAGTAAGGTAACACTGCATTAGTAATTACAGGTACTACATTTGTTAATTTTTGAGTGTTTTTGATATATTGCAACAATGATGCTTTATATTATTTTTCTCTGGCTTTATAATTACCTGGATTTTAAATGAAGACTGATAATACGTATATATCAAATCAAATTTTGGACTGGACTCAAAGTCCCTGGACATTATGAGGAAGACTTTTATAGTCTCAGGGTAAACATTTGACCACATATGTCAATTTATTGTAATAAAAAGAAGTCTTTGGTTCCTGAAAAATGTAAGTGCTGCTCATGTTGCAGTCCTTATCCATGGCAAAGTTGATTATAAAAAAAATTAAGCTCTTTTAAAGATAAAAAACTAGTTGGTTTAGTATTCTAAGTGATAACTCCTGACATTTCCAGATAGGAAAGGAGGCAGTAGCATTCCACCCCTGTGACTGGGAGTGTGCAGCCCCAGAGCTGCTGGTCGCTGCGGCAGGGGGCAGGTAGCACCTTCAGCAAAGCTTCCCTGAGGTACAAGCCAAGGAGGACACTCTCAAGTCCAATTCCTTGAAGCCTTGGTCTAATTTAGGATAAAGATTTTATACATGGCTCATATCTGCAAAGCAGGACAAAATGCTACAGTGTTGCCAAAAAAAGAGTAGAAAGTTTAGTATTTATAACTTTCTGATTTCTAGGGACTCACATGAAGCAATTGGGAGGATCCTTTTAAATAAATGAATCCTAATTTCATTCCCTATGGGCCTATTAATTCAGAGTTTATAGCAAAAATTTACAAGAACGTGGCAGACAATTTACTGATAGTAGTTCTGAATGCAGCCACACTATAAATATTTACTACTTCTGTTGTGTGTCATCTGTTAAAGTGTGTGTGTCTCTATACAGCAGCGTATGCAATGTTAAGTCTGAGTATTCCTGTCTGCTGTGTAGGGTGCTATCTCTCACAGACCAGTCATCCAAATTTATGGTCTTCTATCTTGGTGTATCTGAGATAGTGATCTGACCAGCCTGAGTACCTGTGCACTTGATTTTAAAGTTTAATCAGTTAGACAGCAAATCCTTCTTACCTAAAAGCCTGATACAATGATATCTCAGGGCAGTTAGCAATAGTTAGCGTGATCTCAGTGCTTTTGCCTTACGATTCTAAGTCGTATCAGAAATAACAGGCATGTTTTACTGCAATTCTTTTCAGGCAAGCATTAGTTCTTTTATTATTTGCTATGACTGCTGTTCTCCAATTCACAAATGGAAAAACTGAATCAGTAGTGATTTAAATGACATTTCCAAGTTTGTACTTGCCCAAGTAAATGTGATACAGCTATGGACTGAGCCCAAGCCCTCACTACAAAGACCCACAGCTTTGGTTGCTGTATTAGTATCCCCCTTATTTAATGATGTTTTCCTGTGAAAACTTAATATACACACCTCATTTGAACATAGCGGTCGCATGCCAATGGTGCATGCAGCATGCAAAGCTGGGAACAGCATCGCCAGCTGCCATCTCTTCCCTCTCCCAGAAGAAACTTTCCCATAGGAAGCAAAACTACAACTGTCTTTTTTTAAAGAATGATTTATAAGGAAGACCACTTTCCTACGGATTCCTGACAAATCCTTCATTTGCTTGGCGTATTCTCCAAGTGTCCGTACGGCCACAGAGCACACAGCTCCCAGGCGGCCTGCCCTACGTGCAGGGCCGTGGGTGCCCGAGGCGCGGAGGGGACCCGCGGGCCGGGGGCGGCCGCTGTGGGGGAGCAGAACCCGGGGACAAACCGGGGACAGCCCCTGCCCGGGTCACCGCAGAGCGGTAGGAAAGAGGAGCCGAAACGTAACCGGCGACCGGTGTGCCCGAAAAGCTGCTGCGGAGCCCAAGCAGGGCACTGACGGGGTGATCACCGCGGTGATGCCGCCCCGGGGTGATGCCTCCCCTCTCCCCGCCGCCGGGACAGCGGCCCCGACACGGACCCGGCGAGGCAGGGCAGCCTGCGGAGCTCTTCCACAGGGTTCCCACGCCGAGCTGCGCTTCCTACCGGAGAGCCCAAGCTCTCTGCCTCTCTGCCCCCTTCCCTCGCCCCCGCCGGCAGCCGGGCGGCCGCAGCAGCCGCTCGCCGTTCCCTGCCCTTAGCGGGGCTGGGAGCGGGGCCGCTGGTGCGGGGCGCCGCGCACTCACCCCAGGCGTGCCTCCGCCGCCGGCCCCGCGCTCATGCTGCGCCTGCTGCTCCCGGGAGTTGCCGCCGAGCGGCTTTTCCTGGGATGGTCTTCCCCGAGCCTCTGACTGGGTGGGATGGAAATCTCCACCTCCGCTCAATCGGCAGCGGGAGACGGAGCGGAGAAGGCAGAGCGTCCTCGCTTCTCTGCCCCCTCCCCCTATTAAAACAAGCCTCCAGCCCGAGCGGAGCCCCTGCCAACGTTAAACACAAAGGCTGCCTCCCGGGCACGGGGGGAACGCTGAGCCCTTTAACTGTTTCCTCTCTGAAACGGAGCTTAACGACCTCGCTGCACTCGGCAGGGCAACAGCCTTTGGGAATCCATCCCCTGTTGCAGCTGCCTCCTGACAGCAAGTAGGGTTCACGCAAAGGTTGTGTGTCTGACTGAATCAGACGACTTAACAGCCACAAGCAGAGCAGGGAAAAATATCCCGCGACTAAATACACAGCTTTTGCGTTTCATTTTCCCCGGACTCGGTCAGGATTATGTTTCCACGACGATCAGTAAAACTGGATGTGTAAGAGTTTCAGAAACTCTGCATCTCGGGGTGTCATTTGCTGTGGTCCGTCCAGGACACACCTCGGTAACACCTTTTATTTTTCAAGACCAAAAATGCACGTACAAAAATAAAATCGTAGCATTTTCTGTCATTCAGATGTTTCTTATTACTGTTCTTCTGCTAAGGT
Source organism: Aythya fuligula (assembly GCF_009819795.1). Lineage (NCBI taxonomy): Eukaryota > Metazoa > Chordata > Aves > Anseriformes > Anatidae > Aythya > Aythya fuligula. The sequence continues at coordinate 34,284,130 of NC_045562.1, forward strand.
AGTGGTACAGAAAAGTTATTCAGAAAAAGTGGAAGTTCTGTTAAAGTTAACAATCTTTTCTCATATACTCATATACCAGAGAGTGAAGCTTGTAGTGGAAACAGTTTCAATATCCCTTCATGCTAACAAGTTAACAAGAAATTTTCAGTTCCTTTCTTGAAACTTTTCAAGATCCTCATTTCATGGCAAATTTCCATCTGGCTGTACCACAGAAATAATTTTCTAAACATATCTGGGCTTCTTTTGAATCCAAAAAGGCAATCTTCCTAAATATGATATAAGAATACGTGATCCTAAAAGAATAAGATCAGCCTGAAAAGAACAATAGAAAACGTGATGCCCAGTGGCCTTCAGAGTTAAGATATTTGGCCATAAATCATGTAAGAAATTGTTAAGGCTTTCTGAGTACTGCATAGTTAGAAGAATGTTTCTGTAGACATTCCTTTAAATTATCTGTTAAACCTTGAATTAAAAAAAATAAATAAATAAAAGGCATCTGAAAGCATCTTGATCAACTGGAACAGCAATACTTTATTTGCTCTAGAAAGCCATCTCAATTAAATGTGTCAAGACATGAGATCTTTGAAGGAATGTAAATGTTCAAGCTGAGAATCACAGGAAGCCCACTGCTTGCAAATCAGTAGAAAAGTTTAATTCAAAGCTTCACGTTGCCTTGAAGTTGAATGAATACTGACAAGCCATTGAATTGTCCATACGCTATTAATAAAAGATATTTAAAAATTCTTTATGGTTTGGTCATAGATACTTAGCATCAATGATATGTTTTGTCAAGAATCATCTGTGTGCTAATTTGTTGGAAAAATTGTTGAAGAACTAGAAAGGGTGTAGTTAAAGATCATGAGCGTTTTATGGAGTGCTTTTCTGATGAAGTTCTTGAATCTGTAATATATATTCTCCAGACATTCTTAACACCCCTTTCCCTTCCTTGGATCATTTTACCTCTGTGTCCGAAAAACTAGAATTGCTTACTCAACAAAATGAAAATGATATCTGACTTTCAAACACATATTTTTCCTTCCAATTCATAATTCCATTAATTTGGAAGGTTTACATCATATATTCAGACACTGACATGCCTAGCTACATTTACTATTAAACGGTATAATAAAATTTACTAATGCTATTAAAGATAACTTTTAAAATATGAAAAAAGAGAGCTATTTATTACCACTGTGAATTCCTCTGTTATTGCCAACCCACATAAGTGGTATTAATTATTAGAAATTACTGAATTGCTCATAGCAGTTCTCTATTCTTTGTTGTTGTTTTTGTTGCTTATTTATTAATTAGGCCTTTGTTCTATCTTTAATATTGTCAGGTGTCTAAAACTGAGTTAAATTTCTGTTTTAAACTCAGTTAAATTCAGAAGTTGTTCCTGATTTTTTTTTTTTTTTAACCATGTTCAGGAAGCAACACGAAAAAGGAATTTATTATATACGAACTATTCAAAAACTGCAGTTGCAAATGCAGTTGACTTCAGCTACCAAGAAAAGTGACTTAATGCATTTTTTTACACCGATATATTTTTAGGTACTAGAAACACTTTCACCATTGTTGTAGGACTGCTATCCTGTGCATGCATTCTTTTATGGAAGAGGTCTTGACTGGTGGCTCTCTCTCCCAGAATCAGTGCCATGGGTGTTTCCTCTGACCTCTTCTCTTCTGTCTCTTCAACAAACTACTCAGCTTGTCTTGTATAACTGCAAAGATGGAGAGTAAGGGCAACGTACTAGTCTTGTTACACCATAACAGTTACACACTAACCCCTTTTACATCTGTTTTAAGGATACCTGGCTTTTGCAGCTGGAGTCATTCTTCAAGAAGACTCAATTTGAAAGCTAATAATGTTCCTGAGCAATTTAGGCTTTAGAAAGGAATGCCTTATTACAAGGGTTATTAGACAAATGAACCTAATGATGCAGTGCTTCTTATACATCTAACCTCAGAGACAATAAAATATGATCTTTGGCTATATTTGGATTATTTGATTGGAATGCATCTCCTCAGGTTTAAAATAAAATAAAATATCTGGCAGAAAGCAGTACAGAAGATGGAGCCAGACTCTTCTCAAGGGTGTTCAGTAGCAGAATAGGAGGCAATGGGCACAAACTGAAAGGGAAGAAATTCAATTTAAAAGTAATAAAATGCTTTTTCACTACCAAGGTGATCAAACAGTGGAGCAGGTTGTCCAGAGAGGTTGTCAAATCTTCATCCTTGGAGCTTTCCAGAACACAACTGGACTCGGTCCCGAGCAACTTGCTCAAGGGGACCCTGTTCAGAGCAGGGGGTTGCACTAGTTGATCTCCAGGAGTCCCTTCCAAAACTCAGTGGCTCTGCAATTAAGTGACTCTGTGACACTGTGATTCATCCCATTATGTCAAGGGTATTTTGACTCAAACTTTAGAATTATGGTCTTCGGAATACTTTGAGTTATAATGTTTCTATTGGAAACTGTTACAGCATTGAATATTGTCCAAAAGAATAACGAGTGAAGTTCATTGAAATATTTAGCAAAAAGTGTATTTTTTTAACGTTAGCTCTACAGAGAATTTTTTTCTTCTCTTTTGAGGCCAAGATGGCAGAGTTGTTGACTGCAGAGAGTGTTTGGGGATCTTCAGATGTTCTCATTATTTGTCCCCATTGTTTCAGGCAAGGGCACACTTCCCCACTGCACACGGGGGGAATTCATGTCAGTGTTCCTTAAATCTGTATCCTCCATCTTGTCCCTTTTTAGTCATAATCCATAATCTGTGTTTAAATTTCTGTATATGTGGAAAACTCAAATTATTAAATATGAAAAGTATTTGTTGAAATTAATATTCTTACTCACTCTGTTGAAAGTTATACCAGATGAATAGAGCTTTTCCATAATCCAGCTGTGATGGGGAATCACTGTTCTGTCTTCCTGTCTCTTTTTGGTTTTGCTTTTCTTACCAGTTGTGAATGGTAGAATGTTAAATCAGCCACGCCAGGTCAGACCATCTGGTCCCATATCCTCTGCTTGTGACAGAGGCCAGCAGAGGATGACTAATGAAGAACAACAGAATACCAGTATTTTCCCAAACTTTTCTCTCAGTGCCCAGTGAATGCCAAAGGTGGATCCACAGCTTTTATGTCCAGAAGCCTTGACAGACTAATAGATTTTATGCTGTTTATGCTCTAAATCCAATCCATTGACTAGATGCATTTCTCCTTACTAATAGTTCAGATAAATTGCCTTAAGACCACTGATCAAAGTACTTCCACCTTTACTTTACACTGAAAGACTATTCACTAAAGATGATTTTATTAATGTTCTCAAGTATAGGCATTAATATCCTGAAGCAGAAAGATTTATGAATAGAATATATGAACATTAAGAGGGACGTTAACCTACTGAGACCCTGAAATTAGCTATGAGCTCAAGCAGCCTGCTACAAAGAGACCAGGTTTTAATGGTAATAGATAAAAAGAATTTTACATAAAAACCTAAATATGCAGGGAAAAAAAAAAAAAAAAAAAAAAAAAAGAATAAGTAAAGACCAGGAAAATACAGACATAACATAGAAGATGCCTATTACATAATTTTGCAATTATATAAAGAGAAAGCAAAGTGCGTTTTAAAGAATAAAAAAAGGGAGGGAATAGATTAGAAAATCTTTCATAACTTACTTTAGTTCGCAAGTTTCAATCCACATTAGCAAATGGGAGCCTGTGCAGAACACACGTTCTGTGACAGAAGAATGCTATTCTGCTGCCAGACCCTTCTTTTATTATCTTAATCAGTAATAAAATTATCTAGATAAGATAGTGAGATATTAGAATGCCATTTTATCTTAAACTAAATAAGGTTACAATTATTTCTATTGGCTACTCAGCTGTGAAGCTGTTTTTCGTGAAAAACCCTGACTCATCTCACTTATTTCTTATGTTTCAAAGTTATCTAATTTTTTATTAGCCTAAGAAAAGCTGCGTTGAAATGAGCTGTGTGTACATTTACCTTGATACAGTAAACTACTGCTGTTGTATTATTCAGCATTCATTGTGTAATGGTTATCATATAATAGTCGATATATTATCTTACAGTAAGTGTTACACCTAGGCTTATTTACAGACTTATCATTAAGTGACAAATCTATAAACTTTTGCATGTTTTGACAGATATAAGGCATGTTCTACAGCACAGTTTTAGGATAAAGATTTTTCAAATGATCAAGGTTTCTAGAAAAGGTTAAACCATTCTTTTCTGATATCTAAGAAAACATTATTGGAAACTGAAGCACACATTTAGGTAATTATGATAGCGTTAAGACAATGTAAGTAGAAAATATAGGTTTGGAATTCTTGAGAAAGAGTAGCTCTGTAGATTTTGGTAATAAAACTCTTCCAGCCTTCTAGGAATGATCCTGATTTTTATGTTCATGCAAGTGCAGTATTCTCTTTGTTTTAACGATACAGCCGACTCTATCCTGTGTTTAGAGGGGCTGGGTTAAGATACGATTGGCTTCATGGAAATAGGGTTGTTACGATGTGCTGTCATCATGGCCCTTGTGTGAGGTAAATGGGCACCTAAATCGTAGTCTTCAAACTGATTGAAGGAGACAGCAATAGTTTTTGTTAAGCATTTTATGTTTATTACCTTGCTGTGACATGGACTTCCATTGCAATGACTTGCATACCTTTTCTATATAGAAAAGAAAAACCAAGCATGAATGTTATCAAGAGAGAAATGAATCTTCTTATGCTAGTTCTGTGTTTTGATGAGAGACATCATTCAGAATTATGTTTTGGAAGTTTACCATAAAAACAGCTCAGATCGATTCAACAAAATCCAATCTTGCAAAAAACCCTCTTACAGTAAAGGTGCCATGGGACCTATTTTATCAATGGGAATTGTTCTGTGTTTCTTAAAGTTAGACCCTTTCTGGAACAAACATTTTTACTGGTACTTGGCTGTACAGCACAACTCAATGATAATAAGTTTTAGGATTGTCAGGAACTCTGAATTTGTCTTGATTTTTTAAAGGGTTGGGAGCAAACTAATCTTGGCTTATTTCATTCTTCTTCCATCCCAGCTTGTAGAGAGCCTTGTCTCTTTTGCTCTGTTCCTTCTAATAATAACTTCTCACATCTTCCAAGTATGCCTTCTAGGCATCAAACCCCAACAGCATTCATCTACCACCTTGCTTCTGTTGATTCTTGTCCTACCCCATGCTGATGATCTACTAGTTTCTCACACAGTTGGTAGTGTGCCTGTTTCTTCATGCACTAAACACTAAATGGATGACTTTTCCTAGTTTACCCAGTTGTGGTTACTGGGGTTTGGTGTGATAAGGAAAGATAGATGAGCAAATGGAGAATGCCAAGCCTCTGGCTGGCAAGGTCCCTGCCCTGCTGTCTGTGGTTTTCCCCTCATGTGCTGGCTCCCCAGCCCTGAGGGAGCAGCCAGCCCTTGCTGATCCCTCATGACAGAGGGCATGCTGGAAAGAGAACAAGGAGTGATTTCTTTTCTATCAGATATTCCACTCCAGTTACATGGGCTTTCATTGGATAACACTGGATTTTTGGTATGCTAATATCCAGTGCAATGAGAACATAAGTAATGTTATAGAAGAAACATCTATGGCAATTCAGTTTTATCAAGCTGTAACACCAGACTATTCCATTTGTCTAGATTAAAAAAAAAAAATAAAAAAATTGCTATGTAAAAAAAAAAAAAAAAAGTTTGGTGCCTGTGTAATTGCTGGTCACAGAAGGGTAAAGAATGTCATTAGCCTTCTGTTACAATTCTTATGAATATAACCAAAATACTGTATATTACAATTGTTAATAATTAAATAAAATCATGTATGTTAGGTAACAAGAACCAATATAACTTAGTTTTTAAACATTTAAATACTACTTATCCTAGTCACAAACTTTCAACAACTCTGATTTAATATGCTCTTCAATTTATCTATACAGGAAGTAGGTTAAAAAATGGAAACAATAAATACATGCAAATATAAGCTTATGTTTTCTTTGAACCAGTCAGTTTATAATTTGCATCATGTTTTCCTAAGGAAGAACATATGGAAAAGAACACTTTTCAGTGCCTTATGAACATCAAACTCCTATTTTCTAATCCATAAGTAAATATAATGCTACATCTTAACTAGTTCAAATTTAAGACACTGGGAGTGTGAGGTTCTCTCCTATAAGAGGAAAGCTCTGTAGTTATTTAGAATATTATATTATGAATATACTCAAAAACATGCATATCCTTGTGAGACATACATGTATGCTTGAAAACACACATATCAATGTTGTGATTAAATGTTATTTACTTCAGACCAACTGAAGATACATTGTAGGACTCTACTCATATAGCACAGTTGGATATAATTCTCTGCAGGCATAAATGAGTGTAAATCTCTTGATAGAACTGGAAAAGCATTTATTTGTATCATCAAATAGTGGTCATAAATGATGCATTTATGTCGATGAATATACTTTGTAGGGAACCATGCCATTGTGCACACGTATCTCAAAATATATCTGAAACTGGAAAACTGCTGCAGTTTTCTGCAAAAGCTATTTCTTGTTAAGATTTTTTGATTCTGTCATTTGTATAACCTTTATTTTATTTTATTTTATTTTATTTTATTTTATTTTATTTTATTTTATTTTATTTTATTTTATTTTATTTTATTTCCTGATTTTTATGAATATTAATTCACTAGCGGCTATAATAATCTTGATCAGTAAATTTTCAATAAGTTTTAGAAAATAGTTGAAAATCAAATTTTAATTCTGAAATAATCTGAAATATGTTATGGGAAATGATATTCTATGGAGTGAAAATATTTGAAGAAACTTGTATCCAAATAGATTTTAACCTAAAATAATAAACCTATGTATTGACTGTGTGAATGAACATAATTCAAGGCATACTTTTTTTTTTTTCTTTTCAACAATTACAAATGCTGTAAACATTTGTATAAAATTATATTATTAAAATGACATTTATAATAAAAGATAAAGTAATTTTAAAATTTAAACATTATTTATACAGTAGTATGAAGATCATGCAAGTGGATAAAGCTGAATTCCAGTAAATTAAATAGTTTAGCTATTTGGCATATATTCACAGAGAAATAATGTGGATCAAAGCATCAGCGGCTGTCTCTGATTGATTTATAATATCCAAGTAGCTATTTCCTATATCTCCTATTTATTTTTTTCAGTTGGTGGTATTCAAATCTCATCTATACCGTTACTTTTGAAATAACAGCCAAGAACAATAAAAGCTTTACAAGAACTGTGAAAAACTCGGGAAAGTAATGCTTTTCGGATTTAGATTTAGAATACTGTAGCAGTCTGGCAAAAGACAAAATGGATTAGAAGAGTGCTTCCAGTTTAGCTTGGAACTGGTACCACTGTACCACTGGCTGAACTTTATTTGGATCAAGTTCTGTGTGCTGACTTTTCCTCTTCAATTAATGTTAGAAAGTGGAAAAATGGGAAAAGACATACCAAAAACCTCTGTTTTTTCCTGAATTTTTTTTTTTTTTTCTTTGAATTTTGCAATATGGTGAACTGGGGAGGAAGGTTGGATGTGAAGAACTGCTACTGAGATATTTTTGTCTCCGTAACTTTCTTGGTTCAGTTTATTGAGTGTTTATTACCTCCACTAACAGCACCTTTATTCCAAGATAAATGTCTTCAGATTAAAGAAATTTACCCACATTTGCAGTTCTTTGAATACACATGCCTGTACATATATATCAGATACTGAACACTAGAAGATCTTGTTTATTGTCAAAATTCATATATGCAAAAAAGCCTTTCAAGTTATGCAGGAGAAGGAAAAAAGTCTGTATGATTTTAGCTGCTAGCATTTGGCGAGACTAAAGGGAAATGAAACAAACAGATGTCCTATAAGCTGTCAAGACCTAATGAGTCTGGTATTAATCGACGTGTCTGGGCCAAGTACTCTCTAGAGATAGTAACAATAATTGTTGCCTCCAGATAGTCACAAGCCTAGTCTCTGCAATTTTCTAAAATTTTCAATTTTATTTTTTTTTTAATTAATCATTACTCTTATTATAATGCTGTCTGTAGATTTAAGCACCCACCCCTAATGAGGTGTCTCAACATGAAAAAAAGTTTTAGGGTTCTTTTTAGTGGTGAATAGGAGCTGATAGTTTAATTCTTTCTGCCCTGGAGGGTTGGTATGCCTTTGTATATTAAGAAATGCTAGTTTGAACAGATATGCTTGGAAACTTATATCAAAGTGTTGAGTCTCAGATTCAGGCTATTTCCTTGTATAAGGCTGTTCTGTAATTGTACGTCTTCCTTTCCATTGTCACCTGGTGGTTCAGTCAACTACCACTGCAGCTGACTGAGTATCTCAAGACGTCAGGAAGGTGAACGAGTAATATTTTCAGGGACAACAATCTCCTTTCCATTTAGGACTTTGGATATGAAGTGATATTAATTAATAGGTTTTTGACTTCTTCTGGTAGAGCACACCAATTTTTCATCTCTTATTTAACTGCTGTCAAGTCATGTATGTGAAAACCCATAGGCCTATTGGGGGGCTTAGATTTCGTACAGAAATCACAACATTACTGTATGGAAACCAGGTTCAGAACAATTGCAATCACAGATATAACATGCACAGGAATTAGAAGTATCTATCTATCTATATATATATATATATATATATTTAAATGTACTCTTTTGTATGTATCATTACCGTAGATGCATATGAAGTTCTCAGTGACAGTGCTGTCTTTTTCAATAAAGAAAATATTTTAGCTTTTTTTTTTGCATATAAAATGGTTGACAAATGTGTTCAATCATTTAATAAAAACAAGCTGGTTCTAAGTTTTTAAAATAAGACTCAAAATGTCTGGCACTAGAAAAAAAAGCCATGCACAGAAACTGGAACATTTCTGGAAGTTTGTGGTATTCTTTTGGGTTTTCACTCGGAGGGACTGGTAAACAGAATCTGCTCTCTGATTGCTTTGAAGTAAAATGGCTCCGCTCTCCTTCAAATAGGCCCCAAACAGACATTTGAATTTAACTGTGCAAATGTAAGATGCTGCTAGCCATCCATTGCTCGTTCTCAGACAGAAGAAGGACATGTCCCTTCCCTAAAGCTCTGTTAGGAGCCTGAACCTATTTTTTAAACTAGGGCAGCTGTTCAGTTGGCCTGAAATAAATAAAGGGATGTTTGGACAGACCTCTTTTGAAGAGAAAAGTTGCTAGTGACAAACAGTTGAGGATGGAGTAGTCTTCAAAGGCACAGTTTCTTGCAAAATAGACATCAGTTGGTGGCTATAAGTCTAAGAGTGTTACAAAGCTCAGAAAAGTTATAAATAATTTCAGACTCCAAACTACAGAGTACTTCTGATTTGTTAAGTGGCTGATAGTATTAATTAACCCTGCGCTGCCAGCTGCTATAACTTAAGCTTTATAGAAAGGAAAAAATAATTTAAACAAATTGACATTTTAATTAAACATTTCCAGGTTCCTGTTCTGAACAGTTTTTGACTTTTCCTCATATTTTCCTTCCTTATTCCATTCCAGGACTAACATCCTGATTGCCCTGAAGTCCAAACATTGAGTGCCTTGCTGAAGACTATATGAGTGTGCTGACAGTTCTCAGCTTGGCCATTCATGTTGGAATCAATTGGTCGAAAAAGTTCTTGAACTCTGGAAGACCATCTTCTAAAAAGAATAAGTTTTAGCTTTTCCTGATGCTACTTTATTTTTTTATTTATTATTTTTATTATTATTATTTATTATGCTATGCTATTATTGCCATTATCCTTTTTGCCTTATACTTTCCTCATTAGTTCATAGTTGTTTCAATATCCTGTCTGAACAGACACTGAAGCAGAATTGCTGATTTATGCCTGATTAGCCTTCAACTGATTTTCATTTGTTAAATCTGACTGCAAAGTACCACATCTATTTTACTTCTAATTGCAGAACATGTGACTCTGGCGAGAAGCAAGTTTCTTTCAAAGTGTATTTCTTGAAAGGAACATGCCATTTGCTTGGCCAAAATGAATTAGTAGAAACCAACAAACAGGGAAAAATTTACACCAACTTCAAATCACACGGACAGTTTATAAAAACAACTTCAGAAATGCAGGTTTAAAGTCCGCCTATCCTAAAATGTCTCCCTATTTTGAATAACTACTGGGGAGCAGAGAGATAATCTTTCACTCTTTGCATGTGTGTTTTACAAAGTATATCCTATTTTGAATCAGATTGGAAAGATTTTTCTCTTTCCATTGATCTGTGCCAGAATCCAATTATAGAACACATCCTAGTAATGGCAATAAATAATAGTTATAAGATGAGGGAGAGGAATGGGAAGGCATGCTACAATTTGTTGTTGCCAAATACGACCCTTTAACATGAAGTCTGCTTATTCTCTTTAAAGTGACATTTCAAAGGTTTTCTTTCCCATTTACAACTGAAGAATTAGTATACTTCTAGCATCTTGGTGCACTTGAAATTTAACTAAATGAAGCATATTTTTTAAACTTCAACCACATACTCCTCTTCTGAATAAAATATCTGAAGCATATAAGGAATGAAATTCTGACCACTTTGAAGTCCCTTGGAAAATTCTCTTTGTCTCTTACTGAAGCTAGGATTTCACCCCAAGTGACTGAAATATTAAACTATTCTAAATTGCATTTTAGACAGAAATCTTTTTGTGGAGGAAGTCAGATTGCAATTTTACATCATTATCCTGTTTTAAAATTTAAAGTAAATACAAGCCGGCATCCTGGTCAAACTTGCTAAAGAACAGATTATTCTCTTCAGCTTTTCTAACTAGTTACAGAGGACTGAGACCCAGTACTAAGTTTCAAAATCTTTACAGTGAAAACAGCCACGTAGGGCTCTGTGCTCATGAGACTGTACAGAAGACTGTGTGCGGAGGAACTTCTGTGAAGAGGTACTAAAGTTACTGGCTGCATCAATAAAAAACCAGCAAGTCCAACAGTCTTGATTTCTGAAGAGTCTGTTTGTCTAACAGACTGTATTGCTGACCTTAAATTAGAAGCGTGAGGCTTTTCACTGCTGATTACAGCCCTATTGCAGAATAGGGATGGGGCATGCTAACAGCATTTCTTTGTGCACGTCCAGTGCTGGTTTGTTTGCCTCCATTTATTTGCTATCAATTCACTTTTAATCAATAAAATGTGCTTGCTTTCTGCTGATGATCACCCACAGCATTTAAAATTTGTGGGAGCTGATACTAATTCTACAGACATAATGAGTTCTGTGTTAGAAGGGATGCTTAGTAAAGTCAGGGCCATCAAACTGATGACTTCAGATACCTGCTGTCATTAGGACTCAGAAATATCAGCAGTTTTCATGGGGTTTTGGTGTGGTTTAGATTACCTGGTTTTAATTCTCCTTCCCTTTCTTGTGTCTGACAGAATATAACATGGGTACAGAAGTGATAGCTTGTCTTAAATAGTTATAAGGGCATCCAGCCATGTCGAGGTTACAGATTTTTTTTCTTACTGTGGAAGTAAATGGCAGCATTTCTGAAAATGCACAGAATAAAATATTGAATACACACATAAGACAAAAGATAGCAGGGATCTTCAGAAAGAGGGTGAAGAACACAAGATGTGTTCTGTCAAGAAAGGTGATTTGTGTTTCCAGATCAGATCTGCAAGGATAACATGTTCTTCATTAAACATCCAGTCCAAAATTCCTTTCAACAGAGAAATATAATGTAGACCATACCCAATAACATAATGCACAAATAAGCATGACTAGAATAAGCAAAACTGATAGATGATAAGTATATCATCTCTATATAGTTCAAGTTTATGTCTGAATGTTTATGTGATACGGTAAATATGCAGCCCTTGTGCAGGTGAGCACAGATGATCCAGAATTTTAATGTCATTATCCTTTTGTTGCTCTTGCTATGTTGTAAGGGAACATACTGTATAGTCTAATTTTCATTATCAAGTTCACTACCCCCGTCTTCCTTAGTTCCTGTGATATTTCTGTGGCTTTTCTGTCTAACCTTTAGTAGGGCATTGTACCATACATCTGCCTCCTTTTGTTTCTTCTCGCCCTTTCACATTTCCATTACACCTTGAACAAAAAGCCTTAATGAGGTGGAAGCTGTTGTGTGCCTCATATCTGTAATCAGAATGCACAACCTGTACCTGAAGTTTGCTTCTTTATTTTTTTTGAGTGTCTGATTCTGATTACAATGATTTCAGACTCTAGCAGAAACTTTGACTTTTGGTACGTTGGTTCAGAGTTGGTTCACTGTGTTAGGTGTACAACTGGTGATCCTCAAAGTACTTCTAAGTGATCCAGCTGCCCCACCTGCTTTTGTAGAGAGGCAGAGTAGAAAGTGAATTGATGTGCTCTGGATTGTGATGTTAGGCTTGAAAATGCAACAGATGAAAGAAAAAGGATGTGAAGAAGCCTACAAGTGCTAATGTATATTCCTATTCCTACCTGATGTTCCTCATGCTGCCATTTTGATGCTATTTGTGATGATCTGCATCAGAATTGTTTCGTGTACCTCAGCAGTTTGACGGCATGTAACGGGCAAGCTGTCATGCTCATGCCTGTTTCTAAATCTGCTGTTTTTACTGACATGCTTTACTGTTACTTTTTTCCTATGATTTCTTGTATTAAGACATATTTACTAAACTTAGGCAGTGTACACACACACACACAGTTTTCTAAACCTACATACACACAGACATACCATTTTCCGGAGTTGTTTTAAACTGTAGAGTCCATGAGTCTCACTGCAAAGTTCTACAGGAAGACTACCCAAGTCTGCACTTGAAGGGAGACAGTCTCCCAGCCAACTGAAGGAATTTTCCTTCCTATTCTCTTGTTCTAATGACTTGTCCAGGGACTGGCTAGCTTCTTCCCCCTGTTAAAGACAATGCCTGATTTGTGTTGTGTTTACCTCCAGGGCATAATGGATATTTTTATTAGAATTTTTATTGAGATTCCTTTGCCAGTTCTTCATATTTCGGGGAAAGAAAAGTCTGTAGAGGAGACTAAAAGAATGTGTGCACAGATTTTATATTAATTATTGCATGTCAAACTTTAAGATTCTGTCGGGTAATGAGTGGAAGTCTGATGCTTTTCCAAAATGTTTTCCTGCTTCTGAGATGAACAAAACTGGTCAGGAGGCCTCAGGAGATCCGTCTTAAAAGTTTTCTGGCATTCATATCTTCTGTCTTTGATAGAAGTGCCACTGGGACAGCCATCCCCACAACATTTTGGCACAACCAGTCTTGGCTTTGTCTAAAGGAGCTTCTTGAATAGTAAAAAAATGTGTGGAGTACCAAGTTTTAAGAATCAGCCAATGTTGAGAGTCAGCGAAATTGGCATAATTTATAAGGAGCTGCCTCACATTCACAGTAATACTATTTAAATTTATTTTCCACAGCTCAACACTGATGAATCTAGAGCATAGACCTTGTCACACCTGTAAATTAATGGGTTTTAGTAGATCCCTGGTTTAACTAGTGTAATTTATGTTTCTGCATTTTCAGCTTGTTGTTTTTTTTTATGCAGATGCAAAATTCTTCCCATAAAAATCACTAATCTCACCTTGCTCTGAAAAATACTGCTTATTCTCCTTGGAAGTGTGGAGCTAAACACATCTCTTTCCCTGTCTGTCCTTTAGGTCTTCTTCTGCTTAAAACAATGGTTTGCTGTAATCTTTGCTTATTTCTTTATTGCCTAAGCATAACTGAAATAAAATAAATCTTCTTCCTGTGCTTCTTGAATGAGGAATACAATATCTTGTAATGGATTACTTGGGCCCTAACTTCAATTGCCCTAGTCCAGGTCAGCAGAAATTGATTTCTACTCATAAATTTTGTGGTGAATTTGTTATTCTTTATAATGTGAGTTATATTTTTTCTCCTTTGCTCTCACAAACAACAGTATCACTTAGTGTATCAGGAAAATTTCAGTGATCCTCCTTGAAAACAGGTTTCTTGCCCTTCCTAGTTCCTAATGACAAGCTGTTCCAAAACATAATCTTACAATTTTGGGCCTAACATTATTTAGATTTTCATTGAACAAAATTATTCTTGTGCCAACATTTTATTTAACTAATAAATAAAAGTAAGTTGGCTATTAAGTCAGGTTGCCTTACACATCTTTCTTACAAGAACTTAAATAAGAACCTATCCTAACCTACCTGTTTCTGCCTAATTCTTTCCTGACTATGAGTAAAGGAAACTGCACTGGAGTTTCTGCTGTATACCAGGACAGCCAGAACTGACAAAAGGATTAAAAAAAAAAAAAAAAAAAAAAGGAGAGAGAGAGAAAAAGAAAAAGAAAAAGAGAGAGAAAAGAAAAAAGAAAAAAGAGAAAAGAAAGAAAAGCAATGTTTAGTCAACATCAGACTACAGGCTGTCAATTTGAGACAAATGCAGTGTTAAGATGCAGCAGTAGCTAAGACTATACCTCATGGATATGGGGAAGTTCTAACGCTGTTGCACAAAGCACCGGTGAATTGTCTATGCTTGATTTCAGAATGCATGTGCTTGCTGTTCACATTACATTTCAATCTGTATTTAAAGGTAATCTGTTCTCCTTGTGAGATGTTCTCTCTATGGTGGCATACCTATTGCTCTGATTTGTGTGATTGGGGCAAGCATTTTCACCACATGCAAATGTAGGCGATGAGTGAGCAGAGGTGTCAGTATTCATCTCACCTAATTGATGGACTGAAGGTGGAAGCCGTCTGTCTAAAATCTTCTCTAGTCAATGGGGAGCGAGAACTCTTTTCATGTACTGTAAAGGCAAATCAGCCTCCTAACACAGGCACTCGATGCGATGATTTGAATACCCTCCTTTCTGCCTTCAGCCATCTTTATTAACATGTTTCTACTTTGTATAAGAATTTATTTGTTCAGTGTCCAACTTGGTGTGAAAAGGCATTTGCTAGGTGTGTCTGCTAACTCATAAAAAGTCCTGATCCTAGCTCCAAAAGACTTACAGCCTTTAAGGAGTGGGAAAGAGGGACATAAAATGATGCCTGTGTGATGTTATCTACTTACAGGCACAGTCAGTTTTAGAAGTGCTTCAGTCTTTCTAAGGTTAGGGAGCTGATCTTTAAAGTCCTTATGATTGTGTAGCTGAAATTAAGCACATGTAGTTATTATTAAAGTAATGTGCATAGATGAATGTTTGCCAGGTCTTAGCTTATGAGAATATTTGTTGCATATGTATGTTAGGACTGCATCCTGATCAGAGACTGAGAGAGTTCTAAAGAGAAAGAAGTGCTAGGGATGACAGTACTCCCTTCTTTTGTCACCATTTGTTGGAGAAACAGGCTTCTGTATATACATATTACAGATTTTATTAGCAACAATTTGTATCTTTCTGCACAAAACCTGTAATTGTCACTTTGTCTTTCTTCATGCACTATTTTAATAATGCATGGTTTTCACATTCTGCCCACCAACTTAATGTTCTCAATTTATTGAGAAGTCCCTTTGTGTCATTAATTTTTGGACCATCGAGGAAGGACTTGTTGTAAAGTGCTACATTCCCAAACAGAACAGGTACCTGTAAGTCTGCTTCTGTGCACAGAGATTCCCAGAATCACAGAATGGCAGAGGTGGGAAGGGACCTCCAGAGCTCATCTGGTCCAACCTCTCTGCTCAAGCAGGGTCACCTCGAGCAGGTTGCCCAGGACCATGTCCAAACACATATGGATCATTCTTCAGGTGTATTTCCTGACAAGCTGTAGCATTTCTATTTGAAAGTACATTTGTTGCTTGGAACTTTAAAGAGCTGTTTATCATTGCAAAAGCTCCGTATTTTGAATCTGTAAGTGTCTGTGAAAGAACCAGATAACCACACTTGGGCATGTTAAAAATCACTCATTCTCACTTATTTACTGGATTTTACTTTATTGGATCTAGAACAAATATTTTTGAAGTACTCAATTTTCAAACACAGAAGCTGAAAGAACTAGGAAAAAAAAAACAAAACAGCTGCATACACTTATAAAATAATCAGTTCCATCTTTCTATCAGCATTAGTAATAGTTTCTGTAAGATGCTCTCAGCTCAAGTTTAAACAACTGCAATAACTTAGATCCTACCACTTCCTTCAGGAATCAGCCCACAGTCGGCTGGAAGCTCTCCTGTAGAAATGTTCCCAGTCCGGGACATCCTTTTGCTGCCACAGGTCCATTGACAAATGCTTCACATATTCTCTAAAAAGGGGACACACCAAAGAAGTCAAAGTGTAGCTATGCTGTACACAGCAGTATTAATAAAGTTTAAAAGGGACATTGTGAACTTCTGTACTGATTCCCCCTGTGACTTCTCTTTCCACAGAAATATGTGAGTAAAAAATGCACATAGGAAAAAAAGAGAAAGCTTTGTGAACTCAAATTGCCATCTGTCTCCTAGGTTGTGTTCTTTCTCACCTCATCACTTTTATATTTGGCAACCTAAATGTAGTTCACAATTGTGCTTGCGTGTAAACCAGAGGAAAACCCAAGGTATGCTTCTCCTCAAAACTCCACAGTAACATAAGCAAACTTTACCAGTAAAAAGAATTGGCTTTCTCTGTGCTGCATACTTTGTTCACAGTTTATCTAGAGTTAAGTGTGCTTGGAAGAGGGTTGCAGTTCAGGTATATCTCTCCGAGATAGTCTCAGTTATTCTAACTCACCCGCAGTACCATTAAGCAGTAAAAACTCTGTTTAGTCTTCAGTCTAAGCATACCAAAGCAAGTATGTGTGCAAACTCCACTCTTGCTGGCTGTGTGATCGCTGCTTTCCCTGTATATACAAAGTTAGTTGGAAGCTAGCCAAACAGCCTAATCCAAATCCTTCTGAAATTAATTAAATGGATTCTAGTCACTGACATAAACTTTGGATGAAGCTGTGCTACTTTCTGCCTTCGGTAGTCTTTAACCTTCCTTTGTGTTTATAAGGTAATATGCACTGTGTGAAAATGTTGCTGTTAAAAAAAAAAAAAAAAAAGTGTAAAATGAAGTAACAGTTGAAACAAAACTCTGTACGTTTCTAGATGCAATCCATATGTTAGATTCTGTTAGCAATCTCATTGGCATAGACACTGTGAAGAAGTGGCACTGTTTCTGGATTTACTGTGATAACACTGAACAGATTTATTTGAAGCTGAAATGGGGTAGATCAAACTCTCATAGTTAGTCATTTTAAATTGAACTTGAAGGTTAATATTAGGTATCTTGACTAGATGACTTCATATCAGATTGGATGAACTTTTCTAAATTACGTTGGTGCTGAAAATAATCCATGCTCAGTATTTCTAGAAATTAGATCTTATTATCACAGTTCTTAAAACAGCTTGGAGAACATAGTATGAGGAAAAATAACTATGAAAACTTCAGCTTCAGTGCCTTAAGCATCTGCAGAAAAACTGAAGATGAGACCAATAGCATGAAATTAAGACATGGGAGTCCTTACTGATTCACTAACTTGAAATACACTGAGGTTTCTATAACAGTTCTACCAAAGTAATGTTTTCTTTAGCTTATTTCTTTTTATCCTGTGTTAGCATAGCAAGTAGCAGAATGTTGCTTTTTTCCATGCTAAAAGCTCTTAAGTATTACAGTAAGGCAATTGTATACATCAGCTGTTGTTAAGACATTGTTTAGCTCCATATCCCCTAAATTGTAGGTGTATGTAGAACATGTATTTGTCTTCATGGTTTTATTATAGAAAGTAAAGAGGCTTGGAATGTATAAAATATAATTGGTCATCTGAGGCACGTTACTGGCTGCACCCCCTGTGCACACCTCTATTTCCTCCATCCACTTCTCCAGACAAAGTTCATTATTTTGCTTTGTTGCTTTCCTTGGTTTACAAGACATAGCATATCCCTCGTGTTCATTTGCACAACAAAAAGACCATTTTTTAAATTACCTATGTGTATTGATAACATTATCTGACAGTTCTAATACTGAAACTGCAAGGCGAACACTGTGTACATTGTGCATGCAGAGATACATAAATAATAAAATACAGTTTTGTTATGAATGGCATTTTTTTTATCTTTTCTTGTAGTGCTTGTTGTTTGTCTGGTTTGGTTTGGTTTTGTATCCAGGATTGTTCCAACTTTTGTTTTTAATCCCATCCCACTCTGATCAGGCTACACCAAAACCCACTGAGAAATGCATACATTTCTGTTAATGCTTCACAGTACCTTCGGTTACAAAGAAATAGGGCACTTGGGATCAAAAGATGTCAAGGCTGAGTCAGTTTTGGATAGATACCCAGATGTTTTTGTCCTGGAAATTGAGCAAGAACAGGCTTCTTATGAATTTTTATTACCTCTTTGTGTCAGCCAGATCAAAAGTGCCATGAGAGTAACCTCTCTCACGATCTTTCTGTCTCACATTCTTTTCTTCTCATGTTTCTTTCACTTCATCTTTCACATATTCCTTAAAGGGGAAGGTTCAGAGATAACAATATAGTATGTTGAAATGTGTATGATGTATGCTTGTTGTTTTCATTTTCAAGGAGAGCTTGTACATAGTAATTTTCCTGTTTATAAAAATATTTTTCTGCTGTCCCAAGGTAGACTTGAATCAAAACTATGTAACTGATCTTTTGTGGCATCCTTGAGCAGCTTTATTTTTAGCAACTTATTTTTGCAGAAGGTTCTGTGGACCATTAAAGATGGTGATGGACTTGTAATGGCCTCTTTGGAGGCATGTAGGTGTCTGAATTCCAGTGTGATGTAGGTATTTCACCTGTTTGCCTTTTGGAAGGCTGAGCTCAATGTTTCCCCACCGCAGCTCCTTTTTTATTTGTCTTAATGCACAGTACTATAGTACTATGAGCTGTAGGCAGAAAGTGTCAGCTTGTGCTGGGCAGTATACAAAGTGTGAAAAACTGATTTTAAGTTTGTAATATCCGTACACAGAAGAGACAAAGAAATTAAGAAGGAGCTTAACACAAAACAAAACAAAAAACACTGTTCTGGCTAAGATGATGGTGGTAGCAAGGCAAGAAAGCGTAATAATTTGCAGTCTTTTATGGGAAACAGCAAAAGAGAGCTTTGGAGATGTTTGTGAAATAACTTTGTGGATGTTTATGTTCACTCTACCCAAGTGTGAAGGGCAGCATGAGAAAAAGTGCAGTGATTATTTTTTTAAATGTAAGAGAGAAGTATCAGAAGATATCCATGGCTGATCAGAAGTGGAAGCTGACATTTGAACAAGGATGTTCAATATGGAAAAGAATCACAGAATCACAGAATTTTCTAGGTTGGAAGAGACCTCAAGATCATCGAGTCCAACCTCCAACCTAACGCTAACAGCCCTCCACTAAACCATATCCCTAAGCTCTACATCTAAACGTCTTTTGAAGACTTCCAGGGATGGTGACTCCACCACTTCCCTGGGCAGCCTGTTCCAGTGCCTCACAACCCTTTCAGTAAAGAAGTTCTTCCTAACATCTAACCTAAAACTCCCCTGGCTCAACTTAAGCCCATTCCCCCTCGTCCTGTCACCAGGCACGTGGGAGAACAGGCCAACCCCCACCTCGCTACAGCCTCCCTTGAGGTACCTATAGAGAGCGATAAGGTCACCCCTGAGCCTCCTCTTCTCCAGGCTGAACAAGCCCAGCTCCCTCAGCCGCTCCTCGTAGGACTTGTTCTCCAGGCCCCTCACCAGCTTCGTCGCCCTTCTCTGCACCCGCTCAAGCACCTCGATGTCCTTCTTGTAGCGAGGGGCCCAAAACTGAACACAGTACTCGAGGTGCGGCCTCACCAGAGCTGAGTACAGGGGGACGATCACCTCCCTAGCCCTGCTGGTCACGCTGTTCCTGATACAAGCCAGGATGCCGTTGGCCTTCTTGGCCACCTGAGCACACTGCTGGCTCATATTCAGCCGACTGTCCACCATCACTCCCAGGTCCTTCTCTGCCTGGCAGCTCTCCAACCATTCCTCTCCCAGCCTGTAGCTCTGCTTGGTGTTATTGCGCCCCAGGTGCAGGACCCGGCACTTGGCCTTGTTAAACTTCATGCAGTTGACCTCAGCCCATCAGTGCAGCCTATCCAGATCCTCCTGCAGAGCTTTCCTACCCTCAAGCAGATCGACACACGCACCTAACTTGGTGTCATCTGCGAACTTACTGAGGGTGCACTCGATGCCCTCGTCCAGATCATCGATGAAGATATTAAAGAGGACCGGCCCCAGCACCGAGCCCTGGGGGACGCCACTAGTGACTGGCCTCCAACTGGACTTGGCTCCATTCACCACGACTCTTTGGGCCCGGCTATCCAGCCAGTTTCTAACCCAATGAAGCGTGCACCAGTCCAAGCCAAGAGCAGCCAGAAAAAAGGTCGCAGAAAACAGAGCCACAAAAAATGAAGGATCTTGTGGTTAGTGAAGATTAAGGAAACTATCGATTCTAAGAGTTTCCAAGATTTGGACAGAAAGAGTCACTGGGGGTGTTAATGACTACAGATTCAGTGGTGATCCAGAAGCAGGAGCAAGATGTGGGATGTATTGGAGAAGGAGAGGTCCAAACAGCAACTTTAGACTCTAAGACTAGTGATGAAATGGAGAAGGGATATACAGACATTGTTGAAAGGCAAGTAAGGATGTGGTCTTCTGTGTTTGCTTTTAAAGTACATAGATAGTAAATAACATTTGTATTGTGAAGGACAGAACTGCAAAACAGAAGAGAAATTAAAGAGAAATCATTTCTATAAAATTTCAAACTGGAAAATCAATTGCTTCACAGAGGCTGAAACAATATTAAGAACATTCTTGTAAAAAACAACTTCTTCCTAAAATCAGCAAACTTGTGAGAAATACTTATTTTTTTGAATTGGTATTCAGTGAATAAAAAATGTATCAACATTTTCTGGCCAGGTTTAGCTCAAGCATAATCTCTGAACACAGAAACATTTTCCTTTCTTACACTGATACTGGCTAATTTGCCACTTATTCTTCATCCTTTTTGTATTTATGCCATCTAGATGAAGGACAATATCGTTCATGTGTCTAACTGCTTTCATTTCATAAAGTGTTCCTTGAGTTCTCAACTCATAACAGAAAGATGCCAGATTTCATAGCTACTATTGTCAGCTCATCCTGATAGCTAAAAGCTTCCTTACGAGCCCAGTCAAAGCTGTTTTAAACTTTGTTACTGGTGGTAACTTTCTGCAATTTTGATGAGGAAACATGAATAATGTTTCACAACTTTCAGATAAAGTTTATCCTCTTGTATTACAGTAGCTTCAGACAGACGTTATACAAAGTCCAGTGTTATGCAACAGTATAAAACAATTATTGAGAAATGTCTGAATCTATAAAACACAAATCCTATGTCATTAACAGGACTTCTGTAAGTGAAGTTCTGTAAGTAGATGGATGCTTTTCCATTCTTGGGACTTTTTTCTCTCCCTTTCTCCTAATCCTTTTAAAAAAAAAAAAAAAAAAAAAAAAAAAAAAAAAAAAAAACACTTCATTTTGAGTATCCGTTGAGAAACAGTAACTGATTTCTCTTTCAGGAAAAGCAGAACTGGGAGAATGAGGAATTAGTTCCTTGCAAGTATATGTTAGTCTTCAAACAACAGCTTCAAAGAGATGTTTTTTAAGACAACTGTATTTGTGATAAAGGAAAAATTGACAACATTTTACTGGAAAGATCACTGCCAGTTTCGCCATAAATATTATTCTCTTCCTACCCACTGGGATTCTGTCATCTCACTTTCTGACAGATACCTGGCAAAGGCTTCTGAGAATCAGTAAATCATTGGATTTAGCTGATTTATTCTTGATGTTCTCATGGAGAGTGGTGCCCAGAATCAGGCCCAGTTTTTGCAGCTCAGGAAGCTCTTACATTGTAAACAAAGCATTAGAGTGGAAGAGTTTGCTTCGTTTCTTACTAAATGACTACATTCAGATGCTTTTTCCTCTTCCATGCAACAGCTTGTGAATTGAATGCAGAAAAGTAACGCCAATCCAAATTAAATCACAGCTTTTCAGCAGCATTTGAAACTGTACTCCCTCCTGTTCTGTTACAGTGTCTGCAGTTTTCAGTTAAGACTTGGGTCAAAACCATCCTTGAAAAAAGAATACTGATAAATCATTAGCAACTCAAGATGAAAAAGAAAGCAGACATATTGTGCCTGCTATTGCTCATTACAAGAACGCAGGATGCAATTACATTCCATGTCTGATGCCATTTTGAAAGAGGTTGATGTGGGCAGGGTTGTAAATCTGTGTGGTTAAACAGAAGGCCTGATACTGGAAGGGTCATTTTTCCTTTGGAGGTGCTCATGAAGTACTTATTGCTGCAATAGCATCCCGTGATTAACCATCAGTGAGTCACACGGCCATTGCTGCTCATGTAGAAATGTTATTTGGCTGGTTTCTAAACACACAGGTCATGGGAACCATTTCACCAGCCTGTTCTTGCCCTTGTGTATAGATGGTACAGGACATAGAGAGAAGTGCAGGGAAGAGCAGAACCTGTCTGTATTCTTCCTTCTTTCTCCACAAATGTATTCCAACAAATAACAACAAATATGTTGGCCTTGCTTGAGAATGATGGTACATTTGGTGCCTCAGGGAAAAAAGTAAAGATTGTTGGTGTTCTGGGCTGGTAGGAAGGTCTTTGGCTATTGATTTTGTGCTGCCTTTATAAGCAAAGATCCTGAAAGAGAAACCAGGCCTCAATTTCTGTAGACACATTTGAGATTTCCCAATAAAAGGATAGGATGAGGGCTGTACTGGGTGGTTTCTTGGTCAAAAACCCGGTGCTACTGTGCATAGTATGAGCATGTGTGGAACTGAACCATGGCAGTGCTTCAGGACATGGGCTTTTAAGTACACTGCTGGCAGTTTTATAAACTCCTAAGAACAATGCTTGCCACAATGGCTAGTTGCCAGATCACTTCTTCACACTGTGCCATGACATTCTTCTAGAAGCAAACCCACTTGTTCAGGCTATGCGAGGAACCTCCACATTTCCTGTATTAGGGAAGCAACAGAAACAGTTGCCAAAATGAGAGGACTGCTTTCAGTCTCTCAGACTTTTTCTTTGGGACATCAAAGTAGTGGTATGGGAACCATCTTCTAATGCTGGCAGATCCTAGGAGAACTGTGCAGTACTGATCACAATGTGGGGAAGGATAGTTCATTTTTAGATAAGGCATACTGAATGAGTTTATTTCTCTTATGTGTTTTACAGCAAAAGCCCATAGAAAAAGAAAAATATGCAAAGATCATGTTTCATTGCTCATGTTTTTATCCAAATCACTTCAATAACATCAGAAAATGTAGAAAAGTGTGTGTAATATCTGACCACGTAAGACAGTCCCATGAACTCCGTGGGACTCCACAGAGAGTGGAAGGAGGAGACTCCAGCCTGACTCTTCTCATATTTTTGGCTGGTCATCTGAGTCTTCCCATTTGTACATTTCAGTGAAAAATCTCAGTCATCAGACTGAGGAGTGTCACAGCCTGTCTTGTGTGGTCAGTGCTGGATAGGCCTCCATGATGTGAAGGACATGCCAGAAATATACACTGAACTTTTATTTTATTCTTTATAGTTCCCAAACGTTGTTTTTAAACTATGCTGTTCAACTGATGTTTTCTCCATCAGATTCCTGTCTTCATTTGCGTTACTTCCAGTTCAGATTCCAATATTTTTTTTTTTTGTAGATTCCTCATGGGTTTGTAGCAGAAAACTTTTAAAATGTCTCTGAAGAATTACATAAGTTGTATTTCATTACTTGTACATCGTGGTCGCTTATGGTTGTTCTGTTTGATTTTAGAAGAATCTGGTTTTTAAGTTGGTTTTTAGAATTATTAGTATTTTTCCTGTGATGAAAACAGGGTGGCAAGTTTCACTTTTCCACAACCACAGCTCTGCAGAAATCAGTCAGGTTTTACAAATGTAACTAAGTCCAAAATTTGGCCTAGATTGTGTAAAGCCCCAGGGAAATCCTATGGCTGTGTGGGAAACCTCTAACTTCTCTTGCATTTTCCCATTCATTGCTCCTCCTCTTTCTTGTTGGGCTTCTGGGATTCTCCCCATAGAAAACCAAGACGTGTCACTTGTAATACAAGTCTACTGCAGCATAGACACAATGTTGGATTTTGTCCCTCTTGAAAGAATGAACGGGTATAAATTCAAATTACTTCCAATTCACATAATGGTACTCATTGAGCTGCCTGTTTTTATGAACAATAAAGAAGTCATTCAAACAGGTTATGATTTAGCCACTATAACTTTCAGTCAGTTTAAAGATAAAAAATAAGATGATACATTTTTTGATATAAAACAGAAAAATAAATCCCAGATTTTATTCTTTTAGTCATCCAGAGGGACATTGCAAGTTGTGGATTTTCCCAGAGAAAGTCAATGTTATGGCTGAAATTAATGCTTTGCTCTCTGCTCTTACTTGGATTACTTGGCCACTGCTGTACTTCATGTTATTAAACAGTTTCCACTTACGATCAAAGTTCATGCTACCACAAATCACCAGATGGCTGGCTGAAAGGGTATGTAAAGTGGTTGTGGGATCTGCAGGCTGCAGCCCACATACATTTCCTACAAACTTTTGAAATTCCTCTCTATCATGTTCTGGAAATGCAGAGGAGGTAGCAAAGAGAATCTCATTCCCTGTTTATAGTCCATATATTAAAGATACAAGCATTTTGTAATGATCTGATGTTGAACACATAAAAATGAAGTAGACTTTGAAGTGCGTAGTAGCCTCAAAATCTACTCTTTTAACTCTGTGCTTGATTCTCATATTCTTTTTTTTTTTTATTATTCTTTCTTTTTTATTATTCTTTCTTTTTTATTATTCTTTCTTTCTTTCTTTCTTTCTTTCTTTCTTTCTATCTTTCTTTCTTTCTTTCTTTCTTTCTTTCTTTCTTTCTTTCTTTCTTTCTTTCCCTCCTTCCTTCCTTCCTTCCTTCCTTCCTTCCTTCCTTCCTTCCTTCCTTCCTTCCTTCCTTCCTTCCTTCCTTCCTTCCTTCCTTCCTTCCATCATTAGGGCAGGAAAACATTTAGTACATATCTAAAAGATAAATGAAACACATGCACAGCATTTTCAAATCCTACAATATAAGTGACCAGTTTCTAATGCACAGATCTGAAATCATAGTATTTCTGATCGTACTACAATAAAGCAATTTTTGTTTATATTTGGGGGTTTTGTGATCTGGCTTGTTTACAGAGATACAAAGATTCATGTTCTTATTCTGGTTTTTCTTTTCTTTCTCTCTCTTTCTCTCTCTCTCTCTTTTTTTTTTTTTTTTTTTAATTATTATTATTATTATTATTAAAGTTAGAACTACATTTTCAATCAACTATTTCTTCCCCTTCTCTGCTATATCCACTCTGATCAAATTACCATATGTACAAAATTCAGCTGCAAGATTTCTGACTTGCCCTGGGTCCTGGGAACATACCACCCTCATTTTGATCTCTCTGAATTAGCTTCCTGTACAATTTCCTGTCAAACATGAGTTTCATGAGATTTGTCCTTGAATGTGTGTGTGATCATCCCTTCTCACTGCAATGATATTTTGGCTGCCTAACTAGCTGGAACGCTTTCACTAAGCTTGCTTTTATAGGAGTAAATACTAATGAGGTTTCTTTTATTTTTTAAGTACTAATTCTGGAAAGAGGAATAGCAGAGAGAATTCAGGTTAACTCTCCTGTGAGAATTTAAAACAAGGATTTATGGCAGTCATGTTTGTGTGATTTGTTTTTTTCTCTTAAAATAACTTCTGCTGGCATCTTGTAAATTATTTTTCATGTTATTTATTATGATCTCAACTTCTTGAATCTTCTTATATTTAGATAGCATAAAATGAAATTGCAGGAAAAAAGTGTTGTCTACATGTTAACACCACTGCAGGAATAGCTGTTATTGTGACTTGATGTGTGACTAAAGAGAAGACATTAATAAGCTTTCTTAAATGACTATGTTGTTTCCTTAGGGATGAATCCTGAGGATGTTCTGTGTCTGAATGAGACGTTTTCTGCTGCAAGGTACATATTATCTGAAAATCAGATAAATATGGCTTTAAGTGAGTCTAAACTCAATAGCTACTTTGAAAACTGTTTCTCAGATTTCATCTTTACTAATTTCATTTGGTTATTATGAGATTTAATTCTATGCATGGAGCAGGATAATACTATGGCTACAAAATTCTAAAAACTTATCTCCTCACTTCACAATCTATTTCCAAAATGAATTCTCTAAGGACTATATTCTAAAATTAAGGATATGCGTGGCACAGAGCTAATTATAGATCTACCTCTGTCATGAGACACTTTCTGTTGAGTGACAGACATAAGCCAAGAAACAAGAAAGCTCAAAGAGCCATCTCCAGGTACACAAAGTACTCAAAAGACCTGATTTTTAATAGTTGAAAATATAGATCAGGGAAAGCAGCAAATAAGCATATTTTGCTTTCATGTAATATTTATTTTTAGGACAATTTTCAGCCCCTTCTCCTCCCCAAAAAATTCTTAGGAGTGAAATTTTCATGAAATTTTCTATTGTTAAGAAATGACCACTGGTACACAGCATTTTAAAGAAAAACTTTGCTCTAATTTCATT
Source organism: Aythya fuligula (assembly GCF_009819795.1). Taxonomy (NCBI): domain Eukaryota; kingdom Metazoa; phylum Chordata; class Aves; order Anseriformes; family Anatidae; genus Aythya; species Aythya fuligula. The sequence continues at coordinate 34,310,760 of NC_045562.1, forward strand.
TGTTAAGTTTTAAGGAGCAAGGATATCTTGCAGCCCCAGCTGAGAAGCCTCAGTACAAACACAAGCTAAAGGAACAGCTCCTTAGAGCAGAGCACTTCTTTTATTATCTGATTATTAATGTTGCATCATTGCATACAGCAAGCAAGTGTACCCAATTCGTCACTCATTTTCATGAGTGTAGTGATACCATGTCATTGGTTGAACCACTTCATTCTTATCTTTCAATCAGTTTTTGCTACAGAGTTGAAAAAAAAAATCTGTTTTCATAGCTTCTTTCATTGCTTGTAACAATTTCTTGTAACTATTATTCCTCCTTGACATGTCTTTTTGACCTAACTTATGATATGAATAGGTTTTTGTGGACTTCTTGTTAGGTATTAGGAATAAAGGCATAACAGAATTATTATGTCCCCTCTGGAATTTTTTGTATGCACTTTCTGCTAGCTCTTCAGGTCAGGAATAGCTTTTTTCTCTGTAGAACAAGAAGTCTTGATCTTGAAAACTTTAGTTTTATAGACAGCAAGAGTTATGAGGCTAGCGTTAAGAGTAAGGTAAAAATTGTGTTCCGATACCTAGTACCTGATAATGTATGCCAGCTTCTGAACCTGGATGTGGCTTGACACAAGTAGGACGTGCCTGGCTGTGCAGAAGTTAGATCTTCTGGGATGGGAGACAAGGCACTGTCTCCTGGATTGATCCCAATACGAGAGATTAGATGCTTGGCAATTTAACACAACCTTGACCGTAAAAAGGGCATCCTTCCAGCCCCTTGTGGGGAAATAGCAGGGAAATGGCTGCAAAACCTAAAGAAAGACACAGTAAATATTTTATAGGGACTGGAAAACAATCCAGTTTACCTCTGGGTAAGGAAACAAGATTTCCATACTGAAAAACTAATCTCTACCTCTTGTCCTTGCCTTTGACAGAAAGGTTGAATGTATGGCTTATGGCTGAGAAAACAGCCTCTCTGAGAAGTAATAATCACAGCACCTATATTCTTCTGTCATGGCTTTCCTCTTTGCAAGTTGAGATTTCCCTTACACCATCTTCAAACGTGGCCCCTTTCCCCCTTCTGTGCCTCAGCAACAAGCTGAAATTCACCTCTTTTATAGCAGAGGAAGAAAGACAAGCAGCCTTGGAGGAGAGGGGTTCAGTAGGTATCAAAACAAGAAGAACGGGTGGATGAAGGAAAGGATGAGGAAGAAAATAATTTCCAACTGTAGTTAATTTTCTGAAGGAGAAAGAGGAATTGTGTGCAGCTAGAGATGGAAAATAAATATATCAACAAGCATGTTGAGAGAGAGCAGTTACAACTTTACCCTTTTATCTTTTCTCTCTGATGAATTGTCCTTTTGTCCCACTCTATATTTAGCAGGTGCAATGTGGCAAGTGCTGGAAGGGGAGCTGTTAGTTATCAAGTAAGCCCAGAACATGCCTCAGCCTTGGTGCAGGCATGTGACCAAGTACCTGGAAGCATAGCACACAGATCCCTTCCCACTTATTCCTGTCTACTCTTAGAGGAGAGAAAGTTCACATTTTTTTGCTTCAACAGTAAGGGAGCTTCCACAGTTACAAATATTTTTTTGTACCTGCTTCTAGTAATCATTGAGGAATATGTTTTCTCATGTAAGTGCACCCAGCTTGCTCTTCTTTTTATTGGGGACTGCTGAAAACTGATACTGGTATCTTCTTTTTGAATCTGTACTTTAATCAATTTTTAACCTCTTCTTGTCAATAGGTAATATTTGTCTTTTTACAGGATCAATAGTGTTTGTCTAATCTACAGGTAGTCTGGTAAGACAAAGACATACAAATATATGGAGAAACAATGATAAGGGCAGTAATTTCATTTTTTGCAAGGATAGGCAAGACGGAAGAGATGAAGAGTCTGGCCAAAAATTGTATAGAGTGTATGAGTGATACTGAAAATACTCCTTGCATACCTAATTATTATTACCAAATTGTAACAAGAAAAATGTTTATTTTACCATGGCTAGTGGAAGCCTTGTCAGAAAACATTATTTCTAGAGACTACTGCATCATTTAGCATAGGAAATTGGTTCAAATACATTGCAGTTATTTATCAGACCAAACATTCCAGGAAATAGTTAGTACGTAGGCAAATACTCACTGATTTGCAGAACAGAGTCACTTCCCAATTGTGTCCCACTTGGGAAATAATATCAGTTAGCTCAAATAATTTTGTGTTTCTTTTGAGGGAAAAAGTAAACAATTGAAAGCAAAACTGATCAATGACTTGTATTTAGAGACATTCGTTTGGAATCTGTTTTAGATGAAAGGTAAATGTGGATAGCAAGTGTAGTAAGGTTGTCAACTTTGAAAAGCAGATGCTAATGGTAAGCCATTGATGGCTTCTGTTTACTATATGGGCATCAGTACATGATATTTTTCTTTATTTCTTTGTTGTTCTTTCTTCATTTTCTCTTTCTTTCTTCTTCTACTTAAGATATGTGCTTTAATACAATTTTCAGTTGAAAAAAGCTGTTTCTTTTAAACCCAAGACTGCATTTTGTAGTAAATAAAGCAATGAGATTTTGCTTTGATATAGTAAATGAGTTGATAGTGTGCAAGAAAAGCAAAATGCTTTTCTGAGAACTGGAACATAAAATTCATATGAGCTCATGATGGATAGACCTCTACTCTCAGGAGATGCTCTGTGCTTTACTGGGAACTCATGACAACTTTCTTAAGGGTTGGCCAAACGCCCAGTAGGAAAACCAGCATTTTAACTATTACGTGTTGTATTCATTTGCAAGCCATCAAAATATTTAATTTTAAATTTAAGTTAAGGGAATATCTGCAGCAAATAAACCTGCAGGTGGAGACTTCATATTTCATTATTATCTTACATAACCCTAGGACAAATCATGTTCAGCTATTTTTTTTCCTCACCATCGTTGTAATTAGAGCTGCTTTGAAAAGAAAAAGTGGAGGAATGTTTTGTCATAATATAGTTGTCAGAATATAGTTGTCAGAAAATCCAGAAAATCCTGGAAGTTACCACTAAAAATTAGCCATGTCTTTCTATAAGACAGTTATTAAAAAGATAAAGTCAGTCTTTCTTAAGTCCACTTCCTTTTATGAGGTCAGCACCAGCTTGCAAATCATGATTTGGTGCCGAAATCAGTAAAACTTATAGCTCTAATGGGTTGCTTCAATGACCCTTCAGTAATCTGGTCTTCGTTGCTTCAGAAGACTGAAAACCCTTTGCTCATTCAGAGGCAGCCCTCCATGCACCATTCTGCAAGCTCATGTAACTTCTTCAGGCTTGGGTCTGCCACATCAGAGTCCCTATTCTTTGACAGCATCTTGTTCTGGCCACACTCCAGCTCCCTTTCTGGCTGGCTTTCACAATGGCCGCTGTTGAGAGCGTGCCATCTACCTGCCAGCCATCCTTCTAGATACTCTTTCTGTCCTTGCTGTCTCTTTCTTTCCTCAATTTTTCTTTCAACCCTTCCCTTAATCTTCCTTTAGCTAAACCTCATTTTATAATTGCGAAAGAAAAGATAAGATTGGTCCTGTTATCCTTTACTGTGCATATGTTTGTAGTTAAGCCTGGAAAAGATAAATTTCTAAAGTGACACTGTAGCAAATGCAAAACTGTTGTGTTCAGTAGATTATTATCACTCGTTTAATCTTTGATGGCTTTTTTATTATTAAAGCTGTCTGTGCCTCTGATTTATCAGCATGTTTTTGATGCAACTAAATCGGGTTTTTTCTTCTTCTCTCCAAAATATACTTTCTACTACAGTATAATGCAAAGCAAGGTGGGTAAGAAACTTGGCATGAGCATTAGTATACTTGTGTTTGTAAGATGTTCTTGCTGTTCAGGTTGGATATCAGAAGCCTCAATCTCAAGGCAGAATTTAAGCATGTCCCTCTCTTAAACAGCATAAAAAACACATTTATGGACATACAACTTTGAAACTTGTCACTGAAGCATCTTATTTTAAAACAATAAGCTCTTTATCTTTGGCAAGTGAAGAAGAAAAGAAAGAAGAGATGACAGGAGCATTTGCATTGGGCAGAGCTGCCCTGGAAGGTGGAACAGACTTTCCTGTAACACAGTTCCCCCAAATACCATTCACATTGTTTTGCTTCCACATCATTCCCAACTCACTTTGCACTGTTATCTGGATCTAAATATAATCTTGATCATTAAATTCCCCTGATTTTTTTGAAATAATGGGGAAATTTTGGCAGGAACCCCTCTTGGCAATAAAACAGCAGTAGCAGTACCATACAGTCAGTTTTGTATCTACTGGGCTATGCAGAAAGGCATGATCACCTGGTATGACAATTTTCAGAAGCATCGTTTACATTTTTTTTTCATTTAAACACTGTCAAAATCTGGGCATTGCAACTACATTATTGTTCACGTAGCTATCTATACCTCATGAAAATATTCAGTGATGCCGTTCCTTGACATCCTTCGGAAATGCAGTGGGAAAAGGCAAGCGATTTGCTGTTTACTGTTTTCCTCCCTTGATGCAGAAATGGAGTCTGGCTGCCAATACTGAGGCCTGGGCACATCTGCTAAAAGATAGCAATCGTTTTTCAGAAGGAAAAGTTTCCCCAGGATCCAGGACTCCTCCTTGGTTCTGGTGTTCATAAGGAGTTTGTTTGAGTTCTGGTACATTTCACATTGCAGGGTGCTTCAGGTTAATGGGAACTAATTCCATGTTGAAAAAGAATATATCTTTTAGAAAACCATCTGTATCTGATTAAAAAATAAATAAATAAATTTATTCTGACATGTTTCTATCTCCAGTGTTTATGACACAACCAATCAAACAACACATGCTTTATTTCTGGCTTGAAATTGTCAAGGTTTGAGTCCTAGTCCTAGTAACTCCTTATAGCTTTGTGAGTTTGAAATACTTGCTGTTATATTTCTATTTCCTGGCCAGTACTCAGAGGATGGACTAAGTCGCCCCTTTAGCTGGTTTTGTTTAGGCTAGAGGTTACCCTCCTAGAAGTCCTGTTTGTTCTTCTGATCATAATTTATTCCCTTTCCCCTTTTCAAAGCTGTCTTCATGTTATTAGGACCCTTCTTAGAGTGCAGGCATCAGAACTGCATGTACTATTCTGTTAGCATGATACCTCTGCCAAATACTGGGCTATAATAGTTGCCTGTTGATGCTCTATATTTACTTAGATATCCACTGATTGCATTTGCCTTTTTTGGTCCCACCATTAACCAGGCACTTTGTGACTAGCTTATTATCCACTAAAACTTTCTAGCCTTAACCAGCATTACAGTTTTCCCAGAAAACATTTTATTTTGTATATTTATGCTTGTTTTTTTCTTAGGTTTATGACAACATAAAAAGACTGAAGGACTTTAAGACATAAAGGACTTCAAAAGAACAAGAACAACAAAACAGACATACAGACAAACAAACAAACAAACAAACACATGCTGCTTTCTGGTACCAAAATTACCAAGCAGTCCTGAGAACTCAGAATCAGCAAACTGTTCTCTTTACCAATCCTCCTATGTTCATCAAGCTGAAAAATGGTTTTATGTATCCACCCTGATTAGCAATAGGTTTGATAGATTAATAGTACAGCATCAGGTAATGGCTTTATGATTCTGTGTGTGCTGTGGAGCACAGAAAAGCAGTGTTCCTCATCTGTATGCAGGTTGTGGCCACATCCTTACCCCAGGGCAGGAACCATTTCTTCCTGCACATTACTTAGTATAATTCTGGTGTGGCTGCTGGGGGCTCTGCAATACGCCCAGGGCCAGTTCCTACAGTGATGCAGAAACAGGACTGCACAACGAACTTTAAAGCACTCTGGCCACATGGTTATATACAGCCTAGGCGAGTCCCTGGCAAAGCACCCATTCAGTTAGGATTCACTTCTGTTTTGACAGCAACCTCTAGTTATTTTGAACCATTTAAATGTGTGCCAGGTTGTTTTTATGTTGTTCTGTTTTTGAAACAAACATGGCTACATTCACACCATGCTTAATTTGTGGTGTTGCTCCCCAAAGAGCCTGAAGCTGGTTTCTCTCCAAAAAGCCAGTATCCGGCTCTCCTAGGTCTATGCACAATCTCTGATTCACTCCGGTTATTGGGCAGCACTCAATAGCAAAGACTTTGTAGGTAAAAGAATGTGCACAGCTCCGAGTCTGAGCAGGAGCTTTTTCTGCTTGCATTAAATTGTAAATATATATATATATATATATATATATATATATATATAAATCAGGCATATGAATTTACAGATTTCTTCCTAACCACTTTTGTAGATCATAACTGTGCTCTTATGCCCCTGATCTGGCCAGAACAAAGAAATTGAAAGTTAGCTGGGACATTAAGAAAGTCTCCCTCATTCACCTGCAAAAGATATTTGTTTCAGAATGGTCTGCAGAACATTTACTCCGTGTGCTACCACTTACCCCAGCATCATTCTTAGTGTTTTCACTTGTTTCTTGTAGTCTGTTTTAAAAAAGCACTGTTGTCTTTAAAGCAAATGAGTTAACTGGACTGCTGAGGATCTCAGTGTTTTTCCATGATTGTATCAAATCTTCCCTTGCCTTTTTTTTTTTTTTCTTTTTTTTTTTTTTCTTTTTCTTTTATAAGCAGACTGTCTTCCCCTCCTCCTTCCTGTCTCTTGGCAGGACTTGGTGTGTGAACTGTGATACTTGTCACTATATGACTAAAATTCCCTGAATAACGACACAAAAACAGCAGTGAACTCAACAAAGGAAAACAAGACCTTATCTGTATGGCAGAAACAACAAGGACTTCACACTTTGTGTTTCTGTTGTTTGCTCTTTATCTGTTGTACAAACTCTTTTTTTTTTTTTTTTTTTTTTTTTTTACAAGACACCGAGGTATTTTTGTTTGCTTAAAATATTATCCAACAAGAACTCAATCTCACCTCCATACTTCCACTGCAGTTATAGAGCTTTTAAATTAGAGCAAGAGCAGAATAGGCTCCCTAAAACTGACTTTCAGCTACTGAAATTAATGGTGAGGTAGGACAACCCTCATCGAGCAAAGTTCAGGTTTTGCAAAATGTATGGTTTTTATGTTTTTATGCTTACTTATGTATAAGGAAAACACAATGGAGAAAGGGTAGTGGCACCTACTCCAACTACTGAATTCATTCAAGAGCATATTGTTCAAGCGTATCTGTGTGTCCTGAAAGGCAGTCAGGGTATCCTGTCAGCTAGTTTGGGAATGTTCTGATAAACACTCCAACTCAGAGATGTTGAATAGATTTATCAACTTCATTTTCAGGATTTAGCCATCACAGATTATTTCTGTACACACCAAATATTTGCAAAAGCTTAGTTAAGAGGAGGTAATGGCAACTATGGCTGTTAAATAACACTGATTAGGTATTGCTGATATTGTTATTATGAATGTTGATGATGATTGCTATTGCTATTGATTATAGGAGACTGAAAAACTGGGAGAGTATTCTTGGAGAACTTGGAAACCAACATATTGACAAGTAACAGCTGGTGTGAAACTAAAATGAAAGGGCCGTTTGTTTCTAGCTATCACTATATACTATTGATTTCACATATTTTTAAATGTTCATCCCTATTTAAATTTGATATTTAACTCATCTACTCTTTTAAAAGTCCTGAGTGGAAAAGTAGGCTTCACATTTCTGATGGCTTTGGAGAGAGAACAGAAAGGGCAAAGCTGCCCCCAAATACATTCTCCCTTACAGAAGTTTTGCTTGTACAAAACTACCTTTTTCTTTCCTTCCCAGCTGTGCCCTTTTCTGTATCTACATCTATCAAAATATTTCAGAAACAAACTAAGACTGTAAAAAAGCAGTTCTTGAACTGCTTTTCCAATCAGTTCAAGTTTTCCAAGTTGATTTTCCAAGCTGCTAAGTAGAACCCTTATTTGTCAGTCACTCTACACACAACTTTCCTCTTTTTCTGACATAAGGGTCTCTTGCCTTTTTTTCCCCCAACAGACTTATCAATATACAGCTTGTTGTACAGATGCTGTGCAGGCACAAAATAAGAGAAGGTTTAACAGGAAAAGTAACCAATGATTATTTTGCTAACACTTCTGTCCATGTGACATATACATCCAAGTTACTCATGTGCACATTTCTAAAATACGTTCCCAGGATACTGCAGGAAAAAATACACAGTTTACTTCTGTTTTATCAGTGAGTTTGTTTTACTTTTGTTTGTTTGGTTGTAGTTTCTGGGAGTCATATGATAACTAGTCATTTTACTTTTTTTTTCCTCTGTTAGTGTTTATGTCTCTGATCTACTTAAAACTCTATCCTGTTGCAAAATTTACATGTATTATCTGTTTCTGAATAATAGGGTATCCCTCAAAGAAAAGAGACTTTTGAAGATAAAATTATGTATGTGCATGTGTGCTGATTTTCCTAGCCATATTTCAAGCAACTGCAATTATCTGAGTCATTTCCATGTGTTTTTCTGGTTATTGTTCTTTGACTTGCAATAAATTTCTGTGAAAATGGGAATATATCAATATTTGTACAAAACCTAAGCAAAGTTATTCTTTACTAAGGAAAAGAGTGCATTTATTTTAAGGGTTTTTAAAATATGAACTCTAGCTGTTACTTGGCTCTGTGATACATTTTAAATTCTTCCCTTCAAGGTTTTAAAGTATTTTTATTTAAGATGAAATGACTATTCAGACTGAAATGATTAAAATATTGCAATGTTTCAAAATAAGTGTTGGCCCTAACAGAATATTTCTGGAGTGAAGTAACAGTGCTGCAAGAGCTTCAGCGAAAGACAAAATCATACCCAAGGAGTCGTTGATTCACATAGCCAATTGAATTGAAGCCAAACTATTTACCTTTACCGTTGTCACTTCTCTGTTCTTCATCTTACCCAAATTACTTGTGCTAATCTCATTTTCACTATCTTCCTAAGGAATAATGCATTTAATTTTTTATGCCAGGCTGTTCTAGATTGAAATGCCTCAGATCTTTTCCATAACTTCTGAGGAGTATCACAGTTATACATGCTACACTGAGATAAAAATGGACACAACTGTTTGAGTAGAAACAAAGGCTCAACTAGTGTGAAGGACCATTCTGAATCCTCTGCTAGAAATAAAACACATCATGTTTATTGTGGTTATACTGAGCCTCAAATACCTACAGATTTAAATTTCCCCTGACATGATTACTGGCCGCAGCTGACTCTCTTTATTAGTCCCAGCTAGAATGTTTTCACTTCTGATGGTGGCCTGTCATTCTTGGATGCAATACATGTGAATCTCTGTCTCTGCTGCTTTGTTCAGTGACTGGTCCCACGGTTACAGTCCTGGTCAAAGCATTTTTGCTGAATTAGGCTATTCTTTTAGTACAGCTGCGTCCTGTTTGTTGCCTGGGCTGATTTCAATCTCAGGCTCATTTTTTGGCCATATTTTCATTTTCACCTTTTTGCTAGGATTGACCAAAACCAAGGGACTGAGACTATGTCTCAAATCAATTTGAGTGTAGCAGAGTTTCTCCCTGAGGGCTACTGCTCTGCATTCAACTAGCAACAAGAAAGCTGCTCCTAGATTTCCTCCCATCCATCTCACAAGCACAACTGTGGACCATTTGCCCATTGTGCACAGCAATCATGGAAAGAAAGGTTGTCCTTTTAATACTCTTGTACATACAGAGCTGGGGCTCCAGATGTTTCCTGCTTTCTGTTTCTGTTCTCTTCTCCCATGTTATAAAACATTTATGGCAGGCATTTGGGAGAAAAGAAAGTGGTGCAATAATGGAAAAAAAAAATCCAACAAAAAACCACCAACAGTGCATGACTAAATCCCACTTCTGCACACACAGCTTAAACAACAACATGTCCCCATGTTTTTCATGGAGCTGCTGAAGTTCAGCTGGCAAAAGCAGAGCCCAGGCAAACCTGAAGCAATGGCGTAGAAGAAAATGTTTTTCACAACTTGATTATTCTGTATTTTCTTCCCCTGTTCATGACAGATAATTTCAGACCATTCTCTGGACACTAATTTTTAATTTTTTGTGGTTCTTGAAGTTAAGTGTCTTCAATGGTGCTTTATGCTGGTTACATCTGTGATGAGCCAGAGCATGGCTCTTAATTCAGTGAAACAGATCTAGAAACAGTGATCCACACATAACCCCCAGGTTTAGCTAGCACAGCAGGAATTTGTGCTGAACATTTATTTGTATGTGAACAAATGTATCAGTAAGTGGCCATATACATTTGAAATGCTGCGTAGCTTTATGACCACCAGCAGTGTCCTGTTTATTTAGGACAAGAAAAGAGAAGGTGGTTTTAAAAATCTGAAATGGAAATACCTACATTCATTTCAGTTGTTGAAATTGAGCTGTTCAGTAACTGATACTGTTGTTCCAGACTTTTTCATTAAAGACAGCAAGCTATATTGTCATAGGTATACACCGATCATCTAATCTTCCTTTTCTGTGATTCTGAATGAGGTAATTTAGCATTTCTTAGCTGGGATTTTATTGGTTTATTTGTTCAGTACCAGCTGTGGTGGTACATGGCATTGTTTTAGAAAAGTCAGAAACATGATATGGTGCTCAAACAGTATGAGTAGCTCTGTTGACACACTAAAAGGTGTAAGTATTAGGTCTCAAGAAACTTTATAGCTGGATAACAACTGGCTTTCAAAAGTTTCACATTTGTTTTTCTGCACCAAGTGTGTATGGGAGAAGCCTACAAGGTCAAGAGAAAATAAGCAAAAGTCAAAGACAGACTAGAAAGACAAATAGTAACATCTGGTAAATGACTTCCTTCTACATTTGTGGAGCTCTCACTCACTGCAGTGAATGTGAAATGTTTTTCTTGGCAGGATTTTAGGATTAAAGTCCATCAGTCTGGGAATAAAGTTCATACAGGTTTATAACATTACTAATGCACAGTAACAAATTACAAATGTAGTTGCATTTAGAACCTGTATATAGTAGAAAATCAACAAACAACAGTGCTAAATGGTTAGAAAATAAGTTTTATTCTATCATTTTTGTAGCTTTTGAGAGGCATTCTGAATATTTCTATTGCTTTATATTAGTATATGAATATAGCATATGCACATACTATGTGTCCCTCTGTCAATTGACTAGCATCTAAACCTATCTTTGCACTAATTAAAGACTTGCATTCTCAGTCAGAGAAACAAAAGAGCAAGGTAGCTAAACACTGCTAGCAATACAGGCTGAGGATCTCAAACAAATTTTTATGTATCCCTGATGGCACAGAACCCCCCAAAGGGGGAAAATCTGCTAAGAAAGGTAAGGAAAAGATGCAGAGGTGATCTGGTTCAGTGAATTTCCGTGATGGCTACCAGCTGATCCCACACTGCCACCCTTTCTGAGAGAACCTTCAGGGAGAGATGGTCATGCAGACAGAGCTTGCGTTCTGTGGGCAGATGTCAGTTTTCCTTCTGCAGAGAAAAGAGAGAGTATAGACTGTAAAATTTTTAATAGTGTGGGTACAGCAAACAAACAAACAACTTGCCACTTTCTTCTCTCCCCAGCTTCTTTTTTTTTTTTTTCTCAAACAGGGGTTGCAAAGGTTTATTGTAGAAGCACTTCAGTGAGTTCATGTAATCATTTAAAGTTTTATTCTCTAGTACTTAATGTTCCTCTGGTATTTTGCATTGCTTGGACTTTGTTCAATGCTATATAGTTTAACTAGAACTACAGAAGTAATAGCCTTTGAGATCGGGACATTTGGACCAAATTGAAACAGAAACGTCTGATTCATGGACTAAAGTCAGTACTATAGTTTAGTCCCAAATGCACCATGGAAACTTCTTTGTAGCTTTTACCACTATTTTAGCTATGATATTAAATGATGCCTCTAAGGCTAGGAAAATTAAGATTTCTTCATGCCTGCAGGAAACAGGAAGAAGGTTGAAAGAAAGAAGGGAGATATTCATGTGCAGCTCTTTCTGTAGAATCGTGCATAGATACATTTCTGTTTGCATTCATTGTCAGAAGTCTTGTTCAGTGCTTAGAGATTGTTTCTCAGTTGGCTTTCATGCCAATATACCAGGTTGGTTGCTTTGACTTGAACATAATCTCACCAGATTTACAGCTGTGTTTTGAAAGTAGACCCTGGTCATTTGCATTTATATTTCTAATGAAGTCTGTTTATTGTCTGATAAAAGCAGGAGAAGCCAGTCTGCTTAAAACTCAGGGTGAATTGTTCAGCTGTCCCTGTAATGCAGGACAGTTGTATTTTCCTATCATCTTTGATTAATGTGCTCTTCACCGCTACATGACTTCTCTATAGATTTGACCAGCCACATGTCAGCAAGTGTAGGAGCCAATTTCTTGCTCTTTGTAAGTCAGGCCAAGGGAAGGGCTTGGGAGCAGAAAACCATAATGGCCCATGAAAGTCTGAGAGCAATTATTCTAGCTAAGCAAACACAATAAATAACAGGAAGCAAGGGTTACTTATGGAACAGATGTCTACTAAGAAACCTGCTGTTATTTTATTTAAGACTTCTTAAAAATATGAATAGAAAATGAACAAGATGAAAGTCTTAAAAATAAGGACGGTTTAAAAATCACTTAGACAGAAGAAAAATATTTATTTGAAAGATGCAAGCTCATTGTTTTGTATCTACTTTTTAAATAACTTGGTATCTTTTTATCTCTTTTAAGGTGATAATGTTATGAAAATGATTGGGAAATCAGAAAGGGGACATTTCAAGGTGAGTCAAGTTTAATTTATCTTTAAAGGTTATCTTTAATAACATTTTAAGATGTAGAATAAGGTATATTATTTAGAGTCTGGATTCAGGCCAGTGCAGTGCTATCTCAGCCCCCGGGTAGCTCAAGGGGAAATTTCACCTTAAGTAGGAAAGAACTCTCTGCATAGTAGAAAGCTGCCCACAGCTACCCCACTTCAGGGAATATAGAATATTAACTTCCTGGATACTCTTACCCTTTCCCACAATGCTACCATCTTTTTCTCTTTGGGGATGCTGGAGGGGATGATTCCTCCCTGATGCTGCAAAGGAAAAAGCATCCCCTCCATTTGTGCAACTGCTTGGTCCCTGAGTGGACTTTGGGTGGATTGTTCTTGGTATCCACCTGTCACAGTCTGGCTCTGCATCTGGCATCAGCTGTAAGCAATGTAAGCTTCAGAGGCTGTATGTGAAACTGAAGCCCAGGCTTGTGTAACAAAGAGGAAAACTACACAAATTTTGCTTTGAAAGTTACGTCCTTTATTTCTCCTGTCTGATTTATTTGGTATATAATGTGTATTAATTTGATGGACCATGTTAGGATGAATGTTGCCAGCAGGTCAAGGGAGGTGATGCTTTCCCTCAACTCAGCATTGGTCAGGCCACACCTGGAGTGCTGGGTCCACTTCTGGGCTCCCCGGTATGAGAGAAACATGGACATACTGGAGAGTCCAGTGAAGGGCCACCAGGATGACAGAGGGATGGGAGCATCTCTCATGAGGAAAGGCTGAGAGAGCTGGGACTGTTCATCTAGGAAATGAGAAGGCTCTCCATAAACGTGTACAAATATGTGAAGGGAAGGTGACAAAGACAACAGAGACAGTCTCTTTTCAGTGGTGCCCAGTGGCAAGACAAAAAGCAATGGGCACAAACTGAAACACAGGAAGTTCTGTCTAAACATCAGGAAACACTTTTGTTTGTCTGTTTGTTTGTTTTGTTTTGTTTTGTTTTTTCCTCCTGTGAGTGTGACTGAGCACTGGCAGAGGTTGCCCAGAGAGGCTGCATTCTCCATCCTTGGAGATCTTCAAAAGCTGCCTGGATGCTGTTCTGGGCAACGTGCTTTTGGTGACCCTCATGGAGGTTGGACAAGACAATCTCAGACGTACCTTCCAACCTCAACTGTTCTGTAATTCTGTGTTTAAAGCACATGCATTAGATAGCATGTTTCCAAGCTCTGTGGAGATCAGTGCTTCTTAGAAATCTGTGTGGAGCCATACTGCACAGTCCCTGGAAGAGGCAAGACACTCTCCCTTGGAAATCAAAAGATCTGTCATGTTACCACTTGTCTGCACTAGACAAATTTAATCCATATTAATAAAGACTCAGCTCTGAATTTGACAAAAATTTCCACCAACCAGTCAATTATAGTCTGAAATAAATACTTCGAAGTATTAGAATGTCTTAGCCCAGCTATTAGATATATCTGGATGCACTGGACCGTTGTTTGAATGTTCACTGTACATAACTGTGATTGTGACATATGAACACCGTCTGCCCAGATTATTAAAGAAAATAAAAAAGAAAGCCATCTGTTAATTACGCTTGCAGGTCACTTCCAGCTTATGCAGTTCTTGGAGATAAACACTGTGAAGTATGGCATGGTGCCTCTTGCATTTTAAATTCATTCCAGAAGGCATACTGGTGTTTACGACATCGTAGTTACATAGAAGGGAAAAGAGGGAAATCATGCCCTTAGGTGAAAAAAGCTGACCAAGAAAAATCTTGTGTGTGAGCAATTGAAATGGCCATATAAATAAACAAGTAAATAATTATTAACAATGATCTAGGGCTTCAGAAAAGCTCTATTGTTTTCTAAATCAAAGCTCTTTTTTTCAGGTACAGCATATGAATGGACAGGTCATGAGCTCTGGTAAGATTTTTGTTATGCTTTGACTGTGGGGATTTCTCTCTGATAATTGCATTGTGGAGCCTATCATGGGTGATTTGATTTGCAGGGAGAGTGAAAGGAATGTTTGAAATTGTTCTTTGGTGGCCTACTGCATTCTGCATCCACCTGTGCTAGATGAAATTATGCTGCTCTGGTGACAGTGACTGCTGTGGTTTTTATATGTGAGGTATTTCCTGTGAGCTTCTGGAAACTAGTGGACTAGATCCTCAGAAATCATGCACAATTAGAGTTACATTAAGTTGGTCATGAGGATATTCTTTTACCTGTGTTTACAGCTATGAAGGGTTAATAGCTGCATTTATTTTTTTTAGTTTAAATAGTGTTTCAGGAAAATTTGTACTTCAAGGCCTGTGTGTAGTTAGCTGCAAGGGAAATCAGCCTACGTATATCTGTCTGCCCTTCTTTGGAGACTGGCTGTACAGTTTACCAAAGAATACACCTAAAAAACTAATTGCACAAATAATCCCATAGAGTTATCTGTGACATTGCTGCTTTTCCAGAGAAATAGCATGTGGATGTCTTACAATTGTCCAAGATTCAGAAAAGACAACATCTGGTTTGAAAAATGTTGAATAAAAAAATACACTGGATCTGAATCTTTACACTCTCTACCCATAATGTTTGCAGCTCTTGGAAACACAATTAGGGAATGTTTCCTTGCTCTCCGCTTCATTTGCGCAGGCATGCAGAGGTGGGACAGAGTCTTGCTTGTTAGTTCCTTTGTTGTTGGCAGTCAAAAAAAAAAAAAAAAAGAAAAAGAAATTAACGTTGCAGCCTGCTTTTCCCCTTTCTTTAAAAAAGTTTGCTTAAAAGACTAAGACTAAGATCAAGAGCTTTGCAGATGTATCAAGAATTAATGACCCTAGTGTAAGTCACACATCCCATGCCAAACAATCTACATCCCATCTGAGGTGAAGAGTATGGAGACAAACTCTGACAGTGAGTATGTCATGGGAATAGCAACTGTATGTTCTGACACCAGGAACAAGTATTGGGAATGACTTCTTACAGGGAAAACAAAAGAAGATTAAGGATTCAGAAAAAGACCAGTGACCAAGGTGTCCATAGAAATGAAAGCTGACTCGTCTGACGAGTCTTGGATTTCAAAGTTTTCTTGGATGTATATCTAGACCCTGGTGGTTCTGATTTTTTTTTTCTTACCGTCTTCTTGGCTTTCCGTTGTTAGCTTGAGACAGAGACATCATATAATGAAGCAATTCCCTTGACCTTTTCCTACTTATCTTTTTAATCACAGTGAAGCATCCAATCCTTTTGATATGATCCCCTATCACAGATGAGGATCAGCTAGGATGAGGGAAATTATCCTTTAGATGCTAGGCAAGATTGAGGTGCAGTTAAGGGGAAACATATGCATCGAGCTCTTTGTTAGAACTTTTTCTCTATGTGCTATAGACCTTTAAGGAAAAGAACAAGCAATGCTTTCTTTTGAGAAAGCCATTCTAAGTTGCTACTCAGTCAGTGACAAATTTGGTTTGTCCAAGTCAGGAATAAGGGGAGTTGCAGCCTGTAGGCAGGTTCTAAGAATGTCAGGGCAACGATAGATGCAATCGCCACAAGGGACAGAGGTATAAAACCCTGTTTTGGTATGTAAAACTGTTTTAAGCTGTGTTTAAACTCTTTACAGTCCCAGCCAGAAATGATTCAGATGTCTTGTATTTTTGTCTGCACAGGAGAGTAGGGCCAGGTCAAAATCCCATACTTGAATCCTTATTGTGAAATCTGCTGCATCAGCCCTTAAATCAACACTGCATCGGTCAGGCCAGTCTATAACCTAGAATAAAAAGAACAAACAGTGCTGCAGAATAAGAGTGTGCTTGCTAGCCAAGTAAAATATCTAGGAGTAAAATATCTATCTTCTACTTCCTTTGTGTAGGATGTAACTGCCAGGCCTGAGAGCATGGAGTTTTTCTTTACAAGTTGCCTGACATGAAACTGTTAACACAGTTAGGCTAAGCAGCCTTTTTTTTTTTTTGCTTTGATGGGCAGTCATCCTTTACTATGCTTTCTGTTCTCTGTGAGATGGCTTAAGAGAACAGTAAGTTATTGTGAACAATTTATGCATTCCACTAAGAGCTCTCAGGAAAATGACAACTGCTTTCTTCCGCTGAAGTCTGCGTGTTTTGAGGATCAATTAACACACTCTTGCTTCTCTAAATACTGGCTTAAAACCAGCAAGGCAAGCAAATAACAGCACAAAGAACTTAGGAACGTTCCACACCAGAATGTGCATGATAGTATTTTTATGTTTTTCAATTCTTCTTGTGAATTCTAAGATTGGGCAGTGTAAGTGACGTACCCTAGAGGGGTCAGTTTCATTTGCTGTTTACCTGCTTTCTCCATGCCTCTCATGCTCCCCTGGAAGTGTGACAGGCCTTTTCACACCACCCTGGGAGAGGAATAGGCAGGAGGAAGGGTGTACTCCTCCTTTCAGGCCCAAACATCAGCTCTGCAGCTTTTGCCTGTTGAAGTACTAGAACAGAGATGGGGTTTGTCTGAGGTCAGCAATGAGCCCACATTGAGGTGTAGGATCTGACGGTATGGGAGAAGATGAAAAGATGCTTCATGTAACCTTGGTGGTGAAGTCCTTCTGGAGAGGTCACAGACCCCTTTGCAGCCCTTCACAGTGAGAACAAATTCTCTCAAAGAGGAGAGTTGCGAAGAGAAGGAAAAGCTTCATACCTATCTGCAGATACCTAAACGTTTTTGCAGATACTACAGTAGTTGTCATTATCACGAGACACAATATTTTGTGTCAGTACCACTGAAGATTCCTGTGGTGTCACCCATGGCTATCACAGCCATTATCACTCAGGCAGTTACCCGGCTTCCCAGCCAAACTTAGCTCACTCTTCAGGAGTCTGGGGGGAGCCGGGGAGGGCAGAGCTGGTGTTTGACAGCCTGCACCTGGGAGTGTACACACACCCTTTTATGCCTTATCACACAGCTATACCAGCCAAATACTTTCTTGTGTGTCAGGAAAAGGTGCAGTGACAGGAGCTGGCTGCCAATATTTGATGAGAGAGTGGTTCAGGCAGAGAATGTGATGTTTCGTTGAAGCTATGATGCTAAAAGATGTATAGCTAGGACACTGGTATTGGATATGGCATGATGAAAGTGACCTTTGCATGTTGCTAATGGGTCACAGAGTCTGGTTTCAGTCAATGTTTTCTAAAGCCTAGGTTTTAGTGTTTCTTACCATTAAAATATTTTTGAAAAATAACATTTGGAATGGAGAAAATTATATGAGCATGTTTGGAAAATACTTGTTATTATTTTTCTGTACGGTTCTCAAAGGGTGTTTTTGGAAACTCAGAGTAGCAACCTGCTTGTCTTGACTTTCATCAACATTGTCTGTCTACGTAAATGACCCCACGGGCCTTTAGTCTTCTTTTATGCTCACTGGTGGCCAACACCTTTTGCTCTTGTGTGGCTTGACATGGCTTAAGGCTGCTTCTGTTATGAGCTTCACAAATAAAAGTTAGCTTTGCTACAGCTCCAATGCCAGAAAATAAACACACATACACTTAAAATCCAGTGAAAGTCAGGAAAAATCTTTCTAGGGTTTTCAGTTCAATCACTACAGCCCTACTCAGCTAGGGAGCCTAGAGAACAAGCGAAGAGTAGAAGGAAGAGTCCTGCCTGCCTTTCATGTAGAAAACCTTCATGCTTTTCAAGGCAACAGAACGTCAAGTCAGGTTGTGTTGCCTAAGGCTGCTATGCAGTGAAGGGATTTAAATGTAACCTCTGCATACAGAAAAAGGAAGTCCCTTAATTCATTCAATATTTTATTAGAAATCTCTTAATGCTGGTCTTATTCCTAAAGGTAAACATCTCAGAGGCTTTTCAAAGCCTGTATTTCATTATTTAATAATCTGTTTTCAGTAACACAACTCCCTAGGTCTGCGCTTGTAACTAAGTCCACAGGCTGGAAATATCAGCAGTCCAGGAACTGTTAAATAATTAAGCCATTGGTGCCTGTAAGTGTTAGGGCTTGAATCACTCATATTTTATTATCACAAACTGCTGGGAAAAAAATGCTGTGAAAAAAGATTACTTACTAGCATTCTTTAAGGACAATATGAGTTCATATGACCATAGCATAATTTAAAACTATATGAAAGTTTGTTTTGAAAGTAATATTTATAGCAGAGTATTTTGTAGTGAACCTGTACATACCTGGCTCTTTGTATAGAGCACTTTCACCTATATGTAATAGAGTTTTCCATCTTCTGGACTCAGTGCTCACTGGAAATTCCCTTCTCAATTCAGAGGTTAAACACAATTTTATAGGACTTGTGCATGATAACCTTTGTTAAAGAATTCCTGAGAATAGCCACCGACTGGAAAATACAGAGCAAGGTGGCCATGGAACAGCACAACTCTCTACCAAGCCTGTGTGCATTTGTGCTTGTATTTGTGTTTTCACACTCTTATGTGCATATATGTGGGCATACATGCATGCACAAACACATGGTATCCTGTCTCCCAAATGGGGGAAATGTCTCTGAAGGTAGCTGAAAGCAAAACTTTTGACATGTCTGTTGGACACTGAGGTGGAGGTGGGATCGTTTTGAACACACAGGAAGGCTGATCACTTTGCTGTGGGAGTTTCGCATCCACAAATGACACATATCATGATATTTTTTCTTCAGATGAAGATGAAATTGGTTTTATCACAGTACCATTTACTCTGGAGGAGAACAAAGTAGTACAATCACGGCTATAGTGTAAAAGAACAGGAGTTCAAGGAGGAATAAGAGAGCTTTTATGATCTTTAATAACATGCACACCCTAATTTAGTCCAGATGGAAAATGGTTGAGTGAGCACCATAATTTAGTACAGAAACAGATTTCTTGCTTCTGTAGATGTTTTGAATTTGGTTGTTATGTGGACTGAGGTGCCTGGATAGTAATGTCGTGGGTAGAAAGGAAGAAAATGAGATTTTGATGAAGTATTGTAGGACATCAGAATATTTTCTTTGCACTGTTAAGTGAAATTCTGCACTTAGTAGTGCAAAAGCAAGAAAATGCAAGGCAGGAAATACATATGGACACTCCCAAATACTGTTTCATCTGTTCTGTTGTGTCTGACAGTATGACAGTACTACCTTTCTGTATTCATCAGCAAACATTTTTACTATTTCTTAAGCTAAGACCTGGAAATAAGTGGTTAGAATTGATTTTTTTTTTTTTTTCATTTCATCCATTTGTTTATTTTGGCTTTTTGAAATATTTTGGGACTCTTCTGGAACTGGGAAATCTGTCTGCATTCCCCTCAGCGTTTGCTATTTGCTGTGTTTACAGGCTCAGGCTATATTGACATTGTTACTAAGGAGGATCTAGCTTTCAGCAGTCCAGGAGGCTCTAGCAACATTCTATACACAAGCAAAATTCGAACATACAAATATTACAGTAAAAAAGCAATTCTAAAATTCTTTTTTTTCAAACCACTCAAAATTACAAAATACTAGAATTAAGCTTACCTCTGACCCATCTTCTGTATATTAATTATAAAATAGTTGCTAAGTTTGGCTATCGGCATGAAAATCTCCGGTAACTTTGATGAGGACAAATTGCCTCAAATGTCTAAAAAAATACAAACCCGCAAAATTTGATTTTCAGATCACCAAATATTTTAAAATAACTTTCTTCTTGGCTACAATTGACCGGACTTATTGTTGCCTTGATTTAAACATCATATTGACATCTTGTTGTATTTAGCTGCAAAAAGAACATGGAGATATTCATGATGAGTCAATATCCTGTGATTTAAGCAGACTGTGGCTATTTCTGCAATTGAATAATGTGAACGAAAGAGTAAAACAGTCAAAGAGCTGTTTATGAGTGTTGCAAGTCATTCAAAAAGAGCCTCTGCTGTTATGAAGACATCCTATTTCTTTAAGTGGTAGCTACACTTTAATTACAAAGGATTTTGTTTTCCAAACTGCTAGCAATAATTGGAAATAGGAGTATGGAAACTAAAGAACTCATTTTCATGGTATTCTTTTGATTCTTTTCTAAAAAACAAAGCCCTACCTTATGGTTTATTTTATGAAAGTTTAGAATTATATTTTCACCAAACACACCTTATTCTTCTGGTTATTTTCCTGGACATGGTATATCTTAATCTAATGGTCTTACTTTTTCTGTGCTGGAAAGGGAGAAAAGTGAAGCTTTTAAAATGTGGCTTACATCTCAAAGCAGCTTTTTCATGCACAAGCAGTCCTCTGCCATCACTTCTATCTTGTGCTCCAAGACTGTTCTTTTGGTTCTTGCTGTTTCTCATAGAACAGACCTTTCCACTAGGATGTGAGAAAATTGTTGTACTATAGCTGCACTCTGCTCCAGTTCAGCACCACTGCTGCTTTGAGTCACTACACTTCTTGCTGAAGTCATGGCAGGTTTCTTTTCAGCAGTTCAGAGTCTAAACATCAAAGGTGATTTTTTTTTCTTTAAATGTATTTTTATTGTATTTTATTTTTAGTAAAAGCTGCTTACTGAAGACAAGTCATTTGACCAGTGCTAAAATTTGCTGGTTTATCTCAGGGAAGTAACTCAACACTTAGCAGCAACAGAGGATGAAACCAATCACACAACTTAGCAAATAACTTCTAGTTTTGAAGAACCTACATGATGTACACGTGTGCCAATTACCTCAATCCAAGAGGATTCAGGATCTAATACAACCTCATGTTGTATTAGATTTGGGTTTTAGGGAGCAGAAAAGTTTTTTCTTAAGTTCTTTTAGTCTGATGTAATGATATTATATCCTTTAGCTTTTCAGAAGAATGCTCTGAACTGTGCACATTTTAAAACACTCACCAGACAAGTGACAAGATAGAAGCTTATGACACAGTGATTTCATTTGAGACTAGTGTTTCAATATCTTTCTCTTTAAATTTTTGGGCTGTACTTTATAATTGTTTAAGGGTTCTGTCCCCAGCCTTATCTAAGATAAATCTAAACAGTTTCCTGCATGTACTGTATAATAACCACAAAAGATGACTTATTTTAATGGCATTTTGTCCATGTTTTTTGAGATGAACAGAAGCATTACTGTGAAGGATGAAAGATCATTTTAAATAATAGTAAGATATATAATTAGTTCCAGGTAAGCAACCTCAAATCATTCCAGAGTTTCAATGGTGAAAACACATACACAAGTAGTTATCATAGAGGAACTCACCTGAGGTAGCTTGTCAAATTTTCTGCCATGTGCTGAAAATTTGCACTCTGTAACAAATGTGATGCAACTTGCCTTCCTTTTTGTCTTTACTCTGGGGATAAAAGTACATTTATAGCAGCATCATATGAAGCTGCTACCAGTTTTCCATCAATAGTCACATTCAGTGTTGTTTGGTGAATTCCTAACTCTGAAAACAGAAGGAAGAAATAGAGAGCTCATCATGAATGAGTATTCTTAGAATAAACATGTGTGAGTGTGAATGAGGTAATGCATATTATTCTTTAGAATTAAGATTTCCCTTTGGAGTTAACAGGCAATTAAATGTGAAATTTGAGGCAGAAATTGAACCAAGATGCTACTAGATTATTTTCCTCTGTTGCAACAACTCCCATTTCCTTTTTAAGAACCCAGTTTATAAAACTGTTTTAGATGTCACAAAACGGCTTGGACAAATAGCTGTTAGGTACCTGCATTAATCTTCATAGTTTTGGTATTGTTGGTTTACTGTAACCCTCAAAATGTCTTACTATAGTGTATCTGTCCACAAAATTAATCTTAACATCACACTGCCACTTTCTTTCAAGGGTACACTAAAATGAAAAAGACCTAGGAATCCAGCAGTGTACACATCCTATCGATGTGTACCATTTAAAACTGTAACAGGCAGTGCAGAACTTAATGCTGAGTATGTCTCCATCTCAGATGTCTGTAGATTGCAATTTGATTTCTTTTACTGTATATTTCTCACATTAAAGAATAAAGTTTGCTAAAAATTAGAGGAAATACGCAATTACAAACATAAAATATATTATTTACTATTATAGGGTTTTGGTTTTGATTCTGTAACGGGTGACTAAAACCAGAAATGTGCAGGGACTGGGGAAGTTTCAGAAGCTGTTATCAATGAGTGAAAGCAGGTTACATTGCTGTGCCCTGATACATAGCAACAAAGAAATTATTTGAAACAACACACAAAATATTAGACAAGAGTGAAAGCAGAGGAGTGGCCTTTGCTTTGCTGGCTGCCATACCCAAGCTCTTGTGGACTGATGAAAGGAATGTGCTCCAGAGGAGAGGCCATGCTAAACAAGACAGTTCCTTCATGACACTTGAAAGTTATGACAAGCAAAGAGAGAGGGAGCACGTACCATCTCCATTTGATGTTTGCTCCTGGAACTGTTAAATGGAAGTTTATGTCCAGGACCTGAGTTTGTGTTGGGGTATGCACAATCCTTCTTTACACCAGACTACACCAGGTGTTGTCTCTGCTACTTACTGCATTTCAAAATGGAGGGCCTTTCTAATTGATAAGTGGAGGAACAGTACAAGTGAATGTGTGCAGAAATGGGTTTAATACTTCCATGGGACAACTGCTCTGTCGGTGCCAGGCTGACCTAAAGGATTTCAGGTGGGCAGCCCATGAGTGATTCCCAGCAACTGGTGTCTGTCTGTGCCTCCCTTGGGTCCTGCTGGTCCCTTAGCCAAAACCACCCTGGTAAGTGTGCAACATTATGCCAGACCATAGTGTCCCTGCTGTGATGAGTGTGACAGGAGGATTGCATTGCTTTGTCATCACTGGTGTCTTGCACAGGAACCTAGTCTGAGGTGATTTCTGATGTCTGCTGAGTCTAATACTCAAATTAGTGAAGAACAAAAAAATTATATGAGTGACATCTGAAATCCCAACTACATAATATTCCAGAGCTAGAGACTATCTGTTCCGATCCTGTGAGAAGAGGCTTTGTATTTAAATGTTCAATACTAGATTAAATATTAAGGGCTCAATTCTTCATTGCATTGCACTACCATTATTCCAGTATCCGTATTCTGAATGCATGTTTAAATATTAAATTTCTTCTGACAGGATAGAAGCTGATATGCAACCTCTGACACTGGGCTCCCATGCTGTTTCTTATGTCACAAATGATGACAATTGCCAGAAACGGTGACTTGCAGCAGCAAGAGACTCTGCAATATTCACTTTAATTGCATTCCGTATTTTCAGATATAATTTACAGTTTGAAAATGTTGAAAAATGAGTGTCCTGACATGAGCTCTCAGTATCCTGTCGCAAGCCACTGGGAACAGAAAAGTTTTTCTTTCAAGATTCAACAAAAACAGTCCCTTACTGTGTGACAGAAGCAAGCTGCACCAAACCTGCCAATGATTCAGCATGTTTTTCTAAATTCAAACTGGTCTGCAGCCTAAAGTTTGCAGCAGGGATTCAGACCCTGCAGGGAAACACCAGAGGCTCAAGCCTTTCTCCCAGCATCCGTCATGATGCCAGGTAGGGAACCAAATGAGTAGCAAAACACTCTCTGTACTAAAATAGCATAACAAATGGCTCCAGGGCACACAGAGAGAGGCCAATCCACAGTATTAATTAGCCTGAAAGTAATTAGCAAAATATTGCTAAAAAATTGTAAGTGGCATAATTGAGAACTATATGAGTTTTTGAACTCAGCAATATGAAAACCCATGTGTAGTAACTGTGAATTTGATGCACATTGGGAGGTTTCAGTGACAAGAAGACTAGTTTTGACTGGAAGAGAGAAACATAGTATAAAATATAATTTGCTGTAGAAATTAATGGCTCTGGATGTAATGTAAATTCTTCCATCAAATCTACGCAAGACAGAGAAGGAAGGGACATTACTTTTTACTAGAATTAGTCATGTGAATTGCAGTGAACATTTTTGTAAATTTAGTTGTTTTTGGAGTGGATCATTCATTTTTCAAATGTCTTAATTATTCAAATTTTTGACAAATATTTATGAGACTAGATTTCAGCATATGGATCATTCATGAAGAGCCTGTTCTTAGTTTTACTTCCCTTTACTTTTACTTATTTACATACCACTTAATAAAAACATCATATGAGTCCCTATCATCAGCCATTTTTCTCAAAAGGTTTGAGATCATTTTTGCAAACTGTTTTGCAAACTCTCTAAATGTCAAAATTGTCCTTTTTTCTATTTCTTTACATTTATTTACTATCATATGCAATTTCAGTCTGGTAGTCTCTTGAGAAATGGCTATCTGTGGAAAAGTTGTCCAAACTGCACAGTGTATTGCAACCAGCTTTTCAACATATTAATTCAATTTAAGTAAACAATGAAACACCTATTACATAAAATAAATTAATTTGACTTGTAACTCCTTACTGGGAAGTGCTTAGAAAGCTTTGTTCTTTAAAGCCCAATTCTGAGTTAAGGTGGCAGTTCTTGTCAAAAGCATAACAGGATTTGTTCTGCTTTATAACTCCTGGAATCCTTTGTGACTGCATATATAGTAAATGGTTTCAGCCAAATATGACACTAATTTTTTGAAACCTAAACTGAAATATGATACAGCAACAATACTTAGGAGGAATCATATACCTTCTTTCAAGTAATAGAGGCATTTACTAGGTTCTTACAGAAAGTGATTTCATTTTCAGAATTTTTGTCTGAGAAGTAGCAGAATTCCTCAAGGCACAGCTGTTAGCTTTCTGTGTAAAACCTGGAAAGCTATGATGTACTCAAATGCTTTGACATTATGTCACATTGTAAATGCTCAAACTATGAGATCTAAAACAATATTTAGACTGGAATATAGGAAGATATTTAGATATAAGAACTTGATTTTTTTTTCTATTGAAAAGTAGAGAGGGTCTATTTGTGCAATTTATATGTGGGGTTAAACCTAACCTAAAAACAAGTCAAATTAACTATTTTTTCTATGCATGTATATTATTTATATGAGATTTATCCAGTCTTCCGTGACAGAGATTTTGTTTGCTCTTTTGTAATTTTAAAGGAACATGATTTTTAAATACAGTAGCCAGTCAGTAATTATATGCAATTTTAAGCTTAGGGGGACATTTTTTGATGAATAAAAGCCTTAAACATGTTATCCATACTAATGTGCAAGGCATCTACTTAACTCAACTACTGCCTGCCACCTGTGACCAAACAATGCCAAAACAGACAAAACAAAGGAATAATAATAATAAAATAATAATAATTGGTATGTACAGTTTTCTTTATCCAAAGATTTTAAAGCTGTGCTGAAAAATTGAGGCCTCAAAGCATCACTCCTTCAGCTGTTGAATAAAGAGGTGTTTTTCCATTTGGAAAGCATTCATTGTATTTCTCAAGTTACTGGAAAAAATGAGCAGTCAATGTGCTAATTAATGCCTTTTGCCTCCACAAAGTGTTCTTGTCTGTAGCAAAAATGCTTGTAGAATGGCTGTCTTATGAAGAGGTTGGAGTTAATCATGTTCTATGACATGATGTTGTCCCCTCAGTGTTGTTACATCCTAAATGCATAGAGAGCAGCTGTGCTCACAGCCCGGGTAGTCCACTTTAAAAGACTTAAAAGTGGGAATGAAGAGAGCTTGCTTCCACTCAGAAATCTGTCACTGGCTTCTTTCTGGCCCAGAGTTCCTCTCCATGTCTCATCCAGTTAGCTCATAAAGCCCTTAGAGCATTGTCTTACTCTTGCAGCCAGTTTATCCAGAACATAGTAGATTAAGACTGATTAAGACCTCGGTTTGAACTCTCACAGAGCAGTATCCATGGCTAACAGTTTCTAATCCCTCCAGCTGTTTTAAGCATTGCTTCACACTGTAGCTTGTCTTGGCCTAGAATCAGCTTCACGTGTATTCATTACCATTTAAGCAGAATGTAACACTGAGATGTATCTGGGTATGGAATCCTTAATGTGAGTTAATAAACTCTGATAATAAACTTACAGGAGTCTACAAGGTGCTGTAAACCATCAGCATAGGCTACTGACTCTGCATAGGCACACCTACCTCTTCTTTGCTCTCTGCACCGGCTTTCCATGCACTCTTAACGAACAAAGTTAGGTCTCAGTTTGTCTTTGCATGGTTCTCAGTGGTCTGATCCCAGAGGTTTTCAGGACCAAAGGCATCTTTTAAAGACCTGGGTTGAAGACAGGTTGATGACTCTGGTCCTTCTATATCACTTTTTATTTTTTGAACTAAGTTCCTCTCTGCTCATTGTAGACACCTCAAGTGTCAAAAATGCAACCCATGAGCCTGAAACCTGTTATCCTGAAACTACCAAAGAATTAGAGTAGCATCAGAGCAGCCTTTTAGAGAAAACCTGAAACAAGAAGAGAAACAAACACAAAAATCTAAGGAAGAGTAAGACTGTCTGGATTATAGCTTCCCACCTTACTGGCAACAAAAATAAACAAATCGCCCATTCCCATCATGAGGTGATGCCTTTTTCCTTGCATGGGAGTCCATGTGCTGGACATTGAACATCAGGCCTGATTGTTTGAGGTACATGCCAGCATGTCTAGAGAGAAGGCATACTGTGGTTCACCAGCTGGGAGCTGGTTGTAGGCTGGTGCTGTAACGTGCTCTGGGAAAGGACGTGGGGAAGGACATAGTGTGATGCTGACCTAGCTGCACAGCCTATGGGTTCATACCAGGGCTATGTTCGGTCTGGGCACCTGCTCAAGTGCAATCCACAAACCATCCACAAAGTCTGCCTTCAACCTAAGGCTAACTTTCTGAATCATGGGTCCTCTGAATGAAGTGCAGCTACGCCCGTTACAAGGCACAGAGATGTCCTTCATATTTTTGGATGAACATAATTACAGAAAATAAGCACCTTTGTTTCTCCCTTTGAAGTAGGTAATATATAACTAACACCAACACTTGTCAAGAGGAAAAACGGAGCAATTGGAAAGAATGGATCCTATGGGTTTTTAAATTTCATCAGTGTACAGTAATCTTTACCCCTTTCCTTGCAGAACTCTTATTGTCCTGCTGTGAACATTATTGAATATAAATACGACATATTGCTGTAGAGTGGAGAAAGCTCAAAACAATTTCCACTAATCAACACTCTTTCACTGGAGGAGGTAATGATGCCTCTCCTGTTTAATTACTGATTTAACAAAGTGTTGGCAATAGTGAGATGGATTTAAGTTTGTTGTCTTTGCACAATTGTAAATAAAGTAAATATATATGTATATATCATTTCAGATGTGGCTGAACTATTGTCCATATAGCATAAAATCAAGAAATTCAAATGATGGTTCTCAAAAATGACAGTGATGTTTAGGGTAAAATTGAAAACTTGAAGGACAGTACTTGCTGTGCTGCAGACTGTCCAGGTTGCCTGATATTTCTTGTTAAATTAAGCTGTATTAAATTGTTTATAAAATTGCTGAACTTAAAAATACTTTGGGCTAAAATTTTCCATATTGAATAACTACTTTAGGCTAGTTTGTTTTATTTATTTTATGTTTTTCGTTTCAACCAGAATGGGCTTGGATGTTTTCAGTGACTGTTTTCAGCTTGAAGGGGAAAATACTTCATTCTTGTTGAATGAAACAACACCAGATAAGTTTTCTTTTAGAAGAATGCTGTGCTCTTTAAACCATTACATATTTTAAATTTTTTTTTTTTTTTTTTTTTAGTTCAATTCATCACCAAGTTAAAAAAGATTTTCCTCACTAGTCAATTCTGTGTATCGGCTCCCTCTGTCATTGACTGAATAGCAATACTAGCACATGGATGGAAGTGGGGAACCTGTGGCTGGGGTCAGGGAAGATTGGGAGGTAGGAGCCTGGAAGTCAAATATTTTAAGCTTCTGTGGAATTGCATCCTAAGAATGCAGATGGGACCAAGCCAACAGTATGGGTCTGGGCATCCCCACCTTCTTGGAAATTAAGTTTTATTTCTTAGTTTGGGCTCATTAGTATCAAAGTCGACTTTAGTTTAGAGCAACTGGTTTAATGAAATGAATAACAAAGTAACTTAGTAACAGATTATTATCTGTATTTCATGAAATGCTGCTTAACATTTTGACAAGATGTCAGTTCCCTAACTAGCATTTGTTAATAACTTCATTGACTTCATGAGCTGAGCTGATTTTACATGAAAAGATCATCTGTTCTATTATATTTCATGACTGTTTAAGGAGTGAGAGCTTTGACCGATGATTATCATCAAATTCTTGTCTAGATATCCATTTATACCAAGACTTAGAAAGAATAAGAACAGATGAAAAAATATATAGTTTAGTGACTAAGTGTCTTGAGGTCCTTGTACAGAAAAGTAAAAAAGGAAAGGGGAAGGGAAGGGAGGGGAAGGGAAGGGAAGGGAAGGGAAGGGAAGGGAAGGGAAGGGAAGGGAAGGGAAGGGAAGGGAAGGGAAGGGAAGGGAAGGGAAGGGAAGGGAAGGGAAGGGAAGGGAAGGGAAGGGAAGGGAAGGGAAGGGAAGGGAAGGGAAGGGAAGGGAAGGGAAGGGAAGGGAAGGGAAGGGAAGGGGAGGGGAGGGGAGGGGAGGGGAGGGGAGGGGAGGGGAGGGGAGGGAAAAGAAGGGGAGGGGAGGGGAGGGGAGGGAAAGGAAAGGAAAGGAAAGGAAAGGAAAGGAAAGGAAAGGAAAGGAAAGGAAAGGAAAGGAAAGGAAAGGAAAGGAAAGGAAAGGAAAGGAAAGGAAAGGAAAGGAAAGGAAAGGAAAGGAAAGGAAAGGAAAGGAAAGGAAAGGAAAGGAAAGGAAAGGAAAGGAAAGGAAAGGAAAGGAAAGGAAAGGAAAGGAAAGGAAAGGAAAGGAAAGGAAAGGGGGAAAAAAGAGAAAAGAAAAAGAGAAAAGAAAAAAAAGACAAAAAAAAAAAAAAGAAAAGAAGTTTAGCTCTGACAAAAGCATCACTTATTGAAAAGATAACAAAAAGCATTCTTCAGGACCGTGAAGACAATATATAAGGAAAAACTGATATTTAAGGGACTAGTAAGGGTGTAGTAATCTCCTTAGAGCTTGTGCTCTGCACTGGTATGGACTTAGGGTTAGGATTGAGCAAGAGACCAAGTATAGAGCTGTAGATGAAGTGGAGATGTACAGAGGCTGCCAAAGAAACCAGAAGTCTACAAGTAGATTTCACCCTTCAGAAATTCTTCATGTGTGGGAGGGCTATAATGATCTTATATGGCTCTGTCACTGCCTAGGTTTAAGGTTGGGGTTGGTTGACAGAAACTAGAGTTGCAGTTACATTGGGCTGCAAGGGGGCTATCAAAGGAAGGAGCAAGCTGGAAAAAAAATAAAAAATCTGTTGTAAGAACTCCATGTGGGACTTATGTGAATTTTACCGGTCAACATCTAGAGTTTCATTCCAACCTATATTATTCCATGATTATGTATTGACTCTGGGAAACAATGTGAAATGAAACACAGAAAATCTTTGTGGCTGCAATTCAAGTTCAAAAAACAAAAAAATCAGGATTATTCTCCCATGGTCTCCTCAACATGAAAGAGTCTGATGCAGCACTACATTGGCTTCTGTCCAGTCTAGTTGGGAGGTAAATTGTAATTCTCCTCCAGGAATCCAGCCTTCACCACCAGTGTCCCCGACCCCTCTTCTCCTGAGAGCTGAAGTCAGCCAAACGCAACCACAATCCCTGCAAGATGCTGACATTCACAAACCCGTCCTCCCACTCTCTTCTACCTCGACATTTCCCACTTGTTTTCTGAATTTCCGTCTTGGCCCAGACATCTCCAGGCTAGACAAGTCTTTGCTGTGGTGAACTAACTAACCCCTTTGGGCATGGCATGGAGAAGACAAGACAGTATTTCCTAGCTCCAGCTTGCAAACAGATGAGTCTTCATCATACCAAAAATTGAGCTGTTGATTCTAAACATGTGGCACTTCCAGCACATGTGGGACAAAGTGCCTGGGAACTGGGAATGCCATGTGCTGAGTGGCTGAGCCATCCCTTCTTGGGAAGGCCCTCTGGGAGTCAGCTGACAGGTAATTTTAAGGGCCCATTCAAGAAGTCTGTCTGGGATGTCAGGCCTACCGGGCACTGAGTTGTCAGCCAAACTTACAGCTATCATTCCACAAGAATCTTGTTGGCTCTTAGAAATCGTCTTCTCTCTTACATGTTTGCAGCTTTCTGTGTACATCAAGAATTTAGTAGAGATAAGGGTCAAACCATAGAATAAAATATTTCAGTAAGTACTAAGTGCTGAATTTTTAAGCGTTGCCCATTTCAAGGGCCAATTTAAACAAGACAGAATTAAGTTGATCTGTTTACCTTCCTAACACTGCTAGCTATAGCATAATAAACGATAGGGCTGTAAGCCAAGCAAGGCGACTGGAAGAATGTTTTGTTTAGACTACTACAACAGCCAATTCAGCATCATGGTAAGAATGCAGTAGGTTAGGAGAGAGCTGAACTGACAGAGCTACCATAAGAGTGATGATTTTCTCAAGTGCTTGAGGCAATTGAACTTATGCTTCAGATTTCCCCAAATGTCCCTAAAATATTTAAAGATCCTAGTAGTGGATGTTATTTTATACAAGAAAATAAATAATAATAATAATAATAATAAAAAGAGAGAGAGAGAGATCACTCTTGTATCTATTTTACTATTGTTCTACATTTGTTCTGCATGGGTTTCTACTTCATTCTATTTCTAGTTTTACCACTAGCTAAGTGCTCTGTGAGAAGTCATTTCATTCTCTGTAGTGCTGCTCTTTCTGTAAAACAGCAACCGCGATTCCTACTTCTCTCTCTTGCGCCTCCAGCTCTCCAAAGCCTCCAGAGAGCTTTCATTACATTTTGTTTTATTGGCAGCAGGACCAGTAACTTTAGAACTGAACAGAGAACAAAGCAAATTTAGCTTATGAAAACACTTGTATCTAATTCAGTGAGAAACAAGCTCCAAGAAGCGTTTTACTGCAGGCCTAAAGAGGCTTGTGATTTCAAAACTGTGATGAGGAAAGAAAAAGCACTATCTTGCTGCACAGAGCAGTGTGTCCTTCTGCCAGAACCTGGCTACCTTTTTATCATGTCAGAAGGTTGCTTTCATATTCTTTCCAAGCTCTTTGTTGCTCCTTTGGAATGACTAATGTTGACAAAACTGAATTTTGTTCCTGTTTCTGATACCCTGATACCCTTGTATACAGATATTTCATTTCCTAGTTTTACGCACCTCCTCTGAATGCAAGGATTTGGGAAAAAAAAAAAAAAAAAAAAAAAAAAAAAAAAAAAAAAAGAGCTTAGAATTGTGCAAATTATTACAAAAATGTGTTTATTTGCTCATAGCCTGCATATAATATCCCAGTTCAGATAAGCTTTGTCAAAAAAAAAAAAAAAAAAAAAAAAAAGGTTAGGGTGAAGTATCTGAAATCTTGAGGCATTTTGCTGGTGAGGATTTATCAAGGGAAAGAATGAGGAAAGACTCTATTCCCTCATATTTTACTCCTGATGACTAAAAAGTATAAGCTTCTCCCAGTATATGTTTTTATGCCTGTATGCATTTATCAGTGTCTTCACCAATTGTGTTTTAACTATTAACAGATTTAGCTAAAATAGATATAAAATATTGCTAATATACACAGAAGAAGTTTGAAGACCAAAGTAGCTTATATCTTACCCTCTGAAATCTGTATTTCTTTAGCAATGTATCATTGTGCATTTCAGCCAAACAAACAGATTTTTCTGGAGAAAAATGTCAGAAGTACCTAAGCCATATGGATTTTCATTAGGACTGAGATTCTGAAGAAAGTAAAGGACAGATCTCTAAAGATATTTGGTTCTTTCCATTAATTCTTCTAAGAAGGTGGTCCAAGTTCATTTTTGAGAAGGGTGTTTAAAGAGAACCAAAAATTGTATCTATGATGTCTGAATCTTTCTTTGGACTTCTGGGGGTCAAAGTAGAGCCATAGAAGAGAAAAACAGCGATTTTACAAATATGTGGTGAAAGATTCACACCATAAAAAAGTGCACTGATAAGTTCTTGTTGTGTTTTTTTTACTGGTCATACTGCAGAAGACATTAAAATCATAATTACAAATATTTAAATTACAGTGGTAATTTTAAAGAAACTTTTTAGGATTTCTTGTGAAGCTCTTTTTGAGTAATCCCTACCAATGTAAAATATAATAGTTACCATCATTAGAGATATACTTGGAACTTAAAAAGTAGCTTTGTAGCTACTTAAGGGTTTTTGTAATTTTTTTTTCATGTCTCACTTGTTCACTGCAGCTTTAACAAACTTATACTTTCTATATTTCACAGACTAAGCCAAAAACAATTGCATCTTAACAGTTTAACATAATAATACCTTAAAACAGCTTCACCCAGTACTGCCATGTAGTCCAGTACCTAAAATAGTCATGTTAGCAGCTGGTGAGTAACATACACTTGTAATGACTTGTCTTAGGATATGATTTCATGTTAATTATGTCCATGCAAACAATAGACCCATAAGGGGTTTCACCCTTGGTTGAAAGCTGGAAATTATAACTCATCCCTTCAATGTGCCATTTGCTGTCTGTGTGGATATGTGTGTTGATAGATGGCTGAGAAGGTCATAGCAACAAAATATTGGGTATGCATTTTTACAGTGCCTGAAATGTTTAAAAAACCAACATATTTTATATCACATTTTGAAGTATTGTTTACAAAACTGCTATGATCTCTTCATCATGGTTAAATTCTAAACTTCTTTTTGTTTGGTTTGGTTTTAAGAAGGCTTTCTATACTGCAGTAATTCTCATCCAACTTCCTAAAATGGTCCAGTGTTTTTCTTCTGTGCTCATGCACAAACTTCTACCAGAAGAGTTCTGACTTTCCAGTACAAAGCTGGACTAATGAATAGCTTTTGAAATTATTAAACAAAGCAGTACCACTGTAAGGACTAACAATCTGAAATTGTGAATCACATCAGCTTTCTCTGGGCCCTTTGATATGAACAAGCATAGTGTGTCTACCAGGTCTCCTAAGGAGTTTTATGTATTTATCATAAATATTCATCTTTATCTTTTCTGACTTTTGGAAGTACTCTACGAAGAGTTGTTTGAAGTGCTTTTAAAACATATTTAGTGTACTAAGATAGGATCCTCAAATGAGGTTCAGACCCTGTTGTGCTGCCACTCTACAAACCTAGTGGAGGAGTGGGGGTCATTGCAGAGAAGAGCTCACAGTTTAAGTAGGTAAGCTTGAATAACTTAATAAGAAAAAAAAAAGTGTCTACATGGGGAAAGTAATTTGTTCAATCGCTGGCAGAACCAGCTGAGAATATACAGCTCTGGCCAGTATGTTCTCTGATGTAAGCCCATGTGTTTCTGAATAATAAGAATCTGGAATTAATAATAAAAAACTCACTTCTGTGAAACAAGTCTTGAATTATTCTATTTGTTTGAGATGAGATTGAGTTGTATTTATATTGATAGTTACCTGTTCAATAAGGATATGGATGCTTACATTCCGGCTGGTATTCTTTGTTTAAAGACCTTGTGCTATAACATCAGGCCTTTTTGGTTTTCCTTTAGTGTTTGTTTGAGTATTTAGCTTTTTATTTAGTTTCATAAGTGGTAGATTAACTTGAAACCAACCCTAGCCTTGATTTAATTTTGCAAAATGTTGGATCAGATAGTATTTTTGAACTTAACATAAAACTCGGATAACAATCATAAGCATTTCTCTATTTTTTATTGTTTAAAAGTGTCATATTTAAATACATAATGTTTTTCCTGATTTTGAGGGGCAAAAAGTTCAATTGGTGGAGATTAATACTTTTCCAAAGCCTAAAGTCCTGGTACAGTTTCCTACCCTAGAATTATTTTCCTATTCTTTTCATCTTTGTTGCCTGTTAAAAACATTTGGCTAATTCCATTTATTTGTGGAAAAAGTAAGAAGCATTCCCACTGAGATTAGATCGATATTTTTGCCACTTTGAGTGGCAGTCCAGAAGTCTAAATTTGATTATACATGTAGTATTTGTCTATGATGCAAATAAAACACAACAGGCTTATTTTTTCTTAGCTAATGGGATTGTGTCACTTCTGAGTGCCTCATTCTAGAATAGCCTTCTCCTTACAGGCAGCAGCTAAACTGAAATTGGCAGGGAATGGTAACTTTTTCCCACTGAAGAATTTAAAACCCATGAGACAACCTGCACCTTTCTAACAGAGAGCTGGAATCTGGGCCAAAGTGTACAGAAATTTCATACTATGAAGGTCTCCAAATTTGTACATGTCAGTAGGTAATGTTCATTCATGTCCTGAAGCTAGCACACTGACGCGGACTCATGGGAGATCAGGCATACGGCAATCTGGAGTTGTATTTGGCAAGAGTGAGAATATTTTAATTCCAAAAGAAAGAGCAAACATTGTGCAAGATCTTTACACAGTATCTGTGATTCGGAGTTTGTGGTCTAAGATAGGAACCCAATCCAAATAGCAT
The DNA here is from genome assembly GCF_009819795.1 of Aythya fuligula. Taxonomy (NCBI): domain Eukaryota; kingdom Metazoa; phylum Chordata; class Aves; order Anseriformes; family Anatidae; genus Aythya; species Aythya fuligula. Next base: position 34,345,831 of record NC_045562.1, read on the forward strand.
AGCAAAATGATCCTGCTGTTGATTACCCCTCTGTTAAACAGAGGTAGAACTGGGACAAATCAGACACAAGTACACATTTAACTTCAGAACCCAGAAAATGGAACAGGGGAGGCACTGGTCAGGAAATAATTCAAAATAAAAGCAGGCAGGGCTTATATAAAGGAAAAATGCATTTGTGTTTCTTATATTGAAGTAATTACTTTTTATGTAAAGAGTGTTTGTCTTATGGCCAAGACACAGAAGATCTGGATGTTTTTGTTATTTATGCCAATTGCTGAGGATGACTGTGATCTGTGCTAACCTGCACATCTAAATTTTGGTAAATGGTCTTTTTGTTCTGATAAATCCTTGCAGTTTGTTCACTTTGTACATCTTACTCACTTATTTTCATTCTTGCGGCTTTCTCATTTACCACCCACAACTTTTGAAATTCCACAATTTTTAGGATGTCAGTTAAATATAAATAATTTGTAAAGTTTTTAAGTGATTCCTGCTCATGCTGCAGCTGCAGCTGTTTTTAAGCTGTGCTTACATACTTTTGGTGTACCTGAGTATTAACATATGGCTAGCCAAATCACAGTTGTGACCACCATGATCTTGCAGAAGTGTAACACCTTTACCCCTCCTCAGTAAAATTATTAGTTTGGCTCAACTTCATGAGGTGTTTAAAGATAAGACATCTTTGATTTTTGTTTACCTTCTAGTTTTGAACTTCAGTTTGCTGAAGTTAATTATTAGAAACTTTTACTTTAAATGAAAGTGAATGTTCTTGGATATACATTTAATTTCAATAGCTGTGGTGTTTGTGGGAGGAATTTTATAAATCTTGATAGAAACATGTGAGTTGGCAGCTCTAATTACAGGCAAAAAGTCTTTCTGAAAGACTCTCTGAAGAAAAGAGCCAACCCTGGTTAGCTATGTCTGCACTTCCTTTTCTTTCCACTTGCTTTTCTGAAATTATCTAGGCACTTACTGGCAGGAACATTCCGGGAACAAATAAAATTTCAGCTCATTGAATAATTGTGGAAAATTAATTTGGAATTCATCTGTAACAAGTATTTCAATGAGAAATCTGACTCTAAGAGTCACTTCATATGTAAGTCATAACACTACCCTGTGGTTTGCATCCAATCTGAGCAATACAACACAGATTTGAAAGCCTCTTATTTAGCTGTTGATAAATTATAAATTAAGAGTTGGTAGACATCATTATGAAAATAATTGTTATAGAACAAAAAAAGTCAATAGTAGTTTAAGGCACTCACAGGACAAAAATCTGCATTCACTGAAGGAATGACTTTACTGTGTGACATTTGCTATTCTGTAGTATGAAAGTATTTCAAAAAAAGCACCAAACATTTAATACAACAAAAACATCTATGTCCAGCTGCCACGATTACACTGTTACCATTAACAAAGCTGGAAAGATGCATAAGCTGAAGCTGACTTGTATATTCTTGGTGGATTTTGCACAGATACTTTTTCCCAGTATTAATAGAACAGTCCCCATGACCATAAGGGATAACTGGTGATTATCTTTGTTTCATTTTAGGCCTGCTTCCTTTCACATCAGCCACAAACCTGGATACTCTATACTTTTTATTCCCTTCTCTTATTTACACCCTACCTCCTGGTCCACACACCCGTGCTAGTCTGGGTGGCTACTTTTCTACCATCCACCCACTGACATTCTTCTTTGGCTGTCATGGTTCTTTCTCTGCTTACATGCTTTCAGTTATTGACCAGAAATTGTTTCATTACTTATGTCAAAAGTAATGAAGCCTTGCTCTTAAAACAAGGTGTGCACCTTGATGTAGGAGAAAGCAGAAGTCAGTGCAGGAACATAGGTGGTGTATGGAATAAATCAGAAGGTATTTCTAGGATTGGAGATCCAATCCAGTCCTAGAAGGTTGTGAATCTTCATGAATATCAAGTCTTCTGACATACATTAAATTATACTTTGTCAAATTATGCGCAGTCAAATGAAAGAATGCAATAAATGCTTCATTTATCCTGATGTAAGAATTTGGATGATATGTCTCATAACATGGATCTATTATCTCATGAAGTGTGCTCACTTTACAGTCCAGAACAGTCACCTTTTCCATCTGCTTTAAGATGGAGTTAGTGAAGGCATGAGTATCACGCCTCCATATGTGAACTGTTTTCATAGTAGGATCTCATCCTGTGGTATAGCACCCTTGAAGATGAAGTTAGGGAGATTGGTGGCTCTAGTGGACCTGTGCATAGTTGCAGAAGTCAATATTAGTTCACATTAGCAAATTGTTTCAAAGAAACGAAGATTTAGTAATTCTATGTATAGTCAAGATTGTGAGGATCCTGCATTCAGGGAGATTGTATACATTGTGCCATCATATCTTTGCACACTGCCTTGGGGATACAGTTGCCTTTTCCTGAAAGAAATGTGTAGATTTCACTATAATCACCCCGCAAGCATTTCAACGTCCAAATGTATTTTAGGTCAATATACATTTCAACACTGTTATTGGCCCAGAGAATTTACATGAGGTATAAGGAATTACCCAGTTGTATTGACCCTTGGCCATGGCACTTACCCTTCGTTAAGAATTTATACATGTCAAAATGATTTGATATTGCTCTGGTGAAAAAAGCAGAAACAGGAGAAGCTGGTGCATTGAAACTCCTTCCAGATGATGGAGTCATGGTGTAGGAAATCATATTTCCATATAATATTATGTGATTTTTGCCTTTGAAATTTCCATTACAATCCATTTGTGTTATCACCTTGTCATGAACAATGAAGTCTTTCTAACTTACTCTTTCAGAGTGATATATTTGCTCATAAGTTGCTAAATAAATTTTTACCTGACACTTTCTTTTCATGGTCTCATCTACAATGCCCAATTTTCAGAAAATTTAAGCAAAATATGCTCAGCTGTTTTGGAGTTAGACCGAGGCAAAGTTATAGTCTTTGTGTACTCCAAATGACACTTTTGTGCTTTTGTAACTCACACAGCTGATGTTATAAATCTTGAACTAGTATTGTTTCATCATCCTCAAACTGGAGTGAAAAACAAGCTGAACTTCAGAAATATGAGTGCATTATTTTAAAAGTTGACATTTGCAGATGCACAATAGAATATCTTTTTTTTTTTTCTTTTCTGGTTAACAGAACAATTTAACATTTTACACATCAACAAATAGCATAATAACTAAAACCATCTGAGGTATACAGGCAAATTCAAGTACAGATTTATCAACAGTTAGATTCATCAACTTATTCTTGAACTAAGTGTGCTTTGATTTAGGATAAGCATATGTGCAGAGAAGTTTAATATGATTCTACTAATTCATTTCAGTTTATCGAGATTATTTTCCAGAGTGCTTATATGTACATATATGTATAAACCTTCTCTTAAAATGAATTAGATAACTACATAGAGAAATTAACCTTTCTTGCACTTTCTTTGCTTTGTCTATGTGGTAAAATGTGAAATGTAAAGTTCAACTGATATCTCTGCTTCTGAGTATAACCCTACAGTTTTTCCCAGTAGTTGAAATCTTCCCTGTATCAGCAGAAGAAAATGTTTCTGTAACTATATCAATCAGAAAATAGTCCAAGTACATACTGTGCCCCAAAAAAGTGCTTTATATTTCATTATAGGTAGGATTTATGTTGATTATGTGTTTTTAAGTTTTATTACTCGAACAGTTTAGCAAGACAGAGGTATCAGTCTTGTGTAACCGATTGTGTATCTTTTCTGTTTCTGCTGCATCTTGTAAAATGCTTATTTTACAAGATGGAACAAACAGATCAAAACTCTGGAATCAGGGTTGTGTATCAGTACAGGTTTCTGTCATACACCACTATGTGGATATGCAAAAACATTCTATATCTGCTTTCACTAAAAAACCTGAGCCTTAGCTATTTTACATCATTAACAGTAAAATATGTAGCATATGAGATGTGGTAATGTTAATTCTCTTATTTTCCATGTAGAATGGAGACACTACAATGTCTACAATCCCTCTTAGGTCCATTGTTTGATACTTTGCTTGGCTTTAATGTTTTATTAGGGGTACCTTTAAAATATTACCTTGATTATTATAACAGTTTCTGCTCATGATTAGTACACTAATATGTCCTATCCAAGGTCATAGTAAAATGCAGTTTCATCTAACAGTGTTAATAACATACTATAATTATCACAGACAAAGAGAAAGAGAAGGAAAATAATATAATCTTCAGTTTGTGAATGGGAATTGTCAGAGAAGGACATGTCCTGTATCTCCCAGGAACTTTCTTGACATTGGGAAATGGATATAGATTACCTTAATTGCAATTTAACGCCTCACAAAAAAAAACAAACCAAACCAAACCAAAACAACAACACAACACACAGTTCTCTCAAATGACCTTCATTTAATATTACTATTATTGTGTAGACTTATGCTGCCTTAAACTTAAAACCAAAGTTGTTAATCAAATAGCTATTTAAAGACAAATCAATTATTAAGGGAAATGAATTTGCTCCATTATTTTAGAATCTGCCCTTTACGACATAATCCAATTAAGTAACACCTTGCTGGGCACAGAAAACAGCATGATGCTATCTAGCTGGAATTCTCAATCATGCTTACCATCAGCACATAACATGAACTTAGCTTCAAGCCAAAAGTTTCAGTGTGGTAAGATTATATAATTGAAGCAAAGAGCAGTAATAGTGTCTCTCCAGACCTCTTCTAAAATGGATTGCAGTTTGAATTATTTTTCCTTTACAAAAATGTTTTACAGTAATTTTGCTTTCATATCTTCCATGCCACTCTGTAAGCATGCTCATGATAAATGTCAGTCTTCTGCTGTGAAACATTAAACCCTAGGATAGATAAGGTGTTGTATAAGAAGTGTATTTTTCCTTTTAAGTTGTTTACCACTGTCACTAGGAAAGACAATGTCATTATGAAGACAGCTGCAGGGAAAGCTGACACCAGGGTAGCATTGATCACTGTCAATGATCACTGTGTTTGGGAATACCCTGGGTAAAAAAGAGCTGTTAGAGATGCTTGTCTAATGAAAAAGGAAGCAGCAGTGAGACTGACCAACTGTATTTACAGTTGGTGTGAAAATGTTGGAGGTACATTAAAAAACAAAGGAGTTCAGAGATAGCCAGGCTCTGGAGCTGGATCTGAGCAGGAGCTGCAAGGGCTGGGCCTGGAGTTTCCTCAGCCTTGGCTGAGCTCATCTGGCATGCAGGGCACGTTGCTACCGTGTGACTTTATGACTTGTAACGACTCCAAAACTCCTCATCACTGGAGGAAGGAATATGCTAGAGTTTGCCTTCACTCAGCTTGACAAGGTGATGGGAAGGATATATCCCCCTTACATGAAAATGCTTGTCAGTTGTATCAAATTTGGCAAGACAAGGACCGGTGTCACCTTGAGAATGTAATTCAGCTGACATTCAATGCATACATGTGCACTATGTGCTGCAACACAGCCTAATTTCATGTGATGTATGCAAATACACTCAATTTTGCCTTTTTCTATTTCCGTGCTGCTCTCTCAGAGCTTGACTAGTTAAAAGCAATGTGCAGTTTCTTCTGAGTTTCTTGTTTAAATAAGCAATGAAAGGAAAGTCTGTGCCTTGGTGTTGTACAACTTCTTCTGAAGGTTGCCTGTTTAAGTGGGTGACTGGAGAATTCTCTGACACGTTGCTTGGGTTAGTTAAAAAACTAACAAAACAAGAACTCTGAATGCTGTCAGCCAGCTGGTTTTGTGATGGTTTAGGATTTGGCTTATATTCTCACAGCCAGCCAGCTAGCCTTGATTTAAAGCATTGTAATTAAATATCAATGTGCTATCTGTCTTTGTAAGCACATTGTAACAACAGCATCCTTGCTGTCTAATACTTCTTTGGTAGTGTCTCAGGAAGGATCTTGGAGCTTTCATGGTAAATATGAATCTGTCAAACAGTTTGTGGCATGTGAAAACTGAATGAACCAGTGACAATAGTGACATCTTTCACTGGTGCAACAGACCTTGAACAAGATGGACTCTTTACCCAGCCTATGCAGAGAAACCCTATTGTACTGCTACCTAGAATTTCCTAGAAAACGTGGATACAAAATTCACTTGCTTAAGAAATAAATGGGATAAATAAAATGGGTCCAGCTCAAAAATGGGCCCTTCCTGAACAGTGAAGTTAAAATTCAATGTTGCTTAATTTTATTGTGCTATTTTTTAAAAAATTACTTTACCAGTTTTATTTTTCTTAATGTCTTGAGGTTTTAGTTTACTTTTTTCATTACAATTGTGGTTTTGTTTGTTTGTTTGTTTTTTACTTTGGTATTTTAACGTTAAAATCTGTATTAGTAGAGATGTGATGATCTCTTGTAGCTCTCATTGGAAGAAACTGGAGCTGGCACAAGTCTGATACCTGCTTGATACTTTCCTCAGACCAAGCAAGAAAGAGACAAACAGCTACTGGGATTCATGGTTAAAACTTCTGGAAGGAAAAGTAGGGCTAAGTTGCCTGTTTCACGTGGCCCAAACTGTTTCTCATACTTCCCTCCATCTGACTCTCACAGATTGAACATATCTGTCAAATGCTGCTCTTGGCCTCCCATCTGAGGAATCTTCTGCTTCTGTCATATTTTCTCAAGGGAGTTTCAACTGTTAGTGCTTGTGCATTGGCAGCCTATGAGCAGAATAATTGAATGGCCTCCTTGAAAACGTGACTGAGTAGAGATGCCCCTTGTCTTTGCCTGGCCTCTTTCTTCTGGAAAAGTGTGAGTATATTTGAGGTGTACTGAAAGTTACTTCCTAATACTGCAAAGCTCTGTGTTTTGCTCAGTACCAAAGGTCTTTCCAAAGAGAAATTAGAGGATAGAAATTCCTGTTTTTGTATGCTATTGAGAAGTAAAAATTATAAGAATTCTCTTCTTCTTTAATACTGCTGTACCAGTTAGAATCTGGGCAGGGAAGTAGTGTGTAGTACAAGGTGTGAGTTTATACAGCCAGCACAAGCTACCCTGTCAGAATTTGCCATCCAGATAATTTGTATCCAGTGATTATACTAATTAGATTGCTACAACCATTCAGAGACTGGAAAATCTTACTCAGGAGAGAAACTGTAATGTATGTAGAATGACTGTGACAATTCACATCCTTGCTTAGTAAACCTTAATTTGAAAGCCACCCTTGACATTGCCATTTACCTGTTGTGGTTGCACATCATGTAGTTCTGACAGCAGAAGTTGTCATTGGCAGCCAGATGATTAGGTTTATTGTTTTTTAGGGATTAGGTATCTATTTAGTAAGTGTGTTAAGAGAAAGTTCTATGGTAGGGGAAGCTATTTTGTCATTTAGGAAAGATTTCAAGAGCTACAGGCTACACAAGGGGTTGAAAAGCCTATTACATTGCTACTGTCTAGCCAAACTTGAGAATTAGGCTTATTTGCTCACAGAACTGGAGTTTATCATGCAGAAAGAGTAATTAAATTTGAATTGTGTCATCCAACTACCTTAAAATGAGAGGAAGTCAATGATTGTTGCTCTGAGAGAAAGAAGGAAATGATTTAGTTATAATTTTACTCAGTGCCAAGAGAAATGCACTTTCCTCAAATCTGTTGCAAAGGGAAGAAGAAAACAAACAAACAAAAACCTAAGAACTAAATGAAGTACCTTCAGTACTACTCTTGATGTTTAAAATTCCTTGAGTTCATGGTTTCTTATGGAAATTACAGAGAAAGAGATAATATTTTACTATACTATTCTAAGTGCCCTCAGGTTCTGCTGCAGCAAATAAGACAGAGTTAAGAATGCACTTAAAAAAAACCTGCTGATTTTATTTTAATTTAGTAACTATTTAGCAACTGGAGATCAAAAAAGATTTGCATTGAAACCTTGGCTTGCAGTTAATCTGGAAGTGCCTGCATGAACTGTTTGCAGCGTCACACAATACAACACAAAACAAGATGGTCTGTTGCTGAGAAAACAAAAGATAAGATTCTTATTACTACTAAAAGTTGTTATAGGTGCAGCTGGCAGAGGTGGCTGTCATTAAAGCTGCCTGACACTTTCCTTTATGAAACCTTTTTCATAGTAGAATATAAGTTGGAAAAATTGGACCTGAATTCTCCATAACTAGCATCAGCCTTAGGCTGATTATTTTGGAATAGGTTCAGTATTCAAAGAACAAGGTTAAGGCAAAGGATATTGTTTAGCCAATGGTTAGAAAAATCTTACAACCATCTGATTGAGAAGCTGGGGAGCCTGGGGTCAGGAATCTGCTTAAATTTGGCAGTATCACAAGCCTCTGAATATTTCCTATTATACAGTCTCTGTGGGAGTTTGGCAGCAGCAGTAACTGAAGACTCAATCTGTGCTGGCCATACTCTAGAGCCCAGGGTGCCTGGGATGAACAGGAGTTTTCCTGCTGTGTGACTTCCAAATCTACCAGTGGCTTCTGTGGTTAATCTGTTCTTCCTAGCATCTTTGTGGCTCTATTTCATCAGTACTGGACAAAGCAGCATTGGTGTTAAGAAAGAGGAATTTGCATCAGTGAAGCTGGATGGTCACGGAACTGTGGACATCAGGTTTTACCTGCAGGGTAGAGGTCTGAAGCTCTTTGGAGGAAGAAACATCAAGATTTGGAAACTGTCCAAATGTAGGACTGGGGGTAAAAAGCAAAGAAGAATTAAAACCAACAACAAAATAACTCACATTAATGAGATTGTGATGCATTGTGCAAATTCTTAACTAGATAAAGCAAGCAGGTAGTAGACCTATAGGACTCCTTATCAAAAATATATACCTTTTACTTCAACATGGATTTTAAGAGAAACGAAGCAGGTGCTTGGATGACATACCTGTTGGGTTAACAGAGAAGATAAACCACAAGAAACTCAGAAAATGCCCTGTGCTCCTTCTGCTTGGAGGTTGAGGGCCAGATGTACTGTTGATCTGAAATAGCACAGCCATTCATATATTCTAAGATGTCCAGGACCATTTTTATCTTGCAGAGACTGAAGGTTCAGGGGCTTTTGGAAAGAGGGGAGACCATTTTAGTTTCCAGATCCATGGACACTGCTCAGCTGAGACATATAATTGAGACCTAAAGATCCTCCAGGGAGCTGTTTGCTGACTCTTGGGATACCTTCCTGTGCAGTCTGTCATCCTTTTGTTGCACACTTTCCTTTTCTGAGTGTAACTGGTTGGGTTACTTGTTGATTGCAGCAGATATTCTTCCATTTAGCGTATCAATTGCCTTATGTCCTGCTGTCTCAGTTCATGCTCCAAAAGAAACATCAGCTTTTTAACTTCATAAAGTGAGTTATCTTTCTGAAAATTAAAGCGTTTCTCCAGCCATTTCATAGGCTCAGAACAGAAAAATTGTATATTATTTAGAAATTATTAGTTGCAAAGAAATTATGAAAAATGGCACAACTTGCAGATTTGTTTTGTGAAAAGAGTGTTGTAATTTGAAAGCATGCTGATGTTAGATGAGAACACTAACAGTTTAGAAAATGATTTATATTTACTTCACTTTTTTTTTGATAGTATTTTACTGTTAAACTTCGTGCTTTCTCGTTATGCTTTAGTTCTTAGAGTTGTGGAATGAGGGAGCAAGAGATCAACTGTAGGACAGCAAGAGGAGATTGTCCCTCCAGCTCCCTCTTTCCTTGTAAAGAATAAGGCAGGCTGACCAAGACCTGAGCCAGTAGTAGGTGTTGTAAGAGATAATACAGGGAAGAAGCTGTTGTAATAGTTAACCCAGCAAAAATATGAATGAGGACTGAACTTCATTTCAGTCCATAGCAGATTGCTAATTGTCGCATTTCCAAGAAAACATTTTATTTCTAGGATGGAAAATGGCAGAAGGTGTCCTGATAAGGGAGTCTGGATGTTTTCAGTCACCCAGAGTAAAATCACTGACATAAAAAATGCTCTCCTAATTGTTGTCATCACTCTGGCTGAAAACCAATTGGACTTATCAGGGGTTCTGGTGAAACTTTTGCCTTATGACTACAACAGGGGTTCTGTATCCTAGTTACCTCCAAAAACTAAGCTATTTTTATTTTTGCGTAAGGTTGAAGCCTAATTTAACCAGACTAATACAAGCTTTTAATTACAATGTATGTAGAAGGATGAAGAAAGGTATCTCTGAAAGTAAACATGATAAGAAATTATATTTAGATGTTGGAAATTAGTCTGTCTGAAGAGAGAAAAAAATTACAAATTACAAATTCACAATATCCACCCTAATATTTAATCATTCAATGCCTAAAAAAGCCCATGTCTCTGTCTCAATTATGAATTCCTTTACATTAAGTGTAAAACTAAAGTTGTTTGCATTCTTGACTTACAATTTAACTATTTGATTATGTAGCTGCACTTGAAGCTGCTATTTGATTTGGAATTAATATGAAAGGAGGAATTAAAAGAGACATTTTCAATTAATGTTCTTTTCATTTTTCTGAAACAAAATTAAAAGCAAGAGATAGCCCTAGAAAACGCTATAATCTGTTTTGTTTTTATTATATCATGGCTGTAAACTACCAGTGAACCAGAATTCATGGTGAATGTGGTGACAAAACATTCACAAGTCATTTATTTTCACCAGTTTGAAAAATTTAGTTTAAGCCTAACTCTACAGAGATGTCCATTCTTGTAATTTTTATTCAAAATATGAAAAACAGTGCAATTTCCAGCCGAGCATCATGAGCACCATGACTGTTTTACAGCTTTCATTTATTTAAATACTGTTTAAGTACATAAAAGTATTTCACAGGTGTATAAAATATTATCCATTAGCAAAGTCCAAATCTGCAAGCAAAGGTTTTCCTAAAAGGTAACTCCACGATTCTCCCCCAGCCTCACTATCTAGTTCCCTCTGGGGAAGTAGAGAGGGAATATTTGGGGTTTACATATGGATGATTTTACTGCTGATTTTTGAGTTCTTTTGTAATCAGACACAGGAAAACTTCCTGGCTGACGAAAAGTAAAGAGCTAATGTTTTGTGCTTTAAATGATGGCAATCGTTGTGAACCTGAGCGTTTAGAAGAATGCACAATTAGAATGGAGCTGATTTTCAGTGGCATTGCTCTTGGGGTATGATGTCCTTTCAGATTCATGATTTTCAGTTGAAAAGGAGAGGCAAAAAAAAGGCTGTATGACCTGAGAGAGAGCAAGTACTTTTGGAACACTGAATTTGGGGTGGCTTTTCTTTAAAGCCTTGGAAGATGAAGCTGACTTTCTTGCGTATTATAAATAGAGGAAAGTACTTATCTTGGGTGGTGATCCAAGGGACTTATACAAAGAACCCTTCAGCTTCTAACTTGCCATCAGAAAAATGCACTCGTGCTGTATTCATTGATAGTACAGGTGCATTGAAGACAAAATATCAATTAGTTACTGCAGTGCTCATTTTCACATATACTGGGTATGGGTTTCTGCGCATGCAAATGGATGCACCCACTTGTTTTTTATATGTCAACTCTGGCCTTCATCATCTAACAAATATGTTTCAAAATGTTACTCAATTTCATGCAGCTATGAAGAACAAAGCATTAAGGACAATAATTTCATGCTTTGTACAGTATAAACAAAAAACCCCAGAACTTTCCAGGCAAGGGAAGGGAGTGTGTCAAATTAATCTATAAAAGTCAAACAAAAGGACTTTGGAAAAGAAACGTAGAGTGGTTTTAATTAACATTTTGCTTCAGGTCATGCCATATGCTTTCAATTAGGACTTTGGTATAAGGAAGACTGTTCCTTCTTAAATGTCTTTAATCCTTTAAAGGGAAAGCCTTGGTCACTTACCAGAGGTGGGGAAATGTCATGTTTTGGTTTGCCTTTAGTATGGGGCAGTATGAATTGTGATTCTCTCTCAATTCTGAATATAATTGAAAAAAGTCAAGATGAAGCAAGTTAAGAACCATTTTTAAACTCTTCATTTTTCTTTCAGTTCAGCTCCCTTTGTTTTCTTCAGAATATTTTTGCCATTGCAAAACTCTGGCATGTTTTCCTTTGGTGCTTTAATCGCTGCTTTTCTTTACATTTCAGTATATCTATTTAATAGTTTTGTCTGCATTGCTTTGCTGGAATAGGAATAGGTTCCTGCATGTTAAGTTCTATTTCAGTGTATGTCTTAAAGTACCCATAGTTTGGATTCATAGAGGTTGCAGTCACACTGCTCCTTTCTCAGTATAATAATTTGCTTTAAAATAACACTAATTTTTTCCCTCTGTGTATGTGTGCTCTGCAGTGGGATCCCTTCATCTCTAACATGCTAGTTCTGGATAGAACAGAGTACTGAAGCAAATAGGGATTTGCTGGAGACCACTCCAAGAGCTCCATGACAATTTCTCCCTTAGGTCCAGCCTGTAGCCCACTTCCAGCTGATATGCTTGAAAGGAATGCCATAGTTCCCAGTTTACCTTCCAGAAACAAAGCAGAACAAGCAAGAATAATAAACCAGCATTCCTCCCTGTCTAAAGAGGATGTAGAAATCTTAGTCATAACTATGACAAAGTGGTATGCTTTTTGAAACTATTGTCTTGGGGTCTCTGTGCTGTTCAGTGTTGAACAGGAGCTGGTAGTGCCCCCTTAGCAGTTGTGAGCTCCCTGACAAAGCTTGCTGCCTCGTGGATTTTCATCAGCTACTTTTATTGTACTCCAACAGCAATGGACAGAATGATTACCTCTGCTGTAAACTGCTAAGTACTCAGAGAGCAGGCATGTGCCATCTAGCTCAGATCCTATTTAATTTTTACCAGTCAACTACTGAATATTGCCCTTAATTGCAGATGAGAGTCTAACATCAAATCAATTTGTAGAAAGTATTTTATACTTGGCTGTTAGGACATGGAATAGATTATTTGTGACATGCCTTGGCTCCTCGTGTGAGGCAAGTATATTGAATTAATTCCAAGAATGAAGATGACTGCTAATGCTGCACAGTCACGATTTCAAATCTTGGTGTGTTGTTGTATTTTTTTTCCTTGTTTCCAGTCTGAATGCCCCTTCCAATCCATTTCGTGCCTGAGTCATCTGTTTTGTCTGTGCTATATGAGATATAGCTAGGTATGCTGAGCTTTGGTGTATTAAATAGGTTTTTCTAAACAGGCTGGATACCTTTGGGTCAATGTGCCTGCCTATATAACCTGAAGAACAATGGTTGCATTTGGTTTTCCTGTATTATCATGGCTGGAAAACAGGGGAGGTGGAAGGCAGAAGGAAGTGATTAACCACAGAACAGTGCACGTGTGCTCGAACTGCAGACACCCCTCAGGAGTTAAAAAGGGAGCTGCCCCGGGGGTGCATTTCAGATGCACTGCAATAGCCTCAGGGTCCAGCCTTGAAGGGTGGCAGGCTGCAAAGCCTAGCTCGCTGTGGGGGTCAGCTCAGGCTCATCACCAAGAACCAATGCTCTCAAGAGAGCCAAAGGGCGTGATGGCAAGCACAGCTCGACCCAAATAAACTGCAGTCCCAGCAGAGGGAGAGCCTCGGCCTGCAGGGAAGCTAGTCCCTGGGGATGCTGGCATTGCATAAATCACTTTGAACCAAACTCAGTGCAGGGAATCTGCGTGGCTCTAATTGAAACAGCCTTTTGCTGTAATGAAAAGAAAGCTGCAAAAGGGATGGTAAATGATGAATCCTTTCCTTTTATTTAGAGCCCACCATTGACTTGCTAATGTTATACAAAGAACATTCTGCACTCAAATGGACTGTGGTCCATCTGAAATTCAGTCAAACATTGCAATAAATGATGTAACTCACTGCTGGGAGCCTCTCCAGACCTCTACTATTTCATTTGTTTATTAGTAAAGCATGTTTCACAATTCAACTTCTTTTCTTTTTTCTTACCCTTTTTTTTTTTTTTTTTTACAGTTTCTACATTTGCTTTTCTCAAATGTTCTTGACATGCTTTTGCGTAGAGCAATTCTAATCAAATGATTGGTTTACTTAATATCCTTAAATCATGAATTTGGATCTCTTTGACATGTAATAATTTTCCACATACATTAAAACCACAGCTTTTCAGCTTTAATAATTGCTTCCAGGCTCTTCAGAAATAAATACACGCTGGACTCTTCCATGTGACACATTACTATATCTTTTATCATGAGCTATAATCTATAGTTTTCTTTCTAGTCTTTTGCTTTTATCGTTCTAAATAGTGTCTGATCTCAAGTTTTATGACACAGAAAATTAACTAAAGAGTACACAACTGAACTTTGACCTTACGAAGGCATTCAGAGACAGATCTGTTTACAAAGGCATTTAGGATAATTTGTGGGTTTTGAAAACAATCAGGGAATGATTTTTTTTTTCTCCTGCAAGTTGTATGTAAGCATTTGTGTGCATCTGTTTGTTTCTGTGTACATGTAAGAAATATGCGTTGCTGTTTTATAGAAGAAAATGCCAGATGCATTGCAAATGCTTCAGAAAATGTGTTCCAAACTTCTCTTTTGCTGCTGCAGTTTCCTGCAATAGCACAGTTTTCTTGCTGAACCAAAACCGCAGGTCTAACTAACTGAAATTTAGGGACAGATTGAACTGCTGCTTTTCTCTACCAGTTGCTTCAGCATGTTACTTTAGCCAAAAGGACTGTGGACTCCAAAAGGGACAAACCATGGCCTACTCATCTTTTCAGAAGATCTTTTGCTCTACAAAAAAAAAGAAAAATAAATATATCAGTGCTCAAGTTTTAGCTCTCTTGAATCCTGCATGAATATAAAAAATAGTCAGCCCTTAAGTCACTTCTGGTCATGCTGTGTTTGTGTACAAGCTGGTCCCAGCAGCCAAACTTACATAAATAAACTACTGCAAGAACCCTGTGTCTGCCTTACCCACTCCCAGCTTCAGAGATTTTCCAGAGTTTGCTGATTCTTTTCAGCCTCTCTGTGTTTTCTGAAACCACCAAACTAGAGACAGTGGGGCTGCAGCAAGAAAATGTGGAGATAGAAAGCCAAATCTGGGGGGAACTCCACCTTGGGGAGAGCCGGGAGTGTGGCAGATGCAGTCCCAACACAACCTCATCACGTGCAAGTGTGACAAGAATGGGTGGGGAGAGAAAAACCTTTGCCAGTGGCCCAACCTCACCTGCTGAAGCAAGGCACCATGTTGCTCTTTTTCCTAGCGGCAGTGAATTAAGTGCTCGGGAACAACGTAACAACTCCACACTGAGTTCTTGTTCTGCAAGAATATTCCAAGCTATTTATTTTTCCTATGGACAAGTTATTTTAAAACTTGTCATTTTTGTTGGTCAAACCTGTCCCTGGAGACATAGTCAGTCCTTGTGATATATGCATCCAAACTTCTACAGTTTAGGATTTGGGAACCTGCTGAATTCTTTGTGGTTGATTCAGCAAGGCTGCCAACTGCACGTTGCCTTTATGCTACTGACTTGGGAGCTTTTAAAAGGTATTTCATATGTAAAACAAATCAGTGTGATATGAAGCCACAGTCTTATGGCTTTATTTTTATTTAATTTTATTTTGGTGGGGTAGGGAGGTGGATGTGCAATGAGACAGGTTACTTTCTTGATTCTTCAATATCAATGCAAACTTCTTTTACTTATCACTATAACAATTGATCAATATATCAAATAACAGCAAGTGTGTGAATTTATTCAAATTCAGAAATTATACTGAATGAGTTGAATACAAAACTGTTCCAAACTCAGTTATTTCATGTTTCAATCTCATTTTTAATGCCATGTTTCATAGATGATTGATTGTGCTTTCCTTTTTTTTTTTTTTTTTTTTTTTTTTTTTTTTAGCAGAGCTTTTGAAAATTTGTCAGGATATGTTTTCACTGCGTAAAGTTTCCTCAACTGCAAATAAACCTCTTGAGGAGATGCCAAAATAGAATTAATGTAAAATTCTCTTCTGCAGATATTCCTGTTATGTGTTCTGTGAAAGTAAAAAACTTATGCTGTGACTATTGAAATTTTTAGTTAGGAATGTGCCAGTTTAAACCTCTTTCACCATTTTCTGAGTTTTGGGTGCAGAAGCTTTCTCTCTTCTTGCATTATTTTTCTAGCCAGCTTTTCTGACTTATTTTGGACTCAAGTCAAATGTGTCCAATGCAAAGATTAATGATTTGAACTGCCTTGGACAGAGCAAAAGAGTCTGTTCTTACTTCTTAATGAGAGCAAAAAGAAACTAATGAGCAACACATTGTACAATTGCTTTGCACAGCATTGTTGCACTTAGACTGGGAATAATAGTGTTTCATATATGAAACTTGCACCTCAAATGCTATGTATACCACTTCTATAACCTAACCCCAAGCCCTTGAACAGCCTTTGATAGGTGAGAAAGCAGGGAGTAAAAAACAAGCAGAGGGGCTGTTGTAAATTTCTTACTATCTTGGCACAAGTATAGTCTGAGAAGTTGCTCCATCACAAATTCCCGAGATCTTGTTACATATAATCCAGGGGTTATGTTGTGAAGTGACAGTATCTGAGAGTGTCGGCATCATTGTAGGTCCTCTTGACCATGACAGAATGTATTCTAAAGGGTACACTATCTTTTTCTTCAAGCTTCCTGGATTCCGTGACTGCCATGACAGCTGCAGAAACATAGTTTGGTTTGGTTTGGTTATTTTTGTTTGGTTGTGTGTTTTTTGTTGTTATTGTTGTTGTTGTTGTTGTTGTTTGTTTGTTTGTTTATTTTCTTCAGGATTATCTTTATCTTTGCTTTCCACTTGAGTTCAGGTTTTAATGTCTAAGATGTTCTTACCAGAAGAGATGTACTCATGTTTGGGGGATTTTTAATCATCTAGTGAGACTTCTACAAAATCCACCTGAAACTCTAATTGAGTTGACCTGCAAAAGATCTGTGTTCAAAAATACATAACTCATGTAAAAGATTAATTGTGCCTGAAAATGTTAGCATGCAAGGAAGCCTTGTCTTTTTTTGCAAACCTATGTAGTTCTTACATTATTTGGGATAGATTGGACTGGATCCCTACAGCTGGTCAGTAGATGTAGCTTGTTACTACTGGTAAAACTTGGGTTGGAAAAGTGACCATGGAGTGTTTTTACCAAAGATGTCCCCTGGCAGGGTGAGAATGCAACACCTACAAGATTGTATACAAGCATCTGTGTATGAGTTTTATGCTTTTCCTTTTGTCTGAAAATGACTCTGATTTGTATTAACACTCTGCTGTTGAAACCGTTGCTGTGAAAAGGGGCTCCTCACACCAGGCCATGACAGCAAGAGCAGAGCATGCAGGACAGGAGCAGTGTCACCATTCTGCTGTGCCTGGTAATGGCTGGGCCTGAACAAAATGTCAGGTTTGGGGCTTCGCCCTTCAAGTAAAGGTGGGATTCCAGAGGAGGGCAACAAAAGAGATCGCCAGGCTAGAAAGCACCAGCTACAAAGAAAGTCTTTGAAGTCTTTGCTTTTGAAAATGCTGGGCCCTACAGTGTAGGCACTGTCTCTGAATGAAAGGCCATTGCAAAGATGAAGAGGGTAACTTCTTTCCACACTTGCATGGGGTAGGACAGTAAGTCTTATGGGCTGAAGCTGCAGCAAGGAAGGCTCAGATTAGACTTTAGAAAGTCATACAGGGTGGTGAAACACTGGAGAAAAACAGAGAAACAGAACACCATCTTGCCTCATGGCAGAGAGACAGCCCGGATAACTTCTGGAGGCCCTTTTCAAACCAGTGATTCTTCTGAGGATGAGGTTTTATGAAATGGCAGGTAATTTTCCAACATGATACAGGCTGAACGCTGGGCCCTACTGTTGGCACTTTTGGTACAGTTTTAGAGCATCGTGTCTTCCAGGAGCATGCAGCTGCCTATTGCCTGGCAGTTGGCACTGCCTCCTTCCTGCTTGTGAGAAGAGTCACAAACCCAATAGAGAAGGAGGGTCTCTGCTCCCTGCCAGTGCAGCTGTAACACTCCAGGCTTCACAGCAGGGGGAAGTTTGGGCACTCTGTTTTCAGGTATTAAATACTGTCATCTGATAAAAATTGACTGGAAACACGTTTCAAAGAGTCCAAAGTCTTCTACTGGAAGCAGTGGTTATCAAACCATCAGTTTGGTGCTTGCCCAGTTAATATATGTCTGATTTAGCTTATCTGAACTTAAGTCTTCTCACAGAACGCTGTTTCTCTCTCAACCTTTTTAGCATTACTGCTTTTTTCTCCCAAATAAGGAAGCTTTAACCAGTGTGAGTGCCTGCCAAACGTTAGCTTTTCAGAGCTGCAAATATGAGGCAGGATGCTATCTGTTTTTATGAGGTCTTTGTGTTATTTCTGTAATCCTCAGCCAGCCAAGAACCCCTCGTTTATCCTCCTGTTTTAATCCTGCTGTGTAAACAAAAGGCAGACATGGTCTTGGTTCCAACTGAGCTAAAAATTGTACAACTTAATGTATAAATGTAACATGTAAATGGACTTATGTTCTAGAAACGTGAATTTTATTTATATATATATATATATATATATATATATTACCGTTGTCTACTCTTTGAGAAACACCTGGAGAAATGTTACTTTTTCCAATACATTTTAATTGTTTTATGGGAGAACCCACAGGCCTCAAATTTTGGGTTTCATTGCGCCAGATGTTGAGTAGTGCCTTTGCTGAAGAATTCATTTACTTTAAAAGCAGATGAAAATTGTCTGAGAAACATGGAGGATGCTAGTGAAAGGAATATGGTTATGTACAAAAGCACATATTTGAAATTGACTGAAGGCATATTTGTAAAAACTCTAAGATTTGGGGGTGCAGAGGGAGAAACACACGTGAAAAGATCTTGCCATTACTCAACCTATGATTTTTTTATTGTGGCCTACTCTAGTATAAGAGGCACCCCAGCATTAATTCCCAGCAAGTGACTGGGAGTTGTAAATCTTCTAAAAATTTAATGACTCTATAGTGCAAATTATGAGGTCTTTAATTTCCTCCAAATTATCTTTCATAAATAAAAAATATTCTTGATTCTTCCCCAGGCCCAGAATTTTTGCAAATACTAGGATGAAAATCTGATTGACTGAGGTAAAATTTCCATCAACTTCATGAGCAATTTTGCTCCATAAGTATTTAAAATAGGAAAATAGAATAGTGTCTTCTAAATTGGGTTTGATTATAAATTTTGAATGTGAGAAAATGTTTTTTACATCTTGGTTGTGCACAAAGTTCTGTTTTACTCAACAGAGTAAATGAAGGAATTTAAAGTAACGTAACCTTTTGTAGTTGTTTAATGTAGTAGGACGGAGTCGGTTTTGTTCAGCTTTAATCAACAGGTGACACTCATAGTTGTTCAAGAACATTGATTATTGCAAAGCACCTTGTTAGCATAAATTTGTAAGGAACAGTAGCTACAAGGTGATAAACCTAAACAGCAAGATTGTTTCAGAAGTGTAAAGCAATATAGTACTTGAAATAACGTCCTGGAGAAAGGTCATAAAAATAATTGAAAATTAGGGTTATAAATGAGGTTGGTTCTTATGTCAACAAAAGAAAGTAAGATAAACTATATCTTAATTCTTCCAAATTGAACCAAATAGAGCACTACTTAGACAATGGAAAATAAGCATATAATCTTTTAAAATTATTCAATATCAATGGAAGTAATGAACATACAAGAAACATTTATGACATGATATTTGTCAGTGATCAGCAAACCCATTTAATACTTTGTGCAGCTTCTGGAACCTTATCAAAAGACAATTTCAATAGCCTCTGAAATCATAGGGACAAATATTTTCTTTGGATCTGTTTTCTGCTGTTCTGTAAGAGTCTTAAACAAGTAACAGTTTAGACTGAAATACATTTATTTGTTATCCTTTCTTTTTAAAGGCAAAGAAACAGATCTTTGGCTGGAATAAAGCAGCATTACTTTGTAACAACATGAATGCTGTGTCAGTTAATGCTAGCAAAGGATTTCAAAATCCATGGATGTTGAAATGCATCACAAATAAAAATAATTTTAAAGCACTGTCAAACAAGAATGATAAAGTGAAATCTACAAAAACAACAAAAACTAGTTTGGAGGTGTATTTGACACACACACACACACACACATACATGCCAATGGCTAAACCATTAGTAAGAGAACTTGGCTTTTAAGAGCAGGACTAATTGCTAATCCATTCCTCAAGCAAAAGGGAACCTGACTGTGAAAATGTGAAGACTGACAAAAATCAGGACAAAATGAATCCAAAATATCAATAAACCTATTAAGAGCAATGTGAGAAACCAATCAATAGGGCAGGCAGCAGGGCACAGCTGCTGAACAGTCCACTTAATACCATCAACAGCCCATGGGGAAAACTCAGCCTGTTGGTTTAGAGGCATGGAAGAAAAAGATTAACTATAAAATGAAGGAGAAAAAGAAACAATGTAAACTCCAAAATTCATTGTTTTCAGGGAAAAGCCTGCAAGAATTTACTTTTATTTTTTTATTTAAGAGAAGCATCTGGTGCTGATTTAAGGGAATTATCACCTGCAGGAAAATTAAGAAGGGGATGCTGGTAAGCTGCACTGAAATCAAACAGCTCTAGCTCTAGTTCAGTTTGATTGGTCAAAATGCAAAACCACAGTCAAAGAAGGAATGGACGAACACTCAGCTCTGCAGAACTTCTTATGCTTTTTAAAATGTAATTGTCATGCAGATACATTGTTGATTTCTTTGCTAATGCACGCTTAGCAAATTCCAAGGGGAGAGAACGCTGAGCTGTGAATTATTTTAAAGCCTTCGGAGAAATATTTGTGGAGAAAAACACATCGGTTGGAACAGGGGGAAGTTCTCAAATAGCATTAAAGTTGGTAAGAAATGGACTTTATAGGCTTTATGTTTATGGACTTTATAGGCATAATGTTTCAAACATCCCTCTCTCTATCCTGATAGCCTCTGGAAGTGGTAGAAACTTAGGTCCAAAAGCATCCTCACATAGCTCCACAGGAGCACATCCAGACCATCCTCCTATCTGTGAACACCTGTAACTTACAGGAAGCTTAGGGCGATTCTGTTTGCAATGGTGCAGCTCCATGCCACCTGCAGCTGAGGGTTAGAATCACAGATGAATGTGAGCAATGTGAATCGCATCTCAAAAAGGTCATTGCACCTACTGCATTTCCTCCACATCTCAAAACACTTGTGGGAAGTGAGGGGCACACCTGTAAATAGCTGTTGCATATGGACTGTTCTCCAGCCTATGTTTTTATTCAGATGGCAGTGGTGTGGAGACGTACTTCACTTGATGACTTTGGCTTTCTGGAATACCCCTTTCTCTGCTGTGAGCTCTCAAAATGCTGGAGTTGTGGTGTTTTTGCCTAATGAGGCAAAGCTCTCCCTGCACAGGCTCTGTAGGTTTGAGAGCAGCTGCAATACATACTTGCATATTTCTTTACCACTATGTCAATGGTCTTACAACATCCGTTTTCAGCCTTGTTAATTACCTGCTCAGTTATGGTAAAATGTGATATGTATAAATTCTCAT
Source organism: Aythya fuligula (assembly GCF_009819795.1). Lineage (NCBI taxonomy): Eukaryota > Metazoa > Chordata > Aves > Anseriformes > Anatidae > Aythya > Aythya fuligula. Next base: position 34,367,282 of record NC_045562.1, read on the forward strand.
ACCTGTGCAGAGGCCAAAATCACCTGTCTTTTCTGAAAAAGCAGGTTGCAACACCAAGTCTACCTCATTGCCATGTCTGTTCTAGTCACTGTAGTGGCATCAGGTTTCCCCAAACCTAGTTGGTCATGTCTACTAAGATAAAGCATTTATGGGTTGCAGCAAAAAGATCTTTGCTCTTCCCTCAGCTAGAAATGCTGTGTAGTTAATCCTGTATTTTTCCTGCCTAGTTCCACACCTTTCGAGTGTCGCTGCTCACCGTGTCTTAGGAACCCTGGCCATGTTGATGAGCTCCTGATGCCTTATTCTGACCTGACATAACTCTGCTGGTGTCTTGAGTTCAATCCTGTGGTCACTGATTTGAATAGTGTAACTATGGTCACTAATAAGAGTAAATTTAAAGTTTTAGGGTAGCAATTTCCACTCTTGTTGAAAAAATGTTTGAGACTAGACCTATTTGCATTGCCTCTACAACACATCAAATCCTGTCAGCATGCTCTGGTCTTGTCTTGGCTTTATTCTAACCTGAAACTCACCTGAGCTTCACAAATGATGTATTTAATGCTGTGTGGAAGCATAAGAGCAGCATTACCATCATCAAGGTGCTGTCTTCCAGGACAGTAGTTGTTTCCTAGACAAACGCTTTCGCTTTCTTTGCCTTTAAGCTCTGTCATGATGATTATTGTTACTTAACTATCATGTCTAACACCAGAGCCATCTTCATTTCCAGCATGAGTTTCATTTCCTTCAGCACTTTGATGTCTGTTTTTTATGCTGTGATTGCTCCTCAGCAATTGTATTTCAGTGGAGGGAGGATAATGATTTCCCCATACTGCTTCTGAGTTGTCTGTGTGCTGCATCTCTGTTGGCACCTGCATGTGAGCCTTTCTGCTCACTTTGCATGTATGTTTTTCTCTTAAAAGTTAATGGCAAGCAGAGAGTATTTGAGAGTATTTTATCCTACATCTACATATTTTCTACCAGTTACAAAACAGTTATAAGACTTAGATTTGCTCTGAACAGCATCATTTCCTTATTTAACTTATTCTGAATTTTACTTTTAATACTGGGTTTTTGAATTCATATACTAGTGGCAGTCAGCATAATTGGCACCATTTGCTGTGTTTCAGTTTGTTTTTTGGTTGGTTGGTTTTTTAAGCATAGAAAGAATGATCATATTGCACCACTTTTTTTTTTTTTTTTAATTGTTCCTCTGCTTATTGTTGCTCATTTAGAGTCTCTCCTAGGAGAAATCCCCACATTTGGAGGTCACTCTCTTGTTTCCCAGTACTTCTTGCTGCAAATGCAGTTGGTCAGAATTCTTTTTTTAATCTACTTTTGGCATTGTTAATTCCTTAATTGTGATAGGGCAAAGGTCTCTCAAGTTTTGGAAACAGAATCTGGAGGAAGAAGCTTTCAGGCCTCTTAACACTCTCAAATTTTAACAAAAATTCATTTTAATTTTAATAAATGTTAAATAGGGCTTACTTAAAACAAAACAGCTATGAATGTCAAAGTAAGGCAATTTCAAAATTCATCTAGATCATGAAAAATAGGTTTTCATTTAAACTGATCAACTTTTTTTGAAAACTTTACTTGATTAAAGTGGAGTTTACCGAAGATAATTTGAAATTTTCTGATAGCTCTTGCATGTAACCGACAGGAGAAAGAACTGCAGCAACTTTCTTATTTTTATTTTTAGTTTATATCTTAGTTTCTATTGTTGTGGTGGTTTGCATTTTTATATATTCATTATTATTATTTTTTAAGGTATTGACCTTAGTAATAAGATGTCAATAGCTGACAAGTCCAGGGGTATGAACACTTCTGACTGCAAATCACATTGGACTTTCAGGTCATACCCCAGGCATGATTTTTATGTCAGTGTTTGCATCTTTAAAGAAAATGGGTTTCATCAAATATCTTAGGGTGGTTTTGTTTCAAATGGCTTCTTTGCATTTCTTTGACTAATAGCTCAGATTTTTTTTTCTGTTTCTTCTAGGACAGCTTTTCCATGGAGAAACCCAGCATCTCTGTCTTGTTATGTCTTTTAAGCTTGGCTTCCAGGGTTCTCTGTTCTGACAAACTTCATTTCCCACAAGTTGGAAACTATAAATCCCCCAGGACTCTATAACAACATCAGTAAGAGCATGGACTCAATTTCTCATTACCAAAGTACTGCAGTGAGATCTGTGTGTCTGAGCTCTCTCAATCCAATTCATTATTTAATTTGCAGCATTTACTTCTCTTTAACCTCCCTCCCACCTCACCATTTTTCTGTAATTACCTTGATTTATGTGTGGCTCTAACATTAACAGTACGTGCAAGACCAATTAAAGGCTAAAGCATTTTGTGCTGACAGGACACCCAATGTGTCAAATGGTAGCTTTAGTAGCCCTGATATACAGCCTGCTAGAGAAAGCTACTAAACATAGTTGGGCTTATCACAATACCAGCAAAGGGGAGTGTGGCATTCCTGTGACAGGAAGCCAGCACCGTACGCTTCAGACATGCCATTCATCACTCTCTTTTACAGGGATTGAGCTGGCATTCCTATGTTTATCAGCTAAAATCTATTCTCAAAAATCATCTGCCACGCAAAACCTGTGTAGTTGTTGGCTTGATAGCTGCTGAATTTATCATGCCTTAATCAGTTAGATTATGGCACTGCAGAGAAAGATGCAAAACAGGGACAGAATAATATAGATAATTCGCAGAATTAGTTCACGTGAAGCTGGACAGCTCTAACACTGCATGTCACTGTGACCTGTTTTTGCTTGGTGAAGTCAAAATTAACCTTGAAACTAAAGGTCCTGCCACATCTTAAAAACAACAACAAACCTGGGGAGAGCCAGAGGCCTTGAAAGATAATTGTCTCTATTTCCTATTGAAATCAAAAAAGGATTTGAAGGCAACTTAGACCATCACAGAATCAACATCTTCCTTGTGGGTGCTATGGACTCTGAATGCCAAACCAAAAACCAAACTCAGATATTGGCACATGATTCTCTAGCATTGGGAGTCTTGGACACACAAAGAGTCAGCTTCTGAATCTTTGTTTCAATTCATTCAGTGCTGAATTTGCCCTTTCTCAAGCTCCATACAGTGTAAATGGCAATGGGCATTGCTGTTTGGGGCACATGCAGTGGCCCTGCCAGGGCCAGTAAACACACAGCATGAGTGGCTCAGGTGTAAATGACACTTATAAAGGGTGCTGTGCAACTTGGTGTAGGGCAGCATTACATGGTTTTGTAGGGCAGTTGAGTAAGTGCAGGGCTGTGAAAGCAATTTCACAGATGGATTTGAACACAAGCTACACAAGTCAGGCCTGACCACCCTCAATTTTAATCTTGAATCTGAATAACAAGGGAAAACTCTCCCAAGTGACTTATTATTTTTGGGTGCTTCCAGCTTTTCCTTGATTATGAACAGCATGAGGGCAACCTAGCTGAAAAGCAGAAACATGAGTGTTCAAACAGACATGTAGTGAGATCAATGCAAATACTATTTGCTGTGAGATATGCAAGAAATGAACTGACCAGCGGTACTGTTGTGGCTCTTCTGGCACATCTCTGCTGGAACCCAGACACTTAAAGTTAATGAGCTTTTAATTCACATTATTAGATTTCTTTAATCTGATAAACTGGAAATGTTATGGGGTTATGGTAGTACTTTAGAGGGAAAAATGTAGAGAAAAGTCTCTAGTTTAACCACCTCATCCTCCTGAGAGAATCAGCACTTCACAGAAATAAGCCACATATTCCCACTGAAGAAAGAGAAAAACAGAGGATTAATCAATAGCTAAATTTGACTTTGCTCAGCTTCTCAGCAGAGAGGAACTGCTCTGTGAGGAGGTGAATATCCTCCCCTGGGAAGGCGACTTGGCTGTCTCTTGTGCAGGGGCTGGCCCCAATCTAGCCACAGGAGAGGTCCTGGTGCCAGCTACAGAGGTCACTGCTCATTTGCCCTCTGGCTTGAAATGGAAAAGAGAAAATGTAGCCAGAGAAGAAGAAAAAAAAATCTCAAAGGAGAGGAGGCAGTGTAAGGCCAAAGGCAAAAATGGGATGTTATGGGAATACTGAAGAGGAACTGGCTGGAAAACAAAAGAAATCTGACAAATGGGGAAACGGAGTACATATCCTGGGGCAGGATCGATGGTCCTGGCAAGCAGGATGTTGACAAGCCGCCTTCATACAAGAAACATGCAGAAAGGGCAGAGAGTGGGAAAGAGAAGGAATACAAGAGCAACAGAAAATTGTCCTTTGCCTATCCATCTGTTGTGTTGCAATGTGAACACCATTGCCAGAGAAAGAGTATAATGTTGTTTCTGGGACTCACAATACAATATGGAGTCCTTAAGCTATTCTAGGCCTGGCAAGAGATGCTGAGCTGAAACTAAGCTGCAGAAACACTGCTGGTTTTTGGAAAGGATAGGAAAACAAACAAACAAACAAACAAACAAAACACTAAACGTGTTTAGTATTTCATGACTTTTAAGAAACTGCTGTTGCAAGAGTAAGATCGTGGAATATTGTGCACTCTGCACTGTAGTACAGCTTCTGGTGCTGAGCTTTGAGAGGGAGCAAAGAACCAAAAAGAAATCAGAAGGGAGAGATGAGTGAGTGGAGCAAGTCAGGCAGATGAATATTTGCATGCTTGGAGGACTCCAGGGAACTTGGCAGTGATATTGCTCATCTCAAATCTTTTCATTGCCACTTTGACTATGGAGAACAGCAGCCTAGCGTCATGTTATTGTCTGCTCATGTCCAGCCCCAAACGAAATTATCTGAGTTCTAGGCATTGAAAAGAGACAGGAACTCTCTGTGACAGAGCTCAAAGACACATATTTAGTGCAGATAGCTAAAATTTGATAAGCTGACCTCAGCCTACTAAGTCTGTCAGTCAACCTTGGAGGGCTACGTGTCCACTATGGATGTACCCAGGGGCCAGAGAAAGAATTACAGGAAAAGATACCAGAAATGGAGTTTGCCCGTCTATTAGAAATATCCCCAAATAGGTCAGTCAGTCTATGCAAATATCATAAAGGTGATCTTTGAGGGAGCCGTGAAGGTAGCAGGGGAAATACAAGCCATTGGAGGCATGAGGTGAGAAAGAACAGTTTCTGCCCTCTTTGGTATAAATGAGAGCCAGGTGCAGTGTTGACTTACAGAAGCACAATGTAGCTAGGAAGAATCAAGGACTTTCAGTAATAAATTGCTACAGAAAACATCATACCTCAGGAAACGAATGCATGAAGTTACCCTGCAGGGCTAAATAAATGAGACTTAAGTGTTTTAACATAGTGTATGAGTGTGCCTTCAGATGTTAAATATTTCTTAAACCAATAAACAAAATTAAAAGGATGAGAGGGAATTATCATCTCTGCTCTGATGCAGAGGTTTATGTTAATGATTATAACACATTGAAATATAATCAAATCTATGTAAAAATGGACTGCATTTAGACAACAACAACGATAAAAAAAAAAAAAAAAACTAAAAATCTCTGAAGGATTGAAATGTATCCATAATAAACTGATTTTAAAAACAAACAAAAACAACAACAACAACCAAGCCCCCTCCTCCATAAGCTTAGACTAGTATCAGCCCAGCAAATGGACCGATAACAGTCACTGAGTGGGTGGGAATCATCACCTGTGGCAAGCTGCCTGGTGATTATAGAGCTTCAGTGCTCTTCTGTGGGGTGAAGGGAAGTAAGGGACTGTCTCTCTAACTAGGAAGCAAATGCCATAAAAAGGTGCTGTTTGCCATTTGGTGTCCCTATGACTCACTTTGTGGTCTCAGAAGCCAAGAGACCTTTTATCCTTACTCAGTTTGTTTATGCTTTATGAAGTTTATTGATTCCTCATAATTACCAAAATCAGTTGTTTTTTTTTTTTTTTTTCCCTTAGTTTCTCAAGTTCTAGAAGACTCTGAAAAGGAGTGAGCATGGTAAATGTTTCTACAACAGCTCTAAAACCACAAGAAAGCTCTGGGCCTTCCTTATGAGTACAAAGTTGAAATGCAGAACCTAAAACATCTGGCCAGATTAGAGCTCTTTGCCTTGGACATTCCCAAGTATTTATACCTACACAGGTCCAGACTGAATTTGGTCATTATATTTTTGATCAAGATAATGTAAGAACATGAGTTTCTGTTGCTGTCACTTAAATAGACTTCTACTGACCTTAAGCTCTTAAATCATAGAATCATAGAATCATAGAATATCCCAAAGTATTGCCATACTGAGGTAGGAGGTAACTATTTACTGGTGCAGAGGAAGAAGCTCTGTCCATCTTCTGAGCTAACCAAAAATGATGTGGATAAGGTTAGCACAACTCTGAGTCCTAACAAACAAATTCTAAGGGCAGAATGAGATTACCTGAAGTTGAAGCAAGCTTATGTCTGCCTGGAAAATGCATTGTTTCCAGAGGTGGAAGCAGGAACAAAACATGCAAGGTCTTTCTTCTAAAATGTGGTTGTGAAGTTTAGAAGTAAAACACTCCTTACCTTAACTTAATGAAAATTATGCTCTATTGTAATATTTTAATGGGTCATCTGAGCACTATTGGGAAAGAATAGCTTTCCAAATGAAAAGACTGTTTTAATGTGTCTATTCTTACAGAAAAGTTGAAGATACCCATTAAGAGTTTATACTTTTATTCAAACTTTTCCTAACTTAATATTTAATACTTTTAGCTGGAAGGGGAAGCAAGACTTTCACAGGGTGAAGAGGATGTCATAAGACATATAGATGTATTTTTATTTTGCGCATTTCTATGGCTTTCAGATTTTAAAATGTCATCATGCAACCGGAATACAGATGAAACAAAATAAAAGTTGTGGGCTCCCCTACTTCTGGGGAATCATGCATATTTGAACATCATGTTATAAATTATAGGTAATCTTTTAAGTCAGAAACATAGAAAAAAAAAAAAAAAAGAAAACAAACAAAAAAAAATGAATCATGGACTTTCCAACCATCAGTTCTTTTTTCTTTTGTTTGAGTTCGGTTGGTGACCGATGACCTTGAGTTCAGCTAGAAGAGGATATTACAAACACTGCAACAACTTATGCAAGTGGTTGCTTGAAAGCAGTAGCTCAGTGGATGTCAGGCTCTTGAGTCTCAGCTGTGACTGTAAGAAAAATGTTAAGGAATCAGATGATCCAAGAGAATTTATAAGAAATGTGATTGGGAAGGTGGAACTTGGTCTAGAGACCAGATACAAAACTAGAAAACTTTGACACAATCACATAATCAAGATCAATATTTATGTTAAGGTCTAGTATGATCGTAAGAATGGAGTGCACCCTGCTCTGAATAGTCCTGTTGAATCTTACAAAGATCTTCAGAGATTAAAACAATGAATAAAGAAAATCTGTTCTGAAAGCATAAAATCTTAAAAATCTGAAAAAGGCTAGAATAAGAAAGCTGTTTATATATAATGGCCTTGTCCATGCAAGAAACTTTGTAATAACATTTACAGACTTAGAATGAAATTCTCTATATTGGTGATTTTGAGTCAAGTGTTTTGATTTTTGTCATTCCTAATATTCATATGAAATACCAAATTGAATTGAAAACAGTTTGCTCTTAGTTGTGGAGAGCTGTGCTGTGTAGATCTATCGTAAGTATTTTGGCCAAAGATAAGAAATAATTTCATGGTTTGTGAAGGACATATTTCATTGCTGTTTCCAGTTGGGAAAGTTAAATCTCCAGCACTCTTTCAGCATTTCTGCTTCAAAAAGGCTGTGAGTAAAGACAGATGAGACTGTTGTATCCTCTTCTAGCTTACTTAGAAGCATGCAACTTTTTGGATGAGGATATTAAATATTAAACATGGAGTGAATTTTGTAACTCTCAGAAGCAGTAAATATTTTTTCTGGCAAAGGTATTAAAATTCTTGGGAAGATTGTATCTATTTATGTTAAAGGATGTTTCCTGCATGGCGCTCCTATTGCTATGTGGCGCAGTAATGACAGCTCTGATGAGAAGAGGATTACACAACTCTTTCCCCTGTGTCTCCATGAAGACTCCATTCCTGATCCTAAGTTCTTTGCTTTTTGTTTGAGTTCCAGGTATTTTGTTTTGTTTTGTTTCCAGGCTGTGCTTGCATACATTGGCAGAGATGTACTGTCTCCCTACTGTATACCCTCTCACCATCTCACCAAAGGTTCATCTCCTATGCACATTTACATAGGGTAATGACAGTTCAGGTATGATGGAGTATATTTCCACCACTCCTCATCCCAATGTAAGAAGCTGTCTAGCACTTACCTGCTCTGTGCTGATGGAGAATCATTTCCATGTATGAGTCTATCTTAAAACAAATGAATAACAAAAAAAAAACTTTCTGTGAATTCACTGAGGCTTACTTTGAACTTAGACAAAGAAATGCAAATCTTGTAGTCTTAATGGAACATTTGAAACATTTGCTTAACTCAAACATTTGAGCTAAATCCTTTTTTTTTTTTTTTTTTTTTTTTCACAAGGACACTCCCTTACTTAAAGTCAGGCATGGGGCTTTAAGTATTCTTGCTGGGTTGTCTCTCTAGTGAAACATATTCCAGCTGTTGTCTCTTATTATCAGTATGTGCGACTCAATAACATTCTTTTTCCTGTAGCAGAATACTTATGAGAGCCAAATGAACTGTTTTTAAATCCTGCCCATTAAAGAAGGTCTTAAAGTAGAATGTGATTTTTGAGATATGGTAGCATCATCTTTTATCTGACCTGGCTAGACATGAACATCAAAGCTCTGTCAAGGCAAAGAATGTAATACTGAGATTGTACTAGGAGAATGCTTGCAATAAACCAAATTAATCAGTGCAGTCACTCCATCAAACTGATATGATCTATCTCTGTAAGCAAACCACTGCACTGCATAACACCCTCCTGGTTCTCATATGCTGTGGCATATACTGTTATTACTATTATATGACAGCCAGTTTAAATTTCCATCTTTCTTCATTAACTGGAAAAAAAAAAAAAAAAAAAAAAAGCAGCAAGTTTAGTTGTATCACCTGTAATATTTAAGCTCTGCATTGATGTTTTGGAATATGTTTAAGATTTTTCCTTTATATCTTTAGAAGAAATGCTTTGTGTTCTAGAAGAGGGCCTAAAATGAACCAGGCTCCCATAAAATTTAGAAAATAATTTCTTTCTGCCCTCAAGACAAGTGGCTAGATCCTGTTATGGATGTGAGAGTGAGAGGCCACGCTTCTACTTGAAGTATTGCGAGTGGTGCAATTGTAGGAAACTGCACTGTACTGAAGATAAATCTTCTGTAGTCTCACAGGTCACTAGCCACAAAAATACTGCACAGGAGGAGAATGATCTGAGGGCTCTGGATGGACTGAAAAAATTGAAGACAATCTTTCTTCAATATCTCTGTACATCTCTTTGAAATCCTTTTCCAATCCTATGCTTCTGCATGGTCCAGCCATTCATCTGGGCAAGGGATTTGAGGCCTGTTCATAGTAAAGTATTTTCACATAAATCTTATTTATGCTCTGTGTAGTTATGAATACCACAGTCCTTATTGTCAAATGAGTCACATGGTCACTTTGCTTCCAGAAGGGTTTGTCATCATGGACTGATACTGTACAGGTTGTAGTCTAGAAGTTAAAAATCCATGTTTGCACATCCCGGTTTAATGGTTATATATCAGGAAGGAAAATTTAAGCGCGCATCTCCATCTAAGCTATGTGAATAACTCTGACCTGGGGATTGAGGGGAGAAGCATGTCTAAAGAAAAGCATTCAGTTAAATCCTGAATGTCCTGTGCATGACTGATTAATTTTCGAGTTGTTTTCATCACCCCAAAAACTGGCCTGTTCTGTCATAGCATGACGGGATAGAAGGAAAACAGCTCGAATTCAAAAGATAAGTAAGTCGTTGCATGGTTGGTGCGGGGACTGTGGATTTGACTGTGAACATAAACAAGCTTTTTCTTCCTGGCTTAATGCTCTAAGGCAAGTGGAGCTGTTTTAAATAGGACCCATGTGTACAAGGTTAAGGAGGCAGCTTCTGATCTGACAGACTGATTTGCAGGTATGTGATGTCTGATGTCAAAGCAAAGTTGCACATGTATATTGCAGGGGTGAGGTGGTGGTTTTGTTTTTTTGTTTTTTTGTTTGTTAAGGGGAAGGGTTGAAGGGGGTTTGTTTCAATTTTCCAATCTGTGAGCATGACAAAGCAGCTTGTGTTGCTGCTCACTGTACAAAATAATGTGCTTGAGGAAGAAAAGAGCTCTTTTTGCCTACTCTTAGCCTGATACTGGCAATAAGAACCAGTGAGGTTCTTTGGCATCGAGAAAACCAGGGCTGTCAGGTTTGGCTTGGTGCACTGAGGATAAATTCCTGAAGTTGCATACCTAGGCTTCCCTCTGCGCTTGCAATGATTAGTAGGCTCTACATAGCCACTAACCAGTAGGTCTGAAACTTGCCTGTAACTTGATTCCAGTAAGCACCTTGTATTTATAGCTTTAAAAATTCTTCAAAACAAGACCCAAAACAGGAGAGTGAGTTGGTGACTCATGGATCCTAAGGGAGGATCAGCAGAGCCCTCATTAATATAAGGGACAAAATATGGGGAGGAGGTTGGTTATCCTTGTGTTTTAAGGATATTAGACAGTTCTTCTGATTTCTAGTTGAAGTATATTCTTGAAGTATTTGTTTTTACTGACTCTCAGCTAATTTTTACTGCCAACTATGGAAGATCAATTAACTTCTCTGCAAAGTTTATAACCAGCTGCTTGCAAGGAAAAGTTTGTAAAGCCTTAGCAATATTGATGGGTATTCACTTCTTGGCTAAGAGAGAGAGAGAAAAAAAAAAAAAAGGCAACGGTGGCTAAGAGCATTGTCTTGGAAACTCAGTTTTCTCAGGCAGAATTTCCAGTAAGACTATGGCTTGAAGTCATAAAGAAACCAAAGAGAATGAGTAATAGTGCTTTGCTACGCAACTGCAATTGAGGTTGGTACAATAAGGCAGGTCAAGGGGTGGATTTCCAAGTCCGTGAGTTTGCACAAATGTGTATGTGATGTTATCCCATTTGCATATCTAGACAATATGCAAATATGCAAATAGGTTATCAGGTTGCTAAAGACCACTTAAATGTCTAAATGTACTACAGTTGACATGGACAACTCAAAGTGAAACTTGCTCTCCAAAATAAAATTGCTAGTTTTATTGCTTTTAGCACAAGTTTTAAACTTTTGAAGGCTTTTAATAGCCATCTGTAAATAGCTACTTTTGTACAACAGTAGGAAAAAATTCCAAATTCTCAGAAGAATATAGTTGATTGTTTATTAGACCTACAGTTGCCCCTGAAGTTATGAGTGGGTCTGCAGCATTCATCATAATCCTCAGGAAAACATTAGCATTTCTACTAAAAGAAGGATAGGTTACTTAACTCAAAAGTAAATCCCAGAGGTTTAAAAGACCATTGAGATCCCCACACTGTAAGGACTGACTTCCTTTGCTTAGTAAAAAATATTGTCAGAGGACCAATTAGATGGAAATGATACATTAACACTAGGAGAGCTATGACTTACAGGAACACTTCTTACTTTCAGCAGTGCTCACTGCACTCATGGGCTGTTTATGTTGTGATAAGGCCTAGAGACAACTTGTATTAGACACATGGAAGTATGCTCCCACCCGTAGGATTAGGAAGGAATGAGACATAGCAGATGTCCAAGGCAAATATGTGTGTCAGAATACAGAATAATCATGTTGGAATAAGAAAAATACTATGATATATAGCATCTGATTGTGTCAGGACAAAATAGCACAGCTTGCCCCTTGCTGTGTAATGATTCGAGTTAATTGTCCCCCGGTGGAAACTATGAAATAGTGTTTGAAAGAAAAGATGTGGCAACTTTTCAGAGCTGGTTCCAGAAAAAATGCCATGAGAGAAGGCATGAGCATGATTCTTGGACGAAACATGAATCTTGCAAACTGGTGATGAACTTCTGGTGTTACAACACAATTTGGCAGCTGGGTCTTGAAGGATGTTTACCTTATCTTGGTCTAAACTACCTCCAGGAATGGATGTTCATATAGGATATGCCAAAACAGCTTTTTACAAAAATATGTTACTAGTAACTTTTTTATAACCACTCCAACAAGACATCCCATGCATCCAGTTTATCTTCACAGCTTAGTTCAGTACAGATATACCAAAGGAGAAAAAACAGGTTATAGGGCTATAACCTGTTTTGTTCTTGTGCTTCCTGTGAAAGAGTACAAGAAAGCATCGTGAATACCTATAGAGCAAGACGAATGAAAAGATTATGTCTTGGCAGCTGGAGTTTTCATGTGTTTTATTTTTGTTGCTTTTTTGAAGGGTGGGAGAGGGAGGGTATTTACTTCTTCCTAGAGTTAACAGATCGTTTCCTCCTGTAGTTATGCTAACCATCAAGAAATGTTACTTCCAAACAAGGCTGTGTACTATTTTAAATTCAGGTTTTGTTCTATCTAAATAGGCTACTGGCACAATTCTCTTTTGTCCTTCTAATATATCTACGCACATTACTGAATAAAGAATGAACATTCCATATCTACATCCCTAAAAAGGAGTGCTATAAACAGAAATGAAGCCGAGAAGATAAATAAATCCTAGTCTCCTAAGCTTCCTCTTCAGTAAAACCAAGATAGGTGAACTGAGTTACCAAAGTGATGAGACAGGCGTATATTATCCATTATGTCTTGCAGGATACACTACAAAGTGAAATACAGAAAAGGCATGCTTGAGATATTTTTGTTTTGTTTGAACTGTTGTGTTTTGCTTATTCCTTTTATAAGTCTTCAGTTATTTGTTACTTTGAAACAGTAATTGGATATACACATCTCTTTAAGAACATGGTATTTGGTTGTTTTCTCTATCCAGGAAGATTTGATTTATGCTGCCTTTTTTTTTTTTTTTTTTGCCTTTATGTTGAAATTAGAATAGTACTATGGGGAAAATAACAACTTGAAAATTGCAGGAGTAGAATATTTATACATTTAACACAGGAATCTTTCCCTGTGGGCTTCCTGGTTAGGGTAAGTGTCCTAATAGCTTCAGTGTGACTGGAGAGTATGAATGAAATGCATTTTTAACTGTGTGGAAAAAGTAAGACTTGATTTTATTTAGGCTCATCCCCTAAAATAATTAAAAAAAAAAAAAAAAAGGAAAAGGCATGTTGATAGCTTAATTTTTACTTATTTCTTTGGTTAGCTTTCTTTCAAGAATAACCTTTCACTTGTCAAAGTAAGGAAGAATCTTTGATAGCAGACTTGATGGAAGGTGAGATCAGCTACAAGCCGGATGGAATTTGTGACAGACAGGCAGAGAATAGAACTGAGGCATTCCCTTTGCTCATCAGGTTCATGCCATGGTTACAGGCACTGCAGGATAATGCTTCCCTGACACTCAAGCCAGAAAGAGCACAAGATCGTGGGTGCTCTGTGTCTCTCCTACGCTCTGTGACTCCTCTTCAGTTGCAGTGAAGAGGAAGTAGGAGGTCTGGGTTTGAACCCCCTTAGACTAAGGGCAGCTCTGGTTCTGCATCTTACACTTGGGTGAATTTTCTCACTATGAGTCTCTTTTATATGTGATGACCACATAATCTTTGGGAGGGGCAAGATCTTGGTATGTATTTTAGACATTTTGTGCATAGCAGATAGGGATTTAAGTGCCACCCTACCTAATCTCTGCACCTGACCATTTCTGGACACATACAAACCACCTGTGTGGCATCCTAGGAAACAACAGGTGAACAAGAACAGTGCCTAGTGAGCACAGAACAGTCTGTGTCCCTGTGCTGACTACTGTAACCATGAGCTTTGTTAGCAATGATATTGAGAAAAGTGCAGCAAATAAAGTCTAAGTGTTGTCTCTCGTATGCACTGAACTTTTTTTGTTGGACATCGTTAGGGTCATACGTATGCAGATCAGAACAGAATTTGCTTATGGTAAACTCCTCTACTGAAAACAGCCTATGATACCTTGTTTATGCCTGAGAAAATATTGCCATTTCAGTGGTGATGTTGGGAGTAAGCAAAGGTTGAGTTTGCTCTGTATACTTGAGACTAAACTATTCATGTAAATTGCTTGAATATGTTATGAATTTGCGAGCTTACCCAATGATATTCACTGACTATAACACAGTTAGATTTTCATGTCTAATAACTGTCAAGTGACTAAGTGTTTTTCATTAACATAAATGCTTCACTTTTTGCATTTGCGTCAGAGAACCTCAAACCACTTTGAGACAGTTTATATGGAAGCTCAGCCTCTCACACAAATGGCTTACTCCCTTTTCCCACCTCTCCAATATACTGTTATATATAAAATATTCTCATCAATATGCTTGTTTGCTTTGATTCCCCTCATCAATAGCTTTAATTTTTTTAAATGCCACAATTATAGACATATTCTCTGTGATAAAGCCTAAGAAGTGAGCCTCAAGGAACAGAGAATATCAGATTTTTCGGTGTAGTCAAAAGCTATACTAAGGTGAAATGTACCTATTTATCTGTAAAAATATTTGGGATGGAGTAAGGGAGAACCACACAATTTATTGTACATATATTTAATTTTACATAACTATTATAAGGCTTGCTGTTGCTATAATCAATATATTTGTTTCATATGATTTCTTTTAGAATCTTAGCTGTAAATCATTAATGAATATTATTCCTGGCAATATACATATGCAGTTATCTGGGATGCAGCATCAGGAGCAAGATTCCAAAATGTGACTAGATTATGCAAGAGGTAGGAAAGTAAGGATTACAATATAAATAAGTGATGATTTTGCTATGTACTTCAGTTACATTTGTCAATATCAGTCAAGCAAACTAAACTGAAAGATCTTTGTATCGTATAGTCAAAGTATTGTGGTGATATAAACTACTTTTCAAAATAGTGACAATTCTATGTAATCTGTCCAAGGCACAGCTCATCCCCAGAGTATTTAGGCATATTTCATGCAGTTTTGCATCCTGTCTGGCGACTAGCTTGAGACAGACACGAGCATTTTTTGTGACATATAACTGAATAATGTATTCTGCAGAGGCTGCACATGAGGATATGGTGCTGATCCATGCCTTTGTATTGAATATTAGTGTTAAATTTGGAACACAGAACAATTTTACTACACTATACTACATGCAATCAGTGAAAGACTAGCACTTTCAGAAACTCTGCAAACTGGGATAAAGAGTGAGCAAATGGAAAGAAATGTATTGTTAGAAATAATACTGTAGAAGGGGGTATGTGAACTAGGGAATATCACATAGCTCCATCAAAGCCAGAGGCAGTTACACCCCTAAATGACTTGATAGAAATATTTTTGCCTGTAACTTCTACCACTCGGAGCTAACAGTTCACAGTTAAATATGCCATGTGCAATCCTGTAACCTCCTGCTGATATAAATGAAAATGCTCCCTTTGAGCAAAAGTGCCAAAGCATGCCCTTACTTACTGAATATTTATAGAAAGGTGTTATTGAAAAATGAAAGGAAAAAAAAAAAAAAAAGGAAAGAAAGGAAGAAAAACATTTCTGGAGAAATTTTGGAAAACATACCATATGCGACCTTAGACAGGCTTCAAGCAGTGGTAAAATTACTAATGTGGTGGCCAGGCTCTCAGCCCAGAAAAGAAGCACGTATTACTTTTTGTGTGCATTACCAACAGGGGAAAGTGCAAAGATATAAGACTGAGGATGAGAGAGCATCTATAGTATGCAAAGCCTGGCCAACAGATTTGGAGTTGTTGGTTAAGGCCAGGTTGAGCTGCACTCTCTCTGCAGCTTCACAGACCTACCCTAAAGCTGCCAGTGGGCCTATAAATGTGAACTCCCACCCACTGCTGTTCCACTGACATCCTGGCAAGAACACAGGCATCTATTTTTTATGCAGTGTTTTTCACACAGAATTTAGTAGGGTGTATGCCCATCCTGGCTGACACAAGCAATGGCAACAGTTGCAACCTGTAAAAAAAAAAGGAAAAAAAAAAAAGTGAATGCCTACTAATGTAACTGCTCCTAGCTCTGCTACAGGCTACAGCTAAGCCCAGAAGATCAAAAAGGAACAACCCTTTCCAAATGCCAAGAGGAGGTACGCAATGGGGGGAAAAATATGTTACTGACCTTACATTTTGGTTTGTTCTTTGCTTTGAAGGGCGGTGTGGCAGGTTCCCTTTCTCTGTATACACTTCTGCAGCAAGAACACACGCATTTATTTTTTTCACTGATGAGTACGTAATTTGCTCATTGCAAATTTTAGCCTAAATGTACCTAGAAATTTGCTAGCTGAGATTGGTAGAACACAGAGAGACCACATGAATTAATGTTTGTCTAATTCAGGAATTCTGTCTCTTGAACAAACAGGGTCCATTGCTCACATCTCTTGGCAAAGGTTCCTTAGCAGAGAGACCTTGCACCAAGAACGCCTTTTTCCCCCACAGAACACATCAGAGTGCACACATGATAGCATATCAGTGTAATCATGTACAAAATAACGCTTGCCAAAACAAACTAACAGAAGACACTTTGCTGCATACTAGTTTGACTCATGGGCTGAATTGTAAAATTTCTGGACCTCACTATAGGATTTCAAGTCATTTTGTCCATTTAGACAGTTCTCTGAAGCAATATATCATTTGGAGCACTTCAGAAAGGAGACATGCTGTTGTTTTAATCTTAAAAATCAATGGGACAACATAGCCCGGGGCTTTCAAACATTAATTTTCATCAGTTTGCCTTTTTTTTTCTTTCTATTGGTTCTTAAGTGATGGACCTTTCCTGCCACAAAGCGTGAGTAAATTAGAATGCATGTCTGGAAACACGCTTGTACTGGATGATATGTGCATTAGTAGTTTTTGGAAACAAAGACATTCTTTCACTCAAGTAAAATTTGCAAATCCTGCCCCTTGGCATGAGCAGCTCACTTCTTGCACTCCAGTTCTCAGAGGGCAAAAAGCTGGTTTGGGACTTTTTTAGTAGCCCATGAAAAAAAATTGATACCATGTGATATAAAGACATTCCAGCGTGTGTTAAATATGCTCATTTCTTTTAAGCACAGAAGGATTAAGTTTAGCATTTGTTTCAGATTTCTAGCAATATTACCATTGGTGTGTAATAGCTGGAAATTGTTCCATCCATCCTATTATGAAGTTTCTTCATTTCTTGACAAGGGGACTTTAAGTACAAGGCAAATTGGGGGAAGGGAGAAACAAAACTGTGTGAAATGCTTAACCTTCCACCACAGTTCAACAAAGCTAAAAATTTTTGGCAAACTGCCTAGATTTTCTAAGGCTACTAATGTTTTGTAAGCCCCCAAAGACCACAGCACTTCTGGCTCAAGACAGAAATCTCATAGGAGGCCAGCCAGAGCTGAAGAAAATTTTAAACTGTGTTGAGTAAACAGTTCAAGAAACAACAGTTGGTCGTGGTGCTCTTAAATGTTCTGCATGAGCTGGCTGCCACATCTCAGACAAAGATGAACAATAATCATAAAGATATTGTTTGACTTCAATATGCTTCTAGAAATCATGGCAAAGGTCAGTGGGAGGTGAAACATGGGGTATGTTATTTCTGTTGAAGCGAAATGCTGGAAAAAGGAGCAAAATGATGAATTCACTAACTGCACAGTAATGCTCCTTAAAACTCAGCTACATAAATCATCATGAGAAAACTGAAGGAAAAGCTTCTCCCTGTGACAAGATTTTGGATTCTAACACCACAGAATATAAGTTCAAGCTTAAGATCATAGATGTCATGGCACAAAGTAAAATGCTTTGTTCTGAAAAATTGTGCAGTGATTTGGGACTGATGAATTTAGCATGGAGAACAGTTACACATACAATCAGTGGTCTTTTAGCCAGTTTTCTTTCCCCCATGTCTAACAAACAAAGCTATTACCCTGTCTCCATAAAGCAAGGCTTTTGTGTATAAATATTCTTAATAACAACGACCCCTATCGCTGGGAAAAGAGGTTATTGGGCTTCAGTTCACAAAGCTTTGTGTATTTCTCTTTCCAACTGTATTAGTTACACTAATGCCAAAGATACTGTTCTTCCCATTGCTGTGATGATCTTCAGACCATCACAGCTGTAATGATGCTGCATTTTAGCCAACTCATTTTTATTTAAAATAATAAAAATAAATTAATTAAAAATCATGCACTATTTGGTGCTTGAAGGCAACCAGGGGCAATTAAAAATGCTCAATATTGGATCATCTGATGTGTGCTTTGATATTTGTGCAATGAATTTGCACAATATACTTCAAGATACCAAGAAATGGGTGGTAAACAGTTTTATGAGCTGTAGTGACGCATCTCAGACTCATGTTTGCAGTACCATGAGTAACTGCAAGCTTATAACTGGCTGCTATTTTTCTTAGTGAGGAAGAAATTTGATTCCTTACAAGAAGAGTTACCAGCTTCTTATTTTTAAAAGAAATCTGAAATTAGTCCAGCATACTTAAATCTCTAGCCCTGGACTGTAGCCCACACTTAGTAGCATTCCTCTCCTGGCTCTAATTCCAAGGTGATAATTTTATAACTGGATAGATCCTCTGTGCTTTGTAAATCTCTAACAATCTCACTTTACTTGGAAATATACCACATTTTCCACATGGTAAGAACCTTTTGTCATACTAAAAATCAGGAAGTGTGGGGATTTGTTAGCTTTTTAAACTTTTTTAAAGTTTGTGTTCGGGGTTTAGGGTAATATTTGAGATGGCTCATGTTCAACCCAATCTTTTAGGAAGCTAGAATATTATGGACCCATTCCTTCATATCTTGCACAAGGAATACAGTCATAACACTGAGGTAAATATTAACAAACAAGGACAGAAGGGGTGAGAGCATACTGCAGGGAAAATGGAAGTGCCTGCTTAAAAGTTTTCATTACGTGCTGACTTCTTTTCAATTTTCAATTATTGCAAGCTTAGATTTCTTGATACATTTGTTGTAGCTGGGAATAAAATTGTCAGATTTGTTCCTTGCAGTATCAGTGTAAGGTATTTTGTCATATTGCCGTGTGCTTCAAAAGAGAATTTGACCGGTTAGTTCAAACAGCCAGTATTTTTGAGAAACAAATGGTAGAAATGCTAAAGGGACTGCTCAATCAGTTACACTTGATAGAACGGAGGGATTAAATGAACATTAAGAAGATTACAAAACTTTTTGTGTTTTAATCATCATACCGAAAGTATATTGATTGTATGTATATATGTACATATATATACACACATATATATACACAAACAAGTATGGAAATAAGGTATTTGATGGCATAACAACTACATACCTTGGGTACCAAAAGTATTTGGTCTTCAGACTCAGTCAGCAGAATGCTCCTGAACCCTGCTGCTATAGCACTGTAATGTGTACCTTGTCATGTGCTGTTACAATGCATGTCACTGGACAAACGTTATTAGCAAAAGTTTCACAGATGATTTTCACCATCTATTTTCTGGTTAACTCCAGTTTAACAACAATTTTATATTTTTGCCCACAGGCTAGAAAGCGACGTTCTTGTCAGAGGCATTTCTATTTTAGCTGTCATAGTCCAAAATGAACATTTTATTTTAAAAAGAACCTGGGAAAATTAATATGAAAGGGAAAATGTTATTTTGACATGAAATAACTCCAATAAACGAATTGTCAATTTATATGATACAATAAGCATAATGTAGTCTTCAGTTTCATAGCAAATAGTTGAAGATGAACTTGACAAAAGGCACTGCTTTTACAGTAAGTTATTTTGGCGGTCATGTCAACCTCAAAGTTCTTTGCTAAAATTTGACTTTGCCATGGACTGCAGTCTGAGTTTGTTTTTCTGGATACTTCTTGTATCTGTTGTGATTGCAGGGAATAATGCAAACACCCAGTAACTAAGCAGTATGAGAGAAAAAGTATGTGAAGAAGACTGGTCATACGTAAAATGTATGATCTGTTGGATTGGACATGTTTACATAGTGTTTGCAGTTTAAGTAGAATATTTTATCTGTAAAACAAATAAAATAGCATTCCAACTTCACACACAAACAGTGACAAAACTGAAATATAGACTTTGCAAATTTTAGTCTTAAGTGTCATATATTAATTCCCCCGAGAAATGCGCAAAAGACAGTTTACTTGCATATATCAGTATACTTTGATCACTGGTGATTTAACATATGTACATGGTTAAAGTTCTGGGCAGGACTGTAATTGATCTGTGGATGTTAATGTAGCTGATGCACACTGGAAGGCCTTTTAAATTCACTCGTTTCTCATTCCCATAACAAACTCTGAAACTTCTTGAGATTTTCTGTTTACACTAAAGCTTCTCAAGTTTCATTTGAACTTTTTGATTTTTGGATGGAGAAAATGGAGCAAGGGGGAATGCAAGGGGTTTAGCATGTTTATGTTCCTCCTACACATACCCTCTTTTTATGCATGTGTAGGAGGATTGAAGAAAGAGCTATTATTTCCTTTACTTACTACAGTTTTCATTTCCTTTCCCAATGTCTGGATGCAGAGATTGCAAGAAATATTAAAAGACATTAAAAAAAAAAAGAGAGAGAGAGAACAAAATAAAATAATTTTAAAACCCTCACAGACATGCAGCATTGTTTGTTAGGATTTCATGTTAGTTCCAGGATTGTGGGTTTTGTTTTTTTTTACCCTCCAGAAAACAAATTATGAAATATTGCCTTTGTAGGAAATACATGCCTAAATTTATCCTTCCTTATTTGTCAGTCTTACACAAGAATGAATGTCAAACACTAGGTGCACACTTGAAAATTTGAAAAAATTTTTTTGAAAAAAGGTGAAAATTTGTTGAATTGCAGATTATAAGAATTTTGATACAAACCTTTGCCTTTAAACCATCCTTTAAAGAAAAGCTTTCCTTAACCAATTGGTGCTCATCCTGTTCATTTTGTGGCTGTTACTTGAGCACTGTAGCATCTCTGTTAAATTCCATACCTCTTTGAGAACATTTTCCCAATTTTTCACAATCCTTTTTTTTTTTTTTAAAAAAAAAAAAAAAAAAAAAAGTTAATTTCTGCCTTGTAACGCACAGGCAGTTCCTCTGAGTTGATAGCATTTTCAGGTTCAATACATCTATTCCTTATATTCCTCCCAAGTAAGTAATGACCAGAAAGCACTGACAGACATTCTAAATCAAGACCCACACTTGATATTCAAAGATTTTTCCAGGCAGCATCTTCAGTATTTTCCATAGGGTCTCCTATGTTTTAGGGTCTCCTCTTAACTTCCATCTTTGGTTCTTCAGGAAGAATGATAGCCTTCTTCAAGTAAGTAAATGCAGGAGGTGAAACAAAAAGTGCTTTCAGCAGCAGAGTAGAGCAATCTATAAAGATACCTGCTATCCAAACAGCTGTGTGTGCCAGCTGGCAGCCGGATATGCCAGGGAATTAATTTCAGGTCCTAACCCTAAAATCAGATGCCAGCTGAGCAGTGAGAAGTCCTAAGAGAGCAAAAATAAGCTCTAGATAACCAACATCAGTTAAATAGGATTATATTTATACATAAAATATTGTAAGAATTTACCTTATTTTAGAAAACAAGTAAACCATATAATACAAAGGTTAGTCTGTTAAGCATTTACTTGTTGTTGGTGGTGGTTGGTTGGTTATTTTCCTCTGTAGCAGAATCTTAGAATCATGGAATGGTTTGGCTTAGAAGGAGACTTAAAGACCATGTAGTTACAAGCCCTTGCCATGGGCAGGGACGCTACCCACTAGACGCAACCCACTCAGGTTGCCCAAAGCCCCATCCAGCCTGGTCTTGAACACCTCCAGGGATGAGGCAGCCACAGCTTCTCTGGGCAACCAATTCCAGTGCCTCACCACCCTCACAGTAAAGAATTTTTTCATTATACCTAATCTAAACCTACGCATTTTTTGTTTAAAACCATTACCCCTTGTCCTGTCAACGAGAACAATAGTAGAGGACTCAAAATATGCAATTGAGGACTCAAAGAGTGAACTAAGGCATGGCCCTGAAATCTTTGGGAAAGCTCCATTAGCAGGTACAGGCATGTGCATGAAAGCACACAGTGACTAACATGAATAATGCCCGTTGACTTTGTGTGAATTTTTAGTGCACAGCCTTGAATTCTTTGGAATAGTAAGCCTCTCCTTTCTCCTAAGATTCTCATGCTGATTGGGGAAAATTAATGTTTTAATTTCCAGGATCCTTGTTTCAGACTTCCTTCTTGTATTCAAAACTGACCTTATACCAGGAGAAATCAGCAGTAGCAGGCCAATTAAATTATTTTAATATTTAGGTAAAATTATTTTTGGAAATTATTTTATATGGGGATCTGAGCTGAGCAGGCATCAGGAAAAAGAATTGTTTCCATATCAAAAACCTAGAAGAAGCTCAAGTAAAAAAGAAAAAAAAAAAGAAAAGAACTCTTGCAGTAGAAAACATCAGATCTGCTTCACTTCAGTTACAAGTCAGTGCAACTGGAGAATGATTTCTTACTGGGAATTTAATTCATTTGGCCATGTACTCATCTCTTAGGTCATTGTCAACCACTGCCTCTTCATACATGAGCCCTTTCATATCCATGTTCACTGGCACTGTGTCAGTGTCCATGTGTATATTTTAAAACTTGCAAATTTATATGCATCTGCAAAAGTTTGGGGTCTTTTTAAATGAGGGTGTAAATCCTAGGATAAACTGTGATGTGAAAGCAGTATTATTGACTGCAAAAGGAAAACACAGCTGGCTAAAACTAAACTATTTGTGTAATTTAAAGAAAAATAACTTAAGCCCTCCTCTTCCTCTTCACTGAGATGTACACACAGCCTCTTAAAGCATGTGAGATGAAGTTTCAGTTCAATCAGCAGTGTCCACTGCAATATGTAAGAACTACATTGATTTACTCTAGCTGAGGAACTGGCCCTTTATTTGTAATAAATATAAATAAAAAATGTTTGTTTAACCTCAAAAATATCAAGAACATCAACTCATGACTTGCCTGTTTTTACTGGAGATTCCTCTGGATGACTGGAAAAAGTTGTTCTGAGTTAAAAAAAGAATAGCATGGAGAGAAAGCCAACTTAATGCCAGAGGACAATTTAAAACTGTTGAGGACAGATGTTTAGAGTGTTCTTTGGGTCAATTTGGGGAAAAATATGATGCTGTGACCCACTTAGAAATTCTATTGACACTGACAGTTATCTGTTTTGTTTCTGAATAAACAGAGAAGTGTTGTATCAGTTAACAGTAAAAGTGGCATTTAACATTTGTCTGTTTAGCCATGATGATTAATCTGTAGCCAATCAAAAATTGAGAAGAAAGAAGAAAAAAAGGAAAGAAGGAAATCCTTAGAAGATGAATCTCTTTAAACCATTTGAAAGAAAATCAGGATGTTCTTAAATGTTCTTGTTGCAGGCCCAATGAGAAAGCTCAAAATAACTCCCTTCAGGGTGTTTTCTTAGGCCTTGCTCTAACATGGGTTGTGCTGGGAACAGGAAGAGTAGGTGCAGAGTATGACTTGAACAGAGCGCACATTGGGAGTAGCACACTGAGGTTCCTATATTTTATTCATGTCCTGAAATGAGGAATTCTCCGTCTACTGAGCAGTGTAAATTTAGGAGAGTGCTGAGTCCTCCTGCACTCCACCCTAGACCTTCTGCTAGGACAGTAAGTTTTGTAATGTCCCTATCTGCAGGTCAATGTCATACCCTGTACCTTGCTTTCAATAGACATCAGGTGTTTCTGGATTCCACTAAATCTTCTAGGAATGATGTGAAGCTGGTAATTCATCAAATAATTGATGGCAAACTGACTTAAGCATTATAGACCCAGAAAGAAGACAGCAAGATATTTGTAAACAAACAAACAAACAAAAAGACAAAAAAAAAATGGTTCTCGTTACAATTCACTGTACAGACAGGGCAGAGGAAGGGGTGTGTGGGTGGAGGCTTCAGGAGGCTTTCAGCAGCTCGGAGGATCATTGGCTTGAGTTTCTGAATAGACACCTTGTGCAGTGCCAAAAATATATTTGGTTAAAGTTTCAGCAGCTGCAAAGAATTGTTGGGATGTCGTGGTTTTCATGCAGCTGGGAAATTAGGAGACTTAGAGCCAACATGAGGATGTTCAGAAAGACTTTTCTTCTACCAGTGTTGAGGCCGATAAATTGATGCTCTTTGGCCTGCGGTGTCTGCATAAATCATGCAGGTGCTTTATATTCAAATGGGAGAGCTGCCCCCCTTTACAGGGCTGTGCACGTGGAAGCTACATGTTGTGCTAGGCAGGGCTGTGCTGGGGTAATTTTTTGCTGATCAGAAATCGTCCAGGCATTTGGCCTACAAATCACCATCTACTGCACGTGGGAAGAAGGTGCCTAAAAAGCACACCTGGCCCAAGGTCAGACTAGAGAGAATCATCATGTCAATACTGAAAAATTAATAAATATTAATGCCTCATTGAAAGCAAAATGCTGACACTGATACCTGGAAAGCCATTGTGAATTACTGTTAACACTGGAAAGTATGGGTTGAAAGACAGGGTTCATTCTCAAGAGAGGGTATATAGAGAGATATGTGTATATCCATAATCAGGAGTGCCAAGACAGCAGCACACTAGCTTGGGGAGGGAAGAAGGAATCCCCAGTAAATCATCATCACTAGTTTCTGGCTCACCTTCCCTAGAAGGCCTGAAGTTCACCAGCCTTTAATTTGCAGGTAAGTACACAGTACTGGTCCTTCAGGAGAGCATTGGCTGAATCCTGAATCAGATCCTGAATCCTACCTCTCTGTCCTGAAAGACCGTATCATTCTAAAACTTTTCCTGCCCTCAGTCTTTCCATGTCCATCTGAAACTACTTCTTAACAGTGTTTGGAAGGCATGGGCAGAATTAAAGCAGCAATAAGCTCTATGTTTTCTGATGAACTGCTGGCAGTGGGGATATGCATTTACTACAATTGGCCCTTATAGATGAAATACATATGTGATCAAAACATGTAGTGGAAAGGGAGGTACAGTCCTTATTCCAAAATAATGGGTACTGAATTCATCTGTGAGAAGAAAACATTGCAGGCAAGAGGTTTCATGTTATTGACATGTCTGAGAGCTTTGCATAACAGTGAAAGGAGATAGCAGAGCCCAAACAAACAACACTAAATAACCCTGGTGAAATAGAAGCAGCAGCAAATCCCTGGTATATGCAAGTTCTTCTTAGCCTGAAAAATCCTGAATCTCCTGTTGTGTGGTCCTGTACAGCCTAAATATTTTGGCTATATTATTTGCTAAAATTACTTGCAAAAAGCATCAGTAGTGTCTTTGGGGCTGCCTACATTGAGTTAAACAGAAGTTCTTTCTGATTTCCTTAGAGAAATGATTCTTTGATTAAAATGCCATCTTCAAACTGAGGCAAAGTGCTTTCCATACTATTATTGACTCCTGTAATGTGACCTCCCCAGACAGATATCTTCTGCTGTAGACAAGGAAATACAGACTTTATATTAGACTAAAGGATCCAAGGAGACTAGTTAACTTATTGATTTTACGATATAGGATGTAGTTACCACACTTGTCCATTAATTTAGCACTCCAGATATCAACCACTACCAAGAAGAGTAAGTGTATGAAGCCGATATTTATAATGATAATCTGCTCCTCCCAAGCAACAGCCTCCTTTATCATGAAACACAGGCCTCTGAAAAAGCAATTCCCTCATTGCTACTGTCTGAAATAACAGCTTCCTCTGACAGCAGAGCTCCAAATACAGTAGACAACCTGTGCTGAGATGCTTCAGAGGAGAATACCACATGTGAATGAATGCCCTTCTTTGAGTAGTTACTATGACACGAGGATGCCCTGTGAAAACCCTAAGAGTTTCCTGCTGACAATGCAGTGCAGAGTAGCTTTCTCACTGGATGAGATGTGAATACTCAGAAGCATTTGCAATGGTTGGAATGCTGTGGATTTCCCTTGAGTAACTTAAACTCAATGAAAAACACCTTGAAAGTGATCGTGTGACCCATTAGTACCATTTAAAAAGGATAAGACTACTCATAACTGTGTATTTTTACTCTCTTACCTGCGCTCAGCACAGAGTGCCTGGTTTGTACACTGAAATGTATAAATAGGCTTCTGTTATCACTAAGTGTGACAAACACTCCAGTCATATCAGCACTGGTGTGGCTTACTCTTCAGTATGCTAGCTCAAGTTGTTTTTATTATTAAACAGACACTGTCCATAACCATTTCATTAGCTGTGCTGTACAGCTCTCCTTTTAGAGGCCTTCTACACATTTTCATAGAAATTTTATAGATTTAATTCAGAGCTCATGGTAAATAAAACTGTTCCCAAACTCAGAAATCTGAGAGCCAAGAATCACAGTTTATCAAATCTCCAAAATAAATAAGGCATGCTTCAAACTTGCTGAACCTTTGGCAAGAGGATGCCATGAACACTAGTGTCTGGTTGTTGATAAGGGAATGTGGACTTTGAGAAGTGTTGACTGATATAGCACTCAAGGGAATGGAAAAGAGAAAGTTGTGGAAGAATGAAAATGTGTCAGCTGATATCCCAGTAGGATATTTTTTTTTTCTGGTTCTGTCAAGAGATCTTCCTGGTGGATTGCAGGGAAGAAGAACTCTCAAACTTCTGCTGAAATCAGTTTTATGAGTTTCTTTTAACAGTGTTGTGGACTTGTTGTGTGATGATGGGCAGCCTTGTGAACGATTTTTTTCTAAAATGCCTAATAGGTTTGTTTACCTTGGTTTTGATATTTGTAGTTACCAATAGTTTTCACCTTCAAAAAGTATATACCCTTGCTATCTCCATTAGAACATACAAGATGATGCAACAGAATTGACAGACACTTTGGTCTATAGCTTCACTCCATTACTTACCTCTAATAGAGGATAACTGCCTTCAAAATTGAGACTTTTTCCTTCCTTTTTTTTTTTTTATTTTTAATTTTTTTGTTTTGAGCACCTTTCTATGTATCTCAAGGCTTTTCTTTTCTTTTTCCTACATCCTCCCTAAGAAATGTACTTCTTGTTCTTGGAGGATATGTCATCTGCTCGTACTGTTAGTAAATCAGCCAGGAACATTTCCAGTAAGAGGCCATGTGTCATGATGCACTAGCACTGGTATCCCACAATTATAAATAGACCACTGCACGGACCTCAGAAGAGGGTAGAAGTAGTCATTCTCAAGACATAGACATTCAAGATTACTGCAGTCTTACAGGAGAAAAATAACAACTCTAAAAACTAATGCCAGGACCTAGTGTTCAGTTATTCAAAGGGCTGTTTTTACTCCTGGAGGGGTTGGCTTGTGTAATGCTTTGGACATTTTTTTTTTTTAGTTTTGTCCTATTTGTTTTCCTCTGGCACATGGTCAGGCTGCTGCTACCCAGCATGTGCTTTAGTATTATTATTAGCTTTTAGGAGAAGAAGGAAACGTTTCACTGTTATGGTTGCTTCTGGTTTTCATGTTGCTGTATTCTTTTCAGTTTCTGTCCCCAAACATGCATAGCTTTGTGATGTGTGGATAAGAGGTCTCCTTCTATTCTGTGCATAAGAAATCTGCTAGCTGAGTCAAGGGAGAGTCTTTTCAGAGGGACTCAGCAAGTATTTGAAAATCTTTCATTTGGGCCTCCTTGAGTGCTTTCAAGACAAACAGTCATGTAGACGGAACATGGTAGTACTTCCTGTGAAGTAGATGCTAAATCTGACCAAAAGGGGTTGGTAGCACCTTGCATTAGTATTTGCAATGCTTTTTTTTTTTTTTTTTTCCAAACACATTACACAATTTTCTAAAACTCCTTCCTCTCCTTCTCTGCCATTTGCTAGAATAGAGCATGGCAGGTGGACACCTGTAAAGCCCTCCCTGAACTTCCTTGATTTGAGGTTTAACAAGCAACTCCTGGTAAATCCTAATGTGGTGCTTTGGTGTGCCCTTAAACTCCAGCTGCCTGTGCTGTGTCTCTGCTGGAGGTTTCCCCTCCTGAAGCTGAGTCAAGGAAATGCTTGGGTCTCCACTGTTGCAATCTGAAGCCCAACATTTTAGTTTTATACACTGATGGAAAAAACATGTATCCCCTTCTCATAAATCAGATTTGGGGACAACAGGTTTGGAAGGAAGCAAAACAGGACTAGTAGCAATGTGTGGTTATGGCTTAAACCACCACACCCATCCTTGCTTTTTTCTGAATCCCGTGACAGTATAAACCTCCAAACTTTCCTCTGGAAAAGAAAGAGAAGCCTTACAGGTTATGTGGATGTCAGATAAACACAGGGCACCTGTGCTCACAAAAGAGAAGGTTGGCTTCAGCTACAGAAATTTCTTTAGTATTTCCTTGATTTCATGTGCTAATACACTCATTACATTGAGTGAATTCTCATAAGGTTCTAGCCACATACATACTATTTCCTGCTTTTTCAAAGGTAGTTCAAGTAGGACTAGATTTTAAGGAAACATTTCTCTTCAGAAACTTTGGGTTAACTTTCAAGGGTGTAATAAGACATTTGGGCTGCAAAACAGGACATACCCAATTCGATCTCCTTGTGTAGCTCGTCTAAGCCCTGGAAGGCTACAGCAAGAAGCAGTAACATTATCTGTGCATATTTGCTCAGCACTCCCACTTGGGGCTCTGTTTGCAGCTGATTGCTTGCCAGCTTGGAACCACTTGGCCTTGGCACTTCCATGGCAGGTTTCCCTGGCAAGCATCAGGCTGAATGAAACTTTCCAGAAACAGAAAAAGTGATTCGGCTTTCTAAGATAGGAAGGAAAAAATATATTTTGCTTATATGTCTAGAAAATATCTCATAGCCTCTTCATTAAGAAGCTCTTGTGCAGAAGTTTTTTTTATTGGTGTTGTTTTGTTTTGTTTTGTTTTTTGCTTTGTTTTCATTATTATTTTTAATCCAACACGGGAATGGTTGTGGAGTCAAGGATTTCCCGGTTTTTCTGATCCGGAGAAAAATAAAGGTTTATGTCGCCTTAAATTGGCGTCCACGGCCAAAGCAGAGGAGGCTTTAAAAGCGCACGTCCCCGCTCCCCCAGCGCCCGGTGCCGCTCGTTATCCCGAAACACCTTAGCGCCCTGCCCGCCTTACCCCGGCGGCCGGCCGCCATTTTGTGCGCTCGGGCGGGAGCAGCCTCCCCGTGCCGCTAGATGGCGGCCGTGCTCTGCGGCCCCCGGCCGCGCTGTGGCGGCGGGGCGGGGCGGGGCAGGCCGCGGGGAAGGGGTGAGGGGTTTGAGGCGGCGCCTCGGGAGCAGGGGCTGTCTGCACGCCTGGCATTAATCCCCACGCGTGTCTGCCGCGGGTCATCGAGTGGAAAGTTTCCCAGAAGCGCTCTTGCAGTGGATTTTAGCTGGAGGTGCGTGGGTCTGAAGGCAAAACCTCGAAAATCCATGTCCTCCACTGAGTTCCCTGTGCGTGCGTGGAAATCAGGAACACGCTTGGTTCTGTTCATACTGAAATGAACTGTGATGATTTCAAAAAACTAGTCTGTAATTCAATTAAGCTGCTTTTGTGTTTCTTCTTAGTCCAGCCCCTGTCTTTGGCTGAAGTTTGTGTTGCAACTGGCTGGAAGTAACGTGCCAGGTTACACCTTTTTCCAAATTGGTACAAAAAGGGTTACACTCTGTTTTCTTTTGGGTCTGGCTCTTCCCTATATATTCTTCAAAATTGCTTAGATGAGATCGTCTATAGGATATTGCATTTAAAAAATGTAGAAACAAAGTGTTAACATTTTAAAATCAAGCATATGTTAAATTTAACATTGCTTGTACGTCCTGTGTTTTCTCCTTCTTACAGAAGTAGAAACGCATTATGTATAGTAAAACACACTACGTAATTTCCACCATATCAGTATGTTCCTTCATCATCTTTACTTCAGCAGAGGCGTTACTTGTGCTCTGTTATGGTGACTAAATTGGTGATCCATGGGGACACTTTTGCAAATTTACAGTATCTGTAGAAAATCGGCACAGGCAGAACTGCCATTAATTTTGGTGGTC
Organism: Aythya fuligula; assembly: GCF_009819795.1. NCBI lineage: Eukaryota > Metazoa > Chordata > Aves > Anseriformes > Anatidae > Aythya > Aythya fuligula. The sequence continues at coordinate 34,397,283 of NC_045562.1, forward strand.
ACATTGAGATGTCTTCAAAATGCTCTTCAAAGCACCCTGCATTTTTATACCATATTAGGTACTCAGAAAATTGTTATGATACATTGAACTGCAGCTGCAGCTGTGAGGACTCAGTAAACTTGGCCAGATGTTTTACATGGCACAAGTAAAAAGTGAGAGAAGTGGTGACCATCCCATTAGCAAAGGTTTCTGTTCAAAGGCCTGCCATGTATTACATACAGAGGCAGGCACAGGATCTCATTCTTCAGGCAGCATTCAACTGCCTTGACCCTAGGAATATTTATTTTTCCTCCCTGCAGTTCTCTCATTAATTTGCCACCTGTCTTCTGAGTTATTAAAAAAAAAAAAAAAAAAAAAAAAAAAAAAAAAGAAGAAATGAAACGAAGATTACAAAGACAACAGTTGCCTTGGCTATGCAGCTGTGATCACAGTAGAGCAATGTATATCATAAGGAATAGGCACAGAAGAGAGCACATTAAGAGAAAACGCATTTGTAATTGTGGTATTTTTTATCTTATGAATTTCTTCATTGCAAACACAATATTCTTTTTAATATTTTGTGCCATTCCCTAGGTTTTTAGAAAAACAAACAGAAAACCAAACTCTATTTTGTGGAATCATAACAGCACTCACAGGGGTTATCTGAAAGATGGCAATCTTTGGATCCATCTGACAACCATCTCCTACGTGAGCCAACTATGTAATTGACAGTGGTAGCAGAGACTTATTTTTCTGTACTGACTGTCAGCAGAAAGGAAGAAGGGATATGAATTCTCTGGATTCCCTAACGTGTTGCTGGGAATGGAGAAATTTTCCCATACCTTTCAGATCACTGGAAGGTAGTCATCGCTGATTGTCCAGATCCTCAAAGATTGAACGTGTCTGTCCTTGTCATACTACTCCTTATTTCCCTGTCTCAGTCTTGTGTCCTGTTTTCACTGCCCCTGGTTTTCTTCCCTATATTATTCCTCCTTGAATCCTTCATCTTGTCTTCCTTCATTGTTTGTAAAAACCTCAGCTCTCTCTCCAACTTCGTAGCTCATTCTGTCTGGGTTCAGTTCACCTTGGTTTGCTGTCTTTGGGGCCCAGTACTCTCCAGGGTTAGAATAGATAAGCTGATATCATTTCAAAACCTGCAAATTTCCTGTTATCTCTTGATTATTCCCTATGTCAGACTCAGCCTGGGTGGTACTATGCTGCTCCCCTGCTCCCACTCTTCATTTCCTCCACTTCCAGTACCAGTTGCCCTCATCCTGTCCCATATAACAGGGCCTGTTCGAGTCTTGGAGCCCTCAATTATGGTGTATTTTCCTGAATGTAAGCACAGTGCAAGTCAAGTTATTGTCCTGTCTGTTTTTAAGTTAGGTATGTCTTATCTTCAGATCTGCTGAACTTTATTTACCTAGTTTCTTCAGTGTACTCTTCCTGAAAGAAGTCCTCAAGAGAAGATACCTGCAGCTCTTGAATAAGGAGGGAGTGCAGTTGAGGACAGTCTTACGCTGTCTGGAGCTCCATAGTCAAATCAGCTTGGTTGTGTTACAAGGAAACAGAAAAAGGATAGCGTATCTTCTAGCTCCTTCACTTCAGTACTAAGTGTAACAGAATCACAGGTTTAAGTCCAGTGGGAATGATCAAATCATCTTGTTTGAACTCTTAAGTGCTGTGAGCCCTTATGTTTCATTCCCTTAATATATATTGGATTTGATAAATTGAATTTTGACACTGAGATGATCATAGTTTCTAAACAAGGATTGGAAAGCCTGAGGAAACACACACACATACACACACTTGGATGAGAAACAATGTGAATCACTGCATTTTTCAATATCATGTTTTGTTTTGTTTTGTTTTCTGAGAGCTGACATGAGGGCAGTGTATAATACAATTATTAATTGAATATGTTAGGCAGGCATATATACCTTCCATCAGATTTCTTGCTGCACTATTTTCTTTTGTGCTATTTTATTCTAGTCCAAGATAGAAGATGTGAAAATTCTGCTACGATTTTGGGTTGAGCAGTTTTCTTTTTTATTCCAGCAGAAGGGAGGAGTAAGCTTATTGCCATTATGCTGAGTTTTAATTGATCTTCTCTTGGGTGTAGTTGAGTGCCATTTAAATACTTCCTTTGTAAACCTACAGAAAGCAAAAATAAGCCACTGATGACATCATCTGAAGGTGCATGAAAGTAAAGATTTGGATAAACCAGAGTTACTTGTTTGTTCATTTAAGCAACAATGAAAATATGAGTACCTTACTTGGGTAAGTCTTATAATATTTAGAAGTCAATAAGTGGGGCAAGTTTTTCTAAAGAAGTCTGATTTATATGGTTTTATACTTCATGACTAGGCAGTCTAATTGTTTTCCAGAATTTATTTTATCTTAAAACTGTATCATACTTAATTTAGAAACAATTTCATTCATGCTAAGTGCATTAGCACATATCATCAGTAGTTAAAGAACTGGGGTGTCCAAGTGTGTCTTTTCTTTGAAATATCTTAATGATTATGAGCTCTTTCAGTAACTTCTTCCATTTTAAAGAGCAGGAAAAATAAGGAAAAATTCAAAGTAGGGAAGAAACACAGAAGTTTGCTAGATTTACTGAAATTAAAAAGAATTACGTGAATTCTAAATAGGCCCAGTGCTTTGGCCAGGTGGAGGAAGGTGATGGCTGTGTTTGAATGAGTTAATATTATTATTTCTCTTCTGTTGGAAGAGCACCTGGAGACCCCATTTGTGATCAACTCCCCTCTGTGTATTGTAGATACACATAACAGCCTCTGGTATGCAGGAGGTCAGACGAGAAGGTGTTCTGATCCCATCTGGCCTAAGTCTATGAATAATAGAAGACATCCGCTGCCCAATGTTTACAATGAAAATAGACCTGGCTGATGGTGAGGAAACATGGAGGTGCTCTGAATTGCCACTTTATAGCTGCATGACTGAGAAACTGATACGGGGGTCACATAGGAGTTGAGCTAGTCCAAGAGTCATACCGACCGCCAAACGAACGGCTTGGCCACAGGCATGGCCTCTCTCCTCAAGTCCCTTATAATTAACAGACTGGTCAGTGCAGAGGCAGGACACATTGCCAGCTCCTCTTCAGCTGCTTTGGAGGAAGTAATACTGCTGTGCTCATGCAATGTTTGCTATCCCCACCTGAAAAGGATGTACCAACACCCTGCCTTTGGACTAATTGTAAAAGTGCTGCAGCAGGGCTTTGTAATTCTTTCTGTGCTTGCTTAGTGAGGGCAGGAAACAACCTCATGCTAAGCAGCTAGGGATTCTTAAGTGTGTTTAGCAAGCCGAATGAGCTAACCTTGATAGCAAGGGTTTAGGTCTAAATTCATATTCAGGGAGTTACGGTAGCCCTTTGGACTGCCTGTGTCCCACTGTGAGAACTTCACAAGACTCTACTTATCTGGACACCAAATGTACCCAGCTTCTATGTGTGCCCACATTGACTTATGTTATAAGTCCTAAGACATCTAAAGCTCTAAGAACTGAACTGCTTCAAATGAGACAGAACTGGGAAGACGCATCTAAAATCACAAAGCTGGGGTTTCTCTGCCTGTCCCAGCTCCTGTGCCCCATCTTGTGCTGTTATTGAAGCAGGTTTTGCAAAATACATGAGGAACAAAAGTGAACACTGCTTTCTGTTCAGTGACCATGTAGTTGCAATATTTGCCCAGGGTGTGATTCCTTCCTCCTTCTGAATGAATTTCGACCTGTGCCCCACCTGCTCACTAAGCTCTAGCTCTCTGAGCTGGAGCCATGCTCACTTCCCTTTGTTTGACATAAAATACAGTGGCTTCCCTGCTCATCGTGCTGGGCTTGTTTCAATTGCATTCCAAAGCACCTACATTTCTCCATATACTGGCATAAGGAACGCAGCAGCGTTGTGCAGGGTTGGCCAGGTGCCACAGTACCTACAGTTGCAATGGCTTGCTCCCTATCTCCATGCTCATTTCAGTAGCTTGACCTGCCCAAACTCAGAGCTGTCCGATTCAAAAGTAGCAGCTGCACTTTTTATGTTTTTTTTTTTTTTTTTTTTTTTTTTCTGAAATTTCTTTCCCGAGCAGTGGAGGGAAGTCATCAAGTGCTCTTAAAGACTTCCAAGGTATCAGAGTGAGCAGAAGGGGGAGCACCGATTTCCTGCTGGCTTGTGCAGAGGATTTACAGTGCCTCAGTTTCCAAAATGTCAATTGGAAACAATGCACCCTTACACGGGGGAAGGAGGAAAGAGGAATGCGTGTTATTCTTCTACACATACGCAAATCTAGAAAAATCAGCTGGTGAGATGAGTGCTGTTAAAACAGCTGTAGTAGCCCCAAATGTTTTTAGGTATTTCACATTCTGTTTCTGCTGCAGATGAAGAGAGCTGCTTCTCTTTCTCATTTCAAATCCTCCTCTTACAACTTATAGCTAAGAGATTTGATGTAGTGTGAAGTGAAAATGATGGTGAAATGTTCCAATATTTTCTCATTTGCTTTATTTGGACCAAAGTGCATTTGTTACTGCCTGGGTTGCATTCAGTCTCTCCAACTGTTTTTCCTCCTGTGACCTTGTGATTTTTTCAAGGTTTATTTTTCAGTTCCCTGGGAATCCTGAAACAGGTAAGAAAGTTTATGTGCAGTTAGCAAGAGGTGGTTTAAGGCTAAATGTGGGTGTCCAAACTCTGCATATCCCAGACCAGAGAAGTAAGCAAGATGCTGCCATCTTTCATAGTTTCTTTTAAAATGCATGATTATTTTTTTTTTCTTTTCTGGTTCATTCTCAGCCAAAAGCTGGATGCATTTGCAAAGCTGAAGCAAAATCAGTTTTTTGTTTGAAAAAGATATGAAAAATTATGTTGCATTTTTAAAAATGTCTTTATTTTCTCAGCTTGTACATTCAAAAGATGATGGTCTTAATTGAGAATATATTTAGGGATTTATTATTATTTAAAAAAATACTAATACTGAAAAAAAAAAAAAAGTCGTGTTGAAATCCCCTTTAATTTTTTTCTTTTCCATTTACATCAAAAGTGCAGAAGCATTGCTCTAAGCTGCTTGTCATTTGGTATGAAGTGTGTTTTTCCACTGGCTTCAGTGGAAGAAGGTACCTAGATGTTGCTTTATGCTGCTGTTATCATGAAGGTTTGCATATGTGACTGATACCATGCTGTTACTTGAGGATGTAGACAAAAAATAGGATAATTTGAAGAATATGCACGAAGAGGTAAACATGACATGTACAGGTTTACATACACGTAATATGTTTGATACTCTTGCATGATACCCCAGTGAGTTGACCACTGTGAAGCTGGCAGTAGCTGAGAGCAGTGACAGAAGGTTTCCATGCCGTTGTTCTTCGCTTCTGTGTAACGTCTTCAGGAAAACACTGTGCATTAATTCGACTGACTGTTGTGTGGTTTCAGTTGGACCTAGTTAGTCTGAGCATCGTTTATCCACATGCCCGTATGTCAAAGATCTGTGGCTACTAGGTTAGCATTCAGTTATTATTAGCACTGGTGGTTTGTTTGTTGCTGTTTTGTTGTTGTTGTTGTTGTTTTGTTTTTTAGAAAAGACTTAACTCGCTTTGATGACATATTTTTGCTGTCTAAAAGCTGCAATGCATTCAGCATCAGATGATTTGAGGGTGTTAATGGTTTTCAGAATCATCTGGTTGTTCTTAAAGTGTTAAAATAATAATAAAAAAATGCAGAGAAACATTATTGAGCATGTATTTCATTTCCAGGAGGGGGGTGGGGAGAAGAGGAAATCTATTATTTAAGAAAGAAATACAGCCAGTGTGATAAAAGTGCCTTCCCACGTCTTCTGGCCAGGTGCTACGTGCATATAAATGTTTCACGTTAAGCTTTAAGATCAAGGAAGAGTCTGTGGGGAACCTTGTTTCCTGGAGATCTGCTTGCTAGAGTAGCTCCCAAGTACTGACTTCCCATTTTTTATTTGGTTATTAAGGATGAAAGGCTACATCATTTTCTGGAATAGCAGTTCCTTGCATGCCATTATCTTTGTCCACAGCTATGAAACATGCATTTCCATAGGTTCATGTGGATACTTAGCCTAATTCAGCTCAGCCACTATCACTGCGGCATTACTTATCTTTAATTCAAAGGATCACCTTTATATCATATTTTAGAGTGAACAAAAGATCTGTGGTTTCATTAGATGAGAACTGTCTTTTTTAGATACAGCTGAGTATAATAGGTCTCCAGCCTATGTAATTCTGAGCACTCTTTGTTACTAGTGAAAAGAAAACATTCAAAGTCCAGTTTTCTGAAATAACTCATTCTGGGCAATGTGTGTATCTAAATGCTGCCTTACATGTCCAAATCACTAGCATGAAGCTTTGCATGCTATCAAATGTCTATAGAAACAGTAGAAAAAAGCAATTGCAACCTATTTGTACTCAGTTTGCATCAGCAAATCATCCATATCATCTGTAGTCTTAGAAATTCCAGCACTTATTTATTTATCACAGCTACCCTGTAAAAATATTCTTTCCATAAAAGTCAAAGGCTTAAAAAAAAAAAAAAAAAAAAAACTGGCAAGAATAGCACAGATGTTTAAAATCTCTATATAACAGGCTTAGAAAATGTATCTTTGGCATGGAAAAAAAATCCCTTTTAGCTACTGTTATTTTATGTTTGTTTGTTTTAGCTAATTTTTATATATTTTTTTAATGTTATCAACATGAATGCTTCTGAGGTTGGAATAAAACATTTGCATTTATCTTTTCATTTTAAAATAGTAATAAATGAGCTGAAAAGCTCTTTCAAAATGTTATTACTAATATAAATGACAGAAATTATGCTCAGTCAAATGTAGCATGTCACTATAAGATGGTAAACGGCAGTAACTTTCATACAGAGGTGTAAAGGAAAGCACAATGCATGCAACAGTTTAGAAGGAAGCAAAAGCTTGCAAAACAATATGAAACAGGGTAATTTACCAAGGTGAGGGTAAGTATTGTTTTTTTGTTTTTTTTGTTTTTTTTTTTTCCTTGGGGTTGAAAGATCCAACCTATAGATCTCTCTCTTCCTCTGACCTGCCTGCTTCTTTGTCTCGCTCTTTAATGTGTTTGAAGGTAATTCTGATGCATCAGGACACCTGAAAATAGGTGTCATGGAGCTGCCTGGGAAAAATACAGTGATGGCAATCTGTTCCTGGAGAGTTTGTGCTCGTGCATTTTCTCTAACATGACGCTCACATCAAATATAAACTTAACAAGAATTGATCTATATTCTGTACTCCTCAACTGTTTTTACTGGATCTATTTCCTGCTGACTCTAGGGAAGATTAATTGCGTCGCTCAAAACCAGACACGTAGTAGGTGTTGTGTGGAAAAGGGAAATGTACTGGTGCCTATATTCCAGTTTTATTTTGGGGATCAAGACCATACACCTACATGTATATGTATGGGTATGCCTATATATAAAACTCACACTTCTAACTCTTCTGACCTGGACATACACACACATGAATTCCAGCATCCTTCTCCTGAGACATACAAACTGATTTCTAATATAAACGGCCTTTTTAAACACAGATCTTTTTAAGGAAAGAAAGGAACATTCATTTGCAAGTAATCATAAATGGTAAACTAGAAATAATAATTCCTAATATTTTCCATCTTTACATTAAATTCACTTTAGTTTGATTCCTTTTCTCTTGTTTGCCGTCTCCGCACCTTCTTGTGACTGTTATTTTTCACGAATAGCTCTACAGAGAGTTTCTTAAAAATTGAAGGAAACGTATTGCTCCATATAAATGTGATTAAGAGGAATTTCCATGCAGGCATATGAAGGCAACAGGAAGAAAAGGGAGTAAGCAGAACTCTTTATCATCTTCATAGTGAAAACAAGACTAAACCACAAGGCTTTGATAATTTGTTATGTGCTGGGGGTGTATATTGTTTTGAAACACTTTTGTGAGACTTTCCATAAAAAGCTGTTCATATCAGATAAAAATTTATTTTCAGAACTTGTCTTGCCTATAACATTGTGCAATGGGCATTGAGAAAACATTATCAATTTTTAAAGGAAAATTAAGTGGTTTTGTTTAACTTGCTGTTTAAAAAAGTAACATCTGGAAAAGCTTCATTTTGATTCCTAATTTCTGTGCTGGAAAATCTAAGACTTAGCCAGCTAAACTGTGCTAACTGTAACCAGCTTTACCAAAGCTATTCTGTTTCTCCATCTGACTATTATTTATGGCACTTTATGTAAATATAAAATGGCTCCACTAAGAAGCTTTCTTAAGATGGAAACCAACTGAAGGACTTTCAAATAGTAAAAGATAAAGATGTGGTTTAAACTAATTTAGTACAGAGGACAAACACATAAAAGCAGTGAATAGTGAATATCTTTGGCACAGGAAGGAGACAGGTGATTTGCCTCATCCACTGCCCCCACAGCTCTTCATTCGCTTCTTTGCAATAGGTTATTGGGATTTGAAATCTGTTTTGTTTTGTTTTTAGAATATTTCAGGTAAAGAGAGTTACTGGAAACAGGTGTTCAAGGAATCAGGGCCTTTCCTCACAGAGGTCTTAGACTTGTGAATAACGACAGTGTCCATTAACAAGAACAACATTAATTAAAATAAAAGCCATTACTCTTTTTCTCTGAATTTGGCAAAACATCTGAGTGCTTTCCTAGGTTGGGGGATGTCTGAACACTGCATTGGGGAATATATACAATTTTGTGACTACCTTTGTTGGGAAGATGATGCATCCTAAAAGTTGTGTTATTGAAGGGGTTTGAGTTGAAGTCTCAGTTCATTTCCTCTTTTTTATTTCTCGTTGGTTATGTACAGAAAATCAGGGTTCCAGAAACCTAGCAGAAAAAAAAAAAAAAAAGACTTTTCTTGCTTTCCTGTGTAGCATGAGGAGACTTTCTGAGACTTTCTGAGAATTTTAACCTAAAAAAATCTCTTTTGAAGGGACCTAAGGTACTGCGTTCTGCTTTGGTCTCTGCCTCTGAAATGTTATTTTGAGGCAGCAAAAAATTTGTTTACTTCAGTGTTCTGTTAAGTGTGTAACGGCCTGACAGGAACTGAATTTTTGGTGGGCAATTCTCATCCAGGCTTCCAAAAGGATGAAAGTATGGCTGCCTGCGATTACAGGGCAGATGAACCGGTGACTAGTGTGAAAATCCATGTTTCTATGTTACTTAACATTTTCCTTTATATTTGTCCTTCCTTCCACATGTATTCTCTTTCAGATTTTCTTGTTTTCTTCTGTTGTTTTTTGTTTGTTTGTTTTTGAGGTGGTGGGTTTTTTGTTTGTTTTTCAGGAAGCTTTTCTATTCACTGAATAGTTAACCTTAACAGAAGTCTTTGAGGAAAAAAAATAATCTTAAATACATCAATGAGATAGTAAATATTTTTATTTCTAGTACTTCATTTTTATTACTAAATCCCTCTCTTTCTTGTTTCTGATCTCTTGGTTTTGTTTCCATTGTCTTTTCTCTGTCTCATATATTGTCTGATCTTTATTTTCCTTCTTAACTTCTCTTTTTTATTTTCCCTTTAATTGTTCCCACAGTAGAATATTTTTTTTCTTTCTCCAAAGTATGGACTAGTCCTGTTTCCCTTTTTCTGATTCATTGAACCCTGAAAAAGATTTGTTTTTCTTTTTTTTAGGCTCAGTAATCCTTTTCCACTCTCAGGACTATGGAGGAGTGAGGTGGAGCCTTGTACTTCTGAGAAAGGATATAAAGCTGCTGGCATTTGCCCCCTGCAAGGGACAAGGACCCGCACTCAAAAAAAAAAAAAAAAGGCAAATTGAAGAATCCAGGCGGAGCCCCCTTGAGAGCTGAAAACTGCCTTTCCCTGATGTGAAAAAAAAATTAATTTACACTCTTTCAACAGATCCCGATTGCTCTAAGGTAAGCCTCACTTATTGATAATGTGAGTGGTTTGGTCTGTCTGTAATTGTGAATTTCAAAGCTGTTTACTAAGGCAAAGCAAAGTTTTAAAAGTAGTGTGCCTGCCTAGAAAGTGTACTGTGACATGCACAGGGCTTGCCTTCAGTCCGATACATCTTCATGCTTTCCCTGCAAATCGAAGTGCGTGGTCATTAACATGGTGAGTCACAGTAATGTGTTATGATCTGATCTGGCACTTATAAGGAAACAGAGTGTCTAGCCCTGGCTGCCTCTCCTTCAGGTCATTTGTCCTAGTGATAAAGAGAGTGGTTGCTCCCAAGGGAAAGGAAAGCCGCCCATTATGTCAGCTCACACCCTGGAAAAGGCTACCGATTTCAGTGCAGCTGCTTGTGATGTGCCCTCTAAACGGGGTCAGTGTTATAACTGGGAGCAGAGAGCAGTTTCAGCTGTGTGTGCTCAGAGAAATGGTGTAACTAACTCTGGCAAAGATAAATATAAAATGTAGACAAGGTGACTTGCTTTGTATTCACTTTTTTAAAAAAAAGAAATACATATATAATGATTTGTTTTCTGGATCATTGATTTATATGTCAGACAGATGAAAAGCAAAATTTCTATGATGCCTTTATCATTATTCTGACAAGGACTGCTTTCAAGTTAAAGACTGATAAAGAATGCCAACTTTTGACATTACTAGAACAGCTCTATCAGCTTCATTTTCTTCTGTTTTCCCCTTGTCAGAGAAAGGCCATTAGAGATAAATTATGATCTCAAACTGGTTAATCTAGTGACGTGCATTTTTTTCCATAAATTGCCCTGGCTGGTTTTTAAAACAGTATAATCTCACTGGGAAGCAAGCTACAGATCGTCAAATTTGCAAGTACCAAATATCATCAGTCTTTAGGCCAGTGGTTCTCAAAGCACTGGAAGGCCATGGTGAGTTGTCCACAGCTGAAACTTTACGTCATATTACAGAAGTAAATGTACAAACTCACTTGTTCTGTTTGGCTATACTTTTCTGCACACAGCTTTCTGAGCATGCTGGAGACCGCTAGAGTGTGCTCAATTATAAGTCTGGTAAGAAGCACACACAGTGGTGCACAGGGAATGTTCAAGGTTGCTGGAAGTTTATTCTTTCCAGTAAATTAGGGAGCTAGTCCTCTGGTCAATGTAGATCAAAGTTAATTGACCTCATACCGTTAGCATCAGCATAGTTACAGCATAGAGTTTACAGAGAAAGACAGAAAATTTAAAACTGGAAAGTTTCACTCTGACCAGCCTGTCTGTGTGTGTAAATTGTGGTTTCGAGCTTTGCATGAATGTCTGTGCAGACTCAGAAGATTTCATGCAAAAGTTTGTTGCACTCCAGCTCTAGTATATTCTGTTGCAAACCAGCCGTTATTGTCCCTGTTTTTCTTCTTTCTACCAGTTTAGTAGTCTGATGAATGTTCAGCCACAGCATTTTCTATAAAACATAATTGACAGCTAATAATACTTTGCACCTTTTTAACCTGGCATAGTTGATGTTTTCAAAGCCTTTAGAAACATTAGCTGAATCAAGCGTCACCCAATCAAGTAGGGCAGTATTATTCATGTATTTTGACAGATAAACTAGAAAACAAAATCAGTTTCCTTACAACCACAAGATGTTTGTCTGAAAGCCAAGAGAACATGTATCTTCTGACATTTATTCCTATGCTCAACCACAGAAAGATTTTTTTTTTTCCAAATACGAATATGATTATCAGTATGATTGAAGGATTATGATTAACATTCTTTTGGGAATAGCTAATATGACTACTTAATTTTTATACCAGAAGCTTTCAAGTGTAATATATCATCCTGAGTATATTATAATAGGACTGACACAAACAGAGAATACACTAGGAAAATCCTCACTGCAGCTCAGCTGGATGTTAGCACAGATATATAAGGCAATATGTGACCTGAAAGAGAGAAACAAAGAATTGTAGAGAGAGGTGAGGAGATGCTGAAAGAATCAGTAGAAAATACAGAGAATGACCAGGAAAAAAGGAAGAAAAAAATATAAAGAAAGAGGAAACAGGCTGGATTTACGTGTATTGAGGACTTTACTGTATATTATAGATACTATGCACAGAATGTAATAATTAGATATTATTTAGTAATATAAATATATAGAACCTAGATTCACAGAGTTTGGAATAAATATACAAATCGTGTTTCCTGTCACAGTCTGTAAGGACTCTGCTGTCAGTTCTATTTTTAAAGCATAATGATATGGGAATGGAAATATTCTGTATGTTTCACTAATGTGATAATGTTGTATATCAGTGTGTATCCTATTATTTCTTGTATCTGTGTGTTATCAGTGAGCAAAAAGATATTTGGAGAGAGACTCTTAATTTACCAGTGAACACTAACATTTCTGTAGAAGGGCAGAGCCCCAGAAAAATAACACGCAAACAGTTATTCTAAATATAATAAACTTTTTTCATGTAGTGTGTGTTTGCAGTATCCACTTTCAAGCCTTTGGTATCACAGAATAACTGCTGGTGTTTAGTCACTTTCTGCACCAGTGATTCCATCTGCTGGGGATTCAATTGATTTTTCACATCTCAGCATACGGGGGCCCAGACTGTGCCCTCTTGCCTGCGAGCGTGCGGTGGCACCAGCAGTAGGGGATGTCAAGGCAAATGCTTTTAGGACAAGAGTGATGAGGATGGAAATGCCACAGAGAGCTTTAAGGTTTCATGGAACTGCAGACATTTTCTTAACTGAGCAGCCCAAAATGTGGATTTTGTACAGCAAGAGGCTTTGTCAAGTAGGATCTTGCCTTCTTACTAATGTTAAAACAAATAATTTTGTGTTACCATCCCTTAGATTGAAGCAAAATTTCTTTCCTTTATACATTTGGATGTTATCCTCCAGTCTTTAAGCATGAGATTAATTCACATTATTTTCCTAATCCTATTAAAAGATACTCCTGGGAAGACCATAAGGTTAGGGATGGATGTGGGAGCAAGGGGATTGATGCGATGTTGGCAGAGATTTCCCTTAATGTATTGTACCATCAGGCAGTATTGGTATTAACTGCATTTAATTGCTGTCGGGGAACTTAACATTTCTGAATAGGCTGAGAAGAATAATAGGCTCTCCCCGGGCGCTGCCACTCTCTTTTGCACCTCTCTGATCCTATGGTTTCTCAATATAAAATGGTAACATAGAGGCCACTGGGACTGCAATGCAAATAGGTACACAGAGGAACGTAGGCATGGAATATGAAGGGGCCTGTTGCAAGGACTGGGGATGGATTACTTTTTGGTTTCCCTGTCTGGTAAATATAATCCCTATGCTGCATATGTAGTAAAGCATAAAGTTTGTAAACACTGCTTGCTTTCATATACTGTGCCTATAAAATCAACCTTCATTTGTTGCTAGGTCATTTGAAGCTCGTGAGAGCCTGAGACATGGCACACTCTGAATTCCAGAATCGAAGGGTATAAACTGATTAGGAAAGTGAGAAATACATACATAGACAGGGAGATAGTGTTGTCTGTCAGAGAAATAAAAAATGGGGCCACTGGGAAGAGGGATATTGAGAAATATCCAGGGTTCAGAACTGGGCAGGTTTGTTAATTTTATAGGGGGGGAGGTGGAGAAAGTAACAGTGGAGTTTATGATCTCCTGGGGGACTTTTAATTTCCTATACTAAGACATAGTCCTTTGAAAATTTGGGCATTTGCATACCGACTGTTTTTTTCCAAATGTATTTTCCAGAAAGTCAGGGATAGGATATTCTTGGAAGTGAACGAAGTTAGATTTTTTGGTTGGTTGGTTGGTTGTTTTTTTACCAAACAATGAACCAGCAAAAAACCAATGATGTTTTATGCTTACTTTCACTGAGCAGCAAGATCTAAAGGGGATGGACATAAAAACTTAACTTAAAGCAGCTTAGAGCAGTTGCAATTTTGTTCAATTCTCTTTCTGAGAAAAGTAGAAGATAAATCTGTACTTCTGGGACCTTGGAAAGGCAAACTGAGAAATTGAGGTTATTTAGTGAGTACTGGTAAGCCTGTGGATTTAAACATGGAGGGGGCATATACCAACTTTGAATCAGAAAAGTTTTATCAGCAAGCAAGATGACGCTGGTAGGGAAGAATGGAAGATCTCCCAGGAAGGCCAGCCATCTTAAACTGTGTGCTAAAAGAAAGAAGAGAATCCATAGGGAATGTAAAAGGGGGTGGATTAGAAGGAAGAGTTATGCTGTGGAGGTTAAAAGATTGAGAACTGAAAAGAGAAAGGCCAGAAGCTGTGTTACACTTGACTTTGCTATTCACTTCAGTTCTCTGCAGTTTTTTAGCTTTGCAAATAAAAATTGAACAGGGAGGCAAAATTCTCCTCCTTGGGCTTTTCCAAGGAGCATGCACATGGGAAGCAGAGGGATGTGTGATGCCTTGTTTTAAACTGGTGCACAGGCAAGCCCACCTCGTAACATGGGAGCACATTCCTTGTCCCCGAGAGGGGTTCCAAGAAGGGCTGGGTTCCCAGTACTTCCTCCTGCTTTCTCCCTCTTCCAAAATCTGCACCCGTAGTATACTTTGTAATTACCCCCTCAGGAGGCTTGTTTAATTTTCTAGGGAAATAGCAGTAAACAAAGTTTGCCATTCACAGATTTCTCTGCAGTGTATCGTTAATTTGTTCTTGTCCCCCCTGTGCCAGAGAGGCGTTTCAGACTCATGCATAATCTGCTTGAAGCTAAGCTGATTTTGTCTGACCAGCACGTATATTTGTGTTTGCAGCTGGGAGGAGGATAAATAGTTTGGATGCTAGTCACAGGTCTAGGCTAACTTAGATTTCACGTGGCATTGCACTCAATGCCATGGCCGAGATGAACAGTGCTCAGGAAAAAGGGAGAAGACAAGACTTGTGTCTGTAGGACTCCTGCCTCTTTTTTACTGTCCCATTTGGAAGATAAATAGTAAATTCAGGAGAAAGTTACAGGACCAAAAAAAAAAAAAAAAAAAGGCCTCAGTTAACTAAGATGAATTTTAGTTCTCCATCTATAAAGCAGGAATAATAATATATATTTTTTTGCTGGTGGAGGTGGTATATATGAAAATGCATGCATTCTTGCTGTAAAGCACCACTGACTTGGTAACACAAAAATCAGTAATTTTATTCCCAGTGCAGGAATGGGGAGTGTGTGAGAATAAGGTTTGGAATGATCCATTCAATGAACAGTATTTAATATGTAAACATTTGCTGAATGAGGCAGTGATTTTATAGGGGGGGGGGGGGGGGGGGAAGGTGATAATGACATTTCCAGATTGTACCATACTGCCATTTCATGGAGAAACTGAAGGTTGTGTGAGCAACCTTAATAGAGGTGCTTCCTTTAGTTTTGCAGGTGTTTTTGTCAGTTTGTGAGTGAATGACTCTAAAATCTTTATATACTTCAGACAGTGTTGCATATTTATGTATATATATATGTACACGTACAGAGGGAAAGAGACAGGAAGTTTTATTATATGTGCGTATCTTTTATTACAAATGTTAAAGACTGAAATACTGTATTTTACATGCACGCATAGTGCTCAGCACAGTGTGTCGGGGTGCGCCACTGCCATCCCATCCACTGGGGAGCAGGGAGCAAGATGCACCCGAGCTGCAGCCGGTCTGTGCGCAGAGTTTCACTGGGCTCAATGCAAAACGGAGCGATGCCTGGGGGTGCCAGATGGTGCACTTCTGGTGCCCGGTGCTGCTCATATCCACAGGGGCCTCCCGAGTGCAAGTCCACGGATGTGGCCAGAGGTACCTATTAGTGCAATTACTCTAAGAAACTAGTTTTTAAAATGCCAAGAAAAGTGTTCATTTAAAATTCCAATCTGTATTTTATGCTACATTTATTCAAGCTAGCATATTGCAATTCAGGCTAAGGATAAAAAATGAAGTTCATAGGCTACAGGCATTGATAAACACTGAGCAAAATGAGACATTTCCACTATTTACATAGAAAAAAATAATTTCTTGGGACATTATACAACAACATCTCTGTGTTTGCTTTATTCACTGCTGGGTGTATACCTCAAGCTTACTGCATGGCTCTACGTTCTGTTAAAGACACGGCACTTCAGCAATTCACTGGCTTGCTTCTGTGGTAGCAGGGCAGCTTCTCCTGCATTGCTTCTGTCTGCAATGTAGCTTTTGCTGCTCGTTGAAAAGGAGTGGTGGATTAGAGTGAACAAAAGGTAAAACACACATTGTGAACAGTACTATTTCAACAATTGTTCTCATAATGTTAAAGCAGAGTTAGAATTTTGTTTTTCTTTATTTTTTTTTACACAAATTACTAACTTTTGAAATGATCATACAAATATCATAGTTACTCCAATATATCTGCATTTCAGCCATTTCTTTTCTCCTGTTCTTCTGAGGTTCATATGAAATTTGACTGTTTCTTCCCTTTTATTTTCCACCTTTAAATATTGTAAATCAAGCAGTCAACACATCCAAAACATATCAGTTCTTTGAATCCTTCTGGAAGACTCCCTACTGTGCTCTCTGAATTTTTAAGCTTTTCAGCATCTCGTATGACAGCCAGTTTTCTTCCAATGGACACGTGCAATACGCAGCCTGTCAGCTTTTTCCCAACTCTGTCGCTCAGCGAGAACATTGCTGGGTTAACTTCTGTTTGATAGCTGCGAGCGCTCAGGCCTTTCTCAATGAACCCTGTAACCATACTTCTTGCAGGAGAAGAATAAACACACAATGCGGTAGCCCCTTGCTTAATCTTTCCCGTGCTCACTTTGCTCGCAGCCTGGAGTCACCAAGGCAGTGTGGTTTTGTGTGCCAGCCTCGCTCCGTGTGCTCCCTCTAGTGATCCAACCACGTAAAACATTTCTTTCCGAGGGGGGAGAGCTGGAATTTCCCAGATGGCTCACAAAACGTTTAATGAAGTGTGCAGCACAACCATTTCATTACAACATATTGTGTACTTTTGCCTTTAATAACTGCATTCCTCATCTGAGAAGTCTCTGTAGCTTTCAGAAATGAATTACAGTAGTATCATTTTTCTCAAAATATATTTTTCCATGACAAGAATAGCACTTTCCTAAACTATTGTATTTATTAGCAACCTGTTACCCTCTGACACCACTGTCATTTTCATCAGCCTTGATAAAGTGAGTATCATTTAAAATCTCCAGAAAAATTATTAAACCAGCTTTATTTTATTGGCTTTTCTTTTCTTTTCTTTTCTTTTCTTTTCTTTTCTTTTCTTTTCTTTTCTTTTCTTTTCTTTTCTTTCCTTTCCTTTCCTTTCCTTTCCTTTCCTTTCCTTTCCTTTCCTTTCCTTTCCTTTCCTTTCCTTTCCTTTCCTTTCCTTTCCTTTCCTTTCCTTTCCTTTCCTTTCCTTTCCTTTCCTTTCCTTTCCTTTCCTTTCCTTCATGAAACAAACAACAATAAAAAAGACTATAAAAGGTGAGAATTTTAATTCTGGTTTGATGGCAGGCAGAAAAATCAAGCCAATCACCTGAGGGTGAAATCATTTTCCTTGGTGGGACAGGAATTCTACTATCCTGATGAAGAACAAACTGACTTAGATGTTCTCCATCTTCAAGCTAAAGTATGAAGATCAGTGCTATTCCCAGGTGGCTACTGCTTTAGCAGAGTTGCCCTTTTTTCCTGACAGTTTAGAGGCACTGAATTTGTAGAAATAGAGACTATACATGATTTCTTGCTTTTTGCTCTTTCTTTGCTTCTGTACATGCCGACCGTCAACTGCTTTTTCTCTGTCCACTGAGGATAGGAAGGTATCTATCAAGATTGCATATAGGTAAAGCGGAAGGTCTTGCACTTACTTTCCACATGAAAGGTGAATTTTACCCTGTTAGACAGATATAATGATAGCATAAGGGAATTTATTCCTTCAGAATTAAAAAATAATAGTAATTAAAAGAAGGCATAATTAATACATTGACTTCCTGTACCTTATAGTACTTCTGCTTAAGTAATCATTCTTAATTTATTAAACAAGTTTTTGGCAACAGCATAGTTACTGGGGGATGGAGATGAGAATTAGTTATCCCTGGCAATTCCTAGCTAAATTAAGGAATTAAGAGGCAAAGAGACTGAACTGCCTTTTGATTCAGAAGTTGTTCTTCTGAAATAAACTCTTGCATCTTTGGAGAAGTCATGTGTGACTTAGTTGCTGTGGACAGGGACAGGGTATGAGCTCCTTCCAAAGAGGTCCATTCAGCATGGATGTTCAATCCCCTGTAATTCGTGTTGTTTTGAAGCGTTGTGATTGAAATAATTTCATTTCTCTTTTATTTGCATCAAGCTATTAGAAAAAAAACACGCTTTTTAAGAGCTGAGGCTTTATTTCCCATATCAGAATTCTGTCTGTGGAGCATCACCGAATTGGGTTTCATGTTCAATTCCTGACAGATATTTGAAAGGAGAACTTCTGTTGTAAGCACAGCAGCAGCTGCAGCTCAGCTTCCCCTGTTTCCAGTGTGAAAGTCATCCTATTCACTAAAGCCAAATTCTGGCCTTTTTGGACAAATGTTAACTTCTCATGAACTTCATCAAACACCGAGACTGACTGTGACAGCCTCCAGTCATGTGCCAACATCACCGCTTCAGTAAGTGTTTGTTTAGACACAAAGCACAGCGTACAGGCAACATCCAGTTCTGGTGCCAGCTGGGTATTTCTCAGATCACTAGGTACAGGACTGGGTCCTAAATTTGCCAGTAGCCTGTGTAATTAAATAAACTAAACTTTAGAAAACTGAGACCTGCTCGCATATAGTTGTGGTGGTTTTACCGTGCTGGGCAGCTAAACCCCACAACCGCTCTCTCACTCCCCCTCCTTTAGATAAGGAGGGGGAGAAGTAAAGCAAAGAACAACTCACGGGTTGAGATAAGGATAATTTAATTAAAGGGAAATAATTATAATAATTAAATAAAGACTACCATGAACTAAACAATTTAACTAAGGGGAAATAAAAGGGAAAGGGGAAAAAGGGAGGAAAACAAACAAACAAAATAAATGAAAGCTATATGGAAGTGCAGAGGAAAGAAATTACTCTCTACTTCCCACAAATGAGCGATGATTGACCACGTCCTTGAAGCAAGGCCTCAACGCACACAGCCGGTGTTCGAGAGGAGGACCGACGTCTTCTCAACGAGAGCCCACCCCTCCCCTCTTCTTCCTGTTTCCACCTTTTATTGCTGAGTGTGACCCCACATGGTATGGAATATCCCTTTGATTGGTTTAGGTCAGCTGCCCTAGTGATGTTTCTCTCCTCACTTTTTTGCCCACCCCCTAGGAGGGTTAGAGAAAGGCCCAATGCTGTGCCACTGCTGCTCAGCAGTAGACACAACACTGGTGTGATAACACTGCTGTTCCAGCTACAAGTACAGAGTACGGCACTGTATGGGCTGCTGCCGGGAAAGTTAACATTCCAGCCAGACCCAGTACAGTAGTTTTGCTCCATGTTGATGTGACTCTGGTAGATCCAAGAGGTATTAAATTTAATGTGCATGTGAGTGCCTGTGCACTCACTAATCCATGCATGTGCAGTGAATCTTACTAGCCCAGAAACACAAAGTGATTTGTAATTATTTCATTACCAACCAGCAATTTTACACTAAAACCAATCTATAGCATAAACAATCTGGAATTAATCTGGCAGCAACCTTTGGACATTGCCATTGTTTATTAATATCTCCATACTTTCTGCTAAATTCTGATTTAATTCATCACTATAGTTGGGAGGAAAAAAAAAAAACCCTATTGAGAAGAATCAAGGAATTATGGCAAGCAAAAGAAAGTCAATGAAAAGGCTGCTTATCTCCCTAGTCTGAAAGCCATTAATTAGCAAATGCCCAGCTCCAAGAAAGCTACACAGGCTGGGGACTGGGGACAAAGGGATGTGAAACCAAGAAAGATTCCAGGTCTTCAGAAAAATGCAAAGCTGCTGGATTGTTCACAGCAGCTAGAGGTGAGTATCTCTACAGAGGAATAAGCAGAAACTTCAGCAAACATCAGCTTCTCCTCATGCAGGGATAGAGGTAACATGGCTGAAAGTGACTTCTGTAAACTTACAAGCAAGGTGACAGTATAGATGAGACCTGCATATATTAGGTTTCTCTAACCCTTTGCTTGGCTGCTCCATTTAAAAAATACATACATGTATATAAAAAGAAAGAAAGATTTATTTGTGGTTAGCAAATACAGTCAGCCCAGCAAGAAGGAATACTGCACTGCAGAAATTCATCCTAAAGTTGTGGGATTCACCAGTGAGGGTGGTGCAGGGCAAAGCTGATGTCAAGGAAGGCTTGCCAGCAGAACCAGAAGGGATCCAAGTGGATCTTGCCTTATAATCATGACACTGCTATCCAAGGCTGTTCTCTTAGATCATTGTTTTCCTTGTCCATGTGTTAAATTGGGCAATAGCTACTTTGTCCACACTGCTCTTTGAAAAGGGTCTGATATCTTTTGCTTTGTTTTTAGTATCCTGAGTGCTTTGGTAAAAGGGTTTGTAACTCCTCTGCAAATTATAAGGTAACTAATGCTGAATCTTCTCTCGTTTATAAGCCGAGTCCACGGAAGTGTTAGTGGAAGCTGAATTTGTTGAGAATACAAAGCCAATGCTTCCGTGAATTTTAAGTAAGATAAAGGCAAATTTCTGTTCCATATAAAAGTAATCTTACCTCCTCCAAAACCCTGAAACCAGCAAAGAATAATGCAACAGAAGGGTTGATCTTAAGAGGTACATCAGTCAAGTGGTGCTCCAAAGCAAGGGAGCAGCTCAAATACAATTTTAGCACCTCTGCCTTTCAGAACTCAGTTGGATGTAATGTCTACATCAAGGAGCTGACAGAATGAAGCTAACTGGTGTGAAAAAAAAACACTCCTTCTGAAGAAGCTTCTAAATACCAGTTGTCTAAATCTATTGATAAGCATGGATGCATTATTAATGAAGCCTGCAGCCTGCCTAGTGCTGCTCAGATGGTTCAAGCATTTAGTAGGAAATATTTCTGTGAAGTGCTGCACGGAATAATGACAGTGTCTGTCTTAAATCGAACAAATGACTGTAGCAAGCTCTGGGGAGGCTCAGAGCAAGCAGATGCTTTCCAAGTGAAAGGCAGTGGGGTACCACCTGCTGTAGGCAGGCAGGCAGGAACAGTCCACTAAATATTGACTTGTTAATAATTCAAGACAACAGGAACCCCTAGCTCTTCAAGCATGGCACTGCCCCTTCATCATGTGGCTTTTCATCACCCTAATGAGGTACTTGAAGAATCAGACACTGAAATGTCTTGCAGACATTCCCCAAAGACTAGGACTCAAGCTGCCGTAATTCTGAATAAGAAGTACAAAAAAAAATAATCAAGAGAACTTAAAAATGGCAGGATCAGTGCTTTAGCTAAATATTGCTTTTCACGACATGTTGCTGTTTAGCGACTCAGACTGTGGTTTGTATAGATACTGGGGTGGAATGCTTGTCTTCTGTGACTTCTCTCTGGCTAAAAAGAATTGACATTCCAGTCTATTACAGGCATATTGATAGCTTTCTTTGCAGCAAGAAAAAGAGCTCTGTGAAAATCTTCAAGAAATTACTTGCAACTGGAATTATCAATTAATACTTCCTAAAAAAGATCTTGGTTTTGGGATCAGCATGTGTTTTGGACCCTCCCCAGCCCCACTTTCATCATGCATGTTAAACCAGCATTTCAAAATGAATATTCATCAGGTGAAACAGTCAAAATTGAATAAGCAATGGACAATGAATAACTCTTCAGAAGTTAGCAAAGCTTCTGTGCAGACTTGATTGACTTCCTGATTTACTGCCAATAAAAGCAGTTTCCCTTGCTTGAACACTGCAGCTCTATGATGAAATGCAGGAGCTGCTGTATTAGCTGCTGTATTATGTATCCTGGTGACTGTTGTTTCTTTTCTCAAGATGTGGCCATACCACAACTTCCCCATTCATTCCCCATTTTTTAATGTAAGATATTTTTCTTCCCCAAACATACAATTTCTCATTTTGGAATGGTTAAATAATATTCCGTTATGATATGTTTCTTTTTTTGCTTGATTTTCCCAGCTGTCAAACAACTGAGATCAATCAGACACCTGACTTCTTTGCAAACTTCATAGTGTATTTTGCTGCCCTTAATCAAGCTATGAGGACTTCACTTTATGAACAGCTTTAGTAACTCCAAACCTAGTTAATAAACTGTTTGCAAAGCAAGTGACTATCTATAGCCAGTGTCATGGTCCTTAAACACCCACAGGCTGGGTAATTCTTTGGGTCATGACTTTAAAGTCATGGAAAGTTCATTAGCGTGGCTATGAAGAGGGTGCTACTCCCATGCCACAATGTGTGAAAGTGTCTGGTGACTCGCCAGCACTGACCGCAGAGCTTTATTTGAAGAGCCATGCATGTGTGTGACTGTCTGCTGCACTGCTGAGCTTCTGCTTACAGTGTTTCGGGATTTTTTATCACTTTAACAACCTCAGGTGGGTGAGAGATCTGCATCCACTGGCATACGTGGTCTGACATGTTTCTTCAGGATTTTGACTCCAAGATTAAAGTAAAAACTGACTTAGGTCTGGCACAGCTGGGTCACCTGTATGCACTGATAGTGTTTAGGTACGTCAGGACTTAGAAAATGAACTGGGCTCCCTTACTGAGCTAACTGACATTGCTCCCACACCTTGAGAACCTTCATGCTTTTTTGTTTGTGTTGTTGGAACTTCGTAGCTATCTGCACTGTTCATTCAGTGGTGGTTTGTTAGGGCTGGAAGGGATATGCACAAAAAAAAGTCTCTTTAATGTGATTGCCAGAAAATACCCCATTAGCATTTCCTCACAGCTCTTAATTTGTTGGCTACAACAGATTTGGGTCAGTGCTCAGTGTTGTTTGGTGAGGAAAAGCAAAGAGGTGGTGATCCTTGACTATGCAGGCTTTACCTCTAGTGGGTGACTTTCCTGTATGCACAAAACCGCAGTGAAGAGTTCAGTTACAAACACAATTGCATGGGTAGTATTATAAGAAGAAGCTGGTCCTGGTAAATGAAGGAGATATTAATGGCTGAACAAGGCTGCTCATCTCATCTGAAGGTGTTCTTTGATATGCTTTCCAAACTGCTAAGGAACAGACTTACAGCTCATGTTTCCCTTTCACACAGCTCAGTTCTGGGATAAACATGAAATGTCAGAGCATTAACCTGGCGGAGCATCCTAGATGTTTGTTTCTCCATTTTGCTCAGTGGGGGTTGCTGGTACATCCAAAACCAGCACATGTTCCGTAGTATGGCTTCAGATAAGATAAAAAATTAAAAAGTCAAAGCTTGTAATGAACAGATACATATGAAAACAGCACCAGCTGCGTTTTGTATTACCTTAATAGCTGTAAAACCTGTTGATGCTGGCAGTTGATAATGCTTATGCTTTTGCTTGGCTGTTCATTTTGCATGCAGAGTATGGGGTCTGGTTCAAATCTGCCAGAGGTGGCCACAGCTGCTTATACTTCGAAATTTTAAAATTATTATATTTGAAGAAACCAAGGAATTAGAAGCCAAGATCAGGGTTAGACTACAGCAAAATATGAATAGATAGCAGTAGGTCACAGACCTGTGTAGGAAAGGAAGCTGGGTCTGATCACTTGCTTTCCCAATAGCTCATTTCCTTGGAGAGAACAACTCCTGCCTTCCTGTTCTTGCTGTTCCTAAAACTTAATCCCATGGGTAGAGCCACTAGTTGGCCGCAATATACCTGTTTTTTGTCTCATTCTCTTCCTCCTCTCCAGGCAAGAGAAGAAATTGCATTTCTTGTAATGGCAAAGATGAGTAATCTTATAGGTTCAGCAGATAAATTGCACATTCTGTCATGTTCAGCAATGTTTCATACAAAAAGAGAGATAAAATAGTTTATATTAAACTATATAAAGTAAAAAGGGGACGGGGTGGGGGTGAGACTGAGACAAAGATTGTCTGCCTGAGAAGTCCTGATGGTGACAGAGAAGGCCCCCCAAAGGAAACTGACATAAAAACAGCTAGTGATTACGGCTTTGAGCCCGCCTTGCTGTGGTGGGAGAATGGGTGTTGGCATAAGATACACAGGAAGGTTGTCCCACTGAGTTTTTAATATTTTTTTTAAAGTTTTACTTTAAGCTACACCTGAAATAAAAGTTTTTCATCAGGATGCCAAATGAGCTTATCCTATCCTCTATCTCTTCCTGACCAGGTTTTCCAAGAATAATAGCTGGGTAACAGAATGACCTTGAAGCCCTTGGGACTTTGTAGCAAGACTCTTCTGTGGTTCAGCAAACTAGGAATTATAAATTGTGTCTTGCTGTCACTGATGGTCTCTATCTGGAGTACGGAGAAATGCAAAAATTACTGAAGTGCTCTTTTAGAATATTAAAGATTTCTCAGTTTATTTTGACCTTATTATTAGATGTGGAAATAAAACAAGGTTTATTGGTGCAAATCCTACCTGTTGCATAAATATAAAAATGAAAGTTAGGATTCACTAGAATCCATAGCACAACTCTCATTGATCTCAGCAAAACTAAAGTTCAGGGCAAGTGCTTTTAGTCTGTAGAACATAGTAAGTAGAAAAGGTCATTTTGTAGAGGCTGTCTTTTAAGAGCATTACAGCATGTGTCTACTTGGAAATATGATAAATGAACTGTCAAAATATTTTTGAGTATATGTGTGAAAATTGAACTTTATAGGACACAAGCCTGCTCCAGTGCGGATTGACTGGAAGGCTTTTGAAGCTATTAGTATATATATATATATATATATATATATATAGTTGGCTTTGCTATCTGTACAGACCTTATTGCAAATGCACATTTCTTCAAAGGAGAGGTCTAATTGAAAACAAGGAAGAGGATTGAGTGACACTGATCAGACTTTGTGGAACACTTCTGCTTTTGCTATATTTCTGTAGTTTTCATGTGTCTGTGATAGAAAGGACATGGGGCTACAGAGGAGCTTCCTTACGGTTCTTCTGTTCCTAAGTGTTTGCCAATTTGTTTCAGCTTCCCCATCCCTCCCTCCCCCCAAAAGGTACCAAGTCAAAACAAGTCACAAGACTGTATGGATAAAGTACTGGTGAGGAGCTGTGTGGTTTACCACAAACTTGTCACTAATAGCATTAATTATTGTCAAAACTGGCTATGTGAACAATGCGAACGTACATCTGGTTTCTATAATGTAAAATTTGTGTTTGTGTACACTAATGAGAAGACAGGGTAAACCATCTGGCACCTGCAAAGAGCTGTGAATACAGCCTACCTTTGCAGAGAAGACAGCAAGCAAAACTGAATTAACAAATGTTGTCAGAGACTGAAAATTTGGTCCCCAATTTTATTTTCAAATAGATGCTACTTTCAAAATGTGTGACAACAAAGTGGTAACTACTTTTTTTTTTTTTTACATTACTGAACATTAATCACCTTCCTGCTTTCTAAATTAAATGATAGAATAAACAGCAATCTGTTTTCCTGAACACAGTGCTACGCATTGTCAGATCCTGAGATGTACATCAACAGAATATGTGACACTGTTGAGGAGCTGTGCGTGTGCAGTTTGCATGTTTCAATATGCTTCACTAGTGGAAGTAAGAAATTGCCGAATTCCTCACCAACACTGCCAAGTAGACAGGATTTAAGGAGGAGAACATAATAGTGTTATTCAAGAGTGCCTTTGATCATGGGAAGCTTAAGCTTTTGAAATATCTTGCAACTGGCTAGCTTAGAATGAAATTTTTAAAGGCTGCAAGGATCTTAAAGCCTTCAAAGGTGTGCCTTCTGTCAGAAATCACTGTGATTACTCTACTATGTGGGGCTTTGCTAACAGAAGAAATGCTTTGTACATTGGCATTAGCATCTTGGACTGCCAGAAGTATTGTCAGTAAATTAGCTTCACCTGCCCATTGAGCTCTGTGGCCATTGGCCCTGTATACCTGCCATAGCCCCATCAGCTCAGCTGCCAGGCAAGTCTGCTGAGGTGAGGTGACCCGTGCAAGGGTCTGGGGATAAGCACAGCTGTCAGCAAGGACTTCCTCCACCACTGGTTACCTGTTCAAAATCAGAAATTGCATCGCTGGGAGTAGCAGGGAAATAATTAGCTTTCATTAAATGGTTCACTGTGCTTTTAACCAAGCAGAAAATACAGCACTCATCTGCTAGTAATTTTAATATGATCTGAAATAACACTCCAAATACCTCCTTGCCATCAAAACACCAGAGGAACCCAAACCTACTCTTCCCAGAGCTGAAAGGGGACATAATGAATTAACCCTTTTTATTAATTCAGTTTTTTTTTCGTGATTAAAATTTTAAGTAGTTTTCTGCTATAAAACCAGTTTTGATGCCACCTTGTGCTTCATCTGCAGTTATTCATGTGAGTGCTTCTCCAACAAAGAAGAAAAGAGGGGGAAATTCTGCATTGTGGTAGCGCACGAGATTGCATCTCCTGCAACCACACTTGCTGCTCTATTGCAAACTACATCTCTTGCTCTGTTTCTGAAGTCTCCATTCTGCCCTTCCTCACAGCCCTCTTGACGTTTTTGCCTCTGAAGAGAGAATAGTGCTATAACTGTGAAGAAATGACTCACTAAGTTGTATTACACAGGGCTGCTGTAAGGACTCATTGGGAGGGTGTTTTGAATATAGGATACTCTGGGGCTGCTAAATGCTCATGTATGATGATCAGGAGTTTTTATACATTATAGACAAAAGTGTAGCAACAAGTTGTGCTTAGTATTTATAAGACTACTTTTCTTTTTCTATATAATATTTTAAGTTTGCAGGTTGGAATAATTTTTTTTAATGTGAATTTTCTAACCGTAAAAGAAATAATCTTG
Source organism: Aythya fuligula (assembly GCF_009819795.1). Classification (NCBI taxonomy): domain Eukaryota; kingdom Metazoa; phylum Chordata; class Aves; order Anseriformes; family Anatidae; genus Aythya; species Aythya fuligula. The sequence continues at coordinate 34,424,049 of NC_045562.1, forward strand.
TCTAGCATTCTAAAAGGAGGGTACAGCCTTGTTGGGAGTGTGAGACAGCAGTGTCACACAGCACAGTGGAGTCACCCCCTTCCCAGGGAAGTTTTTTGTAACAGCTACCTGTCCCACACTAACCTCTCTTATGGCAAGAGTGGCTTTTTATTGAAGGCTTTTCCAGTGTTCCAGTGTATTTTATTATTTTTATTTTTTATTTTTGGTAGGAGCTCCTCAAATTAGCAGGATGAAAGCAAAGAATAAGAATAAAATGTTAGATCCAATTCTGTCACAACATAATATAAATAAGTACATATGAATATAACAGACACTACTGAATTTATCACCAAGGCACATAAAAATATACGGTTGGACTGATGTGGTCTCAAATAAGGTAGAGCATTTGTTTTCATATTCACTTCTTCATATTTGTTAAAGAGTAAATGTTCCTGGATTTTTCTTTATTCAAATAACTTTCCTTGCTTCATTTTGATTATGTGAATGAAAACTTTTCTTACCTAAATGTTCTGTGCAAGAACCTTCACAGATTTGCAGGTTTGAAGGTCTTGCCTTGTGCAGCTTTACAAGAATGTGCAATGAGAAAAAAAAAAAAAAAGACACTACTGAACCCACAAAGAGATGGACCTTCAGAGTCTGTCTTTATATACAGGCTGGAAGGCAGATATGGGATGTGAACTATGAAGAAAACAATAAGTTAGTTCTACACGTGTAGATGTCTCAGCAAGAGCTGAGAGCATGATGAAGCATACACATCAAACAGAATGCAATAGCTTTATATATAAGCTTTAGATAGAGCTTATCCCAGATAAATAACTGTTGTCATTGCTGTGATAGTCTAAAGACAGAAATGAGGCAAGGAAAAACTATCTTTCATTAGGCCTCTGGTAGAGGTCAGGGACCTCTTCTTCACATTTTACTTCTATGATGCACCATCGCAAGGCAGATCCATTTCGCACTCTGGCAAGGGCTGGAGCCCTGCAAGCTGCTGGCCAGTGAGGAAGATCCCATTTAGGGAGACCACCCTGAATTCAGCAAAGAGGAGGAAGGAGAGAAAGGGTGGGAGCAGGACTTCCATGCAAAAGGAAACTGACATTCAGTACTTGGAAGGATGATGTAAGCTGAGCCGTATGCTTTATTAAAAGATCTTTTTTATCATTTAAAAAAATAAATCTTAGGAGATGTTCCTTTACAGGAACAATGTAGTTTAATAGAGTTGGTTGGGCGTTCTGTCACCTCACAGCCATTAAATGTTTCAGCTTGGGAAATACTGTTTCCCATTACAAAAAGCTTATTTGTTCAGGACTGTCACTTTATTGCAACTCTCAGAAGTGATTGGATGCTTCTCTCATTGAACTGTCCATTCTAAATGGGCTATTTTCAATATTATCTTCCCTTTCACTAGCAATTTTAGGTATTTGTTACAATCTTTCCTTAATTGTGTGTTGAGGAAAAATGGTTTTAACAGCAGGTTGGTAATAGGTCCACAAAACCGTGGCCACAGATATTTAACCTGGTTCCATGTTCTATTACAAAGTACTTTTACCAGAAAAAGGACTCTTACCCCTTTTTTCCCATCTTTCTTTTAAAAAAACTAGTGCATTTTTAAGTATATCTTAAATAAGTTTGTAATTTTGGCATCTTAAGGTGCCAGAGCAGAGAAATGAACCGTAAATGAGAAACATCAAAAGTAACTTAGAGAGAATTTTTTTTTAATATTAAAGCGATGAATCACAGGCCAAATTAACAAGTAAAGGAATCCGCCTATAATGAAATCTTTTTTTCTAACATAACACTTCATTATAAAGGGAGTTTTTCTATAATAGTAGCAAGTGTAATTACATTTTTATATATAATTAGGACATTATTATCATTTCACCATATCAAAGTTCATTATAAGACATCTCCAATGCATTTTTCATAGAGCAAAAATAAAAAGAGAACAGGGGTCCTTCAATTAAACTAGTATAAGGACATCCACAGAGACTGAGGGAAGCTGATCAAACAGCTTAGCCCAAAAGGGACCAGGTAGAAACTCATCACTTCTCTGGCACAGGGAAGTTGTGTTTTTACATATCCTACTTGGTATTAATTATACTTTTCACCTTTTTCATGTTCCACTCCATTGTTTGGGAGACCAAAATTTTTTTTAAGTAGTAATCTACCAGAAGTGAATATGGAAGATACGAAATCTCAATATTCTGCAAGTTTGAGTAGAGAACTCCTTTGCCTTCTTAGCATGTAACTGCTTTGCCCAGGAAAATACACCAATATTGTCAAGATGACATGCTGATGGAAGCCAGCAAGGTGATGCATTTTCTACATTAATGTGAAAGTGCTTGGCTTTCTTTTTTTTTTCTTTCTAGTTTGAAAAAGGATTTGTCCCTTTCTTCTTTCAGAAACCTCTTTCCTCCTGAGTACAGTGATGATTAAGAAAACCACTGAGGAAGGGTAGAAGTACAATCACATACACGTCATCTTGATTGTAATTTTGTTTTGAACATTGAAAAACTCCTCTTCCTGAATGGGTTCATTATCTCATGCAACCGTACACAGAAATCCCTACATGCTTTTCTGATGCCGGAAAAGGTATATCCTCTTCTTACCAAACATGTGCACAAGTTCTCTGTTAGAGCCATAGGTTGGACGGTGTTTAATTTGAATTAGCATTAGGCTGAGTTTATCTCATCCCATCTATCTATTAGCATAGAAGCAGGAGGTAAGTTGGTTAAATCACTAAGTAGGAAATCGAATATATCTAGTACAATTAAAAAAAATGCAGTCATTTATGAAGCTGGGTATTAATTGTAATGAAATTCTGAAAATGTGGCTTTGGGCCCTGCAACTGTGCGTGTGTGTTGGGATCTGGAAGGGGATCCACCACAAGGCATAGGGCTGTGGTGTCTTGCGTTTGTCAGTGCAGACATGTTCCTTGGTCAAGTTTGCACCGATGCTTGCTAGCACATGAGAGCAGATGGATAAGTTGAGGACTAATATAGACCTATGAAAAAAACTGTGAAATACAGAAGGGTTTAAATGACGACAGGTAAAATATTTAATTCATCAGAGAGGTGCCTAACTCAGGTGCTTACAAATTTTCCAGGCTGAAAGCACCTCAGCTTGATCAATAAGGTTGGACAGTTCAGAAGGGTGCAAGAAACACTTTGTACAGAAGGAATGCCCAACAAGCAAATAAATTTTAAAAAGAGCAGCTTCTACATACATTCTTCCAGGCTGCTTTGCTTCTAAGCTAGGAAAAAATCAAGCCTGTATTGAAAGCTTTCTAAATGAGGATGCCATTTCTGCAAAAAAAAAAAAAAAAAAAAAAAAAAAAAAACACCACCACCAACAACAACAACAAAACCAAACTATCGTCCTACCCCTCTGTTTTAACACTGTATTCATGGCTGATGAAAGCAGAGTTAGAATAGTTTTTGGCTACATAAATGACCTTTGCTGCCAACACATCATCTGCATTAGTCAAAGCTTGCATTCACCACATTGCTCCCTGGCACACCTGTGCTGGCAGAAGGCTGTAATGCAGATGGGCTCAGGGATAAGGCAAGAGGGGAAATGTGTGGGGGATATGGGGGTCTCAGCTTCAAGTTATATTCCATCATTTGGTCTGACATAGGGGCTGCCAATGCCACTGTTTAGATTTTCAGTTTTTGCTGCCATTTCAAAAATGTGGAAGGACTCCTTTCCTTATTTACCAAATCAACAAAGATAAAGCTGTGAAAACATTACGTGCTATGCAGTGCCACGTGAATGACGTTTAGCTGACTTAGGAAATAAAAAAACAGTCAACTGTATGTACTGTATTTACTGAGGGACTTCTTTTAACTGCTCAAAAAAGTAAAGCATGCCATTTTAACTTTGCAGTACAAATCAGGAGAAATCACCATTTTTAATCTATCGTTGTATATATATACCAAGTAAGAAGTTACACAGACTTCATATTTTATTAATTACAGGGATCTCAATTATTTTGCTGCACTCACAGCACTGGTGACGTGGAAAACTCCCAGATTTCTTAAACTCCTGCTGTGCCTTCTTCCCACAGCACTATTCACCTTACAGAGAAGCTTCATTCTTTGAAAAAAATAAGATACTCATTTTTACAGAGAAGAAAAGGATATACAAATGATTTGGCATAGAGCTGAGGCCACCACATCCATGTCCTTTTGGCCTTGCTTTAGAAGTCATTTGTGCTGTAATGTTTACAGAAAGACTAAAAAAATGACCATGAAGTTAGTGGAGAGTAGCAGCTACATTTAGCAGCTGTCTACATGTGCACAAGGGCAGTCCTCAGATTTTTTTTCCTGTCTTTGCCATCGTGGTCTTTACTCCTTTCTTTGTGTGAAACGCACTATGAGTGGAGAAAGACGAGTCATCTGTAGCATTATATTTCTGAATTTCTGAGGGAGTAACACAACAGCTGCTGTTTAGGGTATGTCTGTGAAGTCTTTGCAATTGGATGAGAAGAAGCTCTGCCTGCAGTCTGGAGCAGATGAAGCAAACAGCCGTGATAGCTTTACTGTGCTGTTGATCTATGCTGCAGGGCTCAATGCCTCTGGGTTCATCACAGCACCAGCCATGGCTGCAGGATTTCAGTGTGGAGTAATCCGTGCCTGATCAGCTCAGAGAATGAGTGAAGCAGGCTCTTATCTATCTGAAAGACTGTAGATGTCCCCATAACCATTCATCACATCAGAGACCAACTTTCAAAGCATTTATGCAGCAGCTGTTTGCCCTTTGGCCTTTCCTATTGAAGATTTTTTTGTGCTCACATAGATGCACGGTGGCAGCACTGTGAATTCCTGGTGCAGGAGTGCTGAGCTAGAGGAATCAAAACTCAATGACCTGGATAAGATGCTGAGAGTCCAGTTTCTTGCACCGAAACCTTTAACATTTGGACTTCTACCTGAAATAATTTGAATTCAATTTTCTGTGACACTGAGCATTGACACTACTCTTCTCAGTCTTAGCTGTAGTTGTGGGAGCCCAGCATCGTCTGTAAGAAGAAAACCACAGCAAGAGGAAATCCAGACTTGGACATCCAAAATGGATGTACATGTAAATACAAGCTTGGCCCTCAACTGGAGGGCACTTACAAATGTTTAGTCTAAGCTTCTCTCTTAGCTTAGCCTCTCTGTAAAGTAAGGATGTTAATAGTTACATGCCTCAAGCGTGGGCTTGGGGTTTTCAATATTTGTTAAAGCCCTGAGAAATACTCTCTACTCTCTTTAATGAAGTTCTTGGGAAGCAGGCATGTTTCGTGTTAACACGGTCTCATCTGATCTCCTTCCCCATGACAGCTATTTGCTTCCCCAGTAAGCAGCCCATGTTGTACTTCAAATATGGCAGGCTGAACAACAAAAATTTTACCTATGGGAGCTTTGCTGGTTTTCGTCTTCAGGTATTTTTTTTTTCTTTTTTCTGTTTTTCTTTTCTTCAGTAGTCATCTTGCAGCAAAATAGATGTTTGCCTGCAGAGGAAAAGAAAAGCGTTAATAGGAATCTCTTTCAGTTCACAGTTAAAATTCACCTTTGTTTTTCAAACATGGGTTCCATGCCTGGGGAAAAATGTTGCCATTTCACTCAATAAACGGCAATGAAGTGGGTAATCGCACCTGGCAGCAGGACCTGCAGCTCAGTGTCGTCCCTTGGGGGCAGCTCTCACCGACCCCCCTGCTGGCAACCCGCTGGGCCTGGCCCTGTGGCCTGCTGCCATGGCCCTCGCCACCCCAAAACCCACGGCCTTGTTTTTTAGGAGTAACAGGAGTGGTAGTTTGGGTCTACTCCCGTCTTGAGGGCCAGTTCTGTTCTTCTGCTGGGGTGGGGTTCACATGCAGTTTGGCACAGCAGTGAGATGAATGAACCCATTTTTCTCTCACACAAATGTTAATGCAGTTCTCTGCAAACTCAGGCAGGCCTCGGTGATTTTATTTAATTTAGATCGTATTGTGCAACTTTTCTTTATGGCCAGGAGCATTAAAAGCATTTTATTTCAACAAAAGGAGTGATTGTACTGAAGTCAGAGACTTCACAAACCTTGACTGGGAGGTACAGGGCTATTCTATAACACTGTATGCAGCCTTAAAGCATGGTGTATCATCAGGAGTTGTGCAGAAATACATACCGGTTCAGGGGGGTAGGATGGATCTGCAAACAGATAATGCACCCATTTTTATTTTATTTTTATTTTTTCCTACTAGTTAAACCTAATTTCCTCCCAGAAAATTCTCAAGTTACGTATACTGCAAACACACCGGTAATTACAGTTTTGTGTGAATCTTCACCCAATTTTTGACCAGCTTAATCACTGTTCAACAGCAAGCTATGTGTTGCCTCCATTATTGTAATAGGACGAACAGTCCATGAAATAGACACAGAAGAAATAAAATCAGTCAAAGTGCAAAATGTGCATCTCAGAACAAAGCTATTAAAAGATTACTGAGATTCAAGGACTGTTATGTCTGTCAGACAGTACTAGAGCTAGATAAAATGATTCAGCTGATGCATTCAGTGTTTTCAGTATATGCAAGCGGGAAAAGTCAGTTCTGAGACAGCCCTTCAGATGGGTAAGCAGCAGAATAGCTGGTGAAAAACTGACAAAGTGCATATGCATAGAGAAATGCATTTATACAGGATGGTACTGAGATGAGCTCGGTAACAGACCCCTGCAATTGAGGAAATTATATCTAAGTTGGCAAAAGTACAGATTGTCTCACAACCATGCAATTTTGTATTAAGCAAGCAATTACCCTGCTCTGCACAGCATAGAGTAGACGTGGGTGGCTGAGGCAGACAATTTGGATTAAATTTGCTGTGAAAGAATATTAATGCTGTCAGCCAAATATGCTAAGAGGACTGCTTGAGATAAATATATGGGTGATCAGCATTCTCAGGTGTATTAATTTGAAGTTAGCAAAAACTCAAGGTAGATTGTGTTTGCAACGTCCTTCTGCTTCTAAGAAAAAGCAGGGGAGGCATAACCAAAGTAAGGGGAAAAAAGATGAGCAGTGACTGACAACAGTATTATACAGTGGTCACTTACTGTCTGTTATGAACAGAGGCTGAACCTGGAAAGGATAAAGCAATGCAGCAGCTACCCATACCTGAAGTATGTCATTTTCCTAGTGAGGAAGGAGAGACTGAGAGACTATTCCTATCTGCAAATTATCTGACTAAATTGCTTCCAAACATTTAAGGTGTCAGTTGGACAAAGATGCAATACAGATGTGAGTGCTTCAACTTGTTGTGACCAGTATGTAAACCTTGGAGCAAGAGACCAGCTATTTAGCGTACAAATGCTGGATTCTGCAAGTAGGCATAAGCAAATAATGTGATGCCAATGAGAAAGTGTCTGGGCTGTTGCTTCTTCAAAAAGAATACCAGGTATCCTATATCAAACCCGATGGAATTAAAATTAGGGAAGTCATAAACTGCCTTTTCAAAACGCAAGTTTGACCTGATCAGTCTCGCAGTTCAAAGATTGTGAATCAATTTGAAAATGAGCATGACAAGCCAGAATTTTCCTTAAAGCCGGTACAAGTGGCTTCAAAAATGCTTTCAATGCATACGTCTAAAATAACTGTTACATTTATGAAACAAATGCCCTAATTTGGATTAATCTAAAAGATTACCAGAAAGCTTATGGTATCCAGCCAACCTTGAGAGCAGCAGAATTAGAATATTGTAGCAGGATATGTGTGAAATCTTCAACCTGCAAGAAACAGAAAAAATGTGTAAAGCTCTCAGAATCAGTCAGCCAGAGAAGTTATGAGATAGTTTTAAGAGAGGCTGAAAAAGTCCAAAAGATAAAAATGAGAAACAACTAAATGTTTGTCATTCTGTCAGTCTGGCCAGACACGAGGAGAGACTCCAGGTATTTCTGAAGAATAGTAGAAGTATAAATACGTGAGAAGTTCACAGAATAAGGACCTATATAGCGGGAACTCATTGTAATGCCTGGATCGCTGAGAGCCCGAAATCTAAAGAGCAAGAGCAGCTCCCAGATGCAAGTGAGTGCTTGGAGGAGGCCACACATCACCCAGGCTACCAGCAGCTACCTGAGCAGAAGGGAGCTTCCCCATTAAAACCAAAGCTGCCGAATCCATATTTCTTTCCGGTGTCCAACGCATAAGAAAAATATGAGCTCAGGCCCAACCTGCAGGAGTTGGTGTGTCGAAAAGGAGGCCTGGACAGATTAATCAATGGCCTCTCTTGCAGCCTTGCCTCCAGTAGGAAATGTTTGGTTCTCAACTGTAAAACTGTTTTGTGTACTTTTTATTGTAACTTCAGATTTCTAATTAGCATCAGCCATGGAGCTGGGCTGACATTTCCTAATTACTTTTTTCTCCAGTTATCTGAACAAGTGTGGCAGTGCTGTTTAGATGAGGTTTGTTCTGTTTCACCAGGATATTTTAGAACAATGTGATTATGCGTGGTTGCACCTCGCTACTGCTATCATGACAAGTACAGAAGTTAAATTATGAAGCAAACGTAAGCTTTGAAGAAATTTTTATTTAATCTGTATTCCCCTGTTTCATCTGCTCATCCATCCAGCACAATCTGCATCATTATTAACCACACCATATTTCTAAAAAAAGAGTATAAAAAGTAAGACATCTGTGTTATAACATTAATATATTCAAAGGTTTTTACTTTCATCTTCCAGGCATTAACACTATGTAAGTGCAATGTAGGCGCAACTTACAGCATCGACGAGATACCACAAGAAAAACGTACTAAGTGGCAAAAAAAAGAAGGAGAAAAAGATAGGAGTAGACTGAGTATTATGTAAAAAGAGGACTTTTATTCATAAATAGAGCACTTTCACCTATTGCTCCTATATACCTTTATTTCTAATTGCTACCACAATTTTTAAGGCACTGAGGCAAGCCTCCAGCAGTGTGCTGAAGGTGTGTTTGTGCTGTTATGCCCTCTGGCTTTGCTGCCAGCCTATTCCCTTAGATCAGAGCCAGAAGGCAGACTGTTTTCGAATACCGATCACCTCACCCGGACCTAATCCTTTGAGTTCTCTTTGGCATCTATTCCTTCTGCCAGTTTCCTCGTCTGTTCCTCTCTTTTCTTCTGAAGTTGACAACAAAGACATCCTCAGGGCCCTCCTTGATGTAAGACCACTCTTGATGTTGTTACAGTGTGTTTTTTTTGTACCCTAAAGTTGTGCTACTTTTATATTCAGCTAGCACAATATTTGCACACCAGAAGATAAAGAAAATGAGAATATGTTACACAGAATGATAGTTTCTTTTTTATTTGTATACCTTGGTCCTTGCAGTGAAAACCTTTTTTCTTTTTCTGTCATTCATCTACATACCTGATCAAGAACCTAAAGGTATCTTTTTACAGGCTGTGCTGCTTATATACCTTAAATTGGCCTGACCTGCCACTTTTAATTTTAAAAAGATGGCTGTATGGGATGTGGATGAATATGGAATTTCTATGAAGCACAAAACTTTTGAACGGTTCCTGTCCTCTGTGATAGTGAGTTTTAAAAGGGAAATCTCCAAAGAGCTAATTAGTAGACAAGTAGAGCTCAGGCTGAACAAAGCTGAAAAGATAGCAGATAACTAAAAGGACCTGGCCATAGCTGACAAAAATCAAAGCACTGACAGAGAGCTGGCAGTAACCTTGGGCTGCTAACTGACAGGGACAATAAAAAAAAGCCTCTGAGTGTGGCAGAGAGTGACAGCCACAACCACAAGCTCTCCGAAGAGCCTGAAACCTCCACCAAAAAGAAGATATAATCTTCTGCCTGGCAGCACCATACACTTTTCCCTCCCATTCCAAACCGGGAAAATCTCAGCTTGTCTAAATAATTCTGCTGCATGAGCATGAACTGAGAGTGGAAACATCCAAGACTGGTGCACAAAGTTTACTGGCAAACCTGTGGTCTGAGGGGACCTGCTCCCACGTCTGCAACAATGCAGGTTTGGTTAGAGGAACAGTGGAAATTTTCTTTACTTAGCCTGGCACTTTTGCTGGAGCAGCCACGCCGCTGTTTGATTCTTATTGTCTGTAAACCTTCATGAGATAAACATATAGCACACTATGAAAGACATTACATGCTCCCTGAAACATAATATAAAATGGAAAACAAAATTAGCTTCTCTTTGGGTGGCAGGGCAGCAGTGCTGCTTAGTGCTGCCTCGCAGTGGAATACACTTAATCTGATTCTAAGTTTCACTTAATAAATTGTGGCAATTCTCATACTCTGTGTGCCCTCACTGATGTAAATGTAAACAACATTTGCACGCTGTGATCAACACACTATGAAGCCCTGTTCAGCAAATAATCATTCACAAACTACAGTATGAAGGCCATGTACACACAGAACAGGTAACATATTAGACCAGCAAACATGCAAATGAGGTATGTAAAAAAGCCTTGAAGGTTGTCTGATAAAACAGTAGAGATGGTACCTGCAGGGAAATTAAGGCTGCAGAGTGCGGAGAGCATTTCTGAAGTGGTATCATAATTCCTGAAATCACACTGACAAGAGTTTGGGTGTTGCTGTTGGGCACATTCACATTAAAACAAAGATTCTAACAATTTATTTTCGTATCTCAGCGTTCCACCTGCAGCAAATTTATTTGCTTTCATGTAGTGAAACAGGACCTGACCTTTTTCACAGGTGGCCAGTTTATCCTATCCTACAAGACATAGCTGTCCCCATAAATTAGGGCCTGAGTCCTAGGAAGTTGTATCACAATTCCTTGGGAAATCTCTTGCATTGTGGAAGGAATGGAGATGATTTTAAGATTAAAGAAGAGATTAAATTTTATTTGTAGTCTCCAGAAAATCTTGACTGCAGGTAATAATCCTTTGTTAACCCACTGCTAAAACAGTCATGATGCTGCACAGTCATGGATGTGTGGATTAACTTGATCTTTCAGCCAAATGGTCAGTTCTGAAACATCACACATGTATTTGAAGCATTAAATAAGGCTCAGAAGTAGTATCTGCCCAAGGCATGCAAGAAAAAAATCATGTATGTCAGTATTATTGTCTCAAGTTTCTTAAGAAAAGTCTAACCCCTTTTTCAATGTTAACACTGCTATTTAATAGTTTCCATCTATCTACAAGCCAGAGCAAATCCAGAATCTCCACTTTGAACTGGCTTTAAGCTCATCTGAATGCCAATGGCACTTACAGAAACTGGCCTGCAGCTTTTAGATCTTGTAAAAGAGAGAACCATTTGCTTCATTTACATCTGTAATTTATTTATCTACCTCAAGACTTGGGAATTCTTTTATTTATAAATTTCAGTTGTAAACCAGAACACACAAAGTCTGCTTAAGGGAGCATCTGTGTGGTGGATCAATTGCATGCAAGCAGGCATCCTGCAGGCAGCCTGTACTTCACCCTTGCTGTCACAGCCATGCTCTACATCAGAATCGTGATTTAAAAACTACCATGTGAATCCTTTGACTGTTAATATTTTTTTTAATTTTCATTCTTCCTATTTGCCACCTATTTTCATCCTTTTTTTCATACGACTAAAATAAGCTTTGTCTATGCTTCATTTCTCCTCTTTCTGAACCATGTCCTTCATTCTCAGTTGTTGGCCTGGCCTGTCCTGTAAGAGTTCTTTTTTCCACTTCCATGCTACATGACTTACAGTCTCTATGTAAACCTCTGAGTTCTTCATGGCTCCTACTTTCTTCTCCACTGGTGTTCCTTATACCTTGCCTACATACATTTTTCCTACATGGGATACATTCCCCTCTCCTTCCCCTCAGAAAACATGTTCACTCTTCCACATTTGTGTTCCTTATTCAGTTTATGATACAACTCATATGAACCAGAATGCCATAGAAAGGCAAGCAAGCATATGATCATTTCAGGCCCTTTCTTGCTTATTCTTCTTTGGTAACATTTGCTTTGACCATTTGTCCTCTCCTTTCCTTGTCAAGCTGCAGTGTCCTTCTCAGTTTTGCAGCAGTATATTAGCAACTGCCCCCACTGAAATATCCACAGCTTCATCCTCCATGCTTACACTGAGAGATCTGAAGAGAAAAGCTTTTAAAACATACTTTTTTTTTTTTAATCTTACTGGTTTAATTCCTCACTAGCTAGAGGGCTAGTACAGGTTAACACAGTAACATGCATGTACATGTATGTATTAAAACCATTTTAAATTGTTTGTGGAAGGTAACATCATACTACATTATACTCAATGCATTCACAATGAATACAGTTTGTATGGGTGACATTCATTTCTGGTAGCAACTGAAATAAAATTAGACCAGTTTAACTGAGATTGACATTAATATATCACTGAGCAGTTAGTTATATCACATGAATTAGATATTACAAATTCAAGAACCATTTGTTATGCTTTTAGTACAAAATTTCCTGACATAAGTGAGATAGAGATAAATAGCCAGTCGCAAAGTCATTTGGTCTCTTGGGGTTATATTGATGATTCCTCCTGAGAAACTCCAGCAGCAGTTTACCACACAATGAAATGTGGAACTGGACATCCATGTTTGCTGTAGAGATCTTGTATAATTGATTCTCCACTTCTTAATTTTAATTTTTATGTGGATTTTGTGTATGCATGTGTATGTTGGCAGAAGAAACCCCACTGAGAAACTTTGGAGACTCCTCAATTTAACTGACATGCAATGTCACAGGGAGAAGATGAGATCTGTTTTGTTGCTACTTGTAGGGGAAGGAGAAGAGCTGTGAGTAATGAGGCATTATTTTGAATGTTAATTGGATATCTTCCTACTTTACTTTTCTCAAAACTACCTTGCACAGCCCTTCTGGATGTGAATATTCTCACAGTTCCAGTAATCACATTCAGATTGTTGGTACTTGGAAAAAAAAAAAAAAAGTTTTAAAATGTATTATTTGCATTATCATGTTGCACACAAGCACTGGTTGTAGGCCAAGATCACTTTGCTAGACAGTGCACAAAGAGCTTCTAGGGTACAGGTTACAGAAACACAAAAGATAAGCATTGCAGTGTGTTATTTTTTTACAGTGAAAATAGCATAGAAGGAGAGAAAACTTTAATAAACCTCTTTTGGAAAAGTTAACAAAGGGCAGAGATGAAATATTTTGCAGGAATACTTTTTTTTTTTTTTTTTCCCCCAATGAAAACAAATTAAAGCAAGTTATTCTAATTTTCTTATTTCACTGTGATTCTATCAGTATATATTTAGGATTTTTGGTAACATAAAGTATTATGTTTCATTTAAGACTAATATTCTATTTTTGTAGGATGCTTTTATATATTGTTATATAAAACAATATATTTTATTTTCATGTATTATATTTTTATATTAATTGTTCAAAATCTTTTCTCCCCCAGGCTTGGGGGAATTTAGTAGCAAATTTTGAAATGCTTCATTCTTGTTCTGGTTCAAGACCAAAACTCTGAAGTGTCAGAAATTTCTCCTGGGCAAATATCTTTCCTAGTTCATCTGTGTACGTTAGCCTATGCTCAGGCCATGTATTCTTTAGCAAGTGTGTTTTCATGACTGGATCTTGTGGCCAGCACTCGTGTTTGTAACACCTTTGTGATAGCCAGTGGGCAGGATGTGTGTGCAGCACTGTGACAATCAGCACTTACTCTTGGAGCATCCAGGCTTTCTTTCTTGGAACAAAATAGACAAAAGATGCTCTATGAAGGTAGTACCCATTTAGAGATGTGCAAATGGAGATGTCTGTTGCAGATCGGCTCTTTTCCTTGTACCTTGGCTGGCACTATGTGGATCTTCCTGTTGAGTTGTGTTTTCCCCAGGCCCACGTGGTGGAAGGGTGCGTGCAGAACCCCTTAGTCTCAACAAATAACTAGACATGGCTGTGAGCCTGCAAGGGACTGGGCCCTTCTGAAACCAGTTGTGCATTTCAGTGATGGAAGTGAAGGTGTTCCTCACACAGCAGCATAAAGCAAGAGCAGCTCTGCGCTTGAAGTGCCTTTTCTGTTAATATGCACATTCCCTGAATGCTGTCTGAAATGACCAACAGCAGAAAGTAAAAAAGAAGGCTGAAGCTTTTCCTGCCAACACAGTCCCAAATCATCTGTTACAGCAGGACTAAATATTTACTGAGGAAACATAATCACAGAATTAAATTAACATGAACGCTGCCAGCTCAGCCTCACAAAGAAAATACAGAAAGCTAAAAATCTCTTTTCTCCTACTCATATTATACTGCACATCCTTCTGTATTTTTCCTGCTTTTTCAGTATAATAAAGCTACCAGACACCGCATGCAAACGTTGGTCCAGTATACAGAGAATCTTTGGAGCCGGGGTATCATGACAGCAACAAAGGATTATTTTTTGTATATCTGTTTTATAGGAAATATGCAAAACATATTTCTGAAAAAGTAATAGAAAATTTTCTCATTGTTATAATTACAAAGTAGTTTGTGTTGCATTAGTTGAATGGGATCTTTTTGAATTTTTTCATTAACAGAATTTGCTTTCTTGTTCATCAAAAAAGAACTGAATATTTTATTTAAGTGAAAATCAACAAAAAACGTGTTGAAGCAATTGCTGCTAGGATGTGAAGTGCAGAGAGACAACACTATAATGATTGCCTGACTTTTTGCCTTTTGATATGAGGAAATTGCTTCTGCTAAAATATACCTGATAGAAAAGAAGTTGTATTTTTGCAGAAAATGTGTGCAAACTGTGATTTTCACTATTTTTGATGGACAAATAATAATATCAGGAGCCAATAATATTTTCTTCATACACGTATTTGGCAAAGAAAAATATACATTTTCCTTTTGGAGATTCATCTCCACCCTGTAATGCATTCAAGCCGAGCTAAATCTGATGTCTCTTCAGGTAGTACAGGATGTGCTTGCTTGCTTGCCGTGGTGGGATTGCTAGCAGGGAAGCTTGCAATAGCTTCCAGATTGTTTCCAAATACATGAGTTTTATGGTTTGGGTTACTGATTAAAGGTCACTTCTCTATTTGTATTCTACTTTGACGCTTCAGATGAGATGAAATTCTTGAATTATAAAGCTATTTAGGCAGCTATGAACCGCACGGAGCAGTGAGAGCTCAGAGTTCAGCTCCCTGCTGACGAAAAAAGCCCCAGATTGTTCCCCCAGAAGCTTCAGGGCTGATCTTTTTGAAGAGACTTTGTTGAGCCCATAAACTGAATTTTTGGAGGAGTCTTTTAATTGACAGTGGCTCAATTTGTCTAATGTATTTTAATACCGTACATGCTTTTGGTCTCATAAGCATATTTTATAAATCAAAAGGGAGATGTGCTATTGTATATGAGGCAGTCAAAGAGAATATTAATACTATTTAAAAGAACAAAACATACAGCATATGGCAATAAGTATGAAATAAAAATGGGATTGCACAGTAACCTCTTCACATTAAAAACGTTACTCATTCAAATTAAAGTGTTAATTGCGTTGAACTGTAAACTATAATTAATTATCAACATTCACCCTTCTTGTCTGTTCACTGACTGCGGGAGAATGATTCCTGGAAAGAATCTGGCCAAGTGGCACCCATATACCCATGCCTGGTGATTTTGGTGGTGCTCATGATCTCAGGACACAACAGCCCCATGAGACAGTGAGTTGAATGACTACGGGGCTGTCAGAGCTCTCACTGTACTGGGCTCTCTACACATTCCCTTTCTGCAATTTACTTCCTTTGCCTTCCCCAAGGATTCACCACACGAAATTGACGCAAGGGTGACAAATAGCCTAGAAAAAATGATTTTCAAATCACATAATTTAAATCCATTCAGCGTGTTTTCAGTAAAAAGTGTCATTTGAGTTCTTAAATATAGTCCCAACACAAATTCCCATATCACATTTAATAGGAGAAAAAAAAGACAACCCTTCTCACTCCAAGGGGTCACCACAGAGGCGTTTGCTAGAATGTCAGTGAACACTTCAGTTAGTAATGTAACTATTCAGCAGTATGGCTTCAGATCGGCTCAGCTGAAGTTCCAGTTGCCTTCTGCTTCCCCAGATTACCCCACATGTATGCAGAAAAGGTGGGGGAATTCTTACACCATAATTCAGGGAAGTGCTTGCTTTGCTCTAGTACAAGGGAGATAAAAATACACTCTGAAGAGTTTAATTCTACAGTTGTTTGTTATTTATGGCTTTTAGATGCCAAAGCCAGAGGTGTTAACTTGACCCTGTTGCTGTTAAGTTTAACACTTAAACACTAAATACAGATTATGCATAGAAAATGGTCAGCATGCTTAGTCTCATGGCAATGAATACCAGTAAAATCTTTTAAATACTTCATAAGAGATGCAGAAAGAGGAAACAGTTAAAGCAGCAAAGCTGTATAGCATTACATGTGGCTTTTAGCAGTTACTTACTGTCTTCCACCCGTAAAGCGCATGCTAAGGATAACGTATCTTTTGACTGTACTTAGGTATTGTTCCATTTCAGTGGGAGAGAAACAAAACTTGCTTTTTAATCATCTAGCACTACAAAGACAAAAATGTGTTTAGATCAGAAAGAAAATAACAGGGATGAGATGCACTTTACGTTTTTCTGTATTTTTTATTAGCATTAATTATAAAGGTGTTATTTATCTGATCTTTTGTGGTCTTCAAAGTTAAGCTTTCAGTAGATACAGGCTTACAAACATATGAAATGACACAGATGACAGTGTGGATTTTTCATTTTCAAAGTGTCCTGTTCCAATTGGGCTAATTCAGAAGAATAACTGGAGTTAAATGGGTAACAGCACCCCAGCTAAGTAGACCACTTCTCAGTCTTTAGGAGTGTATGACTGATGACACCCTTTGGCTAATCATTCCACACGGTTTAGGGTCATTGCATACTCAGTTGTTGACTGTCAGTCTTGTTAGAGGATAGCAAGACCAACATGATTAAAGAATCTGTTTTTGTCAGTGGCTTTTCTCAACTACCCTCCTAAACTGGCATCACAATAAGAACAGCAGTCAAAAAAACACAGAAGAGCTAAGTCTAGACACTGAAAACACTTTCACCGAGACAGCTTTTTGCATCTATGAATCAGACGAAAGGTCTACTCTAAGTGACCCTGTCGAACACTCACAACATCTCAAATGATAACACGACACAGCACAAGCTCTAGACCATCGCATGATGGGTCGGTCCTCATCATAAGTGTGCTACAGTGCTCATCTGCCTGGCAACAGTGACACGAGAGATTTTGGCCCAAGAGACTTGAGAAAATGTTGAGTTGTGTCCTGCCCTCCACTCAGATAATAATAGTGATGCTCCATTAATCTGCCAGATGCCTTTAAAAAAACAACTGGTGTTCATTTTCCAGCAAGTCTGTTTATATTCACCACAGGCAATGCACATCATCAGCAGTTCAATGGTCAATATTAAAACCTGGATTATAATTTGAAGATTTAGGACACAAGCACAATACTTACAGAGTCTGAAAAGTTGTCTGGGAGGACAACCATGCCAATGAACTAATAAGATAAATTTACAAACATGTGGATCTTATTGCATGCTGTAATGAATATGGCAACATAGTAATTCCCTACAATAATGACTTCGCAGTCAGGTTATGTTTTATTTATAGGCTTACCATTTGTTTTGAAAAATGACTACCCGATTCTTATTTTAATTAGTCGCAATCTCCAGAATCCAATGAAGGGCACTAGCAACACTAGACAGGAGAAGGCTTATTCTACCCACAAATAAGCCAACACAAAAAGCTTTGCAGCCATCAACACTACTTCCCCAGCTCCGTTCTTTTGATAGATCCACAAAACAACCCCCTCAGTGAGAGGTGCAAACTGACTGTGTAAAGCAGAGACATGCTGACACCTGCCACTCCTAAAGCGGAGTTGAAAATCACCTTTCCATCAGTATTCAGAAAGTTGCCTTTGCCCCCACAATCAACCCCAATACAGTCAGGCACCCTAAAACATAGGCAATTTAAGACAGACGTATGTAAAATAAGAAGTATAATATAAAAGTAAGATAAACTGTTCTTTTCCTCCTCAGGTAATGATAAAAAAAGAGGCTTTACTAACTTTATATCCTTTCGGTTAGCAACTTTATGTAATGTGCAATTAAAGCCTTCTACCAAGACTGGGGAATTCAGGCTCTGTCTTAGTTCTGTGATAACCCTTTGGTATGAGCTGGAGAAAATCATTTTCTTGTGCTTCTGTTCCAGTCAATAGCAATGGAGATAACAATGCATTCCTGCTTCATGACAGACAGATGTTGGTGAAAAGTTACTGCTGAGCCCAACACACAAAGGCTAAAAGCAGGGGCTTTAAAATAGCTTCCCTTCCGTGCTGGCGTAGATCATCCTGAGAAATGGGTAATATGTGGTTTCTTCATAGTATGGAGGTGGGAATATCTTTTTTTTTTTTTTGCTATTTTTGAGGGAGGAACTTTAGAAAAATGTAAATTGGGATGTAGCAGGGTAGGGTGCTAAGCTCCAAACAAGAGTTAGGAAAAGAACAGTTTTAAAAGAGTGAATTGAAAATATAATTGTGTAAAGGAAAACTGAGGCCAGCTGCTTTTTTAGATTTAATCAGTATCAGCTAAACTTTGGTCTGTGAGCAGCTTGTGCTGATATATATGAATTCAGATTATTTCAGCTATAAGAGAAGGTTTCAACTACCAGAAGGTTGCTATTAAACCTGCAATGGATAAACACTTTTTAAAGACATTAAATGGTATCCTTTCCCATATACTGCTGCAAGCATCTCTTCCTAGGGAAAGAAAAGGTAATGTATACTTCCTACAATTCTTTTCTGAGAAATCATTTATTCTTAATCGATAAAGAAAATAAATGGTACCTCCTAGATAGCCAAGTATACTGAATATCATATCGCAATTGTATCTCCTAGACAGAAGGCAGAATCACTGAAGGAAGGTTTTAAAGACATAACTGCCTTTTTAAGAATTACTTCATTGTTGATAAAAATAAAATTGCACAAGTAACTAAGTATTACTCTGATCTAAATAATAAAGTTGATGCAACTAAATAATTTGGGACATAAATAATAATTTGGGACACAGATAAATTGGCTCTTGGGGCTGCTTTGTTAGCAATAAATGGGTAAAAGGAGGGAGAACATAGGAGGCTGTTGGAAGAACATTGGTTCAGTAAAATGGGCATGAATCTAATGGAGATGTCAGAGTTCCAGAGTTATTTTCCAAAAAGAAGGCTATTAAGAGTGTTTTTACCAGTAAAACCTATTGTAAACCAGTCAGATTACTTGCAGATGTACCAACAATGCACGGAGATGAGGTTCTGACTGGGACAAAATAAGGGAAGTCGGCTGATTCTTGTCTTGGATGTTGCAAAGATGTTTATGTGTTATTTATAAACCATTATGTTCAACACAGTTACTTTAAGGGGCCAAGCCTAGATTTCTCAAGCACAGTAGTGCCAGGCGCACCATTACAGGAGGAGAAGAGAAAAATAAATCAGATTTATGGTTCCATTCACACAGTGGACTTCTGTGTTGCATCTAGTTTGACAGCCTCATTCATCCAGCACGGGATATTGCCTATGTTCAGGCATAACTGATTCCATTAAAAATAATGTCTATTTCTCTAAAGTGTTCTTATTTATTTACAAATAAAATCAAAGTTACTAGACACCAAATATTATGTGACTAGAACAGGATTTTCTTTCAAGTTAGTGACTGAGTCAGGAAAGTGGAACTGAACTTGATGCTACTGTCCCAGGGGATTCCTTAGGTAAGGATGGCATATATGAGATAAATCAAACACTTTTTTTTTTTTTTTTTTAAATATGGTATTATCTGCTCAGCAGAAATACTTTTTCAAGTTCTGCATATATAGAAAATACAAAATACTGTAAAAAAAACACATGAGGTCAAAGGACTTTTTGTTTTTAAAGTGAGGCTTTACACTTAAATGCGGCGCAGAATGTAAGTATTTAGAAGGAATTTGTCAACCTTTTCACTTCTTACTTTGACATGTTATACCAACACTGACTAAAACTGTCTTGAAACTGCTAGAGTACATAAAGAACTAATTAGAAGCAATTCAGTAGATAATACATACATAGATTAAAATACTGTGACTGATTTTATCAAAAGTGGTCCCTAACTCAAGTGAGTCAAAATCAAGACATGCAACAACTATCATATGTATCATGTATCAAAACTAACAATCCAGAACTGTAGATCACAGGTATTGCTATGGACAAAGACTTGTTGCCTCTTGCCTAGTCATACTCTAAGAGGTTCCTTTTGTTGTTGTTGTTAAGTCCAAAGGCCTGGTCTTCTCTTCCTCAATTCTTTGCTTTCTCACCTTACATCTCAGCTCTAATTCCAACCTTAAACCTCCTGTATGTCCCTTCAGACACTTCTCTGAGGCTCCACAGGACCAAATCAAACAGGACTTTTCTCCATGACTCTCCATACCCAAAATACTGAAAGACATGTGCAACAAGGTGCAACAGGGGCATTGCTGGGAAAGGGGACAGGAGGCATGGAGCCTCCCGCACTGTCTCTCTACTCTCCCATGCCACAACATCAACTCATCAGCTCAGCTTCTCTACGCACAGAGGTTGGACATGCAAACACAAAGCCACAGGGGGTGCCATGGCTGCCAACTCTGCATTCCGCTCTCTTAAATGTTCATATAAGACAGAATCAAGGAAGACCTATACAGACCTGGTTACACACTGTTGCTCTCTTCTCACAGACCCTAACAAGACATGAAAATGGAAATATAAGTGTATCCACAAGTGTTGTTTTGCTAAAAATACAACAAATGTTCCAAGTGCTTTTCCAGTTCCTTCTCTGTAATTATTCCATTCATGTCCAGCGATGCACATGTCTCAGATCTGATTAAATAAATTTTGGAATTGTAAAGCAGAAAGATATATACTCATGTGTAGGATTAAAGGCCCCACTGAAGTCAGCAGCTGTTACATGCACAGGGCTAAGCCTGCATGCTGAACAGAACCACCAATCTGAAAACAATATGGGCAGCCCAGTGCATTTAGAGCACTTAGACACTCGCAGGGTTTGAATGTACTGAGCTGCTGTTTTATTAACTATACTTGCTGCTGGAAGAGTCATGTACACATGTTTCCAGAAAATGCTCTTACAAATCTGTTTCATATGCTGTATGTACCTTGTAGTATCTTTCTTTGCTAACTTCCCTGACCTTCACAGTAGCAGATTGTACCTCTTACTGTAGTGAAAATATTTCATATCTCATGTTTAATTTACTACTGCTATTACTGCATATAATTAACTTCTACTCACTTATTCCTATCAATTAGCCAATAGAAAGCAGGATAGAAGAGCTATAAAATAATTCCGGAACAAGATATATTATCTAAGCAATGAAGCTTGGGACTGGAGCTAGAATTTTCACTGTGAGGCCTGAGGTTTTAGTCTACAGCATTACAGAAGAGGCAAACCGCAAGTTTAGGCCCAGCATAAAAAGTCATTTTTAACTTGGCATAGTGTGGCTCACATAAACTAAGTGTCATCTGTTAAGATAATAATCCCATTAAGGAGGAAAGAAAGCATCTCTTCCTCATCCTTTTATTCACTCTGGAGTGAAGATGTTCTGCCTCCCACATCATCTCTTCAGAAGTGCTTGTTTCTAGTGGTTGCAGTAGATCTTTCCTTTTACACCTTTATTTAGTCATTTGATTTAAATTAACGACCCCATTTCCAGAGCTGAGTAGCACTGAAGGGTCATCAAGTTTGTATGATAAAGGAGCCTTGCAGGACTTGGAAAGAAAGAAAAACCAAGAAAACCCAAGCGTATGTCACTTGTTCTACAAGCTCCAGTGGCCTTAGCTGAATCAATCTGCTGCATTTCATTGCATTGCATTGGAAAGACTGTGACAGGCAGACAGTGACCATGCCCAGATCTTCTGTTTTCAAATAATGTTTTGACTCTGAACATCTTAAGACAAGGCTAACACAACTTCTGGCTTGTGAGGTAAGCACCAGAAGCATTTTTGAGGAAGCAGAAATAAAATACTGGTCGCATGACATCAAAATAAAATAATAGGTCAGTGAATTTCAGGTCAGTGAATGAGAATGATGTGTGGATAAGATCTAATCAAGAGTTAGAGGAGGTCTGTGAAGCATTGTGATATGTTACGATAAAGACGGAAACAGGGAAGTAAAGTATGCCTGGGATACCCATCATTTCCTGTCTTCTGCCCACAGGACCTACAGGAAGTGGAGGAATTATACTGACCAGGAACGAAGGGTTCCTCATGTTGAGTTCCTAGCAATAGGAAAAATATTCTCTGACAGAAGTAGGAGCGAGTTGTAAGAGCTGCTTTACATATATAAGTACTAATACTTTTCAGAGTATTAGTGACAGAGACCAGTATGGCAGAAACAAGACCCATCTATTATGTATTTATATCTATATGTTGTTCTTCGTAGTGAAATTCTTGTTCTTTGAAGACAGTATCTGTAGACTAGGGAACACTTTGCCTGAGGTTTCACGGTTGGCTTCACATACCTCTTGTGCTCTGTTCACAAAGAAGGTGACCAGTAACATTTACTGGGTAAAGGGACCAGTACCCCACACAAATATTTTTGTATACATTCACACCTGCTTCGCCTGCTTTTGTCTTGACTGCTTGTCTAATTTGCAGTATCTTGAAACAGGAATTATTTCCTTTCTTACCTAAAGCATTTATATACCAAATCATTTTTACAATCATTCTTGTCCTGCAGATTACCTGCAGGCAGTTTGTTAAAATATTTTACTGTTTTTCTGTGGACGTTGAGTGATATTATATGCCTACAATTTCCTCACTGTCTGGGAATAATTCGTAGCCAAGTTTCTAATGTAAATACTAACGTTTAGGAATCTGCTACCTATGCAAACATGCCTGCCAGAACAACCGTGGAACTGAATTTCTCAGTTGAAGATGCTGGGACCAACAGTTTGAAAAGTCAGATTTTCTTTTCATCTTTTCCAAGGATAAATGTCTTCTCAGGGTTGCTTACACTTATTTCTTTAACTAACTGTGAAGTGATTCACAATGGGATCACTCCTTACATCTGTACCTTTTCACGGAGCCTACACCTACTGGAACGTTGTGATTTCATTCCACTACATCCAGTCTTGTTTGAGAATAATCCAACATGCAGCCTTGAGCAGTCTCAGACCAGTGAAAATACTTGAAAATACTGCCAAGTAATTGTTGATTGTAAATGACCAGTTAAAGAACACTGGTCATTGCGATTATCACATGAAAAATGTGCTAGAGGTGCATTGAAGAAACTTTGCTGAGGACAAAGAGCTAAGGGGGTGCAGCAGCACACCAGGCAAAAATGGAAATTCCTCTAAGATTTTCATTATTTTCAAAAGTAACTAATCTGTTCAAAGGTAGAGATGCAATTATTGATTTGTGGTCCACAACTTTGCATAATGATCCCTCAACATTCCTCCATTTGGGCGACAGGATGCTGCAGAAGGAACAAGAATGTCTGAGTAATGGGACACATGTTTTAATTCATGCATATTCAGAAATAATGGAAGCAGTGCCTCAAACTTTCAAAAACTAATTTTCATCCAACAGAAACCTAAGCTAGAGAATTTCACCTGGCAGCCAGAAGTTTTCAGAAAGTTTTGAGCTGCTGAAAATGGGGGTAGCATGGAAAGCGTCACAAAATCTGAACAGTACTAGTCATTTTCTCTCCTACTGTAATATGTTACAGTATAATTTATTCATGTTCCAAAGTACTTTAGGTAAAAGTAATGAATTTTTAGTGCTGGAAGAGTTAACTCGAAGCCTGTAATAGTCAATACAATTGCTCTTGTATAAGATTAAGGCGGGGCTTTTGTCTCAATTAACTACTTTCCAGTTCCACTAAATGAGAAAGATTCCATTTTGGTTGGAAATTCAAAGCGCTTGTCAAAATGCCATTTCCTACTGAATTTCAGTTTCCTGCCCTGGGAAAACAATCCCTAACAGCTCTCCCCGGCTTCCCCCACCTTCATTGACTAGCTCCCTCCACATGTTCCGTTTTTTTTTTTTAATAATTATTGCAATTCCTAAGCATAAAAATGCTTGCTTACAAAGTATATTGTTTTTAAATGAATTCTTCAGACAGGAAAATATGCAAAAATTAACATTTACAGTGCTATGGATTTTGTGCTGCAGTGCCTCCTTCTGCCTTTATATGATCATCTCCATTTTTCATACTGCAATGAGTTCCTTTTGTTGTTCACAAAATTCTGTGGCTTGATTTTTATTTTATTTTTTTTACACAGAAATCAGACATTTTCACCCAGATAAAAATCTGTATAAACAGGATCAGACTCTGGGCAGGGTATGCATTTAATTACGCAGGATATATTATCCTTGAAACATTAATGGGTAAAGATGAAGTTTACTTTGCTGTTTAGTCCCAAATGTATTTAAATCAGTTTGATTTAATAGGCAGCATTCTCTGAGAAGTTTGTTTTTATACTACCTTTTTTTTTCTTGGAACCATCAGAAATTTCTGTTTTACAGTAAAGATTGCAGTCTGTTCTAAGCAGGCCAGGACTTCCAAAGCATTATTTAAATGCCTCAGCTGAATACCAGTATTCTTTCATCGCATTTCATACACTGAAGTACCAAAAGGGTAAATAACTTGCAATATCATTTTTGACTGACTTGACTTTGAAAAAGGCACAACCTACATAAACAACTGAGCAGTTGTTAGGTGCTTAACTGGATCTCTAAATGATCCCATATGCTAGTCTGCTAATGCTGGTAATGATTATAAACACCTCAGTTCATCATATTAATGAGTTATAGCCAATAGAAAAGGACAAAATCTATAACTTTTCCACAAACTTAGTTAAATGTCAAGGTTTTTAAAGGCCTAGTTAGCAAGTATATTAGATGAGATATGTCAGTTTCCCAATTTACGACTCTGACTTGTCTCTTGTGATTCCTTATAGCCTCTAGCCATTCTCCTCTTACCTGAGGCATTCTCTGGCAAAAACCTGATGCTTCCAGTCATTCTGCATTCTTGTGTTCCTTCAAAAATAATTGGACAGGCAGCTCTCCATAAACAATCATCATTAGTCACATAAGGTACACAGATAAGAATACCATACAAATAAGTTTCAATAGAATGTCTCGAGCCAAATAATAATAATTTGGCCAGCATGCTAAAAATGTGATTGACAGGGAGTTAATGCACTTAACACTTTTCCAGCAGGCTGTTAAAATTAGTTCCTTGATGCTCAAAAAGTCCTGCTCCCAGAAAAGTGACACCGACATTGACCAGTGAGTTTGTTGCTGTTCAGTAACCTGCTCCATTTCCAGACTATATGATTAAAGTCATTATGGGAACTGTCAGTAGGAGGGAAAAAAATGGAAACTGTCATAAAAAGCAACTGTTGGAAATCTTTTTTTTTTTATATATATTGCTAAACTATTTTAAAATATTGTCTCTAATTTTAATATCATAATACCCGGCCACAAAATAAGGAATAGATACAATAAATGTAATCCTTTGAGGATGTATGATAAGTGATATACACATTCTTCTTTATTACATATATAGTAGAAAGTAAATTAATTAAAATTTCCTTTTACTCCAAAGAAGAGAGAATTACCATACCAAAAAAAATTCCAACTGTAAATTTTTACCATCATATTTAAACCCTCTCAACTGAATAAATAAAACCAGAGAGTAGTGGGAGGAAAAAAAAAAAAAAAAAAAAAAAAACACCAAGAATTTACAATTGCAAAAATTTTGTCAAAAGAAGACTGGCAACAACATATTAACTTCTAATATCAGTCCTAAAGAGCCAATTAATTGCTTCATGTACATATCAAATTAGCAGAATAAAAATGTCCTAATTTCAATTTCAAACTTTCTTAAATGTATTTTAATATTTGATGGAATTATATATGAAAATTTTAATTGATCCACTGAATTCAAAAGCAATGTAAATTGTTGTTTGTTACACAGGGATCACAAGATTTATGTGTTGCTCAAGTAGACATAAATTTTAGTATGTGTCTTGTGGTTGAATATTTTGGTAGGATTTACTGCCTTTTTTAACAAATTCACAAATGTTTTAATATTAAGCTGTTTAAATATTTGTGGTGTTCTTTTTTTTTTTTTTCCAGATCAACATAAAGATCTGACCCTATCTTATAAGACCTTGTGCTTAAAAAGCTTTACAGATCAAGTGGGTGCTTAAGAAGAGAGCTGCTTTAACCTAACACAATAATACCAACACTATAATTTTCTTATATTTATTTTTCTTTTCTCACCTGCTATGCCTAGGTTTTGACATTAAGAATATTGTGTTTGATATTTTCAGCATTAAAAACCACTTTAGGCTTTGGTTCCATTTTACTCCCAGTCAGAAAGATCAGAAAAAGCTCAAGTCACACAGTGAGAAACTTTATCCACTGAATGAGACATTATCCATTCCACCAGACTACAAATCAAAGAGTATCTCTTAGGCTGCTTAAAAATTCATTTTAAAATCTGATCCTGATTGTACTTTTATGGTAATTTCATACCATCAATCATCCTTTTACCTTTAGTCTCTAGGTCCACTGCTTTCCCCATAGATCTCATTCACTCTACCTCATTATAATTCTTTAGGTGAGAAAACAGGGTAAGAAACCTTAACAGAAAATGAGAGAAAGATGTAAATTTCTTGAGAAAAGTCAGGTTCACTAAGAGGCATAGCTAATGATATGTTCTGATCTATGTTTTTTTTAAAAAAAAAATTAGAAGATAGGCAGATAGAGTGGAGTGAAAAACACATTTCTCATGCAAATAACGTGTTTGTAATCTGTATTCTAACTCAACAATATCATTTATACAACTAAGCTGTCAAAATATCTTCTTAGATAGAGTTCCTTAAAAAAAGAACAAAAGAAAGATTTTTGGAGCTCCACAGAACTTTTCCTAATTACCACACTGAACTACCTACGATTCTGCGCTTTCCATCATGGTAAGGCTGACCCATCCTTGCTAATACTATGGTTTATGCAAACTGTAATAATTAGGAAACCAAACTAACTGTGGAGTGCTGGAAACAGTGATCAAAACCCTTAACCTTTCTTACACCTAAATTTACACTACATAGTTATATAAAATGAATACCATCCCCTTGTTTATTGCTTCAGCAGTGCAGATGCCTTCACCAAGAAACAGTTGATCACAGGAAGGGAAAGTATGTTTCTCTGCCAACCAGTTCTCAATGGCAGCAACAATTCTTGAAAATAGTTAAAATATAGTTTCTACATGAGTCATACTTTCCCAGAAGCCAGTATTATAGTTTCACTCTTTTCACTTGAATCCTGGCCATAATGAAAAGCCTATTTTACAGCATTGAGAGATATGACAAATAATGAACCCACCATGCACACTCAAGACATCTTGACTGGAAGAAAAACTGTTGTTAATCACAAGGGAAAAGAATGATTTTTCCAATACTGTGGGCCCATCCGTGTTACAGTTCCTAATGTCTTTAACAAAATGTAGCCATAAACCACTGAATACTGGTAATAGCAATAATCCCTCCAAAATGGTTTGTTACCAGCAGTTAGTGACCAGTTTCTTAGTTAATGGCCTGAGGGGAAAGGCTTTAAAAAAGCTGTATTCACTGTTTCCTCTCAGGCAATTTAACTGGCTGCATTAAACTGTATTTTCATTGAGTTCCCTAACATTTGTATTCTGATAAAATTCTAGTCAGGGAAGGGAATGAGGCGGAGGAGGAGTATGTCATCACTGTACTTTGTAAGAGAAACATTCAGAAAAATTACTGAGAGTCTTATTACTCTCAATGATATTAGAATCTGGTAGTGATAGTAACAATAAAATTTAAAGTCTTCAGATACCATGTAAAATTAAAAGGAATTAGCAACTTCATCAGAAGAAAGCTGAAAGAATCTTCAGCCTTATAGTATGATACGATGCCCTTGAAACAATCAGGGAATATCAGAAAAAAAATATTCAATGCTTTCATTCAATATCAAACTGCTAATCTGAAATGCTCATTTATTTTCATAAACCAAGTAAAAGCAGTACCTTATTTGGAAGAGTAGCACATGCTAGCATGATACATTGTAATATTAAAAAGTTAATAAAACATGAGTACAGGAGGGCAGAGAAAATTAATATACAGTTTTCATTTGTATTTTACTGAGTTAATACATGTTTTCACAAAGTGTTTCCAATTATGGCATTGATGCAAAGGCTTAAGCAAGTGTTTTATTGTTGTGTTTTTTTGTGTGTGTGTGTGTTTTTTTTTTCTGTAAATATACAACCTTTATCTATACTTTAAAAAAATGTTTTCAGCAGATGAAAATATTTCACAACACAATGCTCTATTAGAAGGTAAAGCAAGAGTATTTCTTCACTATTTTAGTTATGTGATAGATTTAAGTAAGTCAAATGCATGAACAACGCTACGCTGATTCTTCTGCCTGTCTCTGCAACTCACTAGGTTTAAATGGTATTTCTTCGTTTTTTGCTCACATGGGTAAAAGGACTCGTTAATCAGAAACTTTTTTTCTTGAGTATGGCAATAAAGTCAAAGGAATGATTGGCATTACACAGAACACTCTGTAACATACACACAGGAATTTATGCTCTCATTAGGCACAGCATATTAAAAAAAAAAAAAAAAAAAGGAAAAACACCACCAAATACTTTGCATGCACTATATAGGATGAAGGAATACTGTGCATAATGTGGAGGAAACTGGGGGAGACCAGAGAGTATTTGAGGTTTCTGGTGTCCCTGCACAAACAGAGGGAATCGTTCTGGGGCACTCTGACAGCCTGTTTAAAGCTGTGGTGGAAGAAAGCTGTTGGATGGCACAGTCCCAGATTAAGCTACATTTGATGTGGGGATTTCACAGAATCACAGAATTTCAAGGTTGGAAGAGACCTCAAGATCATCGAGTCCAACCTCTGACCTAAAAGAGGTTGGGGACAGAAATACACAGTCCATGCATGGCCTCTGTAAGACTCTCAGGCAGTTGGTACCGCTACCCGGCTGCATTATACATGTATGCAGTAAGACTTGGTGAAACTGGCTTTTTTGTGAACCTTGCTTGTATTAAAGTGCTATTGGAGCACTTTGCTCTCAGGTCCCCATTCAAGTCTCTATGACCCCACACAGGGAGAATCACTTTCCTGGGAATTTTACATCTACTACAATTTCCACATGCAGTAGATGCTTATTTTACATAATTACCGTTTTTTAAAACTTGCTGTAGTGGACTGTTCATTCTGACTGTATCATGTAACTATAAAGTTACGGTGAGCACAATGGACTGTATCATCCAAAGTCAGAAATAAATAGACATGGTTTACTTTGAAACACAGCGTTCATGCAGTTAAGTCAATCAGGGGAAATCTTCAGTAACTAAATATTGTCAATAAGCAGCATTAAAAATGACTGGAATGGAACAATTAGGTAGCAACATGGTGATTTCAATGTAGTTAGGTTGAAGTGTGAAGAAACAGAAAACTGTCAAGAAGTGGAAAGAAGAGCTGATGCTGTAAGAGTAGAGACAAAGGTTTGCATGGAAAGCAATGGCTGAAAGATCCTTGAGAAAGGACCTATCACACTGACCTGATGTGAGTTTTTCTCCTAGTCAAAAGGTCTATTTTAAAGAGAGGATTCTATGTCACACTAATAATTTATAATTACAACAAGTTGAAATAATTTTCTTTAGTAAGAGGAATAATAGCAGCATTTTTTTTTTTCTCTCTGTGAGTTATATCTAAGAGGAGCTTGAAAACCTTTTGTTTTTATAGTTTGGTAGCTGCCCTAATCCTCAAAATATCAGATGTTAATTCTGGTTTTGCTGGAGGACATCTTTGTGGATGTAACTCCTGTACCTTAATTGAACTGATAAGAGAGAAGGGACCAAACATTTAATATTACAATCTTCCTTCAAAAAAATAATGAAACAAGAGTATGAAACATTAATGGAATTACTTCACATTAAACTATCCAGAGAAGGTGCTAAACATAAAGGGCCTCATCATTCAGGTGACTGTATGGGTTAAGCACTCTGTTTGGATAGAAAAGTAGTGGTGGAAAGGTAGGCTCCACTGGACGTTGTTTTACCCTTAGGGGTGTCCAAGCTGTTAGATCCACTTGGCTGAGGCCAAGCAAGGTTTCAAAACATCAAACTGAA
Organism: Aythya fuligula; assembly: GCF_009819795.1. NCBI lineage: Eukaryota > Metazoa > Chordata > Aves > Anseriformes > Anatidae > Aythya > Aythya fuligula. Next base: position 34,454,199 of record NC_045562.1, read on the forward strand.
GGCTAGTTCCTTTGAGCTGCGAGACTTCTTGGATCAAAAGCAGAGCCCAGGAAGGAAAAGAGAGTATTCTAAAAGCAAGAGAAATAGATGAGAGAGAAGAAAGGTATCTTCTTGGCAACAAAGCTGACACTGTAGTGTCTGATTTGGATATTTTAAAAGAAGAATTACTTGTACACAATTTGGATCATCTCTGTTCAAAGTAAAATAATCCATGTTCATTTTGAATAGCAGTAATTTACACTAGAAAGACACTCAGAAGTTGAGGCATTTCTCTTCTGGCTGAAGAAATCGCTGTAAAATCCTGATTCTGCTATGATGCAGCAATGTTTATGTTTCATACTAGGCTGAGAAGTTCTCTCAAATTCAACCACAAAACACATCTGACTTAAGGAAGTTCTTAACTCTGACAGTATCCATAGAAAGATCTGGACTGGCGATACCAACCTAATTTTTAGTCAGTTTTCTTCCACTGGTGATAGAGCAACAGCTAATGACTGTGGTGTGAATTTGAAGAGATGCAGCTTGTAGGTTTTTTGTTTAAAGGACTTGTGGCAACATACAGAGATACAGAAGCTGCCAGGTATAAAAATAAGCATTTTAAGGTCACTTCGTAAGAACATTTTGCTGTAGGGATGTCTGTGTTGTCTACCAGTTGTTTTGCTGTGCACGGGAAGACTGGCAGATGAGTGCCCTGCTGGTGCCAAAGCTGTGATTCTTTGTTTACCTGGTTTGTTCCTTACATTCGGTAATGAACTCTCAATTTGTTTCACTCTCCAATGTTTTCTTTAAGTCTCAGTGATACGATGGAGCATGGGAAAGGACCTCCTTTTTCATGGCAGATCCTCCTTTCAAATCTCCAGGCTCAAACAGAATTGCACAGTATTAGATGGCCCCTTGCACTGACTGTTCTGTCAAAGCTCTGGCTGCATACTGCCAGAGCGGTCAGTAATGAAGTGGTTCCTACTGTCACTGGTGCAATATTAGCAATGGTGTAGGAAATGTAGCTTCTCCATTTAAAAAAAAAAAAAAAAAAAAAAAAAAAAAAAAACAGAAAAAATACACAACAACTTGGTTTTGTTTAATTTTATTTTATTTTTTACTTTACTCCTCCTGCTAATACATTTGTGACAAATATTATTTTCCCAGATGACACTTGTACTGTAGGTCTATAGAAAATGTCAGCCAGAAAAAAAAATCCTGCATTAATGTGCATTCTGAAAGCCTTCTCATTATTTCTCATGCCAACTAGGAGCTTACTAAATAACAAAATAGAATGCAAATAATTAAATAATGCAATTAAGCTCATATAAAGTTGGGGTGCTCCAGAAATAGCAGAGAAAAGCTGCATACAATCCTCATGTATACATGATTCCCTTAAGAAAGATGGGGTACTGATTTTATGCATGCTTTATTTTCTTATCAGTCAAAAAATCCTGTGGAAAAAAAAATAAGGTGATACTGTGCTGTGTAATAGCATGCAGTGAGGAGTACAATGAAATCTGTCAGAGGTCACCTTTATGAATCCTTTCAAAATAATTTTCTGTCTGGGAACTGCAGAAGGGCCAAAAATGAGTGTTCCAAAAATAACCCCTACTTTATGAGATACGTAAAAAAGATTTAATTGATTTCATCTTTTTAAACCACAGTGAAGTTTGTACACTAAACTAGACATAGTCAGCTTATTAGGAATTTGTTAATTTTTTTTGTCTTCTCCTCACCTTTCATAAAGAAAGCTAAGCCTTGATCACATGGAGTTAATGCTTTAAGGAAACTTTACTGTAAGATGTGCACTGTGCATTCATAAAACACCAGGACAGAAGTCTTAGAAAAAAAAAAAAAAACTTCATATAGCCAAGAATTTTTAAATACAATTATTGTTAAAGTTAATTAAATCAATAAAATATATAAACTACAGATAATTCAGTGTTTAATCCTTAGTATCTAATAAGTAAGCATAAATAAGACTTTCAATTACAGGAATTAGCAACCGATTTAGCAACGCAGAGTGTGTGTACAGAATAAAAAATAAGCTGTTTCTCTAACATGCTACAAATAAGGAGCAATAGTCTTAATTTTAAAAATCTGAAAGGTTTTTAGATGGTACAGTAGGGACAAATCCAGTAATAAGACAATTTTATCTGCCTTCCAGAGTCCCCTCTTCATTTGTGCATCTTCCTCAGATTTGTTTGTCAGATTCGACTGTAGCATTCCAAGCAAGGGTATACTATTTCTTTTAAAGAAATGGGTTTGTATTTTCAACCCACTTTTCTATATCCTGTTGCTCTTGAACATCCTAGGAGTATTTCTATTCTAACCTAACATTAAGGACTTTAGAGAGGTCATTTTAGAAGTTCTATTAAATTGTAATTCATTTCTTCATGTTATTTTGCTGACATACTGAAAGAATGCTGGAAATTTACAAGTATTTACAGAATTAAATACTTTTGTTTAAAAAATATGAATTGGCATTAGTAGGAATGCAAACCCCACATGCATCAAATCATGGGCAATATGCCCAGATCTTTTTAGACAGCTAAGAAAAGTACTCCAAATATCTGTGTTCTACAGAGACTATTCCAGTGTAACAGAAAGAGTGATCTCTGCTGAGAGTAGCAACACAAGTGCTATCTGCAATTGTGAGGGCTAACTTTGTTCATTAAAAAAAAAAAAAAAAAAAAAAAGTGAAGCGGACAACACTGCAACTTACTTACATGGATTTATCAAAATTCACAGTAGCTCCTTTGCTCCAGTGCAATGTCAGCACTTAGTAGGTAGCTGGTCCTAGCGTCTGAGAATCCACAGAAAAGAAAGCGATGAAGAGTGTTGACTTGCAGTGCCCTGGAAGAGGCTGACTGCATTCCTTGTGCTTTTGGCATCATCACTAACAAAAAGCATTCTTGGATCTGAATTTTGTTTCATATTGTTGAGAATGATGTCTGAAACCAACAGAATATAATTTTGCATGTTAGACAGGATCTACATTGTTAAAATTACCAAAAACTTATTTTGGCTGGTAAACTGAGCAAAGACAGTATGGAAATTAGACAGAAAACATCCATAGAAGCCACCTGTTAGACATGAAATTTCTGAGGGAATATGTCTTGGTGCTTAAGAAATGAAACATACTTTTCCATCAAGTTTATTTACAGTTCTTAAATCTTCTCTTATATATTTTGAGGGTAAATTCAAAACTTAGGTGGAATTTGAAAAATATCACTATCCCCAATCTGTGATATGGTATCTCCTCTCCTTTTTTTTTTTTTTTTTCTTTTTATCTGTTTATCCTGTCGTATCCTGTTGACAAAATCTAAACTCTCAGCTACTTTCAACTGTGTGTTTTTCTAGTATCTTTAATGTGACCATGGTCACCCCATCTTCTACAAATTCCTGACTCTTGTCACTGACAACCGTTCTTTTACAGAGTAACGCTAGACAGATTGAGGATTTATTCAGTCTTCAGCTCTAACTATACCTTTTTCTGCTCCCTCTGATCAATCTGTCTTGAGTGCTGCTTTACCCTGGTGTATTGTTTTCTTTCCTGCCCATATTTCTGAAAGAGTCTATTTAGATAGTCTGTTTCATCAATTTTAACATCAAACTCTATCATTACCTGTTTTGCCTTAAAAAAATAAACTTCCTGGAATCCCATATCACGCTAACTTCAGAGCAGCTGTCTGCACAGTAAAATAAAGACGTAAGTTCATTATCATGTGCCAGCATCCCTGGTTAACTAAAGCCAGCGAGTGCTGGAAACAATAGCCCAGAAAGGATGGTGCAGCACGAGCTTTGCAAGGCAGGAATCCACATGATCTTTTTCCTGGGATCCTTGGAAAGATTGTACTTTTCTTGTCTACAGGGAGCACATCACTTTATCTGACCATGTAAAATAGAGGAACTACTCTTTTGTGAGGGCTTCATTCAATATTCTAGTCTGAAAACTGGTTTCTTCCTAATTGTATTTAATTGCACTGTCGCTAGCACTATCACACTATCCTGAAACAAAAACATTATGGTCAAATATTTTGTTAATAACTTTTTTATCCTAAAATACTGTATTGCAATATCATATTTACTTAAACATTTTCTGCACTGTTTATATAATATCACTTATTTAATCCTCATAAGAATATAACATAACCACATATATAACATAACATATATATATAACATATACAACATAACATAATCAGGCAGAAGCAGATATCTTCTGTTTGTGATAACATGTCTCTGATCTGTGAAAGAGCAGACAGCATCTCATAATGCAGAGTTATGACACAATTTGCCCCCTTTGGACATTTATTTCATACACCTCCAGTTACTACCAGCTTCTGCTCTGAAGCAGTTATATAAAGTCTGTACCCCTTTTCAAAGCAAAATACAGTTACATGGTTGAATACTAAACTATTCTTTAAAATTTACTTTCTATTTGTTGCTCCCAAATAAAAATGTTTATTCCCTTTTAAAATTCTATTAAAATTTGGCATACAGTATGGTGATGAGCTGCTAGACTTATTACATGCATGTAAAAAATGCACATGTATACGTTAATCTGTTTAGAACACCCCTTATTTTTATTGTATTATTAATGATGATCTCAATAACTTCAAAACTAAAAAGGAATGCACTCGGAACTATTCTGAAAGTAAAAAATACTGTATTCCTAAAATCATTCTCTAATGGGCATAAACTCAGAAACACTTCTTTTCCTGACTTTATTTATTTAGAGTTTAAATCTAAAAATCTCATTAATTTCAACTGTTTCTATTTCCATCACATCATAAAATAAGTAAAAGGAGGTCATAGGCCATGTTCTCAGCTGGCATAAAATGGCATAGCTAACAGAGCAATGTTTTATGCTAGCTGAGAATCTAGCCCTGCATTTCTGAACATTACTCATTTGCTATTTTAAAACATATTTTTAATTTAAAGGGTATGAGCCACTGGAATTTGGAATATATACACAGAAAGCTGTGAAGCATACTGCTTGTAATTGCAGAAATTAATGTCAGATTAGTACCTAATATTTATCTTTGCTAAGATCACCGATGTTCCTTCTAGACAAATGAAATGCTAACGATTTCCTATCTGCACCTTAGAATGCAGCCTAATGCAATGCTACATGGGTGTAACTTGTTACAGTGGAGTTTAGACAAGAAAGTGTGGAGAGAATTCACTGAAGGTGAATGATGGCGACATGCTATATTGAAGGAGAAAGAGCCAAGCTAAAAAGAGGCTGTACATAGTGCTCATAAAGTAGTGGTGAGGGGACAAACAATATTTCATATTCTCAGAAATTGTGTTTTTCAATTAAGAATAAATGATTCAAAGCTGAGATGAAGTTTTAAATCCAGAGAAGGATCCAAATATCCTAAAGAAGGAGGCCACTCTGAAGGCTGGATTCATTTTAGTGGCACAAAATTTAGAAGTACAGAATAACAACTAACATGTTTAGGGAATAAATGTTAGAGAATTTAGAGAATGTTTCTGCAAGAAGAATATTTCTGTGGGGGATCAATTTTAGGAACTACTGTTATGTAAACATTTAAAGCCTGGAGAAACAATTTGCAGTACGTAGGAATTATACCTTTCACTGATAGCTTTGGAGGCGTGATGTCCAGGGTGTGTAGTGCCAGAGCACAAGTTCCTTCCACTGGGAACAGGGCTCTGTATGGAATCTCATTTGAGACCTTAGACTAAGAGGGACTTACTGGTGTCACATTACCAAGTCACCTGAAGCTCAGCTCATCCCATCTCTGGCAGGAAGAAATAGGCTGCCTCTGCATTTACTGGCTTATCAGACTTCCTCTGATGCTCTTGCAATGCTGTCTGGGAAAGGTCAGCTCCAAGCCATACAACGCTAGGGCCTTCTCTTCACCTCATACTGTCTACTTGTCTATTTCCTTTCATCTCCGCTGGATGCAACAGTGTAAGTTCTTCTTTGGGAATTGGCTTAGGAAAAGGACTCTTCTCCATTTCAGAATCTACTTCTTTCCTCTGTTTTTGTTTAGACAAGGATGAAGCAGAAGGATCAGTGGATTCTTCTAATGGAGCACAATTTCCCTGGTACCCAAATCCACAAATCATAGCCACAGCTATTAGCTGAGTTGATATGCTAATAGGATACTTTATATTTTCCTTCCTTAAGAGAAATGCTAGATAAAATAGTTATTATTTCTAAATGGTGCCTGACTGAATATCTCTTTAACACGTGGAGCAGATACAGCAGTAAGAAGGTATTCCCTTCATCAGGATATTTCCACCTCATAACTCAAACTGATCCTAGTGAAACTAGCTGAGAGTGAAAAGTCTGTTCACATGTCACATATGTTCTAGACATCTCACCTTGTCTTCAAAACTGCCAGCTGCTGTACTTGGCAACACTGATATCAGTGCACTGGATATTCAGTTCCATTTACCTGCATTTTCAATCTTCTTTTCTCAGCCAATACCTGTCCTGACAATGTTTTCACTGTTTTCTCTCTAGAAGTTTACTAAACAGGTTTTAATTAACTTTTCTTCTTCTAGTAACATTAGTTATGCATTTTTTCTTCCCATTCCATTAAATTTAGTTGCTTTCCTTCCTCAACAATTCCTGATCTCTTTTTTTCAATAAATGTTTTTTAATAAACATTTCTCTGAATTACCTGTTTCATGTCTCTTCCCCGTTTCGACCTTTCTCTCCTTTGTCTTCTTTTTCTTGAAACATTATCTTCAGTTTCCACATGCTTCATTTTTAAAGGTTTTCTAATAATTTCTCTAATCAATGTTATATTCCACTCTTCTTTCTGAAGAGCATTCTTTGTTCAGGTCTTGTTACTGTCTGCCTCCATTACACCCAGCTTGCACAAAGCTCTGTGCAAGCATCTGTGGTGTTCAGTAGTTGTTTAGAGCAAACCTGCACATACATGTTGACATGATATCCAAGCCACAATAAGAACCCTAACACCCCTTGTATTCACATATAAAACATCTCAACATTTGCTAAAGTTTATATCTAACTGGCATAAAGCAGCTAAGAGCCACAGCTCTAGTTCTGTGGTATGCTCAGGGAGAGCTAGAGCTCTGCTTTATGTAGAGGTTTCCATGTGTTTACATGTTGTTCTTTGTGACTCAGCTGGGGATGAAAAATAACTAGGAGATGCTAAGGGCTCCCACACCTTTTAGTCTGCCCCAGAAAAAGTTTCACAGGTCAGCTCAAAACATTGATGAATGTGTATGAATTTATATCAGAAGTGCCCACACAGTCTGGTGCAGCAGATCCTGTGAATGTTTAAAGTCTCCTCTTGCTTAAAAAGTTCCTTCACTACATTTAACTGCAACATCCTGGAGAGGCTTAGCTGGAGAGGCTTAGCATGAACTGACAACATCAGATGGAGAGGCAAAGTGTATGGTGTGCCAGATGATGAGGGGTGAAAACACCTCCCCATGAAGGCACACTATGTAAATCTGCCAGTTCTTCTAGTGGGATCTGAACTCTGCAGGAAACAGCAATAGCTCCAATAACTTACACAGCCCAGTCCAATGTTTTGCTACCAAAAGCCATCTTGATATTTTCTCCATACTAATAACTCTAGTGGGATCTCACCTGTATAATTAAAGAACAATATAACCATTAAATTTAACCAGTTAACATTTATTTTACTAGCAACAAGTATATATATTGTTTTTTTTTTTAATGCTAAATTTGTTAAGTCACTTTTATAGATTGTGTTTTTATAATACAATAAAATTCCAGTTGAAATAAGCACTGAATATATATAGACCAAGTGAAGAAGAAGCCTCTCCCTCAATGAATAATTCATTTGTGAAACATGGAAGTGATAAAATCTGAGAACAATAAATAAATAGAATCTACACCACAAAGCTGGTGAGTGCTGAGTGGGGGCTACTAACTTGAGCCCAAAGATAGTGGAAACAGTTTGGTTCTAGCCACCCTGCTGAAAATGCCAGGACTGTTATCTGCTGTGTTAATGTAACCAAAACTATGATCATGATCTCTCCAGCCTCAAATGCAGAGAAAACACAGCAGCAGAAAAGCAGCTGTCAGTTGTTTCTAAACCAACTGCAGAAAATAAGCAGAACATGTTGCTAATCCAAGCTGATGACAAGAGTGCAGAAAATTAAGAGACCTTTACTCCAAAAAGATCTTCAGTGGCTGGAGGCAGAGAATGTAGGAAATTTACTGTGGGCTGTAATAATTGCTGTCTGCCCTGGGAAATGGCATCAAGGCCAGTGCAGTCATAGCTCCATGCAAGCACATCCTCTAATTATTGAAAAACCTGTGTAGAGTCTCAATGTTAATCAGTCTCTCAGAGACTTCAGCTTTATGTGGTTAGTGCAGATTTATGGCATTTTTCTTTTCTTGTTATTAAAACTGATATTTCACAAGGAAGAAAGTATCTCCAGACAACTGTTAAAATGCAAAGTTTCAGTCATAAAAGAGAACTGCAGGATTATTCTGAAACTATTCCACAGAGAACCCAAACAAGAAGGGTAAGAAACAAAACATCAAAGACACACGGAAAAATGGAAAAAGATGAAACTTTAAAATATTAACTAAAGACGCAACAGTTGGCCTGTAGATTCAAGAGGTTATAGTGTAATTAATTAAGTGCTCGTTACAATTAGGGAAATAAACAGTGCATATAGTAATGCAACATGAAGAATACATAACTGTAAAAAAAAAGGAAATCAAATTAAGAGGTTTGCATGGCCACATTACTAAGGTTATTTGCATTACAGGATCAGTGATGTAATTAGATAATAAACACAGAACTTTAAAATTCTATTACATGGCCACAGTTTGTTTCTTCTTACTAATTGTGCGGCAATAGTATAATGTACAGTTTCTAATTATTCCACTGGGACATTTTAAAATGATATTTTGGTCTATAATGCTGAAACAATTTTGAAATATATGCAGCAGTCTTTGCCAAATAATATATTGAATCTATAATGTTTCAGATTTTCTACTAGTTGTGCCTGCAAATTTCTGGCAAACAAAGTGGAAAAAGTTGTGTGTCTCAAGATCTTTTCTCTTACTGTTACATATTACATCAACCCCAACCTTCCCGAGGTATCTGGCACTTCATAAATAGTAGAACCCTGGGAAAGTTCACAGAAATAAAACCATAAAAATTGCAAACTTGTTTGTCACTGACAGGATTTGAGGAGTTTCGCTTTTTGTTGTTTTTTTTTTTGGGGGGGGAGAGGGGGTGGGGAATAGATGTGTTACTCACATATCATTTAGTTGTTAGTTGTCATCATTTTGAAAAATATGAAATAACAGATCTGATGCCTACAGGTTTTAATTTACTAGTGATGGCTGACTGCTCTTCAGTGGCGTAAATTAACATCAGAATAATCTTTCTGGAAAGACATGCATAAATACTGCATAAGGACTGACCGTAGATTGTACTTACAACCCAGGAGTGGCACATTTACTCTGTATAGAAACAGATTGGGCAAGATACCCAATTATCTACATGGCAACAGGAAGTTCAAAAGATGTAACTGGAATAAGCAGTGGGAATGCCTGAATCAGAGCATAAGGCTGGAATCAAAAAAGGATATGCAAACTGACACCTGACATTAGCTCTTTGTACCTCTTAAGATGCTAATGCTTGAAAGAAAATAATGAGTAAAATACTGTGGATATATGTGCAGGAAAGACGCAGAATGATTTATGGTACAAAAAATTGTATGGAAAAGCAAGCAATGTACATAAATAAGATATCTCAGATGAATGGACCTTGACTAAATTTTTCCCAGGAAGAACAAAATAAATAACTCTGGATTATTTGTTTTGGTAATTGTTACTCCCAAAGGCAAGGCAGAAAAGGCAGATGTGCTCATGGCAGCACCATGGAAGTGCTGATCTTGTGCTTCCACATGTCCACAACTGTGCCATAAGCAGTACCATCTGCTTTCTGGCCATGTAGTAAACTTCCAGTGGTTCTGGGTGTCCCTGCAGCCCTGCTGGCCTACTCTCTGTCTGTATGATACAGAATTTTCTCCCTCTTCAAAAGGTGATGTAAACTTAGTGAGAAAAAAATTACTAAGATAAGCCCTTGGCGATCTTTGCAATGAGGCCTACCTACGTGGCTGGATAACAGGGGCCCAACTCTCAGGGGAGAGTGCAGGAAATGCACGCTAAGAGTGTATTTAGAGACCAAAAGGTAGTGCAGCACCTGTTGTCTTCAGGTTGAGAAGCATGAGGATTCACTATGAAGTCCTAGTGAGGGTATGGATGCAAAGTTTACAGAACAGACAAGAAGAAGGCTATTAAAATTATAAACATAGGTGATTGTAAAACTATATTATGCAAGAGTCTTAACCCTGATCTTTTTAAGGTGCTATGACAGAAAAGGCTGGTTCTGCAAAGCCAACAGGAGAGACTTAGTTTTTCTCCAAACTCTCCACCCAACACCACTATCCCAAATACATTCCACCAGTCACGCTTGCCTCCTTGGTTAGCTAGGGTTTAGCAATGCAGTTACACTGCTGCCATTTCCAAACAAGCACCCAAACACCCAGACTAAGCATCTCTAGCTCTCTCCTTCCATTCTATCCCCAGCCACAAGACACTCCATATTTTGGGATGCAGTCCTATGATTTTACCAGCTACTTCAATGAGCACGGGCACAGGTACTTGCTGGCTAGATCCTCTATACTGGGTTGTGGAGACCTCTCAACAATCCCAAGATCAAAGGCAGCCGGGTGCTGAAATCACAGTGTATCATCCAGCAGGAGATAATGCTGAATTTCATTATGGATGTTAGCTTCTAATCTTTCTTGCAGTAAACTCAAATTGTCTTGAAAACTGCCTTAACCCATCTCCCAGCTGAGCCGTATTAATAAACAGAAATTTCAGTTCGGTTTGTTTCAAGGCAAAAATACTTAACTGAAGCTATTTAAATAACATTTTTCAAACAAATTATCATTAGTCACCCTGTAGGAGCATGTATCTGGCAACATCCAGAACAGAGCTAAAGACTGACAGGTTTATGACATAAAGGTAACAAATGGTTACACAGATTTTGGATTCACAGTAATGTCCCAAGCAAGGAGTCATTTGCATCATCCCACCTTCTTGGGGTTGAGAGATTTAAAATTCAGAAAGCCTGTATATTTGTGAAAACGATGGCCAAGATAGAGCAAGGTAGACAATATGCCTGATTTCTTTGAATCTGAGGAAATTCCGGTGTAAAAATGCTACATACTTGTACTACAGTTACAAGTGTATTACAGTTACGATAGAAGTTTGTCCACAGAAGAATCAATGCCAACAAAATACATTTTCAATAAACAGTGTGCTCTCACAAAGCCCAATTTGTAAGAAACTCTCTGATACAAACTTCTGCTTTACATTTTGAAAAGAACTTACAATGACAGTTTTGGCCATGTGGACACCACAAGACAAAGGCTTTTACGTCAAAGCCTGCTGCAACTGCACGCATACCCATTTCCATAGCAATATATGTTTTCCAGGATTTATGCTCTTAAATTGTCACTGCCAGCTGCTGTCTTTAATTTCATTCTCCAAAAGATGTTACTTTAATTAGATAAGCAAGCAGAAAAAGGGTAAGGTTTGACTGGATCAGTGTTACCTTAAATTATACATAGATATCCTTGCAGATTGAGGGGCAATAAACAGCAACAAATAGCAATTCCATCACTGAACAATTTATTTTGAGGCAGATCCATAGCAAATGAGTAAAGCTGTTCTTCCAGGCACAGCAGGACAGTGGCTTGTGCTGGGGAACTGGTGCTATCCATTCTGCACATCCTGCAACCAGTAAAAATCTTCCCTTCGCATGGTAAAGAAGAAAATCAGACAAATGTTACTGATTTATTGCTGGTTTGCATAGTACCATTCCAACAGAAGCTGTGTGTGTTGGCAGCATTTCACTGAATTCTCTGGCTTCAGCAGCTCAGTTATTATTTTTGTATCATCTGGTAATTTAGATACAGTTATTGCAGGTTCTTCAGCCAGTGTTAGATATTCTCTATACTCCCCTGAGTTTTGTATCCTGTTTTATACTTCCTCTCTTGTTTTTATCAGTTGTCACCTATTGTGCCTCACTATTTTACTCTGGGGTGCTTTAATTATATATGAATGTGATACGCTTCACAGCAGCTAGTTTCCATTTGCCATCTAAATATCTTTGTACGTGAATGGAGTAACCTACATTTAACTTCACAGACAGTTTGCAAATCTACTGTATTTCAGCTTTTTTGTCTGCTTACTTTTTTTTGATAATTGCTTTCTAGATGTTTTTCCTCTGTTTTCCAAATCTACAATAAAACTCTTTCCAAAAGAGGGGGAAAAGATAAATAAGGCAGTAAGTCACAGTCTGTCCCTGTTCCTAAACCTGAAGAGAAAAAGGTTGGCTTGGGATATTGGAGGGTCCACCTGATAAAAGAGGTTTAGTTGTTTTACTGGCTCCTTTGATGGCGTTCATGTCCTTAAGCTGGGCAATTTCTTTCAAGAAGAAGTAGTTTGTCTGGTTTTGATATCTTATCCCTAGTAATTGTTGGCAAAACTTTGGTAGCACCCTACAGAAATGATTTTCAGAAGTGCTTTCATTGCACAATTGATGTAGCGGTTTTTCCAGTACTCCTAAAAATAGGACACTTTGTAAATAGAAAGGCAAAATCCCTCATCTAAGTGTTGCCAAGACAAAATCCAGATAAAGAGGGCAGCAGGTTTATGGACTGGCACTGACATTTATGAGAACTTCTTTGATTTGTTTTCAGGAAATACTTGTGTAGTGGGTTTACGTGGCAAGGTTTTGGTAGCAGGGGGCCATAGGGGTGGTTTCTGTGAGAAAGATCTAGAAGCTGCCCCATGTTTGGGAAGGGCCCCATTGTTTTCCAGATCTGAGCCAATAAGCGATGTTGTTTTGCGCCTCTGTGAGAGCATATTTAAGAGAGGGAAAAAAACGCTGCACCACACAGCAGCTGGGAGAGTGAAGGGAGTGAGGAACAGCCTTGCAGGCGCCAAGGTCAGTGCAGAAGGAGGGGGAGAAGTGCTCCAGGCGCCGGAGCAGAAGTCCGTGTGGTGAGGACCATGGTGAAGCAGGATGTCCCCCTGCAGCCCATGGAGTACCACGGTGGAGCAGGGTTCCACGCTGCAGCCCGTGGAGGAGACCACGGTGGAGCAGGTGGCCCTGCACCGACGGAGGCTGCCGCCTGTGGAAGACCCCTGCCGGAGCAGATTCCGGGCCGGACCTGTAGCCCGTGGAGAGGAGCCCACGCAGCAGCAAGTGACCTGGCAGGAGCTGCTGCCCGTAGGGGAGCCAGGTTGGAGCAGTTTTCTCCTGAGGGATGGACCCCGTGGTACAGACCCATATCTGGAGCAGTTCTGGAAGAGCTGCTGCCTGTGGGAAGCCCACGCCGGATCAGTTCATCAAGGACTGCATCCCGTGGGTGGGACCCCACAGCACAGGGGACGAGAGTGACCGAGAAGGAGCGGCAGAGAGAAGCACTGTAGACTGACCATAACCCCCATTCTCCCGTTCCCCTGCGCCGCTTGGGGGGAGGAGGTGGAAGAGGGTGGATGGGGGGGGAAGGTGCTTTTGGTTTCTTTCCTTTGTTTCTCACTTCTCTAGCTTGTTAGTAATGAGCAATAAATCTTACTATCTCCTTATGCTGAGTCTGTTTTGGCCGTTACAATAATTATTGCGTGATTTTCTCGTCCTAATCTCAACCCTTGAGCCCTTTTCACATATTTTCTCCCCATTCCTCTTTGAGGAGGGGGAGTGAGAGAGTGGCTGTGGTGGAGCTCGGCTGCCCACTCGAGCGGAACCACGACAACTTGCACTGTCCAATACATACAAATGTTTTTGATACTTGTGTATTTTTTTAATCAACAAAAATACACTGAAGAAAAATCAAGGAAACCTCACATAATGCTCCCCTATATTCCTTATAAAACACCATTAGATAGCAAAATAGTATTTAGTATCAACCCAACTTTGAGGTTGGGCTGCAAGTTTTAAAATTGTATGAAAAAATGAAACTGTTTTATATTAGCAAAACCATATTTCTCTTTTATCAGGTACTTTTATTTACTTTTTTTTTTTCTTTTACTCACCTACTTGTCAGATGTCTTTGCCTCAGTCTACATTATTCAGAACATGTAGTGTTCAGAACATAACATTCACTGAAGAAAAATGACCTGCTCACCAGGCTTATGCCATGCCTGACCACGATTATTTTGAGGGTGCTTGCACTTCTTAGAGATACTTCACAGAGCAGATAATGATCTGTTCAAACTCAAGCAAAGCATGGGTGCTTTTAGAAAAATGTATACAACAAGCATGTGTTATTGTAGGATTTCCTCAGTCCTAAAAGAATAGAAAATAGTGGCATAGGGACAAAAATAATACAAAGCAGAAGACTTTAATATATAGCTATATAAAATTGTATTTGTTTTGATTTCTACTTTTAACAATTCCTTGAGCACCTATTGTACCTTTTAGACTATTTTGAAATAAATGAAAAAGTAAATAATTTTGGTTGGACTTCTTTAATCAATTGTTAATACATGACTTGAGTGACAGTCTCACTAATCAGGAAAGCAGCATGAACAAGTGGCAAGTAAATACAAATCAAAATGCATCAAGAAATAAATGTCTGAAAAAACAGCAATGCACTAGGGGATTTTCTGACTTCAAATCTGTGCAAACACAGATTGAGCTTAAGATGCGTGGTTATTGGTTAAACAATTTTTAATGAAATATAAAGACCTATGTGCTCTTAAATGGATAATTTATGTGCAATGTTATTGTCTCTCAAGGTTTAATTAAATGTTTGCCTTGTGGCTAATCAGCTACAATTAATAAATGAAGCCTATATTCATGTCACTGATGGGGAATGTTAAAATAGCCTCCATTAGAATTTCAGTGTCACTGTTTTGGCTGGTTGATAACAACAATCTAATATATCAGAAACTTCCACAAAATAATTTGATACAGACACTAATATGAAATTACATTAATATATACAATGCTTTTATCACAATGGATAAATTCAAGTTCAGTTTGAAGGTAAGTACCTGTAAGTCCTGAAAGTGGAAGGATATATTTACATGGTACTTTTCATCCCCAAAGCAGTTTCCAGAGTTCAATTTAAACATCTCCTATACCTACAGAGCAACATTTCTTAGCCTTATGGATACAAAAGAGTTTACAGTGGAGAAAAAACATCCATTAATCCATAGACTTACAGCCCTGAAGGATTTTAACTGTCTCTGGCATGATACACTAAATGTCTTAGGACTACATAACAACACCAAGTGATTTTTATCCTCGATACTACCTTTCTATGCCTTTTTCACTCCAGCTACTTTAAAGTTATAAACCTCAATAGGTAGGCATTTAAAACGTAGGTAAGCCTCCACTGGGTACTTTCTACCTGAACAAGTTATATAAATCACAGGCCAACAGGGATTAGGCCAAAGGCAATGCTGGCTGTCACTGACAGTGTTCCAGAAGTCAGCTAGAAAGAGAATTTCAGATCTACTGACCACAAAAGGCATCTGTTCTGTGCAGCTAACATACTGTTATTTATCATTTACACTGCAGTAGTGCACAAAGGTCTGAGGCTAGGCTCCATTTTGAAATATTATCTATAAATAATATGTAGTTACTTGTCAGTGTTGTCACTGTTTACGATTTAGATGACTTAAGATGAAAAGCAATCAATGGGCGTCACCAGAACTAGAAATCAGTAACAGAAGTTTAAGAGCCATTTAGTGTAATAGAAGTTTAAACAATCTTCAGGGACCAAGTACAAAATTTCTGAGTTCCAGCTTATTGGGGGAAAAAAAAAAAAAAAAAGTACTCTTCAACAATAATGAATGTGAGAACCTTTCGCTGGCAATCTTTCTGATGATGTCAAATGATTTTTTTTCACCAACTTAGGCATAATGTAACAGAAAAGGAAGAGAACTGTGCAGGATAATTCTATTGTCATCACTTAAGTCATTAATTTTTACTGTATCTCCTTTAATTTAGATCCTGATTCAGCCACAAGTCATACCTCGTGTAGAATCAAGAAATTCACTCAGAGGAATCTGAAAAAATGTAAATACTACTCCCTTCTGTTAGCATGAAAAGGACATATTTAATTAATTACAATACAGTAAGGATATTTTGTCTTAGGAAATGAAAACTTATTTAAGAATAACATATTTCTCTTGGGGTTATAAAGATATCTTTATCTGTAAGTCACCACTCTTTTGCACAGACTTCCATTTATTACAGACTGAAGACTGCAGAAATTAAATGGGAATAAGTGTATTAGGCAGAGCTATTTAGCCCAGTGCTCCATGAAACAAAGCTTGTCCCAACATATACCAGATGAAATAGACGATGACATACTGAATACAACAAACACAGTAAAGTTTCCTAATACAGTGGCTGTTTCTATCAGTTATTAACATCAGTTCTACACATAAAACATTTTCTAAAAAATACCGTACAGAATAAACAGTCTTAACCTAAATTCTGATTACTATTTTCCATTCAGTCATGAAGGAGACCTTCAAACTCACTTGCCTGAGGCACTGAGAAGCTCCAGGTCTTTGACGCTCATGAAAGAAAGATAATAATCACTCTTCAGGGGAGAGAGATCTTATTATATGTACCCTGTGGATTTTTTTTATCCTTTATCAAACTGCACCTTTGTGGGCCTTTAACTTCTTAATGGGTTGTTTATCCTTTCCCCCATAATTCATGATGATAAGCTGGATGTCACGTAGATACCGTTATGGTGATGAAAAAGTTGTACTTACGAGCTGAGTCAGTGATGTAGTTTGATTAACTTCTTATGCAGGTATTCTAGACAGGTAAACCATATAAGATGGTAATGTTACAAATGTTTCAGTAGGTGCAAATCTATCTGAGGCATACCCATAAATCTATGAATAATAATACCTAAAATAAGTAAACAAAACCAGGATCAGATATTAATGGGATGCATTTCAGTTTATGGAAAGGGTTGGGAGGTAGGGCGGAAAGGGGAAGAGAAGATATAAACAGCAAAACAGCAACGCTGGGGCAATTTTCTCTCTAATGCATGTAGAATATAGGACCTACAATGGCACAACATAAGACTTAACAGCCTGAGTTTTGGAAAGCGCTGTTACTTGCAGCCCTATCATTCATGGGTAAGCTTATTAAAAGATCTCAACAAATGCCAGTAAAACCTTTGTACAATGCCACCTCTTTGTTATTCTCACACGTCTCTCAGATTAAATAATTAGTGGTTTAGATACTTCTGAAATTTGTTAGGTTTCTGTGAATTCAATTGTGGTTTCTAATAGCCATAAAATTGAAGTATGGTATCTCTGGTACTTCCAGGACTACAAATAAATATTTCTACCCTCTTTTGAAGAACATAAAACTCAAATTTTGAGGCATGCAGAACCATAAGGCCTGAATAAGAGAATTTTTTGGCCATTCAATCCCTTAATTCAATAGCTGAAGAAATGCTACTCTTGTAAAATTTAAAAAAAAAAAATTTTTTTTTTTTTTTGGCATACCTTTTTCCCTAGTACCTATTCTTATCAAGGCACATTCCATACTTTCATAAGCACTCATACTAGATTGTTAATGAAATAACCATTGCTTGTTTTAGTAAACCATAATTATATTTATCCTCCTACTATCTATATCGACCCTTACACCTACTGGTTTAGAGATAAACCTGGAAGGGTTGCTACTTACATTACCAAGTTGTTAGTCATATGAATGGTTTCATTTGAAATTAATGGAAAAACATATATAAATAAATGCTCACCAGCAGGTTAGAGCATTGTTAACACGGTCCTATTTTGCTTAGTTTCCCACTGTAGTATTTAAACTATGCAAGCTGAGAGAAATGGAAAGCCTGATAAATAGAAGCCTGATGGTGTCTAATCCTGTTGCTCTAATATTAGTGTGGAAGACTTAATTCTAAGTACTAGCTGAAAGCCACAGCAATATGAAACGTGACAAGAACCATGAAGTGAAGATTTTGGATACTTGCATTCTCTTTCAAATATTTGGCTTTTTCCTAAACCTATTATGCCAGTAATGGCGCTTGACAATGATCTAGTATATGGATGCATAAAATATATATAATGAACAGCAAGACTAGAGATTTTTGCAGTGACTTTTACACCATAAGTTTGTTTGATCTTCATCAGCACTGTTGTCTCCAACTCATCACTCAAACAAAAAGCTAAAAGAGGAGATGCATGGTGACACATTCCTGAGGCTGGTTGAACAGGATGCAAGTGCCACATTAGAAGAACACTGGAAATCGTTAGTAAACGTGATCCTACTTACTCAGATCTAAATATGTATTTGCCATGAAGAAAAAAATAAGGGCCAAATCATCCAGTTTTAGTTGTGCGTTACCACTGGCTCTGAAATTAAAACTGATGGCTCTTACAGGAAACATAACTGTTATATGCAAAAGTTGTTCACTGCGGTCAAAGAAAGCAGTTCCAGGTCTTGCCTGGCACAGGCTTCCTTGGAACAAAATGTAAGACTTGCTTAACGTGGCTAATTATTACATTTACTCCATCCAATCACCATTATCGACTGACAAAGGACCTGATCAACACGTGGCAGAACTGGGCTCTATACTAATTCAAAAATTCCTCATGCTCATCTCTGAAGAAACCAGAGGGGTATCACAGACTGATTATGAGTAAAACCCCTAAATGCAGTCTTGAAGAGTCTGCTATGAAAGAAAAATATTGTAAAATACCTAGGGAAGTGGTTCCTATTGTGTGTACAAAAAAAACATTTTTGGAGGTCCTTGGCCTATGATAACTACAGTGAGCTACACATTTCACTAACATAGTAACATTGAAAGGTAGAAATGCTGTTTACATCTCACATGTATAAGGAAAAGATGCATAGAAAAAAAAATAATCATTTTTTCAGAAAGATTATCCTTTTTGAGAAGTGGTAGATTTCTAGTTACTTGTTTTAAAGAATTTTCACACAAAACAATTAAAATTTAGGTTAGAAGTATTGACTGCAAAATCTTACAAGATTTGACTGCAGAAATTCTCTGGTTTTCTTAGTTTCTGTGTATTTCATCTGGTATGAAGAACAACATAGTGCCACAGTCACCTTTTGGTTAAAGTTCATGCCAAAGCAGTACCTAGCTTAGTGTGCCATCCGAGGTCTCACAGAGCTGCAGAATGTCCTCACTGACCTCCTTTTGATGCTGGTTCTCAGCCTGGAGGAGGAGGAAGTTTGATTAAGAAATCCTCATTAGAGATCATTCCTGTTCCATCATCCTGTCATGTCTCCACAGCAGCCTGCACTAGCTGTTGTACTTCTTGTGTACTTTGTACATGTCTGTACACTGACTGCTGCCTGGTAGAATGCTCAGTGTTGCTACCGTCCCATTCCCCATTTTTGCATTTTTGACACTTTGACATTTTCTTCTCTTTTCATATTTTTCTCCATGATCACTTCAGTTTTCCCCAACTCCCATTTTCTTTCCCCCTCTTCTAGAGTGGAGGAGTAGGGACAGTTCAATTATTATATATATATTTAGCAGACAGGTTAACAGGTAACAGAAAAAATCAAAACTATTAGGGGGTGAAGATGGACAGCTAGGCAGGAGTCAAAAGCAAGCTATGTATATGATGCTCCCTCCAGTACATTTAAAGCAGAGAGATGATAGTTATGATTTTGAAGATGAGGGATAGCCTACAAAATTTCAGTACATACAAGAATCATTACACTGTTGGATTTTTTATCAACTTTAGTGCTTTTTTTTTTTTTTTTTAATATGGATAAAGAAATAGTGCAGGGATTCTTAGCTATTGTTGTGAGCAGTATTCAAGACTATCCAGAAATGCCTTGATAAGTTTTTGGCATGGCTGCATCTAAGCACAAACAATATATAAGTAATCACATCTTCATCCAGCCATTAAAGCTGAACAAACAACAAAAATTGTTAGCAAGTGAAAATACTTTTATTGTTTTTCCATGAACAGATACTTTTTCCCCTTCAGAAGTTGCCTGCCAAACATTTCTAGACCAATTATATTGGTGCTACAACACAGCACTGTAATAGCAATTGGTTTCATCCTTAACCACAGAAAGGATATTGCCTCTTCATGTTACTACACAGATAGTGACTGCCTTTGATTCTTTGTTAAAGAGTGTCCTTTCTGAGTTACACATTGTTTGGCACTCAGGATCCTTTGAACATGTTTCCATAAAAAAAGAAATCTTACTTTGCTTCCTAGTCAAATGAATTATATATGTTTAACACAGCAGACATACCCATAGTGTAAAATGGCTGCTTGTGAACTATTTCAGATATTATTCCAGAACATTAACAGTAATTTTAAATCTGCCATTTTTTTCCCATTTTTTGTAAGTTTTCTTTGTAAGTTTATGTATAGAAGCACTTCATGCAAAAATACGTATGGTAAGTCAAATGTGTTGCTGAAGTCTAATTAAATCTATATGTGAAACCTGCAGCTTCATTATGAAAACAAAGTCTGCTTGCCAGGATCGATTTTTTTTTTTTTTTTTTTTTTTTTTTTTTTTTTTTGCAGAAGCTCATGTTAATAGAAATTACCTGTCCTCTACCAAATTATTTATTTACTGAGTTTTATATTGGCAGTTCCATATTTTGCCTGTGACTGTAGTCATTTTCTACAATTTCTAACTTTCAGTGCACAAGTATGATACCCCATTTCTTCTATTTCATAGAAATTTTCCTTGTTAACCAACATAGCTTTTTGAAATATGTATTCCTTAGGATTATGACTTTGGGGGTATCTGGGCAAACATACTTAAACAGTTTCCAATTAACCTTGTACCATCTCAAATTCAATTCTTTATCCCAAAAGACTTATAGTAGTTTTCACCTTCATAAAATAAGGCCTTTCAAAGGATTAAGTGTATATATTATTGGTTTGGACTTAATTCTGTTTGCTCATAACAAATGTGATCAAATCATTATCAGTTATACCTAAGCTATGACTAATTTTTAGTTCTGTGATCAATTCCTTTTTATCTGTCAAGGTGAGGTCTAATATAGAATTCCCCTGTGTTGGATACAACACTTTTTGAGTTAGGAAATTGACATTTAAAATATTTTGAAGTTCCAAGTACATTTTAACACTGGCAGTATGAGACCTCCAGCATGTGTCACTCAGATTGAAAATCACCACAGTACACGAGTGTTTTCCCGGTATGTTATAGATGGGTAAGGCATAGGTCATGCTGTTCTCTAGTGTGATTTGATATCAGCTAAGTACTCTGTCAACTTCTGACTTATCCATTAGAACATTGACCCATGAACATTCAAGATCATTTGCTTCCGATTGCCATCAACTCAGAAGCAGGTAATGCCATTTTTGAAGTGCTTTCTGTCCACTTGATCCTTCCAAAATAGATCATAACAATTGATTTTGACATGCCAGGTTTCCAACCAGTTTTAACAATAAAAACTAGGTCAAATCTGTACTAAAAATGACCTCTTCTTCTGGGGTCAAGTTTCCAACGGCAGAACAGAGGCTACTGAAAAATCTGTGCTCTTCGTACTCTTTGGCATCCTGATCATGGTTTCTCATCATTTCCATTCACACTTCCCAAAAATTCATTGGTTCTTTCTCAGTAGTTCCAACTCTTCGAAGCTCCCAGACTCCCTAGCTGATCAGTCCCTTAGAAGGAAGTTCCTTTGTTACAATAAATTAGGCTGTGGGCTCTCCTCGACAGAATTTTCCCCAAACCCAGTCTTCATGTTATGTCTCTTAAGAGATTAGGTCTAGGCTTCTCTGCTTGCTCATTTTAACTGCTCAAAAGACCTGAAGTATGTCTGAGAAGACAAGAGATCCTGAAAGAAAAAAAGCTTGTCCACTATAAGTGATCACCTTATATAAGGTCTCTTATATAACCTAAGAGACTACGTATAAATGTTCCCTTAAGTATCAGTAAGATATTGCCACTGATTCTTTGCCTGCCAGCTTCAGAAACTTATTTAGCTTTGAGATATGCTTCTCTTGGAGCTCCAACGAAGCTGAAGCTTTCAGTTAGCCTGAGTATATCGATTTTCTAATGACTGCATTTCCTTTCCACTGCAGATAGGCAAAGACTTCTCTGTGAGCATTGCTCGTACAGGTTGGATGGAACAACCACCAGCGTCCCCTCCCATCCAACGAGCTGGGACTCCAGAAACCCTCCGCAGTTTTGACATCAGAGACCTGTTAACGTCTAAAAACTTGAGCTGCGCTCATTCCTCACAGCTTTCACACGGTCTAAACCTGGCCTTGCTGCTCGAGCAGGGCGGCAGCAGGAGGGCGGCCCTGAGCGCCGCCCGCCCCCGTTGCCATGGCCGTGGCGAGGCCGCGGCACCGGAGCCGAGCCCGAGGGGCCCCGGCCCTGGCGCCCCCTTCTCGGCCGCGGGACGGCTCCGCCATTTCGCGGCCGGGGGCCGGTAACCGCCGTGCGCCGCGCCATGAGGAGAGGTCCGTTCCCTGGGAAGCCCAGTGGCTTTATTTCTGTATTTGAGGGGCTGAGGTAGCGCTAGGGTTTAGGTTGTGCAGGGGGGTGAAGGAGTGAAGGTGGAAAAAAAATGCTGCTGGTTCATAGTTGGTAGACTAGGAAACGCTGTAGGACCCTATGGTGGGCAGGGGCTCGAGCGTGGGGGGACAGAATGCTGCCTTGGGCTGTGACCCGATGCAGGTTACCTGGAATAAATTAAGTCAAAAAAGCTGTAGACTTTTAAAACATAGTGATTTTTTTAATAAGTCAAATCAGTGCTTTCAGTATAACAAAGCAGCTTGGCTACAGGTCTGTTGTGTCCTTTTGTTTCATGGGGTGCAAGGTAGCAGCAAACATCTCCGCGAAGACGGCTGGATGCAGCTCTGCCACTTCTGGGCTGTTCTCTGCCTTGGGAAATACCCATCCTCTGGTTAGACTTAAGCATGCTTCAAAAATGTGTAGGAAGAACTAGGGATTCTATTCTCCGCCACCTAAAATACACCGGGAAATGCCATTCCCATCAGCTGGCCTTTTAGCTTCAATGTATGTTGGGGTGATTCCAGAGTACAGGCAGATTCCTACTGATTTCAGGAGGAGCTAGGGATAGTGCTTCCTTAGTGCCAAACTGGGCTGTTTTGTCATTTGTTGCATTCCCTAGGTGTTTGGTTAAGTAAATAAGATGCATAAGTCCCCCTACCTGTTAGTTAAAACTAGGTATTTCTGGTGGTTGCAGTGGCGCTGACAGGGTTTTCTGGGCCTCCTTACAGCTGCTACCCCTAAGTTTCCTGCCCCATTGCTGCAGTTAGTTGGCTCTTCTGCCTGCCAAATTCAACACCTGCCATTCAACCCTGGTCTGTTTGTGTTTTTTTTCCACCCATTTCTTCAAAACTGAGGCTTGTAGAGAGCTTTGCCTCTTCTCTGGGCTTCAATGTTGTTACAAAGTTTAGTTGCTACTCTTCACTCAATAGCATCTTCCTAGAAGGAGATTTTCCTTTCTATATTGCTTGTGGATACCAACCTGACATTCTTTATAGGAAGCATAATCTTTTATATTGATGAATTACCTAAATGCTTTTATTGGTATTTTATTTTCTTTCAATTGCACACTTGTGTAAAATGTTGCTGCCTCTAATTGCGAATTATTTATAAATAATATCTTTATTTCTGTAACAAACTTATCCTTAGTACTAAACCTCAAAGAATGACTGAAAGGAAATATCGCATTTTATGTTATCCTTTCAATTCATAGTTGTTTATTGCTACTCCATTCTAAGTAACAGTACAAAAAATACTTCAAAATAGCTGTAGCAAAATATTTCAGCAGTGAAATGACTTTTTTTTCCACAAAAGGCTAATATATAAAATACTATGCTAGTCTGATACCACTCATTCCATATCAAGATGATTCATATCTATTTCTTCCTGTAAAAGAAATTTCCCTCCATCAAATGTAGCAAATAGTTAACACCCCCCACCCCATTATATTCTGTTTTCCCATCCCTATTAAAAGTTTGTGCCTTGAGGCCTACCAGCAGGGCATGCAATACCTACATTAAACCAAATTTAAAAGTAAGGGTGCTCCTGCTGCTAACGTCCTCAGATCACAGACATGCAAAATGAAGGAACTGGCAGCTGAAACTTTAATGGTACGAAGTGTAGGCTGAATACTTGGGGAAAAAACACAGTAGCTCTATATGACAAAAAAGTCCTATTAGCATTTATGTACTTCAGAATGTCAAGCTAGACGAGTCTACCTAACTGTGGGGCTTTGTGCTTCTAAGAAAATCCTGTGTTGCAACTGTAGTATTACTTAGGTTTTCTACTCAAATGGTTGTTACTGGTGCAATTATGCATTATTTTGAATGTTAATGCAGTGCCTGTTGTTGCATAGCACACTGCATGTTCGATCCTGTCTTCACCTTATGTATTAACTTGGAGTATTATTAATACTTGGCCCTGCGTAGCTTGAGGAAGCATGGGGAATCACATGCAAGTAAGACTCCTGCATTGCTTGCCTCTGTGTAAATGAAGAACAGTCCAACGTAACAGAGAAAACCTTTGAAAGTAAGATCGCAACTGTTCCTATGCATTATGGCCTAATGAGACAAAGCTGAGGCCTGAAAGTATTTGTGGGGAACTGGAGCCCAGCATTACATGCAATGCAATGGAAATAAAAGAGAGTTAACTGGGATGTGACATAAAAAGAAACCGGATCATTGCGAAGGCATTGTTTAAAATAATGTGGTGTGTGTTTGTTTTAGTTGAAATGAATGTGCTGCCTCAAGCAGTCATACAAAGCCCATGTGAGCATCCCAGGTTCATAGAGCAAACCATTTGCCCACCATTAGACTTTGCAAGGTATGTGCCTTTTTTCTTTCAGAGTATTGTATTTACCATGAATAACTTCAATCAGTTATGCCAATATGCAAAATTACACTTGCTTTGTTGTGATGTTTAAAAATGCAAGAATCAAAGAGAAGGAAGTCCTCTGTTAAGAAAGTTTCATTGTTAAAAGGAAAGAAAAAGTAAATGTGTTCTGTTTAAGGTTGATATTTCATCCTAACTTTTCAACCCCCCTTCAAGAGCTGTAGGATGTTATTTCCAATTAGTAGGTGTTGTCTTTCATTGGTGCAAATGAAGGTCAATGGAAATGTACTCATTTGGATTAAAAAAATAATAATATGTTTTTTTTTTTCTTTTTATTCAAACAAAAAAACAGTTTGGTATCTCAAAACATAATGAATAAAACTGTATTGAAAAAACATTATCTTGTACTTAATAATCGAGAGAGTAAAATACAATGCCATAATCCTTTCAAGCTATCCTCTTACACATGCCTGCATGGCTTTTCACTCAGCTTCTATTTCTCCTCCCAGTTATTAGTTTTTACTAATTATTAGTTATACATTTTTGTTTCTCTGCCAGTTAGTACTGGTCTCCCAGTTACTATTCTGCTCCACTATTTAATAAAACAAATCTATTCTTTAGTTAATCATCCATAATTGTAGTCCTGAAAATCTATACTCTTTTTTTCTGGAATTGCCTCCATTTCAGAAAGACTTGTGGCTATTTTCTTCATCTTCCTTTCTCATTTTTTTCTGTGTTTGTTTGTTTGTTTTGTTTTGTTTTTTCCCCAGTCTGAGTGTTTCCCATTGCCCTTTGGCTCACGGGTCTGGGGTATCTGTGAGTTCAGCAGCTTCTTCTTCATGTCTAAAGCAGTTAGGATTCAGGGCTTCATACTGGCAGATGTTCTCTCATACATTGATAGAATGAGAAAATGCAATTATGTGCATCTTAAAAGATATTAAAAAACTAATAATTTAAATCTGTATGGCTGGAGCCGTGTTCTGCAGCCCTCACTTTTTCTGGTAACTATGTTGCTGGAGAGCTTACCTCAGAGTTAGGATTGTTTCTTTCCTTTGCTTAGGAAATTTCGTATTCTAGAAGATAATTCTCCAGCAATTCTGTAGAAGTTGTGCCTATCTGCAGAAAAGAAATGTGTTTCTGTAATGGTGGAGGCGATGCTGTAGGTGCCTAGTGATTAGAACAAGACAAGCTCTGCCATTTTCTTCGATAGGAAATGCTGGGAAAGCTCGAGTCTAAGTTAACAGAATATTCAGTGGGGATAGAGAGTTATGTGAGAATCAGTTTGGTGTCCTTCGTATTTCATGCAACTTTGTACTGTTCTTTGATTAAAATGCCAGGTGTATTTATTGTGAAGTCTATTTCTAGTAATAATCAGTAGCTATTTTTGCTCTGTAAACTGGTAACAGAAATAGTTAAAATAATGCATGGTATAAAATGCTAACTGTGGAATAGCTGTCCCTTGGATTAAAATACGTTTGTTTTTAATAAGGGAGTAGTTTAAATAAGATTCAATTTACAGGTGGAGAATACTTTTATATAAACTATTTATGAAATATAGTGAGTCATAATTGAACACTGGAGAAATAAGTCTAAACCGTTTGGAAGAAGCAAGTGACAATTTCTTGAAGAAAAGAAATGATGCTTCTTAGCCAGTGCCATCCTCAACTCATTCCTCTATTAGAAACAATGTCTATTCTAAGTCACAGAGTCAGTTCTTCACATTAATTACTTCTATTATTTTTAATTCTCATTGCATATAACAAGATATTTTAAGTAATGATTATTGGAGGTAATGGAATTATCTACTGGTTTTTTTCCCCTATGTATACTTGTCTTTTACTTCCATCAGTCCGATACACAGGCTGTGGTGAGGCATACGTAAACAGCAGCTAGTTTGCAAGTTGTTGATTTTGCTCTCTTTAACCATGGCTGCATATGTCTTTTTCTTTTATTAAGTTAGAAAGTGTTCCCAATCAGAATTCAGGAATTTTTATCTTGACTGTAAGGCAGGTAACAGTTTAAATCATATACATGTATGGTTCTGTGTTTTTTGTTTTTTGTTTTTGTTTTTTTTCCTGATTGCTTCCAATTTAAATATCTTTGAGAGTATAGTGAGAAGACATAAGTCTTCCCTTTATTCCAGTTTGAGTTTATTTTTCTCATTGCAGCATAGATTAAATTGAAGAAAGCTGAAAGTGGTGCCTAGAAATTTGTATCTTGAGTTGAACATTTCAGTTTGGGGGTCTGAACCTTTTAGTATTTTTCCTTCTATATCTGGTGGGTTCTTTATGTGCTTGTGGTCTGAAAAAGGCTCATTTTTGCAATCTTAAAGCACAAAGTTCAGCTGTTTTTGCATTTTCTACCAAATAGTTCATATTTAATTACACAGACATGCTATTTTTCAGGTACATTTTTTGAATAGCTTATACTTACTTGAAAACTGGTATTTCTGAGCGACTATGTTTTTGTTACCTGGTATAATGAAACTATTGTATCTTAACATATATTTTACATCAGTTTAAAATATATAATAACTGCCTTATCTTTGTCCTAATGATGCTGTCTTCCTAATTAGTCACTATTTTGAAAATTTTGATATTGATTACATTTTGATGTTGATTATTGCTGAATTTTTATGTCAGTATCTATGAGGTGTGTGTTTTTTGTGGCCAGCAGCAATTTGCATGGATTGTGTTCTGTGCTGCCTGAAAGCACAAGCCTCTGTTGGTGTGTCTCAGTAGTAGTAAATTCTGGAACAAATTGAAATGCCTTATTTGTGCTGCAAGTTTTCACTATTACATTGCTTTAAATACAGACATATCAAAATATCTCTACATTGCTTAGCTCTTTTGTTTTCATTTAAATGAACTTCATGAAGTGTCTCTGGTATTCTCAGAGCAATAAGGAGCGGGATGCTTACATTAGCAAATGTTATGAAAAGAATTACTCTCATGCCTATAATGAAAGACAGCAATGTAATACAGACAGAGAGAGAGAGGAAAGTAATAGATTTATGTGAAACAGTAATGTTGAATTTCTTTTATCTTTGATTGGTTAACCAGACAATCTTTATGGTCTTTTAAAGAACAAAAATAAATTCACATTACTTTTATGAAGTTAATGTCCTCTGCTGTTGGAATATCAGAATCTATTTAAATACACTTTATGGTCAGGAAGTGCATATTATACTTTAAAATTCGAGGCATCTTTTGCGTATCAGAGTAGAGATGTTGGCTCAAATGAAAGATTAAATGATACATAGTTCAAATTTTAAAATTAGATCTTAGCACCTTGAAATTTTTAGGAATTGTGCCATTTCTTTGGCCACTGCCCACTTGTTACCCCTCTAGCAGAGCACTTTTAGTAATGCACTGCTCAAATAGTGGACAGCTGAGAGCAGACTTAAAACTCTGCATTGCACTAAGGAAGATATATTTGAATTGGATTTGAGGATTTTTTTTTCTTTGAAAAAGTGAAATACACAATAAATTAGACCACTCTAGTCCATACTGATAACACAAAAATGTAATGGCTCTGATTTAGAAAACAGATTAAATATAGGTAGCCTAATTAATTGTTATTGATTTAGCTAACACAATTTCTTGTAGCTTTGACAGAAATATCACATAACCAGGTCTGTGAAAGCTAAACCAATTCTTTTTTTTTTTTTTTTTCTTGCAGAAATAAAGATTTGAAATAGCTACAGACCTAAAAATTAAAAAGATATTTGTATGTGTTTATAGAATGTCTGATACATTACTCTGTCAATATTTCAGTATTTAGCTCTACTTGGCAATGCTAATATATTATACATGCTGCAGAAGTCTATGTTAGCACCTCACAGTGTTTCTTTTAATTTTTTTCATTTAAATTTAGGATTCATTTGATCAAAGACAAAGATGGCATAGATGATTATTTGGCGAAGAATATCAAAGGGTTGTCAAAACAAGAAGCTGCTGCGTAAGTTGGCTTTTTTTTGAGGCATTTTAACATCCATAAGTTTATTGTTTCCTTTGTTTCTAGTCATCATAATCATTTAAATTTAAAGTTCCCTAGGCCCTACCCTTTTTAGTGGAACTTGGCATTTAAAAATTGAAGTTGTTATTAAATAATGATGGATATTTCTCCTGATCTTAAATGTATCAAAGCATTTAACTCCTTGGCCTTATTAATTTGTGTATTTACCAAGGTTTTATATCATATTTGTAATGCTGTATTTAAGATTGTGTCAGTAATTATACTTGAAATTGTGCTTATTTTTTTTTTACCTTTTTTTTTTTTTTCCTCCTCTGAGCCTCTGTGAAATATCTCCTCTGGGGTACAAGCTTAGTATATAGACATACATGTTCTTGTAATTTTGAATTATTATTTAGCAAAGCCCAACTGCTGAGTTCTGTGGTGAAGCATTTAATACACCATTAGTTATTTAAAAACCCAATGAATGAAAGAAATCTATATAATTTTTGATTTCTTGCAGCTGAGGTGTTTACACTTAGATGTTACAAGAGACTACCAACTGACTTATTTTTCTGGGGGCTTTTAACAGAGCTGGGGTTCAGCGCCATCAAAATTAATGAAATAATTCTTACAAATCTGAATTGCTTAAGTGAGATGATTTATTTATTTCAATATTTAAATAATAAAAAGATGCACATACAAGGGCTCTAGGCTCCTTAACAATTAATATTGCAAGATCACCCTTGTGGATTAGAAACATTCTATTAATCAGACAGGAATTTGACCAGCTGGTCAGCATGCTTCATTTCTTCCTCCTAGCCTAAGGATGTACCTGCAAACCTTCATAATGCACTTTCAAATGAGAATCTAGAAAAATACCAGGGGTATTTTAAGTCTGGGGGTAATAACTTTAGCACTGTCCTAAAACCCTACCGTGTTATACTTAGCCAGCAGACTGTGTAGACTTTGATCATGCTGTCATACTAACTATTCCTGGCCTCACAGCAGCCTTATCTGCTCCACGCTCAAAGAATATCGAAGTCCTGCAATACCAAGGCAAAGTGGGGTGCCATTGTAGCAGTTTCCCTAGTGTTTCTTAACATGCTGTTTTTCAAAGTTATAAAAACCTCTTAATGATTAAAACTGAAATGTCATATACGTTCTGGTTTATTTCTAGGCAGATTTGTAAGTGCACCTTTTGAAAGATTACATTCATGGTCTGTGTTTTTAGTTACTCTTAGAATTTCATGTTTTGATAGTAACTCAGCAGTTACAAAATTTCTGTAGTATATAGTTTACAACTATTGTTCAGTAAACCTTTAAAGCAAAAAAATAACAAAATAAAAAGTAACAAACTAGCAGCTACACAGCTACATTAGTACTGGGCTAATATACTTGTAAAAAACTAGGTGCATCAACTGTAATTTTGAGCCAATTTAAAAGTAAGGCAATGCCATATCTGTAAATAATATTACCAAAATCAATGTTACGTTTTGTATGCCTCTACAGACAAAAGATTTTTTCATTAAAAAAGTGTGAGAAAGGGCTTATAATATGTTGTGTAGCTTTAAAATAGTTTTCATTCCAAAAGTAGATTGTTGTACCCTTGTATAAAAGAGCAGGGAGTCTTTCTTTTGCCACCTAATTACTTGTACATGTGTTGAGATACTTAGACAATACTTATTTAGTGAATAGACTTTAAGTTTTAAATACTGTGTAATGGAGTTATGATCTTTTGTGTTTGTTTTTTGTTTACATATATATATATTTTTATTATTATTATTATTTTTTCCAGAAGAATTGTCATTCAGTGCTTTAAAATTAAAGCAAAAAGCCACTAGTTTTAGCCAGTGCAATAGTGTCGTGGAGTTTGGTCAACAAAATAAGTTAACAAGATTTTTAACAGAAATTTACTTTTTTTTGAACTAAAGCAAATTCTTCCACACTGATTTGCAGTTGTGCATGTGCAGATCAGTGGTACTGCATGTTTAAATGCAGATTCATTAGTGTAAGGATGTACTGATTAATGATTCTCAAGTGTGAGTTCTGCATCCCCTGTGCTGACAATTGCTAGGGTATGCGGGTGGGAGAAGTCTTGGCAATTTGTGGGTGGAAAAAAAATAGCTAATATGCTCCTAGTACTCTAGTTATAAAATTAGTTTGTTTACTGTTTACTGGAAAGGACAATATTTACAAGCAATTTCGTGCTCCTATGGAAATTAATAATAAATTATTATTTAATAACAATTTATTAAATTAACATCCATGTTGTTACTAAGCAATTATTTTTGTCAAAATGTTCTTGTAGTCACACTTCTGCTTACTATTAAACTTCATTTACTTTTTTCAGTGCCAATTAGACAGATAAGAGTTTATTACCTGTTAAATGCTGGAATTTAAGCATAGTATTACATATATGGAAAAAAGCAGTATTCTTTAAAATTGTTCCCTAAAATTGTGTGCTGCATGTTATTCTTTGAAAACTATGTAAGCTACTTTGTAGTTGAAGGGAAAAAAGATGTTGCAGTCACTTTTCCATTATACAGTATTGTTCTCTCTTCCGAAGTTCAGTAAATGAGAATTCCTCTAAGTGTATTTATGTTATAATCTCTGTTTGTTGGGGAAATTTAGAGGTTTTTTGGTAGTATTTTTTTGTATCAGGATGATGTGATAGAGGAGGAAGGAAAAACAATGCTAAAGAAAGATAGTACTTCAATTACATTAAAACAAGATATTGCTTTGTTTTTTTTTTTTATTGATTTTGTTTTGATTCTTTCTCTAAGCCCGTGTCCTGAAGTCAGAAGTAAATGTGGTGCAAGAAGCTATGAATGGAAAAGAAATGAGGAGGGGAGGGCTGAAAAAAAAAAAAAAAAAAAGGTTCCCATTAATGCAGAAGGTGACCGCGTTCTTGCCACAGCCTTTTGTAAGTAGTGAGAAGGTTGGCTGACTCCACTGGCCTTCATGGTGCTTTCCCTGAATACTGTTCTTAGTCTTGACTCACCAAATCATTAATGGCTTGAAATCAGGTTGCAGTAAAAATTAAAATTTGTTCTTATGACTGATCTAAGTGTCAAAAGGTTCATGATGAACTGTGAAGTAAGGCATTTTCCATCAAAAGATTGATTCCAGGATTGAGTCTTCACATGAAATTAGAGCCTAGAATGGTCCAGAATTTCATAATGTTATTCTTGTTTCCTGATCTTTTTGTCAGGGCCAGAAAGATCAAGTTACAGTTCTCTTCTCTTCATGCAAATTAAATCTGGATAAAACCATATTAACAAAAAGGAGTTAAAGACTAAAAAGAGACATTTTGAAATCTTTCTGATGAGAGGAACAGTTGTGGTTGGCAGTAACAAAAATACTGCATTACTGGTTTTACTGGATGTATTTCTATGAATTAGATGGTGGGATTAGACTTCTAGTGTCCTTACTCTGGGCTCGTTGGTAGTCAGATGACTTCTCAGTTATACAGAGAAGATACTGGCTGACCTAGATGAGCAGAAACAGTAGTGTTTGTGTTTTCTGTCTTGTGGTTGAGCAGTGTGTTATGG
Source organism: Aythya fuligula (assembly GCF_009819795.1). NCBI lineage: Eukaryota > Metazoa > Chordata > Aves > Anseriformes > Anatidae > Aythya > Aythya fuligula. Next base: position 34,486,591 of record NC_045562.1, read on the forward strand.
ACAGCTTAACCTGATAATTTTCTTTCTGTAAAGACATACTTTGATGTTACTTTTTCAGGCAGGAGACAAATTATTGTATATGCATTTTGAATAACAGTGAGTTGTTCTACGTAGAATTCATGAGAAGGCTGGTCTGCAGATTGTATAGAAGTGGGTGTCTGACTCTTTATAGGTTTCTGCAAGATTTTCTTATGGAAATGCTGTCACCTTCCAAATTCTGCAGCTTTTATGTCCGGAGCATGGCCCTCAGCCTTCAAATTCTCAGACTTATCCCCAGAAGTAGAGACTGGAAGAGTTAAAAGTATTATTTTGCTTTTCTTTCTCTAATTAAATATAATGTTGTAATTCTCCAAAGGCTGTATGGGTCCTCCAAACTTTGGAATTATTCCCCAGCAATTTCATGTTTTATGAGACAGGCTTCTGGTAATTTCAAAGGCAGGTGAGTATTAAACAGCCCTCTTAAACAATGGGCTTTGTCATTTATTTATTTTTTCCAGTCAAATGATTGCCATCGCCTGCAGTGAGCTACAAGATATGAGGTACTGTTAGAGTCTGTCTAAAGAGACTTTTACAATTTTTTTTCTTCTTCCAACTGCTATAGAAAAGTGGTGCTTCTTTGAGTAAGACAACATCTCAACATAAGAAAGCTGGAATGTAATATTTTTTGCTGTAGGAATGATGACTAGTGACTATAATAGTAATTCTTTACTTCTGGAAACCTATGTCCTGCTTTGCATAAAGAGCAAAGGGGATTTCAGACAAGTTTAACTCGGATCCAAATAACTAGGTTAATCACCCCGTATAATCAATGGAAGTAAGTAAGAATAAATCTCTTGATTAGTTGAACCCCATCTTTGAATCTTCAGACAACTGCTTTAGAATAAGGTGGATTATACTTTTGAAGTACCTGTTTCTCTCTGTTGCCTATATACTGAACTCGGGCTGAGCAGCTCAGCTGTAGACATGTATGTTTTATCAGCTGAATCCCACACTAGGGAACTATTGCATTTTGAAAAGTGTAAAATAGATCAGATAGTGAATGTACCTTTCCACATCTTCTAATTTCTGAGGCGGTGTTTATACAAAAAAAGGCAAGTCCAGAACAAAAATGACCTGGTATCCATCTTGAATCTTAGCGCTATATAACAGATTATTTTTCCATTCTTCAGTTAAAGAATTAAAGGGACAAATTATTAACTATCCTCCCCTCCCAAATTCCTGCTGTTTTCAATGTCAATCTTAGGTTAAAAAAAAGAAAGATGTCAGAAAATCAACAAGGGGTTATATGCAAGTCTTCAAGATAACTTTGAAGAAATAACAGATTTCTGTCCTATGTCCTTGCATGTTTTACCCATTGGTCTCTGCATATTTAACCCCATCTGTCCTCCAGGACTAGAGAGGAAGGAACCTCCTCACCTGATTAGAGCCAGGGTGTTCCAGAGAGTCCAGTAAGTGAGAAGAATGGGGTTTGTGGGTTGATGGAGAGGAGAAGGCCTAGCTTGAAGAGTGTTTTATCCTTCATTTTCATCACAGTCTTCATTTTCATCACAGCCATGACAGACTACTAAACCCTGCTGTTAGACTGGGCTTCTTCTGACCTTGTCCTGTGTTGATCAGTTGTTTAAATCATGACAGTTCCTGTGCTCCTTTTTAGCTTTGTTTCTGTATTTGTCATTGTTCTTGGTGTTAATGGACCTGTTCCTTTAATGAAGCTGAGTACAAATGACTGATTGGGTCTTTGATTAATCCAGATTTTCTAGTTGCTTTCACTTCTACAAAATAAATTAGTGGACTGTCTTCATAGGTTACCTGTGGTATCTTTTCCTAAACAAATAGATTGGGTCCTCTTTTTTCATTGACAGCTTACTATATTGCCATGTTCTCTTTTTAGCAACCTGACATCTTTACAGGAGCTTCCCAATTTGGACACGCGTAATGTAGGTTTGGGAATTCTGTGTTGTAAGGTGGATTTGACCTCTTCTGTGTTATGAATTCCCCCACCCCAAAATGGTTTAGGAGGTAAAACTGAGGAGTGAGGATCTCAAGGGACAGAGGCACTGCTAAGAATAAAAGCTAGTAAAGATATTTTATTAGTGTGGAGCTAAGGCAAGGAAGAAGATGCAAATGCTGTTACCAAAAAGCTTGCAAAAGGAGATTTCAGACATGGATCAGCTAACACGTAAGTGCAATTTCTGCTTTCCCCTTGTATTTCAGTCCTTGATTGCACAGTGTTTGGCTATATTGAGGGACTCATTGAAGCTGCTTCCATTCCTTCTTTGTATAATACTAAGAAGACAGAGGGAGAGAGGAGAGCTCCAAGCAGCTAAAGAAGCAGCAAAAGGAGCAAGAAGTCAACTGGTCTTTGCCTTTCATAGTCAAGTCTTAGTAAGATTTTGCTGTTCTTGCTGATACCAGTCTTTGGATGTGACCCAAGAGCACCTTATAACCTGTGGTCACATTACTCACGTTGAGAACTGGTCGAATGTTGTGTCAACTCATTTACGTTTCACAAGGATGATTCTTCATTTTAAAATAACTAAGGAAGAATGTAATTCAAAAGCAGAGAAATGTAGTCTTTCACAGTAAAATAAATTTTAAATTAAGGCTCTATCCCAAACTCCCTACTGATAGGATGCTTCTGGAAAGGGAGATGGCACAAGTTACTTATTGAGCTAGATGATAAATTTTAATTTTCTTTGCCATTGCTTTCACAATATTATTTAAATATGTATTTTTTTTTCTGTCTGAATAATTCCTAACAATCTTACTTGTCACGACCAGGATTCAATGTTTATTAAACAACTTTCAAAAAGAGATTTTAGTACTTAGAGGCACACATTCTTTTTGGTCAGATGAATGATCTCTGTGAATTTGAGGCCTGATAAACATATGATTTAGTGTAATTGGACAGTGATCTAAAGAACAGAACTGTGTGGGAAGTGAATGGTTTGCCTTTCCTAAAGAAACTTCTCTGTACATTTGTGTAATGTGAAAGGTTTTTCTTGAAAAGGTTAAAAAAAAGTTCTAATCAACTTCTGTACATTATGTAGAACTTCATTTTCTAAACTCTGCAAAAGAAAGTTTCATATTTAATGGGAAATCATGAATTATTCCATTTATTATCTACTTCCTCCTTTCAAAGACATGATCTGGATAAAAGGCGGGGTGAATAATTTCAAAAAATACAATACATTTTTAATGGGAAGGTGCAAACTACAGATTCTCATGACTATTAGCAAGTATAGAGGAAACAGAATTTTACTTGCAAAAACTCATCAAACTCTTGCAAAGATAAAATACATGACATACTTTAATAAAGAAGAACACAGAGAGCTGAAGTTTTTCTTTTTTATGTAACTTGTTGTTTTTACTAAGTTTGGTCTTACGGTTTTCTAGTGCTTTCATTTCTCAGTAGTTCAACAATATTTAGTACTGGAGATAATGTACAAGCTATACACAACTGACGTCTATTTTTAAAATATTCCACAAAGGTGAAGCATCTCTAACATATGAAAAAGTGCGAAATAAAGAAAGACAGTCCAATTTGCCTTGATGCAGTCATGACTTCCTAATAATTCTCACAGTGAATCCTTCTGAATTTGTAAAATCCTTGCTTTTCTTTCCCTCACACTTAATCTCTGTCTACTTGTCGTTAGACTACTGAGTAAGTTCTGGTACTGAGACTGAGTAGGTCATCATAAACAAATGCAAAAATACTCTGGGAATTGTTCGTGGCAATAGTATGATTGTAAATGAATAGCCTTGTATAGTGTTTTATGGTAATCATAAGATGATGATTAAGCTTGAAATGACACAGAGAAAAAATAATGATAATTATCTTTTTCAAAGATAATGAAAGACAACTGCAGAAATTCCTGGCTCTTGGTCCATTAGGTCAGCTCTGAATTAGGAGGGGAAAGTTAAAAAATAGTTCATTTTGATAAATAACTGTCCATAAAATATGGTTGGAATTACTTTTTGTTAATGAGCGTAATTAATTTAGAAAGAAAAGCAGAAAGATTAATGAAGATAATGTTTTTTTTCTTCTTGTGCTTAAAATAGAAAGTAATGATTACAGGTGTGTGCACTGTTGTATGAGAAACACTTTTATAGGGTTAGCACCTTTTTTTTTTTTTTTTTTTAATTGCTTTCATTGCATTTCTGTTTAGGAACAAAATATGCCAAAAGTTCATTGCTAAATTTATATCTCCATTTTCTGTGTTAATGAGGATTCTTAATTATTACAGTACTCACATTCATTTTAAAATACTTCTTCTATGTCATCCTTTGATGTTTATAATTGATTAATTTTTCATTTTATGTAGTATTAAAGTGGCAGTGTAGCTTTGAACAAAAGAAAGCGAGTCCAATATGTGTGTTCTTTGTGGGATCCTACTGACAGGATATGCATCCACCTTTGATTGCATGATTTAGTTTAAAGTGTGGTTTGACGATAGTCAGATTGCGAGGCAATAGATGAAAAAATACTGCATTACTTGTGCTGAAAGTTATTGTACTTGTATGTAGGGTACAATATTTATTTTCTGATACACTTTATTTTCATCTTTACATTAACAGTTCTGAATATGTAACTCCACAATCCTTTCCTTATTTTTTAAAAAAATAATTTTTGCATAATTCATTTTCAAGGAGATGTTCCTACTTCTGATGATATGTACAAATTGTTATGCAATATTTTTTATTTGCTATTTGGAGTAGGGACCACTTATCAAAACATTTGAGGGGTTGGTTGATTTTATGCTTTTTATAGTAGGACACTAGCTATTTAATCTTCATAATTTGGAATTAAAATCTTTCACCCCATCCCAAAACATCCTATTAATCTCAGCTTTAGTAATCAAAAATTCTCATGTGTAAGCTACTGTCTATTACTACTTAATAGCATTTACTGTACTTTCATATCTTTCTTTAATGAGATTGCTATATTCTACAATTTAACATATTACTACCCAGTAAATATTTCATTAAAAGAGAAGTATTTAAGCAGGCAGCCTTTAAACTGGGATTAAAGAGGGTTGTGCCCTCATGCAGTTAAATATCCTTGTATCAGTAACAGTATGTGGTGAAAACGTGCTAAGTACACCAGCACACTGAGGGCTAGACTCACCCAGGTGTTCATGTTTATATTTTTTCCCACTGAATTCAGATACTCTGACTACTTGGATATCTTTTCAAGTTCGGTATGTACCTAACCTTGGTGGATTGCAACGCAAATGCATGACAGTGTGGTTTCTAGCAGTGTGAGTGAATGGTTTAATACCACTGTAACACTTGATCATAGCATCACTGAATGCTGAACTGGTGAAATCTTTCAGCATCTATATTTACTAAGCATCTAAATGAGTACTTCTCATCTTCAACAGGGCCCTGCAAAAGTGACTTCACTACAGACGTGGTTCACCAACTGTAACAAAACTCTTAAGGTTTTTTGGATGTCCAGCTGTAAATAAATGATAACTCTTTGTTTGATTCTTAGGCAGAACAGCCTGAAATATTAAGCACTTATGGCACGCTTATCTTTTTTGCTTTCTATAGTATAATTGGTTTTACTTTATGCATACACTTTCCAAATTTTACGGAGGAAATTCTAATACGTCCCTATTTATATCGTGTGTGTATGCGTATAAGTTAAGCATAAAGTAGCTAAGTGTTCACATACTTGATTTATATTATTTTTTCATGTAGTTTTATAGGCAATAAGTATAATAACTAGTACTTGCTTAAATAAAGGTAAGCAAAAATATCTTGGTTATTTTTTCTTAATTTTGTCATCCCAATCTAAGGCATTTGTATCAGTCATTAACTTTTGAGCTACAGAGGAAATCCCAAGTGGATGAAATCTATCTGAATACAGTTTATTAGTACAATCATTGGTATAGTAATTATTTTACATTGTTAAAACATTTTAATTTTATATACTATAGTTGTTTAATCTATGCCATTTAGTACTTTACAAAATGAGATAATTACAGTACACTTGCATTGTAATCAGCAGCTGGCATTAACCTATAGTACTAACTAAATCCTAGAGAATTTAAAGATACGAACCTTAATATGAAAAAAAAAAAAAAAAGTGGCGTCTGAAACTAGTAGCCATTTTACCTATTTTGCATGTCTGTAATTGACCACATCAGACAGGAGATATGGAGAGTTAAGCTCACAATAACAAATTCTGTTATGATACATTGACTATTTTGATTATTCCTAACACCAGTATTTGTCACTTGGCCTCTTACTTTCTGTTTCCTTTTCTCTCTGTAAAGGATAGAAAGCAAATAGCTTTGTTGTGTAGGATTTGAAGTTAAAGGGAAAGTAGGATGATACTCTGCTGATCTCCACACATTGCTTAAGACTCTTGTAAAAGTACAGTACGGTAACATAGGAAGGTCCCTGAGGTGGCAACAACAACGTAATTTCATTAGCCTCAGTGAAGATTTGTGTTTCTGATTTTTGCACCAGGAAATGCAGATCAGAATCAGGTTCCTGTGCTCAAGCCAGATTTCTCAGCATGGCTCTGGATGGTTTTGAATAGCAATGATAATAAAAGAAAATTATATAAGTAGTTGTGTAGTGTAAGTAAAGTGAAATACCTGTAGCAATATCCTGGTACATTTAAAGGGCATTGTATGTTAACAGTAGCAGTGCCTTTTCAAGCTCGCAGATCTACATTCAATAGCTGCTTCTACCTGTGCCATCTAAAACATGGTCCTAATAAAATGGCAGCTTTAACTTTAGTACTTATTTATTTGGTATTGGAAATGCTGCTGATTCACACACACACACACACACAGACACCACCCCACAAGTGCACAGAATTTTGCTGGTGTATGCCAAAGGCAGAATACCCAACCAGATCAGTAAAGTGACCTCGTTTCACTACTTTACCCAACCTGGATGAACCAGTATCTAGTAACATCAACAGGGATGTCGATGAAAGATGAGAGAGATTGTGGATGAGGGAGACGAGTGCGCAATCAGACAGTGCTGAGCATCCGCTGTTCCTCTGTGTTTGCGTTAAGTATCGGCTTTCATCTGTTGCTTTCACGATTTAAAAATAAATAATCTGCTGGTTTAGATTTATTTGCTTCTGTTTGATCATAAAAACAGATGTTGTTGTTATTAATAAGATGTCTTTACAGGTGCATTTGAAATCTTTCTCCCAACATGCGCATATGGTCGTTCAAAGGGGAAAGAGGACTTCAGGTCTATATTCACCTTACAGTTCAATTTCAAAATGAAACACGGGGAACATTACCCGGCTATGCACTCCTTATAATCTGATTAGCTTAATTGCTTGCTTGCGCGCAGTGCAGGCATGTTTCTGGCACCGTGCTTTTGGGGCAGCGAGCAGCGGGAGGCAGCGCAGGCAGCGGAGCCGGGCTCTTGTCCTGCGCCCTGCTCGGGCTGCGCCCCGCGAACAGGCTCCGTGCTGCGCCTTCCCTTTGTTCTGCGCCGCGCCGTGCCGCGCTGACAGCTGCCTGATTAACTTGTCCGGCCTGCAGTTTTCCAGTTTTCCAGTAGATGCCCCCAGAGACCATTAAACCTCCTGAACGGCTCCGCTTCAACCAAATGAAAGGCCAGTCTTTTTTCATTTTGCTTCCCGGAGTAACATAATTGTTCAAAGGAAACCTAAAATCGGCGTGGACGCGATGTAGAAAAATAAACTTGCTGTTTTAGTAATATATCATAATTAATACATGTGGTAGTAAGGTTCAAAAGGCTCAGCATAAACTAGTTTATTAATGTACTAGAACCATAAAGTTAGCAGTTGGATTTTATAAAATAAATCACATACATTTAATTAGGTATCCATTTTTGATACTGATGTTAGGAATAAAGTAATGTGCAGGAATGTAAAACATGAGGCATTGTATTTAATCTCTTATTTTACATGCTGCACAATATTATAAAAAGCAGTACGAAAAGGATTTTGAGGATTGAGGACTTATAATTTATTTCAAGATGCTGAAAGATATTTCAAGAACTTTTCAGTTTTCTTCTGTCACTGACACCACTCCTCTGTTCAGAAGGACTGCTTGTTGGAGAAAGAAGCCTGGCGTTTCCATCTGGATCCACTCGGATAACTGAACCAATTTCAGAAATTGGTTGCAGTGTTAAGCTCTCTCTTAGGTGTCACTAATAACATTCATCCCGTTCATTTCTGGCCTTTCTGTATCTTTCATGTGATCAGGCACTTGTGGCTGATGTGTTGTAGTAATTTAAAGAAACAAATGTATTGTTTGTCTCTTTGTGTATTGCCTGCTTTTAATTATAGCTTTGTGAGATAACTTTTATCTTTATGCCTCTAAAATTTGAGTGGCTATACACAAGATAGTTTCATTGCTTAAGAGTTATCAACACAGTTATCTTTGGCAAAGAAGAAATATGCTCTGTACATTTGGTAACTTCAGCATTATTTCAATTAATATATTAAGTTGCGTGGCCTTTTGTTAAAAAAGAATGGTGAAAGTAATTTTTAAACAGAAATTTTCCTGCATTTGTTGTTTTCCTGTATTGGTTCATTAATAATGCTGTCTTGTGCAGAAAATGTGCTTTGACATCAAGTGCGTTAATCCACAACAAGTAACATCTTACACAGACACAGTTTTTGTATTTATACAAATATTGGTACTGTGCATTGAGTGTTAAAAATGAACGGAATGATGTTTTGTTCAGTTACTATTACGATGTTTTAGCAGCTAATTACTTTCTTCTTTGCTTCTAACACATCTGATCATATAATGCATGCACACATATACTAATGTATAGACCATATATAGATAAATAAAGATGCATGTATGTACGTCTGCTATTTAGAATTTTTTCCAATGCTTTGGGTGATATTACTGTAGGATTCAGTCCTAGGCCTTTTGAAGATGCTAGGTATTTTTTACATATATATATTTTTTTGTTGTTAAAAAAACACATTTTAAAAAGAAATTTTAAAAAGAAAAAAGCATTCCATATACAGAGTAGATAATATATTGTACCTTATTAATATAATATCTGCATGGTATTTTGAAGCTGTATACTGAGAACCTGGTATGTGCCAAATATAGTGTAAATGATTAAAGATACTTCTCATTTACTTTTCTAAGATAAATTTTGCAAATGTTTTTCTGGTACAGAATAGTTATGTTTTTTCTCTTGTACACGTAAACACTGCATTTTTCAATATTGAAATACATATACATTAAAAAATACACTCAGTATTTTAGTCTATGTCATATCATGTACCTTTTAGAATTGTGTAATGTTTTTTGTGTTCAGTTCTGCAACTAAAATGTAAGAAATACAAACGAAGGATTAATGTGAATTTATGGAGTAATTAATAGCTTTTTCTTTTATAATGATATTAAACTTGAAATAATGCAGATTCTTTAGTTCTTGCACCTCAGATTACCATTTACTTGACTGACATCTAGCTAAGACTTTTTTTTTTTTTTTTTTTTACATAATCTCAATTCTAATTAGGATTGTTAAAGAACTGCAGTAGTTCTTCTTAGGCTAGAAATACTATTCTAATTGGGCTATTGTTCAGCATGAGGTCATCTGAATTTCTTGCATACACTGCAAATCTCAGTTTTCACAATTCCATATTTATTTTAATGCCTCTAAGAATTAGTAGTTAAATAAGACTGTCTTAAAAGACAGTCTTAAAAACAAATAGAAAACTTAAGTGGAATATACAAATTAAAATTACCACATTTCGGTCCTTGTCTTTTTACTGGGATGAGGGTTTGTTTTCCCAAACTAGATAGCTGCTCCTGCAAACATTTACGTTTACGCTTCAGTGTTTCAGGTAGTCCCATTGAACTCATAGCTTTCTCCAGGTTGAGACACAATAATCATTTCATGCTGAATAAAAGAAATATTTTGATTATTTCCATAAATAATATCTAAAAAGATATATTAACTCTTGAGAATATTTGATTATACAACTTTTGGATTAGTATATCTTTTCAGAGTTTATGAATTGGATAATTTTGATGTAAATTCATCATTGCATCGCTTGATTTTAAAATTAGGATGTGAACTAGTCCCAGCTGAAGTTATATGCTAAAGAGAAGCAAAATAACATTTAACAATTGTGTTTCTGACACAAGATATGTTTGACGTATTAAACCAAGCGACTGTATCCTACAGCAAAACTATTGAATGTATACATTGTTTTGACATGTAGGATGTTTCATCTTTTCCTCTCTGCAGTGTTTTAAAGCAAACTAAGAGTTTGTGTTTTCATAAACTGATGTAAACATATCTTTTTTCCCATCAGTCAACCTTTTTTTTTTTTTTTTTTTTTAACAGTACCAACTAAAAATGTCAGTATATTCTGAACATGTTTGCAATATATATTTGGATATTTATTCACTATTCCCATGTTTACTTCCCTAGGGTAGGATATTTGTAATTTTATTTTGGTAGAATGATTTCTGAGAAGGGAAAAATATACCCCTTCCCTGCTGGTGAACTGCAGAGGTCTCATCTTGAAAGCTGTTTTAGTATCTGTAATTATTTGGTAAGGTGGAGAACAGAATGCAGGTTTAAAGGCTTAAAATCCGTCTTTCTTATTCCCAGTAACAGGAATTCATACAAGGAGAACATCTGCATAGACATGCTGCGACAGGGTTATCACAAGTCCTTCTCCGAGCTCTTCACTCTGATACAGAAGTGGAATGCCTTGAGGGAGGCTGCAGGGCCTGGGTCAGCCATATGGCAGCAGAAGTCCCTGGAGGAGCAGCCTGATAAGCTGGATCAGCTTTACCACTTCCTGACCAGGGCTGAGGCAGCCCAGCGAGCAGGTAAATGGGGGGATTGTGGGTAGCAGAGCAGCGGGAGCCGCAGCCGCCAATGCCTGGGGGAAGCTTCCAAATTGTTTCATGTATGAATTTGAAACGTTACTGCATCTTAGCACATTTCAGCCTTAGTCAACTAAGCTGTATTTATAGAATAAATGATTAGGAACTGCAGATATCGGGAGAGGTTTTCTGGAGAGGGGAAAAAAAAAACACACGGAGAGTGCATTATAATATCAGAAATATTTAATATATTTATAGCTTTGATAACACCTCAAATGTTTTCTCACAATTTCATTATTTGTTGTTTTTCTTTCTCTATTGATTTGACTAGCTGGTTTTGTATTAGAAAAATTTAATAGGTGAAATGCTGTTTCAAACAGTAATAGTTTTATAAATCTGGTTTTATTAAATACACTGTCTGCTAACTGTTTGGATTTGTGACTGACTTAAAAAGGATTGTGAACATGTCAAATAAAATACAGCACATAGATGTAACATGCCACCTGTGAATTACTAAATATTAGTGAAGACATAACTCCAAATTACTGTATTTTTTCTGTTGCTTACTATTTACTGAGCACTTATATTTATCATTTTGCTTTACTGTAAATAGTAACATAACTTACTCTGTTTTTCTCCCTTGGAATAATTGTAAGGAATGGAGGCAGGTAAAGCTCTAACTACAATTCTGTTTCATAGCAGAGTTGATTTCATTATAGTTGGCTTGTTTCAAGTTACATTTTGATTGCTATAAAGAGGAAAATCTAAAATAAAGCTTGAGAGTTTGGGACCTAAGCTTTCTTGCTGAAATTCAGGAACAGAAAACTTAATTTTAGAAAAGACAGCTTTCCACTCATTTAACATGTTTAGTTTATGTTTAGTCTAAAAGCAAAAAGTTGTGTTTCTTTATTTAATTCACTACAATCCTGGCCAGCCTGTGATAGGAGGAAATATTCAAGTTTATCTTGAGTATGACTACAACCTGAACACAGACCCATGTTGTTCGCAGGAGTATGAAAGGGTTTTGCTCCCAGACTACTCTGCCGTACGTAAGCATTGTGCCAATACATTGGTGTTTGAAAACTGTTAGTTAAGGCACCTCTTGATGGACCTGCTTCCAGCAGATGCTCAAGGAGAGTATTTTGTGTTCCTTCAGTGCAAGATCTCTTTCTGTATTATTAACTGCTGTTTGCCAATAGAGGTGGGGAATTCCCTCCCAGAGAGGCAAGGTGCTGACTGTGCTGATTTTGCCCCTGTGGAAAGCAGAGGCCCTTTCTCTCACTGAAATTGGCAGTCATTGTATGCTGGGCTCTGTGAGAGATGGGATACTGCCCATCAGCTGACTGATTGTGTCTTGTCTCTGGAAGAGAGTATTTCCACACTTTGCCTGTTCAAGTTGGTTAAAATGAAAGCAAAGAAAGTAATGAGAATGTGCCAATGGAGTTGGCAAGTGTTCAAGCAACACATTTGTACTGAATTGCAAGATCAGGATAGCGAGAGTTTTGATTTTTTGCCAGTTTCAGTGTAAACCTTTCCACAAATCTTTGTTTTAAGTGAGGCAGACAAAGGGGTGGATGCTATTTGTATCACAGCTTGTTGGAGCTAGTAGTGCTGTGAAGATAACATATGGATTACACAGCTCATCAAATACTAATTTAGGAGTTCCACTAATCCAGTTGCTGTCTGATTCTAATCAAACTGGTTGGAGCTCTGGTTTACAATCTCATGACAACTTCAGCTGAAACCATTTAAAAGGTGTTCAGCAGTTGGCTTCATCCTTCAGCTGCAACTTACTACAGCATAGCAGTCATAACAGCAGCTGACCTGTGTTTGCTCCTCAGCCACTACAGTTCAAGCCAAATACGGCTTAAAGCATTTAAAGTAACATTTGGGGCAGTGAACAGTGAGAGTTTTACAATGTGGCTGATGTCAGTAATATTAGGCTAGCTGAAAACATACCTGTCTTAAGTATGCTGTCCTGAGTTAACAGTTGTGGTGAAGAGATTGCAGGTGTAAAGGTATGAAAAAAATCTGTATGACTTGTACGTTCTTTGATAAATTTAAACTTCATGAAGAGATTTATTTATTTATTTATTTTAACCTGAGGTGCTAAGTGGAAAATGAAACATTACTGATGTCAGGAAAAAGCTTTCCCTTTTGTTCTTTAGCTTTCTCACCTGATGTTTTTGTATCACAGTGTTGCTGTCTCGTTGTGAGTTTTGCTTAGAACTGCTGCTCCAAAGTTTAGAGTTTCAGAGTTGTTACGTAGAGAAAGTTAGGTATTTGTTGATCCACTTTCCATATTTATTGGTGGGATATGTAAATCTTTTCTTTTTGCTGATAGTCTGTAATTTTAGACTCTGCAATGATGGACATAAATTGTTTGCTTTGACAGGATGAATCAAGGCAGTCCATTAGGATGTGGAAGTTGATATCAAAGAGCAATTATGCTCATTATTTCTTCATTTAAAAAATTGTGACTGTTTACCAATGTTACGTTGTCCATACCATTAAGCTTTGGACAGAGCAGTGAATGTTCTCTCTGTTTTCATTTTCATAACTGACAGACTTATTTTGCCCTAGGTACAGCATTACACCCCAACCTACCCCTCCAAAAACAAACAGCCCTGCAGAAATATTGGCAATACTTGTTGACTGCATTCCTCTTTGGTTGTCTTCGATGCAAGTAATGTAAATGTTTCTGACTTCAGAGTAGAGTTGTTTCTAATTATTTCTTTATCATCATTTGTTATCATGTACTAACCTCTCTTTTACTAGTTTTGGTCCCCGTAGTTTAAAAAAAAAAAGGGGGGGTGGGGAGGGGAAGGCATTTACCTGTTTAAATATGTATATTTTTAGGTTTGGTTTTGTTTTGTTTTTAAAGAAAATTGCAGGATAAATGCCAAAGTAATCTACATAGCTCAGCATCTGATGTATGCCATTATTTCTTAATACATGTTGTTGAAAATGTCTTTTTTCAAAAAGAAAGTATACATTTTGAGGCCATCAAATAGCCTGCCCAATTGCCTGCCTGGTTTTACTGCCCAGAGTAATTTCACTTAAAATTATAATTGTCCTTTAAAGGCATACCAATGTGAGTAGGCTGTTATTACTACCCCTTTGAAGAGCCACAGCTCCCTAGTCCCTACTCAGGACTGTTCTGAAAGTTAGCAGGAGAGAGAGTTTGAAGCCACAGTCCCGTCCTGATCTGAAAACGAGGATTGCTAACCAGGTATCTTTTGGCAGATGACATCCTGAGAACAAATGATGACCATACCCTACAGAAGTGCACTGGATAAATAGAATTAATTTTATCCATTTTGTCTGTCTAAGATGCAGATAAAATTTGACCCTAGATCTCTGCATGGTTGGGCGAGTTGTAGGGAAACAGCAGGAAGAAAGGAAATTCACCTCTTGGAGTTTTTGAACAGCACCTAATTTCATGCCTGTCTGGGAGAAGAGTTTATTATGATGATGAGTGTTGCCTTTCCTCAGATAATAATACTTAGAAGTGAAATCAGAAGCTTTAAACTGCTGTTTGCACACCTTTTACCATATAACTGATTTTTCAAATTGTTACTTGGTGTCTACAGTCTGTCTTACTGTTTTAAAATGCATTACTAATTTACTTGTTAGGCTTGTACCTAAAAATCTCACTAAGCTTTTTGAATCATCTCCTCAAATTATTGCCTAGCTACCTTTATTTAGTTAGCACTGAGCCAAAAAAAAAAAAAAAAGGATGGTGCTATGCAGATTGACACTGAACAGTGCAATCTAGTATTTTAGACTGGGGTCAGCAGCCTGTCAGGGATGGTGTGCCAAATCTAGTGTTTGTCAAACTAGGGGTCACCAGTCCTAGTTTTATTCTAAAAGGGCTTGTAAAGCTTTGCTCTTCAGATCACATCTGAACTGTGTATTAAATGTAGGGCTGAACCCTAATTGAATCCTTACCTATGGTGACTAATCCAGGCCACGAAGAGCTCATATGATCAGTGCTTGCCAGCGTGGGCTGGTTTACCTGTGTTCTGGCCCCACCAGGTGAAAGGGACAGAAGGCAAGTTACAGCTCAGGAGCAATTAAAGGAAGGCTCTTCTCAGCCGTTGGCTTTCCTTTGCTGGCACAGGGGAGCAGAAATGGGAAGTTCCCGAGGTGAGTGGCTGCGACATGTGTGGAGCAGTCAGCACTGTGGTAGCAGATGACTGTTCTCTGTGGCAAATCCAGCGTATAGAGCTAATAGTCAGCATGGACGTGCCTTCAAAGGGGCAAGACACCGCTTATTAGCTGATCGTTGGGGCAGCTAGTGAATAATAGGAATTACAACCTGCCTTTCTTAGAGCCTGCACTGCCTTTGTGGTATGTCAAATGCTAAATCTGCGCGCGTGCTACAAGCTGCTGACCTGCATTCTAGGGAATATCAGACACAAACAATTAGGAGGAGCTGCTAACAGTGCTTTTTTTCCTCACTTCAGCGAGCAAACTTTTGACAGCATGAATTATCATTTGTTGTTGTTGTAAAAGATGACTTTTCCTAAAGTATGTGAAGAAAGCATGAGTATTTGATGTGTTCACACTAGAAAATCTTTCTATGTCTGAGGCACTAAAGGTTGAAAATAGAGTTTAGCATTTTACAGTGAAATGCTTTTTCTGTAAGATTTCACGCTTATGCCTTAGGCTGGGCTTGAAACATTGCAATAACTGTATTACCCATGCTATTGTGGAGAGAAGGAAAAAAAAGTGATTGTGCATTTAAAAAAAAAAAAAAAAAAAAGAGAGAAGAGAAAAAGGATAAACATACCAAACCCTCCTTTAATATTTGCTTGGTGGAGGTAGTTTCTCTGTGGTTTTGGGGGTATATGGGCAAAGGAATACTTTTGTTTTCCAAGCAGATTTGTCCTTATCTACTTAATACTGTTTCACAAGAGAAAAGCTAGCAGTTGATAGAGACCAGTGGAGGAATTTATTGTTCTTGCAATTAGCTTACAGAAAGTGAAATGATTCTGCTCTGGAAAGAAGCCAGACCTCAAAATATAGCCAGCTGACTTCAACAGAGGCAGCATTTCTGCATTTTAAGTAGTGCCTGAGTGCCTCTAATTTAAGTAGTGTGTTTTCATTCCAGTGGCTTGGAGTCCCCTTTTAGTGTCCCAGATTACCCGTTGAATTGTCTTATGTTGCTATCATTAGGGAGCTTTATTATTACTTGATAAAATTATATCCTGACCATTTCCCAGCATCTTTGTGTAGATTGTGCTTTGAGTATATTCTGCTTAGGTACTTAGCAGCGTTAGGGAGGGGTGGAGGGGATTGCACCCTGCGTGTGCCCTGCTT